>NC_141921.1:40392916-41592916 GCF_057802395.1 Ceratotherium simum simum | reverse complement strand
GGAGACCCCCTGGCCCCAGCCTGAGCCAGGTGACCTGATTCTGGTCAGTGTCAGCCTCATATGTCCCTGAAGCTCTCGTGGTCAGCCACAGGCTGGCCTCGGCCACCCCAGCCACTGATGAGCTGGGCCACAGAGCTGGCTCGCTCATCTCAGGGGTGAGATGTGCTGTGCCCCTATTGGCAGAGGGGCAGGATTCCTGTCTGACTCTGCTGCCAGAGACCCTTGAGCTCCTCTCTGTGCTCACGTTTTCCTCAGTGGTAAGGTGGGGATAAAAGTGCCCCTCTCTGTCACTTCCCATTGGGATTGGGAGACGCTGGGAGAATGCAGTGAACCGAGGGACTGTCATTTGGGGGTGCTTCGTGGGTGCCAGGCAAGCGTCTAATGCGTTATACGCACCAAGTGCCTTCAGTCCTCACAGCTTCCTGGGGTGGAGGGGGACCATTCTTATCCCCATTTTATAGGAGAGGGCGTTGAGGCACAGAGGGTATGCTGTGGCTCTGGCTTTCGGCTCAGTAGAGGCAGAGCCAAAATTGCACCCCAGGTGGTTGGGCTCCGAGCTCTGCACTTAAACCACCATCCAGAAATAATCGTGGTGGCTGGGAGGGACTCTTGTCTGAAAGCTGCCACTCAGTCTCCTGCCTCTGGGGATGCCGCCCCCTCTCTTTATAAGCCCATTTCCTGCCCAGTTCTCATGCTAGCCCCAAGTCATTTCAACTAATTGGAAATCAAAACTTTGGGCTTCTGTTAAACAGTTCAGCATCTATTAGGCACCTGCTGTGGGCCGTGCCCTGGGCTGGGCGTAGCGGGATGAGTAATAAAAACCCAACAAGTAACGCTCGTCTCTTACTGCCAGCCAGGCACAGCACTGAGCTCTACAGGTGGTGACTCAGTGAATCATAACGGGCCTATGAGGCAGGCACTGTTTTTGTCCCCATTTTATAGGCGACAAAACTGAGGCTGGTGAATAGCAGAACTGGGCTTAAAACCCAGGTATCTGGCTCAGAGCTCTCACTAGAGTGCAGAGGGGGACACAGGGAAACAAATAATTAACCAAAAAGTGGTCTGGGCGGTGTGGAGATATGTCTGGGTTGTCACGGAGCCCCGTGGAGTGACCTCTGACCCCATCTGGGGGTTCAGAGAAGGTTTCCTTGAGATGATAGTAGAGAAGACTCTAGAAGCCGAAGAGCTAGTCCTGCAAAACACAGGGGCGGGGGTGGTGGCTCAGGATGTTTGCATAGAGGGAACAGCAGGAGTAAAGGCGTGGAGGAGGGTGAGGGAGCCTGATGCTGCTCTGATGAGGCGGTGACGGGTGACCGTCAGGTGAGGTGGGAGATGCCGTCAGCAGCACCCCAGGCCCCAAGTTGAGGACATTGAACTTGGGCCTGAGGGCAGTAGGGCCAATGGAAGCTTTTAAACAAGGCCAGACTTGGATGTAGGAAGGTGGCTTCAGGTCCATCTGCAAAGGGACACAAGGCTGGGGACCAAGAGTGAGGAGGCTGTAGCTGGCGAGAGATGCTGAGGGTGAGGGGGTGCAGAGCCGTGGGGAGATGGAGGAGGAGATATGGACAGACCGTGGTGGGGAGAATGGAAAGGCTCGGGTTGTTCTCTGCAGCTAGACTGAGGGCTCCTTGGGGCCAGGCACCACACCCAGGCATCTTGGTACCCTGGCACTTAGCACAAAGCCTGGCCCCAAGAACCGGATAGCAGCCCGGGCTTCCTGTCTGCCCCCAGCTCACTTCTAAAGCGACATCACAGGCAGCAGGCCAAGAGTGGGACGTGTCACCCCTGAGCCACCGCCTGTGATGTGGTCGGTCCTTCCTGACGCAGATGCTGCTCCTCTCCGTGACGCCTGCCCTGGTGCCGTCGCTGCATCGGCCGGGCCTGTGGTGGCTGCACCCCACCACGCCCTAGGGCCCCGGGGACCTGCCATGCAAATGATGCGGTTTCTCTATTGCTTGAAGACAGTTTCCGCCTGTGTGGGGGTCCCTGGGTCCTTGGACAGACACCTCTGCCCCTCCCTACAGCGGCAGTGTCTGCCCCTGGGACCCTGGAGTCTCTTTTGCCCGGCAGAGTCACCGAACCCACTGGCACCTTGCTCACTGTGTGTTGTCAGAGGAGTCACTCTCCCTCTCTGGGCCCCTATTCTGTAAAATGAGGGAGCAAGACAAGATCACGGGTATAAAATTGAGGACGCGGAGGCAGTTGTAGCTGTGACTAGTTCCTGTCTGCCGCTCGCTGGCTACGTGACCTTGGACACAGTACTGAATCTTTGGAAGCCTCTGTTTCTGCGTCTCGAAAATGGGGTGATACTGACCTCATTGTGGGAGAGTGCATGTGAGCATGCCCAGCAGCGTGTGTGCGCACAGTAGGTGCTCCTCCTGGGTCTGAACAGTCGTTATCAGTCTTTCTGGCTCTGTGAAAAGGCTTCTCCATGTGGCCTCCTTCAGCCGAATTCCTGACCAGGGATGCTGGGTACTGGCATCTAAGGAGGGGCGTCTCCAGAAAACGAAAAAGCCTTAAAGACCCCAAAGGTGCTGTGCTATTGGTGGCAGGAAGGGCAGAGGGCTCCCCAGTCTTAGTGCTTTCCAATGACAGCGTCCTGGTGGCGGCCACTGCTTCCCCCTCCCCAGGCTGCCCTTCTTTGCCTTCCTCTCTCGCACTGTCTATTTATAAATAGGAGAAGGGCGCGAGGGCCCCCCCTTGGGGTACAGGCAGGGTCTCTGTCCGGCAGTGGAAAGGCAGGAATTCAGCTGGTGCAGGCTTGCCCAATTCCCTGAGAGCTGACCAGGTCTCCAGAAGCAGCGGGACCTGTGTGGCCGCCTGGCATTGCCCCTTACTGGCTAATGGCCCTGGTGAGGTCCCCATCTTGAGCTAGACTCCCTGGCCCAGCCCCGGCTGCCTGCTGTGGTTTGTGATCCTCCAGGGTGAGGGTAGGGAGGGAGCGGCGGGCGGGAAAGGTCGTGCGTGACTCACCAGGTCAGTCCTGTCTGGCTGTAGCCTTGTCACCGGGAGGCCTCTGAGGCTCACTTTCATTCAGGGACTCTCAGCCACATTGCTGTCCGTTATCCTGGACACTGTGTCTTCTGGCCGCTTAACTGCCCTCTAGCCCCTAGATTTTGGCCACTCACCCCAACTCTTTATTTTGGGGTTCCATCACCCCTCCAGGTGTGTCTCTTGAGTAAAGTCCCTTTGAGACCACCCAAGGCCACTATCCTAGGAGGCCCACATCTGGCCTGTGGGAATCTCCCCCTCCCTCTGCCCCAACAGGGTCCCCACTACACTGTCACAGCAACTGGCCTGCCGTGGTCTCCTGACTTGAGGCTTCTTGAGGATAGGGCCTGGGGCCAGCCTCTGGGTGACCCCAGCACTCCAAGGGTCTCAGGTCAACTTCCCTGCACTTGCCCTCAAGGTGGGAAGGAAGCCCCCTCCTTTGCCAGGCCCACGTGGCTGTCTAGCGCCTCACCTGCACTGGCAGCTTGCGGCCCAGGGTCTTGTCCTCGCCTTGCCCATGCTCAGCTGAAATCGAGGCGGAAAGAGCCCAGTGCTCCTGTTCTGTCTAGTAGAGCCCCAGGAGGAGGCAGGGCAAGGCGTTAGGTCACCATTTTACAGGTGACAGTGTTGAGGCTCAGAGAGAGTAAGTGACGTCCCCGAGTCCCCCAGAACCGGCATGTGCACCCCCCAACCTAAGTCCAGTGCTCCTCTGTGATGCCGGGTGTCCAGTGTACCTGGGAGGGCAGACATCTCTGCCCCTTTCCTCCCAGGGGCCACCTGCTCAGGCTGCCCTCACCCTGGGAGAGGGGATGAGGGGCAGAGGCGAGGGCACGGAAGCCCCACTCTGCACCCACCCTCAGCCCTACCTCTGTTTCCCAGCTCATTCATTTTTTCCACTGCACATGTGGGTGAGCCACCCACCCACCGAGAACTTCTGAGGTCTCAGGAAGGGCTGAATTTTTTGATACCCATCTTTAAGAATCCAGAGCTGGAAAGGAGTTAGAACGTCAACTAGGCCCATGCTGTCACTTTACAAACGAGGAAACTGAGGCACAGAGAAGTCGGTTACTGCCCACAGTAGAGGGGGTGCCTGAGTGGGAGAGGGAGGACCTTCGGGTGGGCCTGGGGGGTTGAAATCCAGTCTTCCTGGAATCGGGGATACACAGGCGTCAGCTTGATCGTCAGCTTGATGCAGGGGAAGAAACACAGGGCTGGAGGTGAGACCTCTTTGGGGCTCAGTCTTCTCCTCTGTGACTTGGGAATAATAATAGTACTGACCTCATAGTGCTGGGACGAGGATTCGGAGAGACAGTGATGCATGTCGACAGCGCTGCATGATGCCTGGCTTGGAGCAGGCTTTAAGGAGAAGGTGCTGCTGCTGTTTTAGTCCCCTAGGACCCTCACCCTCACCCACTGTGTCCCCGCTGCCGTGGCCTCCTGGCTGTGCATGGGCACACCGAGCGCATTCTCCCTGTCGTCCTGGCCCCACCCTGCTTTTCCTTTCTCCTACTGCCTCCTAGCACCTTGCCTTTTCTCCTGTGCGTGTCTGTGTCTCCCCCACTAGAGCTCAGCTTCCCAGGGCAGGGACTGGGATGTGTTCGATGTGGTATGCCCGGCACCCACAGCAGCAGGTGCTCAGTACGTTTGTTGAATGAATGAAAGAACATTTCCACTTTTGCCCCTGACTTTCCCCCACTAAATGGGGGGGTCATCTGAGATGATGTCTAAGGTTTCTGGTAGCCCTGAGCTGCCGTGCCTCAATCCTGCCCCCACTTCTGGGCCTTATCCCCGTTTTCATTCGCTCCCATGCATCCCTTTAGCACTTGGCACAGCTGATCCGCAGCTGTGCCAGCCTTCCCTGCTCACAGACCCCTACCTTTGAGCCTTTGCTGCCCCTACTCCTGCCTGCTGAGCTGCCAGCCTGAGGATGGGCCCTCTCAGGAGCCCAGTGACACAGGCAGTTCTGGGCAGAGCCGGGGCTTGGGTGCTGAATGTCCCCACCTGCTGCAGAAGACTGGCTTGTTCTGAGATTCCTGGTGGTCACCTGGGAAACCATCTCAGAGCTGAGGTCAGAGGGTGATGGCCTGCGGTCGAGAGGGGTTCCCTGCATTGGAGTGTGTGTGTGTGTGTGTGTAAGAGAGAAAGCATGTTTGCCCACGTGAGTCAGTGCTCCGGTCCCCGCTCAGGGCAGAGGTGGATGAACGGGGGCTGGTGGCATGGTAGTGACTCAGGGACGAAGGCAGATGGCCATCCGAGCAGCTGGCTTCTTCAGCTGTCCTGAGGAGGGGACCAAAGATTTCTCCAGCGGGACCAGGGCAGGAGTCACATCCCAACTCCACCCCTTCCTTCCTGGATGACCCAGACAAGTGACTTGATCTCCCTGCACTGTGAAATGGGCACACGCCTACCAGCCTAGAGCGGGGAAGTGGGCTTCTGTAAGGTGCCTGCAACCTGTCCTGGCACGTAGTAGGTGCTTAATGAATATCCCATTGTTTTCCTTCCTCCCTGAAGGGTCAAAGCTGAAAACCTGGAGAGGGGATGGAGGCCTCCTGGTGGGGGGGGTCGGTGCTGGCTCTGTGTCGAGGGGGTAGGGAAGCTTGGGCCCCAAAAGAAGGGAAGCAGGCCAAAGGGCGCAAGGAGTACGGCTGTTCTGGTGTAGCCTTGGGCACGTCGCCTCGCCTCTCTGAGCGTCTGTGAAGTGTTGGTGAAGAGACTCTATCAGACAGTGGATCTAGCATGCACAGTCACTCCTGGGATACAGTAGGTGCTGGGGACATGTTAGCTGCTCCTAACGGCAGGTTCTTTCTGTCCTAGGAGGAGGGAGCCCAATGCTGAAGGGAGAAAGTGGGGCTGCGGGCCCTGATGTGAGGCGGCTGTGAGGTGGCTGCGAGGCCTGCGGTGGGTGAGGGGTGGGCCCCGATGGCCTCCTGTGCACAATCCTCCATTAGTCTGCCACTAGCCAGGCCCTGGAATGGCCCAGAGCCTGTGGGAGACCCTGGGAGGTGGCTTCGCTTCTTTCCATCTCCATTTCCTCATCTGTGAAATGGGCACAATCAGACCTGCCTCACAAATTGGATATTAGATCAGTCTTCCTTCCGTCCCTCACTCCCTCCTTCCTTTCATCTCTCATCCTCCCTCCCTCTCTTACCTATCTCTCTCTCTCTCTCTCTCTCTCATCCATCCATCCATCATCTATCTTCTCCAATCCCTCCCCCCACTGCCCACACTGCATCACAGATGTCCCACCTGTTAAATGGGTGGTTGACGCTCATCAGTGATTTCCAGATTTTCACCTGGGGACCCTGTATTTTGAAACACTGAGTCTGCTGAACAAGCTGAGTGAACCCAGTGCTGTCCGCTTTATTTCCTCATTTTAAAATGTCAGAGCTCCCCTGTGGGCGGGTGGTGAATAGATCTGAGCCTCCCCAACACCAGCCAAAGGAACTGGAAGCTTCCATAGCCCCACGTTTCCCAGAGGCTGCTCGCCACATTCTGGGGACCTCCAGAGCCCCCCGGCCTGGGTGGCCTCTGCGCTGACCCGAGGCCCAGCTCCCAGGGCTGTGGTTCGGGCGGCCGCTGCTCTGGGATCGCTGCAGCGGAAGGAGTGACCTTTTGTCTCGTTCTGTGTGGAGGGGCTTTCTGTTCCTCATTGTTTAGCCATGACAGGGCTGTGGGTTTTTTTTTTCTTCTGTCCAAGAGGATAAACAGGCCTCGAGATTGCTCAAGGGAGGGCTGACCCCCTCGCCAGCTGCCGGCGGCTCGGGGCTGGAGTCACACAGGGCAGCAGGAGGAAGTGTGGGGAAGGGTATTCATAGCCAGATTCAGACAGGAAAAGACCCTGGAGGGCAGGCTGCTGGCGGTGGCCTGGGGGCCGTGGGGGTCCAGCTGCCTGCCTTTGTCCAGGAACCCTTGGCCTGTGGGTGGAGTGAGAGCCCGCATTTGGCCAAGGCAGGACCCTTTCCCATCAGGCCCTTTGGGCCTGACGGGAAATCCTGCCCCCAGCTGGGGCCAGCCTCCCTGGGCTACAGGAGCCACCCTGGCCCTGTGGTTCTCAGGCCCCGCATGAGTGAAAGGCTCCCCTAGTTACTGCCCAGGGTACTGGTGGGGGACCCTGCCCAGGGTGTGCAGGGTCCGTGAGACCTGTGCCTGCCACCCTGCAGGGCAGGGGGCTGCAAGGGAAGGAGGGGCAGGCCCCCCCCACCCCCGCCCTCTGGGATGCCCTCTGAGGGGAGAGGTGGCTGCCTCTTGGGGCACTCAGGCAGAGCAGGGAAGCTACACAGCAGCAGCCTGCAGGGAAGGCCTGTTTTGAGGGGCTGTGGGGGGACAGTCAGGCCCTCCGCTACAGTTAATACGCAGTTGAGTGGTGTGTGCAAAGGCAGCTGCAGAAGGTCCGATTTCTCTGGTTTGGGAGCTCCCCAGCCTTGATTACTGGGTCTCCTCCATGTGTCCCCTGCCCAGGTCATCTTGCTCCATCCATGGGTGCCAGATAATCAGGTATGTTCAGCAGTGAAGCATCAGAATCACTTGGGGACGTTTTCTTTTTCTTTCTTTTTTTTTTTAACAGCACAGCTTCCCAGGCCCACCCCCTGAGCTTCTGCCCCGTTTGTTGGGGTGAGAGTCAGCATTAGAAACAGGTCCCCTGGGTGCTTCAGACACTGGCTGTGAGCCCCACCCCCAGCTGTGAAGAGCCCTGCTAAGGGGCCTTGCTTACCCTGCTGTCCAGGCGCCTGGCAGCCTGCTCCAGGCCCCAGGGTGGGAAGGAGGACTGGGATTAAGTGTGTTTGTGTGTGTGCTCGCACGCGCAGCCACGGGCATGCAAGTTTATGGTCCAGATGGGAATGGAAGTGACTTTTTAGGCTCTGTGTGATGCAGAATAGTTCCCACTTCCCGTGCCAGCCACCTGCGTCTCTCCCAACCTCACTAGAGCTGACTTCGTGGGGTTTGGCCCCGGGTCTGGGCCTAGGCTCAGGGTGGGGGCTGGGCTTCAGGGGCAGGCCAGCGTGGTGGGGGCACCTGTGTTTGGGCTTCGTGGCCCTGGGGCCGAGGTCGGACCCCTCCAGGAAATGACATTGTAATGATGTCACTGCTTAGATTAGCGACCCCTGACACCCACTACATGCCAGGCTCTGGGGTCATAGCGAAGAGTCACCCCCAGCCTGCAGCCTCATAGGGCGCCCAGCTAGTGGGGGCCCAGCCCTGCATGCCAGGAGCCCTGACAGAGGAAGGTGGGGATTCTGGGTCTGAGTGATTATTCAGGGTGTGGTGTGGGCAGGGAAGCCTTCAGGGGAAGCTGCTGTCAGAAGGGACAAATGGAATTTTGTTAGAGGAAGCACGAGGCTGTTCCAGCTGGAGGAGGCAGCTCAGGCAGGGGCACAGGGAGGGGAAGGGGCGGGGCAAGAAGAGTCACAGGTTGCTATGCAGCAGGAAACCCCAGCTCCTTGGGGTCATCCCCCCGATGGCTTCCAGCTATTGGCACCAAGCTACGTGCGGCCAGGGTGGGTCTGGGGCTTCCTGCCAAGCCGAGCGGGGAAGGCAGCTGGTTTCCAGGCCTGCATGTCCTTGATGCAGGGGCCAGCCAGGAGCCCGGCGGCCCCAGGCTCTGGCGGTCAGGACTCCTGGGTGGTGCTGTGGAGGGGGAAGGGGAAGGCAAAGTGAACCTGCCTTCCTACAGCCTGAGCCCTGGGGGGCTCCGTCTCACCTGGAGGCCAAGAGCCATTATCAGGCAACATCCCAGGCAGCTGGGAAATGGGTGCCCTGCTGGTAAAGGGGATCAGAGTGGGGTGCAACAGCCTCCACTGATTGAAGCACCTGGAGCCCTCAGAACAGTGCCTGACACCCCATAAGTGCTCGAGAAGTGGCGACTGTCTTCATCATGGCCATCAACAAATTGTCTTCTATGGGCCCCAACTCTACCGTGGGCCCATGTTGGAAGCTGAGGGTCTAGAGGTGACGAGGCCATCATTTCTGCCCTCTGCATTGCAGATGTGTGTGTGTGGGGTGTGGGGGGTGTGTGCGTGCGTGTGCATGCACATGCACCCGTGCTGGGTAGGAGGACCAGTAGGTACCACGTGTCAGCACAGTGAGGTGATTGTTAGAAGGGACCATATCCAGCGTTCAGAGATAGCCCAGAGGAAGAGGAACCTGAATCAGCCTGGGGGAGTCAGGGAGGGCTTCCCAGAGGAGGCAGCACTCAGCTGGAAAGACGAAGGGGCAATTGCCAGGTGCGGGAGGGAAGGGGAGCCATCCTACATAGAGGGCAGCTTTGCGCTGAGCACTGTGGTTCTCTGTGACCAAGACGACTGCCTTCTGGGCAGCTTCGGGGCCCAGCATCTGACCCATGTAGGGTTAGGAGCCGGATGCACCCTCCTGCCAGCCAGCTCAACGCCTCCCCCTGCAGACAGGAGTGTGTTGCACTGAGTGGGGAAGAGGAGGAGGTGAAAGGGGGCAGGGACTCTCCCTTCTACTTCTATCCCCTCCAAATGGAGAAGTCCCAGATCACTAGAGCCTCAGCAGGAAGAGGGCCAAACGTCTGCAGGACACAGGATGGGGATCTGGGCGTCAGGCCTGCAGACTCCATCGGTCGCCATGCTGATGGCTGTCCTTCCTTCCCCCTCCAGATGGCTTTTACCCACTCTGTCCTGGAGGCCAGCGGCTCGTGCCAGCTGAGAGAATTCTACGACAAGAGGACCCAGAGGCGTTGCAGCCAGTGTCCACCTGGTGAGGGGCAGCCGCTGGGACCCCGACCTCAGACTGGCTGGGTCCCTGGGGGCTGGTGCCTTGGAGGGAGCGTGTGTGCACTGGGGTTGGGGGAGCAGGGTTATGGCCCTTGATTCTTATTGAACTCCTTCTGGTTCTATGAATTGGCGCCATGCTCCCTTGTGCTTCTGGGCCTTTGCACATGCTGTTCCCTCTTCCTGGTGCACTTCCAAACTCCCCTTGCCCTGGTTGCCTGCTGTTTATCCTTTATACCTCAGCTTAGATGTCCAGCTCCTCCAGGAAGCCTGCCTACACTGCCTGGCCAGATCTGGTTCCTCCTCTGAGCTCCCACTGGCCCCTGGCATCCCCCATGGCAGCAGCTCTTGTCACACTGCAGTTATGGCCTGTCTCCTTTTTTGTTGCCGCTGCTATGTGCTCCTCCATGACAGGGACTGTGGGCTTGCTGTCCACTGAATCCCCAGCATCTGGCACCGTGCCTGGCACATAGTGTGTGCTCAGTACGTATTTGACTGAATCAACGAGTGCTTACCTATTTCACAGATGGTGGACCTGAGGTCCAGCCCCAGTTGGGAGAGCTAGGTGGCCCGACTCCCGGTGCCATCCATCCATTCATTCGTTTAACCATTCATCCCTATATTATTTATAAAGCATCTGCCAAGTGTCAGACACTGTTCTAGGTGCCAGGAATACAACAGAGAGCAGGGCAGACAAAGTCCTCACCCTTATGGATTTTGCACTCTAATAGAGGGACAGACACAGAAACCAGCAGAGGAAATAGATGATCGGAGAGGTCAGAGAGTAAGCGCGGTGAGAAAACAAGGCAGAGTAAGGCCGATGGAGACGGAGTGGGACGCGTTGCTTTATACGGGGTGGTCAGGGAAGGCCTGTCTGAGCTGCTGACACTTGGGCAGAGACATGCAAGAGGTGAGGCAGTGAGTCATGCAAATATATAGGGAACAGCATGCCAGGCAGGAGCAACAGCAGATGCAAAGGCCCTGAAGTGGGAGCCTGTTTGGTGAACTGGAGGAACAGCGAGGCCAGTGTGTGGCCCAGACTGAGTAAGTAAGCCAGCAGGGACCCTGGTAAGGAGCTTAGCTTTTATTCTGCAGGATCCAGGAAGCCACTGGAGGGCTCTGAGCCATTAGCCTGAGATGTGGGCGGGCCCATGTGTACCCATCACCTCCCGTAGCCATTTTAAAAGACCCCAGGGGAAGGGACTCTTCTTTCTTCTGTTAACTGGCAGGGTCTCTAAGATGTTACTAGATTAGCAGAGCAGTGAATATGGCAGGATAGGAATGGGGACAGGGCTCAGAAAAGAAACTTCTTAAATATTTGTCTTGGCATTCTCCCACCCCCTGGCATGCCTTCTCTTCAGGCCTTCAGGAGTCCCCCAGGGACTACATTCCTACTGCCTTTTTCCCCTCTAGTTCATACCCCCAGGTGGAGAATTTTAGCCAACTCTAAAGAAGAAAAGAGCTGGCAAAACAGTTCTCACTAAAGTGTTATTGGCTAATAACAGGCAAATCCAGTAGTGGAATTCCAGGCATCTGGAAAGAGCAGAGGGGAAGATATTTTATGAGTAGTGGGGGTTCAGAGATGGAGTGACAGCTGGTACGTGCTGGATATGAGATGAGTCGATGGAGGAGTTGGAGCTGCATCAAAGAGCCTTCCCCCCTAGGCTTCAGATCTCTGGGGCTCTGGGGAACAGTGGATGAGCCCAGGGTCCTGGCAGAAGCCCCACGCCACCCCTCTGAGACTTCTGGCCTTTGCTTTCTCAGGCTGCCGCGCAAAAACTTCCTGCAACGAGACCTCAGATACCGTGTGCGTCCCCTGCGAGGACAGCACATACACCCAGCTCTGGAACTGGCTCCCGGAGTGCCTGAGCTGTGGCTCCCGCTGTGGCTCCAGTGAGTAGGCTCAGAGAGGGGGTGGTCCCCAGCATCCTCCCCTGGCACCATACACTTCAGCCCCTTTGGCTGAAAGCTGGCTGGGACTACTCCAGACCAGTTTTTTTATGCCCCAGCACATGAGGTTGCACGGGTACAGCTCTTTACTGTTTACCCATGGCGTTGTCATCCTCTGTCTCACTGAGTCCTCTCGCATAGCCCCGCGGGCCCAGTGCCTCAGTGGGAAGACCGCCCATTTGCGAGTTGAGGAAGTCGTGCCTCAGAGAGCAGGTGTGCTCTCTCGTGCTGTGATGGAGCTGGAGCAAGACCGCAGGCCTTGGGGCTCCGTGGCCAGTGTTCCTTTTGCCCCATGCTGAGGGGTTCCACCAGCCTGCCGGAGATCAGAGCTCTCTGTGGGTGGTGGGCGGCTGGGAGGGCAGAGTGGGCATGGGCCTGTGAAGACAGGAATGACCCTGGGCTGCCTTCTCGTTCCTCTAGACCAGGTGGAAACTCAAGCCTGTACTTTGAAACAGAACCGCATCTGCACCTGCAGGCCGGGCTGGTACTGCATGCTTCCAAGGCAGGAGGGCTGCCAGGTGTGCATGCCGCTGCGCAAGTGCCACCCCGGCTTCGGTGTGGCCAAACCAGGTGTGTACGGGGCCAGGGCCAGTGGTCCTTGGGGGCCCCCCTGCGCCTTTCCTTCACAGGTATCAACCCATTAGCCCAGCTGGCAACATCGTCAGTGGCGGCCAGGTGCTCACCAGCCATCCATCTGTCCACCCTTCCCTCATTCATTCCTTCCTCCAGCACTCCTGCTTAGGCACCTACTGTGTGCTAGGCCCAGATATGGATCAAATTAAGCCCTAAGCTACTGGAAAATCAGGTGATGTCACAGGAAGATGAACCCAAGTGACCCTGGAGACCAGGAAGTCACTAGAATTGGTTAAAGACAAACTCCACCCAGCTGTGTGTGTGTGTGTGTGTGTATGTGTGTGTGTGTGTGTGTGTGTGTGTGTGTGTGTGTTTTAAGGGGTAGAGGTGCAGACAGAGGTCCATGGGCCCCTCAGACCTCCCCTAGGGCTCCAATGTCAAGGCCCACCTGTTCCACGGAGAGTTTGAGTTGGTGACAGGTTCCAATTTTTCATTGAAGGAACTGCAACATCGAATGTGGTGTGCGCTCCCTGTGCCCCGGGGACATTCTCTGACAGGACGTCATCCACAGATACTTGCAGGCCCCACCGGAAGTGAGTGGCTCAGTCCTTTGGTTCTGGAGGAGCAGGGAGGGGCTGTCCCTGAGTGACTATGGGGGTCTGGAGCACAGAGCGGCCGTGCTGTAGGGCCTGAAAGCCCTCCGTTCACTCTCTTGGGTTGAGGCATTGCCGAGCCCAGTTCAATACCAGAACGGGCCTATCTGATGGGGGCCCCAGGACAGACAGCTCGGTGAACAGCAGCCTTGCCCTAGAAGTCAAGACTGGGTGGGGAGCTTGGGGAGAGCAGGAGTGGGGACAGGGAGGGGCGGTCCTGAGAGAGGGCGTGGCACACATACTCACTCCCCATCCCATCTGCTGGGACCCTTGCCCACTGGCCTGGCTCCCACCAGTGAGCCCAGCCACCCTGAGCCGTTCAGTCCTCTGTTGCCCCCTGACCAAGCCTCCTCCTCCCTAGGTGTAGCTCGGTGGCTATCCCTGGCAACGCAAGCATGGATGCAGTCTGCACGTCTGGGGCCTCAGAGCCAGCCTCTGTGCCCCAGCCAGGGTCCACAAGACCCCAACACACGGAGCCAACTCCAGGGCCCAGCACAGCTCCTAGCACCTCCCTCCCGCCCCGAATGGTTCCAAGCCCCCCAGCTGAAGGGCTCATCACTGGGAACATCTCTATTCCAATCGGTAAGTCACAAGAGGGCCCTCCCTCCTGTCTTGGAGTCTTACTGAGAGCCCTCTGTGGGCTGGACCCTGTACTCTGTCCTGCGATGCAGGTAGTGGTGAGACTTGTCTTCTCCCAAGACCTAGTGCTGTCACTAGGAACCCCTGGGTGGGGAGAGGTGGGGTCAGGGGAGATGGCTGTTTCTGATGAACCCGTTAGGCTGTGAAGACAGTGGGCTGGGCTAGGTCACCTCATGGGCTTCCCTCCTGGAGTTAGGACTCCATCAGGCTAGAGGGCTCAAGCTGGTGGCCTCAGGTTGACTGTGGCCCACAGACATATTCTGTTCGACACACAGTTTTTGGTTTGTTTGTTTTAGAATTGAAACTTGAGAGCCTCTGAACTGGGCTTACCCCTTGCGTGTGACAACCCCAGCCACCTTTGGTCATTGACTGACCTGCCTGGCCCCTGGGACATCTTGCTTTTTGCAGCTGTTTTGAGCCTCTCTTTTCCTTCTAGGACTGATCGTGGGTGTGACAGCCTTGGGTCTGCTGGTAATAGGGCTGGTGAACTGTATCATCGTCACCCAGAAGAAAAGTAAGATTCCATTCCTTCCTTCCTTCATCCATTCCTTCGTTCCTCCACTGGTTCAGGAAGCTTTTCTGGGGCACCTCCTGTGAGTCCAGCACTGGGCACAGCCTTATGGGTCAGACAGGGCTGGACGTGGCAGTCCCTGTTCTGTAGGTGCTTAGAGCCAGAGGTGGAAGGTGCTTCCACTCGCTTATCTACTGAAAGGCAAGACGCCATCAGGGCTATCCAGGGGGGAGGCCAGGATTCTTGTGTAGGACTCCTGGGGATTCAGGCTTTCTGGAGCAGTTGGCATCTGAGCTGGCTAAGATTTTGATGGGTGGAGTGTGTGCAGGAAAGAAAGGGCGGGCTAAGCAGAGGGCATGGCGTGAGCAAAGGCGGGGAGGTGGCGGAATGGTTGGGGGTGGTGGAGGGGACTAGCAGAATGCCAGCCCAGCTGGAGAGGTGGGTGTGGGGGCTTCTGTGTACCTTGTCTGGTAGGTAATCGCTCCCCGCAGGGCTGGGCCTGCTCTGGCTGCTTCTGCTTGGGCCCCATGCTGCCCTCCCAGTTAGGACAGATGTGCCCTGAGGAAGTCCCTCTCCCTGACGTGTCCCCTCTCTCTTTCCAGAGAAGCGCTTCTGCCTGCAAGGAGAAGCCAAGGTGGTGAGTGCCCCCCTGCCCTTCCCCGCCTCCTCGCCTGTCTCCTTCCTGGGGGGCTGTTTGTTCCACGGGAAACAGTGAATTCTAGAGGTTGGTCTGTCCAGTGTGAGGCAGTGTGCAGAGCCCTGGGAGGCTGAGGAAAGGCCAGCCAGGGTCTGTCCTTGGGGGTTAGGTAGCCCTCCATGTCCTGATAAAGGAGACTGTGAGTGTGAGAGGCCACATCAGGGAGCAGGGGGGTTGGTGGTGCCGGTGGCAAGCAGGTGGCCGTGGACCTATGGTGTGGCCTTGGGCAGATGTGAAATTGCTCGTGGCTGTTGCCTCCACCATTAAATGGGGACAGCGTCGGCTCAGCCCAGCTGGCAGGGCTGTGCCACTCACTCAACTGGCAACAATCCTCAGCATCTCCGCGGTGCTTAGAAAGTACGTCCTCGTGGAGCACTGGTTTGCAAACTGAGCGCTGGGGTACCCCAGTGTTCCACAGAGGGCCCAAGGAGATGGTCTCTGGAGTTGAGGTGAAGGCTAGAGGGCAGGGCCCTGGGTCCTCCCCCACTTCAACCAAAGTAGCTCACCTCTGATCTTTTTGTAAAGTCGGGTCCGTGGAGGACTTTTGCTAGAAACAGAACACTGACATAGTATTTCATCAATTCTCCATCAGGAAGGCATTTGGCTGCAAGTAACTGCAAACTTATCGGCGACTTAAAACAACAGGGCTTTATTTTTCTCACCTGCCAAGAAGTTGAGAGGTTGACGGCTGCTGGAGTGGTTCACTACATCCCTCTCTGAGGCCAGCAGGACCCCAGGCTCTGCCATCTCTTAGTGTGTTGGCTTTTGTTCTCTTGTTTGTGGCCTTATGGTGATCACCACTTCATGTGACCTCCGGGTTTGAGGCAGGAAAAAGAGGGGGAAGTGGCTGGCCAGCCATAGTGCCTTTTATCAGGAAATCAGACGCTTTCCCAGAAGCCCCCGGGAGACTCCTCCTTTTGTCTCATTGTCCAGAACAGTGTCATGTGACCACCTCTAGCTGCAAGAGAGGCGGGAAAGGGGCAGCCTCTGTGGTGGAGGAGGACAGGGGAGAGGGCTTGGAAATGGGTGTGGGGTGAGCCAGTACACAGTGTCTGCTGCAACCCCTTACCTGGTAGGCAGGGCGGGTTTTTTACCTAATTTTACAGATGAAGAAACAGAGCCTGAGGAGCTCCCTCCATGTCCCCCATCCTGCTGGGGCAGGGTTTCTCAACCTCAGCAATGTTGATATTTGGGGCCTGATAATTCTTTGTCGTGGGGGGCTGTCCTGTGCATTATAGGCTGTCCCCCAATATCCCTGGCTTCTCCCCACTAGACGCCAGTAGCACTGCCTCCCAGGAGTGACAACCAAAACCATCTCCAGACATTGCCAGGTGTCCCCAGGAGGACAGACTCACCCCTGCTTGAGAACCGCTGTGCTAGGGAAGAGCTCAGCCTGGGTGGCCCAGGGCCTGAGGCCTGCACAGGGCTCTGGATGTGGTGGGGACCAGAGACCGATTTCATCTCCTGATTTTGCTGACAAGGACAGAGGTGCAGAGAGGGAAAGTGACTTGCCCATGGTCACACACTTGCCTGAGGACTTGTCTCTGGACTCGTGGCACAGTGCCCCTTGACCTGCCCTCTGGTATTTCAGCAGACATCAACACAAACGGTCTGGGAGTTCAAACCATTTCTCGCTTTCCCAGGGGGCAAATGCCACCCCTTCCTTCGTCTGGTTTCGGTTCAGTGATGCTGACGGCTGCTGCCTGGTGGCACGTGGAGCAAGTGTGCCCTCCAGGCTCCACCTTGGCAGCCCGGCTACCACATTCTGTTTCCCAGCCGAGTGTTTCCCAATCCTCGGTGCAGTCAAGATGTCCTGGGTGTGGCCCTGCAGCCCCTGCTTCCTCTTCCCCTCCACTCAGTCTTGCGGTTACTAAGTGTGAGCAACTCAACTACTATTTGTTGAGTACTGTTGTGTGTAGAGCCCAGTGGTGTGCTGGTAACTGGCCCTCCGGGTGGGGAAAAAACCCCAACCCAGATTCGTGGTGTTTGCTCATTTCTCTGTTTTAAGAACTCCCACCGTGGCCAATTTCAGGCTCCCCAGAACTTACTGAATGTGGAGTGGGGCAGAGCACGTACAGGTCTGAGCTGGATCCAGCACACGGCTGGCTGAGCCCCATGCCCGGCTTTCTGCCTGTGCTGTGGCACCGCATCCCCACACACCCCTGGAGGATGCAGTATCCTCATCCCCATTTTACCAATGAGCAAACTGAGTCTCAGGGAGGTTCAGCTGCCTGTGTAAGCTTGGAGCACTAGGAAAGTGGCATAGCCCCGGTTTGAGACTCAGTCTGAGCCCACAGGCTTCACCTTCACCCACCTTCCGGTTCTCCCAGGGCAGATATTCACAGCGGCTCCACGCTCCCCCAACCCTGGCAGGGCCTGCCCTCAGAGGTTGTCCCCTTCCCAGGTGCCCTGCAGTCCCTGGGTGCCCTCCCCTGCCTGCTTGCTTAGCCTGCATCCCACTCTGCTCCTCCGCTGGCTGGAGGTCCCTGCTAAGAGGCTGCCTGGTAACGCTGGGGTGGAGAGAGTGGTGAGTCATCAGCACCGCCCTGTCCCTCCAGGCACGGCGGGACAGTGGCTTCTCTTTCTTTATTTTTTATTTATTTATTTACTTTGCCCCCCAAAGCCCCAGTAGATAGTTGTACGTCATAGTTGCACATCCTTCTAGTTGCTGTATGTGGGACGCAGCCTCAGCATGGCCGGAGAAGCGGTGCATCGGTGCACGCCCGGGATCCGAACCCGGGCCACCAGTAGCGGAGCGCCCGCACTTAACCACTAAGCCACGGGGCCGGCCCTCTTTCTTTAGAAAAGGCCAGTGTATCCAAACATGTGGGCTCATCCACAGTCTTCCGCACAAACACGCTCATGCACGGGCTAACGTTTAATAATGAGAGTGAGCATTTAGGAGGAGCTGAATGTATGCCAGTCACGGTACTGAGCGTTGTTTAGCCTCACAGCCGTGCTACAACACAGGCAATGAGTGTTGCCCCACTTTTATGGCCCTGGAAACTTGGGTTCAGAGAAGTTAAGTAACTTTCCCAAGGTCACACAGCTGATGCGAGTGGCCTGGGACACAAACCTCAGAGTGCTTCTCTTCACCACCCCCAGCATGTACACTAACTACACCACTCACAGACATGCACACATGCGCCCACACATGTAGACATGCGTGTGTGCACACTGCACACACCCTCACACCTATACATACAGGTGTGTGGGCCTCGTGAACACTCGCACACACAGGCAGACATGGACGCTGTGGGCATCTGGAAGACCCAGCTGGTGGCTCCCCAGGGTGTCTGCTTCTGCCCATGGCCGGGCTGGGCCATGACAGGGGCTGGCTGGCTGAATCTTGTTTTTGAATGAGCCCCCTTGGTACTCCCCCTTACAGTGGTCACAGACCAAGGAACAGGACTCAGGATGCGTCTGCCCCACTCAGAGCCTGCCTGAACTTTACAACTTGTGGCTTTGGAGGAGCGAGGCAGGCTGTGACCTTTGGGGGTTTCTGTTCTGCCTGGCCCTCGCTAGCAGAGAAGCGGGACACAGGCCTGAAAAGCCCCTTCTCTGGGGGTTGAGGAATGACATTTGGATGCCCCTCCTCTCCCTCCCTCCCCCGCTTGTCCAAGCTCAGAGCAGGGCTGGGGGTGGGGGCCAGTTGCCAAGGTCAGACCACCTGGGCGAAGGCTCGGCCAGACCTTGAAATCCCCTCCATCCCTCCAAACTGGTGGCCGTAAGCCAGGGAAGCAGGATGCAGTGGGAAGCAGGCAGCTCTGGTACCCTGACCTGGGCTTGTCCTGCCCCGACCACGGACCGGCTCTGTGATCTTGAGCCCCAGACTCACCCTCTCTGGGCCTCCATGGCCTCACGGGACAGCTGGCAAAGGATCCCAACATGCTGAATTCTGGCCTCAGGGAGTTGAGGGCTGAGGCCGGCTCAAGTGTCCAGAGGCCACAGCCATGGTGGGCGGGGCAGGTGGCCGAGAGGCTGCAGTGATTGGCCAGAAGGAGCAGCCGCTACTCAGAGCGCACCTGGAATTGTAGCTCCCTCTGTAGCGAGGCCAATCACCCTTTCCTGGGGAGGGGCGGCTAACACGACCCCCAACCCCATAGCAAACGCCCACCCTGTGACCCTCACTGCCCCCTACCATGCTAGGCCGTGTCCCACCAGCCCTTGACTCACCTCCGTTCTCATTCTGCCCCCGACCCTCTCGTCCTGGGCAGGCCAGGGCAGCAGATGAGAACGTGGCCCCTTCCATCCCCTTTCTGGGATCCAGCCATCACCCAGAACCCCAAGGCAGGGGCTTGTGTGCCTGTTCAGTTAGTGTGGACAGGCACCAGCCTCAAGTGGAATATCCAGGTGCTCCCCAGCACGGGGTCTGGAAATGGGCACCTTGTCTTGAGTCTCTAGAGCTGCAACCCCAAAGACCCAGGAGAGGTGTCGTGGGTTTTAGCCCTGCTGTACCATGTTCTACCTGTGTGACCTTGTGCAAGTCACTCAACCTCTCTGGGCCTCGGTTTCCACATCTGCAAGGCAAGGATAGCACTGGGCTGTTGGTAGGATCAATATAGTGTCTTGGAAGGACTTCAGCACACTGCTTGGCATTGGATGGAACTCAGATGTCAGCTAATATTATTATTGCTGTTGTTATTGTTTATGTTCTTCTATGAGAAAAAGATATGAGGAGTCACAGAGCAGCGTGGGGAATCGAGTCTGGAAAGAGCTGCTGAGACAGCCTGGCTGAGGATCCCAAATAAAAGGGATCTCTGCATGAGATTGATTGATTCAACACGAGGGCCAGATAGTACATATTTTAGGCTTTTGGGATCATATGGCCACTGTAACAACTACTCAAACCTGCCATTGCAGCAGGAAAGCAGCCACAGACAGTACAGAAACAACTGAGAGTGGCTGTGTTCCAATAAAACTGCATTTATGGACACTAAAACTTGAACTTCATGTGTCATGAAATTAATTATTCTTTAAAACTTTTTTTCAACCATTCAAAAATGTAAACACCATTCTTAGCTCGCAGCCTGTACAAAAACAGTAGTGGCTGCATTTGGCTCGTGGCAGTGGTTTGCCTACCCTCGACCTAACAAACCATTGTGTGGAGCACACTATGGAACAGGCGTTGTTCTGAGCACTTTACAAATATCCAGCCGTTTAATCTTCACAGCAACCCTTAGGACGTAGGTTTTTATTTTCCCTTTAGAGATGAAAAAATAGAGGCACAGAGAGGTTAAGTAACTTGTCTCAGGTCGCACAACTAGTGAGTGATGGAGTCATGATTTGCACCCACATCATCTAGTTCCAGAGTCTGCTCTTGGCTGCTAGGCTGGGCCGCATCACGCTGTGCTGATGGGGTGATCTTAGGAAAGTGACTCTCCTTCTCTGGGCCTCTGTTTCCTTATACAAAATGAGGATGAAAGTCCTGCCCTGCCTCTACGACTGTTTGGTGAGCAGGGCCACCTGGCCCCTGCCCTCACAGGGCTCACACTCCAGCTGGGCAGCCAGATGCTAATCACAGAAACCACGGAGAATCACAGGTCCTGGAAGCGCTGTGTGTGGAAAGAATGTGCGGGTGTGTGCAGAAGTGCCGTGTAAACTGTGAAGTGCCGTGACATGGGGTGCAGATGGTGGTGAGAAGGAAGAGGGGAAGAGGAGCTGGCTGATGTGCTGACGGCTCTCCTTCCTCTCCTCTCCTCTCCATCCAGCCTCACCTGCCTGCTGATAAGGCCGGAGGTGCTCCGGGCCCCGAGCAGCAGCACCTGCTGACGGCGGCGCAGAGCTCCAGCAGCAGCTCCCTGGAGAGCTCGGCCAGCGCCGCGGACAAGAGGGCGCCTGCCGGGGACCAGCTGCAGGCGCCAGGCACGCAGAAGGCCAGCGGGTCTGGGGAGGCCCGGGCCAGCTCCAGCAGCTCAGGTAGGAGGTGGGAGCGCAGCCAGCTTCCTCGCCCTCTTCCTGTTTCCTCCTGGTTTCTGTCTTAGCCGTCTTCTCCTGGGCCTCCCCTCCTCCCCTCCCCTGCCGGACGGGGCCCGAGCTTCTGGCAAGGCATTCGAAGCCCCCATGACTAGCCTTGGCTCGCCCTCCAGCCTCATCTCCCTCCGCCCCCTCACGTGCAGCACTGAGCCGCGGACTTCTTCCAGTCCTTCGAGTCCCCCATATCCAGGCAGTGAATTTTCCTGTATATTATATAATAGTGTTATATTATTATGTCGTTATATATTGTAATTACATAATATTTATTATATATTATTATAGTGTTATATTATTATGTTGATTCCTATTATATTTTACAGATGAGGGAGTGGAGGCCCAGAGAGTTTAAACAGCTTGTTCAAGGGCACACAGCTAGTAAAAGCAAGAGCCAGGAATCACCCCTGGGCTGTTGGGCTCCAGAGCCCTGGGGCAGAAAGCTGAGTGACTAAATGATGTCTCCGGGGCTCCCCTCCCTGTGGCCTGTTGCCCAGTCCCTTTGGGCCTGAGGCTCCGGGATCGTGGGGACCGTGTGTGTTCTGGAGAAGCCCACGCCTTGTTCATGCAGTCTGCGTTTTGCCCTGGACCTGGTCTGTGACAGTGTCCCTGGTGGGCAGCTCCAGTGTCCACAGTTGGTTGTGTTTCGTAGTGTGTAGTGTGTGTTGTAGTGAGGGGTCAAGTCCGCTGGCTCGAGTCTCTCCCACTCACCTGGCAGTACTGGCTGGCGGGAGGTCAAGGAATGGCCGTGGACTCAGGTCATTCCCGGATGCCCTTGAGGCCGCTCTGGTACCCTGAGAATCTGAGCAGTCTCCTTCACCCCGCCGAGCCTCAGTTTCCTCATCCAGGGGTGAGCAGGGCACCTCCTTGGCGGGACAGCAACACCCCTTCCTACCTGTCACCTGACTCAAGGATTGCTTCCTCCGTGTGGGCTGAGGTGGCCCACCTCTGTTATCCCCACATAGCCCACCCTCATCAGTGTGGTGTCTTGTCAATGACCCCCATCCTGAGAACTCCCCAAGGAAGAGACTGGGTCAGTGCCTGGAACACAGCAGGTGGCCCTAGATGTTTGTCAAATGACTGAATGAGCTCCACATAAATTCTTGGTCTTTGTCCAACTCTTGGATTCATCTTCCAATTTCTTAGCAACACCACTTCCACAGCCGACCTGGTGTGGCTTCATCCTTGGCCCCGGTGAGCACCCCTGACCATGTCTGCCCACCCCTTGTCCCCTCTGCCCCTTCTGATTGTTCCTCACCGGTCTCTGGCCTCTGTTCTTCCCTTCTCTCCCTCCCACCCCAACACCTCTCTCTGCTGTGGCAGCGGGTAAACCCTGGGGCTGTGGTCCCCCTGTCCGCCCCTGCAGTATCTCATTCATGATGTGCAACGGCTGTGGTGACTTTGGGTGACATTTGGGTGCGGTGGAGGCTCAGGGTGGAAATTTCCTTCCAGCCCCATGATTTCAGCCCTCCCTCTCCCCGGCCTGCTTGGGGCTGTCTGAGCAGAGCAGCTCGCTGGCTCCATCCTCCTCCCAGGCTTCCCTGGAGTTGGAAAACAAACTGGACTGGACACTAGCGACTGGCCCTCCCACACACCCTGGACACCATGCGTGTTTGGGCACTCAGCAGGTCCCTGCAGTGCCAGCAGCAGCAGCTACGGCTTTTTGAGGGGCGTCTGGGTGTCCAGCCCCTTCCATTCATCTCCAGGCTTGTCCATCATTTAGTCCCTCACCAGCTGGTTAGGAACTCAGGTGCCCACAGGCACTGGGCGGGAAGGTGGGAGTGAACCGGCGCCCTGTAGCCCTTCCTGCCAGTTGCCTTGAGGTATGTGGGCCCTCCGTGGCCACATCTCCCTCATCTGGCTCCCGACGGAAGCCATAAATCCACATTTTAAAAATGTAAACTCCTGAATTTTAAGTGTTGGCAGCCAGTTCACTTAAAAACACCACCACCAAGAACAAAACAGACCTGTGGGCTGGTTTTATTCATTCACATGTGTCCGTGTTATAGGCACTAGGGACACAGCAGGGACCAGTCAAAAAGGCCCCACCCCCCTGGGCTCAGGACCTGGTGGGGGAGACACAGTTGAGCACCCAGGAAATTGATTGTACAGTGGGAAGAAATAGGGGCCTGCCCTGGAGATCACAGCAGAAGAGGGACATGGGGACATAGGGAGTGATGGATGGGACACAGTGAACATCTTTAGAGGGGATAATCAGGGAGGCTTCTTAGAGAAGGTGGCCTTTGAGCTGAGGCCTGAGAGAAAGGAAGGAGTGAGCCATGGAAATAGAGAAGAGCTTTCCAGGCTGAGGGAGCAGCACATGCAAAGGCCCTGAGGCTTGGAGGGCTCAAGGAGCTGCAGGTAGGTGAGTGTGGCTGGAAGGAACCCAGCCAGGATCACAGAGCAGGAGGAGATGGGGTGGGAGACAACAGACACCAGGTCGTGCAGGACCTCGTAGGCCTGGTGAGGACTGTCGTGTTTTGAGCAGCCGAGTTCTAAAGGGCTGGCTCTGGCTGCTGGGGGAGCACAGTGCAGAGGAGCGGGGTAGATGCCGGAGACAGGTGGAGCTTGTTCACACTGGTCCAGGTGGGAGTGGATGGAGGTTGCCTGGGGCAGTAGCAGGAGGTGGTGAACTTGAAGTATCTTTTGAAGGTGGACCAGGCAGGAATTGCTGATGGATCGGATGTGGGATGTAAGAGAAAGATGAGTCCAAGGCTTTGGGCCTGAGCAGCTGGGTGAATGGTGGGATGTGACCTGAGATGAGGAGGAACAGGTTGGACAGGAGATGGGGTGGAATCAAGAGTTCAGGTTGAGGTGCAGAGCAAGTGGTTGGATATTTGGGGCCAGTGTTCAACCCGAGCTTCGTTGAGAGTGTCACCCGTCTCCAGGAGCCATGCAGGCTCTGGAGATATGGCAGTGAACCAGAGTTATCCTTGCCTGCAAGGAGATGGGCAGCGTCATTACACCCATTTTACATCTGAGCAAACCGCAGCTCCAGTAGTTTAAGTGACTTGGCCAAGTTTATGGAGGCAGAGCAGGGATTTGAACCCAGGATTGTCAGGCTGCAAAGCTCCAGGCATCCCGGCCTCAGTGATGAGGGCAAACTACCACCATTCTGGAGTCCCCAGGTTTATGAAATCTTCGAGGCAGGTCCACATGGAGGAAGATTTGCTCCTGGGGGAGGATTTGACCCTGCTTCAGTCTCAGTGTTTAATCTCCCTAAGGGAACAATGTCCAAGCCCTTTGATGTTGATTCTTTGTCATACAGAGGAGGGGTTCCATACAGATTACCCAGTGACAGTGGGTTCTCGCCTTTTCGTAGTTTGTGTAGCCAGGACTGCTGATGCCTTCCTGTGGTTACGGGAAAGTAATTCATCTTCGTTGCTTGACCAGTATTCTGTAGCGTATACTTCTTGTGCCTGCTCACTTCTCTGATTCTTTGTGGGGGTATGTTTTGTTCTTGGAGCACCTTCACCTGCTTTTTATGATTGGCTCCTCCCATCTGTGGGGTGAGTTGCGCTGCGTATTCTTGTTTGACAGATGAGAAAACTGAGGCACACGAAGGTTAAGTGACTTGCCCAAGGTTATACAGCAGAACTGGGCTAGAACGTGGCCTCTAGGCTCCTGGCCCAGTGCTCTTAATCGGTGTCTTAATCTGCCTCTTGGGCAAGAGACAGGCTGTGGAGACATCCCCCACTCCAAGACCCCCGCTGACCACCATCTTCCATCCTGTGTTTAGCAGAGCCTTCCCCTGGCGGCCACGGGACGCAGGTCAACGTCACATGCATCGTGAATGTTTGCAGCAGCTCTGGTCACGGCTCTCAGTGCCCCTCCCAGACCAGCTCCACGACGGGGGACACGGATGCGAGCCCCTCAGGCTCCCCGAAGGACGAGCAGGTCCCCTTCTCCAAGGAGGAATGCCCGTGTCAGTCCCCACTGGGGGCTCCAGAGACTCTGCAGCAGAACCCAGAGGAGAAGCCCCTGCCCCTTGGCGTGCCTGATGCCGGGATGAAATCATTAACCAGGCCGGCCTGGGACATGTCACAGCCAAGGTGGGCCCATCCCTGGTCCTTCTAGGCCCCACCCCCAGGACTCTGGCTCTTTCTGGGCCAAATTCCTTTAGTGGCCTCCAGCCTCAGCCTTTCTCTCACCTGCAGGTGGAGGGATGAGGCAGGGAGAGTCGTGGAAAACCTCTCCTGTCACAGTGTGCGTCCCTCTCAGAAGGCTAGCTGGACAGGGACTGCTGGGCAGCCCCGGGCAAGCCCTGCCTCTCTGAGAGCTGCCCCCCAGCCAGTCCTGCGAGCTTGGCTTCTGGAGCCCTTGTTTAGTCTTTCATCCCTGGGTCTACTGGGGAGGAGGGACGCTGCGTGCGTGCGTCATCCATGGAGAAAGGGCAGTGCTTTAGCCTGGATGCTGAGACTGCAAGTCGGTCCCAGCGGGGGTGGGGGTGTCATCCATCAGATGGTTCTATGCAAGGCAGGGGTGACAGCCCTTGTAGGGCGGTCCCCAAGTTACTCAGGACCCTTGAAAAGCACCACCTCCAAATCCATTCCTGCTAGTTCCACCTCTTGTATCATGGTGTGACAACCAGCTGCCCAGAGGGTCCAGGCAAGCAGCCTGAATGCGTGCCCTGGTCTGGGCAAGATGGCAAACCTCTAACTGAAAATCTTCCAATTTTAACATGTGGCAATTAAATTTAAAAAAGTAAGCACCATGCAGGCAAACAAGCCAACCACACAACAAAGCCAAACTCAGAGTTTGCATCCTCTGCCTTTGACCTTTGTTTCAGGTCCCCCCAGCTCCAGCCCCTCCTCCCTGCTGTCTGGTGTGGGTTCCAAGGCCACACCTTCTCCTATCAGGGAATTTCGGGAACCAGAGATGACTGAGGCTCGCAGTCATCCTCTCCTCCTACCTCAGCCTGGACCTTCCTCCTTTACCTCCCGAGGGGGTGCCCCTGTTTTCCCTGACCCCCTCCCACTGTTCCTGGAGGCCCAGCCCCAGGGGAGTCATGGGGCCACTTTGGTACTGTGCCCACTGTGATCCTAAGTGGATGTGAGATGCTGAGAGCCAGTCTTGTGTCTGTGTGTCTGTATGTCTGTGTTGTGTGCTGCGGGTCTCTGTAGCCATGTTGTTGGGTTGAATGGCTTGCTTGAAGCAGCTGAAGCCAACAATCTTGCCAAAGGATTCTTCTCCATTAAAGAGTCAGCCTGCTCCCCCCAGACACACACCTAAGACCCTGCAGAGGGTGGACAAGTGTGGCCTTGACCAGATCCTGAAGGACGGGAGATGGGGACTCCTTGAGAAGCCAGTTGGGTCCCAAGTACTTGGATTCCTTGTTGAAAAAATCCACTGGACTTGAACTTGGCAGCTGCAATTTGGAGGGTAGGAGAGTCCAGCCATTACGATAGAGACAAGAAAGGCTTCCACCCTGGAATCCAGATATCCACTGCCTGGACTGGCCAGGGTCTCTGCCCACATCTGACCCTGTGTGGCGATGGAGCATGTCTGCCCCCTGGTGGACTGTCCTGGGAGGACCTCAGGCTGCATTGCCATCACCCCAGCAGAGCAGGGAAGCCATGGTGAGTTGGAAGCAGACCCTTTCTGGGTGTGGCCTCAGTTCCCCGGCTTGTGTTGATGCCAAGACAATGAGTTTGCACTGTTACTGGACAGCATTCCTGCTTATAAATAAACCTTCTGTTTGTTGTACACGTTGACCCCTGGCTCTGGCTTTCGGTCTGAGCGGGGGTTTGTCTATGGTCCTGCTTGCCTGCCACCAATGTGTAGGAGGAGATAGGGTCATGGCCACTGGAGTCTGACAAGGCCATGCTGTGGCTGGACCCCAGAAGCACCCCCATAACAGCTGCCCTTGCTGAGAACCTGCTGCTCCCTCAGACCTGTGAACAGTAAGATGGCAGATTCCTGCCCAGAACCACCAGCTGGCCTCTGAATATGCCCTCATCACATGCCCTGTCACCTCTATCTCCTCAGCCTGCTCTTGGGGTTGGAGTGGGGGCTCTGCAGATCTGCTTGTTTACGTGCAGCCCCCTTCCTCAGGGGAGTGAGGCTCTGGCCTCCAGGAGGCCCCAATCTTGGGGACACCTGTGAGGCTCATCGCCAGCTGCACAGATGAGCTCGGGGGCTCTGGGAGCACAGAGGAGGGCCCTGGGCACAGCCAGGGAGTCAGGAGAGGGTTCTGGAGATGACTTCTGACCTGTCACTGAGGCATGAGCAGGAGTTTCCCACAATATATGACTGGGAAGAGGTTGTAGGCAAAGGGAGTCCCTTATATAAAAGCCTAGAGGGGAGAGAGGCGCTGATCCGTGAATTCATTCAGCTGACCCCCACCTCCCCCCTTCCCGGCTCACTGTCGCTCCCTCAGCACGGCCATCTTCATTCTTGGTCATTTCTTGGGCCTCCACTCCTCCCATGGTTTGGTCTTCTACCGTGTCTCAGCCACTCACACCCTAGACCAGGGCTCAGCAAACTTATCCTGTAAAGAACCACCTAGTAAATATTTTAGTCTTGGGGTGTCTTCTGGTTTCTGTCACAACTACTCAACCCTGCGGTTGAAGCGTGACAGCAGTCACAGATGGTTCACCAAAGAACGGGTGTCTGGAGTGCTTTCTACGACACCAGGCAATTCCCCAATTCTCAGCGGACACTGACGAGGTGGCCTACGAATTGAACTCAATTGTGACACTACCTGGAGGTAGCGTCAGATCCCACAGGTTAAGGGCTCAGTCCCACAAGCCTACCCCCACCTCAGATGCCCATTGCAAGTCCCGGTTGTCACCTGTGCTTCTGTCCTACAGGCTATAAATCAGAAGTTTCCATGGCCTCCCCCTTGGCTTCAGTTATTTGTTAGAAAGCTCTCAAAGCTCAGAGAGGGCCGGCCCCGTGGCTTAGCGGTTAAGTGCGTGCGCTCCGCTGCTGGGGGCCCGGGTTTGGATCCCGGGCGTGCACCGAGGCACCACTTCTCCGGCCTTGCTGAGGCCGAATCCCACATACAGCAACTAGAAGATGTGCAGCTATGACATACAACTATCTACTGGGGCTTTGGGGGGAAAAAAATAAATAAATAAAATCTTTAAAAAAAAAAAAAAAAAAGCTCAGAGAAACATTTACTGATGTTGACCAGTTTATGGTAAAGGATGTGATAAAGGATGCAGACAAACAGCCGGATGAAGAGATGCACAGGGTGAGGTCTGGGAGGGTCCCGAGTGCAGGAGCTTCTGTCCCCTTGGAACTGGGAATGCCCCACCCTCCTGGCATGCTTACCAACCCAGAAGCTCATCAAATCTCATTGTTCAAGAGTTTTTATAGAGTTTAATCTGTAGCCCCCTCCTTCTTCCCAAAGATCAGTGGGTGGGGCTGAAAGTTTTTGTTTTCGTTTTTGTTTTTACAATTCAGAAAGAGTTTAATAAACAGCCACTAAACATTGCACCAAAGCATTTGGAAACACAATTTCTACAGAGAGGCAAAGGTCAGGCTTCCATTCTAAATTCCTTAAGATGATCATGGCTGGTGACCAGCCCATCCTGAGACTTTCTAGGGGCCTCACCCTGAATCACCTCAGCAGCTCAAAAAGGGCTCCTTATGAACAACAAAAAACACTCTCATCGCTCAGGAAATTCCAAAGGTTTTAGGAGCTCTGTGCCAGGAACCAGGAACAAAGAGCAAATATATTTCTTATTACACCACAAATGTGACTGTATTCCAATAAAACTTTATACCAAGAGGCAGCAGGTGGATTTGGCCTCTGGCCTGTAGTTTGCCGCTCCCTGCCCTAGACCCTGTCATTACGGATAGCCACAACCATAATCTCCATTTCCAGCATCCCGCTTCCCCCACCTCCCACCCCCAAACCCAACACTGTCCTCTGTCTTTCTCCTCTCTGGGACCTGCAATCCGTTGATCCCACCATCCCTCAGCCTCTCCTGTCTTATCTGGCACAAACACTATGGTCAATCACTTTGTCCCTTGCATTCAACCTCCACTCCCTGGTCTTTCTCCTCCTTTATTGTTCTCTCTCTGGTTAAATCTAGCTCTCTGTGTGTGCCACACCTGCACCTGTGCACCTGTACAGGGCAGGATTGAAAACAGTCAACCATGCTGGCAGGTCTCACTTAATTTCATGATCATTAAACTCTAAGGGAGTCCTTGGTGCCGCCCAGCAGTCAGCACGTCCACCTCCCCCCTTCCTGGTGTACTAGTTTCCTATTGCTGCTGTAACAAACCAGACAAACTTAGTGGCTTAAAATGACACAAATTCATTCTCTTACAGTTCTGGAGATCAGAAGTCTAAAAATCAAGGTGTCGCCAGGGCTGCTAGGCTATAGAGGAAAGTCTATTTCTGGACGCCCTAGGAGAGAATCCATTTCCCTGCCTTCAGCTTCTAGAGGCACCTTCACTCCTTGGCTTGTGGCCCCTTCCTCCATCTTCAAAGCTAGCAGTGTAGTATATTCTATAGTCACATGTCCCTCTGCCTCTCAATAAGGATACGTGTGATTACATTGGGCCTACCAGGTAATCCAGGATAATCTCCCCATCTCAAGATCCTGCCAGGTAACATATTCACAGATTTCAGGGATTCAGATGTTGTCATCTTTGTGGGAGCCATTATCCAGCCTACCAACCCCCACCATCCACACACTCTCTCACCCCCCTAGACAGACTCTTTCACCTGCTCTCTTCTCTCCTCAAGCCTCTGACCTCACCCCCTTTTACCTTCAGCTGGTTGCCTGGCTGCCTGTTTCACTGAGAAGATAAAATAAACACAAGAGAACATCCTTGGCTCCCCGACCATGTGTACCCTCCCACCTGCATCTGTGCCCAGATCCTCAGCCTTCTGCCCTGTGACTAGGGATAAACACCCAGGCTGCTGGCTAAGGACATCTGCACGGGGTCTTAGCATCTCTCCCAACTCAAGGACATTGCTCCAGCAACTCTTTTCTCTCTCTCCTTTGGTATCAGCTTCCTCGTCTCCTGGATCTTTCCTGTTTGCACGCAAACATACTGATATTTCTCCCATTTAAAAAACAACGTGCAGGGCCGGCCCCGTGGCTTAGCGGTTGGGTGCACGCACTCCGCTGCTGGCGGCCCGGGTTCGGATCCCAGGCTCGCACCGGCGCGCCACTTCTCCGGCCATGCTGGGGCCGCGTCCCACATGCAGCGACTAGAAGGATGTGCAGCTATGACATACAGCTATCTACTGGGGCTTTGGGGGAAAATAAATAAATAAAATTATAAAAAAAATAAATAAATAAAATAAAAAACAACGTACAGGGGCTGGCCCGGTGGCACAAGCAGTTAAGTGCACGCGCTCCACTTTGTTGGCCGGGGTTCGCAGGTTCAGATCCCGGGCGCGCACTGCCGCACCGTTTGTCAAAGCCATGCTGTGGCGGCGTCCCATATAAAGTGGAGGAAGATGGGCATGGATGTTAGCTCAGGGCCAATCTTCCTCAGCAAAAAAAAAAAAGAAAAAAAAAAACATACAGTCACACACCTCATAACAACATATCAGTCAAGGACTGATATACGGCATATACAACAGTGGTCCCGTAAGATTACTACCATATAGCCCATCTGTGTAGTAGGCTGTACCATCTATAAGTACTGTAGGGGAGGAAGAAATTTTTCACTACCCTTCTAGGTTCTTCCGGCTGGTCTAAGAATTAAATTGACATGAGACAGATTAACAGGAGAAAAACAAACACAAGTTTAATAACATGTATACATGGGAGAAACCCAGGGAAACTGAGTAACTCACCAAAATGGCTGAAGCCCTCACCTTAAATACCATCCTCAGCTGAAGACAAAAGAAGATGCTGGGGGCCAACCCTGTGGCTTAGCGGTTAAGTGCGCGCACTCCGCTACTGGCGGCCCGGGTTCGGACCCCGGGCACACACTGACGCACCGCTTCTCCAGCCATGCTGAGGCCGCGTCCCACATACAGCAACTAGAAGGATGTGCAACTACGACATACAACTATCTACTGCGGCTTTGGGGAGAAAAAGGGGAAAAAAAACAGGAGGAGGATTGGCAATAGATGTTAGCTCAGAGCCGGTCTTCCTCAGCAAAAAGAGGAGGATTAGCATGGATGTTAGCTCAGGGCTGATCTTCCTCACAAAAAGAAAAAAAAAAAAAGAAGATGCTGGGGGTGAGGAGAGTTAAGGACTTCAAAGGGAAAGAAGGCAATTCACAGGTGGGTGAAAAGGAGCAAACATTTGGAAAACAAGTGTCTGGCTACACAGAAATAGAAGAACACAGAGAGGAGCCCAACAAAGAGGCTTTTCTAGGTTCCTCCCTGTCCGCCACCCAGTTCATGTGATGCTAAGGTGATAGCTCGCTTCCTGAGACAGGTTTTTTAATCTAAATTCTTTTAGGAAGTTAAGGGGGAGGTAACAAGAAAAACTTTCTGAGTCTTTTGTTTCTTGAAAATAATCAGCCTAAAATAATCCCCATGTTAAAGAGACAAATTTTGGGGTGGCAAATTTTGTTCCCCTTGAGTACACACTATGATGTTCACACAAGGACAAAATCACCTAATGATGCATTTCTCACAACTTATCACTGTTGTTAAGTGACGCATGACTATACCACCTCACAGCCATTAGAATGGCTACTATGAAAACAAAAAACAGAAAACAGAAAATAACAAGTACTGGTGAAGAGGTGGAGAAATTAAAGCCTTCGTGCACTGTTGATGGGAATGTAAAATGGTGCAGCTGCTATGGAGTACGGTAGGGCAGTTTCTCAAAAAATTAAAAATAGAATTACCATATGATCCAGCATTTCCACTTCTGGGTATATACCCCAAAGAATTGAAAACAAACGCAAACAGATACTTGTACACCAATGTTCATTGCAGCACTATTCACAATTGTCAAAAGGTAGAAGCAAACTAAGTGTCCATCAGTGGATGAAGAGATAACAAAAAGGTGGTATATTCATACAATGAAATATTATTCAGCCTTAAAAAGGAAAATAGTTCTTTTTTTTTTTCTTTATTTGCTGAGGAAGATTCGCCCTGAGCTAATGTCTGTGCCAGTCTTCCTCTACTTTGTATGTGGGACACTGCCACAGCATGGCTGGTGAGTGGAGTATGTCCGCGCCCGGGATCCAAACCCATGAACCTGGGCCGCTGAAGTGGAGCACTCAGAACTTGAACCACTCAGCCACAGGGCCAGGCCCAAGGAAAGGAATTCTAACACATGCTACAAGGATTAAACTTGAAGCCATTATTCTGAGTGAAAAAAGCCAGTCACAAAAAGACAAATACTGTGTGATTCCATTTATGTGAGATACCTAGAGTAGTCCAATTCATAGAGACAGAAAGTAGAAGGGTGAAAAAAAAAGTAAAAGGGTGGTTGTCAGGGGCTGGTGGGAGATGAGGATGGGGAGTTAGTGTTTACTGGGAACAGAGTACTCAGTTTTGCATGATGAAAAGAGTAGGGAGATGGATGGTGGTGATGGTCACACAACAATGTGAATGTACTTAATGCCACTGAACTGCACACTTAGGAATGGTTAAGATGGTAAGGTTTATGTTATGTGTATTTCACTACAATTAAAAACAACATCAGGGCCGGCACTGTGGCTTAGCAGTTAAGTGCATGTGCTCCGCTACTGGCGGCCCAGGTTCGGATCCCGGGCGTGCACCGACGCACCACTTCTCTGGCCATGCTGAGGCCACGTCCCACATACAGCAACTAGAAGGATGTGCAACTATGACATACAACTATCTACTGGGGCTTTGGGGGAAAAAAAGGAGGAGGATTGGCAATAGATGTTAGCTCAGAGCTGGTCTGCCTCAGCAAAAAGAGGAGGATTAGCATGGATGTTAGCTCAGGGCTGATCTTTCTCACACACAAAAAAAAGACAACAACATCAGCCACAACAAAAACCCTCCTGAAAACAATTCTCCCTCCAATTACTGTCAGATTTCTGAACTCTTCTTAGCAAAAAAACCTAGAAAATGTGGTCTATCTATATTCACTGTCTCTAATTTATCTTCTCCCATTTTCTCTTGAGCTCACTCCAGTAAGGCTGTGTCGACATCTGCACTAAAACTCCACTAAAACTCTAATTGTCCATGCTCCTGCTAAATTCAATGGTGGATCTCCGGCGTCCTCTCGCTTCCCCTGTGGGCAGCATTTGAACCCACTGACCAGCCCCCTCCCTGGAACACAGTCCTCACCTGGCTCCAGGGGCTCACACTCCCCTGGCTCACCTGCCATCTCAGGGCCCCTTCTGCCTCCTTTCCTGGTTTGTCCTTATGCCTCTTCCCCATCTCCCGCTCACTCCATTGCTGGGACCCATCCGGCTTCATGGCTTTAAGGACCAGAGATGTGTCCTGCCAGCGCTCAGTGTTTGAATGGACAAGTCTTTCCTGTGCTCTTACTTCACGTCAGACACTGCTCTAGGTGCTGGGATGCAGCAGCTACTGAAACTAAGTGAATGGGAAGAGAGACAGTAAGAAAATACACAGTCAGCTAATAGCAGACCTTGATGAAGAAAATGAAGCCAGACATGGAGGATTTTCTGGATCAGGAGGTCAGGGAAGGGACCAGAGAGATGATGTGAAGCAGAGGCCTGAGGAACAGAGGAAGGAGCCGAGTATTCCCTGGGACTAGGATGGGGTGCAGTGTGAGGGATAGATGGTGGCTGGGTCCAAAGGGCTTCCACTGTGCTGCTAAGGTGGGCAGTGGGCAAAGGGACTCCCTGAAAAGTTGTAACCAGTGGAGAGACACAGCCAGATTTATCTTTTGGAAAGACGTTTCCAGATGCTGGGCAGAGAGTGTGTTGGTGTTACCAAACCAGGTTTGTTTTGCCTGCCGTGTAATTATGCTCATCACCAAGATGACGCTTTTGCAGCAGAGAAAGGGTTTATTCACAAGGCAGCCAAGTGTGGAAACGGGAGAACAAATCTCAAATCCTCCGCCCCAAAAAATGAGGATTAGGGATATTAATGGGGTAAAGGAGCAGGTTGGTCTGAAGTGTGGGAATAGGTGATTGGAGGTTAAAGAGAAGTGAGGTTATTGACGATCTGCACAAGCGCAGTCAAGCTTCACTGCTATTCATAGGATGCATGTTCACTAAATGCGGTGTTGGCATGATCTGAGGGTGGAGTTTTTAGTTCCCTGACATCAGGAGTTCACCTATCAGACACCTGTGCATGCCCAGTTGGTGGGTTGGTGGTTTTGACTGGCCTGAACCAGACAGGAGTTGACTCTTAGTTCCTGAAAAACTTAATCACCCATTACCATGGTCAGAGATGTTATCTGTAGGGGGAGTTTTAGCAATGCATTATCTAACTACTTTTGCAGACAACTAACTGAGTTTAGTTAAAGCAACTTGGCTCCAGGATTCATTGGGGAGTGGGGACAGGGATGCTAATCTTGTCCTTGGCTCTCAGGCCCTCTCGTTACCAGGAGGTGGGGCGGCTCCTCCTGAAGGCCCCTTGCTCTGGCTACATTGGGGGGATGGCTAGGGAAGGACAGCTTGGAAGCAAAGAGACCGGCGATGTGCTGGTTGTTCTCCACCCACCCACTCCAGTTCCTCTCTCTGTACCCTGGGAGACTGCCCTCTGCAGACCACATCCCCAGACGCTTGCCCTGAGGCTTCCAGCAAGGTTTGCCCACGGGAAGACACTAACAGGAGACTGGAGAGTGGGAGGAGAGCAAGGCCAGGCATGTATTCCCTCCTCCCCAACTCCCTTCCAGTGGCTTCTCCCTGTAACCTCACTCCTGTCATGCTCTGTTACCACCTCTCCCTCTCTTGCCCCAACTATCCCCTCAGTTTCCCCATCTACACAATGGGGGTAATAACAGGTGATTCAGAGGCAGGGGGCACAGAAGAAAACTCTTCCTCTATTCTCAGTCCTCTACTTCTGACACTTCTGGTCACCAAAGGTGTGGGTTCTTTCCCCACACAAAGCAATTCTGTGACACCAGCTGGGCATGCTACAATTTCATTCAATTCCGACACTATCTACCTGGAGATAGTATCAGGTCCCACAGGTTAAGGGCTCAGTCCTACAAGACTGCCCTCCTCCCCATGTCAGATGCCAACTGCAAGTCCAGGTTACCAGCTGTGCTTCTGACCTATGGTCTCTAAATCAGGTTCCCTTGCACCCCAACTTGGGTTTGATTAATTTGCTAGAGCAGCTCACAGAACTCAGGAAAACAATTTACTGACTAGATTACCAGTTTATTACAAAGGATACAACTCAGACTCAGGAACAGCCAGATGAAAGAGAAGCACGGGGCAAGGTTTATGTGGGAAGGGGCTGGGGCCTCCATGCTCTCTCTGGGTGCCCCACCCTCCCAGCACCTCCACAAGTTCAGAAGCCTAGAGGCTCTCTGAAGCCCATCCTTTTAGGTTTTTACGGAGGTTTCATTAATAGGCATGACTGATTAAATCGTTGGTTGGTGGTGATTGCTTCAACCTCCAGCCCCTCTCCCCACCCTAGAGGTAGGGGGGATGGGGCTGAAAGTTCCAACGCTTTAATCACATGCTTCGTTCCCCTGGCAACCAGCTTCCATCCGTCAGAGCTTTCCAAATGTTGCCTCATTAACATAAACTTAGGTGTGGTTGAAAGGGGGGTTTGGTATGAATAACAAGACTAACAAGACACGGGTTTCACCTTTATGGCTCTGGAGCTATTTCAGGAACTGAGGCCACAAGAACAAATATTAGAACAAAAGATGATCCCATTGCTCTTGTCACTTAGGAAATTCCAAAGGTTTTAGGAGCTGTGAGCCAGGAACAGAGGACATAAGACCAAATACATACTTCTTATTATAAATCACAATAACACAGGGTAAATCTGGAACAACTGAAGGCAGCTGCCTGCCTGATGGGTTATCCAGTCCAAATGGGCCAGGTGCAGCCTCTCCTGCCTCTGTCTTTTCTTTACCCGGGACAAAAAAAGTGGTTTCACTAAGGCAGCGCCAGCTTGGATGGGAAGGGAGCAACTTGTTGATTTCTCTTCGTCTACTTTTCATGCATTCATCATCGTTATGGAGCCCTCTGATGGATCAGCATGGAAGTCAAGAGTTGTGGGCTCTCAAAGCCCACCTGCCCAGGTGTGAAGCCTGGCTCCACCACTTCCTGTCTGTGTGACCTCAGGCAAGTTAATGAACTCCTCTGTGCCTCACGCTCCTTATCTGTAAAATGGGATTAAAATAGTACCTCCCTCGGAGTGAGGGATTATATGAGTTACTGTCTGTAAAATGCTTGGAACTGTGCCTGGCACATAGTTAGTGCTCAGCAAATATTAGTTGCTATTTTGTGTGTGTGTAGGTGCTGGGATGCAACAGAGTCCAGGACAGCCCGGGTCCCTGTCCAGAGCTGACACTAGGAGGGACTACGTACAGAAATACCTGTAGGCTATACCGGGCGGCAGTAAGTGCTAAGAAGAAAGTTACGGCAACATAAGGGGACAGAGACAAGCGGGGTGCTGATAGTTTGCAAGGTGGGTTGAGGAGGGCTTCTCCAAGGAGCTGGCCTTTGAGCAGAGGCCTTGCTGAAGGGAGGGCGGGACAGCCTTGGGACTCTGGGTAGGATAGGAGATGAGGTCAGAGAGGGTGGCTTCAGAAGCTGCGGAAAGGATATTGGGTTTTATTTTCAGCGTGATGGGAGGGATCCGAGCCAGGGAGTGTGAGGCGTTGCTCGGTCTAGGAGTTGGGAAACTGAGTTGTGTTTATTCTATCTCCATAACCGCCCTAGGATGTAGGCAAGGTACACACTATCCCTGCTTTGCAGAGGAGGACACTGAGGGGCAGGGCCCGCTGGTTTGGTACTTATCTAAGGAGTCGAGTTGGGTGCGCTGTCTGTTGACTGTGGGAGGCTCCTGATGACCAGCTCTGTAGAATTCTACGAGAAAGTCATCGCAGCCTGGATTTAAAGGGGAAGTGCTCTCTCTCCAGGGACTTCTCTGCCCCACCTGGAGCTCCTTGTTAGGAAACCAGCTAGGAGGGCAGCATCCCGAAAGCTGGGAGGTTGGCCTGAGAAGTTGCTTGGGGCAAACCTAAAGGTCAGGAGTCCTGGGATTCCACCCTATCTCCACTGATAACGTGCTGTGTGAATCTAGAGCAGCTGCTGTCCCTTTCTGGAGCTCAGAATCTCCATCTGTAAAATGAGGGGGCTGGCCCCTGAGCTGTGATCTGTCCTTTGTCCGTGATCCTTTTTCCCACGGAGTGACAGTACCACCTCTGCCCAGGCTGTCTGCATTTTCACAGAGATTCTGGACCTGAGCCATCAAACACAGGAGCCAGTAGGCATGTGTGGCTATTGAGCACCTGAAACATGGCTAGTCTCAGCAGAGATGTGTGAAGTACATCTCAATACAAAACACCAAAATTTGAAGACTTAGTACAAAACATACACATAAAATATCTCTTTATTAATTTTATATTGATTATGTGTTGAAATGATAGTATTTTGGAGACAGTAGGTTAAATAAAATATTAACATTAATGTCACCTGTTTCTTTTCCTTTTTTTTTTTGCTGAGGAAGATTCGCCCTGAGCTAACATCCATGCCAGTCTTCCTCCACTTTCCATGTGGGTTGCCGCCACAGCATGGCCGCCGATGAGTGGTGTACATCCACGCCCAGGAACTGAACCTGGGCTGCTGAAGTGGACTGCACTGAACTTAACCACTAGGTCACGGGGCCGGCCCCCTATTTTCACTCTTTTTAATGTGGCTGCTAGAAAATTTAGAATGATGTATGTGGCTTGCATTATATTTCTATTGGACAGCGCTGCTCTGGGAAGTTCAATGTCTTCAAGATCTGATTAAATTAATTCATAATTAAATTGCAGCTCCCCCTCCCCTGAGATCCCTGCCTCCCCCATGGGACTCTTACAGTACATATCACCTTCTCAGATACTGTATAATTTACATGTCTGTTGTATTTCTTGCTTGCCGTCTGCTCCTCTGGCTAGAACACAAGCTCCAGTGGGCAGAGCTTAGTCTATTTTGTATTTGCTTGATGCACCCCATGTGCTTAGAACACTGCAAGGCACCTGGTAAGAGCTCAGTAAATGGTGAATGAATGAATGAATGAATGTAGGCATAGGAAGAGTAGGGGTTCACTGGTCGCCAAATCTCCCAATTTTTCTAGAGAAGCTCCAACTTCAGATTTTCATGCGTAATCTCCAGCTTTTAAAATGTTGTAACAGGTGCCCGTGGCTTAGCGGTTAAGTGCGCGGCTCCGCTACTGGTGGCCCAGTTCGGATCCTGGGTGCGCACTGACGAACCACTTCTCCGGCCATGCTGAGGCCGCGTCCTACATACAGCAACTAGAAGGATGTGCAACTATGACATACAACTATCTACTGGGGCTTTGGGGGGGGGGGGGAAAGGAGGAGGATTGGCAATAAATGTTAGCTCAGAGCCGGCATTCCTCAGCAAAAAAGAGGAGGATTCAGCATGGATGTTAGCTCAGGGCTGATCTTCCTCACACACACGCAAAAAAAAAAATGTTGTAACTAATTTCAATTATTTTAAAGCATTGTGTGGACCCAAAGAAACATTTCTGCAGCAGCTCTGGCTGCCTGTCTGCACCCCCTCTGGTGTAGGTGATTCTGGAGCTGATATATACTGGGCCACATGGGGAGGGGCCTGATAGAAGGGAGTGCTGAGCAGGGCTCCTCAAATCTGCCTGTCCCAGTAAACTTGGCTCCCCTGGGCCAACAAGCATCTCAGGGTCTAGGGTGGATGGTAATTAGGGATGACCCCCATATTCCGTAGCCCCTCACCTGTTACGTGTCTGTAGCCTGCAGCTTCGGGGGCCACAGCATGGGTGGGGGACCAAGGGAGGACCTTCCCCGTGGCCAACACAACCCTTCCCCTTGACAAGGCCATTGTTTGACCTCTCTGTCCCCTGGTTCCCCCACAACAGGTGTAAGTTTTGCTTTGATGGTTGAAGACAGTTCAGGGCAGTGGGCTGGTGCAGGAAGGGCTGTAGCCCTGTTGGAGAGCACTTCACATTTGCAGCAGAGACCTGGGTTGTCCCATGATCTCTCTGTATGACCTTGAGTAAGTCCCTTCCCCTTTCTTGTCCTCAGTTTCCCCTTTTGTACAATGAGGGCTTTGGACCAGCACTGCCTTTCCAAACCCATCACCTGGGGGGGCTGGGTCCCCCTGCAGGCTCACTGAATTAGAAGCCCTGGGTGGCCAGACCTTCTCATTGAGGCCTCCCCTGTCCACTCCTCTAAACCCTGGCTACCCCTCTTCCTACATGCTTCCCTGCATTTTTTCCTCTTCAGCACCTATCACCATCTGTTCACTTGATATTTTATGCTGACTTTGCTTATTGTCCGTCTCTCTCCTTCTGCTGGTATGTAAGCCCTATGAGGGCAGGGATTTTTAAAATGCCAGCTTTATTGAGGAATAATTTACAGAAAACACAATTTACCAATTTTTTTTTGTGTGTGAGGAAGATCGGCCCTGAGCTAACATCCATGCCCATCTTCCTCCACTTTATGTGGTATGCTGCCACAGCATGGCCTGACAAGCGGTGCATCGGTGCCCGCCTGGGATCTGAACCCGGGCCGCCAGCAGCAGAGCACGCACACTTAACCGCTACGCCACGGGGCCGGCCCCACAATTTACCAATTTTAAGAGCCCACTTCAATGAATTCTGACAACTGCATGCAGCCTTGTGACCACCTCAACAGTCAAGACATAGAACAGTTTCATCACCCCCAAAACTTCATAGAACAGTTTCATCACCCCCAAAACTTCCCTCGTGCCCCTTCCCAGGCAATCCCCTCCCTCACCCCCGGCCCCTGGCTACCACCAACCTGCTTATGCCATTCTAATTTGGTCTTTTCTGGAATATCATAGAAATGGAAACATTACAGTATGTGGTCTTTTGTGGTCTGGCTTTTTTCACAAAGCTAATACTTTTGAGGTTCCTCTAAGATGGGGCCTGTATCAGTAGTTTTTAAATTTTTATTGCTGAGTAGTATTCTATCGTATGGGGATATTGTAACCTGTTTATCCATTTTCCTGCTGATGGACACTTTGATTATTTCTTGGTTTTGGCTATTATGAATAAAGCTGCTATGAACATTCACGTATAAGTCTTTGTGTGCACAAGTGCTTTCATTTCTCTTGGGTAGATACCCAGGAGTGGATAGCTGTATCTATGTTTAGATTGATAAGAAAGCCAGGGCACGAAGACTTGCAGTAATACTAGTTGAACGAATGGTGCCCTGGCATCTGCATCTTTAGCCAGCTCTCCGGGTATGGCCAGGTGTCTTTGTACTGGATGATTTGGACTCGGATCCTTCAGCTCTGATGGACTGCTTTCCTTCTGCCTTCCATCTGTGGAGTCCATGGTTTTACGCCCAAACCTCAGCCCCTGAGGGAACCCAGCCTTGAGATTCTGAGAGGTTGAACCCACCTCACAGGAACCCAGGCCTTGCCTAGGAGTGAGTCGGACCTCCATCACCTTCATTAGCTTAGCATTATGAGGGTTGATAATTATTATGGTAAATACACTATTGCAACCTTGCCATCCTGTGTCCTGCATCCTCTGACTTTTTATGAGCCTGAGGGGTTTCTTCCTGCCTTTCTTGTGATAAGGCAAGAATGAAGTGTTCATTTGTTCAATTATTCATTCATAGCACCTTTATTGAGTCTTTTCTGTGCTTGGCAATGTCTAGGTACTGAAGAAACATTTGTGAAAAAGAGAAAATCTCTGCTTTCAGGGTGGGGAAAGAAAACAACATATGTATAAACAAACAAATAAGATAATTTCAGGTAACATCAAGTTCTATGAAGAAAATACCACAGGGTAATGGATGAAGGGAACTTTAGATAGGGGAGCAGGGAAATCCTCTCTGAGTTGGAATATTTAAAGCAGGAAGGAGTCTGCTATATGACTATCCAGAGCAGCTCTGTAGCCCCTAGCCACATAAGGCTATTCAGCACTTGAAATGTGTCTAGTTTGTATTGAAATGTGCCCTAAGTGTAAAAAAAACTTTAGATTTCAAAAACTTACTATTAAAAAAACCCTAAAAGATCTCATTAATAATTTTTTCTGTTGGCTACGGGTTGAGATGATAATATTTTGACCACATTGGATTAAATAAAATGTATTGTTAATTTCACCTTTTTCTTTTTCCTTTTTTAAAATGTACCAGCTAGTAAATTTAAAATCACGATGTGGCTTGTGTGTGTGGTTTGCGTTTTCTTTCTAGTGGACAGCACTGGTCTATGGGGAGAGCATCCCAAGCAGAGAGAATGGCAAGTGAATGGCCCGGAGCAGGAGCGGAGAGACGCTGGGGCAGAGGCCAGGGAGCGAGTCGCAGAAATAAGAACGGACCAAATTCAGTGAGATCTGGTGTCGGCTCTGTAACGAGGCGTGTGTTAATTTAAGTGTGACGGGGCAGCCGTTTAAAGCAGGGAAGTGGCATGGTCTGAATCATGTTTTAACAGACCCCTGTGTCTGCTAAGCGCAGAACCCACTGTCGGTGGGCCAGACCGAAGGCAGGGCGTCGCAGAAGGAAGAATCCTGGGTTCCAGTACTGTCTGAGCCAGACTCACTTGCGGCCCTGCCCTCCCCCGGGGCTCAGTTTCCCCCCAGTGAAATGGGGCTGGTGGGGCCCTTCTCCCGCTTCAGCCCCGCCAGCATCCGCAGCCCTGCAGGAGCGGCGGCCGGCGGCAGGGGGCGTCTCCTCGATGACTCGGCGCTCGGCTGGCCAGGCGCCGGCCGTCGCCCGCTCGATTGGTCGGGTCGGGGCGGGCCGGAGCGCCGGCGCCATCGCCATTGAGGAGCGGCAGGGAGGAAGCGGCTCGCGGAGCCGGGCTGGGGCGGGCGGACCGGACAGCGACAGGTACGGGCCAGGCGGGCCGGCTCCGCCTCAGACCTGGGGGCCGGGGCCGCCCGCGGGGAGCGCGGTCCCGGGAGCCCGGGGACCCCGGCGTCCGGCCCTCGGGCCGTCTCAGCTTCTCCGGGAGCCCTGGGGCGTCCGAGCCCCCGACGGCCCCGAGCCCGCGCCCTCCCGGGGCCTCCTGCGTCCGAGTCCCCGCAGGTACCCCAGGCACAGGCTCGGGCTGCCTGAGCTTCCCGGGACCCCGGCGTCCGTGTCCGGGGGAGTCCGAGTCCCCGCCGGACGCGGCACCCTTTCCAGGGTCCCGGCAGCCTGGCGCCCGGGATTGGGGGGTGTCAGCCCGCGGCTCGCCGCCTGAGCCGCGGTCTCCATGCGGGACTCCAGTGTGCGAGCTCCCCAATCTCACGCCCAAGAATGGGGCGCGCCAGTCAGTTCTCCAGAGTGTCTTAACCGCCCCCTTCACCAGCCTTCTGGGGTCACGTTCTGGGATGGGGACATCAGGCCTCAAACCTGTCTTGACTCCTCGCCCCCCGGTGTCACGCCCTGACTGAGCCCCTCCTCCCAGGTGTGGGACCCGGGCGCCGTTCCCTCCAGGCTTTATCTGGGAGGTGGGGTCTCCGCCCCTGGAGCGGGGCTCAGGATTCCGAGAGCAGAAGGAGCGGCGGGAGGGTTGTGGGAGCTTGGCCTTCTGGGCAGTCCCGTTCTTGTGGGGCCCCGGGCCTGGCACCCACCCCCTTCGGCCTCCTATCTCCAGCCTCGGGGAGTGGTGCCCCGGGCCAGTTGCCAGTCCTTCCTACTCCTGGCTCTGGCCGCCCCTCGAGGGAGGGGCCTGGCTCAAGGTCACGCCCGGCTGTCTGCCCGCCCGTGGGCTGAGCACTGATCCCCAGTGTCACCTGTCCCACCGATTAGGGGAGGCCAGGTAGGGGTTAGTGCCAGGCAGCTGCCTCGAAGCCCTGATGGACCAGAGTGTAAACACTTTGGGATTCTGGCCAGTCTGGCGGCCCTTCCTGACACTGGATTCCTTAAGGGAATCCTTGAAGTGGCCTCAAGCCTGGTTTAGATGCTTAGCAGAGCTAATTGATGCTTGCTGGCTTGGGCCTCAGTTTACTGACCAGGGCCTCTTACAGCGCTTCTCACCCCATCTTTTAATCTGTGCTGTGCATTCTTCCATTGTCAGGGGAAGTAGCGTAGGGCCTGATCTTGTGTACAAACCGACAGTTGTTTACTGGGAGACCATTTGTAGTTGGCACTTCAGAGTTTGTTGGCATTTAGGGCCGAAATCAATGGCAGTATTCAAAAATAAAGAGTACTCTGACTTGGGCTCTTTGCCTAAGTGTGTTTGGAGTCTCCTTAGTAAGACTAAATGGTCAGGTTCCTGCTTTGTTGTCACAGATTTACTTGTTTAAAGTTATAAGAAAGAAATGTGTCCTTTACTCAGACTGTTAAACACTCCTTATTTTTAAAAATTTGTTCTTGTAACCTCTTCTTTAAATAAATATACCTAATAATCTCTAGCAGATTCCAAGTTTTACACAAAATGTAGCTTAAAAAAATTTTTTTTGGAAAGAAATTAGTATTTCACCAAATGCTATTTATTTACTTATTTGTCTTGACTGTCATTGTTGACAAAAAAAATGTTAACCTCCTCTGGAAGTGCAAGACACTGTTAACAAATAAAAGTCAATTTTTCCTGGAGGTTGAGTTAACTCTTACAGGGCCTTGTGTTTTGGGTCTTTGTCGAGTGGCAGCCTTTCATTTGGGGTAAGTGTATCTTCTGGCACTGAGATGAATCACTGGAGGTGGGGCAGAGTGCTTGGAAAGGCTCCTGACGGGGCTGGTTCCAAGTGCAGTGCATGCCAGAGCAAATCTGGAGTGTCTAGCATGGTGGGCTGGTGTCCGATGGGCTTGGTTCAGAGCAAGATTTGGAACTCACAGTTCTTTTTTTTTTTTTTTTTTTTTGTGAGGAGGATCAGCCCTGAGCTAACATCTGATTCCAATACTGTTTTTTTTTTTTGCTGAGGAAGATTGGCCCTGAGCTAACATCTGTGCCCATCTTCCTCTACGTTATATGGGACGCCACCACAGCATGGCTTGATGAGCAGTCAGTTGGTGCATGCCTGGGATCCGAACCTGCGAACCCCGGGCCACCGAAGCGGAGCACGCACACTTACCCACTTGCCCACGCACACTTACCCACTTGCCCCACCCAGCCGGCCCCAGGAGCTCACAGTTCTAATTGGGATCTACTAGCTGAGCAATCTCGGAACCCATTTAAACTTTTGTGCCTGAAGTTCCCTCATGTTAACTTTTGTAATACTAAAAATAATCTATGTATTTTTTGTAATACTAATAAATACCAGTTATTATAATAGGCAGTAGTAATCCAGTACTGAATGTCAGTACTGTAGCTGGAACCGGAGGATTTCTGGTGTTTGTAATTACTGACCAAGATAGTTCATTGTATCAGCATCATCTGGTGCCCAGGTACCAGTAATGCAGTTCCAGGACATTTAAGTACAATGATAAACCACTGCCTTCTCCCTTCCATTTATATTATTTTACAAATGATCCTGATGAACAAATTTGCAAAATGGAATTAGGGAAGGCTTAAAGAGGATCATTGCAGAATATGAAGTTCATTGATACAATCTCTTAGGGCATTTTCACCTTAATCTAGGGCAGGGTTTCTCAACTGTGGCGCTGTTGACATATTGGGCAGGATAATTCTTTGTCGTGGGGGCTGTCTTGTGCGTTGTAGGATGCGTCACAGCTTTCATGGTCTCTACCCACAGGATACCAAAATGTCTCTAGACGTTGCCAAATTACACCTGGATGAGAACCTCTGATCAGGACAGTCTAGTCCCAAGGTGAACCACTAAAAGCAAACAGTTTAATGATCAGTTGCATTGAAAAGATACACAACTTTGAATTGTAGGTGATTTTTGGTAAATTTATAAGTGACTATTCCTTGCAGCTGCATCAAAATGTAGATATGTTGGTTTGCCCTCCATTTACTAATGGGGCATCTTACAGTGCTTCTCACCCACCTTTTCTTAAATCTGTGCTTTGCATTCATCTGCCTTCAGAGAAGGTAGAATAGGAAATCAGCTTAGAAAATCATCTGGTTTTTCTGTTGATTTCTTTTTTTTTTTTTTTTTTTCTTTCATAGATTCTTCTGTGACCATGAGAGAGAGAAATAAAGAATGATCCATGATTCTTAAACACCTTGTCTTGAGGATATAGTCATGTTGGAAGGTCTTGTAGCCTGGGTTCTTAACACCTACCTGGGGAAATACGTCAACAACCTGAACACTGACCAGCTGTCTGTTGCACTTCTGAAAGGTGAGCACATAGAGCTCTTTTTTGGTGAAGTATGCCTTTGCATGTGGCATTTCTCTTTTTTATAATCTTTTTGTTGTTTTGAGAATAATAAACCGTAATGCCCAGATGGCTTTGTACTAAATATATGTGAAAGGGAAATATGTTCTCGCCTATGACACTGATTATTATCACAGGGTAACTTAAGTATGTAGCTGTACTGCTGTAGATTTTAGGGAATTATTATTAGTTTTTGTGTGAGGAAGATCGGCCCTGAGCTAACATCTGCCAATCCTCCTCTTTTTGCTGAGGAAGACTGGCCCTGGGCTAACATCTGTGCCCATCTTCCTCCACTTTATATGAGATGCCGCCACAGCATGGCTTGACAAGCGGTGCGTCGGTGCGCGCCCAGGATCTGAACCAGGGAACCCCAGGCCACCGCAGCAGAGCGTGCACACTCAACCGCTTGCGACACCGGGCCGGCTCCATTAGGGAATTGTTAAATAAAAAAAACATATTATTGGTGACTGCTTTATCCCAGTTAATTTTTTAGCTTTATGAAGCTTTATGGAGGCAGCCATGATGTAGTGACAGTCTCATTGGCTTTGGCTTTGGCTTCAAATCTGGCTGTTACTTCTTAGCTATGTGAACAAGTCATTGAAATTCTGAGCCTCAGTTTCTTTAGAAGATGAGAGTGATATACCTCTACAGGGTTGCTATAAGGATCAATTGGTGTGACATTTAAAGCTGCTATCCTGCTAGCATATAGTAGAAGTTTTAAAATATGTTACTGTGAGGTCTTCAACAGAATTTCTGAGGTCTTGTCTTCCTTAGTAGTAAAGTACCCAAAACTTGAGACATTTTAGTCTGTACAGGCCTATACTTGGTAAGTGCAGTCTAGGGGTTTGGGGTGGGGACTGGAAAACTGCTTTTTTCTCCTTCTCCTAGTTTTAATGTAAGTTCTCTTTGCTCAGCTCAAAATGGAACTCTTTAACAAATCTAGAGCAAGAAGATAAAGTCAGTCTGCAAGGACGTAGAATCATAGAAAGTGGAAAGGAGACCTCAAATTCAGTGGAGACCTCAGCTTCCTGGGAGTGTGAGTTTTGGCAAGTGGACCAGGACAGGTTAGTGGAGAGAGAGCAGTGGTACAGATGTTTGTGTAGTCTGAGAATAGGGTGCCAGTGGTTCCCCTGTCCCCAGAAGTGTTGCTTTCCAGGTTTGTCTGACCATCTAAACCAGTAAAATGATTGTGGCAGCGATAGACTGCGGGGAACTGTCATGATGGCCCCTCCCACTCACTCCCTTTCATTGGAAACAGAAGTGGGTTCTTTCCTAATCTCTTCCTCCTGCTTTTCCTCCAGTCCTTAGCAGGGAGCTGCTGAGTGCAAAGTGAAGAGGATGTGTTCAAAGTACAATAGTACTGTCAAGTTTACCACTTTGGTTACTTACTGAAGTTCTCATACACACAACAAAGCTAACCAGGTTGTACAGGGCAGGTAACGGCCTAGAAAGAGAACTGCAAACTATCACCTTGCTAATAAAAGAGCTGGCTTGCTAACAGTGGTATAGTAAGAGCATGTTTGCTGAAGAAATGAATAAATAGAAGTTGGTGCTATCTGATCTATCCTGGAGTCTATACTAATAACAGAGTTCTAGTCTCAGCAGTTTTAGACAGAATATATCTTGGAATGACAACTATGTGGATCTCTCTGATGCTTTAAACTCTTTTCTATGCTTATTTCCTTTCTAAAAAATATTCTCTGTGGCTTTTAATGAACCTGTGGAATTTGAGGAATGTTTCTCTGCAGAATAAAAAATGCTTTTTCTTTCATACTTCTGTTAGTATGGTGCCCCATCCTTATGGATCCAAAGCACATCACAGTGCTTGCCCAGAAGAGTGTGGGAGCATTGCAGTGTACTGAGAGGATGGCTTTGTAAAGACACTTTTTGTTGATCTTGATGCCTCAGTTACAGTTAAGTAGTGTTTGGGGGCGGGGTGGAGGGTACTAGATAGGAATAAGAATGATATTTCAGTCCATCTGCAAATAGGTACTGGTCTAGATGCTTTGAGGTGCAGAGGAGACTGAAATAGTGGTCAAGAGTATGGATTTTGTGGCCAGACTGGGTTTGAATCCCATTGCCTCCATTTACCAGTAACTTGGGCAAATTACTCAAATTTTTCATGCTTCAGTCTCCCTTTCTGTAAATTGGAGATAATATTAACTATCTCATAAGGTTCTGAGGACTAAACACATTAATGTAGGTCAAAGAGCTTAGGACATTTCTTGGCATACAATGGGCCCTCAGTCATTATTAGTTACCATCCATCGTCATGATCACCAGCAGATGCCTGGCTGGTGGGTTGGACTTCAAGCGTAGATTGTGCACGCGTGCTAAAAGTAATAGAAATGCAAAGTAGTGTAGGAATAGTTGAATGACAGAGATAGCACTTGTATGAGATTTCACTTGTTCAGTCATTCAGCAAACACTTATTCAGCACCTGCTTTGGATAAGGCTCTGTGTTATGGAATGATACAAAAAGGGGAGATAGTAGAAGACACTAAGAGCTCAGGTGTCAGATCTAACCCTGGTTTCAGCACTTACAAACTGTGGCTGTGAGCAGGTTACTTCAGCCTCCTCTTCACCCCCTCTCCCTCTTGCCACCTGAGATCAGCAGCTGTGGTATCAACTCTAGCACTACCACTTACCAGCTCTCTGATTTTTAAGCAAACTCTTTGTCCTCTTAGCCTCATTTTTCTCATCTCAAAAATGGAGAAAATAACAGTATTTCCTCAAATTGTTGTGAGGATTAACTGAGATAATACATATGAAGTTGTTGGCATGAGTAAGAGCTCACTAAATGATAGCTGCTATTATTATTATTATTATTGCTATTCCACCTCTGCCTCTACAGCCCCTGCCCTCGGAGAGCTGTTAGCCCATTGGGGAGACAGAAATGATACAGTAATACAAGGCAGTATATATTGAATTGTTGAGCTAGAGAAAAAAGCATAATGCAGTACCGTGCAAAGGAGGGAGCCATTCGTCCTGTCTGCAGGACTTTGGGAAAGCTATCATGGAGGGAGCTTTCCAGGGAGTCTTAGCGGGATTTCAGTAGGTGGCACGGGGTGGGTCCCCACATTCCAGATAGGATGAAGCTTGTGAGCCAAGGCAGAAGGCTGAAAACTTGTAGGGCGTGTTTGGGATAGTTTGGGGCCAGAAAGTAGCGGCTGCCAGTGCCATGTCAGGGAGTCTGAACTTTGGGCTGTGAGCATATCTGTATACATATATATTCTTAGATTCCCCCTCCTTTTTCTTTCTTTCTTTTTTTTTTTTTTTTGTGAGGAAGATCAGCCCTGTGCTAACATCTGCCAATCCTCCTCTTTTTGCTGAGGAAGACTGGCCCTGGGCTAACATCCATGCCCATCTTCCTCCACTTTATATGGGACGCCGCCACAGCATGGCTTGCTAAGCGGGTGCATCAGTGCGCACCTGGGATCCGAACCGGCGAACCCCGGGCCGCCGCATCGGAGCGCGCGCACTTAACTGCTTGAGCCACCGGGCCGGCCCCTCTTTTTTCTTTTTATAAGCTCTCAACCTCAGGTTGGCCCTTTAAATGACCTAGAGCGGAGGGAAGAGAATTCAGTAGTCATTGATGATTACTGAAAAGTGACCAACCTCTGAATTCACCCCAGTTCTAGTGACTCGATTTCTTGCTGATCTAAGATGAGGAATTTTTGGATGAGACATCCATGCATAAGCCTGCAAATTATCTGCCTGGAAATAAACAAAGAGCATTATCATTTGTAAAGTACTCACCTATTCCCTGGGAAAGGGACCTTTCTCAGCAGGGCCAGTGTGGGTGCCTGTTTGAGTGAGTGGGGAATTAGGAAGCCTTCCGTCTTGAAGTACCACTGCTGCTGTTTTGCCTGATTCCTTTGTTTTTGACTTGCTATAGGCTGCCCTTTCTTCTCATTCTTTCCTCTGTTTCCTCTCCTTTCTAGACTACCTCCTTTGCTCTCTGCACTTCACCTTCTTTAATTTTTCATGGTGTGGATTGCCTACAATTCCTTCCACTTTCCCAAGCTATATAGCAGCCGAGGAAACCTGGGGCCGTCTGCCTTTGTGACGGATTTGGGTATTGAAAAATAGGGTAAATGATTCAAATTGAAAATGATGCTCTTCAAAAGGAGAAGAAACTATATACTTTCTCTGTTAATTTCAACTGATAAGGAACAGGTTTCATGCTTTCTTCCCCCATGATCATTTTTCCCTAAATGTGGATATAGGGTTGTTTCCAGGCTCTCCGGGGTTATTAACTTGTCCTTTTGGTTAGTCTTAAGGTATGTGGGGCCCCATGTGGACAAATGTTCTCACAAAAGTCTAAAACATAAGTTGGCTGCATTTGCTCAGAATCTGCCAAATTGCTAGATTTGAATACTTTTTTTAGAAGCAATAACCCGCAAGTCTTGAACAATTATTTAAAGGGAGAAACAATCATTCCTTGCGTTAGTTTTTCTTCCAAGAATAAGCCTTGCTTGCCTTTCTTCTGATTTTTCTTACCAGTTAATGGTTGCTGGGTGGTCGTGGTCTCTACTCCCTGTCCTTGAACATACGTATCTCAGACAGATTTAAGTGGCTCAGAAATTGCCTTGTGTTGCGTAGACGGTTTTGTAAAATGGTGGCTGTCTCCCCAGCTCTTTGAGGATGGGGACCCTGCCTTCTCCTTTTATATTCCCAGTGCCTAGTACAGAGTAGGGATTGGTGTACATGTGTGAGTGAATGACTTCCATAGCCGGGAGAGTGAGAGATCCAGCTGCACCCTCTTGATTGTTCCTTCAAACTGCTTTGGAGACATCTTGTACTTTTAGGTTTAAGTCGTCATAAAAGCTGGGTGTGAAAAAGGCCTTCAGCACTGGTTCATTCCTTTGCTTTCTGGCTGGTTGTGACACCTGCAAGTGGAGGTGCAGAGGAGAACATGCGCAGTTGGTCTTTCCAGAAGAGAGAGTATAATTCCTTTTGATGACCAACTTTATTTAACTCTCATGGGCTCTGAGATGTTGCGTGCAATACACCCATTTTTGGGGAGTGGGTGGGTAGGGGGAGCTTGTTAAAAATAGCAGATTTCTGTGTTTCAATCCCAGAGATGTTTGGGCAGGGGGCTCAGGAGCCTGCATTTCATCCCAGGTGATTCAGGTGTTAATGATCCTCTGGTGAACATTAGCCTAAACTAGAGGTCTGCAAACCGGCCAGCTGGCCAAATTCTGCCTGGGAGCTGAGAATGGCTTTTACATTTTTAAAGGCTTGTAAAAAAAAAAACCAAAAAGAGAATATACAACAGACACCATAAGGCTTGAAATATTTACTATCTGGCTCATTACAGAAAAAGTTAGATCCCTGCCTAAACCCATCATCTGCTGGTAAGCTTCAGCTGTTACTTACGTGTCAGAGTGTGATGGTCAGGAATTAGTACAGATAAAGCACGGAGGCCGGTCATAGCACTACCCGGCTTTTTATAGCGCGAGTCTAGATGTAAAACTTTCCCTGTAACTTTCAGTGATTTGCACTCAGGAGGCACCTACTGCATTTGTTGGATGAACATTTCATAATGTTGTTTTTATTTTTTAGGTGCTGTTGAATTAGAAAACTTGCCATTAAAGAAAGATGCCTTGAAAGAATTGGAATTACCATTTGAAGTCAAAGCTGGTATGTGAAACTAAAGGAGAGGGGGGCAGTTTTAAATCCTGTATTGTTTGGGACATGAAAACTGAGAGCACTTGAGTTTGGCTCTGTTTGACCAGGAAGAGGCAGGATAGGAAGTGTCGAGTTTAGATCAGTCTTAAAGTGTGGCCTTTTCTATCAGGATGACCTTGGGGTGTTGGGGAGGTCAGGTGACCCCCAGACCTACTGAATCAGAATTTCCAAGGGAGTGTCATTGAACCCGCATTTTTAATAAGCATCCCAGGTGATTCTTATGTTTACTGAAGTGTGAGAAGTTCTGTTCTAGATACAGGGAGTTCTTATTTTCAGAGAATGCATTATAAATAATACTGAGAGACAGTTTACTCTATTGAATGAAAGGTGGGCGCTGGAACAGAGTGCTTGGGTTTATATTCCACATCTGCCATTTTCTGGCTGTGTGACCTTGGGGAAGTTCCCTAACCTCTGTGTGTGCTTCCTCCTCTTTAAGGTGGGATGATAGTAATGGTACCCACCTCATAGGGTTGTTGAGAGGAATACATGAGCTAATACATTAAAATTACTCAGAACAATGCCTGGCACACTCAGTAGATGTTTGCAGTGATTATAGGAGTTCTGCAGTTACTAGGTTTGGTAAGGAAACAAGAATTGTCACGGTTGGGCCGGCCCCGGGGCTTAGCGGTTAAGTGCGTGCGCTCCGCTGCTGGCGGCCCGGGTTCGGATCCCGGGCGCACACCGACGCACCACTTCTCCGGCCATGCTGAGGCCGCGTCCCACATACAGCAACTAGAAGGGTGTGCAACTGTGACATACAACTATCTACTGGGGCTTTGGGGGGAAAAATAAATAAAATTATAAAAAAAAAAAAAAAGAATTGTCACGGAATAAAAATATCGTTTATTAAATGACCACTTATAAAATTAGTCCCTATTCAGACACCCCTCATCATTCAACAATAGCCTGTTGATGTCAGTCTTTCCCTTATTTGGGGTACTTGTGATACACTAAAATGCAAGTACAATGCACATCAATTGCTAGGTGAAACAGAATAGAAATCTTGCAAAAGATTCAGGTTTTCTTGAAGTCAATTCAAGTGATGGGTGAACTGCCAGAGTGACAAGCAAAGGCGCTGACAAATTAGAGCCTGAAAGAAACTCCCAAGAACGATGACATGGTGGTACTTCTAGGAGTTATTAGTTGAATATCAGAGGATTAAGAGAGGCTCTTTGGGAAAATTGATGAAGTTTTCTAATATTTCTGCAAAAATGACCCTTGTTATGCAAAAATTAAATGAAACGTTGATAGAAGTTATATTTTGTTTTCATATAACTATCAAATATTATGCATCTTTCCCTCAATTAATTTAGTTAGAATTGCAACTGCACACGAATTATTGTTAAAATTCTACCATTTCAGTTATAATATAAATGTTACTAAATATAAAAAACAATTTCATTTTTCTAGATAAAATATAAATTAAAATGTTTTTTCATTATTTGTTGTAAAATTTCTTAATTTGTTACTGGATTACACAGTCGATCACTGGGTGTTAATGATATTCTGTTCTCTTAAATATAGCAGATCTGTTCCCCTTGAGTCTAGATCTTCGAGGGTAATGGTCACACTTTGATCACATGTGCTGCTTTCAGAGGTAGAATATTAGTTGGGCTGTGTGGATCTTTGAGAGATCCATTAGGACAGTTCAGTTGTTCTTATGCATTATTCCTTAGTGGTGACTTGCTTCTTATTAATTGAATTTAAAGAAGGCTCGTGGTCTAGGAGGCTTGGCTAGAAATGGTAGAATTTGGGAAATAAATACCACAATTCTACTAGGCCATTTAGCTTTCCCATCAGTTCAGGTTCTTGTGAAGAATCAGAATTCTTTCTCGATAGAGTGCCACTGCAACATTACGTATGTTTCAGTTGCTGTGTTCGAGATTGGACGTATTGTAAGTATGATAACTCCCAATAAGTACTTATCAACCAGCCAATTAATAATGAACAAGAAATGAGTTTTGTGCCCATGGGCTTGTGCAGGTGCCATGGGAAGAAAGATACTGCAAGGAAGTTTAAGATGTAGTCACTTGGGGAGGAGATAGTTTCCAGAGAGGCGATGTTGCATGTGATATGGTAAAGTTACACTGAACTTTTTCTGGCTTCTAATTTATTCTTTTTTTGTTGTTGTGAGGAAGATCAGCCCTGAGCTAACATCCGTGCTAATCCTCCTCTTTTTGCTGAGGAAGACCGGCTCTGAGCTAACATCTATTGCCAATCCTCCTCCTTTTTTTTCCCCCAAAGCCCCAGTAGATAGTTGTATGTCATAGTTGCACGTACTTCTAGTTGCTGTATGTGGGACGCGGCCTCAGCATGGCCGGAGAAGCAGTGCGTTGGTGCGCGCCCGGGATCCGAACCCGGGCCGCCAGTAGTGGAGTGCGCGCACTTAATCGCTAAGCCACCGGGCCGGCCTTTCTAATTTATTCTTACAGATCTCAGCCTACTAACATTTGTTTCACATGTATGAGAACCTGCTGTCTGTTTTCTTAAACTAAAAAATAAATGGTAAAAGTAATAATGCTCCTTAAAGAAAACTAGAAGAATACAGGAAAATAGAAAGAATTAAAAATGTGTACAGGCATTTAACAAGACTTTCCTTTTCCCAGGCTTAATTGGGAAAGTAACCCTTCAGATTCCTTTTTATCGCCCCCATGTGGACCCTTGGGTGATCTCCATCTCCAGCCTTCACTTAATTGGAGCCCCTGAAAAAATACAGGATTTCAATGATGAAAAGGAGAAGCTGTTGGAAAGGGAGCGCAAGAAAGCTCTACTTCAAGCCCTGGAGGAAAAATGGAAGGCAAGGCAGAAATCCTTGTGGCCGTGAGAGTGGTTGTGGTGGGACTTGTGAAACGAGCATGGCACTAGCTTCTGCTCACACTGGCTCTTTCCTTTGTAGAGTGAACGCCAGCAGAAGGGGGAATCCTACTGGTACTCAGTCACTGCCTCGGTAGTTACCAGAATTGTGGAGAATATTGAAGTAAGTGCTGTTGACTTCTATAAACATGAAAGGGGGTTCTCAGGCTGAAATGTATTTCACTTCTTAGTTGGTTGTTTCTCATGGATTTGACTGATAACAGGGTGTATGTAGAGAGGGCTGATTGCTCAGGTGTGCCTTTTTCTAGGCCACGCCAAGGGGAAAACCTGAAAAGCAAGTCCGCACTAGGCAGACACAGGTTTTTCTTGCTTCAGCTAGTTGAGTAGGAGTTTTCGTTTCAGTTACATTTCACTCCACTTTCTTTTTGAATGTTGGAATCCCACTTGCTAAAGGATTCACGTCCTAGGAAGCCAGGTCGCCTATGCCTTTGTGACTGTTGTTTTGGGCAAATCACTTAACCTCTCTGGTCTCAGTTTCCTCATCTGTAGAATGAGAGAGGTTGAATACGTGGTTTCTAGTTGATTGTGTAGTGAATTGTGAATGGCCCACTGAGCCGTTTAATCTCTCAGTGATGTGTCTGGTGGCAGTTTGATGAGTTATAGGGCTGGGGCTGTTTGGCTACATTTTCTGCTTTAATTACAATTTTCTTTTGTCCTCAAAAGCTAGATCAGGGTCCACACTAATTTTCATGAACGTCATACGAGTTAGCCTGTACTTATAATCTCCAGGGTTTTCTTGCAATGTCAAGAGCACACAGGCCAAAAATGTTTTGTAGGTGTGCCACTTCCCAAAAAATACAGTCTGAGGTTGTTAGTTTCATAACTTTGTCATCATTAACAAAAAGATCAGTACATTTGAGGTGACTCTTTTGAATTCTATTTCAGGCAGTTATTTATTTTTTTTTAGCTGCCATTGATTTTTAAAAATTCATTATTATTTTAATTTTATTTTTAATAATAGCTTTATTGAGCTTTAGTTCACATACCAGAAAGTTCACAGTTTTAAAGTGTACAGGGGGCCCGCCTGGTGGTGCAAGCGGTTAAGTGTGCGCGCTCTGCTGCGGTGGCCTGGGGTTCGCTGGTTCGGATCCCGGGCGCGCACCCACGCACTGCTTGGCAAGCCATGCTGTGGTGGCATCCCATATAAAGTGGAGGAAGATGGGCACCGATGTTAGCCCAGGGCCAGTCTTCCTTAGCAAAAAAAGAGGAGGATTGGCAGATGTTAGCACAAGGCTGATCTTCTCACAAAAAGAAAAAGGAAAAAAAAAAAAAGTTTTGGGCTGGCTCCGTGGCTTAGCGGTTAGGTGCTCGCACTCCGCTGCTGGCGGCCCGGGTTCAGATCCCGGGCGCGCACTGATGCACCGCTTCTCCGGCCATGTGGAGGCCGCTTCCCGCGTACAGCAACTAGAAGGATGTGCAGCTATGACATACAACTATCTACTGGGGCTTTGGGGGAAAAATAAATAAATAAAATTAAAAAAATAAATAAATAAAAAAATAAAGTGTACAGGCTAGTATATTTACAAAGCTGTGCATTGACCACCACTGTCTAATTCCAGAACATTTTCATCATTTTAAAAAGAAACTTAATACCCAATTAGTAGTCACTCCTGATTCCCTTCTCCCTCCTGCCCCCTGCAACCACTAATCTACTTTCTCTATTGATTTGCCTATTCTGGACATTTCATGTCAATGGGATCATACACTTCGTGGCCTTTTGTTTCTGGCTTCTTTCTCTTAACATAATACTTTCAGGGTTCGTCCATGTTGTGGCATGTATCAGTACTTTATTCGTTTTTATGGCTGAATAATATATTCCATTGCATGGATTGTCAAAGATAAACAAAGCTGGACCTTAGTTAAAGTGGTGAAGACAGATTTTATTCAGTAACTGCTGACAGTAGGGTAAGAGCAGAACTCCATTCTAATTTGCACAAAGGTGACCCTGGCCTTTTAAAAGGAGAATGAAGGTGTGTGTGGGCGGGGGGTAGGGCTCAGGTGAAAAATGACAAAGGATTGGTCAGTGTAAATGTGAATAGGCCAACCGTGTCTGCCTGCTGGGCTTCTGTCCTCCCACAGAGACTGGAGACAGGCCCTTCCTTCCTGATGATTACATTTCTTTTTTTTTTTTAATTTTAATTTTTATTATTTTATTTATTTATTTATTTTGTTTATTGCAGTAACTGGTTTATAACATTGTATAAATTTCAGGTGTACATCATTATACTTCTATTTCTGCATAGATTACATCATGTTCACCATCCAAATACTAATTACAACCCATCACCACACACATGTGCCGAATTACGGTTTTCAGGTCCTTGAGTTGTAGGAGATACATAAACATCTCACAGGGACAGAGAAAGGATTCCCAATTGAAAGCCCTTTTTGGTAAGTGCTCTAAGAAAGGGAGTTCGGGGCCTGTTGTCAGGTGTTGACTAGAACAAACAACCTTGAGCTTTTCCAGACAGGAACTTAAAAAGGGGCAGGAATGTCCCAGGGACACAGCCTTAGGCTGCCAGAAGCTTCCTTAAAATTTGATCTGGTCTCTTAGTGCAGAGGTTTGAATGGAGTATTCAGACTGAGTTTTTGCAGTTCTCAGGATCGACCACAGTTTGTTTACCCATTCATCAGTTGATGGATGTTTGGATTGTTTCCACTTTTTTATAAATAATGCTGCTATAAACATTTGTGTATATGGTTTTGTGTGAATGTATGTTTTCAGTTCTCTTGAGTATATACCTAGAAGTGGAATTGTTCAGTCATATGATAACTCTATGTTTAATTTTTTGAGGAACTGTCAAAGTGTTTTCCAGAGAGGCTGCACTATTTTAGTTTCACCAATAATGTATGAACATTTCCATTTCTCCACATCCTCATCAACACTTGTTATTGTCTGTCTTTTGATAATAGCCATACTAGTGTGTATGAAATGATATCTCATTGTGGTTTTGATTTGCATTTCCTTAATGGCTAATGTTATTGAGCATCTTTTCATATGCTTATTGGCCATTTGTATATCTTCTTTGAAGAAATGTCTATCCAAATCCCTTTTCCATTTTAAAAATTGATTTTTTTTTATTGTTGAGTTGTAAGCATTCTTTATATACTCTGGATCCTATTCTCTTATCAGATATATGATTTGCCAGTATTTTCTCCCATTCTATGGGTTGTCTTTTCACTTTCTGTTAGTATTTTTTAGTTCATTGAAACAGAGTGCCTTTTCTGTAGGCTGCCTTCAGGGGCAAGGGGAAATAAAGAAAGGAAGTACAAAGTGTATATAGCCAGCTGGTGTTCCTGTGTCCAGGGGCAGGGACACAGAGGCAAGACTAAGGTATCATAAGAGAGAGAGGGACAGTTATCTAGGTACAATGGTATTACTCTCTTTTAGTGTTTCTTTTTTTTTTAAATATTTTTTTGTGTGTGAGGAAGATCAGCCCTGAGCTAACATCCGATGCCAATCCTCTTTTTTGCTGAGGAAGACTGGCCCTGGGCTAACATCCGTGCCCATCCTCCTCCACTTTATATGGGACGCTTCCACAGCATGGCCTGACAAGCGGTGTGTTGGTGCACGCCCAGGATCCGAACCCGGGCCGCCAGCAGCGGAGCAGTCACACTTAACCGCTACGCCACGGGGCTGGCCTCCCTTTTAGTGTTTCTTTAGGGTGTCTTCTGAAATGATTTAATGGAAGTATTATAACTCTCTTCTTGAGACAGCACTAATCACAAATGTCATTCATGTCCGGTTTGTGACTGTAACTCGCTTAGGAACTTAAAGAGTATTGGACAGGTGTGTGATGTAAGTGTGTATAAAATGCCGGCTGTGGTTTACTTAAATGGCTCAAGGGCAGTTTGACCCCTACCTATAATATTCCACCTGCAGCAGTTGTCTGAATGTGTTCTTTTTTCTTGCCTTTGCAGTTAAAAATACAAGATGTCCATTTGCGCTTTGAAGATGGTGTTACCAGTCCTTCCCACCCTTTTGCATTTGGCATCTGCATTAAGAATGTGTCCGTGCAAAATGCTGTGAATGAGCCTGTGAGTATGAAATATGACTGCAAACCAGGAAGAAGGCACTAGTTTAGGGAATTGAGGGCTCTGCCTTTGGTAATTTTTGTTATGTAAATGAGATCACGTTCTCTTCCACCATGGTCTTTGGCGACTACATATGTCTCTTGTCTGTATGCAGCAAATCTAATTTGCTGAAATAGGGAAACAGTTCATTTCCTCTGACTTTTCATTATTTCACTCATCCATTAAATGTTGGCACAGTCCCTTTCATTTTATACACAAAGAAACTGAGGTACAGAAAGGATTTCATCTTTGATTTTCCTCTCATACAATGTGCACTGCCTGGGTAAACTCATTCTGTTTCATAGTTCCAGCTGCCACCGGGGAATATTTGTTGATGGCTTCCACATCTTGAACTCCTTTCTCTACCTCTCTTCTGACCTTCATATTCTTGGTCTTTACCGATGAGACACCTCTGTGGTATTTTAGGCTTGTAATAACCAAAATGATCCCATTATGTTCTATCTGCCCATTTTGCTCCCCTGAAACCAACTTTTTCCCTCTATTCTATGTCATGTTACTGAATGTTAAAACAAATAAACGAAAACTAACATCTTTTGAGCCCTTTTATGTGCCAGGCACTGTTCTTAGTGCTTTATGTGATTTACCTCATGGAATTCTTATCACTTTTCACCACCACTGTCATCCTCGTATTACAGCTGAGGATGCTAAGGAGCAGAAAGATGGAGTGAGTAGGGGAGCCAGGTCTTGAACCCAGGTGGACCAGCTCTAGATCAGGGCTTGGCAAACTGTTGTCTGTGGGCCAAGTCCGGCCCCATCTATTTTTGTCAATAAAGATTTATTGGATCACTGCCATGCCCATTTATTTATGCATTGTTAAGGTCGCTTTTGTGCTGCAATGGCAGCGTTGAGGAGTTATAGTAGAGACTCTGTGGCCCACAAAGCCTAAATATTGGCTGTCTGGCCCTTTACAGAAAAAATTTGCCATCCCTGCTTCAGAGCGTGTGTTCTTACCCACCGCACTGATCTCCAGAGGCCTTGTGCTCGTCCTGTCGCCTCTTATTCCTCAACTTCCATATTCATTTGGTCACAACGTTCTGCCAACTTTTCCCACAAACTGTCTTCAGTGTGGCTCTTCCTCTCATCCTCACTGTGACTGAGTTCAGGATCCCATCAACTTTTGCCTGGGCTGATAAAATATCCTGTTCTGTGACCTCCTTGCTCCTATCCCAGGCTTCGGATGCACTCTATACCAATGCTTCCCAGCCTTTTTCATGTCACTGCACGCAGAAGAAAGAATGTATTTGTACAGGACACTGGGGCAAATGGATGTGGCTCCTTGGGGCTGGAGACGGTTAGCTCAGAGTAACCAAATATTTCTAAAGTGTAACTTGATCCTATAAACTTGCTCGTTATCTTGACACACTCATGACTTATTTTCTCTGGCACACCAGAGGGGAAAGCTCTACTTTGCACTGTTGCCAGGGTTCTGTTTCTAAAACACATACCTGATCCTGGTGCCTGCCTATATCACAACCCTTGGTGGCTCCATGTCCCTGAAAGTATGAAGTCCAAACTCCTTAGTAAGGCAAAACTTCCTTTCCTAGGGTGTTAGTTTCCTAGGGCTGCCCTAACGACTTACCACTAACTAGATGGCTTAAAACAACAGAAGTTTATTCTCTTTAATTCTGGTGGCCAGGAGTCCAAAATCAAGGTGTTGGCAGGGTTGGTTCCATCTGGAGGCTCTGAGGGAGAAACAGTCTCATGCCTCTCTCCTGGCTTCTGGTGGTTGCCTTGGTGTTCCCTGGCTTGTAGACGCGTCACTCTAATCTCTGCCTCCATCTTCCCATGGCCTTCTCCCCCGTATGTCTGTTTTCTCTTCTTATAAGTACACTGGTTATTAGATTAGAGTCCACCCTAATCCAGTATGACCTCATTTTAATTTGATTACATCTGCAGAGACCCTATTTCCAAGTAAGGTCCTAGTCACAGGTTCTGGGAGGCTGTGGAATTCAACCCAGTACACCCTAGTAACATTCCAAGCTACTTTTGTCAACACTTAACTCCCTACTCCAAATATGTGTTCATACAGGTGTACCAATACTGCCCCCACTCCGTGAGTCCAGTGCTACAGTTACACAGATGTATTCACTGTCCTCTGAAGATATCAGGCCTTTTGTATCGTGGACCCTACTCTTTGAAATGTGTCCCTCTTCCCTCTTACCCTGCCCTTTGCCTGAAACTTATATATCTTTTGATACTCATACCTACAGTGACGTTTTCTCTTTTGTTTGCTCACGGCATCTTATATACTCTTCTTTGGCTCTGTCTGCTTAATTAAAATTGTTGCGTGTTTGTATCCCCAGTTAGCTAAATTTTGAACTCTGTAAGAACAAAACCGTGTTTTAATTCAGTTTTGTATCCCTACCACCTTGCAAAGTACCTGATGTATGATTCTTCACAAATGGTTTGTTGAATGAATGAATGAATTCGTGAATAAAGAGAGTCATCTTGTTTTCTCCCCTGTCTGTCTTACCTCAGGTACAGAAATTAATGCGGAAAAAGCAATTAGATGTGGCAGAGTTTAGCATCTATTGGGATGTTGATTGCACTTTATTGGGGGATTTGCCTCAGGTGGAGTTACAGGTATGATTCTGGTCGAGGGCTTTATTGTAACACAACACTGGAATAAAGTGGTATAGGATCACTGCCATGCAGGTGTTTGTTCCTTGTGCTTCTCATTCTTGTGCCCCTCCTCCTCCGTTGCATCCACTCTCAAGTGTGTTTGCTTGAGGTACTTGCTATGTGTGTAACTCTGAACAACATATAGTGTTTAGTGCATGTTTTACATTTATATTGTATTATAGATTTCTTTGAGGGTTTTTTTTGCACTTAAAGCTATGTTTTGTTTTGTTTTTTTAATTTTTTCCCCCCCAAAGCCCCAGTAGATAGTTGTATGTCATAGCTGCACATCCTTCTAGTTGCTGTATGTGGGACGCGGCCTCAGCATGGTTGGAGAAGCGGTGCGTCGGTGGGCGCCCGGGATCCGAACCCGGGCCGCCAGCAGCGGAGCACGCGCACTTAACCGCTAAGCCATGGGGCCGGCCCCTAAAGCTATGTTTTTAAGATTGATCAGTGTTGCTGTTTCTACTTCTAGTTCATTGCTTCTGACTATTGCGTAGTATCTCACTGTATGCATCTAACATTGTAGTTCTCCATTCTCTTAGCAACTGTGTACTAGGCATCTAGATTGTAAATGAACAAAGCACCAAATTGGAGTCTTAAAGAAGTGCTTTCTTATTACGTTTATGTTGAAACTTCACCTTCAGTGGCTTGCCTTTAAGAAATACTTAGAGTCATTATAAATCATTAGATTTAAAGTATTATTGTTAGTGGAGGCTAAAAAAAAATCTTGGTTTAATCTTTTTATAAAGAAATTATAGGTAGTTTAAGTGAAATAGAGAAAAAGAATTCATTTTTCTCCCCCACCCAAGATTATCTTTGGCTTGCATGCTATTGTACAGAATGGTTTTGTTTTACTGATTTGATTAAATAAATACTGTGCATCCATATGGTAGAACAGTATGCGGCTATAAAAAATAAAGGCAAGCCTTTATGATGAATATATAATAGTTTCTAAAATATAGTGTTAAGTCTAGAAAACCAAGGCCAAAAACATATACACCATTTGTGTAAGAATGGTTAAACAAACCAGAAGATTATGGATTGTCTGAATATGTACAGAATGCCTCTGGTGGGATACAATAAGAAACTGGTATTCTTAGTTGCCTCTGGGAAGATAATTGAGTGGCTGGAGGATGGGAGTAGGAAGGAGATAGTTCACCTTTTTTTGCCTTTAAATTTTAAACCATGCAAATGTATTACCTATTAAAAAATATACATAAAATTTAAAATATGCCAGAGAGCTTCAGATTCCCAGTTTTATCATGTTTTTGGATTTTGATGTAATATACCATAGATTAGATAACATGCCAGCATGTAACTTGATCCTAAAAGCATTTGCTATAATGACATTCTTGTGACACTCAGGAGGCCATGGACAAGAGCATGGAGAGTCGCAGTCATCATTACATCTTGGAGCCTGTGTGCGCGTCTGCTCTTTTGAAGAGAAACTGCTCCAAGGAGCCTCTGAGGTCTCGGCACACTCCCCGTATTGAATGTGATATTCAGCTGGAGACCATTCCCTTGAAACTTTCTCAGGTACCCTCTTTCTCCCGGTGGTTTATACTCTTCACTGTTGGACTAGTAACTGGGGTGAAGGAAGCATGATGATAGAAGAGTCTCTATCCTTCACAGTAAGTACTCTAGTGGGAAAGAAAGTGCACGCAAGACCAAAGCTGTGGCGGGTGCAGAGCCCACTGTCTGTTGTACAGTCAGATGAAGTTGATCTCAGGTTAGTTTTAATTTGATGTTTTTAAGTTCTAAGCAAAGAGTACAAGAGATACAGTGAAGATAAATACTTAACTGTCAGTGTTCAAAGAAAAATGGCACTTGATGCTGAAATTTGGTCTTTCAGTTTGCACTGGGTTTCAGTTCGGTGGATTGACTAATATGAATTGTTCTTGTTAGATATATGTCTTAACTGAGTAAAAGAAACAAATCAGTTCTAACCTAGTATCTCCTAACCTCTGATAAAAAGCTGCAATACCGGCAAATCATGGAATTCCTCAAGGAGCTGGAACGAAAGGAGAGGCAGGTGAAGTTCCGAAAATGGAAACCCAAGGTGGCCATATCTGAGAAGTAAGGGCTTGTCAATTAAGTGTTTGTACATGAAATGCGTTTCACAGCATGTTCTTTTTTTGTACATAGATCGGAAATATGCCTCACTGTCTTCACATGTGGTTGGAGATAAAAGTGCAATCAATTTTTCTGGTCTTTAAAATGCTATTTTTGTTGTTTTTCATTGTTGATGTTCTTACTGTGTATTTGGCGTCGCAAGTTTACTCTTAGATTGAGGATAGTGGAATTAAGAAGGTTCTTGGTCTCATTTAGCAAGCAGACTGGTGTTGCTCTGGTGGGATCTGATTGCATAGTGAATACTTCACAGTATTCTCGAACCTTCTTCCCTATGTCTTTTCTCCTGAGTTGTTTGGTCGACATTTATATATACACTTTATTTTTATTTTTTATTTTTTGGTGAGGAAGATTGGCCCTGAGCTAACATCCATTGCCAATCTTTCTCTTTTTGCTGAGGAAGATCAGCCCTGAGCTAATATCTGTGCCAGTCTTCCTCTATTTTGCATGTGGGATGCCACCACAGCATGGCTTGATGAGCGGTGCATTGGTCTGTGCCTGGGATCTGAACCTGGGAACCCCGGGCAGCTGAAGCAGAGCGTGGGAACTTAGTCACTATGCCGCTGGGCTGGCCCCTATAGTACAGTTTATAACTTCTATAGCAAAAATAAATCTTTTCATGTTGCAGTGATAACCTTGAGCAGTCCAATATATTAAAACTTTCTTTAGATCCTGTATATTTCCATGTCTTTTCTGAAGTGTTCCATTTAAAATCTTGAGTATCAAATCCTTGGTAATTATCTTATGATAGTACTTACCCTACAGTCACCACCTGACTTTCTGTCAGTGGAGGGCACTGATATTACTGGTGATTCAAACCCATTGAGTAATATGTTATTATTGACATACAAGTGGAGATCTATCATCTAATGTTCTTTGCCGGTAGATTTATTTTCCCTGCGTGTTGAGTTTAGCCTAATATTAAAATGAGTTTGAGGCATAAACTGATGGCTGACAAGAGAAAAGATGTTTCAGAAGAGGAGTGGTGTTATGTGGATTGCCGTGGGTTGGTGGCATTTTAGTTGCTTTTATCGTAAGAACGAATTACATTGTTGTGAAACATTTCAGCTGCCGAGAGTGGTGGTATTTTGCTTTGAACGCTAACCTGAGTGAGATCCGAGAGCAGAGAAAGCGTTGTACATGGGACTTCCTGTTACACCGCGCCCGAGATGCTGTATCTTACACTGACAAATACTTCAGCAAGTTAAAAGGAGGCTTGCTGTCTGCAGATGACAAGGTGAGGGGGCTATTTTCTTGCATTTCTTGTCTTCACTCGCAGGGTAAGGATGTCTATTTTTTGTGTGTGTGCATTTCTTTTTTTAAATTTAAAAAATTTTTTTTTGTGAGGAAGATCAGCCCTGAGCTAACATCCATGCTAATCCTCCTCTTTTTCCTGAGGGAGACTGGCCCCGAGCTAACATCTGTGCCCATCTTCCTCCACTTTATATGGGACACCACCACAGCATGGCCTGACAATGGTGCATCGGTGTGCGCCCGGGATCCAAACCTGGGCCGCCAGCAGCGGAACACACGCACTTAACCGCTACGCCATGGGGCCAGCCCCAGAATGTCTCTTAAAGGCTGAAGAAAATGGAATCTGAAGAAGTAAAGTCCCTTGCTAAGGATCATGGTTTCACAGGATAGATTGGATCTCACTAGGGTGATAACTTCTTGGAAGGCAGTGGCCTCGCCTTGGCCAGAAGTATCCTCCACCTTCTGCTGCGTGAGGAGAGCCAGGCCACAGGGTGGGAGGAAGAAAAGGTGGCCATGGTCCTCCACACCTTCCTGCCCACTCCCCTCCTCCCCCAGCTTGCTGTGCAGGGACCAGAGAGACTTTTCCTCTAGTCACCTCTGTCTCTTCAAAGCCTGATCCTAGTCATTTTTCTTCCTCCAAAATCGGTAACTGATCTCTGTGGTCTTTGGCCTACCTTTCCCTACTCCCAATTGACTGGATTGACCTTGGAGTTTTTTGGAGGTAGAGGCTAGGTGGAGGTGAAGTAGGTGAAGGCAAGCTCATGTTTTAGTTAACTATAGGGCTAGAGACCCTTAGAACCACCCCTGCTGGAGTCCTGGCGTGAAACTTCTTCCCTTCTCTAGTCCATCTACCTCAGTCTCCCAGGGGAAGGGAGTGGGGATTGCTTTGCTCTTTGATTTTTTTCAGTTTTGTGAGCATCAGTTTTTACAATAGCAATTTAGATTGTTTCCAATATTTTGGCTCAGGCACTGTCTCTTAATTAATTATTTCTTTAGGTAACCCATCTGAGCTTCCCTTTAGCACCTGTCTTAGTCAGCTCAGGCTGCTCTAATGAAATATCACAGACTGGGTGGCTTAAACAACAGACATTTATTTCTCACAGTCATGGAGGCTGGCAAGTCCACGATAAAGGTGCTGGAGGCTTTGGTTCTTGGGGAAGCCCCTCTTCCTGGCTTGTGGACAGCTGCCTTCTTGCTGTGTGCTCGCAGGGCCTTTCCTGGGTGGAGAGAGATCTTTCTGTCCTCCTCTTATAAGGGCACTAATCCTATCATGAAGGTTCCACCCTCCTGACTTCATCTAAACCTGTTCCCCTCTGACAGGCTCACCTTCAAATCCCATCACATTAGGGTTTGGGCTTCAACATATGAATTTTGGGGGCACACATTCAGCCCATGAGAGCACCCCACTGTGCTAACCAGCAGCAGTGCCTGATTCCCTAGGTGTTCTTGCCTCTCCTGCTGGCACCCTGAGACATGACCCACTCCCTTTGTTAATGCTTTTTTCACGGGTGTCAGGCATGGGTATTGACATAGGAACCTCATGAAAAGGATGGAATCAGCCAGACGTTTTGTTTTGGCTGGTTAAAGGCACAGGCAAAGACATGGAGGGAGAGAAACATCTACATTGTAACTGAGGTGAGCAAGTAAACACAGGTCATCTCCTTTTTCTTAATGTCAGGGTGTAAGAAACTGTGTAGGGTAGCTAATTTTACCTTCTTTTGCAGTGTAGCTTGTAGCTGGCTACCATTGTTCTTTCCTAACTAGCATGGGACAAATTAAAACAACCACTTCCTTGCTAATGTCCCATATGAAACAAAGGAACTAGAGGCCTGCATGCTTTCTGTGTGAACTTGGTCCTCAGTTTCCTTATCCGAAGTGGGAAGAGTGATAAGTAGTCACCGACTTCGGCCAGCTGAGGTGATGTGTGTGAAAGTGCTTTGTGAACTCTCGGTGCCGTGCGGAGTGTGGGGCATTACAGCAGCACAGATACTATAGTTACCCATTTTCAACTGTGCTTTGTTCCCTCTGTACTTAGATTAATCCTGGAGACCAAGTGGAATCTACTGGGGCTAAATGGAGAAGCTATTTAAAACAGAAACAGAGCATTCAAGGAACTGTATCTTCATTGTTTCTGGGCCCTCAGTGGGAATGTTGGGGGCCAGATGGTTCCTTCACGGTACTCACGGTGGTTTGTGCAGGTGGCCAGTTTTTCTGGAGCTGTAATACCTGTTTTGTTTGTTTGTTTTTGTTTTCACCCCAACAGGAGGAAATATGTCGGATTGAAGAGGAACAGAGCTTTGAGGAATTGAAGATTTTGCGCGAACTGGTTCATGAACGATTTCACAAACAGGAAGAACTGGCAGAGGTAAGAAATCCTCTGTGAGAAGATGTGTTCAGACCCAGCACTCTCTGTGCTTCTCCGGGAGACAGAGAATAATCAGTGCCATATCACTGCTTGTTTCTATCTTTGGGGACTCATATTTGCTCATTTTTGATTGACACAGAGCCTACGAGAGCCTCAGTTTGATTCTCCAGGAGACTCTCCTGGAGACCCAGAAGCTGGTGGAGGAAGCGGGATGCTGCAGTATCTTCAGTCCTGGTTTCCCGGCTGGGGTGGCTGGTACGGGCAGCAGACGCCAGAAGGGAAACCCGTGGAGGGACTGTCAGCAGAGCAGCATGAGCAGTGGACTCCTGAGGAGATCCTGGGTACGGCGGGGGCTGGCCTTCCCCTCGACCCTCGGCTGTAGTGAAGGGATACACCTGGTTCATGCAAACTCATCTCTTCTTTGTGAAATGGCCCGCAGTGTTTTTCAAATAAAAAATGTGGACATTTGTACAACGGTTTGTCTCATGTTCACAGTGGTGGAAATGTGGACATTTGTACAACGGTTTGTCTCATGTTCACAGTGGTGGAAAGAGGAGGTTTTGAAAGAGAACTTCATTTGCAGCTTCATTACTAAACGTGAATATTAGTACAGTTTCAGATGGATCTGAGTGGCAGCCATTGTCAGAGAAGTAAATTTAAGCAAGTTCAAAAGTTTTAAACTCTGAAGCTTGAATACCACTCCACAGCCACTCTTTAGACCCTTGCTGTCCAGTGTAGCATCCATGGCCACAAATGGCTATTTAAATTTAAATTAATTAAAATGAAATACAATTAAAAATCCACTTCCTCTGTTGCACCAGCCACATTACCCACGTGTGCCACAAGTGCTCAAAGCCACTGTGGTCAGTGGCTACTGTACTGGGCAGCGCAGACGTGGAGCCTTTCACCATATTGGGCAGTGCTGCTTTATACTGTGCTTGATCATGAAGCTTAACATCCTCCCTGGCTTGATAAGAAGTTGATAAGAGCCCTTATAAAACAGTTGGGATCATTTTACATTAGTGAATAAAACAGTCGCCTTCGACTTTGGAGTTCTTCCCTACAAAGGGGAAAAATAGTTAAGTAATGTCATCATAACTGTGATCAGTATGCCTTCTGGTCCTTTTTGGATTTTCCCGTGTTTTTTCATAAAGTCTTGTCTTCCTGACGTTTAGGCACCGAGGAGTTTTTCGACCCCGCTGCAGATGCCTCTTGTTTGAACACGTATACGAAACGAGATCATGTCTTTGCCAAACTGAACCTGCAGTTGCAGCGGGGAACTGTGACCCTGTTACACCAGGAGCAAGGGACTCCTCAGATGGAGGAAAGTGCGTTCATGCAGCTTGAGTTTTCAGGTACTGCCCCAGAGAGCTCCCCAATGCTGTTTGTCTCTCTGTGAGCCAGCCAGTCCGGTTGAGTCTCATTATCTGCAGCAGTTACGTTATAGAAAGTTGCTGTGAACGCTGGATTATCAAATCCTGAATCATTGCCCCTCGGGGAAGTACAGGGTTAGGTGCCTGCGAGCCTCTGGTCACAACATTCACCTACGGGTCAGTACAGAACCTTGTTTATGTGTGTTTGTGTTTAATGACGCCTTATTTGATATATATTGTTGATTCATTAATATTGAGCTCATGGCTTACTGCACATATTTTCTCTCTAAGGCACACCACAACTTTTTTGTGCTTAGGAGTGCTAATTAGTACTTCAGCACTATGCTTGGGGGCCATTTTAAGCAGCAAAATCACCACAAACACAAAAATGCAAAAAACTTGGCACTAAATATACCACGCATAGGGCATTTCCATCCAGGATGAGAGCTGCCACAAGAAAGCAAAGCATTGCCTTGTTCAGCTTCAGCTGGGAACATGCACGTCAGGTGACTCAAATTTTTTGCTGCTCTGCACATGTCCTCGAAAGTACCATGAGTATTGATTTTTGGGGTTACAAATAAATTTTAGTAAGTAGGTGAATTTGCAAATACAGAATCCACGAACAATGAGGATGGACTGTATTTGACTTCTTTTTGTGACTTTGAATTAAAGGTGTATAAATAAATACCCAGATGTTGGTTTTCTCTTCTCACAAATAATTTTTATTGCAGTCCATAAAATAGCCACTTATCTGAGGTTTGTCAGTAGTTTAAAGGCAAATGACCAAAAACAAGCCAGCTTATTTGACTTGATAATCTTGAGAGCTGAGATATCATAAACTTAGTGTGAATTAGCAGATTGCTTAAAATTAATTATAAAGTGCTCTGTTTAAAATTCATTCTGCTGGGAAACTTCTAATATTCCTTATATATTTATATAGATAGATTTCTACAGATAGAATTATTTTGTTCTAATTTCAAGGAGAAATAGTTTATGATATCTGATAGTCTTCTGTAAAATATTATATCTAATACTTTTTTTTTTTAATTTTTATTTATTTATTTATTTCCCCCAAAGCCCCAGTAGATAGTTGTATGTCATAGTTGCACAGCCTTCTAGTTGCTGTATGTGGGATGCGGCCTCAGCATGGCTGGAGAAGCGGTGCGTTGGTGTGCGCCCGGGATCCGAACCCGGGCCGCCAGCAGCGGAGTGCACGCACTTAACCGCTAAGCCACGGGGCTGGCCCTATATCTAATACTTTTAAAACACTTTAGGCTATCATGGCATAGTATCAACTCTTACATTTATTTTTTGTAGATGTAAAACTTCTAGCGGAATCTCTTCCTCGAAGAAATTCCTCCTTGCTCTTAGTCCGGTTGGGTGGACTGTTTCTTCGCGACCTGGCCACAGAAGGAACTATGTTTCCTCTTCTGGTGTTCCCTAACCCGGTACGTACGGCGGTGGCGTGGCTAATCCATCCAGGGTGTGGGTGAATTGTGGTCTGTTTTAGGCATGCATTAGTAATATTCACTTGGTTCATTCTGACATTCCATCATTCTGAGACAGGCTGAGTAAAAACAAACTGGAGTTAGATAAGTTTTCTGAATTTGTTAGAGAGTGAGTGTCGGTGGGATTTATGGCAGTGCCTTCTTCCTCGCTGTGTTGTAGCCACCACGGAACAGTTTGCTCTGATTTGGGAAAAAAATGCCATAGACACTGCTATTTTCTACATTTCAAGGTCAATCTTGGCATTTCCTCTGTATCTGACAGTCATTTAAATTCATGCATTCTGACCCTTAGTCACCGATAAGATGTCTCATTTTTCCAGCGTTCCAAAAGAACTGCTTCAGGTTTTCTATATATATGTAGTTTTTATATGTGATATACTTTATTACTTAGAAGATCTTTGATCTTATTAAGTCGGGAAAGAAATGGTCGTAATAGTTGAATATTTAGCCACTCAATCTGTCCATAATTTTTTGGCGAGGGGAATTGTGGAGAGGGTGGGAGGGCAGAGTCAAAGTTTCAAAAGCTATGCACATTTACTATTCATTTACAATCTTTCATTAAGCGTGCTGAATGCTAGATAGCACACTGTCCATTCTGGGTTGGGAAGAAGGCACAGACTGCAAGTCCTCAGTAATCTGATGTCAGACGAGTTTTGATTCAGTTGTGCTAAGCACGAGTGATGCCAAAGGGTAAAACGTGGGTGTGTGTGCACAGTGGATTGTCCCTCTCACCCTGACCTCTGTGCACTTTGTGTGTGTTTAACAGCAGAAGGAAGTTGGCAGAGTCTCACAGTCTTTCGGTCTCCAGACAACATCTGCAGACAGAAGTGATCATTACCCTGGTAATTTGTCATGTGTCCTTAAAAATATGATAGTACAGGGCCGGCCCCGTGGCTTAGCGGTTAAGTGCGCGTGCTCCGCTGTTGGCGGCCCGGGTTCAGATCCCGGGCGCGCACCGACGCACCGCTTCTCCGGCCATGCTGAGGCCGTGTCCCACATACAGCAACTAGAAAGATGTGCAGCTAAGACATACAACTATCTACTGGGGCTTTGGGGGGAAAATAAATAACTAAATAAAATCTTAAAAAAAAAAAAAAAAAAATGATAGTACAGGGGCCAGCCTCATGGTGTAATGGTTAAGTTTGCATGCTCTGCTTTGCTGGCCTGGGGTTCCCAGGTTTTGATCCTGGGTGCGGACTGATGGCACTGCTCATCAAGCCATACTGTGGCAGCACCCCACATACAAAATAGAGGAAGATTGGCACAGTTGTTAGCTCAGGGACAATCTTCCTCAGTAAAAACAGGAAGGTTGGCAACAGATGTTAGCTCAGGGCTAATCTTCCTCACCAAAAAAAAAAAAAAAAAAGGATGATTGCAGATCAGTATTCTTGGTCAGCAGTAAAAGAGGGAGTGTGTCCTGTTTTGTGCCCAATGGTTTGCTGTGGATCCATGTTTGATTTGGAGACTGCCTTGTGCTCTCTGTTAACCTACGTGTAACCAGGCAACCTCACAGGGCCTCCGGGTCCTGGGTTTCCATAATTGGAGCGAATACAACAACCCAGTTTTGAGGATTCCTGTTGAAAATTGAAGGGTCAATCCTTATTAGGTTCTCTATTTTATAAAATTTTCATAAATGAGAACTAATTGGAAAATAATTTAGAAAATGTCTTTTTTCCAGGATTCCTTAGAGGTTATCAAGAACAAGGTGATTGTTTTTGCTGTGTTCCATTTTCTTTCTCCGGTTTTTTCCTTTAGCTGCGGATCCAGATGACCCGGTTTTTGAGATGCTATATGAGAGAAATCCAGTGCACAGCCATTTTGAGAGGCGGCTGCATGTCAGCACGAGGCCTTTGAACATCATCTATAACCCCCAGGCTATTAAAAAAGTAGCAGACTTTTTCTACAAGGGAAAGGTCCATACCTCAGGTTAACTTTTTTGTTTGTTTGATCTTATGTTACTTTCTAAAGAGATCTTTCTTGTCATTTCTAGTGCTCTGGACAGGGGTTATTATGCATTCAAGTGACCTGGTAGTGGTAGAAAAGGCCTGCAGAGTAAGTGAATGGGGTCGTCCTTAGTTATTGAAGCAAAGCAGATGTCCTTGGAAATTCGCTTTTCCAAGAATAATCAGTATCCTTAAGTATTTTCTCTTTCTTTGCCTCCATTTAGCAGATGTTTTTAAATACTTCCCAATCCATTAGGATGGTGGTTTCCTTGGCTACCCAGGATCTTTTGGGCCAGTGAATTTAGGAGGAATGTTCCTGAATTTCATTCTATATGACAGGATCAATGGTCTGTTTTACTTACTGCAAAGTAAATGATGACAGGCGTGGCACTATAAAGGAGCGTGCAAGGATGAGAAGCACTGTCCTGTATCATTGATTTATTTATGCCTCTGTTTGTTCCCGACAGATTTGAGGCAGTATGTGCAGAAAAAGCACTTTTCTTGACAGGGAAATTGATAAAACAATAGTACTTTCCTAAATATATTCCCCACCTCTTTGTAACAATGAAGCTGTTTTAGTTCTGAGTCTGGTTTTTGAGTCTTTTCATGTAAACAGTAGCTTTATTGCTCTGTCACTGATAGAAAATAGAAGATATTTCCTTCTAAATTCCATTTTCTTTTCAACATAATGTCATGCTTTTAAGGATTTTGAAATATAATAATTTGGAATCTTTCAGAAAATGGTTTGAGAAATTCTAGTAACTTAGGTACCCTTCCCTCCCGTACTGCCTTTCTCCCCATGGCTGTCCCTCACCCATCTTTGCCTCATTCCTGGTATCCTGTATAGTGCCAGGTCAGGTTGGAGTAAGGAACTGTTACACAGACTGTTTTTTAGCTTTGGGGGAAATTCTTGGTGAGAAGAGATGTTGCAGCACTTTCTTACACTCAGCCATTTGAAAATTCTGACTCTCCTATGTATTTCCAATCTTGCAGGTTTTGGTTATCAGTCTGAACTTGAGTTGAGAGTGGCTGAAGCTGCTCGAAGACAATATAATAAACTGAAGATGCAGACCAAGGCAGAAATCCGGCAAACTCTTGATCGTTTGCTAGTGGGTGATTTCATTGTAAGTGGGCGTACGGAAATACTCTTTTTGGGGGGCGAGAGATGAGTAAGGCGTTCTTTCTCTTAAGTGCTTTACCTAATGTAGATAGGCGTGCTTATATGAATTACACTGATTAAGAAAACTGAAAATATGAAATCCTTATCAGCTAGCAAAAAATAAAATCTCATGTCTTTTACAGTCACGATTTAACAAATAAAAACAAATGACTGGGACTAGATCATATTTCTTCCTTGTACCCATCTTGGAGCACTCTCAAGACTCATCTTTGTTCCATTTTCTGGACCTGGTATTTTGTAAATGTTTCACTTAAGAAGATCCCCTTTTCACTTAACTATTATCAGAAGGAAAACAACTGGAATGATGATGCCGCAGATTCGATTCCAGGGTGTAATGGTCACTTTGTGACGCTAAAGTGACCAGCTGAGGGGCCGGCCCGGTGGTGCAAGCAGTTAAGTGCGTGCACTCTGCTGTGGTGGCCCGGGGTTCGCCGGTTCGGATCCTGGGCGCACACCAATGCACTGCTTGTTGAGCCATGCTGGGGCAGTGTCCCATATAACATAGAGGAAGATGGGCACGGATGTTAGCTCAGGGCCAGTCTTCCTCAGAAAAAAGAGGAGGATTGGCATCAGATGTTAGCTCAGGGCTGATCTTCCTCACAAAAAATAACAATAAGAAAAAAAAAATAAAGTGACCAGCTGACATGAGGAAGCCCTAAACAAGGGGAGCCAAGAAACATCTTAACAGTCCAGCATAACTCGATTTCTAACACTGTGGTGTGGAGTGCACTGTGAGAGTGGCAGTGGATAGAGCAGTGGGGGTGGCGTCTGCACAGTGCAGAGCCAGGTGGAAGTGGAAGGGATGGCAGAAATGTTCCAAGTAAAATGTGTAGGGGTATGTAGTGGGGATGGAGGATTAGTCCTCCCTTTTGTTTCTGTGTATTTCAACACAAATTACAGCAATTAGTATCCTCTTGTTATCTTAGACAAAGAGGTTTCTTTTTTATAACATTTATGTAAATTAGCTTTTGCTACATATATTTAATTGAGGTTAATTTTAGTTGCAGGAAAAAACAGTTAACAAATTCATAAATTGGTGGGTATTTTATATTTCAAGTGTCAAAGCTTATGTTTTTCACTAAGAAATTTTGGCATGAAAGTTCATGGTTATCAATGTCCATGAATAAATAAAAATATTTGGACTTCTGTGTTTGAGTTCCGTAATTTCTGCAGTACTTTAAAGTATTAAGTCCTATAAATTTAGAAACAAGATCTTTCTCAAACCATGGATCATCACAATCAAAGAGCAGACAACTCCCCAAACCAGTAATTTGCTAATTTTTTTCCCCTACTTCAGACATTTACTTGTGGTGATGTCTCATAAATCCTTAAGCATTTGGATTCTACTTTTGGCTTTAATACCACAAACCGTTAAGTCGTGCTGTAATCCTAGGTGTGGCTTTCAGAAAGGCTTGAGCCTCAAGTGATGAAGCTGTTCAGTTTCAGCAGTTGTAGTTAAAAGTTATTTAGTTGTAGTTTGTTTTATTTTTACAGGAGGAGAGTAAACGGTGGACTGTGCGACTAGATATTTCTGCTCCTCAGGTGATATTTCCTGATGATTTCAAATTCAAGAATCCCGTGTTAGTTGTTGTGGATCTAGGAAGAATGCTATTGACAAATACCCAAGGTATGGTGTGAATGCGAAGTGATGAAGACATGTCTTGGTAGATTGATCTGTCTGTCTATGCTTAACCAAGTAAAGCTTAAAAAAAGTTTATATAACATTTTTTAACTCCAAAGTTCACTTGTTACTTTTTAATAGTAGCTTTAATGAGCTACATTTTAAAATGTACAATTCAGTTGTTTTTGGTGTGTTAATAGAATTATGCAACTTCACTGTTATCTAATTCCAGAACATTTTATCATCCCAAGAAGAAATTCTAAACCCGTCAGTAGTCAGTCTCTGTTAACCCATCTATCAGCCCCTGCCAACCACTAATCTTTCTATCTCTGTGGATTTATTCACTACACTAATCTTTATATCTCCATTCTGAACATTCATATGAATGGAATCGTACAATATGTTGTCTTTTATGTCTGACTTCTTTCACTTAGCATAATGTTTTCAATGTTTATCCATGTTGTAGCATGTATCAGTACTTCATTCTTTATGGCTGAATAATGTTCCTTTGTATGAATATACCACATTTTTTTTATCCATTCATCAGTTGGTGGACATTTGGGTGGTTTCCACTTTTTGGCTGTTATGAATAGTGCTGCTGTGAACATTCATGTATAGGCTTTTGTGTAGACACGTATTTTCAGTCTCTTGTGTATGCTTCAGTGTGGAACTGCTGCGTCTTAGGATGACTTGGTGTTTAACATTTTGAGGAACTGCCAGATTGTTTTCCAAAGTGGCTGCACCATTTTACTATCTACCGGCAATGTATGAAGGTTCCAATTTCTCTACATCGTCACCAACACTTGTTGTTATCTGTCTTTTGGATTATAGCCATTTGTTATGAGTGTGAAATAGTATCTCATTTTTTTTTTTGTATTTCTTTGTATTTGTCTTCTTTGTATTTTTTGTTTTTCTTTGTATTTCTTATGTAACATTTTTTATTTTAATAAACATTATTTCTCAGTTCTTAATTTCAGGAGTAGAGATTTAATCTTCTTAGGGATATTAGGGGCATATATAAAACGGGACTCCTGGAAGGTAATTTCATTACTATTATTAGATCCACAAAATATTCATTGTTTACCTTGAGTTGGGAGTGAAGAAAGAGAGGATTCATGGAGTAAAAGAGATTGAGGAAACTTAGCAAATAATCTCAACCTTGTGTTACTTCACTGAGAAGACCCAAAAAAGAGAAGAGGGTAGAGGATTTGAGCAGGAGTGGAAAAGGTGCTAAGGGAATTGAATCTGAAGAAAGGGTCATACAACCACAGAAAGTGCATACTCGAATTTATACAACATGAACAGGGAACCAGAGACACAGGTGACCACACCCTGTGGTGTGTTTTTACAGTTGTCTCAGCAGTGCTTGGTTGTAGAAGAGAGGGGTTATGAGTGTGAACTCTGGGCCTAGAATATGACATATTGAGCAGTTCCTGCTTGCCCAGTACTGATCTAGGTCCTAGGGGTATTGTGTTGAGTAAGACAGATGAGACCTCTGTTCTTTGGGATATTCTAGTGGGGGGAATAAAATCAACACACAGACAAACACAGGAAAAAGTAAACAAATAATTATGGAGAGTGATGTAAGCAGGGTTGGTCCCCAGCTCACGGCAGTGCAGTTCAGATGGTGGGGAGGCAGTGTTGGGCAGCAGGGTGTTGAGTTTTGCACCCTGATGTGTGTTCCTATGTCAGTGGGCCTCCATCTTTTCTCATGTGCAGGTACTTTTACTCTTTGTGTTTTGATTTCCAAATTAATAGATAATTTCACACTGAATAAATGGTAGATACAGAATATTATGCTTAGAGTTTTCATCTATTTATTTTTTAAATTGGGGTTGGTTGATTCTCTGCTTTTCTTAATTATTGCATTAAAGGAAAAAGGAAGGACAGAGCAGACGTATACTTTAAATCTTCTCTTTTTTATCTGCAGATGACTCCAAGAGGAAAAGTGGGGATGGCTCAGCATCTGAAGAGAATCAGTTTAGTGATGATGAGTATAAGACCCCGCTTGCCACACCTCCTAACAGCCCACCTCCCGAGACAAGCAGCAGTAATAATGAGGAGAAAACACCTCCATTTTCTGGAGTGGAATTCAGTGAGGAGCAGCTTCAGGCTCATTTAATGAGCACCAAGATGTATGAGAGGTACTCCCTGTCGTTTATGGACCTCCAGGTCATGGTTGGACGAGTAAAGGACAATTGGAAGCATGTCCAGGATATAGATGTGGGACCAACCCATGTGGTTGAGAAGTTCAATGTCCACCTACAGTTAGAACGTCGATTGATTTATACTTCAGATCCCAAGTACCCCGGAGCTGTGCTCTCTGGCAACCTACCAGACTTAAAAATCCACATCAATGAAGATAAAATATCTGCTCTAAAGAATTGCTTTGCTCTCCTGACCACCCCAGAAATGAAGACTTCTGAGACTCTTATTAAAGAGAGGATTTTTCCCCAAGAGGGACAGCGGGGAAGTTTGCAAGACTCTGTGATGAATTTAACTCAGAGCTTTGTGATGTTGGAGCAGCGCACCCGGGAGGTTCTGGTGGAATCACAGCTGCTCCTGGCTGAGTTTAAAGTGAACTGTATGCAGCTTGGGGTTGAGAGCAATGGCCGGTACATTTCCGTGCTCAAGGTATTTGGTACCAACGCTCACTTTGTGAAGAGGCCTTATGATGCTGAAGTCTCCCTAACTGTTCATGGTTTGCTCCTGGTAGACACCATGCAGACATACGGTGCTGATTTTGACCTTTTGATGGCTTCACATAAGAACTTGAGCTTTGATATCCCAACAGGAAGCCTCCGGGATAGCAGGGCCCAGTCTCCTGTCTCTGAATCCAATGTGGTCTCTTTCACTAATGCTGCCACACTGAACGACCTGTCTGCCACTGGTGTTTCACTTGACAGAATTCTCACCAAAGAACAAGAGTCCCTCATTAAACTGGAATATCAATTTGTGAGTTCAGAGTGTCCATCGATGAATTTGGACAGCACTCTTCAGGTGATTTCATTACAGGTGAATAATTTGGATATTATCCTAAATCCAGAGACAATTGTGGAGCTGATTGGTTTTCTTCAAAAATCCTTTCCTAAGGAAAAAGATGATTTGAGTCCTCAACCTTTAGTGACTAATTTTGAAAGAAGCTTTAGGGAACAAGGAACTTACCAATCTACATATGAACAAAACACTGAGGTTGCAGTGGAAATCCACAGACTTAACTTACTGCTCCTTCGGACAGTGGGAATGGCAAATGGAGAGAAATATGGCAGAAAAATAGCAACAGCAAGTATAGGTGGCACCAAAGTTAATGTCTCAATGGGTAGCACATTTGACATGAATGGTTCTCTTGGCTGTTTGCAGCTTATGGATTTGACACAAGATAATATTAAGAACCAGTATGTTGTCAGCATCGGAAATTCCATAGGCTATGAAAATATCATCAGTGACATTGGCTACTTTGAATCTGTATTTGTCAGAATGGAGGATGCAGCCCTCAGTGAAGCTTTGAGTTTCACATTTGTTGAGAAATCTAAACAGGAGTGTTTTCTCAACCTCAAGATGGCTTCCTTGCATTATAACCACTCTGCTAAATTTTTGAAGGAGTTGACATTGTCCATGGATGAACTGGAAGAAAATTTTCGAAGTATGCTGAAAAGTGCAGCCACCAAAGTCACCACAGTACTAGCTACCAAGACAGCCGAATACAGTGAGATGGTATCACTCTTTGAAACTCCAAGAAAGATGCGGGAATCCTTTATCTTAGAAGAAAGTGAAATATATGGGTTTGGCTTAGCTGCATCTCATTCTGACACTGTAAAGCTAATCTTGAACATAAACATTGAGTCGCCGGTTGTTTCTATCCCTCGGAAGCCTGGGAGTCCTGAGTTGTTGGTAGGACACTTGGGACAGATATTCATCCAGAATTTTGTGGGAGGAGATGATGAATCCAGAAGTGACCGTCTGCAGGTGGAAATCAAAGACATTAAATTATATTCTTTGAATTGCACCCAGTTGGCAGGCAGAGAGGGTCCTGGGTCTGAAGTAGGCCCGGCTTTTTGCCCTCCTTCTGGGTCGGCCAGTGCCAACAGTCAGGAGGAAGCTCATTTTACCCGACATGATTTCTTTGAATCTTTGCATAGAGGTCAAGGTGAGGAGTGTAAATCTTTTGTCTCATTTCATTTAAAGATTCCAAACCCAGCTCATGTAGTACTTTGCTTAAAACAACAATAAAAACCTTTTCTTTTAGAATTATTCCCAGTTAATATTTAAGAAATCAAAATAGAATTTTAATAGGATGCTTTATGTTAGGTTCGTATGTTTTCAACTTTTTCCGCTGAATGCCATATTTGGCAAAATAAGAATTGTTTTTTTAAGTGGCCCCCTTTGAAACTGGGTGAGTGCTCATTTACAGGGAGGCTTCAGGGGTTGGATTCTGTTAGAGTATTATTTAATTTGGTCAAATACATCTGACTTTTTCATTCCTAAGCTGTAGATCTTTCTTAGTTAAATATTGTAGTCCAAGGCAGCTGGAGGGATTGACATAAATAGAATATGAAATTTAGTCTGTGGATGTTATGTTCTCCTTTTTGTATTCTGCCATCTTCTACAAGGGGTTTGTCTGGGGTTCTGGAATGAAATGCCTGTATTTGTGTTCGCAATCTGATCTGCTAAAACAAACAGCTCAATCTATTAGTCTTGGCCTCCACAGAAATCAGGTAAGCCCTAGAGCATGGCTTTATTTAGTGGTGAAGAAATTAATGCCTTTGAGAACTTCTTCTATGATTCTCAGATGTTAATTCACCAATTCATTTACGTACTTAACAAGAGATTGTTTTCTCTGCTTGGGATAAAAGTTGTTCACTTAGAACCTGTTATTGTCCTTGATTCTGATTTAGGCCTAATAGAGGGATCCATCTGTACCTGAAAGCTAGGTAAGGATGAGCAGTTTGGTTTGGAAAACACCAGCCTGGGAGGCTGAGAGAAGCCATTGCCTGGATTAATGATCACCACGTCGTAGTTTGAAGCCACCAAATGGAGCATGTCATGAAAATACTGTTTCTTTTTGTGTATAAATTTATCTTGTACCTCTGCTTGCTGTGAATTTTGGTCTTGGAATGGTCATCAAAATTTGTGCTCAATCATAGACCTTAGGTTCTAGGTTAACCTGCCCTCCCTGTCTAAGAGTAACTCATGGGCTCTATTTTGTGTATCCTGCACTTAACAGTAACGCAGTAAATATTAGTGTTTCCAGTCTGTCATTTCTTCTCTCTTATGTCAGCTTTTCACATCCTGAACAACACCACCATTCAGTTTAAACTGGAGAAGATCCCTATAGAGAGAGAATCTGAATTGACTTTCTCCCTCAGTCTAGACGACCTGGGAACTTGTAGCATCATGAAGATCGAAGGAAAATTTGTCAATCCAGTTCAGGTAAGCACCTTACTGATTTTCACATCAGGACAGTTGAAGTCATATATTTATTTTACATTCATATTATATAAATATATTCTGTTCAATGTTTATAAGTGTGAAATGTGAGAAGGAAAATATATAAATTCAAAGAGATAGCATGAATGCATGTTGCTGTTGATAACTTGTTCTGGTAACTGTGGAATCCTTGTATCGTGTCCTTTTATCACTGGGGAAGCAGTCTTGTTGGTCTTCTTATGTGGAGGAGGGGTGAGATATATAGGGGAAGAAGCCAGATCCTTAATTCTATTGCCATTCAGAAATGAGGAAAATTATTGCTTAAAAAGTCAGTCTCTCTTTCCCAGGAGGATATAATTCTTGTCACACTTTTGACCTACTTGGCCCAGCCTGTAAAACAATCTGATTATCTGAGCTGTTGACAGATCCTTTCAAGGGAGAATTAGTCTTGCCCTCTTGGAAATGAAATGGGCCAGGATAGGGATTTCTTGTGTCTATGTGTGTGGTGAGTATGTGTGTACGTGTATATACATCTGTCATCCTTTTTCCTTCAAAAGTGTCATTATGAGGGCAAAGAACATAACATTATAAAACAGCAAGGACAGGCAGGATCTTAGGACAGTGGACCCTAGCCTTGGGCAGTGATTGGTCACTAGTCTGTGTCTGACAGCTGCTCTGGAATAACCCAGGAGTGCTGTTAACAGAACATGTGTACCTTTTGACATCAGTGGCTCCTGGATACGAGTCTCTGGGTGAGAGAACTTTCCCCAAAGCTTTCCCTTCTCAGCTAATCTTTTGCCTTATCAGTAGTGGCTACTAAGATGAATTTTTTACCTTAAATCGAGCACATAATGTGAATTCTATTGGATTATATTGATTTATTATTATGGTTACCATTGACTACTGTTGTTTTTGATGAAAATCTTTTAAAAATTATTTTAAATAATTCTTTGAATTTAATAATTGACATTTAATAATTAGTAAATTTAGTAATTTAAAAATATTTTATTATGAAAAATTTTAAACATACACAAAAGTAGAATAGTCTGAACCTGTGTGCCCATCACTCAGATTCAACAGTTATCAAGATTTTGCCACATTTGTCTCATTCAGCGTTTTTTTTTTTTCGGTGAAATATTTTAAGGGAAATCCCAGATCTCATGCCATTTTTATCCCTATATATTTGGAATGTATCTTTACAAACTGTGCATTTTCTTACATAACTACAATGGGATTATCATGCCTTAAAAAATTAATGAAGATTCCTTGGTATCATCTAAATTTTAATCCATTTTTAGATTTCAGAGACATTTTTGATTGTTTCAAAAATGTCTTTTCACTTTTGAGTTGTTTGAATCCGGATCCAAACAAGGTCTGTACATTGCATTTGTATGATACATCTTGTGGGTCTCTCTTAATTTAGTTTCTCTCTCATTTTTGCCCCCAAGCCATTATTTTGTTGTGAAAACTAGGTCAGTTGCCCTGTAGAGTATTGTGCATTCTGAATTTGGTTGGTTGTTTGTGGTGTCACTTAACTTGTCTCCCACATTTCCTGTAAACTGTAACTTAACTCTACAGCTTTAACGGGATTGAGGTTCTTTTTGGCCAGACACTTCAAAGGTGGTGCTGTGTACTTCATATTGTATTGTATTAGAGGCACATAATGTCTGGTTGTCTCTCTGTTAGTGATGCTAAAATTGATGATTGTGTTAGGTGGCAAGACCCTGATCCCTCCATTGTAAAATTCCCTGTCAATCATTCCTATAAGGGCTTATTCCACTGATGAATTGTGATGGGATAAATTATTTAATTAGGGGTTACAAAATGATCACTTTCTAATTCTGTCATTTTTTTTTTTTTTTTGTGAGGAAGATCAGCCCTGAGCTAACATCCGTGCTAATCCTCCTCATTTTGCTGAGGAAGACTGGCTCTGAGCTAACATCTATTGCCAATCCTCCTCCTTTTTTTCACCCAAAGCTCCAGTAGATAGTTGCATGTCATAGTTGCACATCCTTCTAGTTGCTGTATGTGGGACACGGCCTCAGCATGGCCGGAGAAGCGGTGCGTCGGTGCGTGCCCGGGATCCGAACCCGGGCCGCCAGTAGCGGAGCCGCACACTTAAACCCTAAGCCACGGGGCCGGCCCTGTCATTTCTATATCTGTTTGGATTTGTCTGTTAAAAAATTTCCCTTGGGCCAGCCCCGTGGCTTAGCAGTTAAGTGCGTGCGCTCCGCTGCTGGCGGCCCGGGTTCCCATCCCGGGCGCGCACCGACGCACCGCTTCTCCGGCCATGCTGAGGCCACGTCTCACATACAGCAACTAGAAGGATGTGCAACTATGACGTACAGCTATCTACTGGGGCCTTGGGGGAAAAATAAATAAATAAATAAAATCATTTAAAAAAAATTTCCCTTAAGTAACTAAAAAGCTTGCCTGAAAATATTTTTAATAAGAAATTTTTTTTTTTTGTGAGGAGATCAGCCCTGTGCTAACATCCGCCAATCCTCCTCTTTTTTTGCTGAGGAAGACGGCCCTGGGCTAACATCTGTGCCCATCTTCCTCCACTTTATATGGGACGCCGCCACAGCATGGGTTGCCAAGCAGTGCGTCGGTGCGCGCCTGGGATCCGAACCAGCGAACCCCGGGCTGCCGCAGCGGAGCGCGCGCACTTAACCGCTTGCGCCACCGGGCCGGCCCAATAAGAAATTTTAATTAAAAACGAAGTAAGAGAGGAAGAAAACATAAGTAATCATGGCTCATCATTATCATTAAAAAGTACTATCTGTTTCGCTGTACTAAACATAAGTTGTTACGCTAGTTGGTGATGATCAGCAAGTTTTAGAACCATGAGTCTTGTTTCTCAATCCTATGGTATAACTACCTTAGACTTTTAGCAATATTCCTGTCAATTTCTGCAGTTGTTTCTGTGGGGTTAGAAAGAGTGATTTTGCTGATTCAGGCCTACAATCAATAGCACTTATTGAACATTTTTGTGTTTAGGTTATTCTGTGAGGTACTGGGGGAGGGCCTCATGAATAGACATGGGTCAGAGAGAGATAAGAACAGAAAAGAAACCAAAGAGATAATCCTTGCTATCAACTAATTGATAACCTCTTGGGGAAATTGATGAAAATCAACTTTGGAAATTTGTGGGCAGTGCATCTGAGTGCAATCAATAACAGTGGCGGAATAACTGAATTTTTCTCTTTGAATACAGGTGGTGTTAGCAAAGCATGTATATGAGCAGGTTTTACAAACACTGGACAATCTCGTGTATAGTGAAGATCTGAATAAGTTTCCAGTCAGTGCTACCTCCTCACCTTGCCCTAATTCTCCTCTGCCTTCCCTCAGTACCTGTGGAGAACCTTCCATTGAAAGGAAGGAGAATGGATTGTTCAGCCACTCCAGCCTTTCTAACTCTTCTCAAAAGTCCTTGTCTGTGAAGGAAGTCAAATCCTTTACCCAGATTCAAGCCAACTTTTGTATATCAGAGCTTCAAGTTCAGCTAAGTGGAGATCTGACTTTGGGGGCCCAGGGTCTTGTGAGCTTAAAGTTTCAGGATTTTGAGGTGGAATTCAGTAAAGACCATCCTCAGACTTTGTCCATTCAGATTGCCCTGCGCTCTCTGCTAATGGAAGACTTACTGGAGAAAAATCCAGATTCCAAATATAAGAACCTGATGGTGTCTCGGGGAGCCCCTAAGCCATCTAGTTTAGCACAAAAAGAATATCTTTCTCAGTCCTGCCCTTCAGTATCCAACGTGGAGTATCCTGATATGCCTCGGTCTCTCCCTTCCCACATGGAAGAAGCTCCTAATGTCTTCCAGCTATACCAGAGACCCACCTCCGCATCCCGGAAGAAGCAAAAGGAAGTCCAAGACAAGGACTATCCCTTGACTCCACCTCCTTCTCCAACAGTAGATGAGCCCAAGATACTTACTGGAAAGAGTAAATTTGATGATTCCTTGGTCCATATCAATATATTCTTGGTGGATAAGAAACATCCAGAATTCTCTTCCAGTTATAATGGCGTTAACCGGAGCATTGATGTTGATTTTAACTGCTTGGATGTGCTGATCACACTCCAAACCTGGGTTGTGATACTAGATTTTTTTGGAATTGGCTCCACTGCAGACAACCATGCAGTGAAGGTACCACCTGAGGACATTCTACAAAACGTGAAGTCAGAATCAAATGCTGTAATAGAGTCTGAACTTCAGGATCCAGTTAACACTAAGCTGGATCTCAAGGTATCTGTTGCCTTTGGCTCCTTTAAATTATAAGAATGAATTTGGGGGGCCAGCCCGGTGGCGTAGTGGTTAACTGCACGTGCTGTGCTTCGGAGGCCTGGGGTTCGCAGGTTCGGATCCCAGGTGTGCGCTGATGCACCGCTTATCAAGCCATGCTGTGGCGGCATTCCATATAAAGTAGAGGAAGATGGGCACAGATGTTAGCCCAGGGCCAATCTTCCTCGACAAAAAGAGGAGGATTGGCATCAGATGTTAGTTCAGGACTGATGTTCCTCACACACACACAAAAAAGAATGAATATGGGTTTGTTTATTTAAATGCTATCATTGTACATTTACTCTAGAAAATAGATTTTATTAGCAGGGGAGCTATATAGTCTTCTGGATGTTACAAAAGGGTAGACATTAATATTTTAGAAAAGGTTTTAGTGTACATCCCATCTGGAGGCAGAGAAGAGGTTTAAGTAACTTGCTGTCTTTCTTTTGGGCTATATAATTCAATGGAATTACTTAGCTTCTCCGAGCCTCAGTTTCCTCATCTTCCATCATCTAATTAAAATAACTGAGGTGCTATGTGTAAAGCACGTAGCAAAGTGTCCAGGACGTAGTAGCTACTTTAAAATGTAGGCCTTATCGTCGTCTCCCCACTCACTTGGTATGTTGTTGGCTTTTATTGAGGGCAGCAGTCCAGCTGTTGAGAATGAAGTCTCAAATGTCATATTGCCTGGGTTTGAATCCTGGCACTTTTGTGGTAACCATACAGCTGTGTGGCCGTGGGCACATTATTTAACCTCTTTCTTCCTCAAGTTTTTCATCAATAAACTGAAGGTGTTAAATGGTGCCTGCGTCATCGGGTTGTGAGGGTTCAATGTGGTAATATAGGTAAGGTCCTTCGCACAATGCATCATGCTCAATAAGCGTTCAGTGAGCGATAGCTATTATTATTTTTGCTATTACAGGGATTACCATACTTATAACTTGTCGTTGGTACTGATATTGTAAATGTTTAAAAAACACTTAAAAAAGACAGCACTTGAATTGAAGGCTATTCTGCTCTGTGTGCTAGAACAGTAAGATGTGTAAGCAGTTAAATTGACCATTTGGGGGTACGTGGGCCTGTTGTGACTAGCACCACTCCAGAGCCCTGGGCCCTGCAAGTGGCTGATTACATTTGTGTGCCCTGAGGATGAAGTTCTTCATCTACATGTCTTAGCATATGTGGACTGGCGAGAAGTCGGGGAGGAGAATTGTGTTTTATCCAGCTGCCATTTTCTTGTTTCCTTAGCTGGCAGTAGGCTTCTTTCCTCTAGAAATGGAAGAGTTGGGCATGAATCAGTTTTACCTCTCTTGCCCAGTGTCTGTGAGTGAATGCCTTTGCGGTGCTCTGAGGCCTCTGGTACCTTGTTTAGCAAGGTGAATGGAAGCTGAAGAGGCTTCAGTCCTTCTTTTGGTCGTCGTGTGTTTGTAACTGTTCTTGTGGTACCTGTAATGAACTGCCTCAGGAGCCCATTGGTGTTGGATGTGGAGTGCTCCCAGGGGGCTTTGCATGCATAGATAAAGCTGGTTTCACAAGAGAACAGGACTAGATAAATGCCCATCAACGGTACACTTCTTTAAAATAAGAATTTTTTTTTTTTCATGAGGAAGATCAGCCCTGAGCTGACATCCGATGCCAATCCTCTTTTTTTGATGAGGAAGATTGGCTCTGAGCTAACATCCGTGCCCATCTTCCTCCACTTTATATGGGACGCCGCCACAGCACGGCTTTGACAAGTGGTGCGTCGGTGCGCGCCCGGGATCTGAAGCTGCGAACCCCGGGGCCACCAAAGCAGAGTGCCCGCACTTAACTGCTTGCGCCACCAGCCAGCCCCTAAAATAAGAATTTTTGAAAACATTTTTATTGTGAAAAATTTCAAACATATCACAAATAGAATAGTATAATGAACCCCCATAGACCCAACCCTGTGAGATTCATCATATTTACTTTATCTATTCCTTTTTTTCTCTTTGCTGAAGTATTTTAAAGCAAATTCCAGATATATTGTTTTGGCTCTATATACTTCAGTATTCATTTCTAAAAATTATGGACATTTTCTTACATAACCAAAATGCATTATCATGACTAACTAAATTAACAAGAATTCCTTGGTATTATGTAATACTCACCAATCCATAATCAGATTTTCCTGATTGTCTCAAAAATGCCTTTTTACTGGTGGATTGTAGAGGAATGAATGGTTTAAGAAACTTCATGTCTTTCCTCTGATCGCTACAACTGGGTGGAATACTTTGCTCTTCTGAGCTGTGGTTTCCTCATCTACAGAATGAGGAGAATTAAATAAAATGACATTTGAATCTTTTGAATGGGGATCCAAATTATGTTCACATGTTACATTTGCTGTCATGTCTCTTAAATCTCTGTAAATTAAAGTAAAGCAGCCCTCTCCCCCACTTCCCCCACCCGCCATGCAATTGACTTGTAAGAACTGGGTTAGTGTCCTGCAGAGTGTCCCACATTCTGGATTTGTCAGCTTGTTTCCCTGTGGTGCCATCTGACTTATCTTCTAATTTTAGAAATGGAAGTTAGTTCTAGAGACTTGATCATATTTGGTAAGAACACTTCATAGGTGGTGCTGAGTGCGCCCTGTTGCGTTATGCCAGGAGGTGTATACAACATCTGGTTGTCCCACTTAGTGTCGCTAAGATCCATGCTGAGAGTGGGTTCAGGTGATGATAGCCAGATTCCTCCAAACAAAGCATTTTTAGACCCAGCATATATGTTATTTTGGTGATTAAATGACTAGAGGTTTTTAAATTTCCTCTTTCTTTTTAATCTTATTCCCTTCTGTGGTCTGTGTCAAGAAGCTTACTGCAAGAGAACCTCTGTGGCACTGAGTGGCCCCTAAGTCATTGCTTCATCTATAATAATCCCCTCCTTTTTTCTCTGCCTTCCTCTACACATGTTTTTCCTTCTTCCTTTCCCCCTATTATTTTCTTTCTCTCTTGTCCCATCTTTTTTCCTCCTAATCATTCATTCATCAGACGTCTGCTGAGCACCTGCTTTGTGGTAGGCATTAAAGATAAAGGGGTGCATACGACAGACATGGTCTCTGCTGTTTGGAAGCAGTGAGTGTGGATTGAGGTTGGATCTGCTCTTTGTCTTCTCCTCTCTCCTTCCTTCGCTTCAACCAATGCCTTATCCCCAGTGATGGCACTCAGAGCTACCTGCCTCAACAAATCCTAGACGTATCGTCCTTGTAGTGGTTAAAATGACAGTATCACAATACAGGATTTATTTGTTACAAAGAATGCTGTTCTCAAGATAGAAGATTTTGATTTTCTTCTATTTATAATTGTCTCTTGGAAAAAAAAATCTTTGTGGTTCCTAGGTAAAGTTGGTCAACAAATTAAATATTTGTCCACAGACATTAAATATTAATCATTTATTATTTTGCTTTGACAGATTTCTTAGAATGGACTTAATGATCTGTATGAGTGATTACAGAATAGTGCAATATTAAAGGTGAAGGCAAGAATGAGAAAAATTGTTTCATAATGTAAAGCAATTCACTAACAGAGACTAGACAAGGTAACCACAGAGAAGGCACCACAGAACCTGGGTTTTAAATTGCCCAGTTGAGTTCCTTTCTTTCTTTTCTTTTTTTTTTTTTTGGTGAGGAAGATTGGCCCTGAGCTAACATCAGTTGCCAGTCTTCCTCTTTTTGCTTGAGCAAGATTGTTGCTGAGCTAACATCTCTACCAATCTTCCTCTACTTTATATATGGGGTGCTGCCACAGCATGGCTTGATGAGCAGTTTGTAGGTCTGTGCCCAGCCCAGTGGCTTAGTGGTTAAGTTCGTGCATTCCACTTTGGTGGCCAGGGATTCGTGGGTTTGGATCCCGGATGTGAGTTCCTTTCTTATCAGGTCTTTCCTCAGATTCTGGTTTGACTGGCTAAGAAAAGCTAAAGTGAAATTGGCATCAGTAAAAGCCTTGCCTTCCAATTTCCCACATCTTTTTGCATCTTCCTTGATTTTGTTCTGCTGTTCACCTGAAAGATACCTTCCCCTCCAGTAATACTTGCCTTGTTTTATCTTCTGTGTTCTTAGGTTCATTCGCTCTCTCTCGTGCTCAATAAGACCACCAGTGAGCTTGCTAAAGCAAATGTGTCCAAATTAGTGGCACACCTGGAAATGATTGGTAAGTGGGGAAAAATCCAACTTGCAAAATCTGGTAAGAATTTGAGCATCCTGCTTACAATTCTAATTGTCCTCACATGCTAAGTAAGGTGTGGATCAGTGGCTTGATTGTGGTTATTGGTCTGGCCATGATTTTCTGGTGGTGGTTCCCAAATACTGGCTTATGGAGCAGAATCATCTGGATAGCTTGTTAAAAATGCAAGTGTCTGGCATGACTCCCTCCACATCCAAGAATCTGATTCTCTAGGTTGGGAAGGGACCCTTGCATCTATCTATGTTTTTAAACAAATTATCTGGGGTGACTATATAATTTCTTTGTCCAAATTGGGACATTTTTGAGAGTGAAAGGGAACATTATGAATAATTAAAATGGGCATATAACAGGGCTGTCTCTGGGAAACCAGGGCATATGTTCACTCTATCTATTGACATAGATGGGGAAAGCCACCAATAGAGGGCGTGGTTTTAAGCAAGAGGATATTGTAGCAAAGCTGGCATCCTTTTAATGGGACTTGGTAGGTTGAAATTTTTAGAACACAAGTGATCAGGTACATCGGGTTCTAAATAGTAGGGATTTATAAAGTGTGAATAAAACACTATTCCTTCCTTAAGCAACTGGTAATGAAGTAAAGAAGATTTGTACAAAGCTCAAATGTTGACTCTGTGGTAAAACAAGAATGTCTTTTGGGAGAAGGAATGAACTGAAATTGAGGTTTCATGCCTGGTGTAAATTAATTTATAAAAGCTTCCTAGAAGAGGTAGGTCTTTACAGTTGGGAGAAGCTTGGATATTTTTGTTAGAGGACGTAAAGAGTCAAAAATAAGTATGTGTCTTTGATTCATTGAGAGCAGAACTAGCATGCCAAACATATCCACCTTAGTCATTGTTTTGTAATGCTAATTGTGATGATAAAATTTGTTTTACGGAAGCAATAGTTCAGAATATCCCTTTTCAATACCTACACTACGTTAAGAATGATTCATTGTGGGTTCACATCCAGGTGTACATGTTGCAACATTCCTTCTTTGCCTCCAGGGGCTCCACTTTTGTAATATCAGAGGAGTTTCACATCTATGCCTCCAGTGTGTCTGTCTCATTAATTTTGCTTTTTTTTTTATTAAATCACACTAAAATCCACTTAATGTTGCTTGAATACCTGACATATCTCTGACACTTCCTCTTTTATTCTTTTATCCATTGTACAATTAATAGGCCTTATGCTAATTCACTAATTCTAATTAGTGATCTAATCTCATTAAAGGTCTTATCCTTTAATTTGTGTATGCATTTAATTTAATGTGTAATGTAAATGTTAAAGTGTGATGTTGCTGTATTATTTCAGTTCACTTTGGACTTCTATATTGAGACTATTTGAAATATTGCATAAAATATTTTTTTTGGGTATATTAGAATATGAAAATTTGACATTTAGTTTGATTAAATAGTGAAGAGTCTGAGGCATGTGTATATCAGTTTTTGTTCTGGACGTATTTAAGGTGTATGACAAAAAAAGATACATGATGTGTTCTAATTTTAACATCCCTAGAGGGAGACCTGGCCTTACAGGGAAGCATCGGGAGCCTGTCTCTAAGTGACCTTACAGCCCATGGAGAGTTCTACAGAGAACGGTTTACTACAAGTGGGGAAGAAGCACTCATTTTCCAGACTTTTAAGTAAAAATACCGATCTTTTCTCACTTAACATTTTGTCATAATTGCTTGCTGTTTCAAATTCTTGTTGGCTAAACAATGAAGAAAAGTTTTTAAAAATTTTACCTTCTTATGTAAAATCAATATGATCTAATTGTGAGGAATCCTGATTTATATTAAAATAGATCTGAGCCAGCCCTGATGGTCTAGTGGTTAAAGTTCAGTGTGCTCTGTTTTGGCAGCCTGGGTTCGGTTCTGGGGTGCGGAACCACACCACTTGTCTGTCAGTAGCCATGCTGTGGCTGTGGCTCACATAGAAGAACTAGAAGGCCTTACTTTTTAATTTTTTTTTTTGTGAGGAAGACCAGCCCTGAGCTAACATCCGATGCCAATCCTTCTCTTTTCTTTTTGCTGAGTAAGATTGGCCCTGAGCTAATATCCGTGCCCATCTTCCTCTACTTTAAATGGGACGCCGCCACAGCATGGCTTGATAAGCTGTGCCTTGGTGAGCACCAGGGATCCGAACCTGCGAACCCCGGGCCACCGCATCAGAGTGTGTGCACTTAACTGCTTGCGCCACTGTGCTGGCCCCTAGAAGGCCTTACAACTAGAATATTTAACTATGTACTGGGGCTTTGGGGAGGAAAAAAAGAGAGGAAGATTGGCAACAGATGTTAGCTCAGGGCGAATCTTTCCAAGCCAAAAAAAAAAAATTAAGTACCTTTAAAATAAATAAAATGGATTTGCATTGAAGTGGGCTACTCAGGCTTCAAAAACAAGAGTAAGATTGAGATAATTCTGATTATTAAAAGGCCTGAGCTCTCATGCTGGTTTTGCATTAACTTGTAATGTGACCTTAGGCAAGTCGCTCCATCGCCATGCATAAATTTTTCTATCTAAATATTGAGAGGACTAAATTAGATCAGTTCCCATCTAGCTCTAAAAGTTCTGGAATGATTTTAGCCTGAGAAAGTTATTGAAGATATGGGTGACAAATTACATTATGTACTTTTTGCTGCATAGACACAATCTGTATTGAATCTTTTTGATCTTAGATTTTAGAAGACATCTTGAGGCCTATCTAATTATTAAAGGATGGTTTTCTCAGAAGGCAGAATGTTTAAAATGGTAGTTTTCAAAGTTTTGGGGAGCTGTTAGAAAATGTAGATATATAGCTCTGCCCCCAAATATTCTGGTCTAGGATAGTGCTCAGTGTTTTTTTTTTTTTTTTAAGGTTTCAAAGTGATTCTAATGTTCAACCAGAGTTGAGAAAAACTGTTCTAAAAGATGTCTGAGAACTTCTTTTATTTTCAAGAGGAGCGTATTATACTCTACTGAGAATTTAGATCGATTTGTTTATATTATTACATACCATGGTGGCATGGTTCTATAATAAATGACATAACTAATATAAAACTCTTTGCCTGGAACTAAATAGGTGCTTGGCAAATGTGAGTTCCTTTCCCCAGTGACTATGTCTTGTATGATAATTTATTATTGTGACACCATGCTCCGTTAAATTCAAAACCATTGTGTAAGTTTTCTAATTTATCTTTGAATGTAGATGCTAAAACTCTTCGGCCTACATTTCACCGAAGTAAAACAAGGACTTCTTTTTGGCCCCAGAAGACAAATTTTCCCAGAAACATTGGTTCTGTTGCCTAATTTTCCTTACCCGTTGTTTCATGGCCTTATTTTTATCTTTTTTTTTTTTTTTGGTGAGGAAGATTAGCCCTGAGCTAACATCTGCCAATCCTCCTCCTTTTGCTGAGGAAGAGTGGCCCTGGGCTGACATCCATGCCCATCTTCCTCCACTTTACATGGGACACTGCCACGGTATGGCTTAACAAGGGATGCGTCGGTGTGTGCCCGGGATCCGAACCGGCGAACCCTGGGCCGCTTCAGCGGAGCACGAGCACTTAACTGCTGCGCCACCGGGCCGGCCCCTATCTTTCAAGCCTATATTGTCATAATCCTTGCCAGAACAGAGTGAGCAGGAATAATCACTTTTCCTTAAAGGCAGGGAAAAAGAGGCCCAGAAAGGTCTGAACCACAGGTGGCTTTTGAGTGAGTTCTGGAATCAAGTGTGAGTTTAGCGCCCAAAGCTGCCCACCTGTTTAGAGCCTGGCTGTCACACCTGATTTTTATTTAATGTCTTCACCGTGTTTTTGAAGGGAGTAATTATTGGCGTTTGCTTTGTAAAACCTGATTGTGGATTTCTGTTTTAATAGTTGAAGCTGCTTTTTAGGGAAACCCCTAAATCAAGCCAGGTTTCCTTCAAATACTAACTTGTATCTTGCTGCTGTCTTACTCCTAGGTATGGACGGCCTGACCCTCTGCTCCGGAGAGAACACGACGTTCGAGTGAGCCTCCAGATGGCCTCCGTGCAGTACGTGCATACTCAGCGCTTTCAGGCGGAGGTGGTGGCCTTCATTCAGCACTTCACTCAGCTGCAAGACGTGTTAGGGCGCCAGCGCGCTGCTATCGAGGGGCAGACGGTAGGTCGTCTCGTTGCTCCAAGTTGCTTTTCCAGTTTGACTGATCATTAGAACTGTTAAGCCTCTAGAGCTAAATCTGGAAAATTTCACTGAAAAAAGTAAAGGTAATTAGGAATTTTATGCTTACTAATGTCTTCCATGTCGCTGATCATCTACAGAAATCTTAACTGTAATTGAAGAGCTTATATTCCTTATTCATTATAGCGTGTTTTAATTACCTTTAAAGTGTAGCTTTAGCTTTCTCTAAGAAAAGATAAATGAAATTTATGGATAACACTTAAGACTTCTGGTCCCTTCTAGGACTTCAGTGGGGATACTTCTCTTGGAAAGTGGTCCCGAGGAACATATCCATTATATAAAGAGGGTTTTTTTCAAATAGATTGGAAGTTCCCAAATTTCTTAGTTCCTGGCTCCCTTCATGTCTTGGAAGTTTTTCCATGGCACATCCTAGGCTGAAAGAAACACCTAATGGCCTTTCCATTTACAAAGTAATTAAGTCTAAGCAACTTAAATACTTTGTAGTTGTTTCGAAAAATAACATATAAATGAATAATATTTTTACTTCGTTCTTAAATAACTAGTAGGTTGTTTAAGAACCTACACTGGTAGGTTGTATGTGCCTCTTGGGCACTGTACGACTTCTCAAACTTGGAGTCAGGCTGGACCTCACAGCCCTCGTGTCCTGTTCCACGTTTATTTCCTCAGGGTGCTTGGTTTTTATCACAGCAGCTGCTTAAGATGCAGCTTCGCAAAGACGTGACATGATTGAAAGGAAGGTAGCGTGATTGAACACTGAATGCAAACCACTTCAGGTCAGTAGTTTGTGCAGTGTCTGACAGACGATGTGTTTCCCTCAAAAATCTAAAATGTCTTGGCAGCGCATCTTTGACTATAAGGCTGTCTTGGCACACTGTTTGGGAACCACAGAAAACGAGTACCATGTAGTTCTTTGTAAAACTTGTTATTTATTTATTTTTAAACTTTATTGGGTAAAAGATTATAATTTAAAAAATAGATATTGTCTTTATAATGGCAACACTTAAAAATTTTATACTAAAAAAATTTTGGATATGTTATATATTGATTTGGTATGGAATCAAAGTAAAAAAGGGTGTATGGAGAAAAGTCTTCTCTCAGTTACTTCTCAGTTTCTCTTCCTGGAAGCAACCAATGTGACCAGTTTCCTATGTATCTTCCAAAGAATGTGTTTTTTTAGAATATAAAAATAGTATAATAAAATTATAGGGAATCTGAAAAAGGAATTAATCTTACCAATCTCCTAGCACCATAGGTATGTTTTAATTAATTCATTCATTAATTTTGTTTTCTTCTTTTTTTTTAATTGCATTAACATTGGTTTATAACATTATATAAATTTCAGGTGTACATCATTATATTTTGATTTCTGTATAGATTACATCATGTTCACCACCTAAAGACTAATTACAATCCATCACCACACACATGTGCCTAATCATCCCTTTCACCCTCCTCCCTCCCTCCCTTCCCCTCTGGTAGCCACCAATCCAATCTCTGTCTCTATGTCTTTGTTTGTTGTTGTTTTTGTCTTCTATTTATGAGTGAGAGCATACGGTATTTGACTTTCTCCCTCTGACTTATTTCGCTTAGCATAATAACCCTCAAGGTCCATCCACGTTGGTCACAAATGGCTGGATTTCATCATTTCTTATGGCTGAGTAGTATTCCATTGCATATATATACCACATCTTCTTTATCCATTCATCTCTTGCTGGGCATCTAGGTTGCTTCCAAGTCTTGGCTATTGTGAATAACGCTCCAGTGAACATAGGGGTGCATGTGTCTTTATGCATTCGTGTTTTCATGTTCTTTGGATAAATACCCAGCAGTGGAAAAGCTGGATCGTATGGTAGTTCTATTCTTAATTTTTTGAGGAATCTCCATACTGTTTTCCATAGTGGCTGCCCCAGTTTGCATTCCCACTAGCAGTGTATGAGAGTTCCCTTCTTGCCACATTCTCTCCAACACTTGTTTAATTATAGCCATTCTGACAGGTGTGAGGTGATATCTCATTGTAGTTTTGATTTGCATTTCCCTGATAGTTAATGATGTTGAACATCTTTTCATGTGCCTGTTGGCCATCTGTATATCTTCTTTGGAGAAATGCCTATTCAGATCTTTTGCCCATTTTTTAATTGGGTTGTTAGTTTTTTTGTTGTTGAGATATATGAGTTCTTTATATATTTTGGATATTAACCCCTTATCAGATATATGGTTTGCAAATATCTTCTCCCAATTGTTAGCTTGTCTTTTCGTTTTGTTGATGGTTTCCTTTGCTGTGCAGAGCTTTTTAGTTTGATGTAGTCCCATTTGTTTATTTTTCCTATTGTTTCCCTTGCCTGGTCAGACATGGTACTTGAAAACATGTTGCTGAGTCCAATGTCGAAGAGCCTGCAGCCTGTGTTTTCTTCTAGAAATTTCATGGTTTCAGGTCTTACATTTAAGTCTTTAATGCATTTTCAGTTAATTTTTGTGTGCTATGTAAGATAATGGTCCACTTTCATTCTTTTGCATGTGGCTGTCCAGTTTTCCCGACACCATTTATTGAAGAGACTTTCCTTTCTCCATTGTATGTTCTTGGCTCCCTTGTTGAAAAGTAGCTGTCTACAGTAATTTTTTTCTTTCTTTTTTTTTTTTGTGAGGAAGATTAGCTCTGAGCTAACATCTGTTGCCAATCCTCCTCTTTTTGCTGAGGAAGACTGGCCCTCGGCTAACATCCGTGGCCATCTTCCTCCACTTTTTTTATATGGGACACTGCCACAGCATGGCTTGACAAGCAGTGCGTTGGTGTGCGCCCAAGATCCGAACCCTGAGCTGCCGAAGCGGAGCATGCACACTTAACTGCTATACCACGGGGCCGGCCCCCATAGTAATTTATTTTTATCGTATCCTTTCCCTATACGTGTTTCCATGGTTATAATCATAGAGTATATAACCTTTTTTTCTCTCTTTAGAAACTTAAAAAAAAATTTAGTATTTGATGCATATAAAAGAATATCTGTAGTGCATATATATAAATTACAAAGTGTGATAATAAATGAACATCCATGAACCCACCACCAAAATAAAAATTAAAACATTGCTAAGACAGCCACGTGTGTTCCTTCCCTCTCTCATTCCCTTGTTAACTCCTCAGGTAACCACTGTCCTGATTTTTAGGTCTACTAGTCCCTTTAAAAATTAAAAAAAAGAAAATTTCTATACATTATCTTTTGTTTTGCTCTTTATAAAAATGGTATAAACTGTATTTAATGTTCTGTGACTTGCTTTTTTTCGGTCACTTAGTGTGTTAATAAGATTCTTTCAGGTTGTTACATATGATTGCATTTAATTCATTTTCACTATTGTATTTCATTGTGTATAACAGAGATGATTTATCCATTTTCCTTTTGTACATTCGGGTTGTTTACAGTATCTTGGTATTGTGTACTGTGTCTCCTAATGCACATGTGTAAGAGTTTCTCCGAGATACTTCGGAGGGGAATTACTGGGCCTTAGGGTATGCACATGTTTATCTTTACAAGATAATGCCAGATTGTTCTGCAAACTGGCTGTCTCAGTTACACTCTCCCATCGGCATGTGTAAGAATTCCTTTTAATTCATATCCTTGCCAACACTTGTATTGTCAACCTTTTCATTTTTGGCCAATTACTGAGTGTAAAATGGTATTACATTTATGGCCTACATATGCTTTTTAAAAAAGACTTCTAAATTGAGGAAAGGCATAGAGTACGTATAATAAAGTACATGAAGTGTGTTAATTTTATGCATACACTTTTGGAATCCAGCTTCTTTTTGTAACCTTTTTTCATAATCTTTTTCCATCTTGCTTTGCATTTTTCATAACTATCCTATTTAATAACTATATAATCCATCAAGTTAGTTTACTTAACCGTTTCCTTATTTTTTAACATTTGAATTGCTTCCAGTTTTTCATTCCTATGAGTAATGCTTCTATGAATATCTTTGTGCACATAGTTTTTACTTTTTGAATTATTTTTATAGGATTGAACCCTATAAATGGTATTGTTTTGTCAAAACCATGAACATTTTTGTGACTCTCAATACAACTTTGCTAAATGTTGTCTATTAGAATTGTTATGTACATTTAAAACAATTATTTTTACATGTTTAAACAGTAAGTGTTATTGTGAGGAACCATTTGGGTTAGGAAATGAGATGCTGTGCATTATTGAGTAATTGGGGTTAACTTCCTGGGGTAAGCTGAAATTAAACAGTAAGTCTTTTAAGCTTGGGCTTATCGAATTATTTAAGACAAGCAGAAAGTTAAAGGAATGGTTTTCTATTTTGAATAGTGCTAAATGTGTAGGCTTTGAAGAAAAGCTGATCTTCTCAAGGATCTTTAATCCTAGCTGTTTGAATTACTCAGATTTACAGAGAGAGCTAAAGACCTACTTTTATTTGTGATAAGATTAAGAGGCTATTTTGTTTGAAATTTAAATTCCTTTCTCCTAATACTGTACTGGTGACAGGTGGTATCCTCTACCTTTGACTTGTAACTGAATTTTTATTCCTACGTTTTCTAGTGTCTGTAATCCAGTGGGACTTTAAATTTCTTTTTAATCTTAAGGTTTGAGATTAGAAGAATATCATGTACCTAATTTGATTGGGCCGAATATAAATTGTTTCCTTTATTTTTTACCCCAGAGTATGATATAATTTTCCTGTGTCTTCTACTTTACATGATGTCTCTTATATTAAACTTCTTTATTAACTGAGCAATCAGGAGTGCAGATTTTTGGTGGAGCTAAGATATGTAATTTAGAAATCTTGGGACAAGAATCTGGAGTCTGGATATTGCCGCTGTAAGCTGTCACACTGGCGAGTTATTTTTCTTGCTGTTCTTCTGTTGACTCAGTTACAGGAGGAAAATGGAGACAGCAAAAATAAGTATGCTATAAATTCGGTTGTAATTATTTATATTAATGATCCTTTGGGATTTTCAAAGTGCTTTCACATATATTCTCATTGGATCCTTACAACCTTATTTGTTGGTTTCTTCAACTGTTTAGTGAATGTTCATTGAGGAATGATGTGTCGTACTGTCTGCCAGATGCTAGGAACATTATGGAAAACAAGAAAGACAAGGTCATTGCCCTCATGGGGCTTGTATTTTATTTTTATTTTTTTATTTTTTTATTTTTTGTGAGGAAGATCAGCCCTGAGCTAACATCTGCCAATCCTCCTCTTTTTGCTGAGGAAGACTGGCCCTGGGCTAACATCCATGCCCATCTTCCTGTACTTTATGTAGGACGCCGCCACAGCATGGATTGACAAGCGGTGCATTGGTGCGCGCCTGGGATCGGAACCAGCAAACCCCGGGCTGCTGCAGTGGAGCGCGCGCACTTAACCGCTTGTGCCACCGGGCCGGCTCACATGGGGCTTGTATTTTAGTGAGAAGGTACAAACAAGAAAAAAAAGATAATTAGTTATGATGATGCGTAATGAGGTAGTGGTGGACAGGTGTGCTGTTGCCATTTTATAGGCAAGGAAACAGTAACTCTTAACTCTAGTTGTCTGAGACTCTTAGCCCTGGTTAACTCGTGATTCTGTGCTTTTCCCATTAACATGTAACTATTAAGGCATGTTAAAAAAGTAAGAGCTGTACGGTATGCCAGTAATGGTTTATTATTTTTGAATCTGTAAGTTAATATAGTGAACTTTAAAAAATACAGTTGTGTGTGTAAATGTATAGGAAAAAAAAGGCTAAAGTGGTATGGCGTTGATGTGTTAATAATATCACATACTCACTTCTAAGTGTTTTAGGTGCGTTGTTTGATTTAATCCTTACAACAACTCCTTAAGATAGGGTCTGTTATTAGTCCCATTTTACAGATAAGGAAAGTGAGACACAGAGACCCAGCAACTCAACCAAGCTAGTAAGTGGCAGAGTGGGGATTCAGACTCAGGGAGTCGGGTGTCAGAGTTGCTACTCTTAACTTTGACATTAACCTACCCAAATGGTCACAGTATTTATCTGTGGAGGTGAAATTATGGATGATATCAATTTTTGTCCATTTGTTTGTCTTTCTCTTCTAAATTTCCTACAGTGAATATGAAGTAATTTGTAACTTGTAATTTTAAGTGTAAAATTCACTTAAAAACAGAACAAACAGGCAGTAGTCATGGGTTGATAGACAGTAGTGCCAATCATGTACAGATAGAAAGTGAAGACAGTATTTATTGTGTTGTAAATTCTCCTAATTTATGTACTTAACACCAAAAAAAAGAAGAGCCTTTTATATGGTAAAGGCTGTATTTTTCTCTCTTTTTAAAAAGTAATACATATATTTTTGTGTGTGTGAGAGGAAGATTAGCCCTGAGCTAACATCTGATGCCAATCCTCCTCTTGTTGCTGAGGAGGATTGGCCCTGGGCTAACATCCGTGCCCATCTTCCTGTACTTTCTATGGGACGCCGCCACAGCATGGCTTGATGAGCAGTGTGTAGGTCTGTGCCCGGGATCCAAACCTGCAAACCCTGGGCCACTGAAGCGGAGCGCGTGAACTTAACCGCTATGCCACTGGGCTGGCCCCCGTAATACATATTTTTTTTATAGGCAGTAGAAAAAATATCAATAAAAAATGTGAATAAGTAGAAAAAAGTATCTGTCTTGGTCTTACTGTTTTAGAATCTATAATTTTTGCTAATCAACATATGAGAAACATTTCATTATATTATACATTATACTTTTTGTCAGCCTTATTGTGGTATCATTTACTTACAATAAAATTAATTTTCAGTGTACAATTCAGTGAGTTTTAACAATTGTATATAGTCTTGTAACCACAGCCACAATCAAGATTTAGAGCATTTCTATCATCCCAGAAGTTTCCTCTTGCCCCTATACAAACAGTCCCTTAGCCCAAATCCCTGTGTCCTGGCAGCCATTGGTCTGCTTTCCATCACAATAGTTTTGCCTTTTAAAAAAAAAATTTTTTTCTATAAACGAAATCATGCAGTACGTAGTCAGTTGTGTCTGGCTTTTTTCACTTAGCGTAATGCTTTTGAGACCTATCCGTGTTGCTGCGAGTATCAGCAGTGCATTTTTTTTTATTGCCGAGAAGTATTCCATTGTTTGAATATAACTTGATTTGTTTATCCATTCACCCACTTGATGGACATTGGGTACTTTCCAGTTTTTGGCTATTTTGAATAAAACTGCTGTGAACATTTACATTCAAGTCTCTGTGTGGACGTATGTTTTCATTTCTCTTAAGTAAATACCTAGGCGAGGAATTGCTGAATCATGTGGTAACTGTGTGCTTAACATTATAAGAAACTGTCTTTTCAAAATTATTTTGGCTGTTCTAGATGCTTTGCTTTTCCATATGAACTTTAGAATCAGTTTGTCAACTTATACAATAAAGCCTGCTGAAATTTTGATTGGGATTGTGTTGAATCTGTAGGTCAACTTTGGAGATTAAAAAATTTTGAATATGTTATATATTGATTTGGCGCAGAATCAAAGTAAAAAAGGACACTTGGAGAAAAGTCTCTCAATTACTTCTCAGTGTCTCTTCCTGGGAGCAACTAATATGACCGGCTTCCTGTGTATCTTCCAGAGAATGTATTTTTTTTTAAATATAAAAATAGCATAATAAAATTATAGAGAATCTGGAAAAAAGTATTAATCTTACCGATCTCCTAGCACCCATAGGTCTGTTTTTTGAGTATGGTATATTTCTCCATTATTTATTTAATTTCTCTCAGCAGTGTTTTGCAGTTTTGAGTACTGGTCTTATATATCTTTTGTTAAATTGATCCCTAGGCATTTCATATTTTTGGTGCTATTATAAATGATATTAGTTTTTAAAATTTCAATTTCCAATTCTTTGTTGACTGTACATAGAAATACAGTTGATTTTTGTACCTTGCACCCTACAACTTTGCTAGACACACTTATTAGATCTAGTTCCTTTTTTATAGATTCTTTAGAATTTTCTACATAGATAATCATGTTGTCTGTGAATAGAGTTTTACTTTTTCGTTTCGAATCTGTATGCCTTTCATCTCTTTTTCTTTCCCTTACTGCACTGACTGGGACTTTCAGTACAATGGAAGTGGTGAGAGCAGACATCATTTCCTTGTTTCCAATCTCAGGAGAAAAGCATTCGGTTATTCCGTATTCCATATTCCTGGGCAAATGACGGCCCAGGAGAATGCACACATAGATACACGCACACATAAAGTTTTATTGGGATACAGCCATGGTCATTCATTTACTTATTGTCTATGGATGCTTTTACCGTTTTCTTGATTTGCTCAAGATTTGTTAAGGATTTTCACATCTATACTCATGAGGGATGTTAGTTTGTAGTTTTCTTTTCTGGAAAAGAAAAGAATGCCTTTTTCTGGTTTTGGTAACTGGGCAACGGTAGCTTTGTAGAATGAATTGGAAAGTGTTCCCCCTTCTGTTTTCAGAAGAGTTTGTGTAGAATTGACATTATTTCTTCCTCTGTGTATTCTAGATATGAGTCCTTTGTTTGATGTAAGTATTGCAAATATTTTTTCCCAGTCTGTGGCTTTTTAAAATTGTCTTTTTCAAGTGCTATTTCAAAAGTTGTTTTCATACAAGTATGAAATCTTTCATTTCAAGTATACAGAGTTGTATAGATTCCCAGCTTTATTTTACGTTTAAAATAATTTTGAGCATTGCCTACCTGCCTACATGTTTGTTACTTTGGGATAAATTATTTTTCTGCTGGTAATACTGCCTACCAACATTTTCATTATTGGGTTAGGCAGTGGCTCATCTAACTCTTTTTTCATTTTCTTAATACTGTGTTTTGAAAAGCAGAAGTTTTTCATTTTGATGAGGTCAAATTTTTCTCTTATGGTTGGTGCTGTTTGTGTTTTATCAAAGAAATCTTTTTGCCTACCACAAGGTGGCGAAAATTTTCTCCTATGTCCTCTTTGAGAAGTTTTATAATTTTAGATCTCTTCCATTTTGAGTTACTGTTTGCGTGTTTTGTGAAGTGAGGGCTGAGATTTTTTTTCCCATATATATCTCTCTCTCTCCAGACTATTCTTTTCCTATTGAATTATCTTGGCATTTCTGTTTAGAATCAATTGACCGTTATGTGTGTATTTCTTTGTTCTCTGTTCTGTTCCATTGATTGATATTTAATTGTATGCCAAAGCTACCTTGTTTTGATTACTGTTGCTTTATGGTATGTCTTGAAATCAGGTGGTATAAATCCTCCAATGTTATTGTTCTTTTTCGAATTTATTTTGGCTATTCTAGGTCCTTTGTTTTTTCATATAAATTTTAAAATCAGCTAGTTTGTTTCTACCCTAAAGTCAGCTAGGATTTTGATTGGGGTTGCATTGAATCTACATATCTGGAGAATTGACATCTTAACAATATTGAGTCTTTGGATCCTTGAGTATGGTATATCTCTCCATTTAATTAGGTCTTCAGTTTCTCTCAGCAATGTTTTATAATTTGGGATGTACCAGTCTTACACTTATTTTGTTAGGTTTATGTCTAGGTATTTCCAGTTTTTGATGATAATGTAAATGATATCAATTTTTTAAAAATTTCAATGTCCAATTATTTATTGAAAGTATAAGCGATATATATAATTGACTCTTGTATGTTGACATGTTAGCCTCGTATCCTGTAATCTTGCTATACTTACTTATTATAAGAAGTTCCTTTAGATTCTTTTTTTTTTTTTTAATAATTTTATTTATTTATTTTTCCCCCAAAGCCCCAGTAGATAGTTGTATGTCATAGCTGCACATCCTTCCAGTTGCTGTATGTGGGACGCGGCCTCAGCGTGGCCGGAGAAGCGGTGCATCGGTGCGCGCCCGGGATCCGCGCCGGGGATCCAAACCCGGGCCGCCAGCAGCGGAGCGTGCGCACTTAACCGCTAAGCCATGAGGCCAGCCCTCCTTTAGATTCTTGAGGGTTTTCTACATAGATGATTATGTTGTCTGTGAATATGAGAGTTTTATTTTTTCCTTTGCAACCTATATGCCTTTTTGCACAGACTAGGATTTCTACTACAATGTTGAATAGAAGTGGTGAGAATGGATATCCTGGTCTTGTTCCTTATCTTAGGGAAAAAACATTCTTTCATCGTTAAATATGATGGTAGCTGTAGATAGTTTGTGTGATTTTTTTTTTTTTTTAATGGATCTGTCCACTTCATCTAAATTGTCAGTTTCTTGGCGTGAAGTTGTTCATAGGTTCCCTTATCTTTTTAATATTTGTAAGTTCTGTAGCAACATCCCACACTCCTTCCTGATAGTGGTGATTTTTGTTTCCTTTCTTTTTTCTTGATTAATATAGGTAGAAGTTTATCACTTTTCGGTCTTTTCAACTACCCAAGTTATTGAGGCCTGTATTATGGCATACTTGTTAAGAGTACTTGTGCACTTGAAAAGACTGTATTCTATGGTTGTTGGGTGTAGTGTTCTATAAATGTTTACTTGATTTTTCTCTATTGTTTATGTTTTCTAAATAACTGGTTTCTGCTCTTTATTATTTTCCTCCTTCTACTTAGGTTTCTTTTTCTTTTTCCAGCTTCTTAAGATGGAAGCTTTTGATCATTGATTTTTAGATCTTTATTCTTTTATATAAAATAAGCATTTAATGCTAAACATTTTCCTCTAAGTACTGTTTTAAGTGCATCCCATGAATTTTAATATACTGTTCTTTTTAAGGTCAAAATATTTTTCTATTTTTCTTGTGATTTCTTCTTTGACCCATGGATTATTTAGAAGTGTATTGTCTAATTTCCAAGTATTCAGGGTTTTCTGTTATCTTCTTGTTACTGATTTCTAATTTAACCCCATGGTGGTCATAGAATATACTCTTTGTGATTTTAGTTGTTTTAAATTTATAAATTCATGAAACTTTTGGGAACCTTAGGTTATTTGATTTTAAAATTAGAGAATTAATTGAACCTCTGAGTCAGTCTTCCTTCCTCTTTCAGGTGAGAGATCAAGCCCAGCGCAGTTCACGGGTTCTCCTGGATATTGAGGCTGGTGCTCCTGTTCTCCTTATCCCAGAAAGTTCCAGATCAAATAATCTGATTGTAGCAAATTTGGGGAAGTTGAAAGTCAAGAACAAGTTTCTCTTTGCCGGTTTTCCTGGGACCTTTTCCTTACAAGATAAGGTGAGCAGTCAGTCTCCATTCCCTTTTCAGTTCAACTAGTATTTGAACACCATATGAAAAATTCATATGTTGCCTTAAGATGATTCCTAACTGCTGTTATTTTTTTTAGTATATATGGTGTGAAGAATATTTTTTTGACATTTCAACTAACCTTTTAATAGAGATGGTATAAATTATAACCCTTACTTAGCTGTGTGTAGTACCTTATTTTAGCGAACAAACTGGAGAACCAACCTTCCGTCTTTATAATGCTTTTCCTCACAGGCTGACCTTATTGTAGTCAACTTTTACACTATATGGCTTTTTTCGAGGTTGGCCCAAGGTTTATCTGAAGCCGTTTAAAAGTATCTTAATAATAAAATCTTATACAGTATTTGCTTTACAATTTAAAACTACTTTTTTTTTTAAATTTTATTTATTTATTTTTTTTCCCCCCAAAGCCCCAGTAGATAGTTGTATGTCATAGCTGCATATCCTTCTAGTTGCTGTATGTGGGACGCAGCCTCAGCATGGCCAGAAAAGCAGTGCGTTGGTACGCGCCCGGGATCCGAACCCGGGCCGCCAGCAGTGGAGTGTGCACACTTAACCACTAAGCCACGGGGCTGGCCTAACAATTTAAAACTACTTTAGCACTTATTTCTTACAATAATGTTTGGAGGTAATTGGGATGATGATTGTTGTTATTTTCATTTTACATTTGGAAAAACTAGGACTTGAGAATAAATGATAAAAATGGGAACACCTAATAAATTACAGACTGCGCACTGAGAGGACCATAGAGATGGTCTAATGAGCCCCTCCCATCCTTTTTTGCAGTTGAGGAGACTGAGTAACATTGCTGGACCTAGAGATGGTCTTGTTCTTGGAGTGTATTTTAGTGAAACCTTGCTGGTTTCCACGGCAGCTTTTTATTCTATCTGCTTATTTCGTACAAACTCATTTTAGCATGTCAGAAAAGTACTTACTGGGGGCTTGCCCGGTGGTAGAGTGGTTAAGGTCACACAGTCTGCTTCAGTGGCCTTGGGTTCGTGGGTTTGGATCCCAGGTGTGGACCTACACACCAGTCATCAAGCCATGCTGTGGCGGTGTCCCGTATACAAAATAGAGGAAGATTAGCACAGATGTTAGCTCAGGGACAATCTTTTATTTTTGTGAGGAAGATCAGCCCTGAGCTAACATCTGTCGCCAATCCTCCTCTTTTTGCTGAGGAAGACTGGCCCTGGGCTAACACCCGTGCCCATCTTCCTCTACTTTATATGGGACGCTGCCACAGCATGGCTTGGCAGGCGGCGCGTCGGTGCACGCCCGGGATCTGAATCCTGGGCCGTTGCAGCACAGCGTGTGCATTTAACTGCTACGCCACCAGGCCGGCCCCAGGGACAATCTTCCTCAAGCAAAAAGAGGAAGATTGGCAACAGATATTAGCTTAGGGCCAATCTTCCTCACCAAAAAAAGAAAAACACTTACTGAAATTCCCAGTTAGATATGTTCCTTTTTAGTCTAACAGTTAATAACATGGGGAGAGAGAGTTTTTGAAGGAGGATGTACATAAGATTTGATTGTAAGATCTTATGACTGACAATAAGAGCGATAAATAGCTGATGTTTGTTGAATGCTCATGCATCAGCCTGTGCTAATCTCTTTATATGTTTGTTCATTTTGTTCTTATTAGTAACCTAAGAGGTATCTAATATTATTAACACCATTTTTCCAGATAAAGAAATAGAGATTTAGATAGGTTAAGTCATTTCTTTTGGGTTATACAGTTAGGAAGGAGTACAATGTGGACCTCAGACTTGATGTGTCTGCCTTCAGTATGTACTCCATGCTCTTAGCCATGATATGATTTTACCTCCCAGTGTTAGGACTATGTTTATGTGGGGAAATTAAACTGGCAAAGGCTATTCCTGCTATGTGTCTTACTGGCCCTTTCCTGAATAGCTGTAGCTCTTTTGAATTTTCTAAAGGGTGTGGCAATGAGTTCATTAAAATAACTTAGATGGAAGAACTCCAAAGATTATTACAGAATATATAAATTTGAGCAGTTACTATTTGAAAGAGAGTGACTAGGGTGGTAGTCCTTACCAGGACTTTGCCAAGCACCTCAACTCTGTTCAGAAAGTAATAGGAAAACTATATTTGTTGGTAATGCCTAAACTCAAATAATGTTATTATTTTCAGATTACCATCTCCATATTTTTCTTCATTTGTTTTACTTCTCACTCGTCCATTTACTCACTATTACTAACCTAAACATTCTGAACCGAAAATATTTGATTCAGTGAGTGGGAATGGGTAAGGAGAAGAGTGAGGACGAGACAGTGAGAACCATAGGACCATGTTCGTGTCGTAACCTTGGGCTCAGGACCCAGAGTGGGGGTGTTTGGACGAAGGGTTAGAGGGCAAGTTGTCCATATATCACCTCCCTTACAGCCGCTCAGATGAACCAGATTTAGTGATCAGAGCAGAGGGTAAAACCAAAGCAGCAGTGTCTGGTAGTGGAAAAGGAAGAGCGCTGCCAGGTTCACGCAGGTGTCATAGACGTATCTTCAGCCAGAGCTGATGACTGAGAACGTGCTCATTTACCTTGCTAGAGGGAGCCCTCCTGTTGGAATAATAGGCCTTACTGCCAGAGGCTGCTTTGATAGGGAGAAATAGGCTTCCACTTATGTACTTTTTAAGATAGTAAAAGTAAAAGCACCATGGTCTTTCACAGTAGGCCTAGTAGACAACTAGTGACTTGGGTCTTAATGAAGAAAATCTGTTTTTGTAGTTGAGTGATGAGCATTTTGCTGTTCACTGAGAAGAGTCTTAAAGAACATAAGAGAAAGATCCATTCGTAAAAGAAAGATTGGTAACTGCTTCTAGAATTTCTTATTCACTTTTCCTTAGTAAGAGGTATTTATAATTAATATGACTAGATACTAAATAAATGTATCAGAACTTGTGTTTGCACGTGAACGAGGTCCCCATGGTCACCTCAGAATAGTGCATCTGTGTTCCAACTCTACTGCCATTACTGCCCAAGGGAGAGTTGAATTCCTCCTTGGGAACCATTTTTTGAGCCTATAGTAAGTTCTTTGGAATATATTTGTTTGTGATAAATCTTTGTTTTGAGGCCTAAATTTTTTAGAAAGAGATCAGTTAGAGCCAGCATGGGTGATCGAGTGCAATAATACCATTTTTGTTTCTCTGCCCTTCCTAAAAAGGTAAAAGACTGATTTTCTATATCAGATTCATCTATATATGTGGGCTCATGAGCTGACTCTGAAGTTAGCCTCTGAAGACTGCCAAAATATTTCAAGAAATTTTTGCAAAAGAGTTTCTATTTTATTAAGTAAGCCAAATAACAGCACATAGTTGGTAGCATTTTAATGAAAAAATTTCCCTGTATTTGTTTTTGAGGATTTGATTTTAAGTGGCAGTGCATACAAGGATCGCTTTTTCTTCAAGGTATAATATAGTTTTTTGCCTCCTGTTTATTCTGAAAAACCTTACGGGATTCAGCAGTCAATTCACACTCATATGCTTAAAAAAGAAATTTTTAAAAAGTGAACCCTTAAAAATATCTCATTGCTTATGAAAGCCTCCCTATCACCTTTTTTTCCCCATGAATCACTTCTCTCCTGTGTAGAGAAGTCCTTCTTAAGGACCATTAAAAGCAATTTCTTTCTTTCTTTTTTTTTTTTAGCTCTAGGTAGTACTTTCTTGGTGATCTTATTTTATTGCCTTAAATCGTAGAAAACCTTTATCTTATTGCCAGTGGTTGTTCTGTAGAATTCTATAAGGGCTGCTTGGAGTGTGTCGCTTGTAAAATATTTGTAATCAGATAAACATATCTGTGAAGCTTGCCTCTCTACATGTACAGTCAAGCTCAACTGATCTAAGCGTAGATGAAGTGAATAATTACTTTCTTCACCCAAAATCACTTTGCATTTACCTTTGCCCTTTAGTACATTTGCATGTGTGAGGTTTGTCTAGTGTGCATTCCAGTGGTTAAAGAACAGGAAATAATTCTGAAATCAAAGTTTACAGAGGGGTTCTTTGCCTTCGATTGCTCTGACTCCTGTGTGTTTAGAATTCTTTTACATAAATACATGTCTTAATGAGCGCAGGTTTGAAGTTTTTACATATGCTTTTCCTTTCATTTTTCTCAACCATAGCTTGTACTTAAACCATAATTTCTAAGTCAGTCTTTCAAAAGCTTTGCGTTAATCTCCTCAAGCCATTGATTTATTTAAACCAACTGTAGAAAGGATATAGAGATGAATCAAATGAAAAAGCAACAAATATTCTCTAGAGTTTAAATAAACTAAGCAAGAGGGAAGGTTTTTAATGTTGAAATACTTAAATAATAGCGTTTACCTAGTAATTTGACTTGCAAAAAAATTGCAGACATTAAGGACTGGTTTCTTTCATGGTTACGTATAATTACTACTCAAGATAACTGTGAAGGAGAGCAGTATTATCATCTCCTTTTCAAATGCTGAGAGGAATAAATATACAAGGCAGTACTGGAGGGAAAACCATTTTCCCCCTCCTCCAACTTGCTCTGAGAATGGAGGGATGAGAACAAACCAGTGTCGCAGGGGCCACACAGATATGTAGCTCTAAGGCTTCGGTGAAGAAACCATGGGAAGTTTAAAAGTCAACTATTGAATCATTCTGGTGAAAAAGATTTACGCCTGTTAGCAATTAACTGAAGGTACTAAGTATGTAAGAAAAGTGTGTAGTATTTTCAATAGAATTATAGAGTTTATTTTACTCTGGATTAGCCCTTAATTTTTATGTCCTTGAATAGAAACATAATAGGAATGGCTAACCGCCTGTGTTTTCCATTTTGTTTTCATTTGCACAGTTACTGAGAGAGATGAGAAATGTAAACCCATGAGGGGAGACTTCTAGAAAGTGCAGACACATTACCATAGTTTAATTCCATTGGAATCATATTGCTGTTACACACATTTTCTTAGAACAATAAGCCCCTCCCTTCCAGCCAGACAACATTATATCATATGGCCAGGAGATTTGCTTTTGTTGCATTTGACCTAGATTAAACCACTGGCAGTTAGCATCTTGACATGTGCTCTTAAGCCAAAAGATAATATCTTCCTGCAAAATTGCTATAGTTCTCACCAGGTATTGAATTATATGTAACATCTCTGCAAATAATTACATGTGGCATAAATGTCACGATCCTGTTACCCCTTTGTTTATGGGATCTGGAAGGTCTGGGAAGTGCCAAGTGAGTCTTTGAAGAGCCCAGGAACTGGGATGAACTTCCAGGATGGTAAAGATATCACCCCCATTCCTGCCTTCTGTTTTTATTTTGTTTCTTCCCAGGAATCTGTGCCTTCAGCTTCCCCAACGGGTACGCCCAAACACAGTCTGAGGAAAATGACAAGCACGGAGGAGCCAAAGGGGACCCATTTCCAGGGGCTGTTCGTGATGCCTCCTGCTGGAATGAGTCTAGGCAGCCTGAAGAGTGAGTTTGTGCCAAGTGCCTCGACCAAGCAGCAAGGGCAACAAGCCACACCCTCTGTCGGCCAGGTTTCCAGTAGTCCAGGTAAAAGAGGAGAAAGGAGCTGCATAATGAAGGGAAATTCGTGAGGCCAGTGGGGGAATCTAAGGGGGGATGTAACCTCTACAAGCAGGTGCCCACAAAGTGATAGCATATCTTTAGTGATAATCTGATTTTGATACTGCTTTAGAAGGCTTAACAATCTTAGGATGTAGATTTAGCATTGGGTGACTTCTAAAGTAGGATTGAAATAGCAAGACACAGTGTAAATAAAGAGATTTAGATTGTCTATTAGGACTTTTTTCTTATAGGTCAAGATGGTTGCCACCAGATGGTGACAGCATTACTAGAACAATTCCTGCATCCTTAGACACAGGCTTGCAAGTCACTATTTAATTCTAAAAAAAAAAAAAGAACTCTTTAAAAAAATATTAAGGTGAATTAGGTTAACAATAGAAACACTCCGAGTAACAATTTTTTTATTTTTTTAAATTTTTTTAAATTTATTTTTATTTTATTTTATTATTTTGGTGAGGAAGATTGGCCCTGAGCTAATATCTGTTGCCAATCTTCCTCTTTTTGCTTGAGGAAGATTGTTGCTGAGCTAATATCCGTGCCAGTCTTCCTCTGCTTTGTATGTGGGACACCGCCACAGCATGGCTTGATGAGCAGTGCGTAGATCCATGCCTGGGATCTGAACCCGCTAACCCTGGGCCGCCAAAGCAGAGCGTGTGAACTTAACCCTTACACCACTGGGCCAGTGCCAAATAACGATTTTTAAGACATGAACCGTTCAGTTAATTGGTGCTCTTCTCTAGAATTTAAGAATTAGTCATTCCAGATGAGAGCCTAATTTTGGCCTTTTAGCTTTTAGATGTGTTCTGGATGAGTGATGGTTGGGATAAGTGAGGTGCTGCTCCAAGGAGCTAGAGAAGGAAGCAGAATATTAGATTAGCCACAAAAGTCAGTCCCGTGTGGTTGGACTCTGAGAGATGTGGGACACTAGCTGAGGGAGGCTGCTGAACGTCTTGTTAGCTAGATAAGGGGAGTGGTTCACTCCCTGCGGTACCTTGTAGTCCTAGAGGTGACGGGAAAGTGGTTTATGGTTACTTGATGATGAAATGAGATTATTGTAATCATCCTCATAATATAGTTGCTGAACTCTTATGTGCCAGATATTGTGGCACATTCTTTACATAAATTGTTGCATTTTATCCTCACAATACCACTATAGAGTTTTATTTTTATCCCCCATTTTACAGATGAAGAGACAAAGGCTTAGAGAGATTAAGTAACTTAACTTGCTTGCAGTTATGTACATAGAAAGTGGCAGAGTGGGACTATGAATTTAGGCAGTCTGACTCCAGAACCTGAATTCTTAACCTACGTGCTGTTGCCTGCCACTCTTTAGACAGAACGCATGTAGAGTGTGGAGCAGGGTGCACAGTCAGTGCACTCAATAAATGTCATCTTCTGTTACTGTTGTTAGGATGACGGTGATAATTAGGAATAAGGCCAGCCTTACATAGAAGTGGATGCCTATAATAAGTGATCTGGAATGGTTTATAGAAAGATCTCTTTCCTAACAATGTATCTCCTCCTGATTTGCTGTTTGTTTCTGGAATTCCTCTGTGATTAAGATTGGATAAAGGTAGAGGTTTTCATACTGCTTCTGTGTGTCCCTAGGATTCCATGTTGTTATCCTAGGGAATCTCTGAAGCCCTTTGTTCCCATCCCTAACCCTCTTCTACCAGATCAGTACCACTTTTTCACATATTTATCAATATAGTAAGAAAATCAAGAACTAATTTGTTTAGTGCCTGCTTAATGCCTGGTGTTAGAATATTTTGTTCTCCTGTATATTAACGTGCTGTTAGACATGATTCCTGCTACTGTGTAAATCATTGAGAAAGATATTAAGTCAGCATCTAAATATTGACAGATTAAGATAAATGTTATTGGAAAGACGGCGTGGTGTAGGTTGAAAGAACAGAGAGGACCTAGGTGACATTGATAGGGGAAGGTGACGCCATAGGTAAGACTGTTCAGACAGCAAAGAGCTTGGCATTTTTGGGGAAACAAAAGGCCGGTGAGCCTGAGGCTTCGTGAGCAAGGTGGAGAATGGCTAGAGATGAGGTTGGGAAAGTAGGCAGTGAGCTTATGCAGGGTCTTACAGAGATTTAGGGCAGGTTTATGGAAAGAACTTTGGATTAAACATAGCCATTAAAGTGTATAAAGGAAGAGAATGTTATGGTCTCATTTATTTTTTTAAGGATTACTCAGGTATTTTGTGGGCAGAATAGTTCTGTGAGGGCAGAATGGAATTATGTATGTATATTGGAGGGTAGTTTATGGTGGTCTAGGCAAGAATGAAGGTGGTTTGGATTAGATCAGTGGTACTGGAAATGGTTACACGTGATGTTTGTTAGGAAACAGAATTTTGCTGCCGGAAAATTTTGCAAACCTTTGGGTAACATTATCTCTACGAAAGACCCCTGTTGGATATCCTTGGGAGGAATGTGTGTTAAGTCATTTTAGTCATAAACTATTTAGCCTCAGTGTCCCAGGACTGTAGTGAGACACTAAAGGAATGTGGCACAATATATACCAAGTGTGGAGGGGAACAGGGAGGAAGTGTCCAGCACATGGAGTGTTGCTTAGGGAGGCCTTGGTGCCAGAGTGGAGACTTCTGGACACCCATTTTTCTGAAGCAGGCGCTTCTAAACGTTTTCCAAAGACAGAATGAACTTTCTTTGGCTTTTTAGTTTTGTTCAGGGTCAGCCCTTTCTGGCTCCTATTTTCTTCATTGTCTCTCTTTCCTTGGGTCCCTGTAGAAGACCATGTCTGCCTGCTGGATTGCATTGTTGTGGATCTACAAGACATGGACATCTTTGCTGCAGAGAGACATCCACGAGAGTATTCTAAGGCCTCAGAAGACAGTAGTGGAGATCTGATCTTCCCCTCCTATTTTGTGCGACAGACAGGAGGAAGCCTCTTAACTGAGCCTTGTAGGCTGAAATTGCAGGTGGAAAGGAATTTGGACAAGTGAGTGTTTTACATCCGAATAACTGTCTATTGTAAGTAGACTCTTAATAACTTGGAAATGAGTGCTATTAAGATAAGTCTGGAAAAGCGTAGGTATTCACTTATTTCTTCGTTTATGAAACGTGTGTGAGTCTTTACTATGTACTAGACATGAGGGCTCCTATGATGAAAGAAAAAACTTCTGCCTTCTTGGAGCTTACATTTTGTTGAGGGATATAGGAAAGTAAGGAGATGATTCTAGTTTAGTGTCTAATTCAGTATTATAAACTGTGTTGTAGGATTGCAGCAGGTGCCTTGGAAACCAAGAGGAAGGGATGTGAATTTACCATGGATTTTGGTGGGAGTAGGGAGGTAGTGATTGCAGGGAAAGGATTTGGGAAGAAGTGACATGTGGATTATGTGTTCCAAATGCAATAGGTTCTAGACCTTCTATTGCTGTTTACCCTGGAGCTCCATTTCATCAGAGTAACTGTTTAGATGTGGTTTTGCCTATTTCACTCCATTAAGCGATCTGAAAGTACTCCATAAAGACTAATGAACTGACTCTCATTCACCTTTTAATTCGCCTCAAAACACAGGATGCTTATTTCTGTAGTTTAGAGCATTGCTTCAGTTGTCATTTGTTCCATATCTGGCTGGGAAGCTTCTTGGAAATAAATGTTCCCAGACCCTCCCTGAGACCACCGGAGCCTGACTGTCTTAACAAGGCCCTCTGCTGGTGCTTACGCCACCGGCCCGTGTGCTGGCCTGGGCACTGCTGGTTAGTGTGTGATGTCTTTCAGTTGGGGCATTGATTTTGGAGGAAGCAGCAACATTTGCATCTCAACTCCAGGGAAAGATGTGGTGTAGCTGTGAAGTCACGGAAGAGGTATTCATTTGTAGCGTTTAGAAAAGCCATCTCCTTCCTTGTATGGAGTGTGATTTTTAATCCCTCTTTGGCCACTCCCTGTGCAGTTCTTGGGCTTCGGCAAGTCAATGTCACTTTTTCCCTTCTCTCTGGATTAGTGATATGGTTTAGATGCTCTCACTGGGATTTTTGCATTTGATTCTTACTTGTTACTCAAGTGCTCCCTGGCTGGCGTTCAGTTATGGTTGGCATGAGCTATATTTGATTTTACTGGCTTCACAGTCTTAAGAGGAGCTTCATTATTTAGAAATCGAACACTTTGTTTTCTTTTCAAGAAATGCTTTCCAAAAAAAAAAATGTGCTTCGCTAGTCTGCTTATCTGAACGTTACCCACTTCCATCAGTGTTTATGTGCAGATAATTATACTCTGTTAGCCCAGATGGAAGGTGATAACTGAACACAAGGTATCCCATTAGCTTCTCACACCAAGGAAATAGGAACCCAAGAGAGCACTTGGTAATCTTGTCCAGCTTTTCTTTGTTGATTGCATCCCTGGTCTTTTTTCACTTTATTGTATGTACTTTTTTCTCTATCAACAAAGTAACTTTTTATATTCCTCTTCCGCTTCAAATCCTAACCCTCTGCTTTATATACTCAGAGTGTAGTGCCTGCAGGATCCATGATGCTCACTGCACCCCTGGGGGGGTAGAGAAAAAGCTCTTCAGTGTTGGGATGAGGTATATTACCCCCCAACCCCGGGATCTTCAACTTTGCTCCTGCCCATCTCAGCTAAGACGAGTAACTGATTCTGATTTTTCTCCCAATGTCCCATCTGAGCTCAGCATGAAACACTGGTTTCTGCCTTTAGTTATCACTAAATCTGATGAGTTAAAGAGCTTCTCATTTTTCTTTATTGATTTCCCAACAGTAATGTTTAAGCTATTTCTGAGTCTCATGAGATTTTTCCTTATTGATAGATTACTTGGTTAACTCGTATTAGATTTGGGGCCTTTGTAAATGTGTATTTTGGGAGAAAAGGGGCTTTTTGTAGCTGAAGCATGACACTCAGTCATACCAACTTACTTCATTGGGAGCCACATGAAATTTTTGTCATTGGAAGTTAGAAATTAACTGGTTGGTAATGTAGGTGGGTACATTTTAGCTTTTACATTTCGGTGTGAGCTATATCAATGTTAAGTTAGTAATTTGTTTGTGAAAGTGACCTTTTTTCTTTTTTCATAGGGAAATAAGTCATACTGTGCCAGACATATCTATCCATGGCAATCTCTCCTCAGTTCACTGCTCCCTGGATTTGTACAAATACAAGCTGATCCGTGGTTTATTAGAGAACAACCTTGGAGAGCCCATAGAGGAATTTATGCGGCCTTATGATCTGCAAGATCCAAGAATTCATGTGAGTGAGATCTAATGTGCTTCTGTAACTCTCATAGTCTCAGTTGATGGGCACTCTTTTTATATATTCCTCACATTCAGTTGGGGAAAGAAGATGGAACAACAAACAGATTGGATTTCTTGACATATTAACCTCATTTTTAGGTTGGCATCATCAACTGTAGATTGATCAGCATTTTCCTTTTGCAGACTGTTCTGAGCGGAGAAGTGTACACATGCATGTGTTTCCTCATTGATATGGTAAATGTAAGTCTGGAGCTGAAAGATCCAAAAGTAAAAGAAGGTGCTGGGTCCCTAGCCAGGTATGGCTTTAATTATATTATTTTACAGTAACAGTAATACAAATAATACACATATTTTGCTTGAGCATAGAACAGAGGTTACACAATGGTGGTTCGTGCCTGAATGTGGTCTGCAGAGTGCTTTTTGGTTGGTCTACACAGTGCTTTTTGAAAGTTTAAATTCATTGCTCTATCAGTCAGGACAGCTTAGGTTGTGCTGTAGTAACAGGCACTCCAAAATACCAGTGACTTAGAACAGTGAAGATATTTTTCTCTTCATGCTGCATGTCCATTGTGGGTCTTGGGCTGCTCTGCTCACTGTAGTCACTCCAGCTGACAGAGCAGCCAGCATCTTGACTGCCAGTGAGAAAAACAAGAGCTCTGCCGTGGTCTTGAGTAGCAGTTAAATGCTCTACAAACCTTGTGGCGCTAGAATGTGGTCCCACGCAAGCACAAAGGAGTCAGGAAGTACAGTCTTAACCGTGTGTGTGCATAGGGGGAGACTCAGAGTTATTTGGTGAGCAGCACTGATGACTACCTCACTGGCCAACATTAAAAAATTGGGGAATTTCACATAAAAAGTTTGGATTTCAGCTTCTTTTGAAAAATTGGAAAGTTTGGTAATACTGGACCCGTGTTCTCACTTGGAAGCATCTGGAAGCTGAGTAGCAGCTTGGGCTGCCTTTAGATAGGGCATGTGCTTACCTAGCGATTCACTTATTTATATCATTTGCTTGGTCAGTGTAGACCAGGATTTTGCGATTACCAGTATAGAACCTTCAAGAATGTATTGTATTTTCACACTTGATAACCTTTTCATTTTGATCTCCTGACAGTCATGTAAGGTTGAGCAGTTATAATTCCTATTTTCCAGATAAGAGTTTTTGATTAGCATAAGATCATATGGCTGGAAAAGTGATTCGATATTGGAAAACAGGACCTCCAGGCTAGTAATTTCTCCACTGAAGCACTCTGTCTTCTATTTTGTCTTTTCCTTGAAAGTCCATCCTGGTCTGCATCTAACTCAGCTGATGAGAACATGGTCTAGTGAAGCTGGGGTCCCAGACTTATTGTCTTGTAAACCAGCAACTTTTTGTGATGACTGGCTGTGCCCTCAGTTTTTTCCAATATGGAGTAATTCTGTACAGGTTGTCATGATGGTAATTATAAATTCATATGAATTATGAATTACTGAGTAATTATGAATTGCTCATTGCAGCTTTCTCTGTTATTTAAAAAAAGGCAGTCTCAAATGCATTTCCTGCTGGTGGATGAGTTGCATTATTTCTCTATATGTTCTGGTTGTTCCCAGTAAGGTATAGTGGTCCTGTGTAAAAATTCAGCAGACTCTGGAGAGAGACACTTCCAGGCAGGCTAGGAAATGACAGATGAAGGTCTAAAGGGACCCTTGACATCCCTTGGGGATTATTACAAACATGCAGCCTTCTTAGACTTGAGGTGAGAAATGAGAATGCTAATGAACCAAGAATCTAATAAATATGTGGTATTGTTATTCCTGTGGTATATGAAGTTCCTATGGACAAGATTAGCTCTTTGGAAATGGAAAGTAAGAGATAGGGCACAATGACACTAAATCCGTTTTGAGGAGTCTGTTAACAAAACCAATGAAAGATCTCAGAATGAAAGTTATTTTCCTTATAGAATTTAGGTGTATTTATAATTTTGTTCTTTTATCTTGAACTTACATAATTTTTTAAAATAGAAGAGTTGAACCTCTCGTCTGCTTTCTCCCTTTTAGGTTTGACTTCAAGAAATGTAGACTGCTCTACGAGAGCTTTTCCAACCAAACCAAGTCTGTTAACTTGGTTTCCCACTCCATGATGGCTTTTGACACGCGCTGTGCTGGGCAGAAGACCAGCCCTGGCACGACAAACGTATTCAGCTGTATCTTTCAGCCCTCCAAGAACAGCAGCACTACCCAAGGATCCATTCAGATCGAGCTGCATTTCAGGTGGCAGATCCAGACCCTGACCCTGCCTTTCTTTATCGAGACCTTTCCTTTTGTGGCCAGTAGGTGAAGTCCATGTTGGCTTTAGAATATCAAAGGACCGAGGGATCACAAAAAGATAAATAGATGATGGCTTACCAGTGCAGTGTACTGTACTTAACTTATTATTCCTGTAACCTTGCAGTTTCTTTTATTTGCCAAAAGATGTCTCTGTTGCCTTAAAAAAAAATAAAAGTAGTTCAGAATTAAACCAGATCCTTAAAGTCAACCTCCCTGTAAGCTGTAGAGGGTTTTAATATGCAAAGTGACTTGGGGAAGGAAGAAATGATACTGTTTAAGGAGAAAAAAACACTTTTGGCCTATATAAATAATAGAAGGAAAGATGGTTTTGACTTGCATTATCAATTTATCTATCTAATTCTTGCTGACTCACTTCACCATGTAAAAAGAGCTTGAGCCTCTTTGAACTAGATTGTTTTTCTTCCTGGTGGTATGGGAGGCAGTGTTGTGTGTGGAAAGAGTGTATATTTTAGTATCAGACAGATCTGAGCTCAAAACCTCAGTCTACCACTTCCTATCTATGTGTCCTAGGACAAGTTGTTTGATCTCTTTGCAATCGCCTCTTCTATGAAATAGAAAAGAATAACTCTACCCACCTCATAGCATGGAAATAATAATTAAGATAATTCTGGCATACTGCTTGGCACAGATGGTAGCTGTTATTATTCCTGGTGGAGGTTGTGTTATTTTATGATACGCTACTGTAAGATTTTATGACTAAGTGAGCATAGACCTGAAAACTGAAAAATTAGGTCTGATCTAAAGAAAGCCTTCAATGCAAATCCAGAAGGAGGCCTTTGGAACCAATGTCAATTTCATTGTATTAGTGTGTAATGTCATGAGGTATGTTGTAAATATAAACCAGTAAGTAAAAAGGCAGGGAAAAACTTCTTGGTCGGGCAGAAAAAAAAAGAAAAATCATCAAGATTATTCTTGTATTTATATGTTTAAATATGTCTGACATTTCAGTGTACGGCTCAGTGAATTTCTCAGGGTTGGATTATTTTTAGGGAGAGGTCGTGGTCTCTCCATTCGCCTTTAGGAAGTCTAGCAAAGTAGACATTTAAAGTTTTGTGTGAACTTTTTAAAAGTTCAGTAATAGGAGTGCTAGATACCTCTTACTGAGCCTTACCATGAGCCAGACACTTACCTAACTTTAATTCTCACAAGTCTGCAAAGTGGGTGACTTCTTCCCCATTTTACAGAGGCAGAAATAGAAGCTTGGAGGGGGTGAGTAACTCTTTTAAGGTCACACAGCCAGTAAGTGAAGTAGTCGGAACTCAAACCTGGGCGTCTGATTTCAAAGCCCGTGTCCTTTCTGACAGTCTTTAGGCCTGCCACGTTTCTCGTGGTTGGGCCGACTGCAGTCAAGAGGATAAGCTGGCTGTGATTTGCAGTTCCTTTGTTGGAAGATGATGTTTATTTGAACAGGAGGCTTGCATATATTTGATTCATCTGAAGAACAGTTTCTTTTTGGGTTTGTTCTGTTATTATTGATCTGGCTTCCTAAACTATCAGCTGGTTGTCCCACCTATCATATTTTTCATATATAAGCAGCCTGGAAATATTATTCTATCGATATACTAAAGGTATATAATTTCTTGGAGTCAAATGATAAAGTCTTACCTGGGCTCTGGCTAACAGAAATACCATTGTTAGTGAGAGGGTTAAAATGTTCTCTTGATTGGAACTTTTGAACGCTTTCTGTGTCTCAAGAAGAATTGCTCTTCTGTTGGGATTTTGTGTGTCAAATATAAATCACTTCACAGTGTTTAAAGGCTTGAAATATTTTCCAGAAAAGGGATCAGACACACTTTGACTTTCCACTTGGTGCATAGCTCTGACGATCTATGTTCAAAATGGGGTGGAAAAATTTTACTGAGGGCAACATTTTTTCTCTATTACAAAAGGGTAAAGTGTTTCTGTGAAAAATGCTGTGTCTGTATGAAGGAGACATGCTTCATTGTGCCATTTTTCTAGAGGCAGTGAGCCAGGTTTAGGAGAAACAAGAGATTAGAGAAGCCAGCCTTAAAAATATCTCCGAATCGGCTTTTCCTGAATAGAAGCCTCTCTTAGGGGAGGAACCAGGTACATGTAGTAGCTAGAGCCCTAGATTCGCTTTTGGGCTCACAGAACAGAGTTCAACCCAGAAAACTGTATAGAGGTGTTCCTAGCCCATTTTTCTTCTGTCCTCCCCATCTCTGCCTACTACTGTACCAGTAGGGCCTGCATTAGCCCCTGACCACACCATGGTTTGAAGCCAGGCCTAAGAGTCCTCCTTGGGTAATGGGGGCTACAAAACTAATACTCTCTCTCTCCCCCTCTCCCAACTCCACTTCTAGGGTGCTTGGGGATATACCCACAGTAGGGGTCATCTTATTTGTCCTCCTCCTCAGGTTAAAAGATCTGGGCTCTCAGGTCAGTTCCAGCTAGAGAAACCTTCTAGTACTAGTATGTAAATTTGGTGTTTATAGAGAAATGTGATCCTGGACATCAAAGAAAGTGTGTCTCATCGATCTTGAATAGCCCATAGAGAAGGGAACTGACATTTATCAAACCCCTGTTATGTGCCTGGGGCTTCATCTCCTGCAGTGTTAATATTTCTCATCTTCTAAGTGAGGGATAGGTTCAGAGAAGATAGGCGACTTACCTAGGGTAACACAACTTGTGAGTGACGGGTTTGAAGCCTGTGCTTTTTCTACTGCACCAGGATTTCTCAGCCTCAGCACTATTGACATTTTGGGTTAGATAATTCCTAGTTGTAGGGGTGTCCTCTGCATTGTGGGGTGTTCAGCAGCAGCCCTGGCCTCTACCCACTAGATGCCAATAGCAACCCCCTTGCCCCCACTGCGGGGGCATTATGGTTGTGACAATCATAAATGTCTCCAGGGGCTGGCCCGGTGGTGTAGCGGTTAAGTTCACACACTCTGCTTAGGTGGCCCGGTGTTCACAGGTTTGGATCCTGGGTGTGGACCTACACACCACTCATCAAGCCATGCTGTGGCGGCATCCCACATACAAAATAGAGGAAGATGGGCACAGATGTTAGCTCAGGGACAATCTTCCTCACCAAAAACAAACAAACAAAAAGAACAAAACAAACAGAAACCCTCAGACTGCCAAAATTAATAAATTAAGGAAAAAAATGTCTCCAGACATGGCCAAATGTCCCTGGGGGGCAAAAATCACCCCTAGTTGACAACACTAGACTATAGGATGCTGCTTTCTCATAGCATATTCCTTCTTGTTTAAAAATATGGTTACCTTTTGAAAACATACACTGAATGTTTTGTTAAACTAGTGATCAGAGTTTATTGATACTCAAAGCTATCAGTTTAGAAAATACTAGAATGCCACCTGCCCAAACTGACTAATACATTTTCAAGTTAATGAAATATCATATTTCTCCTTTCTTATTTTATTTTTTTGATTTTCTTTCCTGTAGATCTACGAAGGATTCCTCCTGTTTTACAGTCGTTCTCAACAATCTCCGCGTGTTTCTCATATTTGACTGGCTGCTGTTAGTCCATGATTTTCTCCACACTCCCAGTGACATTAAGAAACAAACTAATGTTACTCCTCGCCACCGTAACTCTAGCAGCGAATCTGCTATAGTTCCCAAAGCTGTGAAAAGTGGAGTAGTTACCAAGCGGTCTTCCCTTCCTGTGTCCACTGAAAGGCACCTGGAGGTCAAGGTCAACGTAACAGGTGAGTGTATGTAGGTGTAAGGCACTGATTCTTAGTTTGGATGTTAGGCTCAACATGTGTCTCACAGGATGACTTTCCTGTTGCCGCTCTATTTTGACATGCTCACTTACACATTTGCATCTCTTACAGACCAACAAGCATTGAAGTTCTTGACCTGTGTTTTCAGGTGTGAACTACCTGGCCCACGCTGAAGGCTGCAGGGTCTCGTGTCCCTCTCCTCTGCCCACCTAATGTTCATGCCCAGCCTGAGCATCCGCCTGGGCAGTGGTCTCATTCCCAGTGTTAAATCTGGCTTCAGTTTTCTGTTTGGTCTTTAGGGCCCTGATAGATGGGCCTCACTGAGTTTAGGCAAATTTTGGTATATGAAAATCTCAGTTTAGAAAGTAAATAAGTGAGGAGATTGTTATTTTCTTTACAAAAAGGATATTTTCCTTTAAAAACAGGTTTGGTTTTTGTTTCAACCAGTGAACTCTTCAGTACGTCTGTATGTATTTGTGTTGTTATATTTGTGATATTCCCCATCTGCTGCTCAATGGCTTAGAAGAAGCTGGCTAGCACAATGCGTTTTAAATTGATTTAGTTTCCGAAGTTCCAAACTATACACGGTTTTTGATGAAAACACACGGTGTATAAAGCAAAGTAAATTTGCCATGTATAAATGAGTAGAAAACTGTCTGCATTACTAATTTCAAAAAAATCTACCTTAAATTAGTCTACATTCTTTGTAAACAACTTGAGCAGCTACATAGATGACATAGTGCCTTATGCTCCCTGACCAACATTAGTATCTGCATCTACTTCCTGGGATTTTAAAGCAGGTCATCCTTGGAGAAGGGATGATTTCCTGGGCTTCTGAATATCTGTTAGGCCTCCCAGGAGACCTAGCTTAGAAATATATTTTAAAGAGAGATGCTGCATTCCAGTCTTTTCTGCCTGTGCAGTGCTCTGTTGGCTCAGCTGTGCCTGGCCAGATACAGAGAATTTGTTCAGGACAACAGTGAAGCAGAATGTCGACAGGCATCCTGGAGAACAAATCTTACTGTTAGTGTCCGCCTTGGTGGACACGTGCTGCCTGGTTTGTGGCAGCCTGGGGCTTTCCACCTTCCCAGCTTTGGCTTGGCTGACAATGCTGTCCTTTCCAGGCACGGAGTTTGTGGTCGTGGAGGATGTGTCCTGCTTTGATACCAATGCCATTATTCTCAAAGGCACCACAGTGCTTACCTATAAGCCCCGATTTGTTGATCGTCCCTTTTCAGGAAGTTTGTTTGGCATCGAGGTAAGGAGTCTATGTGTTAATCAAAACACTACATGTTTGGCTCGAGGGAAAAGCATCTGGAAGAGAATTTTACCTCCTAAACTTGCATTGGGGGAAAGAATTAATGGAATCGGAGGACCCTGGCCCTCTTCTCTTCCTTTTCTCCTCAGATCTACCAGGTTATTCTAATGTGTGAATGCAGCCCTCTGATGTCAGGCTGTAAATGTGTGGGGGGACTTGACCTCTTTCTCGAATACCCTCCCTCCCTCAAGAAGTTCACGGAGACTCTTCTAGTGCCTATGACCCTGTCAGGCCCCTTGTTGTGTCCACTAGTCCAGCAGGTCTCGTCCCTGGTAGACGTGTAAAGGTGAGGACGTGGTCCTGGTTTCCCCGCATTCCCTCCCCACGTTGAGTGGGAAGTGTCCCTGGGAAGAGCTGGGGCTTTGTGGTCATGGAAACTTGTTTATTAAAGGTGTTAAGGATTTTATATATTATTCTTTTATGCATATGTGATCTATAAAAGGGCAACTCTAGGGGCTGGCCCTTGGTGTGGTGGTTAAGTTCAGCATGCTCTGTTTCGGAGACTGGAATTCGCGGGTTCGGATCCTGGGTGCAGAGTTACACCACTCGTCAGCCATGCTGCGGTGGTGACCCACATATAAAGTAGAGGAAAACTGGCACAGCTGTTAGCTCAGGGCTAATGTTCCTCAAGCAAAAAAGGAGGAAGATTGGCACAGATGTTAGCTCAGAGCTAACCTTCCTCACCAAATAAAAAAAAAAGGGCAACTCGAGAGAGTCATGCATAACCTAAAAGAGTGAATTGCTAATAGTGGTGCCTTAGGCTCTGATTTAATCTCTTGAAGGAGAGAATTTGCATTGGGGTGGCCCTTTGTAGCCTGAAAATTACCTTATACAATATTAAGCAAGAACTGCTCTGCCTCTTTTTAAGCCAGGGTTGGTGGAGACAGAAGGAGAAACCAGGCAGATTATCATCTCTATCAAGTCTTCTTAATTCACTGATCTCAGCGAACATTCCGCTTGTTTTAACATTAGCATATTTGGTCAGAGTTACTCATCATTTCCTTTCCCTTTACACTTGAACTTTTCATGCCCTGTTCTTTCCAGTGGTATTTCAGAGGTTGAATGAACGAAACTTGTTTTCACTGTCAGCGGCATGTGGTACTGTTTTTTCTGGTCAGATATAGCTGAATAAAGCTTGTGGCGATTTCACTTCTTGACCACTTGTTTCTCTCGTGTGGAGAAACCTCAGTGTGAGAGGAAGGATTTATGTGCTGGTGTGATGTCAGTCGATTATGAAATTGCAGTTCATCTGCTTCCCAAGCCACCACAATACCTGCTTTGAATGGAAAATCTTGGTGATTGATTAATGAACTGTCAGGTACAATTGGGTTTTGTGTAGCAGAAACCCCTGAAGAAAAAAGGAAAATGAAACTCTCCTGCTCCAAAGTCTTAGAAAAACTACATGGAAAAACATTTGAGATTCCTGGAAACTCCTTTCAGTCTTGTCCTTTAGGTAGCACAGTTGGATCTGAATTTTAAGACCTCTTTGATACATCATTGGGGGAGAATTTATAGAGAAGGCTAAATGAGTTAATTTTGAATATAGCAAAGGACCTTCCTGTCACATGCTTTTCAGTAGCACTTGAAAATAACAAAAAAAAAGGGAAGGAGTGAGGGAGACCAAAATGAATGCTTTCTTCTTTCTTCTGTACTCTTTTTGAGCATACAAAATAATTTGGTCCTATAATGGGAGTCTTCCCTCCTTCCTCTCTCCCCATAAATATATTTGTTTTAAACTTGTTATTATAGAACATTTCAAACATACGAAGTAAACAGAAGAAAATAATGACCTCCTATGTACCTATCACCCAGCTTCAATAGTTAATTTATTTTCAATTATGAAAGTAACAACTATATTACATAAAATTGGGGGAGATGAGGGAAAAATCACTATCTCACTGTACATAATCTCTTGACATTTTGATGTGTCTCATTCCTTAAAGTCATGGTGTAATATTATTTTCATTGGGCTGCTTTTTTATGTAGTCTGTGTTGTAACTATCTTCCTGTATTCCATATGGTCTTTTTTTTTTCTTTTTTTTTCGGTGAGGAACGTTGGCCCTGGGCTGACATCTGTGCCCATCTTCCTCTAGTTTGTATGTGGGATGCCTACCACAGCATGGCTTGGTGAGCAGTGCATAGGTCCACGCCCAGGATCCGAACCTCCGAACCCTGGGCTGGTGAAGCGGAGCACTCGAACTTAACTACTATGCCACCGGGCCGGCCCCTCCATATGGTCTTTTGAACTGTTACTTTTATTTATTTATTTTTTTATTATTATTTTTTTTTTTTTTTGAGGAAGATCAGCCCTGAGCTAACATCCGTGCTAATCCTCCTCTCTCTGCTGAGGAAGACCGGCTCTGAGCTAACATCTATTGCCAATGCTCCTCCTTTTTTTTTTTTCCCCCCAAAGCCCCAGTAGATAGTTGTGTGTCATAGTTGCACATCCTTCTAGTTTCTGTATGTGGGACGCGGCCTCAGCACGGCCGGAGAAGCGGTGCGTCGGTGCACACCCGGGATCCAAACCCAGGCCGCCAGTAGCAGAGCACGCGCACTTAACCGCTAAGCCATGGGCCAGCCCTGAACTGTTACTTTTAAATGGCTGCAAAATATTCCATTGAGTAGATGTGATATAACCTTGGTTGCTCTTAATTTTTTTATTAACTATTAAATAATGATTCAGTAAATGTTTCTATATTTTGCATTATTTCTTTAGGTGAGTTTTAAAAAAAAAAGTAGGATTATTGGATCAAAGAGTGTGAGATTTGTAAGCCTTTTGTTCTATATTGCTAAACTACCTTTCGTATGGTGAACCACTGTACATGCTCTTGGCAATGGATGAGAGTCCCAGCCTCACTGTTCACAGTGTTTGTTTCAGCCATTGTTATGGGTCTTGTGATAATACAGGGCTGATTGCTTCTGAGATAGTCTCTCTTTCTGCTGAGGTTAGACTTGTCCTAAGTCAGACATTAATTCTTGCCACATTGCATTTTATTCTATAGGTGTTTTCATGCCGACTAGGGAATGAACATGATACAGCTCTCTCAATTGTTGATCCAGTACAAATTCAGGTGGAGCTGGTGGGGAATTCTTCCTATCAGAACAGTTCAGGATTGATGGATGCATTCAATAGTGAAGACTTTCCACCTATCTTAGAGGTAATGATGAAAAATCAGTGTAACACATTCATACACTCTCAAACGCTTTCCTTTGCATAAACTACTTATTTGCTCTGCTGAGCTCAACAACATTTTGGTTACTTTAGCAAAACCAAGATAAAAATGACGTTGTCTCTGTCCTAGAAGATCTTGCAGTATTGTGGAGGATAAAACACCTTTTAATTGTCAGGTATTATGTTGAAGTTCTACAAAAGTTTACAGAGAGCAGGACTCAACGTAGGTAGGAATGTTTATTGTGAGTGGAACTCAAGGTAAGGTGAGTCTGAGCGGAGGAGTGGGGGTGTAGGATGTAAACAGGCAGAGAAGGAGAGCATTCCACGTTAGAAGGCAGCAAAGTCAGGGGCGGAAATGGCCCAGCAGACATGAGACAGAGCAAGGTCTCACCAGAACAAAGAGGTATGTAGGGGAGTGAGGAGGATGGAAGGTGAAGTCAGGCAAGGACAGCTTAAGAATTTGGTGTTTTATTTCTTTGGTAGAGGGGGAATGATGAAGTAATTCATTTGAACCATAGGAGATTGAAAGAGAAAAGCTATTCTGGTTTTCAGCCTTTACAAAAATTAAAGATGAGTAAATAAATAAAGCACCATACTCAGACATTCAAGTAGTCATCCCATTTTTAAAGTGGTCCAGTGTGGGTGTCTGTATGGCTTTTATCAGTGGTAGCTATATTGCTGATCTCTGAGGAAGACTGGATTTTTGGAAATATTAGTGTGGAACTTGACTCATTTAAGGTTATGTCTGAATAAAGAAGAGAGAAATTTTGTTGATTGGTCAGTTTGTTTCGGAGATTTAAAAAATTAAATAGATCAAAGCAAAATAGGTGAAGAAAATGTTGCTAATAGGTGATCATGTCTCCCCCGGAGCTATTCTTTGATCCTCTGCTTAAATGATTAATATACTTGTATGAAAATCATCCCACTGAAATATTAATTCTAGTACTTTGCCTAGCTTAGTATTTTTTATTTGCTGCAGTTTTGTGAACATTTGACCTCATAGCTGAGACATCTTGCCTTATGGCTATTAGTGCTTAATTTTTAAATCTACCCAGTCTTCAAAATGAGAAATTTAGTGTAGTGTCTGTTGGACTTCTAGAACTTGCATTAGGAATTATGCGTTTAAGAGATGTGGACACAAAACCAAATGCAACTTTAAAAACTGCCACTTTTTTAATTTTGTTAGATTCAGTTACAAGCTCTGGATATCAGGCTCTCCTATAATGATGTTCAGCTGTTTCTTGCCATTGCAAAATCCATCCCAGAACAAGCTAATGCTGCTGTGCCAGATGCAGCAGCCTTGGAGGCCAGTTCCGTGAGCAGTTACCCTCCGGGTGCGCCTCGAGTTGGAGAGGAAGTCAAAGAAGGGACAAGACATACCTTAGATCCTATCTTGGGTAAGTGTTTATAAAACTCACTCAGTCTTCTAATAACTCTCTTTCTTTTTAACTTTTAAGATTTTCTTTTGCGCAATTAAATTGTTCAGGGTATAATTGTATGTCATTAAGTATAATTGTAAGTCATAAGTATGACTCTAATTTTTTTTATTTAAAAACAAACAAAACACCCCAAACCAACTGTTCTAGCCTACACTGTTTTTCCTTTTACAGTTTCTTCCAAAGTTATATGAATAATGCTAAGGTTTAGTTTTAAACTTGGAGTTTTCCTCCAAAGTTATGTGGATATTACTAAGTTTTACTTTTAAGCTTTTAAAAACTTAGGGAAAAGACTCTTAAAATTTTCAGGGTATACTTGATAAAAGTCTCCAATTAGGAGCCCATTTTTGCCTAGAGAAATGAAATGTATTAATCACCAGTTTCTGAATTTCTTTTTTTTTCTTAAATTACTCTATAGATTAACTTACATAAAGTTATTTATAAAAATCATATACCGTTTTGTTCCCTAGAGTTACAGCTGGCTAGACTGCAGGAGCTGGGATTCAGCATGGATGATTGTCGCAAAGCTCTTTTGGTGTGTCAAGGTAATTTGAATGAGTGTTTCCGTTATCTATTCTTTCTTAATAATATACTTCTTTTCTGTTTCCTCCCCTACTCCCGCAAGGTGACTTGGAGAGCTGGAGTGTATTCTGAAGACCCTCCATGGTCTTCTGTGGGCCAGTAATAATAATAAGCAGCAGTATTTTATAGTTGATAAGAATATGGGCTCTGGAGCTGATTGCCTGGCTTCACATCCTTACTCTGCCGCTTACTGGCTACTTATCAGTGACTTGGGCAGGTTACTTCATCTCTCTGTACCGGTGCTTCTTTATCTGTAAAATGAGGATAAGGGGACTTCCCTTGGAGCTTTGATTTAAATAAGACACTGTATGCAAAGCACTGAAGTGCCTGGCACACAGCAAGTGCTCTCTAGATGTTAGCCACTGTTACTGGTGGTAGTGGTAATGGTGGCGATGCTGATAGTCATGGCCATTTACTGAGCTCCTATATGCCTAATCTTGTGTTTTCCTGTTGAATCCTCGTAGCTCTTGGAGGTAAGCATTCTTCCCACTTCAGATGAGGAAACGGGCTCAGATAGGTTAAGGTCATCTGTTAGTGAGGGGCTAAGATGAGTTTAAGGCCAGGTGTGACTGTGTTCTTTCCACTGCATCACACTACCTTCCCAGCTCCCTCTGTGTTCCCCTTTCTCTTAAAAAAGAGAGATACCGCAAAAGCTGTATTTTCTTCCAGTCTACACTTTCGAATACCTTCTCTCTTTCTATTTCTCTATGTGCTGTGTATATATATATACATATATATACACACACACACACACACATAGTATTTTGTACATTGATAGATTGTATTGCAAATACAGTTTTATAGCCTTTTTTACAATACAATTTTATTGAATAATTACAATTTTATGATGATATACTTAGTATCAGCATCTTCCCATGTCATTAAAATTATTTGTAAACATTGATCCTTTACATTGACTTAAGGATATATAATTTATTTAACTATTTTCAGTTGCTTTTCATTCTTTGAATATTATACACAGTTCTGTAATAAACATTTTTCGCTGTGAACTTTCGTCTACGTCTTTTAAGTATTTTCTTAGTAGAAAGACCTAGTACTGTAAATACTGGATCAAAGGGTGTAGATATATTTTTTGGGCTCTTTATTGAATTGACAAATCTTCTAAAAAGATTGTTCCAGGTTATACTCTGACCATTTATGTTTGAAAATGTTGGTCTCACCACATAATTGTTTGCATTAACTATCATCTTTTTCCTTCTGAAAAAATGACAGTAGACCTAGTTATCTTGTGTTCCTTCCTTAGTTTTGTTTTTACCTAGTCATCATTGCTTTGTTTTAATTTTTAACTTTATACCCCTTAATGTTTACATTTTCTTTTCTTTTTACTCTTTCTTTAACAATTCAAACACATTTTTTTTTAATTTCTAAGAGCCTTTTGGATTTTTGTTTGTTCATTTTTATTTCTTTAGTAACTAAGGTTTAGTTCTGTCAATAATAAAGACAATAGTAGCAACTATTGTTAATAGAGCCTTTGTTCTATGCCAGGCTCTGCTCTGAGAACTTTACCTGTACTTGTTTGTTTCCTCCTCGTGTCAGTCCTGTAAGTGGGTGCTGTCGGGCACAGAGAGATAATATAACTTGCCCAAGACCCAACATCCAGTGAGTGCCAGGATCGGAAGCCAGACCATCTTGCTCCAGAGCCCATGCCCGTAACTGCTTACCACTTCTCGGAGTTTATAAGTATGCGGTTGCATTTCTTTTCTTTTCTTTTTTCTTTTTAGCAATCTGGCTGTGTTCAGGGGGCTGTTATTTAACAGTTATATATTACACACATGCAATTCTCATTGCTCTGTGTTCTCAAGGAATTTGTGATTGGTTGAGAAAACAAAGTATGTACAAAATAAGACATTTGAGAACAATTACAAAGCAGCACACCAGTGTATGCAAAACTACATAGTGAAGATTAAGGACTTAAGTGCCACGTGGCACCTAGAATTTAGATCCTCTCCTTCCCCCTCTCTCCTCTTCTTCAACAGATGTCATAATAGAGGAAGGATGGCTTCCTGGAGGCATTTTGAGCCAGATCATGAAAGATGTGGTAAACTTGAGTGGAAGGTGTACAACAAAGAGGGCCTTGTTCTATTTGCTTAAAAGCAGAATTCCTATTATTATGCTATTTTTTTCTTTTTTATGTCTAAGAATGTATCTGGGATCAAGGTTCTCTTGGACTGTCCAGTCGGTCCCTATAAACTGTTTCTCTATTTCCTCTGAGTTGCTTGAGTAGCTGTGGGAACTGGTTGAACTTATTGCCTTTTAATTTCTTTGAAGGCCAATTGAAAAAGGCAGCAAGTTGGTTGTTTAAGAATGCTGAACCTCTGAAGGCTCTTTCCCTGGCCTCTAACAGCCGAGAGAGCCAGGGAACTGTGCCAGCACAGTTAATCTCGGGTGTAGAGATTAAAGCTGAGAGCGTGTGCATTTGTTTCATCGATGACTGCATGGATTGTGACGTTCCTCTCGCCGAGCTAACCTTTTCCCGTGAGTGTTTTCCTGATTTTCAGGTTCATCTTGAGTATTTTCAGTGACTGCTGGATTACTGGGGACCTATCTTTTTTTATGTTAGTCTTGTTCTTCTCTTCTTAGTAGTATGGGTGAAATTTAGATAATGGTTTTACATGTGTTGTTCATTATTTGTGTTTTAAAGAAATGTGTATTTATTTGCCATATATGGCTTTTAGCCTATAGCTTGGGAATAATAGAGATTGTCATTGACGAAATTTCTGTTATATTAACGACTCTAACTAAATAATTCCTGATCTCTCCATTTTGCTTATCTTTTATGTATCTAAAGATTGTAGTAATGACTGTTATTAAAGGCATTTAAAAGATAAGCTCAGAAAATAATGCTTCGACCCTCTGTATCTTTTGCAAATAAAAAACACAGACTCTTATTAGACAGCTCACCTCAGAGTCTCCTCTGCAGGACCAGGTAAGAGGTGAAACACTATTCATCTGAGAGCGGTCCTTCAATAGAAGGGGGACTGGGGCAGAAGTCCTTTGCCCCAGTGATTATGTAAATCACATCATTGCAAGCAGTGTTAGGTGAGGCTTCTGAGAGGAGTAAATGAAAATCGCACTGCTGTGTTTACTTTTAATTTTCCATTGTTTTGGTTTTGCCTGCCTCTTTTCCCTTCAAGGAAAATTTGGTTCTGGGGATTTAATTTGACCTTTTACACATTATAGAGGTTTTCCTTTTCCCTGTGCTTCTGGGCACCACAAGGGCCACTTGATTAAAAGTAACAACTGGAATTTTGACTGTTTCCATGAGTATCTTTTCTGTAGAGAATAATTATTTCTTATTTTTTTATGGTAATCTTACAGTTTTGAGCTAATATTTATCAGGGCATGCTTGCTGTTATCACTCTGCCTTTTTTCAGATACTCAGGTAGAAACATGTTTTTTATGTTCCCATGGGCTTCAGATACAGCCAGGGGCTTGGACTGGGGCGAGGCAAATTGCCTCATGCACAACATTTAGGGATGCCAAAAAACTCAGTAATTAAGATAAATAATAATGTAATGCAATGCTTTTAAAAATCAGAATTGATGTCAAAAAATTCATGATGAACAAAATATCAAATTTTTGTGTGCTTTCCTATGAGAACATCAATATTAACTATAACTAACATCTCTTCAATGTGATTTGTCTGCAAAAGAAAGTTTCGGTTGTTCCTGCCCCACTGCTGCAATAAGATTTGCTTTCGTTGCAGGTCTGAATTTTCTTCAGCATGTAAGAACCAGCCCTGAAGGCTACGCCCACTTTACCCTTTCTGGAGATTATTATAACCGTGCACTGTCAGGTCAGTATAAGCATATATTATTGTGGGATTTAAAAAATACACTTAAATATTTGCCTGGGCCTATTTCAACGTAAATATTACCTGAGAGGAAGGGGGTGGGGCCAGATAGGGAAAGGTTAAAAACAAGTGACGGCCTAAGCACAAAAGATAGAGATTTTTTATTTTTCTAAATACATATCTGATATGTTGCAACTGAATTTTTTAAAAAGAAGTTTTCAGGCCGGCCCCGTGGCTTAGTGGTTAAGTGCGCGCGCTCCGCTGCTGGTGGCCCGGGTTCGGATCCCGGGCGCACACCCACGCACCGCTTCTCTGGCCATGCTGAGGCCGCGTCCCACATACAGCAACTAGAAGGATGTGCAACTATGACATGCAACTATCTACTGGGGCTTTGGGGGAATAATAAATAAATAAAATTAAAAAAAAAAAAAAAAGTTTTCAGAGTTAATTCTTTTTGATCCTGGAGTTTGGCTCGTTCCAGAACATGAAATTGCTCAACAGTGAAGGATCATTTGTCTGGCCCTGACAGTAGCTAAATTTCAAGGGAGATTTACGCCCATAGCATTTTAAACTTCGAGCCTCCTCACTCCCTGCTGGACCTGTTTGTTTCATGAGGAGAGTACCGAGTCAGTGATTATGTGTAACCTGCCATACCTACCCACTAAAGTAAAACAGTTGAGCAGAGCAAGTATTCTTCCAGAGACATAAAACCTGGATGTGCTGCAAGGCATTGTCGGCTTTCTTTCCTTCCACTGGAAAGACCAAGGTAAAGGCCTATACAGACTGACATTCAGGAACCATCACAGACCAGGGCCAAGCCTTTTGAGCTGTGAAGTTCTCTTTTTTAGTGGGTGTGGACAAAGTAAACAAAGTAGTGCAGTGCAATCTAAAGCTTAGGCCAAGAGTGACTGCTCCCTTTGATTTCAATGGAAAATGAAGCCTCAATTTGTTGTGGTGCTGCTGATTGTTCTAGATTACACGTCACATTTAATTTTATACGTTGGTTAACATTTTCCCTGTCTGTTCTGGATTCACTTAAAGGTAACATTTTTATTTCCTAATTGTTCAAAATGTTTGACTTTAGAATAATGGCCCAAGTTTTGCTAGTTGAGAGAAACTCTTACAGGGCATATGGTAGCTGGTTTTCTGAGAATCGTTTATTTTCCCAGAGTGAATATTGCTTACTTTTAAAGTTGTATGAACACATTCAGGTCACTAAGTGCTAAATGGTGTGAGGAGGCTAATATACCTATTTTATGCTACATATTGGATTGGATTTGTATTGGTGAATCACCTGATCTGCAGCTTATTGAGTTTATTTAGAAAACTGTTAAAAATTAACTGGCCTTGAAAAGTTGAGTTGTTAAAACCACAATGAGATACCATTTTTCTCACCCAACAGACTGGCAAAAATCGTATGACACTACTAAGTATTGGTGAGGATATGAGCCTTAGAACTCTTATTTCCTGCTATTAGAATTGTAAATTGGTACAACCACTTTGGAAAGCAATTTGACATGACCTAGTAAAGTTGAGTATAAGCCTACTCAACAGCCCAGCAATATACTTCTTCCTGGTCTATACCCTAGAGAATCTCTTTCCTATATGTACAAGACTGCTTATAGTGGCAGTCTTCCTAATAGCAGTAAAACCGGAATCAAGTGAATGTCTCTCAGCAGTAGAATGGATAAATAAATTACGGGATATCCACAAGTGGATTACAATTCAGTGGTGAAAATAAGTGTACCATAGCTACATGTCATCGATATGAGTGAATCTCAAAGACATGTTGTTGAGCAAAGATAGAAACTTGCAAAAGAATACATACAGTTGGATTCCATTTAGTAAAGATCCCCAGGAGGACAGACTAATTAATACGTTCTTAAGAAATGCCTACACATCTGGTAAAACTATAAAGAGCAAGAAAGTGATTAAAAATTCAAGCTAATGGTCTGGAGTTGGGTGGGAGAGGGTTGGTGGGAAGGGAGGAATGAAATGGGGCAGTAGCACTCAGGGGCTTCTAAGGAACTTGTAATTTTCTATTTCTTAAGCTGAATAGTGGGTACGTGAGTGTTTGCAGTCATTTTATTCTTTAAACCATACCTATGTGATGTTTATATACCTTTTGTACATAAGAATAAATATTTGAAAAACTTAATGAATTTCCAAATTATACCTATTTATTCAACCAATGGATTCTTGATGTAAACAGGAGAATCAAATTTAATGGTTACTTTAGCCACTGATACTGCTTTTCCAACCTGAGTCTGAGACTCCTTTTTGCATCTTAAGTGGATCAAAACCAGGTCTTGCCTGCTCTTTAGTAGAAGAGGACACATGTGCTCCCTTCCCTCCTTCCTCCCACCTCTGGGAGACTGTGGTGAGGGCTCTTCCACTCATGTCCTCTGAACAGCACAGACATCTGTGATGCCACCTGTAGCTAAAGATGGTGCTTTCATTGTGAAATCAAATGGGAAATAGAAAACTATCAGGCCAGCCCTGTGGCTTAGCGGTTAAGTGCGCACACTCCGCTGCTGGCGTCGCGGGTTCGGATCCTGGGCGCGCACCGACGCACCGCTTCTCAGGCCATGCTGAGGCCACGTCCCACATACAGCAACTAGAAGGATGTGCAACTGACATACAACTATCTACTGGGGCTTTGGGGAGAAAAAGGAGGAGGATTGGCAATAGATGTGAGCTCAGAGCCAGTCTTCCTCACCAAAAAAGAGGAGGATTAGCATGGATGTTAGCTCAGGGCTGATCTTCCTCACAAAAAAAAAAAAAGAAAACTATTGAGCTGTAGTTTGTGTTGCTGAGCATTTGTGAACAGTGTTCCCCTACAAACTCGATATCTGCTGAACAGATGTCTTCTTTCCTGTGCTCTTTTAGGCTGGGAGCCATTTATAGAGCCGTGGCCATGCTCTGTATCCTGGCAGCAACAGGCAGCTAGTCGTCTCCATCCTCCTCGACTGAAGCTGGAAGCCAAGGCCAAACCCCGTTTGGATATCAATATCACTTCTGTACTAATTGGTGAGTGGAAAGCTGTCTTTAGAAGATTGGTACCTCTCTGTACATAAGTCCCTTGTCTGGAAGACTATTAATCCTGGTTTAGCAAATACTTGGGCCCGTATAAGACATCATTTATTCATCATGGCTACTTTCCTGATAAACCTTAACTTAGCCTCATGATTCTTCTCAACCCATTGTTCCAGAGTTGGCATCCCATATTAATGCTATGAATGATCAAGCAAGAGCCTAGACTACTTGGGGAACATAAATGTCCATCATGAACTTTCTCTCCATGATGCTTGGTCACTGGGGTTTATTAAATGTTCTAGAAGTGAGTTTAGATTCACTTCTCTCAGGCTATTCATAGAATAATTCTTAAAAGGTGTAATTTTGACTTTGTCTTCATAGTAGGATAAGTTGCCTGTGCTGTTTCCCAACAAATATCATGTTGACCTCACTGAAAATCCCTGTGTTAAAGGGTTGCCAAGCTAACTGTGTGTGTTCTGAAAGTTTCTTTGAAAACGCTGAAATGTACATTCCTGGATTCAATGTAGTGAGTCAGAACCAGTCTATGTTTGTATTTATACCATCTAAAAGAAGAGTAACATGATCATACAGTCAGATAATGCCTACCTTTGCTGTGAAAACTCACATTCACTATTTGAATCTTTGGTCTCACGATCTGATTTTTGGTAATACTGTAGTTATCTCTGAGTGATAACACATAGTGTTGTAAATCTGTGAACTTCCTTCAGTGTGTGTGTTGGATTGAGGCTCTAAAATATCCTTTGCCTTATTCCATGTCAGAGTAAGATGGAGAAATGAGACCATAAGTTTATTGATACCCAAATTTTAAAACAACTGTTTTACATTAACAAATTTTTCATTAATTTTCCTGGATAATATCACCTATGTAATGGTAAATTGATCTCATGACCATTCTGTACTATATGATTTTGACTCCCACAATGTTTCTTGTATAATCTGATCATCTGGAAGTTTAGATGAAGTTTTGGGTAATGCTTTGAAAAGCTACAATAAACAAGGGCTTACCTCAAACAAAAGTTCTGTTGATATTTCTGAGCATCTGTCTATTTAAAAATACCTTCCAGAAGGCATTCTTGTCCGTGGTAAAGCTGTTTGTTTTTTTATCTTCAGTTCTTTAATACTGTGCTAAAACCCAGAAACATTGCAGTGACCTCTTAGTGTTTGAATAAATCTCATTTATATAGCCAAATATAAACCAGAAACCAATCCTTCTTGTTCTAAAAAGTATAATACCTTAGTTAATATAAAAAGTCTTTATCCAGGTGTGGCACATCGTAATTATTTTTTAACCTGCTCTATTATAATTCTCCTCTCAAAAGAGTAAAATACTCCTGGAGAATTATCAGCTGGATTTCAGCCTCCTGAGTCTGGTGGTTTTTTAACAGCCTCCTAACTGGTCTTTCTGTCTCCAAACCCTGTCCTTTAGCATGGTCTACCACACTCTTCACAAACTAAGTCATTCACTTTCCTGGACTTCTCTGCTGTTTCCCTACCCCAATATGTTGTGCCAAAGTCACAGCAAAGTATTCAGTGTTCCCCAAATGTGCCATGTACTTTCATGTCTTGAAGTCTTTGCACATGCTGTTCTCTCTGCCTGGAATGTCCCTGTATCCCTAATCCCACTGGTAAACTCTAACCTCTGCTCATTCCTCAAGACCTAGAACAAAGGTCCCTACCTCTCTGAAGAATCCTGTGGACTTTGGTGTATACTTCCCTACTTCTGCCAAAGTAGAATAAATCAAACCCTGTTCTGTGCTCCCTTAGAATTTTATTTATATCTTTGTTTTAGCTCCTTTCACATTGTGGTATAGTTATGTGGTGATGGTTGTTTTGTTAACATTAATTTCTTACAGTGGAATGTGAGCTTCTCCAGGGGACAAACTTTCTCAGAATCTAGCAGAGTGCCCAGCATGTAGTGAGGCATTCAGTAAAAGCTTGTTTTGCTGAATTGAAATTATTTGACTTGAACCCTCCATCTTTTCTACTTCTATTCTTAATATCTTTGGGGAATTCTTTTTTAGACCAGTATGTAAGTACCAAGGAGTCGTGGATGGCAGATTACTGTAAACAGGACAAGGAAATAGATTCAACCACATCAGAAGACTGGATGGGCTCTTCAGTGGATCCTCCATGCTTTGGACAAAGTAAGAGTTTTCTCTACAAATGTCTGATTAAATCACTGTTGACCTGAAATCCAGATAGAACCATCATTTTCTATGGAAAAACCTACCGGAAATCCTGACTATCTTCTGTTTTAAGTCTTTGCAAGAGACATTTTTCTGGCGCAAAATACTGAACTTTTGATATAAGCTCTGATTTCGCCTTTGTGAGGGAGAAAAAATCTGCAATATACAATTCCTAGATTCTGGTAACATTGTGTATGAACTGGTGCACCTGAAAATGCATTAAGATCAGCCATTGGTCAGTTCGTGTTTTACTCAGCAAAACGTTCCAATTGATTGGACTCTTTGACTGGATTTTTAAAAACATCTTTCAGTCTTCTAACTCTAGAGATAGAGAGTTTGGATATATTCTTGAAGAGAGGGAGGGCAGGATCCCATGTAGGAAAAATTGTTAGAAGGGGCCCCTGTATTGTTCATAAAGTATAAAAGAATTGAATACCCAGCCTCTTGAAGAAAGAGGAATCAGTTTCTCTGTTAACGATGTTTTCTTTCCTTATTTAACGCTTCACCGTGGAGCTCTGATTTCCTCAGAGCTGGGCAGTTTGTGATGGCCACAAGCATTGTCCTTAGTTGTTCCACGAGCTGTTGTCATCCAAATTCAGCTCAGCCCCACTCTTCCAGTGTGGTTTTTTGGGGAGTCTTGGATGGACTTCACGTAGCTCATGAATAGTTAAATATTCCATCTGGTCTGCAAACATGTCATGGGAAGATGGATTTTCTTAGTGTATGAAGTATTTGAACTGATTCGTCTCTCCTCAGGGTGTATAAATGGACTTTCTATCTGCCTTGTACTTGTAGGAGGAGGGACAAGGAAATGTCAGTTATGCTTGCTCTCTGTCTCCCAGACTGTTGCTTCTGAGTCTCAAGGTCATTGCTTAGGAGCCAGGGCTCTGCAGATATCACCAGCTTCAACTCTGGCTCCTCCTCTAACCTTCCCAGTTTGTGTGTCAAGAGAATGTAACATAGTGTACCCAGAAGACTCTGAATAATCTTTGTAATATGTAATGTGTCTTAGAGAGTGTGTTTCTTAAAACATTATTCATACAGGGAGATCTTAAATCCAGAGTCAGTGCAAACACTAGGAAGGCCTAATCTTTGGGATTTTTTTTGTCCCTTTCCTGCCCACCCCCCCCTTTTAATCTTCTCCTCTTTCCTTGTAGTTAATAAGCTGCCTTATCTATGTTAAATGCCAGTACTAAATTAAAGGTGGATTTTTATTTACTTATAGATTTTTATGGTTACTTAGGCTTATAAAGGTATAATATATCTTTTTAATTAGACGTAAGTGGATATATCTAAATTTCCACACCTCTTTTCTTATTGGAAATTCCTGGGTGGTAGTATAGCAAATGGGATTGTATTTTAATAGGCCTACTAACGTAATTGTTGGGCATTTCTTTTGAAACTTAGTCGATTTGAACCTTGTTAAACTGATCATAGACTTTCAGGTCTTATTCATGAATATTTAGTCACATTTCCCCCAAATTTCTACATTTTATTCAGGTCAGCTTCAAAATGAGTCCTTGGAATAGAGTTTCTTAATATGAAATTCAGCCTAAGGGAGCTGCTGATTTCTCACATTTCTTTAGCAGGGGAAAGAAAATAATGGCCTCATTTTTGACATAATTGTTGGCTTTGTTCATTGAGGGCTGAGACTCTGCAGGTAAACCTGGACGGCATGGCACCTTGTTGAACACATTAGTTTTCTATTCCAAGAACATTTTATGGAAATATCCAATATAAATATTCTAAAAATTTCCATGTATAATTTATAATATAAATAATACTATGAGATAACTCCTTAGTAGAGACTGTTAAACTTGGAACACAGACTGACTCTTTCTCTTGAATTTTTGAGACCCTTGGGGGATTAGCGTTCCAGTGCTGCTGCCTTTTCCAGTTAGAATGGAGGAACTCCCACTAAAATCTCCACTGATTGGTGTTGGTAACTTCTCTGTGCCACTTAAGAACATACATGCTTTACATTAAAAATCCTCAAAAGGCTTGTCATTTGGTTCGAGAGAATGTTGAATACATTTTTTTTCCCCACTTGAGAAAGAAAGGAGCATGCCCCTTTGACACGTCCTCCACAGTGAAAGCTAGCATGAAGCTGTCTTGCTCACTTCGTCAAGTACCTTCTTGGCTCTAGTAACCACTGAAGGGAATGATCCTATGATTGCATGAAGCTTGCTTTTTTTGTAATGTACTCTATTTGTGCTTATGTTTTGGAGGTGAGTCTGCTTTTTCACTATATTTATTCTTACCCTCTAACTTTGTCTCTCCTGTCTACCAGGCCTCCCCCTTGTCTACCTTAGAACTAGGAGTACAGCCAGTCTGACTAACCTAGAGCACCAGATCTATGCTAGAGGTACAGTATAGCCAAGCGAGGGCTTGCTTTATTTTCCTGTTTTAAGAACTGCCTTGTATGTTGATTTTCTGTGAATGGGAGCTGAATGGGGGTATATTCAGTTTTGAGTACTTTGCTTTAGTAGCAGGAAAGAGCATTTCCAACTACTGGAGAGTAGTGGCACCTTATATCAGAAGGAAGTGATGTGCTGATTCTTATGCTGTCTCTTCCACCTGCCTTGACCCGTGGTGGAGGTGGAACCAGCTCCACAATGTCTGGTGCAGAAGCATCCAGTGTCAGTTAGAGGTGATGTCTCATGTTGAAAAGCAAGTAAATGAAGAAAACCATCCTCCATCAAGCAGTGCTGCAAGTCTTTGTAGGATACTCAGTGAACATTGATTACGGTAATGCAAGAGGCTCTATGAAATAGGAGCTATAATGACCAGGAATAGAGCTAAGAAAAAATTTCCCAGTAAATAATTGCTTAGACACAAATCTTAATTTCTTTAGGTATGAATGAGGTGCTTAGGAGATAGAAAAGAAAATGTTCTTTATTTCTATCTGTGGCCTTTTAAGGTTTCTTGAGAATTTGGTAAGTAAATATGAGAGAGAGCACCACAAACACCAAGGAAGTGGAATCCCAAGATGTTCATTTCTTCATTTGTTTGAAGGAGGGCTATTTAATCTGAATGACTTATGTTTGGATTTGGCTAACACCAGATCCTGGGTCATGACATATTTTGTAAAAAAGGGCCATTTGAGCTCCCTCTACCAGGAGTTCAGAACAGGGATGTTAATACGTGGGGGCAGTACTGTAGTTTTTTTCTGGGAGGTTTTGCCGAGATGGATGTTTGGGGGAGGGCTCACAAAGAAAGCTGTGATTGAATCTTCATTTATTCACAGAATTATACTTCTGAGCTTTTCTGTATCTGTCATTGGATCTTTCAGGCTGAGCAAAGCATTATTCCTGCTTAGCTGCTGCGGACAGAGAGGCTCAGAGAGGCTAAGTAATTTGCCTTCTTGCACATGACTGGGTAGTAGCAGACCTGGGACTTGAGTGTATTTCTTATCATTTACAAACCAGGCCCTTTCTTTTTTTTTTTTTTTTTTTTTTTTTAAAGATTTTATTTATTTATTTTTCCCCCAAAGCCCCAGTACATAGTTGTCTGTCATAGCTGCACATCCTTCTAGTTGCTGTATGTGGGACGCGGCCTCAGCATGGCTGGAGGAGTGGTGCCTCGGTGCGCACCCGGGATCCGAACCCGGGCCGCCGGCAGCGAAGCCACGCACTTAACCGCTAAGCCACGGGGCCGGCCCACCAGGCCCTTTCTGATAGACTGAGCTGCTTAACATTGCACAGCGTGAAAACCTGCACTGCTTATAATGGCCAAATTACCCTGTGTAACAAGTCCAAAGGGAAGAAATTTCCTCAGCTGGAGCCATTTGAAGACCGACTTAGACGTGAGGAGCCGTAGGTTCTCTCAGCCTGTGAAGAAATTAGATCTGGTCACTAGAGGCAGATTTTCTGAGGCCACCAGGGAATACCGTTCTCTTTGATGGACTTGGGAATTTTGTTCTCTGGTGCTGTGCCAAAGGCAAATGCACAGTTGATTTGGACCCTAGTGCAGAAAATGTCAGATTGGTCCCCTGGTATTGGGTTTGGGTTTGTGAGCACTCCAAGTATTTTATCCTCAGAGAGGTAGGTTGCTGAGATCTGTGTTGGTATGTGTAATCAACACAAGAAGCTTGGGAACCTCAGCAGTGTTCCTACCCAGGCTATTTAATTCCAAAGCAATAGACTTGTGAATATCTTTATATGGATTCCTAGCACTTTATTCTGTATTACAACATGATCAAAGCCATTTGCCACCTGTTCTTTTTAAATCTAATTTGCAAATGGAAACATACAGTCTAGCTCACAGTGGGATATGAAAGCACATCTGGCTTCTTTTCCTCCTGGGTCCTTTATCTACTGTAATAAAGCAGCCCTCTCAGTGCACTCATGGAGAGGGAGGTGCCTTTCAAGGTGCCACAGTAAGTACTGTTTCCCCTGCAGACAGCTCTTAAAAATTTTTACTCCCCCTCTGCTCTTGTCAGCAGCCTCACAGCTACTCCTTAATTTTCTCCTTGATGAACACTATGTTTTTAAAGCAACCCTTGGAAACTAAGTGAGGCCATTGGGATGAGAAATGGGTATATTCTAGGCGGAGATTATCTCTAGAAGTATTTGGGGTGTCTCTAAAGACTAATCACGAAATCGTGGGAACACACAGGAGACTACTCATTTATTTAGCATGTTACTGTTTCTCAGACTCCCCTAAGCCATTGTCCTTACCAAAATAGAACTTGTCTGAACCTGAAATTGCTTGTTTTGCAGTGTTTATAGTACTAACTTCTGAAAACTTGAGAAAGTACAAGGGAAAAAAGAAAATGATTATTTTCTAAGAGGCAGTAATACTGATGTTTATGATATTGCCCCATGCCTTACTCAAAGCTAGGAGAAGGCAGAGTCTGTTGCAGTTTACCTTCTTGTTTTGCTGGCAGGAAACGTGGTCCTGGAAAATGAATTTAATTTTGCTATAGTGTTCTCAGTCGGCAATTGCAGTCAGCTCTAGATGTCATTTTCTCCACAGCTGCAGACCATTTGGGTCTCGGCCTTTCTCAGGCTGTCCTCGTGCTTTAAAGCTGGACACGTAGTAAGACTGGGCTGTGCCCTTTTTTGTTGGTAATGTATGTGTGGTGTGAGCACGTCAGCCAGGAGGCTCCCAGCACTGGATTGCTGCTGCCTTTGTGGTTCCTGCTGCCACTTCCCTCTTTCTTTGTGTGGCCAGTGGAGCAAACACAGGCCCTTGGGGAAAGGAGCTGCTGCCTCTCCTCTCAGCACTCTCTGTTCCACGCCAGACCATGCAGCAGGGCAGTGGTGCCGGCAGACAGGTCCCGAGGCAGCCTGGCCCCTGGAAAGCTTTCTTTGGCTGTTTCTGGCCACATGGTTTCTCACTTCTCTGATTTCTTATAGGGCGTATAGTCAGGTCAACTCTCTGGAGAATTCGATTACTTACAGTCTTGTGTTGATCAGTGTTTCCTTCCAGTTTCTCTGGTTAGAAGCTATTTTGTGAAAAGAAGCCATATTTTATGTTCCTTTTGTAGTCTCCCAAGTACCCACCTTATAGCGGATGGTGGTGATATCGGTGTAAAAACAGAAATGAGCTAAAAATTTCATTTAAAAAGCTTTGGACTAGTATATTTCTGATCTTCCAGGGAGAAAAAACAAAATAACTATTAGTATAAGAGAATAGGAAAAAATGTTTTTGTTTTGTTACAATATACGTAATATGACTAAAGTGTGACTTTTATATGAAGGGAGGCTTTTTTAAAGTACAGGTGTTTTGGACAAAGTTTAAACAAGTACGTGCGATGTATCTTGTTACAGTTTGGGTACCTATTTAGAATATACTTCTTGGGGGTGGTGGGGGTCCATTTCTCTCTCTCTCTTTGTTCCAGCCAAGTTCGGTCCTGATGTCTTCTTCTGAAATAAAGCCTATGAGAGTTGTGGGAGAATTGGGGGCTGGGAGTAGTCATACGTCACAGCCAGTTATCAGGGGACCAGGTCATCTCGTAGCAGGCAGCAAAATAGAAGGAGATTCCATTTGTCCTGTCAGCACACCTGTGGTGGTCCCTTCTCCTTCCTCCACCTTCAGCCCCTTTGCACAAGAGACAATTTTGGGACTGTCTCCAGGTGTGGGGAGGGTCTCTGCCACACACATAGAGGCACATGTTAATGGCCTTCTTCTCTTATTCATAGCAGAGGTGAAAACCCCCAAGCGCCGGCAGCCATTTGTCCCTTTTGCTCTCAGGAATCACACAGGCTGCACTCTGTGGTTTGCCACCCTGACCACCACGCCCACCAGGTAAGGAACACTTACCCTGTCACCCTGAGCCATCTCTGCCACCAATGGCTTCTGTGAACCAGCTCAGTAGAGCAGGATGGGCCCCTTTTGGAGGCTCTTGGGATTGTATTTGGAGCAGTAACTTGCTGTCTTGCTGAGATCTATGATGGAGGTTCTGGTTCTATGTGGAATCTGTAGTCAGGGAAGTAGATTCTGAGTCTGAAATGTCCACATTATGATCTTGATCCTGGTACACATTACGTTTAAAGTCAAAGTCAAGCAAATTGAAAATGTGAGTAGGAAGTGTGAAAGGAAAGTCATCCTGTCTTTTCTCCTCAGTCCCCATCCCCACTCTTAAAAAGAAGCTGTATATGGTTATTAAAGCAAACATTTTGCATTTTTCTTCCAAGACTGCTTTGAAAACACCTCCCATATCCCCCACCCCCAAGAATTATCTTCCAAACCTAAAACACACTTCACCCCAGGTGGAATTGGGTGGAGTTTGGAGAACAAATGAGAGTTTACCTAAGCCAAGTGAGAACATTCTGTAACGACTTTCTGCCTGTTTAGACCTCAGCTCCAAATACATGCTAGCCTTTGCAGTTCAGGTAATGAAGTGCATGAAATGAGGAACAGAGTCAACTGATTTGAAACCACATTTCTCCTGCCTTCACTGAGTATGATAATGCTCTGGAGGAGATGTTTTTTGTTTTTTAAAAACAGTTTAGGTCTGCTAAATTCTAGGTAGTCACTTAAATACTTTTAAAAGTCATGACTTAGTTTACATAGCATCTTATGTACTAGTCTCTGCTGCTAGAGGTAAGTGACTATGTAGTGATAGCTTTCAGCTATTTCTAAAGTTTCTAATAAGTCGTGATTGATCACGAAGATAACTTCAGTTGTTGACCTCTTAGGTCATGCGTTGTAGCCAGATTACACAGCCTTATTGCTGTGAATCAAGTTCCGGGAGGGTTTCTGCTCTGAGCACCGAGCTCTGTGTGACAGGGAGTTGGAGAGAAAGAGGGACAAGCTTTTGTTGTCTGGTTTGGTTCCAGGGCTGCACTGTCTCACAGTGGGAGTCCAGGGGTGGTTCCAGAAGGGAACGGAACATTTCTTGATGATGCTCACAACGTTAGTGAATGGCGGGAAGTCCTCACGGGTGAAGAGATTCCCTTTGAATTTGAAGCAAGAGGAAAGCTAAGACACAGGTAAAGCATGGTTTATTCTTTTCCTAAAAAAAAAAAAAAAATACATATGATGTAAATGACTGTCCCTAATGTTTTGTCTTTTCACTTTCCTTTATTAATGATTTTAATATTTTATTTTTAAAAGATATTTCAAAAACCAGTGTTTCCTTTGAAAAAATATAGTGACTGTCTTGCTATCTTAGAAATACGTGTCTTTGCATTAATTATCTCTTTATTTGACATGTGAGGTGATAGTGTATTTCACATCATTTGGTTGAAGCATAGACAGATCATGACACTCAAGTTCATCGCATCCTAGCCTGGTTTTCATGATGCTGTGGTGACATTGTGTTCTTAAAAGGTTATCAGGGCCGGCCCCGTGGCTTAGCGGTTAAGTGCGCGCGCTCCGCTACTGGCGGCCCGGGTTCGGATCCCGGGCGCGCACTGACGCACTGCTTCTCCGGCCATGCTGAGGCCGTGTCCCACATACAGCAACTAGAAGGATGTGCAGCTATTACATACAACTATCTACTGGGGCTTTGGGGGAAAAATAAATAAATAAAAATTAAAAAAAAAAAAGAGTTATCAAAGCATGGTGATTTCAATTTTAAGATACATATGTGCCACAGAGCGCTTTTAGCAAGCAGATGGTTTCAGGAAGCAGAGCCAATAATGATCAGATATTCTGATTCTGAGGAGGATAAGAGTTAACTCATCTAGGGAGAGGGCTAGCTGATGTACGTTCAAATAGCAAGCCAGGGACTGGAGTAAACCTGAAAGAAGGTCACTGAGAGATCATAAAATGGTCTAATCAAGTGTCCTTTTATTTGCAAACATTTTTAAGTGGAAGGGCTATCCAGTAGATAGTGAATAGCTTAAGATTTTAGCATTTGAGCCTCATGTCTGTTTTCAAGCTGAGCTGAAATTTAAGAGGTTGGCTTCAGCCTTCTGTAGTCACATGCTTTCACGGTGCTCTCAGTCTTTGTGTGCAGACTTGCTTCATCGTTTTGCATAGCTTTGTACTGGCACACATTATTCCCCAGTGGCAAGACTTCTGAACTTGTGGGCCCCTAGTGATTTTACAGGAAAAAAAAAAGTTAAAAAGAATCACTATGCTGGGCACTTGTACCTGGAAGCCATGTTAGAATTTCCAGGAATGAGTGGTTCTTGGAGAAGTTCTTGGAGACGCTAGTTATAGAACCGTTGGCTGTATTTCTTAATAAGCACTGCCTCTGTTGTATCAGAAGGGATTTGACCTCTTTGTCATTTCCGTTTTAGTTTCCGTGCTTTGTAACCCATTTCAAGTCCCACTGTTCTGCTTGAATTCATCAAAATAAATGCCTTCTCTGGCTTTTCCCCTTTTGGCACACTGTCCCCTACTCCCTGCCTCCCTCCCCAATTCCTGTCAGCCTCAAATCCAGTTCCCCATTTCAGGCTTCTGGCTTCAATTAGGCAAAATCTAAAATAGAATTAAATGTGCAATTTCCTCCTGTTCCTCCTGTTTTGCCCACTGCCTTCTGCTCCAATTTCAGCCGAGCACTTCAGCCCTGAAACTCCAAGGGCTGCATCCCTCAGAACCTGTCTGTAGTCCTGTCGGACTGAAGCCAAACAACCAAATGTGGTTCTGAGAGAAGTAGGGTGTTCAACAAAAGAACCAAGAAGAAAATGTCATTTTATGCATTTCCAAGAGTATGGTTATATGATTAAATTGCTAGTACAACATTTTTACTGCCCCACTGAAATGATTTTAGCTGACGTTGTTATTTTATAAAGATTGGGGTGGGAGTTGGGGGAGGAAAGACGGGGCTAGTATAAGGATTTGCACGGTTCGTACAAAGGGATGGTAAATGTCACTCTTGTCCAAGCTTTATAAATCTTGCAATTTTGTTTTAAGTGTAAAACCCAGTTAAAATATTCTCTTGATTTCTCTTGCATTAGGTAATCACCAAAAGGCTTAGCTAACTGGGTTTTTTTGTCATTATATAGCAAATCAGATTTGAGTCTTTGCTTCTATTTTTCTTCCCTTTTTAAGATTGCGCTTAATGTCTTTTTCTGTGTCCTGCCTGACAGACACACCCATGATCTCCGGATTCATCAACTGCAAGTGAGAGTAAATGGCTGGGAGCAAGTGAGCCCAGTGTCTGTGGACAAAGTTGGGACATTTTTCCGATACGCAGCACCAGATAAAAATTCATCTTCCTCTACGGTGTGTGGCTGTAGAATGGGTGTTTCATGGCAGAGTAGTGCCCTGGCCACACCCCCTTAAAGCCAGGCAGCCAGACAGTTAAGCCTGTAATAGCTTTGCTCTAGTGAAATTTTCCTTTTATTTCCGCTAGCTCAAGGGAAAAGACATAAGATTATTTGGGGTCAGTCATAGGCATTGGTAATCAATATGTAGGTAAGCCCGGCAGTGGTTAATTTCAATAGAAGAACAAGATCTAAAATTGATGTTAGCACATGTTACCTCACCTGTGCAGATCCATTTCATACTCAGTTGGCCTGACTGACAATTTACTAGTCTACCAAACATGTATTGGCTTTATTTCACATATGAATTTCAAGTATTCCTTTATATACGATCTTCTTTAAATTTCTTATAATGCTGTTCCTTGATCCTTCTAGCTCTCTGTCTCCAAATCTTCTTCTCTGGCGTAAAGACCGACGTCCACTCTCTTTTCTTTTCTGATCACACATCCTCTCACACTCCCTTGCCCTGACTTCACTCCAGCCTGTAGTTCTGCCTGGGGAGTGACCGAGGGCACACCCCGACTACAGTGTGCAGATGGAGGCTGGTGTCCTGGCTGATGCAGCCGCCATGGTGCTCTTGCCCATACTCAGTCATACTTCGCAGGATACCTGCACTCATTTTTGAGTAGCAGTGTTGAGTAGGAAAGTGCAGATTTGCAGAGAGATTCTAGCTTCATTCATGAAAAATATTCTTGGAGAACACTGCTCTTTCCGCTGTTTCTCTCTGGTGCCCCAAGTTTCTTAGAAAAAGAAACTTTCTTTCAAGGTTACTTTTCTGCCTAAATTAACGTCTAGTAATGAAAGAAACAGTTCCCTCCAGATAGCTTTGTATTGTATTGATGCATTCTGGAGAAATTTTGCATACATTGAGTGGTTGTAAAATGAGTATTACTTTTCCCATATCTTCTAAAATAAGATATTTTCTCTTCGTAGTAGACCATACTTTACCTAAGAGTATTTACAAACACCACCCTTCCAAGCAAACTACATTGTCATTGAATTTAACGATGCCTGTAATCTTAGGTCTGTGCTGACTCTCTGACTTTTGGAATCTTCCTTAGATTGGCAGCCCAAGCAGCAGAACGAATATTATTCATCCCCAGGTTTATGTGAGTATGATTTTCCTGTGTCACTGTGTTTATTGAGTAGATACATTGCACCTGAACCATGCATAGACATATTTCTGGATGATCAGAGGACTTTGTGACATATATATGGTTGGAATTTATCTTTGTCTTTTTCTGTGAATGATTACCTTCCTTTTACAAGAACATGCAAGAAAGTGTTTTCACCTAACTTGGTGTGTGAGAATGAGTGTGTTTTGGTCCAAGGTCTCCTTTTCTTACTAAGTTAAAATGTAAATTAACCCTTGTATGGCTATATGTATTTCATAGTTTGTGGTCCAAAAGTCATCAAAGTAAATAAGAATGAAAAATACTAAGATTTTTTTTCCCCCATTTGGCTTTTCAAACATCATCAGAAGATGACATTAAAGAACTATTTTTAGGTTTTTGCTTATAATTTCTTCTCCCTGAGGATAGTAAGTTTTGAAATGTGAAATTTCAGGTAAGCTTGGAGGCGACAATATCAAGATTTAAAACAATTGTTGTTGGGCCTCGGCTCTGTTGAGACTTTCCTGGACTGGGTCATTGGAAGCTCTGCTGAGGATTATGCCCAGGATTGTCCCTCTGAAAACACTCCAGAACATTATAGTTTGCCTTTTCATTGGGACTTTCTGGAAGTCTTAGTTTAAAACATGGAGCTCTTCATTTTATTGTTTATTAGGTTAGTTTTCACCTACTGTTTGTTTTAATAAAAAAGTTGGCAATGTGAAAAGCTTGGATCTGGTGTCATTTGTTTCTCCAATAAAAAAGCGTTGTCAGTCTGTTCTGGACACTCATTCAAAGAATAGTATTTTCAGAAACCTTCTCTTTGGTGTACCTGAGATGGGTTTTATACTTGGAAAAACAATTTTCCTGGCACATGGTAGTAGCACAAAATGTGTGTTCAGTGTGTGAATGAACATATGGGAAAAGAAAGTAGTGGCTGCAACCCAACACCAGAAATAAGTTATTTCCCTCCATTATGTTGAGTGTCTGAACCTTGGTGTCCTCTTTATAAACGAGTGATTCTTAACAGAACTTAGAAAGTTATTGTGAAGAAAGAGTTTATTTTTAAAGTTTTTTGAAATACAAATGTTGGTTTTTCTATAGGCATGTCAATGAATAGTGTATGGGCCTAGAGAGTAAATTTTATGACATTAAGAAAAAGTTATTGTTCCTGTGAAAGGCATACCAACACAGACTCTTTATTATACACTCTCAGGATTTTACAAAGACAAGTTATGATCTCAGAGGACTTCCTTCTGTTTTTCTGTGTATATTTGGGCAGCACCCAACCCGTTGTTAATGTTCAAGGAATGTTTATTCACTTTGTTATTAATTAATGTTTATTCACATTGATATTCATATCAGAGAAGGTAAATCATTTAATGTTTTGGCAAGTCCTACCTCAGTGTTTCTAAGCTTTTTATTGCTTTGGGTGATTTTTATTCCCCTCCAGTAGAGTTGAAAACAAGTCTTCTTCACGGTTTCTATATAAGGGGTGATGTGTAGGAACGCAAGGGCATTATGAATGAAGGGTAACTTCCGGCAGATACTTTCTTACCAAATTGCAAGACTTTTGGAAAATTTGATAGGTTATTACCAGTTGTAGGTGAAGTTCTTTAGAATGTGTCTGGAGACCTAGGACTGATTTTATTTTGTGACACACTTTGTGACATCACATCTGAGTAGATTATCTATTTTTATAGAAATGTTTAGAATTGGCTGTTTAATAGTGTATATTTGTAGAATATTCATTCCTGTTATAGCTGAGTGATTTTAGGGCTTAATGACTAATTTCACTGAAGAGCTAGAGTAAGAAGATGCTTTGAATTTAGGCATTCTGGTTGGTATTATTGTATTTTGTGTGTTTTTTTAATTGAGGTAACATTCATTTACAACATTATGTAAATTTCAGATGTACATCATTATACTTTGACTTCTGTATAGGCTGCATCGTGTTCACCACCAGAAGTCTAGTTGCCATCTATCACCATATACACGTGCCCCTTTATCCCTTTCGCCCTCCCCCCATTCCCCTTCTCTGGTTACCACCAGTCTATTCTCAAGCTATACTCTCATTTCTGTCTCTTTTTCACAGTTCTCTTCACTCCCACCTGTCCGGGTGGTCTTTGCCGTGACTATGGAAGGCAGTGCTCGGAAAGTAATCACTGTCCGATCAGCCCTGATTGTGAAGAACAGACTCGAGACGCCAATGGAACTAAGATTGGACAGCCCATCAGCTCCAGACAGTAAGTTGTGACACGGTCTGTCTTCCTTTTATCCTGAGAGAGTCGAGCTTTGAGGGGAGGAGAGACCATTGCCTAAAAGCACTAACACTCGTCTCTGTGGCAGAGCCCGTGGTGCTTCCCGCCATCATGCCGGGGGATTCTTTTGCTGTGCCTTTGCATCTCACTTCTTGGCGGCTGCAGGCCCGGCCCAAAGGATTGGGTGTGTTTTTCTGTAAGGCTCCTATTCACTGGACCAATGTAGTGAAGACGACAGAGGTTAGTAGCAGCAAAAGAGAGTGCCACTCTATGGACACGGAAAAAAGCCGGTTCTTCAGGTATGCATGGCCGCTGCAATGGCATGTAAATTTTGCCTTTTTTTCCCTTCCTTTTCTCTCTAAGGGCCCGTAGTGATTCAGTTGTGCTTATTTAAAATCCTGAAGTCCTTTTTTCTTAAGTTCTTATGTTAGAGTTCATAAGAATTCTAGTGTTAACCCTTGGCAGTGGTGGGACTGTTGCTTATCATCTAATATTTATGGGAGAAACAACTAACACACACACTACTCACACATATAAGATTAGAAATGTGCATGTCTGCATCAGCATAAAGAGAGGACATGTAGGGAAGGAAGAAAAAACATTACTAGTTTATGTTCTTAAATTGGGAAGCAAAATCCTGGTGTTGGGAGTTTTTCAAATGTCGTATTTCAATGGAATTTGGATGAAGGACTAGTATGCACCTAGTATGACTTTTTTTGGAGACTTTGACAAAATTATCTAACCATTTAGATTCCTGTTTTCTCCTCTGAAGAATATAAGTAATATGTTACTAGATTCAATATTGGAAAAAATACCAGATTGCTATTGTTAGATCCTTCTAAACTTAGACTTTAAATTTATTTTGATTAGAAATTATCAGCTTTAGGGCCGGCTCCGTGGCTTAGCGGTTAAGTGCGCGCGCTCTGATGCTGGCGGCCCGGGTTCGGATCCCGGGAGCGCCCTGAGGCACCACTTCTCTGTCCAACGCGAGGCTGAGTCCCACGTACAGCAACTAGAAGGATGTGAACCTATGACATACAACTATCTACTGGGGCTTTGGGGGGAAAAAACTGAATAAATAAAATCTTTAAAAAAAAAAAAAAAAGAAATTATCAGCTTTAGTTTCCTTTATAGTGAAGACAGGCATTCATTTAGTTTAAACTTATAGAAGAGGTGTAAGAATAGTGTAAAGAATTCCAGTATACTGTGTACTCGGATGTGCCAGTTGTTAACAGACTAAAGGGAGAAATAAAAAGACACAGCCATCATTGGCGATTTTAGTGCTTCCCTCTCCCATTTACAAAACAAACAAAAACGATAAAGATATAAAAGGATTTGAATAGTATTATCAATCAGCTTGCCATAATTGACATTTATAAAATACTTTAACCAACAACTCCAGATTGCACATTCATTTCAAGTATGTGTGGCACATTCATTAAGAGAGACCATCTACTAGGCCATAAAACAAAGATCGGTAAATATTAAAGAATTGAAACTATACACAATATATTTCATGATCACAATAGGATTAAAGTAGAAATCATTAACAATAAGATGCCTGCAAAATCCCCAAATATTTGGAAATTAAACAGCACATTTCTAGATAACCCACGGGTGAAAAAACAAATCACAAAGTAAATTAAATATTTTGAACTGAACAATAAAAACCAGACATATCGGGGCTGGCCCGGTGGCGCAAGCGGTTGGGTGCGCGCGCTCCGCTGCGGTAGCCTGGGGTTTGCCGGTTCGGATCCCGGGTGCGCACCAATGCACCGCTTGTCAAGCCATGCTGTGGCGGTGTCTCATGTAAAGTAGAGGAAGATGGGCTGGGATGTTAGCCCAGGGCCAGTCTTCCTCAGCAAAAAAAAAAAAAAAAAAGGATTGGCAGATGTTAGCTCAGGGCCGATCTTCCTCACAAAAACAAACAAACAAAGAACCCCAGACATATTAAAATATGGGGGATGCAGCAAAAGCAGTTTTAGAGGAAAATGTACAGCTTTTAATACTCATATTAGAAAATAAGGAAAATGTAAAATCACTGATCTAAGCTCCTACCTTAAGCTAGAAAAAGAAGAGCAAATTAATTAAACACAAAGAAATAGAAAAAGAAAAGAATAAAAATAAGTATGGAAACGAAGGATAAAAATCATCTGATTATCTCAGTAGATGCAAAAGAAGCATTTGACAAAATTAAACATCCATGTATGATAAAAACTGACAACAAAGTTGATATAGAAGGAACATACTTCAACATAATAAAGGCTTATATGACAAACCCACAGCTAACATCATTCTCAACGGTGAAAAGCTTTCAGCTTTTCCTTTAAGATCAAGAACAAGACAAGGATGCCCACGCTCACCACTTTTATTCAACATAGTATTGGAAGTCCTAGCCACAGCAGTTAGGCAAGAAAAAGAAATAAAAGGCATCCAAATAGGAAAGGAAGAAATAAAACTGTCACTACTTGCAGATGACATGATACTATATATAGAAAACCCTGAATACTCCACCAGAAATCTGTTAGAACTAATAAATGAATTCAGTAAAGTTGCAGGATACAGAATTAATATACAGAAATCAGCTGCATTTCTATATGCTAATAATAAGCTATCAGAAAGAGAAATTAAGAAAACAATCCAATTTACAATTGCATCAAAAAGAATAAAATGCCTAGGAATAAATTTAACCAAGGAGGTGAAAGACCTGTACTCTGAAAACTGTGAGACATTGATGAAAGAAATTGAAGATGACACAAATAAATGGAAAGATTACTGTGCTTGTGGATTGAAAGAATTAATATCGTTAGAATGTCTATACTACCCAAAGCAATCTACAGATTCAATGCAATCCCCATCAAAATACCAATGGCATTTTTCACAGAACTAGAACAAAATATCCTAAAATTTGTATGGAACCACAAAAGACCCTGAATAGGCAAAGCAATCTTGAGAAAGAAGAACAAAGCTGGAGGTATCATGCTCCCTGATTTCAAACAATACTGCAAAGCTATAGTAATCAGAACAGTATGATACTGGTATGAAAACAGATATATAGATCAATGGGATAGAATAAAGAGCCCAGAAATAAACCCACACATATATAGTCAATTAATCTATGACAGAGGAGTCAAGAATATACAATGGAGAAAAGACAGTCTCTTCAATAAATGGTGTTGGGAAAACTGGACAGCTACATGCAAAAGGATAAAACTGGAACACTATTTTACGCCATATACAAAGATAGATTCAAAATGGCCTAAAGACTTGAATGTAAGACCTGAAACCATAAACTCCTGGAAGAAAACATAGGCAGTCAGTTCTTTGACATCAGTCTTAGCAATATGTTTTTAGACCAGTCTCCTCAGGCAAGGGCAACAAAAGCAAAAATAAACAAATGGGATTACATCAAACTAAAATGGTTTTGCACAGCGAAGGGAACCATCGACAAAACCGAAAGGCAACTTACTGAATGGGAGAAGATATTTGCAAATCATACATCTGATAAGGGGTTAATATCTACAATATATAGAGAACTTAATATCAAAAAAAAAATCTGATTAATAAATGAGCAGAGGACTTGAATAGACAGTTTTCCAAAGAAGACATAACAAATGGCCAAGAGGCACATGAAAAGATACTCAGTATCACTAGTCATCAGGGATGAGTATCACTAGTCATCAGGGAAATGGGGCTCAAAATGAGATATCACCTCACACCTATCAGAATGGCTTTTATCGAAAAGACAAGAAATAAGTGTTGGTGAGGATGTGGAGAAAAGAGAACCCTCGTACACTGTTGTTGGAATGTAAATTGGTGCAGCCACTGTGAAAAACAGTATGGAGGTTCCTAAAAAAATTAAAAATAGAACTGCCATATAATCCAGCAGTGCTACCTCTGGATATTTAGCTGAAGAAAACAAAGGCACTAGTTCAAAGAGAATATGCACCCATATGTTCATTGCAGCATTATTTACCATAGCCAAAATATGGAAGCAACATAAGTGTCCATTGATAGATGAATGGATAGAGAAGATGTGGTATATATTTACAATGGAATGTTAGTTATAAAAAAGAAAGAAATCTTACTATTTGCACCACCATGGATGAACCTAGAAGGTACTATTATGCTAAGTGAAATAAGTCAGAGAAAGACAAATACCATATGATTTCACTTATATGTGGAATCTAAAAACAAAACTAAACAGAAACAGACTCATAGATACAGGAAACAAACTAGTGGATACCAGAGGGAGGAGGGGTTGTGGGGGCAGGTGAAATAGGTGAAGGTGATTAAGGGGTACAAACTTCTAGTTATAAAATAAATAAGTCATGGGGATGTAATGTACAGCCTAAGGAATATGGTCAATAATATTGTAATAACTTTGTAAGATGACAGATAGTAACTAGACTTCTTGTGGTGATCATTTTGTAATGTATATAAGTATTGAATCACTCTGATGTACACTTGAAACTAATAGGATATTGTATGTCAATTATACTTTAGTAAAAAAAGTATGGAAATCAATGAAGTAGAAAGCAAACAATAGAGAAAATCTATTGATTTTGAAATCAATAGAAGTTGGCTTTTTGAAAAGATTCATAAATTTGATAAACCTTTCATAAGACTATTCAAGGAGAAAAGAGAGAAAACATAAATTACCAATATAAGGAATGAAAAAGGGGGGCATTATTATAGATCCTACAGACATTTAAAGGATTAAAAGGAGATATGAATAATTTAATGCAAATAAATTCCACATTGGAATGACAGATTTCTTGAAAAACACAAATTACCAGAACTGACACAAAGAAGAAATATAAAATCCAAATAGCCCATATCTATTAAAGAAATTTAATTTATAATAAAAAGCCTTCTAGGCCCAAGGTGGCTTCACTAGTGAATTCTACTAGACATTTAAGGAAGAGAAAATACCAGTTCTATGCAAACTTTTTCAGAAAATAGAGGAGGAAGGAAGAATTCCTGACTCATTTTATAAGGTCAGCATATCCCTGATACCAAAACTGATACGGATATTATAAAAAAAAGAAAATTATGAACCAGAATTCCTCCATGAAGAGATCCAAAAATTCTTAGCAAAATATTACCAAATAGAATCCAGCAAGTATGGTCTATCCCAAGAATGTAAGATTAGCTTAACATTTGAAAATCCATAAATGTAAATCACCATATTAACAGACTAAAAGAGAAAAAAAACATCAGATCATCTCAGTAAATGCAAAAAAAAGCATCTGATAGAACTCAACGCTCATTCATGATAATGCTCAGCAAACCAGGAATAGAAGGGAACTTTTTCAGTGTTAAAGGGCATCTCTAATAAACCTACAACTACTGTTTTACTTAATGGTGAAACCTTAAACGTTTTTTCCTTGAGATTGGAACCAGCTACTCTATTTGACATTGCACTAGTAGTACTAGCCGTTGCAATAAGGATAAATAAATAAACAAGAAATTGAAAAAGCATAAAGAACAGAAAAGAAGTAAAACTGTTGTTGTTTGCAAATGACACAATTTGTGTAGAAAACACGATGAAATATATAAGAAAATTATGAGACCTAATTTATCAAGATTTCAGAATTCGGGATCAACCTATGGAAATCAATTGTATTCTTATATTCTAGCGATAAACGATTGGAAAACGTGATTTAAAAAAATACCTTTTACAATAGCATCAAAAAACATTACCCAGGAGGCCGGCCCCGTGGCATAGTGGTTAAGTGCACGTGCTCCGCTGCTGGCGGCCTGGGTTTGGATCCTGGGCGTGCGCCGATGCACTGGTTGTCAGGCCATGCTGTCCCACATAAAGTGGAGGAAGATGGGCATGGATGTTAGCTCAGGGCCAGTTTTCCTCAGCAAAAAAAGAGGAGGATTGGCATGGATGTTAGCTCAGGGCTGATCTTCCTCACAAAAAAAACAAACAACAACAAAAAAAAACATTACCCAGGAGTCAATCTAAGGAATGATATGCGAGTCTTCTACCCTAGAAATTACAAAACCTTGCAGAGAGATGTTAAAGAAAACCTAACTGAGTGGAAAGATAAAACCAAGTTCATGGATTAGAAGGCTCAGTGTTGTTAGGATTTCTATTCTCACTAAATTGTTCTGGAGATACAACCCAGTTGGCTATTGACAACCCAATTGGTTATCAATAGGATAATGAATAAATAAAAAATGGCCTATTCATACACTGGCATATGAATCAAATACTGATGCATACAACAACATGGCTGAATCGTTAAAACTTCACGTTGAGCAAAAAAAAGCCAGATGCAAAGTAGTACATAATGTATCATTCTATTTGTATGCAGTTCAAGAACAGGCACAACTAATCTATAATGATAAATATCAGAACGTGGTTGCTTGAACGATGGGAGAGGATAATGGTTGGAAAGTATTATGAGGGAACTTTCTGGAATGTGAGAAATATTCTATAACTAGTTTTGAATGGTGGTTATAGAGGTGTATATAGTTGTCAAAAGTCGTTTATAAATTTAAAATCTATACATTTTACATGCATCTTTACATTTTATTGTGATTTAATTATACCTCAATAAATATGTTTGGATTGAAAATTGTAATTATCTTTTGAATGATATTACTTATATTTGAATGAATTACTGAACCATTTTAATGTTATGCTTTCTCATACTCAGCTAAGGAGAAAAAATTCAAGTTCTTCATTCAAGTCTAATGATTTTCACACCATTTTGTCTTCATAGGTTTTGTGTGGCCATAAAGAAAGAGAATTATCCAGATTACATGCCCTCAAACATATTTTCTGACAGTGCAAAACAGATTTTCAGACAGCCTGGGCACACCATATATCTCCTGCCAACTGTGGTCATCTGCAACTTGCTGCCCTGTGAACTTGACTTTTATGTCAAAGGAGTGCCAATCAACGGGACGCTGAAACCCGGCAAAGAGGTGGCTCTGCACACAGCTGACACATCCCAGAACATTGAACTGGGTGAGGATATAGTCCAATAATCATTTGTAGTGATTCTATGAGAAAATGTCAATATTTTGTGATTATTTAGTAAACATTTTGGAGAAATTGTAGCACATGTAATATCTCAATTAGCCAGCTCAAAGGATGCACGCAGTTTAAAAAAAACAATGAAACTTCTAAGATAGGAAATTATCGAAAGAAAAAACTGAATAAATCCAGAAGATTTACAGAAGCAGCAGTCACCAGAGCCTTTTTTCTTCTGTTGCTCTCTCTTTTTTTTTTTTGTGAGAAAGGTCAGCCCTGAGCAAATGTTCGATGCCAATCCTCCTCTTTTTTCTTTTTTACTGAGGAAGATTGGCCCTGACCTAACATCGTGCCCATATTCCTCTACTTTATATGGGATGCCGCCACAGCATGGCTTGACAAGCAGTGTGTCGGTGCGCACCCGGGATCCAAACCTGCGAACCCCGGCTGCCAAAGCAGAGCGCACGCACTTAACTGCTTGCACCACCGGGCCGGCCCCTCTGTTGCTCTCTTGATGTGTGACTACAGGCAGTCATTTCATCTTTTCAAACCATGCTTTTTCCTAGCTGTAAAATGAGCACAATCGTATGTCTCTTCTTCTCTTCTCAGGAAAGGGAAAAGTGTTTGCTGAGCACGCACTGTGCTCCAGGCATTATGTCAAGTCTGTCACACACATGATCTCGTGTGATCCTTACAGCAACTGTTATTTGTCCCATTTTACTGATGGAGAAATTGAGGTGTGGAATGTGTAATGCATCAAGTAATTTTCAGTTGTAGGGATGCATAAAGTCAAGGTAGACAATTATCATATTTGCAGCACTCATAACAAAGAGCTACTCTGGAGTGTGAGCAGGAAGTATATTTCTTTAAGGCTGTGGTAGACATGTTGAGATAATAGTGACTCAGATATTTATCTTGTTACAGCTTTGTGATTTCACTGTATCATCTCATTTCATCTTCATAACAGCACATGTTTCAGGCAGAAAGAACAGCTGTTGTCCCCATTTTACAGATGAGGAACCTGAAACTCATTGAACTTAAGCAGCGTGTCCCACGATGATAAGCTTGCATTTCAACGATTATATAAACCCTTGAGCTTAATGTAGAAAAGAAAAATAGTGCAATGCTCGTTGTCCATTCTAAAGAAAAGAGGTCTTTGCTCTGGCGTTTAAGTATTTCTTCAACAAATATTTATTGAGCCCCTGTATAAAATGGAAATATCCTCCCGCCCCACCATCACTATGTGCACACCTAGCACTCATCTTCCCAGTCATGCTTTCTATGGATTATCACTTTTAATAACAATCCTGCAATGGAGATACTATGATTATCCCCATTTGGCAAATGAGACACAGCTAGATTAAATAGTTTGTCGCACATCACGCAACTAGTAAGAACAGACTAGGAATTTGAAGCCAGGCAGTTTGGCTGCAGAAACCTTAGCTCTTACTCTGTACTTGCCTTTATTCTGTTTCAGGCACCCAGCACAGATCCTGATGTACAGTAAACTCTTAATAATCATAGCTGTTATTGATAGCTTTTTGGTATTCTCATCCTTCCAGTTATGCAGTTCAGACTGCCTAGTGTGATTTCCAGGCCATCTGGTTTGCTTCATATTTATTCTCTCCCCAGCTAAAGGAAAATGGCCATTCTAATGAGATTTTTGCCAGGTAGATCCATAGGTATTGATTTTTCCAAAAGGAATCCAATTTCATTTGGCTCTGGGCTATTTTGTAAACTAAAGTGAGAACTCAGACAATAGTTTGTATCTTCTTTAGGGGTATCGCTGGAGAATTTTCCACTCTGTAAAGAATTGCTCATTCCACCTGGAACTCAAAACTACATGGTAAGAATGCGACTCTATGACGTCAGCCGGCGGCAGCTGAACCTCACCATCCGGATTGTGTGTCGAGCAGAAGGATCCTTGAAGATCTTCATTTCTGCTCCATATTGGTTGATTAACAAAACAGGTATGTGCAGAGGCTGCTCAAGTAGGCCTTCAGGGTGGGTCGTGGGAATTCAGATTTATTTGCTCAGCTGACTAAATGGAGCCAATGCAAATAGATTACTTCAACAGTCTAAGCTGCTGAGACTTTCCTGCTTCCATAATAAGTGCTTAATCATGGTCAAAACTGTCCTTTTAGACAACGAGCTGACCCCACTAAATAAATTCAATCTTCACTATCTTCTCCCTTGACGATTTTTTTTTCCTTTTACCATTTACGTCTGTCTTGCATGGACTGGGTGGGATTGATGTAAACTTTTCCCCTCCTTCCTAAAGGGTTACCACTGATCTTCAGACAGGACAATGCAAAGACAGATGCTGCAGGCCAGTTTGAAGAACATGAGCTGGCCCGGAGCCTGAGCCCTCTCTTATTCTGCTATGCTGACAAAGAGCAGCCAAACCTGTGAGTACAGTTATTTATGGGAAGGGGAAATAAGCTCCTAGGGAAGGGAAAAAATTAGCAAAGGCTATAGTATATCTGTGTAAGTAGAAATATACTGTAGATAACAATCCTGACTTGGCAGGAGAATAGGACCATGACCTAATGGGATTTTTTTCAGATCTAATTTCTGTGTTATTTGATATTGAAAATAAACCATTTGGTTGGTTTGTAATGAAAGCTAGTTTTATTTTACGTGTATTGAAGTAGTTCTATTCATAACTCTGCCAATGAAGAGAAACCCACATGTTCTCTTTCTTCTCTGCACAGTTTTCTTCCCCTGTTAGCTCTCAGCACAGGCAGAGGAGCGGCATCAGAGGGGAGATAGACTGGCCCTTTGGTAAATCCTGCCCCCCATTAATCTAATGCAGGTCGTTTTCTGTAAGGTTTTGAAATCCATCTCCTTTACTGTTGAAATAAAGTGTGCCATTGCAAGATCTCAAAGCACTCATTTTTAAAAAAAGGCAGGGAAAAGCAACAGTTGTGAGGATTAGATGACATGCCCTTTTAATGTATGATGGGAACATTAATTCACTTTTGTTGTTGGTTTTGACATTCTGCTTTTTACAGGAGTCTTCTAATGTATAGCCTTAATCCAAAGATAAATGGGCGTATCTGATACTGCTAAAATGCCATACCCCATTATCTGTAGAAGTATGCTGCAAGCTTACCAGGAAGGCTTAGGGAGCACTATGCACCAGTGGATACAGATGCGTCCACCAGGAAGGGCTGGAATCTAGGTTGGTGCCAGAGTCAGGAGAGGACTGACTGGGGTGCTGGACATAGTAGGAGATACAGACAGTCACATGACGTGGTTAGCAAGCCCAGTCTCACTCTTTTCCTGAAAAGACCGTGACAGTTTTAGGTCTAGGGCTTGACATTCACAACATAGTTTTAATGCTATAGTTCATAACATAGTTCTATCCAGAGAATTTGCAGTTCCCAAAGCATTTCCACAGTGACTGTCTCATTTGATTCTTCCAGCATCCCCGTGGATTAGGCAGGGCAGGAAATACTGTTTTATTTTAAGATGAGGAAACTGGCTCAGAGAGAGAGTTACCTGCTCAAGGTGACGTTGCTTCTTAGTGGTAGAGCCAGAGCACACATTCAGGAATTATCTTTTCAGGATCCCTGACAAGACACTGGCCAGCTAAGCAGTGGCTTATCATTTTAATAGTACCAGGCCTTAAAAGGAATGTACCATTAGCTGCATTTTCTGTACATACTTTTCTTGTATATTCAAGGTATTTCACGAACCCTTGAAACACCTGAGTCAGGAAAGTATCAGTTTGCCTTGAATCCTTGTTTTTCAGAGGAGTAATAGATATTGTAGCATTTTCCTCATGTCTTATGGTCATAGAATCATAATGCTTTCTCCAAAGTGTTTGGTTGTAGACATCAGTACATTTCACACGTTGTTGTACTATGGCTACCTCTAAGATAGAGTTTGACCGCTGATTCATTGCCTTGCTGTGTTTGGGAATCACCTGAGAGTAAGGAAGAGTCAACATTCGAGTTCTAATTTCAGATGGTAGACACAGCAGTGTTTCCTGATTAGAACAGGTAGATGAGGCTTTCTCATGAATGAATATATACATCTTTGCTTTTCTGCCCCACAGCTGCACGATGAGAGTCGGAAGGGGAATTCATCCCGAAGGCATGCCAGGCTGGTGTCAGGGCTTCTCATTGGATGGTGGTAGTGGTGTCCGAGCTTTGAAAGTCATCCAGCAAGGAAACCGCCCAGGGCTGATCTATAACATTGGTGGGTTATATGTGGGGCAGCGGGAGAATCAGAACCATTGGCCGATGACCTCAGGTGTGGAAGAATAAGCTGGGCATATATTTTGACCTGGCTGCAAGTGCTGATTTTCTCATTTGGCATTGGGTCAGGTGTCTGTTCTCTGAATGCTAGGTTGATATCAATGCAGATCTATTCTGTTAGGGATCTAAGGAGCCATCTAAACACTGCCCTTTTGAGGTCTGGGCCTCTGTTTAATTTCAAACACACCTGTGTCAGGAAAGTATCAGTTTGGCTTGAATCCTTGTTTTTCATGGGAATAATAGGAACACTTAGAATGCTTTTCATCCTCCAAGCATTTCCCACACATTCATTAAAACTTGCAAACCCTAAGAGGGTAAGAAGCATTGTTCTCCTTGAAACTGAAGCAGAGAGGTTAAGTGACTTGCCCAAATGCAAAGGGGAAGTCTGGGTCAGACATAGGATTATGATTGGGGCATCCACAATTGAAGATGAAAACATGATAAAATGCACTTGGTGGTCATAGTAAGTAGAAGCCCCTAAACCAGCTTAGCTTACAGAGGTGGAGAGTGGTGAGGGAAGGGGGAATATACTGTACCTATATACCTCATAGCCGCCTGGAACACTCAAAACATTTCCTGAAGAGTTAGGATAAATTTGATTTAAATATGCCTCAGGTTTAAAATGTTAGTAGTGCATCTTTCCTTTAGTATATGATTTCCAAGGATCTCAAAGCACTGTGTAGTGTTGAATGTTGGAAAACGGTCTAGAACTGTGCTGTCCATTGAACTTTCTTCGATGAAGGAAATAGTCTATTTTGCACTGTACAGTATGGTAGCATTAGCCCCACGTGGCTGCCAAGCACTTGAGAGTACATTACTAAGAAATGTGACGGAGTTGAATTTTTCATTTTATTTAATTTTAATAAATTTAAATAGCCATATATGACTAGTGGCTACTGTTTTGGACAGTGGAGACATAAAGAGTCATGTTATGGAAGGAAAAACTGAGATGGGACCCTTTAGCTATTTACCCTGAATCCCATGGCGGGTCAGGGATATGTTTAAGTGTTTGAGGGTTTATTAGTAGAAGAGTTTCTTCTGAGTCTAGTTTCCTATTCATGTTTTTTCAACATGAATTTGTATACATTCTCCCCTGAAACGGGAGCTGTCTCCTTTAAAAGTGACATTAAGATTTTTAATAGAAGAAACAAACTTTATTTGATCCTCCAGCTGAGGGTCATTTTCTTTACTTTTCCTCACATTTGTTTTCTCCACCTCTTAAATAGGCAAAGGCCGCTTCATGCTGTGTTTGGCTTTCTCCTGGGGTATCTTGTCCTTGATACAGTTTGCAAAGCAAGCTACCACATGCTGCCGGAAGCTATAGTTGGGACAGACTTGGGGGAGAATGGAGCCTGTGCCTTCTAAAGCAGCTGGCACTGAGGAACCACCAGACTTCTTGCAGAGAAGTAAATTGAGCTGTCCCGTCAGGAGTATGCAGTGAGGGCGCTTGTAAACTTACATGCTAGGAGCATTCATTAAAACTTACTACATGTGTTTTTAGGACAAAACTGTGATTTGAATTTTGTTGTTACACCCAAGAAAGGAGTAGAGGGGGTGAACCGAGATAGGACTTTATAATTCTTAAGGATCATGAGATCTTGCCGTATATTATCGAGGGAATTTGTGGAATCTCTTAGTTGAATATTTTTGAAGAACTGGATAGATAACTGGCTCCCTATCAGGAAGGTTTTAAGCACAGTCCCAAGCTGAAAAGCCAGGGAGGGCCCTGCCGGTTAGCCTTACATGTACCTCCAAAAGAAGGATTTTGAACATTTTTATCTTATCAGCTGTTCATTTATTGGAGGTTTGCCAGGGCAGTCTAAGATGAAAAGGGAAACAGAAAAGCTTGCCTTTTTCCAAAAATTGAGTCTCAGTACTGTAGACTCTTTTTATAATATCAAATTAAACACAACTTTTGTAGGCAGACTTTGTATTAGTTGAGATCAGCTGGCTATGATAATGTTGATTTCTGACAATTAATGCTTTTCTGTATGTCACAAAAAGAAAAGTGGTATGGTATATCTCCCTACTCCAGGATTACTTCACATTTCTTAGACACAGAGCTCCAGAGATTTTTGTTTTTGTGATTTTCTCGGTTTTTCAGGTATTTTGAAGACTTATATTAAAGGAATACCAGATTTTTAAGCCAGTACAAGTGAATTATGGAGTTAACAGATTGGAATATTTATAATTTAGATTATGTTGGGACATCCAGGACACCTAGGTGTCATATCCTAAGGTCTCTTCCCTTTTTATGGTTCTCTTGATACTTGTTGAGTGCTGGGTGGGGTCCTTATATGTGTCCCATCATGGTATGAGCAAGGGCTCCCAAGGCAGGCGGCCTGGGTTTGAATCCCAGCTGTGCCACCTGCTGGCTGCGTGACCTAGGGCAAGTTACCTAGCTTTCCATGCCTTAGTCTCCTCATCTGTAAAATGGAAAGAATGAAAACACCTAACTCATAAAATTGTTATGAGGATTGCATCTAGAGCCTTTGGTAGAGGATATGGCGTGTATTGAGTTCAATAAATATTACTGTTATTATTTCTACTGTAAATATTTTTATCATTGTATAACCAGAGCTCAACCCAGTACCTTGAATATAGTTGCTATATTTTTTGTCCAAATGAATGAATAATTCATCCTGCTGAGTTTTGTATTTTTAAAAATTGTTATCAGTGTTTTTAAGATAGTTCAGTGCTATTTCATTTTTTGCTTTCCTTCTTTGGGGCCTGGTGTTTTGAGATTTCCTTCTAATTGATTATAACTTTCTTTCCTTGCTATGTGTTCTGTTCACTGTTTTTTTTTTTCAGTACACAGGTGCCAAAAACATTTATTTTAAGAATGAATAAATTCTATGATATTTAGCATTATTTCAGCTGGATTCTTGGGCAGTGCGCTAAAAAAATACTGGAGAAGAATCAGTTGAGTTCAGGGCAGTGCAGAATCAACAATTAAGTAATCTGAAATTTCTACTGTATGCTGTAAAAGGGGCAAGTTTTCTAGGAGGAAATTCTGTGTCCCAGATGTAAGCAGAAATGTATTACATAAACTTTCTTAACAGTTACCTTCATAAATGGAAACCACAGGTATCTGTGACTAAACACCTGTGTGTTTTAGTTGCTGTTATAACAGTACATGCTTTTTGAAGAAGCTAGGAATTACGGGAATGGTGATATTGCACTGAGACTTTTTAAGGCCTAAATGGGGATAAAGAATAATACTTTGAGTACAACTGCTGTTTTCATTCCATTTTTGGAAGGCTTGACAGCCTTTCTGGGTGATAGAATTGTCTTCTCAGAGAAACTAAGTAATTGTGAAGACTGTTTATTTTTGTCAGACCACGAATTTTCTTTCTTCCAATTAATTCATGTAAGTGGTTTTTGTTATTTGTAGGTATTGATGTCAAGAAAGGCCGAGGTCGATATATTGACACCAGTATGGTCATCTTTGCCCCCCGTTACCTGTTAGATAATAAATCATCTCACAAGCTTGCATTTGCACAGAGGGAATTTGCCAGGGGACAGGTAAGCAGTTTGCTTTTGAAGAATGACTAGTGTTTATTTAATAGCACAGTGAGTTTTAATGTCATGGCTTATCTCCCCATCAACACTGTAAGTTTTGTGGTATAAGTAACCATTTTGCGCCTTTGGTACCCTAAACAGCTCCTAGAAGTGGGCAAGGCCCAGAGTAGGTACTCAGTAAACATTTACTGTCTTGACTTGACTTGTTGACTGAGCCAGTGATCCTGTGTGTTTTAGGGAACCGCCAATCCCGAAGGTTACATTTCCACCCTTCCTGGTTCTAGTGTGGTGTTCCATTGGCCTCGGAATGACTATGATCAGCTGTTGTGTGTCAGACTGATGGATGTTCCCAATTGTATTTGGTCTGGAGGCTTTGAAGTCAACAAAAATAATTCCTTCCATATCAACATGAGGTAAGTTCAGCAACTGTATTTAGACAGACGGTAGCCTTGTTGGAGGTGCAGTAATGTAAATGGTAAACTGTACATACCATATAAATTTTAAATATTTGTAGAGCTATAAATAGTAAGTAGTAAATAGTAATACAACTCCTTCATGAAATGGGCTCATATGTTTCTGGCTCAGACAAAGGTCTTAAAACTTTCAAAGACCAGGTAAATGTGAGTAACATTTTGATGGAATGAATTAAAGGAAATGTCGACAGTTTTGACCATTGCACAATTGCTGTGTTCTGAGGTTCCAAGTTCAAGGGTGGCACTGAGCACATGCCTGCCTGCAACTCCGAAAATTCTGTCTGCATTTTGATGGTAACACTGATTATAAACACTTCTGTCTATTCTTACACACTGTGCAAACTCTTCTCTCATGTGATGCTGTTTCAGTAAATCATCTGGCCTTCTTCGCCCAATGCAGTGACCCTCAGGTCCTTGTTAAGAAAAATCAACCAAATTCAGCCTCTTGCTGAATGACTCTTGCTGCTTTCATCAAATGCTTTTTTAAAAAATGTATTTAAAAATTTTTTTAAATTGTGGTATAATACACTTATGGAATATTAGAAAGCTACACAAAGACCCAGGGATTATTTTATGAACTTTTCATAGCATAAAATTTACCATATTAACCATTTTTAAGGTACCTACTGTTAAGTACATTCATATTGTTGTACAGCCAATCTCCAGAACTCTTTTCATCTTGAAGAACTGAAACTCTATACCCATTAAACAGCAAATCCCAATTTTCTCCTTCTCTAACCCCTGGCAACCACTATTCTACTTTCTCTACGAATTTGACGAGTCTAGGTACCTCAGATAAGTGGAATCATACAGTATTTGTTTTTTTGTGACTGGCTTATTTTACTTAGTAATGTCCTCAGTGTTCATCCATGTTGTGACATATGTCAGAATTTCCTTCCTTTATAAGACTGAATAATATGTCCTTGTAAGTATATACCACATTTTGCTTATCTGTTCATCTACTGATGGAGACCTAGGTTGCTTTTACCTTTTGGCTGTTGTGAATACAGCTGCTATGAACATGGATGTACAATACCTCTTTGAGTCCCTGCTTTCAGTTCTTTTGGGTGTATACTCAGAAGTGGAACTGTTAGATCATATGGTCATTCTATTTTTAATTCTTTAAGGAACTGCCATGCTGTTTTCCATAGCAGCTGCACCGTTTTACGCTCTTACCAACAGTGCACAAGGGTTCCAATTCCTCCACGTCCTTGCCAACACTTCTGGTTTTTTTGTGTGTGTGTGTGAGGAAGATTGGCCCTGAGCTAACATCTGCCAATCCTCCTCTTTTTGCTGAGGAAGACTGGCCCTGGGCTAACATCTGTGCCCATCTTCCTCAACTTTATATGGGACGCCGCCACGGCATGGCCTGACAAGCGGTGCGTCGGTGTGCGCCCAGGATCCAAACCAGTGAACCCTGGGCCGCCGCGGCAGAGTGCGCACACTTAACCACTTGTGCCACTGGGCCAGCCCTCTGCTTTTTTGATAGTAGCCATCCTAATGGGTGGGAGGTGGTATCTCATTGTGGTTTTGATTCACATTTCTCTAATGATTATTAAGGTTGAACTTTTCATGTGTTGGGCATTTGTATATCTTCTTTGGAGAGATGTCTGTTCTTTTGCCCATTTTTGAATTGGGTTGTTTGGGGTTTTTTTTTGAGTTGTAGGAGTCCTTTATATATTCTGGATATATAACCCCTTATGAGATACATGATTTGTGTATATTTTCTCCCATTTCATACATTGCCTTTTCACTCTGTTGATTGTATTCTGTGATGTAAAGAAGTGTTAAACTTTGATATAGTCCAACTTATCTATTTTATTGCCTGTGCTTTTCATGTCATATTCAAGAAATCGTTGCCAAATCCAATGTCATGAAGCTTTTTCCCTGTGTTTTCTTCTGAGAGTTTTATAGTTTTAGCTCTTACACTTAGGTCTTTGATGCATTTTGAGTTACTGTATGTATATGGTGTAAGGTAAGGGTCCAACTCCATTCTTTTGTTTGTGGATATCTAGTTTTCCCAGCACCATTTGTTGAAAAGACTCTCCTTTCCCTGTGGAATGGTCTTGGCACCCTTGTCAAAGATTATTTGACTCTATATGTGACGGTTTATTTCTGGCCTCTCTATTCCATTCATCCATATGTCTTTATGCCAGTATTACACTGTTTGGATTACTGGAGTTCAGTAATAAGTTTTGAAATCAGGAAGTGTGAGACCTCCAACTTTGTTCTTTTTCAAGATGATTTTGGCTATTTGGAATCCACTGAGATTCTATCTGAATTTTAGGGTGAACTTTTTTCTATTTCTGGAAAAAAAACACTTAGATTTTGATAGAGATTGCATTAAATCTGAAGATCCACTTTGGGTAGCATTGACATCTTAACAGTGTTAAGTCTTCCAATCCATGAACATGGGATACCTTTCCATTTATTTGTATCTTCTTTAATTTCTTTCATCAAATGCTTTTGAAGCTAAAGACACTGAAATCAGTGCTATTTTAATGCATTTAGAAGCAAAATTTAATCTTTTATACTTTACGGTTAGTTCTCCATTGAGAACACTATTATAAAGGGGACAGAACAATGGCTAATTTAATAATAGATGATCCAAAGCAGTATCTGTATTTGACTTAAAAATTGCATTATCTGAGGGTTTTTTGTTTTTTTTCCCTCTATCTTTCAATAGTGTGCCTTTTAAAATTATCTTTGCCCTGGCCCTTATTTGAGTTAATTGCATCTGGTATAGTGCTTTTTAAGCTGTGCTCTTAGGAGTCATCTGGTCTAAGGAGGTGACTTAAGAGGCCAAGGGAGTCAAGTAAGCAGGGCTCCAGTGCCCTTATCCCTGCTTCAGCCAGAACTCTTGTCTGTTAGTATCCTGGGTTCCCTACAAGATTTCATTTGGAGGGGGTGGGGGAAAGTGAGGAGTTCTGCAGCTAAAACCACTGTTGATTTATCCCAATCTACTAGAGTAGTAGAGTATCGACTCTAGTAGTGGATACTACTAGAGTAGTAGAGTATCTAGAGTATCTCTACTACTGCCTGGGTGGAGGCAGCCCAGATATGTTGTGTGAGAAGAGGAAGCCAATTTGGAATTAAGCAAAAAAGTTACTCATGATTACTTTAAAAAAAAAGAGAGAGAAAGAAAGACAGTAAAAGGTGTAGAGATAGGAGAAGAAAATGAGTTGTGTACCTTCGTTAACCCTTTTGAAATCGTTTTTGTGTGCAGTCCTAAACTCTTGAGCACAGACCTATGCCGTCTGTTACTTTCCTTTACTTTCCCCACCTTTTCATGATGAAATAGTTTAAGCCTACAGAAAACTGGTAAGAGTAGTACAATGCACATTCCTATATCTTTTATCTAGATTTACTACATTTCAACATTTTGCTGTGTTCTTATTTTCTTTCCACACATGCACACATGCCTACTTTTTTTCTGAATCATTTGAAAGTAAATTGAAGTCATCTTAGTACTTCAGCCATAAAAACTTCATTTATCACCTAAAGACAAGGACATTTGTCTAAATAAATATCATTACACACTGAAGAAATTTAATATTGATGTGTTTTCTAATAAATTGTCCTTTAAAATGTCCTTCACAGCAGCCCCCCTCCCCTGATCTAGGAGCCAGTCAAGGATCGTGCATTTTATTTGGCTGATACGTTTCATCTGCTTTAATCTAGGGTAGTCTGTCTCTTTTTTGTCTTTATTGACCTTGACATTTTTAATAAGTCCAAGCCAGTTTCTTGTAGCACGTCCTATTTTCTGGATTTTTCTGATAGTTTCCTATATATAGATTTGGGTCAAACATTTTTGGTAAGAATACTACCTATGTGATTGTGTGTTTCACATTGCATCTCATCAGGAGGCCTGTGACGTCTGTTGGTCCCATTATTGATGTTGCTAAATTCGATCATCACTTGGTTAAGGTGTTATCCACCAGGTCTCTTTATTCTAAGGTTACCTTTTCTTCTTTGTAAATAAAAGTAGTCCATTGGGGCGATAATATGAGACTGTGTATATTGTTTCCCAAAATCCTTTCACTCAGTGGTTTGATTGTTCTTACCTGAATCAGTTATTACATTGGTGGTTACAAAATGGTAATTATCTAGTTCTCTCATTTCTTCTGCATTTATTACCTGATATATTTCTGTGAAGAAGAGCTTTCTTTTCTCTCCAGTGATATATCTTTATATAAATACACACACATAAAAATTATGATACATACTGGTACCTCCAACCACAGTATTCTTCCTTACCTTCCTCATCCTACAGTGAGAGCTCAGATTATCAATAACATTGATATATTAGTTTGAACCATATGAAATTGTTCTTTTTCTAGGTGAAAAGTAGTCTAATATCAATAATTTTATGTAGTTCAACCAATATTTATTCATTTGCTACACTGACACTGTTACCCAAAACAAACACCCTAAGTATAATTTGTAGATCTTGTTGTACAGTTACCATGTGCTGTTCAAAAGTTGCTCAAATGAATTCTTTTTTACTGTCTGATTATACTGTCAATTTCTACTTTTTTAGTGTGATCAAAGAGCACACAGTGATATTGATTGAGGTCCAGGCAATATTGTGATTGTGCAAAGTATGAGAAGAAAGTGAACTGTAACTTGTTTCCTCCATTTTAATCAGCCTCTTTTGTTTCTTTTTTTCTGCAGAGATACCCTGGGAAAATGCTTCTTCCTGCGCGTGGAAATTACTCTCCGAGGAGCTACCTATAGGATCTCCTTTAGTGACACGGATCAGTTACCCCCTCCTTTCCGAATCGACAACTTCTCTAAGGTATCAAGTGTAGTTGAGGGCCAGTTTGGCTGTTTCATACATAGGAAGGTAGAGTATGTACTGCCCTTAAGTTAATGATGATACATTTTAAACTTGGGTTTAAAAGAAGCTCTACAAGGATCTCTATGGCTGGACAACCCTAGAAATCCTTACCCCTAGGAGGTGGTTCCTGCTGGTTATTTTCATTGCTGGGCAGCCTTGTCCAGAAGTGACTTTTCAGCCCCCAAAACTTATTCTGACTAGATTATTTGGTGGACGTGGTACCCTCTGTAGACATTCCATACAAACAGAGAGAGGAATCAGAATCAGATTGCCCAGTGACAGTAGGAATGGGCAGTTCTACTGTTGCTTGGTTACTGTGAGCGTTTTTATAAATCTTCCAAGTACAGCCAACATGGAACTCATTAGATTCTATTTTAATTATGCCATTGAATAACAACATCTTATTTCTTTTTCTTTTTTTTTTTTTTTGTGAGGAAGATCAGCCCTGAGCTAACATTTGATGCCAATCCACCTCTTTTTTTTTGTTTGTTTGCTGAGGAAGGTTGGCCCTGAGCTAACATCCATGCCCATCTTCCTCCACTTTATGTGGGACACAGCCACAGCATGGCCTGACAAGCAGTGTGTTGGTGTGCACCCGGGATCCGAACCTGTGAACCCCGGGCCGCCAAAACGGAGTGTGCACACTTAACTGCTTGTGCCACCAGGCCAGCCCCGACAACATCTTAAAATATGTGACTTTCTGTAGCTGAATTCCAAAATTTCCATTCTTTTCTGGTTCAAAGTGTATCACAGGGGCATGAGGGTAGATGAGATGCCATTGAAAGCAGAGAATTGCTTTTCCTAGGTTTTGGTGTGGCAAAGCTCCCTAAAGCCCTTTTCCCAACAGGCTGTAGCCCATAATGGTGGGCTTTTTGCGATTGGAAGTTGATTAGAAAGGCATTTGAAGAGGCGAGGTGATGAACCTCACTTGTGGTTATGCTGTGTAGAATTTATTTGAGAAGGATCTGGAACTTAAACCTAGGAAGCAGTGAATCACTTTCCAATAACATCACTCTGAATGAACGAACATCTTTATCCTCTCTGCCGTTACTGTAGGTCCCGGTCGTCTTTACTCAGCATGGTGTAGCCGAACCCAGGCTCCGAACTGAAGTGAAGCCCATGACTTCATTGGATTATGCCTGGGATGAACCTACCCTGCCACCTTTTATCACTCTGACTGTTAAAGGGGCAGGTTCCTCTGAGATCAACTGCAACATGAATGATTTCCAGGATAACCGACAGCTTTATTATGAAAATTTCATTTACATCGCTGCTACATATACATTCTCTGGGTAATTCTGGGTCAAATTACTTTTTTTGTAAAGCAGAAGGTTCTAATTATTAACTGGTTTTAAATTTTAAGCAGTTCTCAGGAGGCCGAAGGATGAAGGAAGATTCTTTCCATTCTTTACCAAATCCTAGGCTCAAAGTGTATTTTGAGAGGTCTTTAGTCTAAACCCCTGTCTTCTGGCTAGATTAAAATTTATCCAGAGAGGGAAGACTCTTCTCTTTTTGAAGATCTCGCCAGTAATCCATTCTAGTATTTAACAACTCCTCCTATAAAGTGTTATTCTTATAATATCTTAAATTCCTCTTGCTCTAAGATGTTATTTTTTTATGTGTTTTTAAACTTCTTGCTGCTATTTTAAAGTTTATTTTACCTCTTTACTTATTTGAAACTGACTAATCTTCATCATAATTATTCAAATCATCATTCTGACTCCCCTCTCCCATTGAGAATACTGATTAAGCAGATACTTAAGGGTCTGTCTTAATGTTCACCTAAAGCCAAGCAAAGTAGCTTAACTTGACAGTGCTTCCAGTAGCCTTAGAATAGAAGCCTCACTGTTGTGTGACTAGTTGTGTTCAGACAGCTCGGGTGAGGAATGGCAAGCTTACTCTAACTCTGCTGATAGATTGGGATATAGATTTGCACATGGAGATTCAAAACACTGGGCTTTCAAAAAGCAGTCATTCCACCAACATGTAAATCTGGTTTACATGTTGTTTCTGTGCTGGTTACAAGACCAATTTTAAAGTTTATCGGTGAAGAAGCAGGGAAAATAGCTGAATCTTTAGCATTACAAATATAAATCACCTGATGAACAGCATATTTAAAGTCATATTCCTTTCCAAAATGCTCTGAATAATTTTGCTTGTGAGTGATACTTTTGTATGTGCCTGAGTGCCACAAAATAAACTCTGAGTGTGTGCGTTCTCTCTCTCATCTACCTGGAGTCCAGAGTTCACTGGTGATGAACTGAATGGGCATCTTTGCTTAGAAGAGCCATTCCTTGTTCCTAGCAGTTCTCTTTGTTAATGATGGTGCTGGGATGGTTATCTTGATAGAATTCAGTCAGTCATGTTTGTTTGTTTCTTTTTGAAGATTATGGCACTCAACAGAGTGACGTGCTTAAGGTTTTAGTGCCTGAAAAACCAGTTCCCAGTCTGGTTGCTAATCATGTTTTTCTCTTTATGTGCTTATGTTAAATTCCAGTAGCTACTAAGCTCTTTAACTGAGAATCCTAATGGAGGATTATGAGTTTAATGGGTTGAGCAGATACGGAGCAGAGAACAGGAGAAGCTCTTGGGAATCTTGGTGTGCTGAGAGATTGAACTGTCTTTCGGAGTATATTAGATACTATTTCTTGCATTTTAGGAGAGAACTAATGATGGGGAAGAAGACTAGTTTTGTTTTTGTTGTTTTTTATTTTAAATTGAGGTGAAATTCACGTAGCATAAAATTAACCATTTTAAAGTGAACAGTTCAGTGGCAATTAGTACATTCATGATGTTGTACAACCACCTCTATCTAGTTCCAAAACATTTCCATCACCTCAAAAAGAAACTCCAAACCCATTAAGTAGTTACTCCCCATTACCCTCTTCTCCCAGCCCCTGGCAACCCCCAATCTGCTTTCTGTCTCTGTGGATTTACCTGTTCCAGATATTTCCAAAAATTGAATCATAAAATACGTGGCCTTTTGTGTCTGGCTTCTTTCACTTAGCATAATGTTTTCAAGGTTTATCCGCATTGTAGCGTGTGTCAGTACTTCATTCATGTTATGGCTGAGTAATATTCCATTGTATGTATGGACCATGTTTTGTTTGTCTGTTCATCCATTGATGGACATTTGTGTGGTCTCTACCTTTCCGCTATTGTGAACAGTGCTGCTATCCACATTCCTGTACATGTGTTTGTTTAAGTACTTGTTTTTAATTCTTTTGTGTATATACCTAGGAGTGGAATTGCTGGGTTCTATGGTAATTCTACGTTTAGCTTTTTGAGGAACTGCTATATTCTTTTCCACAGCAGCTGAATCATTTTACATTCCTGCAGGGAATGTACAAGGGTTCCAATTTCTCCACATCCTCAGCAACACGTATTTTCTGTTTTTTGTTGTTTTTTTTTTTAATTGTAGCCATCCTACTGGGTGTATAGTGGTATTTCATTGTGGTTTGACTTTGCATTTTTTTAATAACTAATGATGTTGAGGATCTTTTCACATGCTTATTGGCCATTTGTATATCTTCTTTGGAAAAATGTCTATTCAAATCCTTTGCCCATTTTTAAATATGATTTTTTTGCCTTTTTATTGTTCAATTTTAAGAGCTCCTTATATAATATGGATAGAAATCTCGTATCAGATATATGACTTGCAAATATTTTCTCATGCTTTATGGATTGTCTTTTTACTTTCTTGATGGTGTCCTTTGAAGGATAAAAGTTTTTAATTTTGTTGAATTCTAATTTATCTGTTTTTTTTCTTTTTGTCACTTGTGCTTTTGGTGTCATGAAAACTAGTTTTTAACTCTGAATTTATCAGTCCCTTTTTTGATGATAGAGATTAGTGGAAACAGGAGAATAATCTAAATAAAACCTCATCAAAATACCCCAAAGTGTAGCTAGGCTGCAACATTCCATAAAGCTTAGGATTCTTAAGCCACAGTGAAACACAACACGATTGGATTGGAGGAAGGTGATTATGAAGGCTTTGTTTCTTTTCATCCTAAAGGGACTTCTGATTTCTTGCCAAGACTTGGGGATGCAATGAGGCTGATCTTCTGCCTGGCAAAGAGTCGAACAAATTCTTGGACCCTTGGAATGTCTGGCTTAGTAGGGGTTTTTTGTGTTTTTTTTTTTTTTCCTCTAAAGATATATAGTCATCCTTTTATCTCTAAATTTTAAGCCACTAAAATTATCAGGAGAGGGGACATGTCAGAGTATGTCTTCTGACAAATGAATCTTTGAACTGTACAGGAAAACACGACAACCTTGAATTTTCTGCAGTTGAGTTAGACTTTTTCTTCTGTGATTTAAAAAAAATTCTCTTCTTTATGATAGAGGTTTTAGGCATTTGCTTATGAGTACTTGAGTACATATGTGAGTATATGTATATACGTGTACATATGTATGTGTGTGTACATATTATTATTATTGTTTTTTTAAATTCTAGTTTACAGGAGGGGACAGGAAGGCCTGTGGCTTCCAACAAGGCCATTACCTGTGCTGAGCTTGTCTTGGACGTCTCTCCAAAGACACAAAGAGTCATTTTAAAGAAGAAGGTAAGATAGCTTAGAAATTGGAGATTTTTAGCACTCGGGTCGTCTGGTGCAATGCATCTTGCAGCTGAGGAAATGGATGCTTGGGCTGGATGACTTTCTCAGGGCGAGGCCTCAGGAGTCGTGACTGCCCTAGTTGGTGTCCTTCCCACTGTCCTAGGACACCTGCTCTGGGAGGTCCATCACCTGCTCTGGGAATTCCATGCCCTTCTCATCTTCGATGCCCTTTTTGGAGAACTTAGTTCTTGAATTTTTTTTTTTTTTGAATTTGTGATTTGTCTTTTTCATTACTCTTTTTCTGTTGTAACACTCCCCTAATCTACTTTTCCCTAAACTGAATGGAAAAATTATCAGATTGACTTTTTTTTCCCTTTATATGCTGAAATTCGTTTCAAGTTACCTTAGGGAAACGTGTATGCTAATAGACTTAGGTATAGAGAGAAAGACAGTAAAATTTAGCCAGAAATACTTATTACAAATTACAAGACTGGTAATAAATAGATCGAACTTCAGAATGAAAGATGTTTGAGAACACAGAGGTGCAGAAGTTAGTTTAAGAGGAGGGAGATCACCAAATGTAATTATTTGAAACACATTGACCTGAGGGATGTGTTCCTGAAGATAATCCAAAAATAACCCTGACAGAAGATGTCTCTTTACCACCTAAGTGGCCCTAATGCTGACCAAATATGCCTTTTTATCACCTAAAGTGGTATCGTGTAAGGCAGGAATCTAGATTGTTTATGATTCATTTGGCTTTGAGGTTATACAACTTTTATCAAATTTTTAATTGGGAGGATAGATTCAAATTATTTCAAATTTTGTACATCAAACAAAACTTTAATACATGTGTTTTTAATTCAGTTTTATATTTTTAACAGCTTTATTGAGATATAATTCACATACCATACAAATCACCCATTTAAAATATACGATTCAATGGTTCTTAGTGTATCCACAGATATATGCAACCATCACCACACTCAGTTTTAGAGTGTTTTTATCACCTCAAGAAGAACCCCTGTGTCCTTTAGCTACCATCCACATAAGCCCCTCACCCCCCAGCCCTCAATCACTCATCTACCTTCTGTCTCCATAGACTTCCCTATTCTGGACTTTCACATGAATGGTCTTGTATGAGTGCCTTCTTTCACTTAGCCCAATGTTGTCAAGGTTCGTCCATCTATCAATCTTAGGATTGATAATACTTCTACATGTATTTTTATATCACACCGTTCAAAGTCACATAATTCAAATTTGCTTAAAATGTTATCACACTTTTATATAAGGCTTACATGTGAGATACATTTTAAAAATGAGATTTGGGGCCAGCCCCATGGCCTAGAGATTAAATTCGGCTCACTCCGCTTTGGTGGCCTGGGTTCGCTTCTCGGGTGCAGACCTACACCCCTCATCTATCAGTGGCCATGCTGTGATGGTGGCTTGTATCCACCTCTGTGCCAAAGAGGGAGATTGGCACAGATGTTAGCTCAGGGCGAATCTTCCTCAGCAAAGAAAAATGAGATTTGGGAATGGTGATGAGTAAGGAGGCCGTGAGGCACGGTAATTGAAAGTAGACAATTTTTGAAGCATTTATTGAGAATTTTGGAAAAAATTTTAAAAAGCAATAATCTAAAAATAAAAGAAGTAGCAAGTCTGACACAAAGCAAGTGAACTGAAAAAACAAATGGAAGGGCCCTCAGAAAAGATGTTGTTGGATGTTGTTGAATTTTCCAGTTGATGAGGATATTAGTGTATGAAAACCAACTCAGGAGGAAGATGATTTATCAATTGTGATATGATCACCAGGTGTGGTCAGCAAAACATGAATAATAAATACATGTGTAATTCCAAGGGCTAGGTGACTGTTAAGCAGACAAAAACAGATTTTTTTAAATTAAATAACAAAAGATATTTTATGTAAGACTTTATAATTTACACAACATTTTCACAACATTTCACCTGATGAGGATGAAAACTGGTAAATAGGAGGGTAGATGATCAATGAGTTACATTGACATTTAAAACAAAGTTCTATGAATTGGCATTAGGAAATGGACCTACGCTTTTTACCTGGAAACCAAGAGTAGAAAGTTTGACATCTTAAGTTTTTGTTTGTTTGGTTGGGTTTTTTGTTTTTTCTACTTTTTATTTTGAAAGAATCTCAAATTTACAGAAAAGTTGGCAGAAATTCTATAGAAGTGACGCTGTGATTTTGGTTTGTCCTATTACTGGTGACGTTAACTTTAGCACTTGATTAAGGTGATGTCTGCCAGCCTCCTCCACTGTGAAGTTTCTCTTTTCCCTCTGTATTTAGTAAATATTTTGTGGAGAGGTACTTTGAGACCATGTAAATATCCTGTTCCTCATCGAATTTTCTATATATGTATGTATGTGTATGTATTAGCTTGGACTTCCATAACAAAATACTATAGACTGGATAACTTCAGTGACAGGAATTTATTTCTCACAGTTCTGGAGGCTGGGAGATCCAAGATCAGGGTGCTGGCTGATTTGGTTCCCTGGTGAGGGCCATCTTCCTGGCTTATAAACTTCTACCTTCTCACTGTGTCCTCACATGGCAGAGAGAGAGTGGGGCCAAGTGAGGGAGAAAGCAAGCTCTTTGGTGCCTCTTCTTATAAGGGCACTAATCTCATCAGAGAGCCCCCATGCTCATGACCTCTCTAAACTTAATTATCACCCAAAGGTCCCATTTCCAAATACCATCACAATTTGAGTTAGGTCTTCAGCATAAGAATTGGGGGGGCACAGTTCAGTCCATAGCATTATGTATGTCACTATGGGTTCCTATTTTATTTAATGGGTTATCTGTTAACTGTCAGTATTTATTTTTATGCTCAATTCTCGTATTTGGCCAGTGGGAGCTCCTTTAACCTTCTGTGTCCTTTTGACACATGCCCCTCATTCCTTCAGTACTTCCTTACTTTCTGACACAGCAAGTTACTCTGGGCTCATCTGGTACTTTCCTCGTGGCATTCCTTGAATTTGCTGCTTCCTCAAGGAGCCCTAATCCCTTTTATCAGAGAAACTTAAGATTTGTACATTACGTACACTTGTTGCTTTATGGTGTCGCTGTTTCCAGGCTGTCTCAGGGGACAGAGCTAGAGATTTTATGTATACATGACATATATATGCATACACACACATATATAATATATATACATAGTATATATGCATATCATATATGTTTATGTATATAGTATACATATTTCTAAATCTTTGTATATTAAAAACCAGCAGTTCACACTGATATTTGCAGTTCCAGTCCAGTATCACAAAGTTCATTCTTGTTTTCTCGCTTTTCATATGTATGTAACTCCCTTGTCCAGCACTAAGAATATATTTATTAATTTGATCAGTTCCCCTGAATGTAACCCAGCTTCCATCACCACAGTTGCTCTCCTGCCCCCATGTGGACACACCCTGTTACCTGGCCTGGGCTCTGATCTCCACATGCTGGGCAGCTCCCCCTCCAACCCCCACCTGTCACAGGAGTGTCCTCCTCACCTCTGTTTGTCTTTGACAACCCACACTAGGCTCCCCTCCCCAACCCCTTGGTATGGATGGATCGTCACCCGTTTTTGCCTTTAACACCCCGCTCTGGGGCTGGGCCACCACAACAACCGCTCCCCCCCGCCTCCCACACACACACACTCACACAGCCCCCATGGACTTCTACCTTCCTCAGTCTCATCTAAAGGTTTTAGGACTAAATTGTGAGGGCAGAGGGGGCAGGGAACTGGAAGAAGAATGGTACATAGATTTTTAAGTGGAAAATTTTGGTAGTTTCCGACTATGATGAATCTATACATATGGGTAGGCAGTAGAGGAAACCATGTATGAAAACTTGGTTTCCCATGAGCGTCTGTGCTTTGATTCCTACTCTGAAACATCTGCAGGATAATTGAGATGCTTTTCTGTGTGGTTTTGGTGCTGTGGATAGATGTATTCTCTTACTGTGAACAGACGTAAGCATGTGGGGGTTGCAGGTGAAGAAGTGCAGCTCAGTTTCTTCTCCCTTTACAGACCTAGGAGGAAGGGGCACACAGGAGAGAGAGAGCGTTCTAGCTTTTTAGGTTTGAGTTCTGGCTTTGCCACGTAAAGATGTATGATATCCAGTATTTCACCTTCGTCACTGAGCCTCATTTTCCTACTGGTCTCCCAGGTTTGTGAGAAGGATCACCTAAGATAACGTACATAACGTGCTATATAAAGAGATATAATCATAATAACATAGCAAACATTGATTGAGGCCATACCCTGTGCCAAGCATGCGCTAAGTGCCTTATATTTATTACGCTTATCACAAGAACCCTAAGAGGGAGCTTCATTTCCCCCCTTGACAGATCAGGAAACAAAGGGTCTGAGAGATTTAGTAACTTATCCAAGGTCACTCAGCTAGTAGATGGTGCAGCTGGGTTTCAAATCCTAGCATTTGACTCCAGCATCCATAATACTTTGTTAATTTTTACTTTAAATGTAATGCAAAAGCTGTCTTTCCAACTCAGGGGCAGCATGTGGGTAAGTTTGTGGTACGCAGAAGTGTCTGGAGGAGCTCCCACCTGGTGAGAGTAGATGTGATCCTGACAGGTCTAGCTGAAATATACCTCTCCCAAGAAAGAATATTCCAGATGGTTAGGTGTTACTGAAATGGAGCTCGACAGATTGTGTTAGAAAGGCAGTGTAGCGGAGCAGTTAAGCTGGTCGGCTCTGGAATCAGGCAGTGGAGATTCAAATCTTCACTCCACCACCTACTAGTTATGTGACTACGGGGAAGCTTCATCTCACTGTCTTAACTTCCTCATCTGTAACTAGGGATAATAATAGTATACACCTCATTAGATTGTTTTTGAGCATTAAATGAGTTACCACATGTAAATCCTGTGGATCAGTGGTGGCACATAGTAACTTCTCAATAAGTATTATTTTATTATTATTACTTCTTATGTATAATGGACTATATAGACTACCATGGATTGACCTGGAAGTCCAAGTGCTATTATAAAATATTCCTAGGGAGAAAATGTATTTAGAATTAACAGCGGTCAACTTACTGTAACCTCTGAATACAATCAACTTAACTGAATACAGTCAGCTTGTAAATTGGAAACCATCAATATAGTATACTTCCATTATAAACAAGGGAGGGGAGAGGACCTCTGGTAAATTCTGTTGTCTTCCAGTTATGAGGATTACCAATGATCCAATACTGAGAATATAATATATGCTTCATATAATTCATATAATCGGATCACTCTTTAAGGTAAGGGCACCGAGAGTCACCATCTGGAACAGCAATTATCATGGCTAGCGAGTGGAGATTAGACTGAACTTCAACTGACTAGTTTGCTCAGAAAATATTACATATGTGAAAAGAATAAATTTTTAAAATTTACGTTATTTGTAATTTTTGATTTTTTGGTTCAAGAAGTTAGCATATTTCATCCTAAGTGCAACTAGGGATTAACAACAATGGAAGTTTGAATTAAGCATTTATATAATGTGGAAAAATGTCTTTTAGTGCAGTTCCTACTTGAGAACTTATTCAGCCCTTATGTGATGCTCTTGAAGCCCTTATATGAAGTTGGGGCTGCACATGATGGCTCTTTCTGTCTCTGCCCAACAGGAACCAGGGAAGCGTTCTCAGCTGTGGAGGATGACTGGAACAGGCATGCTGGCCCATGAGGGCTCTTCGGTGCCTCACAACCCGAATAAGCCCTCAGCAGCCCGCTCTACCGAGGGGTCTGCCATCTTAGATATTGCTGGTCTGGCTGCAGTGACTGACAACAGGTAATTTTCTAGGCAGCTTTTGATTCAAATTCATTGCTTTCAAATTCAGACTCAGAGGAAATCTACACCGGAAAGGGAGAGTTCTATAAATGAAGTAAGAATTTGTATTTTTATATTCGTATTTTTCTTCAATGACAGAAACCTGTCATGTTCCCAAATATGAATATTGGGCCTTCATTTTATTTTTTTAAGTTATAGAAATGACCGTGCAGATGTTAAAAAAAATTCAAACAGTGAGAAGGATATGTTATGAAAAGTCAATGTCTCTCTGACCCAAAGTTTCATCTACCTTACTCCCTAGAAGTGAACAATTTCTTATTTTTAATCTTTCTAAGAATTTTGTTAAATCTTTCAAAAGCAGAAATAAATTAAAAGAGGAACCATATCTGTTTTTCTGACTAATTCCTTGGGTTCAGATCTACTCTTTATCTTTTTTTTTTTTTTACTTTTTTTGTGTGTGTGTGAGGAAGACCAGCCCTGAGCTAACATCTGCCAGTCCTCCTCTCTTTTTGCTGAGGAAGACTGGCCCTGGGCTAACATCCATGCCCATCTTCTTCCACTCTACATGGGACGCTGCCACAGCATGGCTTGCCAAGCGGTGCGTTGGTGCGCGCCTGGGATCCGAACTGGTGAACCCTGGGACCACCGCAGTGGAGCGCGTGCACTTAACCGCTTGCGCCACCGGGCCGGCCCCTATTCTTTATCTTTGAATAAATTATTTTATTTGCCTATGCCTTAGTTTCTCCATAAAACTCAATGTATTTGTTTTCAGTTAATACCTTTATTTTTTTTTTTTTTTTGGTGAGGAAGATCAGCCCTGAGCTAACATCCATGCCAATCCTCCTCTTTTTGCTGAGGAAGACTGGCCCTAGGCTAACATCCGTGCCCATCTTCCTCTACTTTATATGGGACGCTGCCACAACATAGCTTAACAAGCGGTGCGTTGGTGCGTGCCCGGGATCTGAACCTGCAAACCCCAGGCCGCCGCAGTGGAGTGCGCGCACTTAACCACTGCGCCACCGGGCCAGCCCCAGTTAATATGTTATTTACTTCCAGAATGACTTTAGATGACTTACAAGTTAAAACCCAATATAAAATAAAAGAACTTGGAAGTAAAACAGAAAAAAGACTATTGAAAAGACTTTAAAATATATTCAGCAGATAGCCCTTCTCATACTGCATGATAACTTATCATTGTGAGAATGCAAGAACCTATATTATTGTGTTGTATTATGAATCTTTAAAGTCTTAATATCACTTTGTGTCCCATTTTTCGTTTTTTCCATTTTGTTTTATTCTTCATTCCTCATTAAGAGATACCTCGCTGCCATAGGATTCAAGCTTACTGCCCATTAGATTTTAAGGGCAGAGGATATTGGAAGGAAGAAGAGCAAAACCATGATCCTGACAATGTCTTCAGGCTGGAAATATCTGACTCAGAGGACTCATTGCATTTTCCTTTTTCCAGATATGAGCCACTGATGCTGAGAAAGCCTGATCGCAGGCGAAGCACAACTCAGACATGGAGTTTCCGAGAAGGAAAACTGACCTGTGGGCTACATGGGCTGGTTGTCCAGGTCAGTAGTTTTTGACATCTCCAGTTGCAGCAAGCAGGGGTTGAACCTTCTTTGAAACAAAGTCTCAATTAGGATATACATGATATGTTGTTAAATGGGGAAAAAATAATTATAGAGCAAATGTGTATGATATTATTCCATTTTAGTTAAAGGAAAGTCAAGAAACTTTTATTGTGCATCTACGTGTATTTACATAGGAAATGTTCTTGAAGGCGATATATAACAAATGTATTGTGAACTCAGGTGTTCCATCCTCTGAGTGATGGAATTTTTCTTTTCTTGGCTGATCTGGGTTTTTTCCTTTGATGACGTAAACTACCTATGTAATTTTAAAAAGAAAGAAAGAAAAATGTCAGCTAAATACGTACCACTAAGTTGGATGGATTAGTTTTAGACCTGTAAAGTTAATATAATAGCTACAACAGCCTTTTGTAAAGTATTCTGTGAGATGGTGAGTAATCATCATGGGGTCTACATGCTCTTGATTCTGTTTATTTCTGCATTCTTAGTGGTGCCTAAATAAGCATTTAATTGCTGTAGCAAATGTCAGAATGAAGATTGCTGGTCAATTTCCTCTGTCATCTACTCAGCCAGTCTACCCTATAATAAACTCCCAGGTGCTTTATAAGCAAATACGTGTTTGGAAAATTACCAAGAGTTTGGATTTTCTGCCCTTCTGGCTTCAGGCCAAGAATGAGACTATGGATCTGAGATGAGTGGGTGGGAAGGTGTCTCAGAGGTTTGGGCGTATGGCAGAGCGACACAGGTGACTGTGTGTGCACTTCTGCCTCAGCCTGCAGTTTTACCCAAAAGGTAAAACACTAGAACATCAGGCCCTGGCTAGAGAACTCTTCGTATGTTTGTCCCTGGTGGAAACCAGGCTGTCCTTCCGTAATGGGAGAGTGTTCTCCAGGGCAATGTGCAAAACTGTAGGGAGCCTCTGACTGCTATTTAGTGAGATGTATTTTCTTTATCTCCGTTGCCCTGAGCTTTTTTTATCAAAGACAAGCTGCGTACTTATATGAAGCACACATCTGGAATGGATTTGTGATTTTCAATTAGCAATACAATTCAGACTTCTAGAGGCAAAAAAGGGCTTGTTATAATTGGTGGGTTCCGTGTCTGACCCTGATTTTACTTCTGGTTTGTTTCTAAAGTCCATGTAATTCCGATTCTCTTGGAGCATTTCCCCCCCAAAAAATCCCTGTCTGGTGTTTGTTGTTTCCTGAATCTATTTAATCATTTCTCTGCTTGTGAATGACCCCATAATAGCAGTAGTATTCAGTAGAGCAGAATGTGTTTTGGTTAGGGAAATAAGCTTGTTTTAATCTTATTATTCCGAATAAAGTAATCGAAGGCATTAAAACATTTTCTGACACTGCCCTTAGAAGGTTATGTGTGCACTTTCTTTCTGAACTTAAAGCAGTCACAAAAAGCTTTCTCTGTGTTGAAACCTGTCCTATAAACCCAGCTCTACATTTCCTTTTCATTACTTACTCAGAATTTAAAAATTAGCAAAGGGCAATCTAGACACTCTAGCCATTGTTTTCTCTAGCCCTGTGTTTGCTCTCTCATAAGCATCGTCCTGTAGACTTTCAGTTAACTTGGGGCATATAGCAAGAAGGTGCTTTTCTCCAAAGGCCTGAATAACTGGGCATCAGATGACATTCCTAGCTCCCTATTTCATTTTCCAAGAGGCTCTGTCCAGCCATATGCCTGTTTGGGGAGGTTCCCAACTCTAGAATTTGCTTCTTATTGGAAAGCAGAGTGATAGTGATAATTGCCTTATGCTCAGAATGCTTCAGATTTTTAAGCAAGCCCTAATGAGAATACTCAGAGAAACAGGGCTTTGGGTGCTTTTTTTTAAACCTTATTTTAGTGACCAGAAGTTAATACTAAACGAATACACTCTGTTCATGGAGTTATCTTACTCATAGTTCCCTAAATTCATATAACGTAATTTCCATCTTGCCCAAGTAATCCTACTGTTTTTCATCATCTCTAACGGTGCAAAAATAGTAAATACTTTGCTGTACATTGACCATCACCCTCCAAAAGAGAATTTAAATTTGGTAACTTGTTTCAAATGACATGTTAAATTGTCAAAGTCAATGCTTTTGCCTTTGCCTTTTCTTATACATCTTTACTCTGTCTTTTAGGCCAAAGGAGGGCTTTCTGGTTTGTTTGATGGAGCTGAAGTTGTTCTTGGTCCTGACACTTCCATGGAGCTTTTGGGGCCAGTTCCACCTGAACAACAATTTATTGACCAAAAAATGAGGCCTGGTTCTGGAATATTATCCATCAGAGTCATCCCAGATGGACCAACTAGAGCACTCCAGGTGATAATTTATCATAAGAACTGGCATGAATCTCAGTGTACTCCCCACCCCCCCTGCAATGGTTAGTCATTCAACAAATATTTATTGAAATAATTATGCTGGACATGAGGATATGGTGTACTCATTTATAAAACAGGGATAAGACCTACCTCAAAAAGTTGTTATAAGAATTAAAATATAAGCAAAATATGATATGAAAAATAAAGTATAAGAATTAAAGAAGATAATGCCAAGAGCAGTACATATTATCAGTGTTGTAAATCATTATATTAATGTGTTAATTTAAATAATTGATGTATTAATAACATTAACACCAAGAAGATACATGAGGTCCCTAATTGGACAATTAAAATGTTGTGTTACGAAAGTAGGAATGGAAGGTGTTATGGGGAGTACACAGAGAGGATTGGTATTCTCAGGTTTGGAGGCTGGAAGGGCTTCCTAAGAGAAGTAATGTTTAAACTGAGATCTAAAGGTTAACTGAAAGGAGTTAGCTAACTAGAAAGGGAAAGGTGGAGGGACTGTGCCCTAATCGTGACAGTGCTCACTTAACAGTTATTTATTGAGCACTGATTAAAGCTGGGCATGGTTCTAGGTACTGAGCATGTACTAGTGAACAAACAGACGAAATTCCCTGCCTTCTTGGAGCTTACATTCTAGTGGGGTAGACAAACAAGAAGCAATAATTTACACAATAAGTAAATTATATCGTATTTGGGAAGTTGATAAGTGAAGGCCTGGAGATAAAAGAGAATGACCCACTGACACATAGTGTGTGTTAAGAAATAAGACCCGAGACAGAAGCAGGGGCCAGATCATTAAAAGCCTGATACATGCTAAAATTCTGTGGCTTTTCTGTAGCAACAAGTAGTCAGGAAATGACATGATCAGAGATTTATTTTAGATCACTCACTCTGGCTGCAGTGTGGAGAATTGAAGTGGAGTAAAACTGGAGACAGAGAAAAAGACCCTGTAGGAGGTTCTGGCAATAATCTAGATGAGAGATTATGGTGACCTGATTTAGAATAAAGCGCAGGGGGTAGGCATGAAGAGTTTGGAGAGAAACGAATAGAAATGACAGCTCATTTAGGGGTAGAGTCAGTCAGATTTCATGATTGAATGAATATGGGGATGAGAGAGAGGAAGGAGTCAGGAATGGCCTTCCCGATTCTGATTTGGGCAACTAGGAGGATGATAATCCGCATCATTAAGAGATGAGCACAGAGAGCCAGCCTTGATGGCCTAGTGGTTCACGTTTGGTACATTCTGCTTCGGCAGCTCGAGCTCGGTTTCCAGGCACGGAACCACACCACTTGTCTGTCAGTAGCCATGCTGTGGCAGTGGCTCACATAGAAGAACTAGAAGGACCTGCAACTAGAATATACAACTCTGTACTGGGGCTTTGGGGAGCACAAAAAAACAGGGGGGGAAGATTGGCAACAGATGTTAGCTCAGGGCGAATCTTTCCCAGCAAGAAAAAAGAGATGAACACAGAACAGACTTCTGGGGGAAATGAGAAGTTAAATTTTGAACTTGTTAAGTGTATGATAGCTATGTGAAGATGTCCAGAAGTCAGTGTAAATATGGGTCTGAAGCTCAAGAGAGATCTGTACTGGAGATATGGATCTGCCGGGTCATAGTGTAATTAGAGAGCTAAAGACAAAGGAATGATGTTGGCATGCAACAGTGAACTCTCTGAGATAGCACATCATAACCCACAATACCTCTTTTTTTTTTTTTTTTTTTTAAAGATTTTATTTATTCATTTTTTTTTCCCCCCAAAGCCCCAGTAGATAGTTGTATGTCATAGGTTCGCATCCTTCTAGTTGCTGTACGTGGGACTCGGCCTCGGGTTGGACGGAGAAGTGGTGCCTTGGGGTGTGCCCAGGATCCGAACCCAGGCCGCCAGCATCAGAGCGCGCGCACTTAACCGCTAAGCCACGGAGCCGGCCCCACAATACCTCTTTAAAAAGCATCCTTCTTATAAGGCAGAAATTGAATGCAGTGATCCTGAGGTTTGCATATTTTTCACTTGAGCTGTAATTCTGGATCACCTGTAGATGCCTAACCCCATTGTACGAGGCTCTCAAGTTGTACAGCTTCGCATTTGCCATGTAGACTTAAGACCAAGTTTGCTTCATGATTACATAAATCTTACCTTACCAGTGCTTTGGAAACCATTAACTTCTATAGGATTGCTGAGCATGTGGTGACTTTTGACCTACACAATTGGTATGGAAGGAGTTTCGCTAGGGAAGTATGAGCCCTCATAGTAAGTACAGTGTTTCATTTGACTTCAGATAACAGATTTCTCCCAACGGAAAAGTGACCGTTCGTCATATGAAGTGGATGAACTTCCTGTTACTGAACAAGAGTTGCAGAAATTAAAGAATCCAGATACAGAGCAGGAATTAGAAGTAAGTTTTAAATATTATAAGTTGATTTCTTTGATCATCAAATTTATTTAGAATTTTGCTCTGTGGTTTTCTCAGTTTGGACCTTCTCTTTTCTTTCTGCTCTGTATGAATTTTAAATATAGATGTTGCCTCGCAGTGTTTAATGTTTTCACAGTATGAATGTGTGCAGATTTTATGGAAATGACAGCTCAAGTCAGATCAGAATATCAAATGTTGCTAAAGTAAGATGACAATAAAGAAAGCTAAACTGTTTGAATTTAAACAAGACTTAAGGTTGAGAATAAGCAAACTAGATTTTTTTTCCTGGCCTCAGTTACCTCCGATATCTTCCTTCCCCTTTCCCTGTTTGGGCATTGGGAAGAAAGTGAAAAGTTTGAAAAGGAAGATGAGATGAATATGAAAGACACACTTTTTCAGTGATTTTTAAAAAATCAGATTCCTATATATAAAGCACTGTGTTGGATATTATGGAAGTTCAGTGAATAACCTATTTAGAGCTTAAATCCCAAATAGGGAGAAAGATTCTCAAACAATTGCATTCCTATAAGGAAATGCAGAATGTCATCAGTGCTCCAGTAGAGGTATCATCAGTATCACTCTGGAGTTCTACTTGGCTTGGGGAGTGAGCCTAGAGAGGAAGTCTTCTAGTGAGGCGATAGCATTTGAGCCATCAGCGTGGATAATACAACTCTCCTAAGTGGTTTTCATCTGCCCACAGGTAAAGAATGGAGGCATTTAAAGCCATTTATTTCCTTGTACTCTCCTGGCTACCTTGAGCTCTGTTTTAATCTGTCAGTGTGCCATGTTTTGGTTTCCTTTCAGGTGCTTGTGAAGTTAGAAGGTGGAATTGGGTTGTCCTTAATTAACAAAGTCCCAGAAGAACTGGTCTTTGCAAGTCTCACAGGAATCAATGTGCACTATACACAGCTGGCAACCAGTCATATGCTTGAACTCAGCATACAGGATGTACAGGTAAGGGGGGATGTTCAGAACTTGTTAATCTCCTTGTGTTCTTGCTCAAAACCCCATCAGATCCAGTGTTTGGTGTTCTAAAAACTTGAATGCTTTGGCGGAAATATCTTGTGGCCTTCAAAATATCATTCTATGAAAATAGTTGTTTCTACCTACATTTGTCTCACTAAGTTTTCTGTATAGTAGAATTCTGAATACAGTAGCTAGTCCATCAGTAACTTAGATAACTTCCTCAAGGTGGCACGGAGGAAGGTGACCTATGGTCCCCCATTTGCCAGTAGAAAAAACAACAGGAAATCATCTAACCATCATTTAGAGGAATTGAAGTTCATCATATGTAGAAAAAACAAGAGAACTGGACAAGTAACAGGGACCAGACTTACTCTCCTACGTGAAAAACCCCGAAATCCAGATCAAATAAGGAGATAACAGGTTCAAGCCACTGGACGTCGGGCAGCGAAAGACAGTGACTCCCAAGAGGTGGGGACAAAAGAGGTGAGCCCTGCAGTAGCCCCACGTTGCCACCTTGAGAAAGTTTCCAGGCCCTGGCACCGGGTGCAGAGACTGAGACAGAGCCCAGAACTGAGATCCTAGAGACCAAGGCAGCTGGAGTTCCTAGGACAGTGTACCTGGGAGGAGAGAGCTGCACAGAAGGAAGACTCGAGAGATCCACAGAGGTGCCCAGCGAGTATTCAGCAGAGGACGGAGCAGTAATGTGTGTGGGAAAGTACCATCCAAACCATCCGAAAGGATCAGAGGACAGCGCCTACTGCTCAGCCAGGGCTGGGAATGGTGCTGTTTACCCTAGCCAGACTGGAAGAACCAACAGTGTATGGGACATTGGGAAGAGTCCTCGAGAAAGTCTTGTCCCCGTGGTGAGGTGTAATTAGACCGAGGCTGAGCGCTGCTCCAGACCTACCTGACAAATCATAAAAGGGACGTCTGAAAGGACCAGTCTGTTTCCAAGTAAGGTAACCGTATCTCTGAACAAAGCTCAGGATTTAATGGAATATGAAAACATCTAGCACCCTACAAAGTAAAATTCACAGTATCTGGCATCCTATCGAAAATTACCAGGTGTGGGGCCGGCCTGGTGGCACAGTGGTTAAGTTCAGCACACCCCACTTCAGCGGCCTGGAGTTCACAGGTTCGGATCCTGGGTGTGGACCTATACCACTCATCAAGCCATGCTGTGGCAGTGTCTCACATATAAAATAGAGGAAGGTTGGCTCAGATGTTAGCTCAGGACCAATCTTCTTCAAGCAAAAAGAGGAAGATTGGCAACAGGGGTTAGCTCAGGGCCAAGCTTCCTCACCAAAAAAAATAATAATAATAATTACCAGGTCTGCAAAGGGGCAGGAAAACACAATATTTCATGAGGAGAGTAATCAGTTGAAACTGACCCAGAGCTAACACAGATGTTAGAATTTTCATAGAAGAACATTTATTTATTTTTTTTTCCCCCTAGCAGATAGTTGTAGGTCATAGCTGCACATCCTTCTAGTTGCTGTATGTGGGATGCGGCCTCAGCATGGCTGGAGAAGTGGTGCGTTGGTGCGCGCCCAGGATCTGAACCCGGGCCACCAGCAGCAGAGCGCATGCACTTAACCACTAAGCCACGGGGCCGGCCCATAGAAGAACATTTAAGCTGTTGTTATAACTGTATTCTAGATGTTTGAAAAGTTAAGTAGAGACATGGAAGATATAAAAAACTCAAATCAGACTAATAGAGATTAAAGTGAAATGAAACATACACTGAATGGGATTAACAGCAGATGACACAGTGCAGAAAAAAAGATTAGTAAACTTGAAAACATAGGAATAGAAACTGTCCAAATTGAAATACCTAGAGAAAACATAATCCGAAAAAAAGAAAGAAACATCAATGACTTATGGGACAATTTCAAGCAACCTAATATACGGATAGTTGGAGTCCCTAAAGGTGAAGACAGAGGAAATATTTGAAGAAATTTTGGCCGTAAATTTTCCAAACTTAATGAAAACTGTAAACCTACAAATATAAGAAACTCAGACATGAACCCAAACACACATCCACACACGCGAAGGAAACTACACCAAGGCACGTCATAATCAAATTACTGAAAAGTAGTAATAAAGCAGCCAGATTAAAAAAGACATGTTACATGCAAAGAACAAAGGTGAGAATGACAGCCCGTTTCTCATTGGGAACAATGCAAGTGAGAAGACAGTAAGCAACATCTTTAAAGTACTGAAAAGAAAAAAAAAAAACTTCAACCTAAAATTCTATGCCTAGCAAATACATCTTTCAAAAACAAGGGAAAATAAAGGTGTTTTTAGACTCACGAGCTACAAAAATTTACCACCAGCAGATCTGCACTAAAAAATTTGTTAAGGACATCATCCAGGCAGAAGGAAATGGTACCAGAGGAAATCTGGATCTACACAAGAGTGAAGAGCACGTGAAATGGTAACTGCTTGGGTAAATGCAGTCATGTATCACCTAACATTGGGAATATGTTCTGAGAAATGCATTGTTAGGCGATTTCGTCATTGTGCGAACATCATAGAGTGTACTTACACAAACCTAGATGGTATAGCCCACTACACACCTGGGCTATATGGTACTAATCTTATGGGACCACTGTTGTATATGTGGTCCATCATTGACCGAAACATTGTTATGTAGTGCATGACTGTATATAAGATTATTTTCTTATTAAATCTCTTTAAGAGATAATCAACTTAGACAAAAATAATAACACTGTGTCATGTTAGAGTAAAATGCATGACAATGGCATAAAGTCTAGAAGGGGAGAAATGGTAGTATAGTACTATAATTTTCTTATACGTGAAGTGGTATGATGTCATCTGAATGTAGACTGGTAAGTTAAAGATGAATACTGTAAACCCTAAAGCAAGCACCAAAGTAACATAGAGTTACAGCTCATGATCCAACAAAGGAGATAAAATGGAATCATAAAAAATACTTGATTAATCCAAGAGAAGGCAGAAAAAGAGGAAAATGCGGAAAAGAACAGGTGGGACAAATAGCAAGATAGTAGAATCATTCAAACCTATGTGTATCAATTAATTAAATGTAAATGCTATAAACACCTCCAATTAAAAGAAAGAGATTATCAGATTAGATAAAAAAGCAAAACCCAATTGTATGCTGCCTACAAGAAACACACATTAAATATGAAGACACAACTAGGTTAAAAGGACAAAAGTGGAGAAAGATATACTGAGCTAACACTAGTCATGAGAAAGTGGGAGTGGTTAGATTAATATCAGATGGCATAGGTTACAGAGCAAAGAATATAAGCGGGGATAAGGAAGGTAATTTCCTAATGATAAAAGTTAAGTAATCAAGAGAACATAACAATCCTGAACGTTTATAAAACTAATCACAGAGCTTCAAAATATATGAAGCAAAAACTGATAGCGCTGAAAGAAGTGGACAAATACACAATTACAGTAGAAGATTTTACTACCACTCTCTGAATAACTGGTAAAACCAATAAGCAGAAAAATCACCTAAGATATGCTAGACTTGAACAGCACTATCAACCAGCTATACCTCGTTGACATTTATAGAGCACTCTACCGAGCAACAGCAGAAAACACATTCTTCTCAAGTGCACATGAACTATTTCCAAGATAGACCACATTCTGGACCATAAAATAGTTCTCAACAAATGCCAAAGGATTCAAGTCACACATGGTATGTTCTCTGACCACAATGGAATTAAAGTAGAAATAACAGAAAGATAGTTGGGAAAATCCCCCAAATATTTGAAAACTAAATAATATACTTCTGAATAACCCATAGATCAAAGAAGAAATCAAAACAGAAATCAAAGTATTTTGAACTGAAAGAAAACATATCAGAATTTGTGGAATGCCACTAAAACCGTACTAATGGGAAATTTATAGGACTAAATATTTTTCATTAGAAAAGGAGACAGTTCTCAAAACAGTAAACTCAGGTGTCATCTTTTTAACTCAAAAAAGGAAAAAAAATTAAACCCAAAATAAGCAAAAGAAAGGAAATAATAAAGACATCAATGAGATAGAAACCAGCAACTACAGTAGAGAAAATGAATTAAATCAAAAGCTGGTTCTTTGAGAACATCAAAAAATTAATAAACCTGTATGATGTCTGCTCAGGAGAAAAAAAGAGAAGACACAAATTACCAATATTAGGAAAGGGAGAGGTGCCAGATGAGCCAAAAAATGACAGTTCCCTGGGAATGGAGCTTCTGGGGGAACTGCAGACTCATTCCAGCCCTTCCACTGGCTGCCAGGCTGCTCTGTTGTCACCCGGGTTGCAGGGCTGTTGGTTTTTGAGGCTACTGTGGAGCTGGGGAGAGGGAGTGGGAACAGGACAAGTGAAAATGCCCCAGAGCTCGCTGTTCTTGCTGAGCTTCAGCTAATTTTCTCAAATAAATCGTCCCTGGATTGTTGCAAGCCTTTGATTAACTTTCCGAGTTCTGATAAAGTTAATTTTGACAGTTTTTGCCAGAGTTGTGTTGTCATGCTGTCAAGACAGCTCCTCTCTTTGTAACATCATACTTGGAACCCTTCTTCTCTCCAACCTCCACCAATATTGAAATGTCTAGAAAACCAGTTCCTGTGAACACTTCCAAAAGAAGGATCCAGACTAGACTGTGGTTCCTTCTCCAAATGGACAGTTCCTCCTGAGAGTATACGGTGTGTTCCCCTGGCTGGGGCTCCTTTCACTCCCTTTCACCTCGTGCACTTCCTTCCATGCCAAAACCCCTTTTCAGAAGAATTTTTTCTTTTATCATATATCATAAATAGCAAAGAGTTAATCACATCCCATTTGTTTGAGGACTGATAGGTTACTATCTTGTACCTATATTTCTTTGTCTTTTTTGACCTTACAGAGAGGATCCAATTACTATTCATTGATTTCATTAACTTTTTACTTTAATTTAAAAAAACTTTTCACTGTAATACCTCTTGATTTAATGTGTGCTATAAATCATAGAAAATAGACAGATTTGAGAGTTTACCATGGTTACAGTGCTATAAGAAAGAATTTTAAAAAATAGAAAATATAGTTCTATCCTTAGGGAGTATGTAATCTAATTGGGAGAATAAAGCCAGAATTAGTAAGTCTCATTTAGTTCACCTTGTGTCAAATGTGTTTGGGGAAAGAAGAAAGGAGAGGTCAGAATAAGGTGAGACCTTATTGTCATTTCATCTGTTGGATATGACGGGTGATTCATTCACTCAGTAAATTCTTACTGAGCGTCAGCTGTGTGCCCGGCATGGCACTAGGCTCTGGAGATAAAACCATGACTCAGAAGATGAGGTTTCTGCTCTCTTTGAGCTAACAGCCTAGGGAAAAAGTCAGCCAATAAATGAGCACGCAAGCATATAAGTGGTTAGAGCCTGTGATAATTGCTGTGGAAGAATGAAGAGGGGTGATGCTACTTTAGATCAAGTGGCCTGGGAAGATCTTCCTGAGGAAGAGAAGGAGCCAACCATAGAGGAGGGTACTAGGGGAAAAACCGTTCCCGGAGAATCCATGGACTCTGGGAGAGGAGAGAGTTGCCCACATTTGAGAACAATCGAGAGGCTCATGTGTGGGTCATAGCGAGCCTGGAGGAGAGTGGTGTGTGGTGAGGCTGGAGAAGTAGGCCATATCTAGATCATGCAGGCCCTGTGGACTGTGGTGAGAAGTTTCGTTTTATCCTAAGAGAAGAGGAAGCTACTGAAGGATGTCAAGGAAGGAGGGACATGACCCGATTCGTATTTTTGAAAGATCACTTTGGCTGCTGTATAGAGAGTACATTGTCTGGGCAAGAATGGAAGTAGGAAAAAGTGCTCCACGTCTCTCGCCCTTATCCCTGCGCTTTGAGGGCCAACAGAAGGAAAGTCAGCAGTGATTATGCAAAATGGCTCTGTAGAAACCTGTGTGATGTAATAGAAAACTCAAAGGGTTTGGTGCCAGAAATATCTGCATTTGAATCCCAACTATTCCACTTACTGGCTGTGAATGTGGGCAACCAATTTAGCCTCTCTAAGCTTCTGTTTACTTGTGTGTAAAATGGGGAGGAATAATACTTAGCCTTTAGGGGTGTAGTAAGGGATATGTTAGGTGATGTGTAGAAGGTACACTTAGGGTTCCCAACAGATGTTCTCTCCTCCTTCCTCTTCCTAGTGTGGACCTTTGGTATAAAACGGAAAATGAAGATGGCGCTTCCTGTAGTGAGCCTCCTGACTTTCATAAACTTATCTGAATGTAAACGGTGTGTTCTCAGTTATGGTGCTGATAGGGGCTGGGTGAGCATTTCCTAATGCCACTGAAGTCATCGTTTCATTCCTAGAAGGGACTTGACTTTACGTCAGGCAGCTCTGCCCATTTGGTAGCCATTTACTACTGATTGTCTAGTTTTAATCGTCTTACTTCAAGGAATTTGGAGTGAGAGAAGCATCGATCACATAGTGTTTAAGAGCGTTTAGCTTTGGGGTCAGACAGACTTGGATTTGAGTTCTACTTCTGTCACTGACTAGCTGTGATGCAAGGGCCTTATGCAAGGGCCTCTCTCCCCAGCTTCATCATCTGCGACATAAGGACTCCTCGTCCTCAAGAGCTTGTGGTGAGGATCACAGCGGAGCCCTTAGTTTAATGACTCGGACATCAGGGGTATCATGTGACTCAGGATAATGCATATGAGGTGACTAGTGTGGTGCTTGGCATATAGTACTTACCAAATAAAGTCCAGCTTCTGTTATTATTACTACTACTACTATTATTGCTGGTCTTCGCTAAGAATATATTTTTCCAGCTGCTGTTGAGATAGAATAAAATAGCAAGGGCACTTTCTGAGTGACCTGCATATTATTGGGACCCCACTAGAAGGTAAAAATGAAAACTGAGCAACTTGTCTGTTTTTGTTTTTGTTTTGCTGCTTTTTGATGTCCTAGGTGGACAATCAGCTCATTGGTACCACTCAGCCCTTCATGCTCTATGTGACTCCCCTGAGCAATGAGAACGAGGTCATCGAGACAGGCCCTGCCGTGCAAGTGAATGCGGTGAAGTTCCCCAGTAAGAGTGCACTGACCAACATCTACAAGGTGGGCTTGGGCTCGGGGGGAGACTGGGGGGGTTGACACCTTGCCAGAAGGTCGATTTGTTCTCTCAGAGCAGCAGTGCAGGGTGCAGAGGGAGATAGTCCCATGGGGTGAAGGCACAAGTGAGGTAGTAAATTGTGTAGAGGAACTGACAGGGACTCCTCTTGGCACTTTATATTCTCAGTTGTGTTTTTGATGACCTTGCAGGTGATAGTACGGAATCCATTGGGACCAGAGTCTGTATTCATAAGAGTGAAATCTCTGTAGGAAAGTAGAGCATCTTCTAGATTGATCAGGACCGGGCATGATCCAGATATATTTACTGAAATAGAGCAATGCAGAGACTATTAGAAAAGAGGTGGGAGGGTCTAACCTTGGGACAGACATCCTCCTATGTAAGCTGCCACACTGCTTGCTAAAAGCAGTCGTTGAAAAGTGATCAACTTTCTTTCCTGGAGAAGTCTCCATGTACAAGCTAGCTATTACAGCTGCAAATTCTAGAAAAGCAGGAGCCGACTAAGCAGTTGCCTCCCATATTTCTGGTCCTTTGTCACCAGTGCTGATGGGGCCAAGCCTGCATGTGGCCCACAAATCAGCAAGCCCAGTCCTGATGCTCCTTAAACGAGCTGCCATCCATGTGAGCTCAGTACCATAAAGTTCATCCACCACACTGCATCTGAAATCCAGACTAATGAGACACAGATGCCATGGGAACCAAACAATAGGACGGTGAATTGTCTGCTAAACATCTTCTGGAATTTTTGGTTAATTATAACAATGTAGACAGAGGCGAGCCAGAAATAATTTGGCATGTGATTATAAAATCACAAGAGTAAAGAAACCATGTCACATCATTGGGGCCTTCTTAATAGCACAGATGAAAGTTCTTTCTGGTGTTCACCCTGTAAATCAGAATTTCTTTATCTCTAGCATCTGATGATTACAGCTCAGAGATTCACAGTGCAAATTGAAGAGAAACTGCTCCTCAAGCTGCTAAGTTTCTTTGGCTACGATCAAGCAGAATCAGGTAATGTTGAATGTTCTAAGTTTCTATCTAGAAATTGGTCCAAGGATGGCGTCTTTTAGTCTGCTTGTGAAAATAGGTAGCTTCTGGAAGCCCAGTGAGCTCCCTTTCCACTTCACAGCCTGAGCTAGGAAGCTAAGGTTTCTGTTCATTTGTCCTGTTTCAAAGTATTGCTTATTGGCAGAAATCGAGGTATATCCGTGTGCATAGGAAGCTGCTCGGAGGGTCTTCTCGTGTCCTGGAGTACCCAGTGGTAAGCCTTTGGGAAGCAGCATACTATTCCTCTTTCTTTTGCGGTTTTTGACTCATGTGTTCTAGGACAACAGAAAAGATGTTAGTCATTTAGCAAACTACTTTGTTTCCTAACCTTTTTTGTTAAACAGACTCAGAGCCAAGAATCAGAAATCCTTTCGGCAGTTCCTTTGGTTTAGTTGAGGGAAACAAATAGGCTAGCCTCAACTGCTTAACTTTTTACATCCATACCCTTGTGCCTTAATGTAATTAAGAGGTTTCTAGTTAGTTTACTCCTCTTTGGAGAGGGGAGTAAGATAAGCTATTGAAAAACCTAAATTTTCCAGCAGTGCTACAGAAATAATTTAGCGATTGTCTCTTTATTTTAGATTCCTCATCGTGGCCTTTACAAGACTGTATATACAGCTTAGAAAGAAGTCAGTAATGCTTAGTCTTTTGAAGCCTAAACTAAGTATTGAGCCTGAAGAAATGATAAGATAGAGACTTGCATGTTTATCTGCCCATGTTGGCTAGAGAAAAAAAAATCACTGGGGACCTGTGTACGTATGTACATACATAAACATAATGCAGGAAAAATCTTTTTGGTATTTTTATCCCAGACTTAGAATTTAAGCTTTAAGTGTATTTGGGATCAAAAGCAAGATCCTGTCAATCTAATTGCTGTGTTTTCCACTTGGGGTTGGAACACCAGTGTGTGTTTGTATTCAGACAGCCACTTGAGAGCCTGCCTGCCAGGTATCTGTTCTCTTTTGGTACCTTCCTGGGAAGTTTTACTTTAAATTTGATTGGACATGCTTTTCTTGTAAGTTGCTCTAAATAAATTTCTCCTTAAGCATTGTATAGTAGCGTTAGACTTTTGTAAGTCTTGCCTGCCTATCATTGGAGCATCTCCTCAGCTTTCTACAGCTATTTCTGTTCCCTGAATATAGATAAGCAGGTTTCTGTCGTAATATCATTTTTTTTACGCTATTCCCTTTTCTTCTATAAATAGAACTGATAATAGTTTACAGTATAAATTTGTTTGATTATTAGATGCATACAATCTCTTTGTTTTATTTCAAAGGCACACGAAGCCACGTGAAGATAAGCTGCCCAAATGGGTGTAGATACAGCATCAAGTGCAAAGAGCGCCTTGCTGTGTTTTAGCCCATATTAATCCTTTTACTTCATGAGATATAACAAGTAAAAAATCTGTCTCGGGGCCTGTCGCGTGGCGTAGCGGTTAAGTGTGCACGCTCCACTGCTGGCGGCCCGGGTTCAGATCCTGGGCGCACAGCGACGTACCGTTTGTCAAGCCGTGCTGTGGCAGCATCCCACATAGAGTGGAGGAAGATGGACACGGATGTTAGCCCAGGGCCAATCTTCCTCAGCAAAAAGAGGAGGATTGGCAACGGATGTTAGCTCAGGGCTGATCTTCCTCAGGAAAAAAAAAAAAAAATCCATCTCAGCTATGCTCTTTAAAGAGATGTCCACCATTTGGGAGAGAGAGTGCTTCTTGTGATGTCAGTTCTTTATAGCCTGCAGCCTGTTTCTTTTTAAGGCATTATGTTTCATTCATATTCATTATTTAATTGGTCATGTTGTTCATTATGTTGTTCATTATCAGTTAAACTACACTCCAAGTACTTATTTGGATATCACCTTATGAAATGAATTCAGATAATCTGGGTCATTTATAATAATAACACAACAACACAGTTTCTAGAAAACTCATTGCCAGCAAACACATCCATGACCTTTGGCTTTCCCACCTGGATTATTTTTTCCAAAGATGATATCTGCCAGACGGTGTAGAGTCGCGAATCAAAAGATTAAACTATTGTACTTTTCTGTTTAACAACATGAAACAGATCTGCTTTTACAAAGAAACGGCATCAAGATACTGTACATATTCCTGAGCCCTGAAAAACTAAATCTAGGGAGATAGATGTTAACATTTTTCTATATATTTTTTTCAATGTTAATGCAAGTATTTAAATCATGAGACTTGAGGAGATTCATTTTTTTAAAAAACGATTCTATCTTTGTACCAGAGGTGGAAAAATATGATGAAAACCTCCATGAAAAGACAGCTGAGCAAGGTGGAACACCGATTCGATACTACTTTGAAAATCTCAAAATCAGCATTCCCCAGATCAAGCTAAGTGTGTTCACCTCCAATAAGCTACCATTGGATCTTAAGGTGAGTTGATATCTAGATCAGTTTTTTTTTTCCACCCAAAGCCCCAGTAGATAGTTGCATGTCATAGCTACACATCCTTCTAGCTGCTGCATGTGGGACGTGGCCCCAGCATGGCCGGAGAAGCAGTGCGTCGGTGCGCGCCCGGGATCCAAACCCGGGCCGCCAGCAGCGGAGCGCGTGCACTCAACCACTAAGCCACGGGGCCAGCCCTCTAGATCAGTTTTAAGAAATGACTTTTCCTTGGAAAAGAATAAGAATGTTTACTATTTGCTTTTTCTGTCCCACATTATCATTTGTAGCAGATATTTTTTCAAGTTTCTATCTTTAGAAGTTTTATTGACTCATATATGTATATATATTTCTTGCTTGCTTGCTTTTAATGTTTAAGTATGACTTTGCTAAAGATTACAGAGTAACAAAAGAGTAAACACAGAGAATTACATGAAACCCACCTGCCCTCTGCTCAGCTCTTGGCCTATCTCAGTATGGTAAAAGCCTCCTTTCGTAGGGCTGCTCTCAGACTCAAGAGAAGAGCTACAACCAAGACAGTGTCTTCCTTTTGTGCCCAAGACCTTCCTGCCCTCCTAGTTCTCTCCTCCTCTCCTAGTATCCTTTTCTTGAATGGTTGACAGTAGAAATGTCTACCACCTTCAAGGAAGACTTGGCCGCCTACCCACTGAGATGTGACCTCTCCCACCACCGTGTCTAGATATAACACTCCAGACTGCAGATGTTGCTGGTCATCTTGATATGCACTCGACAGATACAGTCTGAATGCCATCTTCACTTTCTACAGTAACATAATTTTTATGTAGGGGCTGGAGCTGGGATTCGTATCCTAGCCTATCTGACTCGAAAGTCTGCAATATATTTTTCCCCTATACTATGCTGCCCCCTAGCACATAAGGAATCAGAGAATTTTAGAGCTGCAAGAGTTCTCAATGATCCCCTTGCTCCATGAACGAGGATATTGGAGTTCAGGGTGTTTTGTCACTTAAGCCTGTGTAGATAGGTATTGATAGGAGCAGGAACAGAACCCAGGTGATTGTTGGGAAGTCTTTCCTTAGGTTGAGTCTAAGTCTGCCTCCCTACAGGTTGCACCAATTGCTTCTGGTTCTTTCCTCTGATGCACTTGAAGATAGTTATCAAGGCACCCATCTTCCACTAACCACCAGTCTAAGGCTTTTCCACTGCCCCATGCTGCCTCCTTTAAGATGCTGCAAGATGGTCTCTCTTTCTGAACAGGAATAGCTAGAGACATGAACAAATAAGTAATAAACCTGGAGTCACAAATTCAGATTGCTGCAGAGACTGTGCTAGCAATGCAAGTAAGTGAAGCAGTGCAGCGGGGACCGTGGCACTTGGAGTGTGCACACTTCATCTGAAGGGGGCAGCCGCAGCTCAGCTCCAGCCAATTGTTGTCTCGGGTGAATGTCAACCCAGTGTTGCCAGATCTTCAGATTTTTTTAAGTGAAGCCGGAAATCTGGATTTTTATGTGGAATCTCCTGGTTTTTAAACATTGGCAACCAATTTGAGTGTTTTTTTTTTTTTTTTAAACCTTGTGGGCCTAACAAAACACATGTGTGGGCCTCATGTGGCCCACGGTTTGCCAACTCACAGGTTCTAAAATAGACTTGTAGGTAATGAGACAGTAGTCTGGTCAGCATGTGTATTTGGATAAGGATAGGGCAAGGGTGACTGCTTCATTAAGGCGGCAAACCGGGGATGAGCAGCTGGGGGTGCTGGTCAGGTAGAGGGGAGCAGTAATTGCTCCTGCAGCCTTCCTGAGAACAGTGCGGCGTGCCCTTCTCGACAGGCTGTCCTGTCTGCTTAATTTGCTTTAATTTCATGTTTCCCAGGAGACTGTAGATACTTATAATTACCATGGGAGTGGGGGGAAAACCATGGGAAAACCACTATCTTGCTAATATCCACAAGTATCCACTTGACTCTTGTGACCCTTTGGAATGGGTTTGTTTGATAAAGTATATATATTCCCCAGAACACTTGGCACTCACCCAACAAACCAATGTTAAGCATTTCCTGCGAGTTAAGGACTTCTTGTTTTTTAAATCATCTTGCTAAGAAACACAGACACCTAACTGTTCCTTTCAAATGGCTCCCAGCAGAAAAGCTTCCCCCAGACTGACAAATGTGTATGATTTCCTACAGTAGAAGTAGCCCCAGCCCCTCACTTCTTTGGCATTGATGCTTGCGTGTATGCTCGCATACAATAAACTGGAAATCGTTTAAGTTGAATGTTTCATTTGGCACTATATTGAAGGAACATTTTTGAGGCATTTTTCAAATGCTTATTAAACAAATTCAGTGGAGCAGCCACGTTATGAGGTGTGGGTTGGGGAACACCTTGAGTGGGGTACGTTAATGTTTCAAGCATGGTACTGGGAATTGGGACTTAAGAGTTAAATTCTCAGCTTGTGGAAGTCACCGTTTTACTGTGTCTTGAGTTCTCCTAGTGGAGTCTGGGACTTATAAAATAATATCATTTATTCAAAGAGTTTTCTAACAGAGTAATATCCCTTTATTAGTAGCTCTTAGGAAGAGCAATGTGCTCTTTGAGATGAATGTGTAATGGCTAAAAGTATGTGCTTAGGAGATGGAGTCCTATCCTGGAGCAGGAATCACAAGAGTCTGACTAAAAGGTAACCATGTCTTTGGTATTGAAGGAATAATTGTCTCGATTCCCTTGACTCTAGGCCAGAAGTGAGGCTGTCAGAAATCTCAGAGCGAAGTCTCTTCAGGTTTACACTGAGGGTACATTATTGCCAGAGAGAGTGTCTGTTCAGAAGGACTCAGAGCAGCTTCACATCTGCTGTCTCAATTGGTTTCCTCACTGGGTGATGGAAGAAGGGGGAGATAATGGTTCCACGTCACAAATGTGGAGACGAAAGCACAGCCTTGCTCCCCTCCCCCATCCTCTCCATTATCCTCCCAAGTTTGCATGTTAGAGAGTAGCAGAGGAACATCGAAAATGCCAGGTAGTTTATATGTTCTTTTGGTTTTTTTAAAGATCAGAGGAGGCCAGGAGCCTTTAAAAGGTTTCACGAGGTGGCCTACAGCAGTCCTTTTCCCATTAGAGCATTGGGATATTACAAAAGAAGGGCTTTAATTGAGCAATCTAGTTTGGAAGAAAACCCACATTTTAATGGTCAGAGAGCAAGAGGGTGGGGGTAAGGGGGAATTTCAAACAAAGACACTATTTAAAAAGCCTAAAACTGTCTTCTCAAAGGCTTGAAATAATTTGTTGGGAAACTTCAGACCCTTTACTTTTTTCCTCCCCTCCCTAAATAAAAACCAGATTTGTTAAAAGGAAAAAAGATCCAGTATTGTTAATTGTATTTCAGAAAGTGCCAGAGAGGGAAATATCCCTGTAGTTTTAAACGCTGTCCCAAGAGGGAAATGGGCAAATACCCTGCTTCACATAAACAGTCTCTATGTACCATAAATAAACCTTTAAAGAATGAATTCCAGACAGTTTTGTTTAGTGCAGGATAAACTAAGAAAGGAAAGAACACGGCCCGGGGTCTAGCTTGTGATCTGAGACCTTATGGCATGTGGACAGGTATTTCTTCCTGAACTCTGTAAAGTTTCTGGAAGACTGCAGCAGTTTCTGTCTGGGGGAGGTAGGAGTAGACAGTTTCCTACTTTTATTAGGAACTTATGAGTACGGATTGCTTTCTCCAGAATCCATTTTATAACAGGAAACTCTGCTACTTGAGTAAATAAGCATCAACTTTGTATACTACTGTATTTGATTAGTCATTTAGTTACTATAAGAAAAAGCCGTGTCTGGCTCTTTCCTGCTCCTCTCTTCTACTCTGACTGACCAGAACAGCCTGAAGGTGGCAGAATAATTCAGACCAATAGGCTGTCTCAGCTTTTTCAAATGTGGGAGACCCAGAGCAGTAAATGACCAGGTCAAGATAATTTTTATGAAAGGCAGATTACTTCCTTGGTTCTGACAAAGCACATTAGCCATTCAGAGAGGGGATAGTGTCTCTCGTGAGGTTTTTGACAACTTGCTAGAGGATTCAAAGTCTTTGCTACTATGCATGGTTCCTCTTGTTCAGTGTTTGGTTGCAATGAGGAAGTAGGGGTGAAAGGCTTTTTGCCTTAAGCTGTTGTTTTGATCTCATATCCTCTTCTCTGAGAAGAAAGTAACGCTCAGGGTCGTACTGACAAAACAAACTGCTGAACTGATGTCAGTTCCTGGCTTTCCTAGTGTATTTATCGTGTGGCTCTAAGCAAAGCAGTTAAACCTACTGGGCCTCAGTTTCTCTCTCAGTGAAAGAGGAAAATAATGCCTGCTTACTTCATCATCACTCTCCACGTGGGTGGGTGAGGCATGCATGCAAGAATAGCAGAAGTCTTTCAGGAGAAATAATACAATCCTCCATTCTGGTCTTCATGCTTTTCCACCTAATAGACAGTTACTGTGTGAAAATGAGCGCGTTCAAGTCTAGTACTGATAACTAGCTGTATGAGTTTAGGCATAGCATCCACTTAGCATCTCTTCAGTTTTATTTAAAAAAAAGAGAGTGTTAGGCTGAATTTAGCTTGTCAAGTTGAATTAACCTGAGGATGCTCTTAATCTCTAAAATATTTTGTTCTGCAGTTATTTGGTAGGAGGTTACTAGTGACTTTGCAAGGCACCAAATCCAGTGACCTTTTTTCTTTTTTTTTTTTTTAAGCTGGTTGTTTTTCTTTTTGTTTTTTTTTAATTCTTATTTATTTATTTATTTTGTGAGGAAGACTGGCCCTGGACTAGCATCCGTGGCAATCCTCCTCTTTTTGCTGAGGAAGACCGACCCTGGGCTAGTATCCGTGCCCATCTTCCTCCACTTCATGTGGGACACTGCCGCCACAGCGTGGCCTGACAAGCGGTGCGTCAGTGCGCGCCCGGGATCCGAACCTGGGCCGCCGCAGCTACGCCACTGGGCAGGCCCCCCCAGTGACCTTTGTTCTGTCCACCTCTCCGTCGGGTCCTCGGCCGTGGTTGCTGTTGCTGGCCTCCCTGCTCTTGACCGTCTGTCCTTTCTGTTCTCCTCTCACTCTTCCGTTTGTTTCTTCTCTGTCTTTTCCATGGTTTTCTCTCATCTGCTCCTTCTTCTCCTAACTCATATGTTTAAGGGCTCTGTTTTTGTCTGTAAACTAAACTATCTGGTCATATCACTTGTCCATTTTTTAAATCCCATTATTGGTCTTTTATCTCCTCTAACTTTAGAAGCTCTTAATGTAAATTTTGTCTTTGATATAAGTTGCAAGTATTTTTTCTTCAGTTTTCCATTTGTCTTTTTACTTTGCTTTTTGTGTGTGTACCTTTTTTTAATCATACAAGGCTTTTTATTTTTATGTTGTCAAATTTATCAGTCTTTTTTGCCTTTTTGAATTTGATGTTTGAGTCACAAAAAAGTTTCCCCACTGTCTAGTTTTAGAAAGTTTCATCTATGTTTTCTTCAATTATATGATTTTGTTTCAATTAAACATACTCTTGTTCCAAGAGAATTTAAGGCAGCCTCTGAAAATACATGCTACAAGGTTAAAAAAATAAGTGAGAAAATAAAATTGAAAGTCTATTAAATTTCACATGAGGTTTTAATATAAAGTCATTTTAATTCAGTGGGAAATATATAGATGTTTTAGTAAGTGCTATTAGACTAACTAGATAGCCATATGAAAAAATATAAAATTAGATTTATTATTCACACTCTACATAAGGATAAATTCCAAGTGGATCAGAGATTAACTAATATTATTAGCATGAAAAAGTGTTTTCACATTCAAAAAAGAAGAGTGTTTGGCATGCTCTCTAAAATTCTTGAAATATCAATCATGATAAATGAAAATATAATTGAAAAATAGACCATATCCAGAAATCCTTAATGGCTTATAGCAGACCTAAACCAGCTGAGAACTACAAGAAAAGCTAGATAGGGAAAAACCTCAAAAGTCTGTTTGAAGATACTAGAAAGCTATCAAGACAGTCAGGACTTGAGAGTCCAAGATTTATGAGAGGAAGGAAACTCAATAAGGTGAGCCCAGCATTTACTCTGCTTTAATTCTGGAGACATTTCTAATTTGTAAGTGGTGTGGGGAGAAAAGTAGAGAAGTCAAGCAGAAAACAGCCACCAAAAGGTAGAGAATTCGAGTATGGCTTTTGGCAGTCTCACAAGACTGGCAAAGCAAAAGTTAGACTTCATTGCTGCTTGGAGAGCTACTAATTGAGGGGCTGATATCTTACAGAGAAGGGACAGGCAGAAAAGAGACCCCAGTAGTCTGAGCCACTTGATTTCTTGAGGCAGGTGACAATTTCTAAGTCACTTAGTCTGAGAGAACTCAAGTAAAAAGTGGCAGCCAGGAGGTTGAAGAGCTAAAAAGACCTTTTAGTATTTTTATGGTTCTGCAGAGATGAAAAGTAGAGGAATGGAATTGGTTTTCAGTTAAGATTGCTGAAGGACTAGACCAGGCATTTTAAAGCCTGAAATAGACCAAGATTTACAAAGACTGAAATCCAGCTTTGAGGAAGCCCAAACCGTGATTGGATTAAGCCTCTTTAACTGCCTACCAGAAGCTAAAGACTCATTTAAAGTCTCTGGGGGCCAGTCCAGTGGCATAGCGGTTAAGTGCACGCGCTCCGCTGCGGCGGCCCAGGGTTCAGATCCTGGGCTGCACCAATGCACCGCTTGTCAAGCCATACTGTGGCGGCATCCCATATAAAGTAGAGGAAGATGGGCACGGATATTAGCCCAGGGCCAGTCTTCCTCAGCACAAAGAGGAGGATTGGCAACAGATGTTAGCTCAGGGCTAATCTTCCTCACAAAAAGAAAAAAAAAAAGTCTCTCTAAGTTTTTATACAAAATGTTGCATTCAATCACAAAGTACCAGGCCTACCAAGAGATGGGACTGAGAGAAAAAACAGACACTGGAAACAGACCCACAGATAAGCCAGATACTGGCATTATCAGACACAATTTTAAATATTTTAAATAAAATATTTTATTTAAATTTTAAATAAATGTAAATGTGTTCAAGAAGTTTACTAGAAAATTATATATTTTGAAAGTAATCAAATAGTAAAGAAAAATTGTACACCAGTATTTTTTCATGAACATAGAAGAAAGAAATCTCAACAAAATGTTAGCAAATCAAATACAGCAGTGTAGAAGAAGAAAAAAAATATCATAACCAAATCAGGTTTAATCCAGGAATGTGAGTTTAGTTTAACATTTTCAAATAAATCCTATAATTCACCACATCAACAAAACGAAAGAAGAAAAAAATATCTCAATAGTTGCATGAAAGCCTTTTGACAAAATTCAACATTTATTTATGATTCTTATCAAACAAAAAATAGAAGGGAACTGCCTTAGTCTGATAAAGTGTATCTATGAAAAGCTACAGCAAACATCATACTCAATGGTGATATACTGAAAGCAGGGAAGGGTGCCCATTATCACCATTTCTGTTCACCATTATACTGGAGATCCTAGCCAGTGCAGTAGGCTAGAAAGATTAAAAAAGAAATAAAAATAAAAAAGAAAATAAACAAAAAGTATAAGAACTGGACAGGAAAATGAAAACTGTATTATTTTCAGAGAACATGATTATGTATATACAACGTCTAAAAGAATGTGCAGATAAGTTATTAGAATGCATAAGTAAATTTAACGAGGTCATTGGAGACTGTACAAAAGTCGATTGTATTTCTACGTCAGCAACAGTTATAGAGAAAAGGAAAATTTGAAGGATGTCATTTGTAATAGCATTAAGAAAACATCAAATACAGTATTATTATCTATTACTGTGTAACAAGCCATCCCATAACTTAGTGGTTTAAAACGATCGTTTTATTTGTTCACAATTCTATGGGTCAGCAGTTTGGGCTGGACTTAGCTGGGTACTTCCTCTCCTGGACTCACGTATGGTTGTTCATGTGGCTGCAGTCATCTGGCAGTCAAATGAAATTAATGGTAGAAGATGACCTTACTCACATGTCAGGCAGTTGGTGTTGACACTCAACAGAACCTCTACATGGTCTCTCATATTCAAGGAAGCTAGTCTCAGCTTCTTCACATGGTGGAAGCATCAAAAAGGGCAGAGCAGAAGCTCCAAGATCTCTTGAGGCCTGTCAGAGGTTGCACATTGCTGCTTCTGCTGCATTTGATTGGTTGAAGCAAATCACAAGGTCACTGCAGATTCAGGTGGAGGGGAAATAGATTCCACCAATGGTAGAAGATGCAAAGAATTTATGGCCATTTTTATTCTACCACAGATACCTAGGAATAAATCCAAAGCGTGTATAAGACCTCTACACAGAAAACAATTAAACATCATTGAGAGAAATTGAAAAAAACCTAAATAGATAAAGGAATATACCATGTTAATACATGAGAAGATTCAATATTGTGAAGTTGTCATTTCTCCTCGAAATGATCTATAGATTCAATGCATTCGTGATGAAAATTTCAGCAGTTTTTTTTTTTTTTTTTTGTGAGGGAGGTCATCCCAGAGCTAACATCTGTGCTAATCCTCCTCTTTTTTTTGCTGAGGAAGACCAGCTCTGAGCTAACATCTATTGGCAAGCCTCCTCCTTTTTTTCTTCCCCAAAGCCCCAGTAGGTGGTTGTATGTCATACTTGCACATCCTTCTAGTTGCTGTATGTGAGACACTGCCTCAGCATGGCCGGACAAGCCGTGCGTCGGTGCGCGCCTGGGATCCGAACCCGGGTCGCCAGTAGCAGAGCACACGCACTTAACCGCTAAGCCACCGGGCCGGCCCAGCAGTTTTTTGTGGCAGATAGACAGGCTGAATCTAAAATTTATTTGGAAATGAAAAGTGCAAAGAGTAACCAAAGTAAAGAAAAAGAACAAAGTTGAAGAGCTTACACTATTAGATTTCAAACATCATTACAAAATGACAGTAATTAAGACAGTGTGGTATGGCAGAAGGCAGGACAAAATGAAACAGAAAAGAGAATCCAGAAACAGACACATAAATACAGTCACTTGACTTATGACAAAGTTTACACTGTACTACAATAGGGGAAAGGATGATCTTTTCAATAAATATTGCTTAATCAATTAGATATTCAACTGGAAAAAATGGATCTTGATCTCTACTTCATACCAAATATAAAAATTAAGTCCAGGTACATTATGGATTTAAATGTGAAGAGCAAAACAATAAAAATTCTGTAAGTAAACATATGAGACTGTCTCTAGACCTTGGTGTAGATAATAATTTCTTAACCAGGACACAGAAAGCTCTTACCATAAAGGAAAAGATTGATAAGTTGGATTTCATTAAAATTAAGAATGTCTCATCCTCAAAAAACACCATTCAAAGACTAATAAAAGAAGTCACAGAATGGGAGAAGATATCTGTTCAACAGAGGGCTTCTAGACAGGATGTATAAGAAAAACTCCTACAAAGCAATAAGAAAAAGCAGACAACCCACTATAAAAATGAGCAAAAGTAGGCACTTCCCAAAAAAGGCTATCCACATGGCCAATATGCATATTAAAAGGGGGTTAATCTCATTCTTCAACAGGAAAATGGAGATTAAAACCACACTTAAGGGCCGGCCCTGTGGCTTGGTGGTTAAGTGCGCGCGCTGCGATGCTGGTGGCCCGGGTTTGGATCCCGGGTGCGCATCGAAGCACCACTTCTCTGTTCATCCTGGGGCCGAGTCCCGCATGCAGCAGCTAGAGGGATGTGCAGCTACGACATACAACTATCCGCTGGGGCTTTGGGGGGGAAAAATAAATAAATAAAATCTTTAAAAAAAAAAAAAAACCACGCTTAAGATACTGTTACACACCCATCAGACTATTTGTTTTTTAAAAAGCTCTGCCGAGTGTTGCTGAGGAGGTAGGATAACAGGAGCTCTCGTAGACTGCTGCTGAAGGGGGCCTAACCAGTTCAACCGCTTTGGAAAACTGTTGGGCAGTATATACTGAGGTTGAACACATACATTCTTTGTGACCCAGCAGTTCCACTCCCTGGTTTATATTCAAGGAAAATGCATATCAATGTGCCCCAAAAGAAATGTTCAAGAATGTTCATAGCAGCATTATTATAACAGCAAAAAATTTGAAACAATGCAACTGTTCATCAGCAGCAATGGTTAAATAAATTGTGTTTTATTTGTACATTGGAATATTATGTAGCAATGAGAATTAATAAACTGCAACCATGTGCAACAACCTAGTGAATCTCACAAACTTACTGCTGATTATAAGAAGCCATGTACAACAGAGTACATACTGGTTATTTCATTTATATACAATTCAAAGTAGGAAAAACTAATCGGTGGTGATGGAAGTTAGGATAGTGGTTACCTTAGGGGAAGAGGGAGTAGTGGCTGAGAGTCTGCAAATGGGCCGGGGGTGCTTCCCAGATGGGCTGATAATCTCCTTTCTGGTCTGGGTGGTGGTTACATGGTTGCATTCACTTTGGGGAAAATCATTGAACAGTACATTTGATTAGTACATCTTTCTGTATGTGTGGTATGCTTCAGACAAAAAGTAAAACATGACAAAAATACAGACACAAAACAGACCAGAAGGAATTATGCTGTGAAGCTAATAGTGTTTATTTCTGTGTGATATATGTTATTTTGGGTGATATATACATATTTTTTTCCTCTAATATTTTACTTTTATAATTACAGGGAAAATCCTTGTTTATAAATATCAAAACCTTGGCTCTCATTGGGAAGTTGACATGACTTGTGGCTTTCATGGAATTTAGAATTACAGCACCCTGAAAGCCCATATTATGGCTAAAGTATGTCATTTTCTTTCTTCTGTAACTAGGCCCTAAAAAGTACCTTGGGATTTCCATTGATTCGATTTGAAGATGCTGTAATTAATCTGGACCCATTCACTCGGGTACATCCCTATGAGACCAAGGAGTTCATCATCAATGATATCCTCAAACATTTCCAGGAGGTGAGCTTTGGACAAGCACTTAGTGGCCGGAGCACAAGTAGAATGTTTGTTTTTGTTGTTTGGGAATTTTGGTTACTAAGACATTACTGTTGAGAACCCAGTTAAACATTCCAGCTCAGCTTGTTGTGTTATGGGTCAGGTCACAGCCCATGAAGTCCATACACATGAAAATCCTGAAACAGTGCCTTTGATTTATGAGCTGTTAGTCTTGTCCCTCAGAACTAGTCTCAGGGGCTTTCACTAGGTTAGTCACAACTCTGAAGGGTTTAATGATGCTTTCATGATAACACAAAATACTGTGAACTTTGTATTTACTAGACATGAGCCACTTTCAACAACCACACCAGTGTTCTTGGAGCCTGTGAGATCCTGCCCTAGAGTTGAACTTAAAATTTTTTTTATCAAGTTGGACATTTTCCATTTTATATTTATTATCCACATTGCAAAGACCAAAATATAAAGTCAAGGCATACTCTTTGGTGAATAGATGGGTCAGGATCATATCAAATTTATTAGCTGTCAAAGTTAATATATATATCCTTGCTTCCTTTTCTCCCTCCTCCCTCCCATCTCCTTTCCTTCTTCTTCTTCTTCTTCTTTTTTTTTTTTTTTGGTGAGGAAGACCAGCCCTGAGCTAACATCTGTTGCCAATCCTCCTCTTTTTGCTGAGGAAGATTGGCCCTGGGCTAACATCCATGCCCGTCTTCCTCCACTTTATATGTGGAACACCTGCCACAACGTGGCTTGGTAAGTGGTGCGCAGGTACGCACCCGGGATCTGAACCTGCAAACCCCAGGCCACTGAAGTGGAGCGCGTGAACTTAACCACTTTGCCACCAGGCTGGCCCCCCTCCTTTCCTTCTTTGCTTCCTTCGTTGACTTTCCTAATTGGTGCTATTTCCACTGAACTGTAAGGAGAGTGATATAGCAGATTACTGGACCTGGAATCAGGCAATGGAGGGACATGGAAAGTGATGGTTTGCTTGATAGGTCTGGGCGTGCTTTCTTTATGCACGACCCCCTCCGCAGATTATGAGGGGAACCACGAATCTACCCCTCCCTCACTTTCCTTTTAACATTCTCCCTGCTGCTGATTAATTCCCTAATTGTAGGAGCAATGGAAAGGAGAGTATGATGTATAAAATAATAAATACTTGTAAAGAGTCTGTCCTGTTTCATAGCTAGTGTTATTCTTCTAAATGGCTTTGAAGAGTGTGAGTGGTGAGTGGTGGATCTCTGGGATGTGCATACTGGGAGAAGTTTAGATGGAGCTCTTGAAAGGACAGGAGCTTGCAGTTGATGAGGATTAAAAGGTCATTGTTGCTATTGGTGGGACTGGAGGACGAGACTGATTTCTAACCTTTTGCTTGGGACACTCAATCTGCAAATATAAACCGGTGCTGATTTTCTTCTCTTCCCACTCCATTTGGCAGGAACTCCTCAGCCAGGCAGCTCGGATCCTGGGATCAGTGGACTTTCTCGGCAATCCCATGGGGCTTTTGAATGATGTTTCTGAAGGGGTCACTGGACTGATAAAGTATGGAAATGTTGGGGGCCTTATCAGAAATGTTACACACGGAGTATCAAACTCTGCTGCCAAGGTAAGGAAATAGAGGTGCAATTCCATTGTAATTAACCTCATCAGTCCGCTGCATTACTGTAATTTCTTTTATGGTTAATAGGTTGTGAGAAGTTACATATATGGCCTCATCTTCATTGCCCACATGCCCTGCCTTTCCCTCACCTCCAATAACCTGGCGCCCGGTCCACTGAGTGCACCTCTGAAATATCTCTTCCTCCTTCTCTCCATGACCACTGCCTTCGTCCAGGCTCTGGTTATCTCTTCCCTGGGCACTGCAGTAGCCTCCTGATCCCCTGGATTTCATTGTAACTTTCAAAATGCCACCAAAATGAACTCATTTTTTAAAACATAGAATTCGATTGTGCCCGTCTCCTGCCTAGAATCTACCAGTTACTCCCCACACCTTACAGGACAAAGTCTGAACTAAAATACATCCTTCTAGAGTGAAGCAACCCTTTGAGTCATCTGAATCCAGCAGCGGAAGGACAGCAGTGTCATTCTCCTGTGTCTTGCTGTCTAGTTGGCCTTTTTTAAATTGACCTCTTGTTTGTTGGACATTTTGTTATTCTGCAGTTTAGGTTTTGGCTGGATCCGATTTTATTTGTGAAGCTGGAAAAGGTGACGGTAGTTGAAGGGGAGTTGCTATTTGACAACATATATACGAAAGGCCTCTAAAGATCTCTGCTTTCCTCCTCTTCCTGTCAGCTCAACAAACTTTTCTTCTAGAGATTGACGTTTTCGTGGATGGACCAGGTTTGAGAAAGCCCCTGTGCTCTCTGTCTCTGCTTTTTACTGCAGAGCACTTGTTGTAGTGAAATCACAGGTGCACTTGTGCCCTAGGCCACTAGGCTCTAAAAATGGCCTTACAAAGAGACATTAGTGGTGCTGCAAGGAACTTATCATGAAGAGCAGGTAAGAAATTAGAGAGGAATAACATTTCTATATTGCATGGCATTCTTGGTAATAATATGTGGAAGCTGGGAATTTATTCCTGTGTTCCAGATTGTTTTCCAGAGATGATAGTTATTTAGTCAGATCAGTTTTTTCAGTACCGTAGTTATATTAAACCAGACCAAAAGTGTACTGTTTGGCTTGTGGTTCAAAATAGGCAACATTCTTACTTTCAGAGAAGGTGAAAGGTAGGGGCAAGAGAGACTTTGTAAATCATGGTTTGGAAACAGACTCAGGTTCAAAGTCTGAATGAGTGTGCACGTTTCTGCCTTGAATCATTTCTTACCCTGCTCTTGGACTTTACTCTTGTTGGCAACATACAACAACACCATAGTGGCACAGAGTCCTCCATGTTCTTTTAGCTACTAAACTTAATATGAACAGATGCACCTAAATATTTAGTTGTAAATGCCCAGTTAAAGATTTTGTTTAATTTTATTAAATTCTAATTAGCATAGGAAAGTCTCCTTGGTTTTATAATTCGTTTCTTTGTTTTTGTACCCCTGGACTTTGCTTTAATTTGAAAAATAAGTGAGCTTGTGCTCTATTGAGCTTGTGGTTTATTGAGAATAGAAATGCACCTATTTTGCAGGCTTACTGTGACAATAATGAGATACGACCTTGTGAAAACTTTGAAAAATACATGCTGAACAAGAGAAATGGATCTTCACTTTGACTCTTAGATTTGCAGTGATGTAAAACGTTCAGACTTTAGCCAGCAGGAAACCGTTAATGCCCTTGAAATGAAAGTCAATATATAACAGTCTACACAGGAGGAGGGTCTCAGGCTCGGCGAGTGGGAGATTCAGACTCCATCTGGGCCAAGTTGGCTGTTAGGAACCCTCTCTAGTTAACCTTCTGGATGGGAATGAGGAAGTTGTAAACTCACCCGTGACCTCTCCGCAGGTGAGACCTTGTGTGGGTTTCTCCAGAGTTTCCCTGCAACATCCTGGTGGAAAGGATTGGCCCTTTCTTTATTCTTCCTCATTTATGAAGTCTCATTTGTTTCCTGGTTCTTCTGTTTCCCCTGGAAAACTGCTTTTGAAGCTTGAGGGTCAGCATGAGAATATAACTTAAGCAGAAAGAAAGGGCAGAATACTTCTTGTCCCCACCCTCACCCCCAATCCATATAAAGACCTGGTGGCAGTGATTATGCATTTTGTTGGATATCATGCTTTATATTATCATTAGATTCACATAAGGGTATTGCTTTCCAGGACCCGAGCCTCTCGAATGGGAACCCTTGCTCCCGTTGTGGTTGGGGTCCTTCTTCCTGTATTTCTCTCGCCTTTAGTAAGCTAATCAGTATTGGCGTCATAGGCTGCTACCCAGAGGAATTGCTGTGTAATTTATTTTGATACCAAGAACGCTGGATGTGTTATAAAAATTAGTCCATATGTCTCTAAGATGAAAAAGCAAAGGACGTTAAAATTACCCCTTCATATTGGAAATGGTAGCTCCAAAAGCAGGTCTGTCGACTAAATGCCTATTTAGGTCATCTGTGATTCTGCGTGTGTGTAGTTTGGCTAAAGGTCTCCATTTTCTTGTAGCTTTGTGGGTTGAAATCAGACCTTTAATGTTGCTTTGGGGGAATGTTTTGTTTGCTTTTCTGTGTACACAAAAGGAGTTTAAGGAAGTGCAAATGACCACAATAATCAACTGTTGGCCTGGGGAAGTATTCTTTAAAGAGTGCCTGAGTTCCAGTGATTAAAGAAAGGGGTTGGTGAAGACAGAATTGCACCTTATGAACTCCAGCCAGCCAGCCCCACTTGCCTGCAAAGACCAAAAGGCTTTAACCTTGGTTCAGTGAGCTTTGAGCGAAGTGGAGAAGCTCCATAAACCTCTTGAAATTAATTATAAATATTACATACATGTGCATTTTTCTGGAGCAAGGATCTAAAGTTTTTATTGGACTCAGAGAGGTGCATGCTTCCCAAAAGGACATAAACCATTGTTGTAGTCGTAGAGTTGTGCTTTGAGGGGAGGTTAGGGCTGGTAGTCTGGAGACCTGTGTTCTAATCCCATGCCTACCTGTAAGTAATCCTTTTTGTCTGTTAATCTTGAGCGTTTTTTTGTTTTTAACCTATGAAAAGGTCATTCTCCTGCCCCATTGACCTGAGAAGCAAAAGAGATGAAGTGTGTGAAAACCCAGTGACAAGTTAAAGGGAATTCATTCTGTCACATAAGAAGGTAATAGACCTACAGGTCTTGGTTAGGTCTGTGGATAGATGTTGTGAATTATTCATAGAAAATTTTTAATTTCAGGTCTATCATATCCACTTCTGGAATTTCTCATTACATTTTTAACTGTTATTTAATTTATTTAATATTGTCCTCAAGGAAATATAACTAGGAAATAATCTATGCCTTTATCCCTTTGTTTCTCTTAGCCTTTCTTCTCATCCCCCAACTCCAGAAATCAGCTTATGGATTCCAAATCTGAAGTGATATGATTTAGGGACTAGCCACCAAGCTGTGAGCATCTCTCCCATGACTCCCTTGCCTGGATCTTGGCAAAATGACTCGAACCTTTTGAGTAGAACCTTAAAGATCTGATCCCATTCCTGAGGCCATGGCAAGATGATCGATCCTGGAATCCTTTCTAGGAATATGATTTATTTAAGAAAAGCACAGAATTTCAAATTCTAAAATCATGTCAGAGGAGCAGGTTTCTCTCTGTAACATGAAATGCAGAAAGCATACTTTTTTCTAGCTGAATGTCGTGTGAGTATCTGCAAGACCCTCCAAACTCTCTCAAAGCCAGAGAATTGGAGAGACGCCCATTGAACAAATTCCCTCTCTTATATAGACTCTAGTTTCCCTTTTATCTGTGGTTATTGTGTAATATTTTCATATACCTACAGGAAAATTATGTAGTTATTCTCAAAAAAATAAAAGTTCTTTTCAAACTAAGAAAATCTCAGATGTTAACAATAGAGCAAATTATTCCATTCTCTTTTCTGCCCCTGTAGAAACTCAGTCTTTGCTCTGTACAGCTGTCACCTGGTCTTCCTAAGGAAGAAAGCCAACAGCATGCTTAATTTCTTCCAGCAAAGGAGGGGAGTACTTCTGGTCATCACTAATGGAATCTCTGCTCTTTCTGTCCTGCTTTCCATCCTTCTCTTTGTGTCTTTATCAAGGCAATATAGGATGCTTTTGATCCTGGGTACCTTTTTGATCCCAGGTATGTTTTGACTCTATGTTTATGAAGACAAATATTTTAATAATTTTTCTTGTTTTTTAACTGAAGTTATTTTCATCAAAGTGAGTGGTTGTTCATGGAAATTAGAATTCATGGTTCATTATTCACTAGGTGCAATTGTGTGGTAGGTTTCTTTCTTTCTCTTTTCCTTTATGGTATTTATTTCTATGAAGCCCAAATTTCACAGCTCAGATTTTGTAGATCTTAATTTTTGTCGAGGAGATATGAGTTTTCTGTTGGTGTTTAGTTAATACATCTTATTCTATGTAGTTTTAGCCATTGCTTTATTGTTTTATTTATTTATTTATTTATTTTTCCCCCAAAGTCCCAGTAGATAGTTGTCTGTCATAGCTGCACATCCTTCTAGTTGCTGCATGTGGGACACAGCCTCAGCATGGCCGGAGGAGCGGTGCGTTGGTGCGCACCCGGGATCCGAACCCGGGCCGCCTTCAGCGGAGCATGCGCACTTAACCACTAAGCCACGGGGCCGGCCCTGCTTTATTGTTTTAAATCAGTTTTCTTTTTTATGATTTGGATAAAGACCTAATGATTTTATATTATTTTTTGTTGCAAATGGCGTTAGTAGGAAAAAGGCATAAGATCAGGGTTGAAACACCCTGCTTCACACACTGATTTATAAACGTTTACTGAACACCCTCTGTTTGTCAGGGCTTGTGATAGGCCGTCTACATACATTGTCTTTTTTTTTTTTTTTTTTTTTTTAAAGATTTTATTTATTCATGTTTTTCCCCCCAAAGCCCCAGTAGATAGTTGTATGTCGTAGGTTCACATCCTTCTAGTTGCTGTACGTGGGACTCGGCCTCGCGTTGGACGGAGAAGTGGTGCCTTGGGGCGCGCCCGGGATCCGAACCCGGGCCGCCAGCATCAGAGCGCACGCACTTAACCGCTAAGCCACGGAGCCGGCCCTACATACATTGTCTTATGTATGTTAATCTCGTCTTCAAATCAGGAAACTGAGACTTACAGAAGTAACATAATTTTTTCAAGGTCACACAGCTAGAAATGACAAGGAGGGATTTGAAACCAAGTCCAGTGAATTCTAAAGGCCTTGTTTTTTCTCCTACATTGTGTTTTTTCTTTTGTGTGTGTAAGGCTTTCTTCCAGGCACGGCAGAGAATATAAAAAATTAACTACTGCTAACTTCCCATGAGCAACTTATTATTTGACATCACTTTTTTAGCTGGTAAGGTGACTGCCATCGTATCATCTCTGTCACAAAGCAGGCCCTCAGGAAATGGTGGTGGTCATGGTCATTCTTGTGTTAGATTGGTCATGACCATCCCCATCTCCTTTATAGGAAGTAAAAACCTTGGTGATTGCAAACATTGTTTTACTCATGTGATTTCATTTGATCATCAAAATAACCTGTCAGCAGATAGAGTAGGCAGTATTAGCCCTGTTATATAAATGAAGAAACTGAGGCCCAGAGAGGTAACGTGACTTGCTCAAGGTCAACCAGGTGGCTGCAGAGCCAAGACCTGACCTTCTGCACTAGTGTCTCAATTCCCATTTTTCCTTACGCTTTCCTTACACTTGAGATATTGCTAACTGCTTGATTTGTTCTAGACATGCCTCTATATATTAAAAAATAAAAACAACAAGAAAAACAAAAAGCAAACAAACAAAAAGTCCTGCCTAGTCTCAGAATGAACTTTGATAACTTTTAGGAAAGCCATGTGAAGATAAATACGTGCAAGTTAAGTGAGAAAGAGAGAGAGAAATTGAGACTGTTGAGATTGTTCAGTGGAAAACCTAGCTAGGACTTGAGATAATATTTTTTTCCATTTCTTTGCTCTCTATTTGGGGTGCAGTGTGTGGAGGAGCCACTTTCATCCAAGAGAACCTTTCACTGGCCCTTTGTGCCCGGGAAACCAGATCCAGGACCTAGCAGCCATCCAGAGGAAACTGACTTCCCTGTCCCTTCCCCAGGGATTCTCAGCCAGCCCCTGCCGTTAGCCGACCTTCTATCATAGACACTGTGACTTGGTTGAGGGCAGAGGGGTCCATCTGCCTTTTGTTTAAGAAACAGCATTTGTGTTTGTTTTGTAGGCAGTATATTTATAAGGCTCAAACAAGACTAAAAGCACTGTTTATTCAAGGCAAAAGTTTTATCTTTGCGCAAAAGAATGTACTGAGTGCCTGCCTGCATGGATTCTAAAGGGGAAAAAGCAATTTATGACTTGTATCTGTTTTTGTCATTATGTATGACTGTTCTATTTTATAGTTGTGCTGATTATCCCCATAATAGCTTTTCCATGTACCTATAAGCAAGAAATAGGTGAATGCCTTTTTAGAAGCACTGGGGTTTTAGTGTATTTAAGTTGGCAGAAAACTTTAGGTTAAATGAAATTCACTTCAGACAGTGATCTATCCCTCAGAGAATGTAGAGTTTTCTATTTTCAAAAAGGCTTTGATCCTAAATAAGCCACCCAAGGGATTTCTTTTCCAGCCAAGAGGAGGTGCCTTCAAGTTGTTGTATATAGAGAAATGACTCAAATTGTTGGCAACAGAGTTTTTGTTTTATTTTCCTCTGATAACCTTGAATACTGAAATAGTTCTCTTAGTCTGAGCCCTTTTTGGTTAGAGGCAAATTTTAGATGCTGAATGACCCATCATTGACCTATCCTAACTTGGTCAAATCTCAAATATCTATGGGAATTGGAAGTGTGTTGGGCAGGGCTGTGTGTCAGATGATGGCGTGAGAATCACATGAGTGACCACAATTCCCAGGCAGGCCTCACTTACCCTGTTTAGCAGCCTTGCTCATGAGGGAGCTCGGTGGATGGCCTTTAGCTGTCCCCCCTTTCCACCCTAATCAAGCAGCTCAATAGCCAGAAGTAGCAGGGCAATGACACCACCATTCGAGCTCCAGTTTTGAAACAAGAAGGTTGGAAAAGTTTAAAACTTGTCTTCATTTCCTGCTAGTAGCTCAGTTAAGAATCCAGTCCTTAAGTTATCTTCTTAGACTGAACATCTCATGTTTCAGAGGAATTCACTGTATCTTCCAAAACTACAGTCTGTGTGGTGGAAAAGTATGTTCAGTTGCTGAATTGAAAAGACGGGAAATATTTGTGTCCCCCAAAGAGTAGTGGTTTTCTACCCTAGTGTAAACATGGTGAGTAAAAGAATAGTGTGTTCAAGCTTTGTTAGGTTGACTGGAAATAGTTACCCTGGGGGTATGTGGTAGTGCATCCCTTTTATAATTGTTATCTCTATAAGTCTCTGTCCATTTTTTTTTATTTTTTAAAGATTTTTTTTTTTTTTTTTTTTTTTTTCCCCTAAAGCCCCAGGCGATAGTTGTAAGTCATAGTTGCACATTCTTCTAGTTGCTGTATGTGGGACGCGGCCTCAGCATGGCCGGAGAAGCAGTGCGTCTGTGCACGCCCGGGATCCGAACCCGGGCCGCCTGCATTGGAGCCCACGCACTTAACCGCCAAGCCACAGGGCCGGCCCAGTCTCTGTCCATTTTGAAGAAAAGCTAAATCAAAGTACTTTCTTAGGAGAAGGAGGGGATTCTTTGGTCAGTATCATCCTTAGAAATCAGAAAGGGATGTGGATAACGTAGCCATCATTTATTGAGTGACTACCATATGTTAAGTGTGGGACTGGGAGCTTTATCTAGGCTATCTCATTTAATGTTCACAGGTACCCTATAAGGAAGGAAGCATTATCCCCATCTTACAGATGAGAAAAATGAGACCACAGTGGTCAGTTACCTTGATTAAAGTTTAATAATGAGTGAGTGTTGGAGCCAGAAGTTTTAGAAAAAAGTGAATTTGGGAGTCTGCCTGTATATTTTTCCTCCACACAGTGCAGCTTCTCAGATATTGTAGAAACCATTGTAGAAGCTAAAACACAAGCAGTTGAAAACAACATCCATTAAAAGTAAAGCTGAGGGGGCCGGCCCCGTGGCTTAGTGGTTGGGTGGGCGCGCTCCACTGCTGGCGACCCGGGTTCGGATCCCGGGCTCGCACCGACGCGCTGCTTCTCCGGCCATGCTGAGGCCGCGTCCCACATACAGCAACTAGAAGGATGTGCAACTATGACACACAACTATCTACTGGGGCTTTGGGGGGAAAAAATAAATAAATAAAATCTTAAAAAAAAAAAAAAAAAAAAGTAAAGCTGAGGGGCTGACCGGGTAGCACAAGCGGTTGGGTGCGCACACTCCGCCGTGGCGACCCAGGGTTTGCCGGTTCGGATGCCAGGCGCGCACCCACGCACTGCTTGGCAAGCCATGCTGTGGCGCCGTCTCATATAAAGTGGAGGAAGATGGGCACGGATGTTAGCTCAGGGCCAGTCTTCTTCAGCAAAAAAGAGGAGAATTGGCAGATGTTAGCACAGGGCTGATCTCCTCACAAAAAAAAAAACGTAAAGCTCAAACAGTTTTCCATTCACTCCCAACTTGAACTCCTCTGTGTGAGACCTTGGGATTTTCCGACTATAATTTCTAGGCTTTCTGAATTAACCTTTATCTGGGAATCCCTAATCTCGTGTAAAAGGATTGAAATGGGAGAAAAGGCAGGAATTTTCTTTATCCAACCAGAAAATGTATGACTCAAAAGCATTTGAGCAATGTACTGTACTTTCTCGCACAACTGATGTGCTTGACCCAAGATTTATTCCGATTTCAATAAGGTGGGATTGGCAGCACGCAGGCCTTTCCTCCTGTCCCACGCGGGGAGCCGACCAGAGCTCTAGGCTGCTTCAGTGTGTGCTCCAGTAGCCATCTTGTCTAAATGTACATGTTTTTTGTTTTTGTTTTTTTTTTTTTTTTTTTTAAAGATTTTATTTATTTTATTTTTCCCCCCAAAGCCCCAGTGGATAGTTGTGTGTCGTAGCTGCACATCCTTCTAGTTGCTGTATGTGGGACTCGGCCTCAGGATGAACGGAGAAGTGGTGCCTCGATGCGCACCCGGGATCCGAACCCGGGCCACCAGCATCGCAGCGCGCGCACTTAACCACCAAGCCACAGGGCCGGCCCTAAATGTACATGTTAAACTGTAATTTCCTTAAGCCATTTGCTGGACTTCACCACTTTAAGCATTTCTAAGCAACTAGGATGTCATTTTAAAATAATAATATTTGGTTTTCAGCATAGAGTATGCCATATTAGGGAGACTTGTGCTTTTCCACTGTCAATTGGTGGCAGAAAATAAACTCATTCTCTCCAGTTGTCCTTTTCTCTCCTTTCTCACCTCTTCTTAGTCTGTAGTACAACTTTTCAACTTTTGTAGAGGTGTTTATGTCTCTTAGTTCTGCCAGCAGATTGGCTTTCTGATGCTTAGTAATACCATTGCTTGAGTTAAGAAGTGAGATGGAGAATGCTGGGGATACTATGTTGTTCCTGAGAGTTTTCTGGTTAGTTCTATTGACCTGTTCTATGGTTTGCTTTTTGGAGGAAAGGAGAAGTAAGATCAATTTATTAGAGTTTAATCATTCCTTATTGGAATGATAATATTGCTTTATATTTGTCTTGATTTTTAGTTGTTGATGATGCATTTATATGTTTTGGATCCTTTCTATAAGCCTGAAACCAGGCAGATAATATTATTATTACTACTATTGCCGCCATCACCACCACCACCTTGAAGAAACTGAGGCCCAGTGGAAGTAAATAACTTGCCCAAGACAGCCAGACAGAAAGTGCTAGAGCTTTGGACTTTTTTGGTCTCCTGACTTCTAGAACGTTGCTGGACAGTACCTCTTGAATCTTACCTGATACTATAGAAACTGACATCTCCAGATTAGACTTGGATTTTCTGTCATCAGTGTTGTCTACGAGCCTTGTTAGCATATCCTTCCTTGCAGAGTGGGTTTCAGAGAACGCTGGTGGAGAAAATGCACCTTTCCCTTTTAGAGGCTTATTGGATCATTCATTAACCATGATGCTGTTTATGTGAAATATTTGGGAATCATGTATTTGGGAGCTCACAAACAGAATGTGTGATGAGAACAGTTCTTGGAGCAGAGTTTTTTGTGGAATGGAGGGTGGTAGGGAGAAAAATTTAAGCTTATGTCAGCACACATGAAGTAATTTCTACATCGTTGAAGGTGAGGGGAAATCCCCCATAAGAGAGACCGTGGAAGAAAAGGAAGGTACTTCCAGCAGGGGTGAGAGTCTGGCTTTTCCTTGGCTTTCCTCATAGCCAGATGATGATACGGCCAGGCCTAACCGGTTCTTCAGGGAGGCTCACCGGGTCCTGACGTGGAGGCACGGGTGGTCAGTGGATAATAGCAGAGCCACACCGCACTTCCCTCAGACAGGCACATGGGAAAGATAGTTTCTCTTTTTTCTTTTCTATTAAATACCAATAGGGAAGCCCTCCTGTACCATTTCTAAGAACAAGGAGGGGCCAGCCCAGTGGTGTAGTGGTTAAGTTTGTGCACTCTGCTTTGGCAGCCCGGGGTTCGCAGGTTCGGATCCTGGTCGCGCACCGACGCACCCCTTGTCAAGCCATGCAGTGGCGGTGTCCCATATAAAGTAGAGGAAGATGGGCACAGATGTTAGCCCAGGGCCAATCTTCCTCACAAAAAAAATAAATAAAGAACAAGGAAATGTCCTAGTTAGGCACGTGAAGAGGGTGGAGATCAGCTCAAAAACTCGGAGCCAGTTGGGAAGTCAAGTAGAGTGAAGAGAGGGTGGCAGGAAGCTGCCGTCGGGCCACTTTCTGTCCCCGCTGCTGCCTGTTCGCTCCTCACCTTTGTGCCTTTGCTCATAATTTAACTCTGTTAATTCTCCCTCTCTCTGGCCAAAGGTTCCAGGTTTGTATGGTCCAATCCCAATGTCCTAGAAGATTCTCCCTGCTCTGAATTCCCAGGGTGCTTTGTGCTTCTGTTCAGGCAGTGACCACATTTTTCCTTGGAAAATTATAACCATTTGTGCTTGTCTCAAATGTCTGTTCAACAAACATGTATCATTGTTAATTAGGTGCTAGGTGCTGTGGCAGATACTTAGGAAAGTAAGACTTAAAAAAAATTTTTTGTGAGGGATATGAAACAGGCAAGGCAGACAAGAAATTAGTAATCATGATACAGAGAGAGTAAGTATTGCAACTGGGATCTGTGCAAGATATTTGCAGTTCTTTGAGATAAGTGCTGTGGGGGCCAGGGAAAGAACACTTTATTCTGTTCCTCAAGGATGAGATGGGCTTGAGACGAAATGTGTGACGCAATTGTCTATTTATTCATCTGCATCCCAGAGTAGACATAAAGCTCCTGGAAGGCAAAGATCTTATCTTTCATCATTTTTTTTTTTGCCAATTTCCCTGTGACTAGCCATAAATATTTGTTGTAAGAAAAACTGAAATGATCCAGGTTGTATCCATGTGGGTTCTCCTTTATCTAGTATAGTGTTTTTGCAGGGTATACATTCAACAAATAGTTATTAAATAAGTGAAATACCTGCTGGATTTTTTTTCTTGTCTATTTTATGGTTTTTATGTGAAATGAACAGAAACTTTAAAAAAGATTATGACTGGGGCTGGCCCAGCAGTGTAGTGTTAAGTTCGCACGCTCCGCTTCTGCAGCCCGGGTTTCATGGGTTCGGATCCCGGGCGTGGACCTACACACTGCTTATCAAGCCATGCTGTGGTGGCGTCCCATATACAAAGTAGAGGAAGATTGGCAACAGATGTTAGCTCAGGGCCAATATTCCTCACCAAAAAAAAAAAAGTTTATGACTTTCCTCCCAGGCATATCTGTAAGCTTACTGAGATCCAAAATCATGCTATATATATAGAAATACAGATAGGAAAAGGCTGTTGACTTTCAGGATCCTGTTTCTTTCTCCTCCCTTCCCCATCACTGGGGTCTAGGATGTTGACCTGGATTGAATGAGGCCCAGCTTGCATTACTGGAGCAGGCCCAGGCTCTGCTTAAGGTAGCAGGAAGCCTTGGAAAACTGTTATAGGAGAAAGAGGGGGAACCAGTCCCTCTTAATCTAATGAATTAAAAGAATATTTATGGGAAATATCTATTTGCTTTATTAGAGGAAAATGTTTAAGTAAACATTTCCTGCAAGCTATTGAATTTATATAATAACACATTGGTTTGGAATCAATAACTTTCAGTGTTTTCGCTGAAATGAAAGTTAAGCAGAGCGTGCTCCCAAAAACAGCCCATTGTTGCGGCTTTGGTGCCTTTGTATTGTTTCAAGGCAGGATATTGTGGCCAGCGGGATTGTTTTCTCTTTATCGGCAACTTAGAAATTGGCAAGAATGATGCCAAACTTAGTTATAAAAGAAGAGCTACTAATAGCTCCTTGTAGTTTTATAGAAATTTAACCTTTATAACATATTCCTATTATTATTTGATCTTCACAAACTTATACATTAAAGAATACAAGTACTATTATTTCCATTTGATGGAAGAAGAAACTGAGTCCCAGCAAAGGTAATTGACTCCTGGGGGTCGACAGGGAGTTTGTGGAAGAGTTCAAGGACCCAGGGCTCCTTTACAGCCCAGGCCCTTTCCCACAGATCACATTGCTGCTCTGGAAAGCACCCTTTCTTTTCCTCTCAGGAATGAAAGCACTTTCATGTCTGTGAGATAAATTAACCTTGCAACATCCCTCTGGGGCAAGCAGGGCAGGTGTGACAACCACTTCCCTTTTAGCCGTGGAAAATGGAGTCACATGGGTTTGTTGGTTTTGTCAAAATCTCGCAGTCAGTATTGGCACCAAAGGTTGGCGCCCAGGCCTCACAACTCTAAGCCTGCTGCTTTTCCCACCAGACTGAGTCCTCTCAGAGGAGGGCTCGCGGAGCTTTCTGACATGGGAGACGGCTGTGAAGAGGTCTTACTTCTGAGAGAGGGCCTCGCTCTCCTGGCACCTGTACTGGGCCATGTGAATGGGCAGTTCTAGAGTCTCAATTGGACATGCAAGTCTCCAACCACACGATTACTGAGAAAAAGCAAAACGGGCAAAGCCAAATAGCTTATCAGCCTCTTTCTGGGAATGCCACCTGCCTGTTCGGATTTTGTGTCCCATAGCATCAGCAAGTAAAGTTTGTAGGATTGCTACACTACCGTTGTTTAAAATCAGTTGGCAAGACAAATTGAGGTGCCTCAATGAATAAGTTATATGGAGAGAGAAAAATTCTTAGGACTAAGCACAAGAAACAGTTTGCCACTTGTTTCTCTTTAAAAGATAAAACACAGAGGTGAACAGTGTCTAACTTCAGTTTTATTTTAAAAAATTGAGTTCTGTGAGGAGCCTCGTTTTAATAATATTTCATGTGGTCACTTAACTCTCTAACCTCTCCCTTTCCGTGGAAGCCCATCTTGTATTCTTCCTAAGGGAGATCTTGAACCTAAAACTCTTCTCACTCTTTCCAGCTGAACGTGACAAAGCCAACTCTTCCCAGGTTTGGACCCTCAACACAATCTCTTGTACTTTCATAAAAACTCTTAGGACACAGATCTCAGGAAGAACTTGAAGATAGCTTTTCACCCTCTCAAATTACAGATGGAGAAACTGAGACCCAGTGAGGTTCTCACAGCTAGTTAGTGCAGAGCCAGCTCTAGACGCCAGGCCTCCTGGCTACAAATCTGGTATTGTCTTTGAGATGATGTCAGCAACTTGTGGGTACCTGTTCTTTGTCCTTTTAGGAGTGAGGGAGAGAAAAGTAAGTTACGGGGCCAGAGTCCTGACATTGTGTACATTTTCTCAGCATTCTTTATGTTGATTTTATCTGTTTATACGTCTGTTTCCACACTAGACTGAGCTCCTTGAGGACAAGGGACGAAGTCATGTTCATCTTGGTATTTTTAACTCCAAGCACTGTGCATGGAATGTAGCAAGCCCTCGAGGGCTTGTTGAGCTGAGCCAGTCTGTTCTGTGTGAAGGTCAGCTTGCCTGAGGAAGGAGGGGAGTGTGGCTCCTCTGAAGCACCTCCCGTCACCAGTCCTTCAGCAGTATCTCATCCAACAGTAAACCCATGCAAGACTGCTCCTCACCTGAAAACAAAGCAAGACCCCCCACCTCCCCAAAAGAACAAATAGGGAACCCGTCTGTAATTAGATTAGAGGGCAGTTGGTGAGATGAGAGAGAGAGAAAACTTTGATAGACACATAGCCTTGGTTGATGCCAAAATTAATGTAACTTTGTTGGTTACAGTGAATTTTAAAAATTTCTCCAAATGCTTATATGTATGTTATTAATTATGATTGTTGTCACTGGGTTCCTTCTAAAGTCTGTGAGTTAAGAGAGAAAGAGAAATGAAATAAAGAGAATCTTCAGCACTGATTCTAACCTAGGGAAGAAATGGCTGCTTGCCATTCCTCTTGGCGAATCCTGCGAATGTGGATGTGTTCAGTTGCCTGCTGTCCAGCAAGCCTGAAAGAACTTGATTAGAAGAACACTTTGATCTAAACTTGTGGCCTTTTCTGAATCCTCCTTCAAAAAGGAACTAACTGTGCTGCCTCTGGCTGCTGCAAACAAAATGACTTCCACGCTGACCCGGACCAGTGATTGGTTTCTTCCCAGCCCGGGCACCCTTCTCTCTCACGTGTGTCTGAGGGGTGTGCGGGCTAGGGGACGAGCGAGCCGGGGAGCATGGGCGCCCCCTCTCCTGGCATGGCTGTGGGTCAGCCTGGCTGAGGGCTGTCACCATCCTTAGTAGAGTAGGTTCCTGAAACCTTTGCTTTTTGCCTTTTTACTTTAATCTGGAACACTTGAACAAAACAACAGACCAAATGGTGACTGAGTCCTGACCCTTCTCCAGGCCAGATGAACTCACCATCTTTCTGTCTCAAAATCTTCATTTGGGTTCAAACCCTCAGTCACACAGTGGAGCCCCTCCACTTGCTTGCCGGAGCAAGATTGCAAAGAGTTAACACTTTTGCTTTTTCAGAAAGTTATCTGTGAAGAGTATTAGTTGTTTAATAAAGCGTGCCTGCCCTCCAGATGAACCCGCCAGTGACTCTGCAGCTGGGGTCATTCCAAGTTCACGCGGTGGACTTTTGACTGCCTTCTGTGTCTGTGAAAACAGTCGGCAGCTCCTGTGGGGATCATTCATTCAGGCCTGTAACACAAAACTGTTGCCAATGGGCACCTGCTGGGGCAGCTTCCCGGGAGGGCTGGGAGGGAAGATACCAAACTCATCAGGCATCTGCAGAGATAAGAGCAGCAGGGGATCCGCTGGGAGCCCGCTAATCGGGCCTGCACTTAGACCCCACTGCCTGGCCAACAGGCTGGTGTCAGAATGGATTAGGGAGCCCCTGTCAGGATAGGATGTGAGCTAATTAAAGGCAATTTACAAAGAGGAGTGGAAAGAGTGTGTGTGTGTGTGTGTGTGTGTGTGTGTGTGTGTGTGTGTAGGAGGAGGAGGAGGTGAAGGAGGAGGAAAGAGGCTTGGAGCACATTCCCCAAATTTCCAGCACATTCTTTACTCCTCTCTTTTATCCCTCAAAACAGAAGACAACAAATTAAAGAGTCTGAACATTTGGTTATTTCTAATCTTAAATTGTCATTCATTCTGCCTGATACTATGTTGGTTTTAGCTGCTATTTTTATGGAATTACATATATCATCAAAGACATATTTGGCCACATTTTCCCTGGATACATCCTATTCTTGAAATACTGTAGGTCTATTGCTTGAATTTTGCTCTTTTCCCCCACTTTGACACATCTGGACAGTAAGTACCTGCTTGTGGTGTGTACTTGGAAAATCCACTTGCCAGCTGTAGAGGGTACTGCTGGGAGGATTAAATTAATTACTACACAGTAAGTGCTCTTAAATTATAGTTGCTGAGATGGTGGAGATGTGGTGTTAAGGTTTAAAATGTCAGGGTGTGCACTATCTTGAAAATACTGTAAAGTACTAGCATAATAATCCATCTTACAGTCACACACCTCAGAGAAAAGGTCACCTGAGTATGTCTGCCTTACCTGCTCTTTTGTTTGTTTATTTATTTATTTATTTATTTATTTTTTTTTTTAATTTTTTTTTTATTTATTTTCCCCCAAAGCACCAGTAGATAGTTGTATGTCGTAGTTGCACAGCCTTCTAGTTGCTGTATGTGGGACGCGGCCTCAGCATGGCCGGAGAAGCGGTGCGTCGGTGCGTGCCTGGGATCCGAACCCGGGCCGCCAGCAGCGGAGCGCGTGCACTTAACCGCTAAGCCATGGGGCTGGCCCTGTTTGTTTATTTAGCCTGTATAACCCCCCCCACCCCCACCAAGCAGTAAACTAACTTATTTATAGGGTACTTTTAAGTCTGTGGTCTTTTCTTAATCTGACTGGTAACGATACATTTCTTGAAAGCAGTTTTGTTCACACACAAACCCAAGCCTTTGTTATATCATTTCTGATACATTTCACATACCTTGACTATGTGCAAAGAAACATTTAGATTAATCTTGTACTACATAGTAACAATCCTAGGAAATTCCAGTCAAAAGCCAACAACCTGTTTCCTTCATTCCAAACTGTTGGTATATCTGGCTCTGTCTGCGTTCTGATAAGGAGTAACCACAATGTTAATTTTGTATTTCCTTGCCTTTTGTCTCACATAATCTGTTGTCAGAGCTGACCAGGAGGCTGTGCACTGTCGTGAAATTTGTGAAATGGTTACCATGGAGTAGTTAGCTTGACCATGTGGCATATGTTGGTGTATTCTTACTAGAAGCGTTTAAAATGTTAATTACGGGGCCAGCCCCGTGGCTTAGCAGCTAAGTGTGCGCGCGCTACTGGCGGCCTGGGTTCGGATCCCGGGCGCGCACTGACGCACCGCTTCTCCGGCCATGCTGAGGCCGCATCCCACATACAGCAACTAGAAGGATGTGAAACTATGACATACAACTATCTACTGGGGCTTTGGGGAAAAAAAAGGAGGAGGATTGGCAATAGATGTTAGCTCAGAGCCGGTCTTCCTCAGCGAAAAGAGGAGGATTAGCACCGATGTTAGCTTAGGGCTGATCTTCCTCAGAAAAAAAAAAAAAGGAAAAAGTTAATTACGTTTATCTCTATTCCTCAGTATTGCTGTACAGAGAGCATGGGATGGACACTGACACTGATGGCACAGTTGAAGAGTGTTTGGAATTGAAGCTAGTAGCTGAATGGGTATCTTTAAAAGTGCTGCCAGCTAATGTCTACTGACTTCTTCGCCATGTGCTAGGTACTATTCTGAGTCTCACACGGATTGACTTGTTTAATCTTCCCAATAACCCTGCGAAGTGCTAGTCCCACTTTATGCATGAGGACATTGAGGCTCAGAGAAATTAAGTAACTTGCCCAAGGTTACAAAGAGAGCGGGAACCTAGGTTCTCTGATTCAGAGCCCATACTCTGAGCCCTGCTCAGTCAAAAGTTGCACCCTTTCTAGTGGGCTTCATTCTTGGACCCTTCTACAAAATGTCATATTTGCAGGAGTTAACCATGTAAGGCCACATTCTCAAGGGGCTGCAGAGAATTTGAGTCACAGTTCAGAGTCCTTTCCTGCAGTACCTCTGCTGTGTAATTAACTCTTTTGTAGCTGCTGCACCATCCAAGCCAAATTGTGTGGCTGAGAACCAGGAAATGCTCTAACCCTGTGTGAGACACTCAGTGAAGGCGTTTTAACTTTGTTCTAGCTCCACACGCAGAGCTGACTCATTATAGACCTATGTACAACAAGCATAACCTCATATTGACAAATCTATTATTTATTGTGCCCATTCAATAAGTTCACAAGTGTGTATGAACAACTACAAATGCCAGGCTCTGTGCTAGGCACAGAGGAAGCAAACATGAATAAAACAAAGGTCTTTCCCCCTCAGGGTCACTGTCTAGCACGGGAGAAGGTCCTGTAAACAAATGCATGCAAGAAAGTGTTCCAGATGCTAGGACACAGGTCTGTGCAGGTCCAGTGGGGCCATAAGGAGGAGGCAGACCTTTCTACGCTGGGCAAGGCCTGCACGGAGGAAGGAACAGATGCCTGTGCCCAATCTTGAAGTCCAAGGAGGTATTCGCCATGTGGACGGGAAATGGTGGGGACAGGAGTGCATGCAAGGGGCAGCCCCAGCAGGAGAGGCTCAGCAGTGTGGAGCAGCAGCACTTTGGGAGGCGGCTCAGTAGCACCAGCGCTTAGGCGGCAGGCCACTGCACAAGAAAGCGTGCCACTCCATCAGCTGGTCTGCTGGGGAGGCGACTGGCCGCCATTTTACATCCCTTTGTTTCCCCTCCTCTCCCCTTGACAACTGTAAGTGAATTTAAAGGGGAAGAGACCCAACTGAATTTTTCACTTTTTAAGCCTAATACAGTTGTCATGATGCGACCATAATCTGCACATATCAAGTGTTAACTTTTTTCAAGTATTTTTATGGGTAGAACAGTTACACCTTTAACAGAGGAGGCCAAAACAAAATCAACAGCCCCCACCCGCCCCGGACAAAAATAAACCTGACTTGCTTTTTATATAATTAGAGCTAAAACCAAATCGTGGCCTGTTCACAGCAGGTAGCTTGCAAGCCCAGCCAGACTGTTCTTTCCATAGTGACTCTGTCTAGTACTAAGTCACGGACTGCCTCCGGCGTTTCCAATTAACCTAATATCTCCATCTAGACATCGCAGAAAATCACTCTCCCTGAAGCCCAGAGCAAACAAACTCAGGGTCCTTATTCAAGGGAAAGGAGGCGTTGAGGCCTCACGTAAAGCACCTGGACTAGAGAGACGGGAAGAAGGGGGGCAGTGGGTTCATCCTTCAGCTCTGCTTTTCTGCACGACAGATGGAGTGTTTGCCATTGATTCCCAAACCACATTTTGGGAAATTATCTGAGCCCATTCAATCAGGCCGTTAAACTGTTTCACCATCCTCTTTAGACAAAGTTAAACTAGATATGACCTAAATTTGAGCGAGATGAGCACATATTGTATACGAATGTGTTTCATGGTCTGTCTACCCCTGACCCTCCCATGCCCCATCCACTCCAATCAGTAGAATTTCTCTGGAGGTCCCTCCTTTCTTGTTTCCACTCAAGGCAGGTAACAGTGTCCAAACTTTGATTTGGAATTTTCATTTTTCATGTGTGGATTCAGAGGGGACATTTATTTTGAGGTCAGTTAACGACTACCATTTTTCTGCCCGTGTTTAGACTGAGGCGAGGTAGTGGCCTCCTGCTGTTGACTTCCTGGAACTTGGAGCCTTAACGTTTTCCCTACACTCAAAATCACAGTGCTAGGTGGTGTCTGCCCCAGCACTGGAGGTGGGAGACAGATTGGGTCCTTGACTCCCAGGACTGAACTTAGGTTGGGCTACTTGGCAAACATGAGAAAGAAAATGTTCTTTGAGTAAATAAAACCTGATAAAATGGCCATGAGAGTGGACTCTCCTGTCCCTGCTTTCTCAGTGTGCTGTAGTGTGTGCTCTGTGGTGGTTTCACCACCCTCGTCACCCAGAACCGGAGCGTTTGTGGATCACCACTTATGTCCTGGACTTGGTGGACTGAGTCACTTTTATAGGATTTGGAGAAATTTGCATATAACGCAGAATGCTGTTTCTCTAAAATTTTCTTGGGTTCTAACCACATGGTTTATTGCTCTTTTCCATGGATCCTTTTCTATTCGGTGGGGAAAACATGGTTCTGCATTCAGAACTCACTGACGGTGTGAAGGCTCGCATCTCACTCCCTCATCTCTGACAGACGAATAGTTATAGAATGAGAGGTGTTCTATCTTTTGGTGGAAGTTAACCAATTTTGGGATGTTTGCACAATAGAGCCAACTGCTGAGTATATCCTCATGTGACTTCTCTCTCTACAAATGTTTCCCAGCTTTAGTATGGCCCGACTAACCCCCTTCTGGATGCCTGTGCTCTGAATCAGCACTGAAAGTTTGAAATGTGAAGAACTAATATTTGATCATTTCCTATGTGCTGGGCACAGTGCGAGGCACTGTGTACCGTTTTAACTCTTCTTCTCCATTCTCCTTTCTTCCAGTTGCCCAAATACCTTGGAGTCATCCTTGACTCCTTTCTGTCTTACCACGTCTCCAATCCATCAGCACATCCAGTCAGCTGTACCACGATTTGAACATGCCCCTCCCGCCCACGGCTACCATGCTATCCAGTGACCATCCCTGGCCTGGGGTTGTAGCAGCCTTCTGCTTCCACCTTTGCCCCTGCTTCTCACACTGGTTCTTAGTACAGCAACTAGAGCCCTCCTGTCAAAACATAACACGGGTTGTGTCTTTCCTCAGCTCAGACCCCTCCAGTGGCTTCCATTTCGCTCCGACTAAAAAGTTAGTGTCTGTGCAGTGATTTAGAGGAACATGTGGTCTACCTCCCCCAGTACTTTTCTGACCTCATCTCTTATCCCCTGACCAGTTGCCGCCTCACCTCCATCATACTGACCTTCTCGCTGTTTCTCAACTGTCTGCCTCAAAACTTCTGCCTCAGGGTCTCTGCACCAGCTAATCTCTCTTCCCAGGATGTTCTGTAGCCACATGGTTTTCACCTACACGTTCTTTATCCAAATGTTGCTTCATCACTGAGGCTCTTCCTGGCACCCCCTCCCCCATCTAAAATTGCAACCCTCCTCCAACAGTACCTCTTATCCTCCTTCCCTGCTTTATTTTTTACTTAACATTTATTACTGCTTGCATCTTCTTTATTTATATTATTTATTATCTACACAACTAGAATATAAATCCCATCAGGGCCAAAAATTTTGTCTGTTTTATTCACTGCTACATCACCAGCCCTTAGAACAGTGCCTGGCACGTAGTTGATGGTAAGGAAGTCTTTGTTGATAAGAGGGAAGAAAGGAAAGGAGTTAGGAACAGACAGACCCTAAGAGTTAGGCATTGTCTCAGTTTACAGATAGGACGCTGAGGCTGCAGAAGTTGCCCAAGGTCACAGCTAATAAGTGAAGCCAGAATTTGAACCCAAATATGTGACCCCAGAGCTTCTCTGATTCCCACTTGACTATGCTGTTTTCCTATGGCTGCCTCAACCGTACTTATGGCTATTGTGTATATAGACTCTGTGAATTTGTATGCACGTATATAGTAATAGGAACACATTAAAATGCCTTAAAGAGAATACTTGGCCAGAATCTCTTAGTCTCCTCGATATCATCTGGCACTTAATACACGGAACAGATAAATAATTATCAGCAAAGTCCTAAACCAGATGCCCCTCAACATAGAAAAGTTATTAGCACACATAGCTAAAGAGATGAAAAAGAGCACATTTTTGGAAATAAAGACTTTCAAGTCAAACCAGTGAACAGTCTTTTTGGTCATTTATTCCCAAAGCTACTCTTGGTTCATTCTGGGCTCACTAGGGAGGCCAGCACTTGTCAGTTCCAGAGTTGGCACTGCCATATGTACGTCCACACGCTGTGCCAGGCCCTGTCCCTCGCACTGGGGATACAAAGGTGGACAAGCCAGTCACGGTACTGAGCACAGCTTCAACAGGCTTCACTCCCCTTTGAACTTAAAGGGCCGCTGTCAGTGAATCTCTAGAGTGGTTGTTTTTAAAGGAACAGTCTCTCAATTTTATTTTCTCATCTTGTTCTTTGAAGTTCTGAAGTTGATTTTAAGTCCATTTTGCTCTCTTCTTTTGCTAACTTGGGAAGTTGTGGCACTTATCTGAAGATGAAGAGACCTCCAAGGCGGTGAATTCCTGTTTTCATGTCCCTCTGACCCTTTCGTAGACTGCAGCAGTCAGTGAAGACCCTTCTTGCCCATCAGCAAAGCCACAGGCACCCTGTGAAAAGAAACGATAGCTGTTCATTCTGTCTCAGGAAATTTTTGCTGTCTTGTCTCCTACCTTTGCCTTGGACTTCGGATGACTTTTGTTTTCTTCCCTAGATACTGGGAAGATTCTTGGATACGACCTTCAGCTCTGTACCTGCAGCCCAGGAACAAATGATGCCTGGGCTCCCACTTGTCTGGGAGAGGTGCTAGGAAATCAGTCATCAACTGTCACTAAATATGTTTCTAGTTACATCCAAACATACGGGTGTTGAGGGACATCATTTTATGTTCTGATCCCTATCTTGTATTGTTTACTATAGATAGGTACCTGCCTTCAGAACCTTCAGCTAATAGTAAAATAAGCAGTGGTGGCAATAAGTGCAGAACACTTTTAAAAGATATGGCCGTAGAGAGAAGAAAATAGAAGAGCAATAGCTTGAATGGAAGGGAAAGTTGAAGCAAGGCATTTTGAAGATTGAGCAGATTCAATTAAATTTGTCAGTCTGAGGAAGAGGCCAGAAAGATTGAAGATATGGGAGAAAAGATGATAGAGCCATATCTAAGACAGGGTCTTATAAGAGCACAGAAGAAGGATCTAGAATTAGGAAATAAGCCATTTATTCAATTTAAGATGGACAAGAGGAAAGAATTTTTTTTTCCTTAGTAAGGTAGAATCTATCATTTCTGTGAAGTGGGGATGGGGTTAGGTGCTAAAGAGTTGAAAAGAAATACAAAGCAAATCCTTTTTTTTGCTCTAACAGTGGTCCAGGCACCGTCCTGGGTAGTGGGGGGCAAAGATGGACAGCCTTTCAGGGGCTCCCTGTCATCAGAGCATGGACTCCGAGCTTGCCAGCATTGCATGTAGTTGCCCGTCTAGCCTTGTGAAGAAAACTGAAATTCAAGACGTGGTTACCTTCTGAATTTAATTTTAATTTCATAAGCTGTGTCCTTAAACTTTTTAGAGTCAGACCTCTAAACCAGCAGTATCCAATTGAAATATAATGTGGGCCACATTTGTAATTTAAAATGTTCTGGTAGTTGCATTAAAAAAGGAAAAAGAGGGCTGGCCCCGTGGCTTGGTGGTTAAGTGTGTGCGCTCCGATGCTGGTTGGCCCGGGTTCGGATCCCGGGCGCACACCGAGGCACCACTTCTCCGTCCATCCTGGGGCCGGGTCCCACATGCAGCGACTAGAGGGATGTGCAGCTATGACATGCGGCTGTCTGCTGGAGCTTTGGGGGGAAAAAATAAATAAATAAAATCTTTAAAAAAAAAGGAAAAAGAAACGGATGAAATTATTTTTAATATTTTTATTTAACCCATTATATTCGAGATATTATCATTTCAGTTTGCAGTCAATATGTAAAAATAGTCAAGACGTTTTACATTCTTTTTTTTTACCTTAAGTCTTAGAACTCCAGCATGTATTTTACACTCCCAGCATATCTTAATTTGTACTGATCACATTTTAAGTGCGCCATAGCATCCTCTGGCATGTGGTCACCTTATTGGACTGTTGAGCTCTGAGAGATGAGACTCCAGCCATGTGGTATGGACTTGTTTGGTGTGGTTGAAGAGCAGAGTTGCGAGTCTCGGTCTGACTGGGTGGTTGGAATACGCGGCTGTGGCGTCTCTGCGCTACTTTCTAGTCAGCTTCCTGTGCTTGGCTGAGCGGTTCATTCCTAAGATTCCCCGGCTTCTGTGGAGGAAGAAAGGTGTTGAATAGAGAAAGGACCTTTATACGGTTTGCTTTTGCCTCCATCGTTGCAATGAAAAGTTTTCTACAAGATTCTAATAAATAGCTGTCCAAGTTATCTTTATTTTTTCCTTAGGTTATTTGTTTCCTTCCTTTTTTCCTCTTTTCCTGCCTGCTTGGCAAAATTTAGAAAACATTCTGTTTATGATGTGTTTTAATTTGGTGGTATTTCAAATACAGGCATAATGTTTATGAAGTAAATTTTTATTTTTAAAAATGAATTCTGCCTTTGGTGGCATGTTTAGAAAACAAGTTCCATAAACATTTTTTTAATTATGGAAGAATCAATCAGTAGAGTATTGTATAGTATATGTATAGTTTAAAGAACAATCAGATAAATACCAGGACCTACCATTCAGCTTAAACAATAGAACATATTAGAATATCATACTAACATAATAGAAAATACTGATACTTTTGAAACCTTCCTGATCACATTCCCTTTCTTCACTTCATACCCTAAGGTAATCTCTGTCCTGAATTTTGTATTATTCACACTTTCTTTTCCCTATATGACTTTACCATGTTTGTATCTGTCACCAAACAATGTACTTATAATTTTGCCTGTTTTGAACTTATATACAAAATCCTACTGAATATATCCTTGTGACCTTTTTCTAAAACTCAATATTACATTTTTGAGATCCATCCATGTTGATATGTGTATCTGTAGGTCGTTGGTTTTCACTGCTATATAGTATTCCATTGTGTGGATGCATCACAATTTATTTATTTTACTGTTAGACATTTGGGCTGTTCCAATGTTTTGCTGTTATGAATATGAATGCTGGTGCTACTAACATTCTTGTTCATGCTTCCTGGAGCACACGCAGCAGAGTATCTCCATTAAATTATACTGAGGAGCGGGGTTAATGGGTTTTGTTTCTTGTCTTTTCTTTTTTTCTTCTCAGACAATGCAAGGTTCTTACAACACTTTGCCTCCATTTCCCCTCTCCTATCATCTTTGCTGTTGTTGTCATGTATTTTAGTTCTACATATATTATGTTTAACCCTCACAAAACATTAATTTTTTTGTGTTAAATGGTCAATATTCGTTTAGATCAATACACAGATTTGTCTTGGTTGTTGTCATTTATCCTTTTCTTTGCATATCCATGCTTCTGTCTGGGGTCATTTTCCTTCTGCTAAAAACTTCCTTTTGTGGTTCTTCTAGCAATGAATTTTCTCTCTTTTTTCTGAAAACATCTTTATTTTTTCACTTATATTTTTGAAAGATATTTATACTGAATTTAGTATTCTGGATTGGCAAATTTCTTTTAGCCCTTTAATGATATCATTCTGTTGTTGTTCCATCATTTCCATTGAAAGAGCTGTTGATATTATTGTTGCCCCTCTGTAGGTGATATGTCTTTTTTCCTTTAACTGCTTTTAAGATTTACTCTTTGTGTTTAGTTTTTAATAATAATGTGCCTAGATATGGGTCTCCTGCTTGGGATTTATAGAATGTCTTGAATTTGTAGCTTGATGTCTTTTGAGAATTTTGGAAAATTCATGACTAGTGTCACTTCACATATTACTTGTGCCCCTTTCTCTCTCTCTGTTTTCCTTCTGTGACTCCAATTACGTGGAAGTTGGACTTTTGTACCATGTCCCATAAGTCTCTGATGCTCTTTTCCACATTTTCACTCCCTTGTTTTTTCTTCATGCTTTGATCTGGATGTTTTCTGCCAACTTATTTTCTAGTTCACTAACCCTCTTTGGTGCTTTATCTACTCTGCTGTTTCAGCTATCTATTGAAATCTTAATTTCAGTTCTCTGGTAAAATTCTCCATCTTTTCATAAATGTTTTTGAATATTATTATCATGGTATTTTAAACTCTGAGTTTAATAAAGTGTCTGGATCACTGGTGAGTGATCTTCTCTGGGTTTTTTCCTTAGTTTTCAGTCATTTTGTTTGACATACATATCTGGTACTTTTTATTGAATGCTGGACATTGTGTACGAGAAATTTTAGAGGCTCTGGCTGATATTAGTTTTCTCCAGAGAGGATTTATATTTCTTCTTTCCTTCTACCTTCAAGTACCCAGTGCTTTGTTTTCCCCCCATGTGTATCCCCTGCAAAACTTGTTTTCTGAGCTTTTTATTTTTAGTAAGGGGTTTATAACAGCAAGAATTTCCCAGAGGGACTTGTATTTCAGTAAGGATCAAAGCCTGGTGTTTGACAAGAAGAGTCTTGAGGAAGGATTCTTATTTCAGGGATGGACAGTGGAAGGGGCTGTGTGTGGGAGGTAGAGAATATATCAGCCTCAACTCCTGAAATCCTAACAGAGGCTCTTAAGGAAACTTAGTCCTACAGAATCAGTTCTGTTTAGACAAGAAAATGGGTGAATCTTTTTGATAAACCAAGGTTAATTAGCTCTTTTCTAAGTAGAAAGTACATTGAGCCAGAGCCCCTATTTTCCTATCTTTCTAGTAATTGAAGGTTTCTCTTAAAACCAACACAAGACATCAGAATAGGTCCATTAAGTCACCTTTAGAAAGGGCAGCAATTGAGTTAAATGGATTGTATTTTCTTCCTCATTCCAGGACTTGTTTTTTAGGCCTGAAATCTGTTAACCTCAGGATGGCTAATTCAGCGGGGTTTAAAAACACCAGATCTGCAGGAAGTAGCTGGGTGTGCATTCTAGATGTCCTCTCCCAGGTCACCCTTTGTGGGGTTGAAAGATGCCAGAGGTAAGAATGCCTTGTGAGAGGCCACTAAGGAATCCAAGGAACGTCCCAGGCAAAACCAGAGGTTTCTGAGAAGTTTTTGGGAAATTAAACTGCAATTTTATTTTTATTCCAGCCCATCTGAAGGGTGGAAACGTTTGAGTCCATTTTAAAAAGAACCTTCTTTTGGCCTTTCATTTGAGCCTGGGATCAAGCTGGTCTCAGGAGAAATGAAACAGGACTTAATTTAAGTACCTTGAATCTGAGGTGCCTCCCATTCCCATCCTACCCGCAAAAGATAGGTTCAGCTTCCCTCATTCTCCCAGATGCTAAAGACCCTTCCCAGTCTGTGGTCTTACCTAGCATTCATCGTACTTGCTGGGGAATAACTTCCCTGAACATTACCTAGAAGTGAAGTCTTGACCTTTGTATGTCTAGCTTCCCTCAAGTGCAGGCTCTATCCCACCTGCCCCTATAAGAAGTTAGTTAGTAGTTAGGAAACTGTACCTTAGTTTCCACTGTGAATGCGGTATCACTCTGAGATGGGTGGGGGGTGTTGGGAGAGCAGAGTGGCAAAGATGGAGGGAAGAGGAATGAAGACGGGACTGGACGAACTTTCACTGTCTTTTCTTACCCTAGCAGCATGGCTGGTTTTCGCGTAGTCTCTCCCCATAGTCCTCTTGTACTTTCACTCCCGTAAAACAGTCCTTGTGAGAGCAATAGCTTCTTTCTGGAGTTAGCTTGCTTGACCAGACCAGCTCCAATGAAGCAAATCTTTTAGCTTTGGTGCTCCACCTCCTTCAGCAAATCCTTCTGTCCCTGGAGCAAGAGCAGCCCTTTCTCCACAGGCAAGAGCTCTTGAAGTCACTGGTCCCAATCCCCACCCCTGTTTGGCTTCCATTTTTCCTCCCACCCTAAGTGATACACACTAGTACTGTGATCTGCTGTGGTGTCACATGACCCACGTAATGGACGTTTGCAGAACCTCCTCTTTCTCTGGGGCCAGTTCAGGTTGTGAGAGTGATAGCTGTGGGGAAAGGAGGAAGGGGAACCTGGGCTGCGTGGCCGAGGGCGAAGTCTAGGTGATGCAAAGGGATAAGGTGTCTGAGTTGGGGTGTTGTTAAAGAAAGGGGATTGGAGCCTGACCCTCTTTCTTGCCCAGGGATTTGCATGTAATTTTTCAGAAACTTTATCATTTGTATACTTCTCTCAGCTACCTTCCTTTGTCACTAGCACTGCTTGGGAAAGGAAAGATGTCTTTCCTGGTGTCTCTATAAGATTTTCACTGGCGTTCAGGAAGGAATTTTCCAGGGATACAATAACAAAAATTCTGGTTGGGTTCCCTCTCTAGATTACCCGGTATTGAATGTAGGTAGATACTTAGCTGACTTTTGTTGGAGATATTCGTGGTCTTTCTGTTTCTGTACACCGGGATTAATAACAGAGCCTACCTCACAGGGTTGTTGAGAGGATTAAACTAATTAAGTGATTTCACAGATGTGAAGCCCTTAGAACAATGCCTGATGCGTAGTAAACACTGTTGGCCAGGTTTACGATTCCAAAATTACACTACGGTCTTCAGAGGTTGGAGGCTTTCTTTTACCTGTTCTGCCACATACTCACTTAAAAATTTATTTATTTTAAAAAACCAGTTGGGGACAGATTTCTTTTTAAAAAACCTCATCAAGATGTTTCAAACCCTTGAAACGTATCTGACTTTTTCCGTAAGAAACTCAGCTTATTCTGGTGCCTTGCCTCTGTGATGGTTCTCTGTGATGTCACCCGTCTTCTTTCTTCCCAAGTTTTTGGCGTTAAAAAGAGTATATCTATTCGTTTGAAATACAGAGTAGTTTACAAGAATGAAGTCCTTGTGACTGGGAATGAGGTAAGCCCGAGCTTCTTTTCTATTGTGAAATGTTCCGTTTCATTTCTAAATTTCTGTATTTTGAGTTTTAGGTCTATTTATAATTGACTTCTTTGTGCTTTCCTTTGTTCCAGAACGGGTGTGAAGTGATTCCTGTATTGCAGGCTGAGACACGCAGGATTGAGTTGGGGAGAAAGAAGGAATGGAGCACTCACTAGAAGAAAGAATAGGATTTGCAGTCACAGCCCTTGGCATTTACACATTGCTTTGTGGTTTTTTCCCCAAATACTGTTAGAACCAGGATCTCTTTGGATTAGCCCAGCGGCTCTGTGGGTGGTGTTCTTCCTGTTGTATGGATGAAGGCGCTGATCCCTGACGAGAGTGTGTGTGTCTTGCTTGTGTCCACCCGGCTGATACTAGTGACAGAGCTGGGGTCAGGACTCTGCCTTCCAAAGCCTGTGTGCTTTCCTGGAGTTGAAAGAGTTTATCCGCCAACTCGGGCGTTATGGTGTGACCCCATCAGAGGGATTCTCTTCCACATCATAATCTGTCTCCTGACTCAGTACTGAGGCATGGGCCATTAGCCTTGTTAGCACGGCAAAACTGGAGGTCTGTCATGGAGTGGGAAGGCTTATTCCCCTTGACTAGCGCTAACTGTGCAAAAACCCACATGCTGGCTTCTCTCTGCGTGCCTCAGGGGGTTTTCAGCAGTAGACAAGTGGAGGCCTGGCATCCTCAACACGATCCCCTGGCCCTTCTAGGGAAAAGCCTACAGAGAGGCCTCGCTGAGGAAGAGCTAAAAGGTGGGCCACCATCCCATCCACAGGGTTTGAAGATTCAACCTGCCCACATGATTCTTTATAATTGGTATAGAGCAAACAGGACACTTGTCTGTTGTTGAAAATCAGTCTTCCTGATACTCTCTGTGTGTGTTCTGCTTATCTCTGTGCTTTAGCCTTGTAGCAAACTCTACTAGTCTTTTGTAAAGAAAAAGCAAAATCCTGTTGTGAGAGTGCTTCAAACCACTCTAAGCTTCTAGATTAATCTGAAACAACATCTGAGTTCACCACTGGGTCAGAGTTGCAGAATAGCAAGAGCGAGTTGCCAATTCATCAGGCGTGTGTCTTGGGCTAGTTAAGAACTGGGACAATCTTGAGGTCTGACTTTGTTGCTTGTGTTTAGACCTTGGATGCTGAGATAATTCTGGGTGGCTCTGGATAACTTTGTTTCTTAACTGAAAAGGAGTGTCTGTTGCCTGATAAGTGTTTATCCGTGAAATAGCAACATGGTGTGTGTCTTAGGGTAGGAGGGCTTTTAGATCTCCAGAGACCAAAAACACAGCAAGGTCATTGGCTTAGGCCTGTTACTGGAGTAGAATGTCAGTCCCAGCTTTAAAAAAACCTATTATTCTTATTCAGGGTCTCTCTTCTGGATTCTTGCCACTTTCTCTCTTTGCCTTAAAGGCTCTACATAATCATAACCAAGTAGAACTGAAAACAGACAAACCCGCTCTGCTTTTAATGAATAGAGATCTGGGGTCCAGAAATACCTCTTTCCTGCCAAACCTCAACTTGTTCCCTGCCTTTTTTTTAATGCCCCTGCGCAGACCCCCAGCCCCCTCACCATTTGGCGGAGTGAGGACTGGCTGTTTGGTCTGCCCTGTGTCAGTGACAGATACCCACTGCTGGCTGGGTCACATTCTCCTTCAACTCTCTCCTGTTCACAAGTTATCACAAATGGGTTTTCAACATCAAGGCAAAACTCACACTCTGAGAATCATTTTTAACTGTGGCATTTTAACAATATGAAACAGAGTGAAGTAGTGAAGACCTTAGTTTTGAAGTGACTTAGGTCTGACATGACTTAAAGGAGGTTTTCATGCTAGTATACCAGCAGAGTTGAAAATGACTCTGATTTAAGCCTCCAAACTACTTCTAAGAAACTTGTAAAAGTTGATGGGCTTATTGTGTGCCAGATACTCTGCCAAGCATTTTGCTTTATCTCCTTAACCCTTCAAAGCAACCCTTTAGAGTAGAGAGTATCTGTTTTGTTGCAGATGGGTAAGCTGAGGTTCTGGAAAGTTAAGCAGCTTTCACCAGCTTTCACTATTTAGTAAGTGACAGAGTAAGAATTTGACTCCTTTGCCCCTGCCTTTTGACTATGTTATGGCAGCCCCCGCCAACCTCATGTCAGCCTTCCTTACAGGCACAATGTGTAGCTGGGTATTCCGAATTTAAGGGTTCAAGTGTAGCTTATTGCAGGCAAGGCTGATCACAACTGGAGCCGTGCTGGTAGCTCAGACTTGGGGCTGTATAACTTGATAGCTGGAGGAGCACAAGACGCTCCCTCACACTGCAGAGTCTGTCACTTCTCTCCCTTTTCCTGTTATACGTGGTCCCATCCGCCCTGGTGACAGGAAAATACTGTCACCAGCAATTACTCAGTGGAGCAAGGATGTTAAAGAAGACGTTTCCATTACGTAAATAACTATGAGAGAAGTTCACCCCAGAGAAGGGGAGGAATTCAGGGCCAGGCTCCTGTTACGCTGGCCAAATAGCTTTGGCATCCCATGCTTGCTGAATATCATAAAAGGGTCAGGAAAACTGATAGGACAGAACAGAGGGACACAGTGTGACTTTTTTCTCTTGCACCGTTCGTTCCAACATCGACTTGAATTTTGGTTTTATGAAATCAACTGTTCCCGAGCCCAGTCCCAAACCCGGGCTAATTTGTGTGGCTCCATTTCCGTAGACAACAGGATTATTTTTGGAAGGTGGGAGATGGACACGCAGTGTGTGATAGCCATGCAGTAGAACTGGCGTCTTGAAGTACTTCTGAGATTTTTATCCCCTTGTTGGAAATATGGCTTCATAGAAATTAACGACTTTGGGCTATGGCCAGAACTCACAAGTGCAGCGTGTGCTGGGCTTCCTTCAGTGAAAGAAGGGGGGCCATCACTCTTGTCTTTGCAAGTGTAATAGCAGGTTTTCTGAAGGACATTCTGTTCTTAGAACCTTTCATCTTCGTTAGCTAGGACAGTATTCACTTGCAGCCTTAAGTTTTTTGTCGACTGAAATTGCTGCAAAATGAGCTATATTGACTTAAGTCTCTGCACATTCTCCCTCTGGTGTTGAGGTATTGCTTATACCAAGTGCAGTTATAAATTATCTACAAATAACCTTCCAATTGCTAGTGGCTTTCCCAGTGTGTGAGGCCAGCACATGCTCCCCTCCCTGGTGCTTTATGCCCCCTCCGCGGAAGCCTCCCCTTTACTGGGGATGCCCTGTGCCAGTGCTTTGCATGCACACTATCTCATTTAATCCTCACGATAGCCCCACAGAATCTGATTATCCCCATTTTGTATATGAGGACATTGAAGTTCCGGTAACTCAATACTGTTTTTATTGAGTGCCTCGTATGTATCGGACTCTGTGCTAAGTGCTTTACATGTAGTATCTAATCCTTACAGCATCCTTATAGGTGGATACTCTGATTCCCATTCTGAAGATGAGGAAATGGAGGCTCACAGAGGTGAAGTTATTTGTCCATGACATCGTAGCTATTAAATGTTAGAGTCAGAATTCAAACTCAGGAGTGAATGTCTTTCCGTTAATGCCACAGACATAACCTCCTGGCTGAGGTCCTTCAAGGCAGGAGGCAGAAACTACTTCTGCTTTATGATTCTCATTCACTAGCCTGGCGCACAGTAGGGGTTCCATACATGTTTGACTGACTGGACGCAGAGCTGGACTGTGCTTGCTCATATCCTGATGATTTTCAGCCTTTGCCCCAGTGCCTCTGGGGTTAGTTTTCCCTTTGAATAATCTGAATATCTGCCTCCAGTCTTCATTTCCCATTTTGATCATCCATGAGCATGCCATGGAGCATCTGCTCTGAAATAATTTTAGAATAAATTTGCTTTTCACTGCATTTGGCTTTTCTTTTAAAAATACATGGGCAGAACATGGGGGCAAATGGGGAAGGATGTCCTGCACCAGTCGCTCCCACGTGATGTTGTAGCTCTCTTGGGTATCTCTGCTCTGTTTTGACAGTCATCTTCAAAGTCAAGGACATGGGTGAAATAACACTTCCCAGCCTCAGAGAAGACCAGTGCCAGAGGGCACCACTTACTGGAATCACCTCCCTCTCCAGCCCATGTTCGCACCCTATCTTTGGGGGAGAAATAAGATATGAGGTGTGATTTACTTTCCCACTGAGGTGGAGAATGAGAGATGTAATTAAGGACGACTAAGTGCTCCCACAGTGAGAGAAGGCCACAAGCTTTGTGGTGCCTTGGATTCAGTACTCAGAAGCCCAGTGGACTCGCCCAAAGCCCACCCTTTGATCACGGTACCCTTCATCTACCTGGCTTCGGTTTGGTTCCTATAAAATGTCTCTCTCATTAAAATCTGATTAACTTCTCCTCTGTATGAGTTTGTTTGGATCACAGATTTCAACATCTTCCCAAGTTTTCTGAGTTCTCAAAGTCACCTTTCAAGGGGTGAAGACTTTTGTAATCATTTCCTGTAAATATCTTCGTATCCTTTACTTCTATTCACAAGTGACCAAGGACAGTCCCATTGGCTTGCACAGTCATTTTTATATAGACGGAGAAGTGGGAATTCAGACGGAAGTCCTGGAGTAAGTTGAGTCGGTGTAGGCACCTCTCTATGGCAAAGGTGAGGTGCCTGAGAAGCACATGGAAGAATCCAGCATTTAGAGGCAGCAGTGATCTCTTGGGTCCTCTTATCCCATCCTCCTGAGGTCAGTGTGGTGTTTTTGTACAGAGAACACCCAGTTGGTGCTGGGAGTGCCAAGGCTGCTGCGGCAGAATCAATTGGCAAGTAAGCTTTCGGTGTCAGCTCACTCGTAAACCTTGGATGTGAAACTTGTTTTATTGACAGGAGGTGAGGGGTGTTGAAGGCGAGGCGGTGGTATTAAGCAGTTTACCTAGATTATTCTCCCGTATCCTCTTAGGGGGAAAAAGTATTATGGGATTTTTGAACTTCTTCCTAGTCAGCTGCCAGAAGTAGGTAGACAGAACTTTAACTTAATATCTCTTCCAAGGAAATATCTCTCCTCAAGGAAAGTAAGAGTGTGAGAAAAATGAGAAGGACCTGAACAAGACCCCGAAAGTAGCCTGGGTGCTCCTGGACCTCTTCAGGGGAGCACGCGCCTCTGGAAGTGCTTACAATGTGCTCCTGAAGACAGCTCTCCCACCGCACCACCCTCTCACCTCTTCTGTGGCATCAGGGAGAGGCGTTTTTGTCCAGACCCTGAGTGGAGAACACTGTAGCCTACGTAATTCTGGAATATAGCAGGCACTCTTTTCTGGACCCTTTCCAAAAGCAAGGGTCTCATTTTCCTCTCCTTTCTTGATTCTCAGCTGCTTTCAGTTTATGTCCCAGGCTTTATCATTGGCTGTTTCATGTATGGAATTATCTTCCTCAGTGAGACTCATCCTTGAGAATAGGTCCAAGGCTGCTATTTGTTTGTATCCTCAGCAGTACCTAAATCTGTGCTGGGCCCAGAGTAAGTGCTTAATAAAGACATTCTAGCATAGATCATAGATCACACACTGTCTGAGCTCGAAAGGATTTTGGAACCACCAAGCCCCACGTTCTAATTTTATAGATGGTACCACTCCAAAAACTCACTTAGGAGGCTGGTGTTTATCTGCTGGAAAGAGAGGGGTTTTTTTGCTTTTTTTTTTGCCCACGTTAAAGCCTAGTGTAAATGACCATAACTCTAAACCTTTGAAAGGCCTTCTTCAAATGGTACAGGATGTTCCTCCTTGGACTAGAAGCTGAGTAATAACAGTAAGAATGCTAACTCAATTCCATACCCTGAGCCATTGTCCCTAATCCTTCCAGCCACATGACAGCGTCAGTACGGTCACCATTCTCCAGGTGCCGAGAGGGAGGCTCAGCGGTAGGGCTCCTTGCTCAGAGTCATGTAGCTACTGGAATGGTTGAGAGAGGACTAGAATCCAGTTTAGTAAGATGCCCAAGCTAGTGGCTCTCAAATGGGGTCCCTGGCGAAAGCCCCCACTTAGTGATTCACAGTGCTGGCTTTACAACATCCCATGGTGTCTCCATCCTAAAGGAAATTGTAAAATTAATTTTCACTAACTTTAGTTCTCTAATTAGGCAGGGAGTGACGGGGAAGGTAAGGCAAAATGCAAATAATGATAGGGATTGCATTTCTGGAAAGGTCAGTAATCACTGTCTTAGATCGTAGAAGCACTGGCGTTCGGTGCAAGGAATGAGTGTTCCTGTATCCTGCTCCAGGAACCACTGCTTTATAAAGAATTGCTGTTTCTTCCTCTAGTCCCTCTTCTGTGCCCAGAACTCACCTTCTCCTGTCACTAGTGTCAAGAAGCCTCAGGACTGATGGCTTCCAGGGCAGATCTGTGTAACCTCCTTGCCAAACCAGAATGAAACAGGCTACCCAGTGTACTGGGTCTTCAAGGCAGGCTATTTGCCTTGAATCTTTCCACTGAGCTCTATATCTAAATAACATTCCTGTGAGTTTTCTGAAAGGTTAGTCCTGGGTCATTGGCACTTAAACTACTTGTTTTGGTAGATCCTTCCTGAGAAGGTTAATTATATATTTGATATCCTTCCCTTTTTATGCCTGAATGATGAGGATAAGTACCCTGTGGTTTATTAACTGTCACTTTAAACCTTTTCAAATTGTCTTGTGACAAAACAGAGTTTTATGTCCTTTTTATCCCACTTTGATGGATGAGACAGCTTCTCTGGTTAAAATATGCCAGGATAAATAAAATCTCTCTCTCATTTGTGGGGGCGGATCTTGCATGTGAAGTCATGAGTTCAAGTCTGCCACTTCCTAAGAAAGGGGACCTAACCTGTTAACCATTCCATGTACTTCATCTTTTCTTTTGACAAATGGAGCTGGGCACCTAAGCACTCGGTAATTGTTGAATAAGTGAAAGAAAAGGCATTGCTTTAGGGCAGTTGATGTCTCTAAAAATTTTGATAGCAAACCCTAAAGCAGCAATTTGCCACATTTCCTATTTGATATCCCACTGATTCTTAGAGCAAAGAGCCCCTGTCCTTACCATTATAGAATCCCAAAGCTTGCCTCTCCTCTCCCAGGCCTTTAAAGGCATTTTGTTTATTAAAGGCATTTTGTTATGCCTTTAATATTTCTGTAAATTTGCAATAGAATTGTGGAAGGTAAATGTCATTATGGACTTTTAGTAGTTGTTTTGCAGCTTTGCGTCCACCAATGTAAGCATCCCACAATTGGTGTGTGTCCAACGCTTGAGAATCACTCTCTTGGGACACACAGTATGTGTAATTTAGCAGTTAGTCTCGCTCTCAGTCGTTATTTACTGAATGCCAGCTAGGGAAGGTATCTATTTAAAATAATTAAAATAGTGAAAATAGTGCCAAGGTTTTAAAATTCTTTTCCTTCTGTTTTTAATTGATTCCAGTTTGCGGGGACATTATCTGATGGTTTAGGAAAGACGATGGACAATCGGCATCAGTCAGAGCGGGAATACATCAGATACCATGCAGCCACAAGCGGGGAACACCTTGTAGCCGGCATCCATGGCCTGGCTCATGGTAAGTCACGTGATAGCAGGCTCTAGAAGAATGGCTCTGCTGCCACAGTTCCTTGGAGGTGCCTTTTCACCCATCCAATAGCAAGTAGGAAAAAAAAAGCTGACAACAGTGGAAATCCTGGCTTGGTATCTTGGTGGGCCTGATAGCCTTCCAAGCTCTATTTTATCCTTCTTGCAATTGAAATGTTACAGCCTGTGAGAACTCTTCATTCATTTTCAAAATGTTGTGCGCATTGCAGTTCCTTCCTGTTTTCTGGCTTCTGTTCCCGAGGTGTCATAACGTGTAATCCACTGAACCCCTTTTTAGAATACAGAAGTGCTGCTTCAAGACTTGCCTTCTGCTTACCAATCATTCCTTCCGTAGAAAGTGAAATGTGAAATTGGCTGCCAGGTTTGTGGCCCGTATGTTTTAGAGTCTTGTATAAATGCACATTCACAGGGATTGTAAATCCATGTGCCCAAGAGATATAGGTGATGGCATGAGTGTGTTAAGTCTCTGAATTTGTTTGATTTCTGACTTTTAATGCTTTAATTCTGACTGAATTGCCTTTTGTTGCATTTTTCTCACAACTTCTTAGTGAGGCATTCAAGGCCCTTGGAAATGTAAACCCAGCTGACTTTTCTAACCACAGCCACGCTGTACTTCAGCCACCCAGAGCTATGTACTGCTGCCCAGACATGCCTCCAAGTCCTTGCTCACTCACGTTCCTTCTGCCCTCCCCTCCTTTCAAAATCCTACTCAACCTGTAAGTCCCAACTCAAGTGACATTTGCTCAGTTCTACTGTCCCCAGTTAGAATTAATGACGATTAGAGCACACATGGCAGTCTGGGTTGCATATGTAGCCAGCTGTGTGTCTTGCTTTCCTGATAGATTGTGAGGGCCAGGAGAGCAGAAAGACCATTTTGTGTTCACCTTTATGCTTGCAGTGCCTCACATGGTACCTGGCATATAGCTCATGCTTAGTAATGGTTAGTAAATTGAACTGTTTGTACCAGATTCTTAGGAATAGTCTGAAGCTATCAGAAGTTGTATCAAGACTGATCTAGTTTTGAATATCTGCATTTGGAGGAAGAAAAAGGAATAAAAAAAGGAATAAAAGATCGTATTTCTCTTCGTGCTTAGGACACAATGTTTAGGATAGAGTTTTTGTTTATCAGCTTTCCTAATGGTGAGGGTTGGATCAATATGCCTTTGCTTTTCCTAAGCCTGCCCAACTGGAAAGGGAGCAGCCCCCAAGGAGACATCAAGCTAGAAGTAAAATTTGGCTGAACTTAATCTGTTTATGGACTTTAAAAGTTGATTGTTGAGCAATCATTTGGGGTTAAAGATTTAATCATTCTTTCTAGTAACTGTAATGATAGTGCATTGGACTATTAGAGGACTATTTTTTAATGACTATAAAATGCTTTGCTGTGTATAATTGCCTTTATCTCTCCAGCATCCTTGGGATGTGGAGAGAAAGCATGGCTGTCCTCACTTTTTAGATGGACATATCAGTGTGCTGAGAAAATGGGTGATTGGTTCAAGGTTGCAGAATCCCCTCCCACCAAGGATCATTCAGATAATATGTATAGCATCTCTAGGAGCCAGTTAGGCCAGTCTAAGACCAGGAACCAGTGGCCTTATCCAAGGAGGATCCTTTAAGTCCTGGGTTATATGAAAGCAGTAACCTAGAGTGAGATCCTTCCTTCAGGATGAAAGAACCCTTAAAAGATAATGAGAACCAGAATCCATTCAGTCTCCCTGGTTTAAAAACCAGGGCTCATGCTCAGTTCTCTCCGTAGGCCCTGCTTGACCCAGGGTCAGTGCTGGTATCTCTTCTGCCGTGAAGTTTGTTCAGAAGGTTGGAAAGGCACATGGCCTCACTGGAGCAAACAGACCCAGAATCCAAAAGAAATGTTGTGAATTCTTAGTACATTCTCACCCAAGGAATTTCCTTTACCAATTTGTCTCACTAGAGCTGAAGAGTCTAGAGAGCTTCCTCACACCCCCACCGTCAAAGGGTAAACATCCTGTGAGTGTCCCTGGCACAAGTCCTGGAAATGCTCCCCAGACAGGGCCCTGCTTCTTCCGTGCAATGCCTATGTCCTCTCCAGCCTTTGCCAACTCTGGCCACTTTTGAGGCTCTTTAAGGTCATAGCTGTCAACTTTCACGATGTTTGGAATGTCTTTTTGACCTAGGCTGGTCTTTTGGACCGACTCCATTGAGGTCTGGCTTGCTTTGTCAGCTTTTTGGGGTGCCTTTCATCAACGCTTCATCATTTACTCTGATTGCCTATTCCTGACTTCAGCAAAGTGCACAGTAGCTTTGACCCCATTTCAAACATTTGGTGGTGTTGGCCGGTCACACAGTGTTCTTTGAAAACTGAGGATCTATATTTACTTATTTCTCTGCCCTATATTTTATGGGATCCCAACTTTCCCCAAGGGTCCTATTTGCTAATCTATTGATTTAATCCTACTGTCTGCATCCTCTCCTGATTGCCCAAATACTGCCCAAGCTCTGGAATTGAAAAGAAGCCACTGTGAACCTCTTAGCTTTGCTTTGATTTTTAAAACTGGAACATACTTTACTTCTGACTAATATGTAATATGTATCTTCTGACTCTAAACTTAATGGGCAAATCTGCTGCTTCCCCATCCTGAGTTGGCCTAGCTATGACCTATCAAGAGATAGACAGAATGCCCCTAAGTTACCTTGCCAGGTGCATGGAATTGAGGGGTTTGGCTTTAAATGCTTTTACTTGTGTCCTTGGCCACGTTACAATAGCCCTTGTCTTTTTCACTAGGTATCATTGGTGGGTTGACCAGTGTTATAACCTCAACAGTGGAAGGTGTGAAAACAGAAGGAGGTGTCAGCGGTTTCATATCTGGCCTTGGGAAAGGCCTCGTTGGCACTGTAACCAAGCCAGTAGCAGGCGCCCTGGATTTTGCATCAGAAACAGCCCAGGCGGTGAGAGACACAGCGACACTTAGTGGCTCCAGGTCAGTGGTCTTGGGGGGAGTGGCTTTTGCAATTTCCACGTCTGCTGCCTCTCCTAATCCATACTGATATGTTTAATCATGTACTTTCTGCCTTAATGATGTGATTTTTAAAAATTTGAATACATGTAGCTAAAATTTATGACCTGCCTAATGTGAATACATGAAAATGAGGCACAGAAACCTGGCATGAATTTTTCCAGATCTGCATCTATATCTGTATCTATCTATGTATGTCTACGTCTGTATATACTGGAGATATATACCTATATAGGTATAGACATAAATGTGTATGTTGTTTTTATTCATTAGAGGGGTCAGAAACAGGATTGCATCCTTACAAATCTCCCCTCTTCACCAAACTGACTAGACACCCACCTGCCCATTAAGAAAACTGTCAGGCTGTAGGCTGTCTTGCTCCTAGGCCCCATAGCATAGTTCTAGAATCGCTGCAGATGTGGTTTACCACATGCGTCTGTCTTTCCACTTAAAAGTGCCAGCCAGTCCCCCAACCTCATAAAGAAACTCCCAAGCAATTTGGCGGGTCTGCTGTAGGATGGCGTCTTGTCTTGATACCAGCTGAGACGGAAAAATCAGAGACAGATCATATGGTTCCAAATCCCACAGAACCCAACTACTTTAACTTAGCTATTCGTGTTAGTGGCCTGTTTTAGCCTCCTTTTTTCAGAGTGACTAATTGGGGATCTTATTAATAAATGGTGTAATGAATGTTACAGTTCCCAGCCAAGCTGGACTCCACTTAAGCCCAGAAGGATTTTGCTGTTGCCTAGATAGTAGATATTCCCTGAGTGAATTAGTGTGCCCTTTTAGAATGCCTAGGGCCTGGGCCATGTCCACATCCTGTTCCTCCCTCAAATAGGATTTGAAGTGAAATCGTCCCCAGTTAAAATGAATCCATTTGTTTGTCACCAAGAAAACTTACTGATGACACATTACTACAGTAGGGGAAATGCTTCAGATTGTAGACCGGGCCCATGTAATATGTTCTGCCAGAATGTCTTCCATCTGGAAGCAGCTGCTTTTTAAAAAGGGATCTGTAGAGTTTACTTTAGTTAAGTTACATTCTATTCTCAGATACAGAGCTAAAACAATCCTTGAGTATATTTTGAAGCATTTATGAAGTTAGGAGGAGGGACAGTAGGGAGGTTTCAAAAGTATCTCCAGTTAGTTTTTCCATGTCTGCTTGAAGCCCAAGAAGTCTACCTCCAGTACTTTGTTAGGACAATAAGACCTAACGAAGTATGAGTAAAGCAGATGGCCCCTAAGAATTCTAGAAGAACCGTCCTTATTCCTAAAAATCCCAAAGTGGTCAAGGGACTGAGTGATTTGTTTCAAAAAGGCTCTGACGTATATGTGCTAAATTTTAAAAATATTGTTCTTTTGTGCTGTGAACTTTAATGATGTTGACCAGAAAGAAATCACTTGAATTTTATACACTGTCAGTTTGGAAGTCTTGCTCAAGTTTTGAATTCTTTTTAGGAGTAGAAGAAAGGCACAAAATGGTTACCGCAGAAAGAAAGGTGTTCTTGTCCTTTTACCAGTTGTCCAGCATTGCTATAGAAGGTTCGACTTAGTGTCAGCCACTATACATCTGTCATTCCTTCATTTTCGTTGATTGAAAATTCCCGAAGAACTCAGGTTTGGGAATACAGCAGAAAGCAAGCCCTGGTCTCCAAGGGCTTACAGTCAAACCAGGCAGCAGACGTAAAACAAATAGTCATATAAATAATTATTTGCTAAAATTGTGATAAATGACACAGGAGATTTACAGGGTGCTGTGAGACTATAATCAGAAGGTGAAGGGGAGAAGGAGGTTGGCTAACCTATGGTCAGGGGGGTCAAAAAGGCTTTTCTAGGGAAGTGATATTTGAGATGAAGCCTGAAGTCTAAGTGGGAGTTGGCCAGGTGAAGAGAAGAGAGAATCACCTTCCAGGTAAAAGGGGTACAGAGGAGCTATGCAGCTGGGCTCCAAGTAAACAGTGACTGGGCGGTCTAATTGCAGTTTAACTGCCAGTTTCCCTGAATAGCTATCTGCTTAGCTATTCACTCCTCCTAGAAACAAGCTACAGTGATAAGTGAGGAGCAGCCAGGTAGTCATGGGGCTATAGACATGAAGCTTTGAGGAGGGGGAATTAGCTTCTGTATCTCCTCTCTCTTCCTGGAGGAGCCAGTAGGGGGAGAGCCATGGCTGAAGGTACCAGAGGTGAGTGAGGCAGTTGCTAGACCCCTGTGAATTAAAGGCCTCAAAGAAACTTGGCCCTTTACCCTTTTTTGCCCTGAAAAGGCGTTACAGATTCTTCTGAAACACTTTAACCAATTTCCCTCAGTCCATTTATCTAGGACCAAGAGTAAGGTTCTTAATGTGTTAGAGAGAAAAGAACACTTGACCTGGAAAACAATAGGTCTGGATCCCAACATCCTTTCTTATTAGCTTTGGGCCCTTAAAGTCTTCTAGCCTACTTAAGCCTCAGTTTTTTCATCTAAAAATTAGAGATAAACATACCTATCTATTTATTCTACCTCTCAGAGGTTTGAAGCCCAACCAGAGTTATTTTCATGTGGAAGCTATAAAGGACTATAAAGTGCTGGGTGATATTGTTTTTGAAAGTCACATTAAAGGAGCACAGAGATTCCTGCAGGTGGAGAAATGCTTCAGTGCCTTAAGGGTTTGTTCTGATGACACTGTGATCTCTTAGGAACATTCTAGTTCTACCAAGGGATAAATCACCCTGGTTTCTTGGAAGTGAGTTATAACCATCTCCAACCATCCCAGTTGATTGAACAGGATCCAGGGGTGTTACTCAGGGTTTTTCCCCACTGTTTAGACAACAGGGACTAACAAATGATTTGAAGGGATTAGAAATGAGGTTCTGACCGAAGGCTGACCTGAGCCCAGGGATTGAGCCAGGAATAGAACCCAGGAATCCAAGAGTTCTGCCTCTGAGTCTGCACTTGGAATGAGACTTCTGCTTCTTTTGTAATATTTCATCCAAGTGAAGGCTTAGATCTTAGCATCTATGTTTTAAATGACCCAAGTTTTAAGCAGATGATAGCAAAGTAAGCCATAAAACTGTGAAAGAATACTCCTTCCAGTAATCCATCTGAAGAGTGGCCTTACAGGAAACATTGGCTCCGTTCTGTGTTTATCTGAACATGATTTTATTTACAGGGACCCCCCTGAGTTCTTGTGGATTAAAATGCTTCCCAGTTCTTCTCCTGGTTGCGGTGTGCAGGCGTCCAAAAGACAGCCACCTAACTTTTTTCTGAAATTTCCATGCAGTGTAATAGTTCTCTGAGAAGGCAGGTGGGGGTAGGAGAAAGAGGAGGGTGGAGGACAGCAGAGCCTTTGGCCTCAACATGAATGTTGTGGACCAATATCCCTTGCTGCATTTGTTAACTGGACAAGTATGTGTGGTTTGGAACTGAAATAAGAAGGCTTTTCCAAGGCAACGTTCTGCTGGCTCAGGTTGCGTCTGCTCGTCTACGTGTATTGGGCCACATTTGTCTGTTCCCAAGTAAAGTTTATGAAAATGGCACAGATGCAGCCACACTTGTGGTGCTGTTGAAGCCTTGTGGAAAAGCCCACGAGCCTTCAAACAGACCAGGCCAAGGCAGCACACCATCTGGACAAGCGTGCCCAGTTCTCTGCATGGGTGCCGGTATCTGATGGTAATGTTTGAAAAGATATTTTGGTGGAAAGCTGCAGAGACCCAGGAGCAGCCATTTCACAATAAAAGGCAAAAATACCATTGAGAAGAGAGGAGTTTCCGATTCTGGGCTATTATTTGCTCGTTGATTTCTTTAAATACCATCTATTGTAGACTTTGGGTTGCATGACATTTTAGGAAAGTAGCAGATGGTGATTAATGAAGCTGGGCCCTGAGGTTTCCTCCAAAATATTTCTTCACCTTTTTAGTCAAGGCTCAAAACAGGGGGAAGAAGTGGGAGTTGGCAGAACTTGAAATATTTAAACTAATTTAGCAAAGCTCAGGAGTGTTGGAGCTTATCTCTTTATTTAAGTTAGATAAGGAGGAAGGGGGAATTTGAAGGATAATGATAGATCAGTGTTTAAGAATATAGCCATCAGGACGCTGATAATATTCTGGAATCCCAGCACCCTTGTATTGTGCACATAGATGTAAATTCCAGTTGCTCTGAGAGCTTTTGAGTGACCTTTTGGTTGACTCCACAGAAAAGATTTATGGTGGGCGAATTTGACTTTTTCAGTAAAAACACACCCAAGACACCACGCCAAAATTTGTTAAAAGACACTTTCCATTAATGGCTTCTTAGATGTGAAATTGAAATGGATTTTTGTAAGGAAAAGTCCTTTTTGTTACAATGTGTGCGTCTTACCCATGACTCTCTGGGATTAAAAGGGTTAAGACCCTCTTGGATCACCACGTTGGACAGGTCAGAAAAAAGTCAGCAAAGGGAATTTCGGAAATGCTTCCACTACTCTTTCATTCTACTTTGGCGAAACTGCTTTTCATTGTTCTGTTCTGAAAGCAGCGTTTACTCCTCTTGGCATTATACATAACACACCAGCAGAACTGGTATGAATTGAGCCTTTAGGGAACTTCCAAAGGTAAAAATCTAATAGAAATTAACATGCTTTTTAGGATACACCAGTGCTGTCAGATTTTTCCAATAATGTTCCATTTAAGGCAGAGGAGAGTGAACTGATAACCCATGTATCTTGGGGCAGATGGGGCAGAGCAAATTCAACGTTTCTTGGAAAGTTTCTGTTTTATCTTGAAACTGTAAATGAACTTTACATTTTATCCCACGTTAGTTTTAATAAGAAAATGTTTTTAATTGCTACCCAGTAAAATGAACCCTTCAGAAAGATAGACCATGTCATCCTGTAGCTACTGCCTCATACTTGTTTGAGAAGTACACGATACTCCTTCCTGATGAGTCCTGTAGACCCTGGTAGCATCGATACAAAGACATGTGTATTGGTAAGGGTGAGAAGCTAGAGCCTCGTGCACATTTGACCCTGAGGCTCTGTTTCTTATCTTTGAACACATCTGTCCATTCACTTGGTAACTGTCTGCTCCGGGCAGCTGGTGCGCGTTGGTTGGCATGTCAGTTTCATCATGAGAGGGAGTTAGATTTCATTGAAACTGAAAAATTATTGTTGCATCCAACTGAAGCGAAGGGACTGTTCATATCTCTCCTCTATTGTCCAAAAGTGCTACAGTGGATATAGGGACAGCCACTTTATCTTCTACTCACCGTGGGATCTGTATGAGGTGAGAGCCATATAGTCTTACTTGCTGATCTTGCCAAACCAGGCCTTTCCAGAGAACCTTTGAAGGCACATGGATCATTTTCTCACTCCTGAGCAACCCCAGAAGAAGAAACAACATTCAGCTCTGAATGTTGGATGTCTCACTCAGGGCTGAAATTCAGCTGATAAAGTTACAGGATAAGATATTTTTAAGAAACATCTTAACAGTCCTTCATGCCTTATAAGTCAAAATTCCTCTCACAGGAACACAAGCAGAGAAATCTTATTTTCTAAGACAGACTTCTTCCCTCTTGATGAACTCGAAATACTGTACTTTCCTTTCACTCAGAGGCTTCTGACAATGCCATTCTCATTATAGCAGAACTTATGGAAAGCTCAGATCTGTTGCTGGAAACACGGCAAGTGTGTGTTCCTGCACACACACACTTGAGAAAAGCCTTTCCATTTCTGAAATCCCATGACTCATTTTTATGCAAGATTATCTGTTAGGAAAAAAACCACTTTTTTGGTCATGGTACATTATAATCATTTCTAGAAAGGAGAGCATCTATTTTTTGCCATTTTTGGCATGCAAAAATGACTGACTTCATGGAAACAGCATAATCCTGCTTCCAAAAGTAAAAAGAAATTGAATTTAGGTATGTACATCTTTGAAGTACCATCGTTGTATCTCAACCAGCAGGGCTTTGCTCAAAGAAAATAGAATGGAAAATGTGATTGCTTTCTGATTTTGGTTTCTTCTACTTAAAAATTAAATAACCTAGCCATTGTACATCTATAGTCCCTTCGTTGTTCAATGACTTGATTTTTAAAACTCTGGAATGACACCCAGTCTTACATACATAAGATAGGCATTTGAGATTTATGGTTTGAACTTTAAGAGAAACAGTACAGTGTGTTTCTTCCTGAGAGAAGTTTGTATTTTGTGCATTAGAGAACAAAAAGCCATTTGCCGTTTATGGAATTCCTCTGCAAAGGCATTAGGTCTACTTATTTTTAGGTTTTGATGACTACCCTATGTCTTGCATGGTTTTCCCTTACAGAATCATCCCTCTTTGCCCAGGGTGAAATTAGAATCTCCCTTAAAGAGAGTATCCAGATTTGAGTTCAAATCCCCTGCTCCCAGAGAGCTTCAGACTGTAAGATAATTCTGAGATACGGAGAGGACATAGGGGCTAGCAGGGAACTGAAGACTGTAGTATTGTACTATAGGTGAAGGCTTGTAATCTTTGGGGGAAGAAAAGGTTTGGGTGTTATCTTAACCCTGAGTTTCCTTGCCCCATACCTTTATCTAGTACTCTTTTGCCAGACTGCCTCTCAAAGACAGAATCTTACTAAGTTTCTCACTAATTTGTCAAATGGGAGGAAAATAAGATTGAATTAGGAAAACATTTTAATCACAAGATATTCTAAAAGAAACAGTTTATTATATTGGGTTTATATAACTCAAATCAGATTAACAGTGTTACTAATCTGTATGCTTAGTGGATTTACTTTAATACATAGAGGAAAGTGATTTCTACTTAGCACAAAATTTGTACACATGGGTCCCTTTAGAGCAAAGCTTCTCAAAATATGGTCTAGGGACCCCTGGGGAACCCCCAGACCTTTCAGGGAACCATAATGTCAAACTTATTTTTATATATTTATATATGAATTCATATATAGATAGATAAATCACTATTTTTATATAATATTCTCTGATAATGCACAGTGGAGTTTTGCAGAAGCTACACAACGTGTGATACTGCAACAGATTGTAGAAGCAGATAAGAGAATGCAGCTGTTTTCTATTAAGTAAGACTTAAAGAGATTTGCAGAAATGTAAAACAATACCACTCTTCACACCTTCCGTGATTCCAGCCAACAACTAGCTGTACCTGGTTAATTTCCTTAACAAGCTGTTCTATTTGAAAATATGGTGATGATCCATCAGCCTGCTGATAAATAGCACATATCAGCAATGTGGATTAATGTGGATTAAAACTATAGGAGCCACTGTAATGTGATGCTTCTCTCTGGCTTCCTGCCAACAGTTGTCAACTCTCCTGGTTTGCTCCTGACTTTTACTGGGTTTCTTGAAGTAACAATGGGAAAGATTTTATCACATACAGAAAGACCTCTCACAATAATTTACCTAATTTAGTCCTTCACCTTAACCTACCATCCCAATACATTTTAACGTCAGCAGCATGGTAAATATGGAGCAGATTACTTCGAAGTGCAAGGTCCACCTTGTCAAAAGGCCACTTGGTTGTGTTAGCACTGCCCTAAGCTCTGTCGGGAAATTGAGGTGTATCTGTGTCAGAGTTTACTTGGCAAAACCTCAGCTTTCTACTCTAGCAAAGCTGTGGAGCAGGACAAACCCACAATCTTTGTTTTTTGTTGTTGTTGTTGTTGTTGTTTGTTTGTTTTTTAATTTTATTTATTTATTTATTTTTTCCCCCAAAGCCCCAGTAGATAGTTGTATGTCATAGCTGCACATCCTTCTAGTTGCTGTATGTGGGACGCGGCCTCAGCATGGCCGGAGAAGCGGTACATCGGTGTGCACCCGGGATCCGAACCCGGGCCACCAGCAGCGGAGCGTGCACACTTAACCGCTAAGCCACTGGCCCGGCCCCTAAACCCACAATCTTTGGATAAGCATCTTTGAACTCCTTGTGGAAAGCAGTTTTTACGAGGCGGTTATTCTGTGTTAACACCGGAGACTGCTCCTAGTCTGTTTTCCCCAAACACACTTCAAACATAGACAATGGCAGGGCTGACCCAAGCTGTATCATAAAATCCTAGGGACTGTGGAAAAATTCAAAGGAAAGTCAGAGCAAAACTTCACTTCTCATTATGAGCAGGATGGGTCACAGGAATCCTGGCTGACCCTGGTGGTTTAGTTGGTGGGTTCCATTGAATCCACGGGAGCCTCCCTGGGTACCGCCAGGGTGGGCGGGGCAGAGCTCATCAGTTCCCTGGACTTGACTGATCTACCGCAGCAGCACAATTAGGGTAGTCATAACTGGCACCTGCCCTCCTCCTGAGGTGTTAAAGGCTGAATTACCAGGTGTCGAGTGCTTTCATATCCCCAATGAAAAGAGGCGAACCCCGAAGAGTCTTTATGTTTTTGTTTGAACTATTGAGGGGCCCGGTTAATTCAATTTAGCCAGTTCTGAACTTGTGACATTTAGATCCAATTGCTTGGTAAGCACACTGGTTCAAGAATAGGCAAATTGACAGTAGATATGCATTAATGGGTTAAATATTGACCTCCTACTATATTCCAGGCATATAATAGGTATTAAGTACTGAGAATATTTAAATACTTGAGGGCTAACTGCTTTGAAGAATCTTCCAGATTCTTGAGAATCACCAAGCTGTTTGTGTGTTAAATAGTCTTATATGTTCATTAAAGCAACTTGCCTGTAGCTTTCTTGAAGTACTCCTTTATTAGTGATTTGAATAAAATTGCGTTTTTGTGTGGTGGTATATATTGGGGAGATTTGGTAGTTACAGGCATTCTTTTCTGCTTTATTACCAGGTCTGTCATAGCTCTTTCAAAAGAAATCATGACTGTTTTATTAATTGTTTACAATTGGCCAATGATCTCTTGCTTTTTCAATTATTCTTTATACCTTATACGTATTTACTATATATTATTTAGTGTCTACAATTAATAAGGGCAGTGTTTTTAAAAACGTATGATTTTGACCTTAATTATCTCACTATAATGAATTTTTTTATCTTTTCAACTTAAATTTTACCTTATCAGAGTAAATACATGTCCCCACTCTTAAAAGTCAAAGACTTCTACGTATCTGAAAACAAAACCCAGCAGTCTTCTGTCTCACTTTTCCCTACCTCTGATTCCAGCTCCTCAGAGGCAACCACGTTCAACACTTTGGGCTATTTTTTCAGTTTGGAGATATTTACCTCTGTGTTTCTTAAAAAAAACAACAAAAGTCTGTGTAGTGCTATTTCTTGACATCATTTGACTTCCTATTGCTATACAAACATGTTCCCTCTCCCCATTTTTCAGTATTGTTATATCATCCTTTTTGGGGAAATCAGTATTCAGTTTTACATTATTGTGACTATGTAAATAGGATTCTCAGTGAAGCCACATAGGTTACTATGATTATGTTTCCTTTTTGGTTTAACTTTTTGGTTTGTATTTTCTCCCTGGAGTTAGTGACTGCTTTTATTGTTGTTGTTTAGTTAGTTTTCTATATGCATATTCCCAGTTTATCCTCAAACTCTTATTTACTTTCAACTTTTTTTACTCTGAGGTTAGTAACTCCATTTCTAAAAAATAATTTTCTATCTGCCTATTACTAATTTATCCACAAACTCTCCTCTGTGTGTTTAAAAATGAGTTAAGTAATTTATTGGTTTCATTCTTTTTCTTGGAAATTCTCCACTAGTTGCCTCCTGCTCCTGTCTGGACTGGTTGCTCTCTGGATCTACCGTAGAGCCAGTACCCTAGTCCTCTGCTGAGTTTCTTTCTTCTGTTTGTTTTGGTCTTTTTCTTTCATGAATAGAGACAGTTCTCAGATGTTTGGTGATTCTTGACTCTCTGTTCTACTTCTGTTTAAAGATGAGGCCCTAACAAGCAGGTTGGGGGCTCTCTGTGTGGGGCCTAGGGCCCTTCCTGGGGATGTGGAAGGGTCAGGTGGGGACCTGCTGATCTGTCTTCTGAGGAGGAGGAGCAGGCGAGGGAGTCGAGGGAGGGACAACAGGTCTGTCTGCTTCTAACAGACTTTTAACCAGTCTTCTGTTTTCACCACCTCACATACGTGCCTCCCTGTTCCTCCCTTCTGCCCCAGGCCCGCTTGGTGCCTACTTGGTGCCTCCATCTTTCTGAAAGTTAGCGGGTTTTACTGTACTAATTAGCTTACTGCCTTGTGGCTTCCACTCCCTCAGGCTTACATTTCAGCACCACTTATCCATCTGCTTTTCAGCTTCTAAAATATTGTTGACGCCTTCTCTTTATCCTTTTGGATTTGTGCCATATTTATCCCTTTGCTTTCACTTTAGAGGGGTCTCTGGACTAAATCTGTCATATTTAATGAGAAGTCCTATAATTTAGACTTTTCACTAATTCATTCAGCCTTTCTTGATGTCCCTTCTCCTCCACATCCAACTAGTAGTTCTGAATTGTGGTTTTACTGAAATCCATATCCATCATTTCTGCTAAAACATTCTTTAAGTTTGGTGGTATTAATAAAGAATAACATTATTGCTAACATTTCTAAACCTTTACTATGATCCAGGCACTGTTCTATGTTCTTTACACATATTATCTCATTTAATCATCACAGCATCTTTTGAATAGCATCTGCTTAGGCGGTCAGTGGCCGTTCTTTCCCAGCAAGAGTTAGAAGCATCTGGAGAGAAGTCATTGCTGGTCCTAACCCCAGCTGTTAAGTCTGGTATTGGTCTTTAATCTCTCATTCTGTGTGTTGTAAAGAAACAGGTTGTAGAAGGCTCTTGTCAGATCCCAGGAACATGAAAGAAATAGCACACCCCACGGTAGTGACATGGCCCTGTCACCACCCCTCATTGAACCATAAAAGCTATTCAGAGGAGCCAGCAGCTGGTGAGCGACTGTACTTAGATCCTGGGTGCTGATGGGTGTTTTGTAGTTTCCAAGGGAAGTTGCTGAAAGTTTTCTTATCTTGACACTCCAAGGGCAAGAGGTCTTTCTTCAAAGAGAAGCGCTTGTTTTGGAAAGAGATGTGGAAAGAACATAAAATCACAGATCTTCCCCAGTTCTGGAGAAGAGATGGGAAGGAGCACTGTGGTAGCCAGTGTGAAAAGAAACCAAGCGTTTGCAGGCATCAAGAAGGGGCTCCCATAGCAGTGTTTGGTTCCCACATCTGTAATAGGAGGTCATAGGGCCTCCCAGGGAGTCAGACAGCCCTGGATTTGAGTCATCGCACTGCTTTTTCTTAGCTATGGCCGGGAGCGAGTCTTCCCCCTTCATGTCTCTGAGGTGAGATTCCTTTGACTCATGTGGAATGGAAATAATAACGCCTACCTCAGTGGGTGGTTATATGGATTAGATGACATAATGTATGTAAAGCACTTGGCCTGACATGTGGCGCGTAGTTAGGTCTCAAGAAATGGCATTTGTGTCAGAATCCTCTCTGAATGTGGCATGTTGAATGTAGGTGAAACAGGGCTTATCTCTTTACCTCTTACTTCTGCCCTATGTCTGAAAACTTGCTGACCGCTTGCTCTAGTGCTAAGATGAGGAGTTCATAGGCTTTGCTGGTTTTTTTTCCTTCCTATTCTCTTTCTTTGCACAAAACAGTTAAATTCAGGCCAGCAAACCTGTGATAGTCACAGCTGAAACTGCTGGTGGAAGAACTCACCTGAGCTCTCAGCCTGTGTGTGAGAACCCTCCTGGAAGAGGGGTGCGGAGGCCACGAACTTGCTCTGAACCCACTTGTGAAGAGCAGGTGATCCCAAACTATTGTTAGTGTCTGCTGTAAATGATATGCCTTTGGGTTCGAGCAGAGTTCAGCCAAAAGCCCCACATGACATGGAAATCTGTCCTGGAGCCAGGTTTGTCGGGTAAAAGTTATGTAGCGAATGTCTCCAAACATTGGCATCTGTTGTCTGCCGAGGGTAGGACAGCCGAGAATGATGGAGTGCTTACGGAAATTAGGATGGGGCGTGCGACCCGTAACAGCTGACAAACTGTGTCAGGCCACTGTTGCTCATCCAGCTCTTTTGATAAACAGCTTTAAAAGCATTACGTGGTTTGGAAAGCATTCTTCAAAAACAGTTATATTTTCCAGACGCATGACAGTCCACTGTTCAGTATTGTTGAAGGGTTTTGAATTGTGGAATCAGATCTTCCTTCAGTGGGGCTGTTGAAACTATCGAGGGCCTATCTGTCTGACTCCTGCCAGGACGGTCTCACAACAGTATTACCATGTAGGTCGGGGTCCCCTGTATCTGTTAAAAAAAAGAAAAGTGCTCTTGAGTTCAGGGCTAGAGTTTAAAAGGAAAAACTTTCTTTCATTTCTAGCTAGGTATGATGGGCTCTTTAAAACGTAGCTCTCATCATGCACCCTTTATTTCATGGTTTCTGCATAATAAAAGTAAGAGATAATTTTGGATTATTGAAAAGCTTTGAGCCTTTGAAATGAGCTTTCTCTAGATTATAAATGTTCGTTTCATAATTCGTTTCAAAGCTTATCTTCCCATTTGTCCTATTTCCAGAAATTTAGCTCCTGTTGCCTTTGTGCCTCCTAGGAAAGTCTGGGTGTCATTGGACAGGGGAGTTGGCTCCTGGGAGAACGGGATCCGGGCTAGGCAATTCATTTGGGACTTAGACTCATATAGACCATTTGATAATTACAAAGTGCTCTAGTGACAGATTTTTAAAAAACTTTTATTGAAGTCTAATATACCACAGGGTTTTTTTTTAAGTTTGAGAGTAGGATTCATGGGATTTTATTCTTGTTCCCAAAATGCGATGGTGGAGCTGACAGAGTAGCACGGAACATCATTCTGATTTATTGTGTTGAAGTCACAGCAGTTCACATTCTTTTAATCTGTCAGTGTAGGATCAGTTCCTCCTTGACTCCAGTCTCCATGATCAAAATAACCTGTCTGGATGTTCCTTTTGGGTATTGAAGGCAGCGTGGCCTCTTGGCAAGAGAACAGGATTGCAGATTGTGAGACCAGAATCCTGACTCCAGGCCTGACACCACTCTGCTTTGTGGCCTTGTGCGAACAGATTCTTATCCCCTCCTCAGGTCAGTCCCCTACTTCAGAGGGGCAGAGGGTCCTCCTTACCCTGGTCATGTCTGTGTGGCTGAGGTGAAAACTAGTTGTGTAACCCCCTGGAGGAATGGCACAGTGGGGCTCCCTCCCTAGGCCTGGCTCCACCATAGGGAGGAGGCTGGGCATTGGGATGAAGGAAGTGCAAGCAGGACATATGAAAGCTTGATAATGTTTTCTAAAAATAAAAAGGCAGTAGGTTAGTCTGAGGCAGTGTTATACCTAAAATATTCCCGAGCAGCCCTCGGCCCTAGCCTGAACCCTCGCCTGGCTCAGCGCCATTTAAGTTGGTTATATCTAATCCCATGAGGGGTTGAATCTGGCGGCGCCTGCCCTATCACTGCTTCAGCCCTCCCTCTGATTCCACCTCTGGGAAAACTAAAGTGGCCCCAGACGTGGCAGGTAGATCACATGGGGGGAGTATATGAGGACAGCCTACATAAATTATAACATCCAGGCAAACCATTGTAAACGGACCACTTCCCACATTGTGGAGGTACTTGAATGTTCACCATTTCTTTTAACTGATGGCCAAGAAATCAATGTTACAAAAAAAACAAAACCCTTGACAGAGGCCATTTTGCACCAAGAATGGATGTGCATGGTGTGAGAAAGCAAATTCCAAAACATATTTCCTTTTAGTTCCCAAACTAGTGTCAAATTAGTCCTTCTTAGCCTTATCCACAGTGCTGGAGTAAATAGCAGTGCCCCGCAGCTCATGGAGAAGACAATCCAGAGAACACACAGAAGAGAAGTGTGTGCAGCAGTGAGCCTACTGATGGCAGCTCTGGGCATGTGTAGTGGCTGCTGTTGCTTCCTATTTGTAAGCAACTTCTGTTCCTGCATTTTTGTAGTCTGGCCTCTTTGTATATTTATGATTGTATGTCCCTGGAATATGGTCATCAAAGTGACCCTGAGATGGAGAAAGTCCAACAGGAAGTGGAGGCATCCAGGTCACTGGTTTATAAGTTCTCAAAGTCTATCTTGGCCTATACTAGAGTCTCATTCTCAAGAGTGGGTCCAGTTTTCCAAACTTTAATATATCAGAGAATCTTGATGCATCTGGGCTCATGATGGGCCAAACTAAGCTTTCAGGAGTCCTTCTGTTATGCACCAACACCTAATGGAGACTGGATTCATTTATGAATATTAACATAACTTGTGTGATAATGTGTGTGCAAGTGCTTTGTAGATTGTCCTGGGAGATGTGAGGTATTATTATGACTAAAGACTTAATTGAACCCTGAACTTGTATGTGAATAACTAGAAACAGATTGAATGGATTACATATTTTTCTTGAGAATTTCCTAAATTAGCCTACCTAACTTTTTCTTGCCTCTTCTTTCCTGACTTAAATGGTTCTCTATAACCTATATTTTTAACAAACCAGAACAAATAGTATACAGTACGAAGATTTACCATAGAGAAGAGGGATTCTCAATAGTAAGAGAGAATTTTCTGTGATCCATTCATCCCATGGCACCTCCCATCTACCCAAAAAAAGGTGCTTTAGGCTTTGGAATGACAAATTCATTAGCTCATCTCTATACATCAACACAGTGGACAAGGAAATCTTGTGAGGAAAATGCAAGAACATATGTACAGTTTCCATTCAGAAAGACATGATTACTTCGAATCAGGAGTAATCACCTTCAGGTTGAACTAGGGTCTGATTCAAAAGAGACCACTGGCTTCACTACACTCCATCAGAGAAGTCTGCTTGTACCCAGAATTGGAGATGCCTTTGTGCCTGTTGCTGGTTTGGGGTTTCTGGTTTTATTTTTAAACAAACCTGGGCCCTAGTCGAGTGTTTTATAACAACGGCTGGAAAGGCAAAACCGGCAGAAAAGCACTTACAGCATCAGCAGTGACTCCTCTCAAAGGCTTTCCTACCTGACCCTCTCGTCATGTCTTTAGTTTGGTTTTGGTTTGGGGTTTCTTCTCTCTCTATTATGCTTGGACCTTGGTTAGGAGAGTTCTAGTAACCATTCCAGACTTCCACAATTCAAGCCAGTAGTCTCATTTTATCAGTGGGCCCACTGAGGCACAACAGACCTACGTGATGAACCATGTATTCAAACTCATCCCTTGAGAGCCTGGATTCAGCCCTGTGATGACTGACCTTTCCGGCCATCAGGCGGCATCCTCTGGAGTGGGCTGCATGCAGATGCACCCCTCAAGAGCCATTCCGGGAGTGCTCTCCTCTTGGGTGAAACTCGAAAACTAAAGCGTGTCCATCAGGCTGATTGCACATGAATCAGAGATATTGAAGATCAAGGCTAAGAGCAAAAGGGCAGGCTCAGCAGGTGTAATGCACGGGACCTTCTCCTGTTTGATTCCAGGAGACAGAATCTCCTGTGGACACCCCCCTTCCATGGACACATGCACACACATGCATTCACGTACAGTGCTTGCGTATCCCACTCGTGCAGCCAAGGCCTGAAAAATAAGTTTCCTTTTTTCTGTATCAGTGTTAAAAATAAGACCAGCTACTAGTCAGTGTTTGCGTTTCCATCCCCTGTGGAACCTGGAAAGACTGGAAGATGGCTGTAGAACTATGGCTCCTTTTAATGTCTTGGCTATATTAAGGGCAGGCTCGCCTCCTGTGGTACTCCAGAATCCATGGGTTGACACAGAGGTGTGCTGCAGGAGGACTTGGTTGCTGTTTGGTAGAAGGTTTATCAGAGATCAGAGTGAGGATTTTGCTTTTGTGAGAACAGAGTGCAATCGTACATTCAGGAGCAGCTCGGGGCCTATAGGTAGGGGCCCAGGGCCTGCTGGGATGGGGTTTACACTTGGGCTGTCCTTTTGCCCTTCCACTGAACTCTTTTCATTTCAGTCATGAGCAAACAGTCAGTGCCTGAACTAACAACCCTGCAGTCCTCCGAAGCACGGCTCGCTTACAGTACCGAACAAAGGGAGGGGGGCCGCGTGGGCCGGCCCAGGCCGAGGAATGCGGCTTCAGGGTTCTGCTCCATAAATTTAACCAGCACGACGAAAAGGAGATAATATGAGCTTTCGTGATGATCTGAAAGGGGGAGGTTCTGTGTCCCATTGATTGCGGTCTGGCCCAGTGCCAGGCCCAAGCCTGACCGACAGTTGAACCATATCGTTAAGGCGTGTAATACAGCTCGAGTCTTGTACTGCCGCCAATGAGTACATATCCACAGGGCAAAAGTTTACAAAGAGTTGAGGCTGTCCTGTTTAACCCTCTCACACTGCATGTAATAGACCCAGCTGCCATTCAGAACTTGCCCATCTGAGGTCATAAAGGAAAGCCTGCACGTTTCTTTTCTTCAAACAGAGCTTTTCAGGACTGGGGAGAGGGAAGAAATGCTGTCTAGAGAGGGTCAAGGCACGGTAATGTTTCCCTCTGGAGAAGCAAAGCAGTCTGCCTCCTCCCCTTGGCCAGAAACGGGACACCATAGTGCTTTATTCAGAGTAGCTCTCTGTTTGCAGTATAATGTTGCTGAAGGAAATGGGGCTGACACAACAGGAAACCTACCCGTCTCTGAGGAGGTTGCACCGGTGGCAGAGGTGGTTGGATGCTGACGGAGGAAAGTTCTTGTTGAGCTGCTGAGACTCAGGATGATTCCGTTTCCCTTCCCTGCCACTCAGCCTCCTCGAAGGCTGTTACTAGCCTCACTTTCTGGCTTTCCACTGCTGAGCCTAAATGCTAAAACGGAGCAGGTGGAAGGCTGTCCCACGGAATGGCCTGTTAGCCCAGGGTGCTGACTGTCAGAGGCAGGCCACCATGTAGGGCCGTGGCCCCTTCACAAGGGAGGGCATGGGGAAATGGGTGCCCTGTCACAGCAAGGCCTGGAGAAGCCTGGGTTCTCACAGTAACGCTGCATTGAGTAAATGGACAGACAAACAAGGCTTTGGCGTAGGTAGTGAGAAGGAAAGGGCTGTCTGTATTCAGAGGACCCTAGGAAAAAAGTGAGTTAAGGGGTAGTTTAGTCCTATCCATCAGCCGTTTGCATCCTTTGGCCAAACTGGGGACCTGCCTGTCCTTTGTCCAAGTTGTCCGGCAAGTCATGTATTTCTGTCATTTCCAGAGAGCCTCTTGTCTGCAGCAGACAAGGCATCTCAGGGAGATACCTGTGCTCTGGGTGTCGATGCTCCAGATAGTGAATGCTCACACATACCACACACTGTTTTAAGCATTTTACATGTATTACTGTCATTACTATTTAATCCTCACAACAACCCAGTAAGATGAGTGCTGTATTTGCCCCATTTTACAGATGAGAAAGTTGAGGCATAGAGAGCTTACATAACTTGTCTAAGATCTCAAAGGTAGTGCGAGAGGGAACCAGAATTTGAACCCTGGCAGTTTGAATGCAGAGCACACACTTCTAACTTCTGTGCTACTTCTGGATCATCTCTTGGTCTCTCCCATCAAAAGACCCCATGATTTAAATCTGAAACATCTTACCAGGTCTCAGATTCACCTCCTTTTGATTCTTGGATAGGGAGGGTAGGAACGGGATATCTGCCTATGACCCAGAAGATTTGCAAAAAGATGCCAATGCCGTTTTGGGGGGGAAAGGTACTATAAACCTTGGACTTTGTAGTGTGAGGGGTGCTTATCACATTCTCGCACTCCTACCAGCTTGACCCCAAGATAGCATGAGGGGAGTGTGGGAGACCCTAGCCTTTTGGTGCCATGCCTGGAGGGCCAGGTCACTGAGCTTTGTGTCCAGGACCTGTGCTCTTCCTGGTCCTCTCTTCTGCCCTCACCCCACCGAGCCTTCCACGGTCAGAATTTGCCAGTTTCACAAAATAGGAGTGATACATCCTGGCTCCAGCTTTTCCTTGTTCTGCCATCCAGCCAAGGCCATCTTCACCAGCTGGTTACCTTGGAACTCCGGCTGGTACACAGCAAAGGAAGCTTTGGAAGGAGAATGTCCAGGTACTATGTGCTCAGCATGCTATAACCTGCTTTTGGTGGCCAAGGATAATTTCTGTTTATTTTGGTGTTATGGGGCCTGAAGAAAAGGCTTCTAGAGGTAGAAGAAGAGACTGAATGGCTGGCCAGCCCCGAGATTGTTGGATTCTATTTAGTTATGCTTCCATGGTCACGGTGCTTAAAAAGCCCAGAAATAACTGGACGACCACATGCGGAAGAATGCAAGTAGACTGTTACCTTACAGCGTACACAAAAGCTAACTGGAAATGGATTGAAGACTTGAATGTAAAACCTGAAACCGTAAAAATTCTAGAAGAAAACGTAGGCAATACACTTTTTGACATGGTTCTTAGCAGCATCTTTTCAAATACCGTGTCTCACCAGGCAAGGGGAACAAAAGAAAAAATAAACAAATGGGACTACATCAAACTAAAAAGCTTCTGCACAGCAAAGGAAACCATCAAGAAAACGAAAAGACAACCTAAAAATTAGGAGAGATATTTGCAAACCGTATATCTGATAGGGGGTTAATATCCAAAATATAGCAAGAACTCATCCATCTCAACAACAAAGAAACAAACAACCCAATTAAAAAATGGGCAAAAGATCTGAACAGACATTTTTCCAAAGAAGATGTACAGATGGCCAACAGGCACCTGAAAAGATGTTCAACATCATTAAGTATTAGGGAAATGCAAATCACGATGACAACAAGGTGTCACCTCATGCCTGTCAGAATGGCTATAATTAACAAGACAAGAAATAACAAGTGTTGGAGAGGATATGGAGAAAAGGGAACTCTCATACATTGCTGGTGGGAGTGCAAACTGGTGCAGCCACTATGGAAAAGAGTATGGAGATTCCTCAAAAAATTAAGAATAGAACTACCATATGATCCAGCTATTCCACTGCTGGGTATTTCTCCAAAGAACATGAAAACACCAATGCGTAAAGATATATGCACCCCTGTGTTCATTGCAGCATTATTCACAATAGCCAAGACTTGGAAACAACCTGAGTGCCCATCAGTGGATGAATGGATAAAGATGTGGTATTTATATATACACAATGGAATACTACTCAGCTATAAAACAGGATGAAATCTTGCCATTTGCGACAACATGGATGGACCTTGAGGGCATTATGCTAAGTGAAATAAGTCAGGCAGAGATACCATATGATGTCACTCATAAGTAGAAGATAAACACCACCAACAAACAAACATGTAGATACAGAGATTAGATTGGTGGTTAGGGGGAAAGGGGAAGGGGGGAGGAGAAAGGGGTGACAGGGCACATGTGTATGGGGATGGATGATAATTAGTCTTTGGGTGGTGAACATGATGTAGTCTGCACAAAAATTGCAATACAGTGATGTACACCTGAAATTTATATAATGTTATAAACCAGTGTTACCTCAATAAAAAAAAAAACTGACAACTAGAAAAAAAAGCCTAGAAATAGGCTTTGGCAGTGAGTCCCTGGATGGAACTAATTTATAGTCTGGACTCCATGAAATGATTGCTAAACACAGAGTTTAGCAGACCTTGGTTCTAGGTGTCTTTTAATGGAGCACCTGTCTAGAGGTTCTCTTTGTCATGTATTTGAGCTCACTTGGCATCAAGGAGCTATGCTGTGCTTAGTCTTTTGGGATATGAAGAGAGAAGTGCTAAGGGAGTAGTGAGTAGTTAAATTGTAGGAAGAAATTCTGCTGCTCTTTTGAATTGTTTTTGTTCAGTTGAACAATGATTGAAGATGCCATGAGGTAGCCAGATGATCCACTAACTGGAATTTATAGAAATTCTTATCTGCAAAAATCTTGAGAGAGAGTCCTAGAATGTTCCAATGCTTTATGTAACATGCTGAAGGAAATCTGGTCCCAACTTTTTGCATCTGAGTGATCTTTTGGAGAGAGAGTGAAGAAGAGCAGCAGCTGAAGAGTCGCCTCCTGCCTCAGGTGTTTCTCACCCTCCTTTGTCAGCATCAGGGTTGTCCCGGCCTGACCGCTTCTCTCTACCCCAAGGAACTTGGTCTTTGGAAAGCCACATGCCTGCCTGCCCTGTCTGCCTCTCCCCCCAAGTCCAGAGGGAGAAACAAACCCTCAGCTGGCAGGGGAGGCTGGAATAGAGGTTTTGTGTTCACCGTTGGCATGGTAGGAAGAGGTGCTGTTGCTTCTGCGCTGGGCAGACTCGTGGATGCACCTGCTTTTCCCAGAGGTGCAGTGAGGCCCAGGCAGAACGGCTGGTGCTCACTGCTGACCAGTCTGTCCCAGTGCTGGGGAGGCCAATTGCAAAAAGCACATGGCAGGGTGCAAGCAGCCACTGGTACCAGAATCTGGGGGGCGGGCTTTATTCTGCGGCCCCTTCTGTCTAAAATAGTCTAGCATCTTTCCCCGCTGCCTCTTTGGCTCCCGACAAGTTCTAACACATTCTGAATCCACATTTTTTTCTGATCCTATAGAGGCAAGCCCCAGTCCAACGATTCAAATGGATTCAGTCTCATTGGTTCTTTCTCCCCAGGAGGACAAGTGCTCTGAAGGTTGGGTGTCAGTTCCGCCCCAGGGGGTGCGTCTGATTTTTATGAAGGCATAGAAATGCACCTGAGGTGACCCCAGTCCTTTTCTTTCGTTTTTTGATTTCTCACCACCTGGACCATTAATTCTGCTTTCAAAGGGAGATGGAGAAAAGAGAACATTTCAAAGCAAAGCTGATTTGGTCTCTGAACCAGCTTGTCTTCTAGGTTGTACTTCACCCTGATGAGAATCAGAAAGGACAGTCTGTAAGCCCCTGAAAAGCAATTTCCAATGAAACACGAACTTCACTCTAGTGGCTCTGCAGCTGGAGAGCCTCAAAACCAGTTCCAGATGTTCTCTCTCCCTGGGTTAGCAGGCACGGGGTTTCGGGCAAGCTGGGGGCAGAGTGCTTTGCTTTTACCTGTTCTTAGAGTCCTCCTTTTGCAGTTCTTGTCTTGCCTCATGGGGTCCTTCAAGGAGAGTGCTGTGAGCACCCGGGTCCATTTCAGCCCTGCCTAGCACCTCCCACGCTTGTCAGTCAGGGCATGTGGCTCTGAGCTGGTGACTCACTGCAAGTAAGAGAAGCTATCTCGCCTGCTGTTCAGGGCCCAAAAGCAAGAGAGTACTGGGAAAGTAAGTCAGAGGGGCTGGGAAGGAAGCCTCCTGCAGAGGACCCTCAGTACCAAAGCAACATCCGTGGCCCTCAGCCCCCTCTAGTCTAGCGTAGGCTGTGCCTCCAGTCTTGGGAGAAGTAGCATGGATAGTAACGGTCAATTCATAGCCCCTTCCCCTTGAGAAATCTCCACTTGGACCATCCCATATCCAGAAGAAAGCCATTCCAGACGAAGCCTGCCCATTCTGACTCCTCCTTTCCTCATCTGCACCCACCCTTGCTTGTATACAGTATGTGATGATAGAAATTTGTTCTCATTCATGCTTTGTTCCTTAAATGTGCTTCAGACATTTTGGTGTTTGTGCCTGACTGCTCCCTGAATCATCTTTTTTAAAAATCGCTCTATTGTTTGAGTTTAAAAATATGTTCAAGTGTGAACTGTTCTGAAAATTCAAACAATATATGAGCACTTACAGTGTATAGACACTGTTCCTAGGACCTTGCATGAATTATCTCTTTAATTCTTATAGCAAACCAATGAGAATAAGTACTATTATTCCAATTTGAAAGAAAAAAAATAGAATAACTCAATCCCACTGGCCATTAATAATCACCAAAAGCCTAATAATGGTAACTCTGCCAGATATCTTTGTATGTATGTATGTATATATTTGTCCATACACACACGTACATGTATATGATTTTACATGATTAGGAGCACGAGTGTTGATGTCTAACCTTTTTTTGCTCAACAGTGACTCTAGAACATCTTTCCACTCTAAAAGTAAATCATCATTTTTAACCTTTATATAGTATTAAATTGCATATATATAGTAGTATACTTAACCAGTCCCTTATTGATGAATATTTCCAATTTTTTGCTATTTTAAGCGTCTTTTACATATATCTTTTCACATTGTATAATTTTCTCTTTAGGGTTAATTTCTAAAAATGGAATTGCTGGGTTAAAGCATATATGTGTTTTCTATTTTGAGATACATTATGAATTGCCTTCTAGGAAGTTGAGACAATTTGTGTTCCTGCCCACAGTGCTTGAGAGAGCACATTTCTCCAACCCTCTACCAGCTCTGGCTACTCATTCATTCAAAATTCAGTCAAGAATTTTATGGAGTAGGTACCATACTGAGAGCAAGGCATTGTTACTCTTTTGAGTCTCTGCTGATCTGAGAGAGTGGATATTTCAGTGTTACCACTTGCATTTCTTTGATAATTAGGAGGGCTGCATCATTTTTTTATATTTTAGTTGGCCATTTGGATTTCTTCTTTTATGAATTATCTTTGCATATTCATCGCCCCAATCCCTTTTAAACCTCTTGAGGTCAGAGTTTGTCTCCCTTTTTAGTGTGTTTGTTTTTGTTTATTCTCATTCTGTCTTGGTCCAACCCTTCTAACAATTGACGTTTAGTCAGTTTCTCATCCATATTAGTACTTACCTTTCTTCCAATTATTAATGAAATTTAGGTAGTCACTTGTGAATTCCATTTATGTAAGTGAGAGTCTGCACCATGACTTTATAAAAGGAGAGCTGTCACTGCTTACACTTCTTCCGTCGATTGCTTTAGCATTAAGGATGAGGCTTGAATCGGATGTTTTTGGATTGTATGTGGTGTGGTCTGTTAACTGACTTTTCTCTTATTTGTTTCCTCTTCTTTCTTAGTATTTGTTTACCACTAGTTCCTGTTATAGAACTTGGCAGATTAGTATTGATGCTGTAGTCATTGTTGTGTTAATAAAAATCTTGCTCTGCCTTTAGGCAGGGGCTTGCTTGAAGCCAGGCCTTCCCAGGAAGCCCCGCCTGCCCCTGTGGTGTGTGGTGCCAGACCACCTTAGCTCTCTCTAGGTTTCTTCCACAGTACTTTCAAGGATGTAAGTCTCATCTTCCCAGCTGGCTTGTAAGCTTCTTGAGGTCATGTTACTGCCTTCTTTGGTATCCTTCCTGGATCTCCAGAATGCTTAACACAGTGATGGACTCAGAGTATTTATTTAAGAGATTTTCATCAACCGTCATGCTGATGATAAGTTTACTGAGTCCAAGAGAATCAGAAAGACCCAAGATCAAGTTTGGCTTTGCCACTTACAGCTGAATGGCCGTGGACAAACTTCATAATCTCTCTAAGCCACGTTTTCCTCCTCCATAAAATGGAATACTAATAAAACACTTCCTTATAGGAATGTTATGAAGATTAGAGTGCCAAGTGTATAGTCAATACTCAATAAATGCAGCTATAGAGACATACTGTGGACTTTGGTGGTCCAGCAGTCTTAGTTCTGGGGTCTTCTCACCTAAGGTTATTGGGAAAATACACATGTAAGAGAGCTGGTTAAGGTGGCGATACATCAAGTTTTTCCATGGAGTATCCTTAGAAGCTCATATGCTCCTCTGCTTAAAGACTCTTTGTTGAGTCTGAAACTGTTTTTTTCCAACAGAGTCTTATAATCGTTCAGGGACTCAGCACGATGCCACAAGTTTAAAACGTAACAATTTCTCTCTTATGCTCTGCCAGTTTTTCTTAAATGGGAGTATGAGTACCTGTGTGTGTGCTCACACCCGTGAATGTGCACGTGTGTGTGTGTGTAAAATGCTTGGAAGAAATAAAGATGGGATCAAATTTTGCCTGGCATAGCAACTGTCATCTCTAGTAGCCTTTACGCATTTTATGAAATTTACATTAATTGGTTTCCTTCTGTTTTATTTTTATTTTGTAGTCATTTTAATGTATAGGAAGCCAGCTTCTTCAAATGAGACATTTTGTCATTAAAACCTGTTATTTAATTTAACCACATGGGCCCAGCTTCAGCATCATAGCTTCATTGAGGATTGGGAAGGAGGGTTCTCCCATGACCTAACCACAGCAGTGAACCACCAGTCTGTGATGCATGCATACCAAAACTGCGGCAGGCTGGCAGCTAAGTGTTGTCTGCATTGTGGGCTTGGCATCTCCACCTCATGATGCCGGTTCCTGCCACTCCTTACCTCCCTTTGGTGGCCCTCAGCCCTGCTGTGGCATGTGGCACAAGAGCCCTCCGGCCATGTCACCCTCATGTGCTGATTAGACAGGAATCAGCAAATCTGCTGAGTGCATGTTTAATGTGACACAGATGTGGAACATACTGCAGATCTTTCTGCTTTACAAATTTTTAGCTTTTTGCATGTCGTCAGTGTTGCTTGTTATTTACAGACTGTAACTTGAGACAACAGAACAGATTGTAATTTTTAAAAAAGGTTTGGGGGGTGATGGGGCCGCAGGGGATCTGGGAGAAAAAAATCCAGTAGTGTGGAATGTTGTTTGCTGTCCAGACCAAACAAACCAGTTTGCCAAGGGTTGATGGACTATGGCAATCAGTCCCATTCATGTTCACACTGGCGGCAGTTAATTATAAGGCAGCTTGACCTTCATATCAGCAAATAAAGAATAATCTTTTGTCACCAGATTGAACATCATGACACCAGGCAGACATGCACCCCTTGTAGAGGCACCGAAGAGTATCACTGAGCTGCCAACTTGTATTCTGCTTCCTTCCTGTCCAAGGAGAAAGGACCCACTGAGCCTAATCCCCACTCAGACACATGGATGTTCTCCTTGACTTATTGCTGCTCTGGCTTTATACCCTGGCACTGTGGCAAGAGCAAGAACAAAGAAAAGTCTCTTCTTTTGCCTAAAAAAATCCAAGATGTTCTTGAGAGCATTGGGATGATGGGCCAGAGCCAGTTTAACAGAAGTTCAAAGAGAAGGTGCCATCTCTTGTTTGTGGAGGGGCAGATTTGACCAGAGATGGCATTGGCTTCTGAGAAAGCTCAGCTGTAGGTTAAATTTAAGGACAAATAATAAAAAGCACCAGCTGGTCAGAAGGAAGATGAGGAGGAGTAGGTGATTGGTTGATTCCTTGTTTCTTAGGTCAAAAGAACCTAAAACTTGGGACTGAAATAATGAAAGCCATACAGTAAAAATCCTTTGAAGAGTTCTCCTTGGAATTGGAGCTAGTACAGAGATTGATCACCTTGGTCAGGAGGTTCTGAGCTGCTTAAGTGCTGAGTGTCAAGACTGGATTGGACTATCCATAGGAAACAGACCCCCGAGCTGTTCCCAGAGTTCCAGGCCCCACTACTCTTTTCTTTCCTGGCAAAGTGCAGGCAGTGCACATTCCTCCCTGGGAGAACACCACCCAGGTCAGTAACTTTCTAGTGTCCCTCCATGATGGAATGATCAGCATTCCTATGCTCCAGGGGTTCCTGGGTTGTTACCAACTCCCAGCCTTTCTCAGGCTCAGTCTTGGAGGAGGAGTTCCATGACACACTACCCCTTCTCCACTCCCTGGGCTTCTGAAGCAGCAGCTTTGGCTCTCCTGCCCCAGTTCTAACACAGGCTTGTGGCCATTGGTCTGTTCGTTTGTCATATATGTATTGAGCACCCACTGTGTGCCAGGTCAAACAGTGCACAGAAGAGACGAAAAGCTCTGGCTCCGTGTAGCTTCCATTCAACGCTTACCGTGCTTTCCAGGCCATGGCTTGGTTCAGAACGCAAACCCCCTTCCTGGAAAAGGTTGGCGGCTGGAAAGAGGGTGTGCCGCCGGTCTCAGTTTCTCTCTCTCCGGCCTGAAGTCTAACCTCAGGGCCTGACGTAGGTCCCGTCTGTCCCTGTGAGTGTGGCGGTTGTGCATAGACTTTCATTCTCACGGCAGTTGTTAATTTCCAGTGTCCTTGTCCATTTTTTAGGCGTCTTCTCCTGTTCCTTTCTCCTTTTCCATCTCACCTTCCTCCATACTCTGTTTGACAGTAAAAGGATCTTCCAGCCTGAATGAATGGTGGTCTTGAAAAACCAAACAAATCACAGAGTGCACCCCTTGGTGGGCTGCAGCACCCCCATATCTGCTTGGCTTTGTTCATGAGGGAGGCCCTTCACACAACTGAGTGTGCAGTCCCTGGGGTGAGGGGGAGTACCTACTGTGTACTAGGCACTGTGCTGTATACTTTTCATCTGTTATCTCAACATTATCCACCAAGCAAATATTATATTCCCATTTATTGACAAGCAGACTGAGGCTACAAGCTATCTAGTAACTTCTTCAAATCATTCAGCTGATAAGTGACTGGACTGGGATTTCTGTCTATGTTCGTCTTTTTCCAAAGCCTTATAGTCTTGTCTATACCACCGTGCTCCTAAATTTCATCTCTCTCTTAAAAGAGAGCAATTTTGGGGAGAAGATAGATCATATAAAGATTAAAAGAAAGAAATTATGTAATCATTTGTCAGAAATCAATCTGAAAATATTTGGTTTATTTAGTTTAATCAGCTTGTTATCATTAGCATTTGTACTTAATAGCCACAAAATCAAGCTTACCAGGAATTATGTCTTTCGGCCCATGTGAAATATCTTAGGATTGGCATTAGAGGTGACGGGGTTAGCAAGGAATCTGACCAGAGATTCCTGTAAGCACCATACCCTCTGATTCAGAATGTTGTACTTAGAACACAAATGAAGCTTGCGTTTGTAAAATGCCTCATTTTTGTAATGATGTTGAATGTTGTAAACCACTTTATCAGTTGGCTACTATTGTTCAAAAAAAGCAAAACAACCCTAGAATGCATGCAGAAGTCAGGCATTTTGGGAAATCCAAGACTATTAGGCTGTAATCGCACTATAACATTATCCACTTGATTGGAATTCTTTATGAAGCCAGTCTGCTTTGCCCCTCCTCCAGCGTCATGAACAGGTAGTCTCAATCCTGAGGCAGCTAGTTGAGTAGGAAAAAAAAACTAGAGTAGTTTTGTTCTTAGAGTTTAAATCCCAGTAGGCGTATCTGTTGGCATTAGTCCTACCAGCTGTCATAGTTGCAATGTCATGGGGTCCCCAAAACATGTGTTAGGTTATAGGAAGCCTTGACCCCTATAAACAAGTCAGGTGTGAATCCCACTGATGGGAGAAAGCCCAGCCCAGGAAATGTCGTCCCCGCTGCAGGATGTCACATTACTAAAAACTTAACAGTGATAGTAATACAATTTCTTACGATTTCATGAATCAACATTTTCCCCACATTTTCAATTTCAGCAATACAATGTGGGATTTTATGGGTTGTTACACATATGACTTCAGAACTCTAGGGAGAGGTTAAGTAGAATGTTAACAAGAAAACAAAAGGGAAAGGAGAATATTTCAGTTTGGAGCAATTTCCCCAACAGGAAAACTGAGAAAGGTTGGACGTTGGACCCTGGCCCATCTTGGGCTTCAGCCACGTAAGCTAGGTTAGGGCTGCTCTGTGCATCCATAGCCCCCTCTACAGATGCTGCATCATCATCATCATCATCATCATCAGTAGCATTTTATTGAGTGCCTATTATGTACCAGGCACTGTTATAAGCACTATACATGTGTTGACTTATTTACTCCTCACAATTATTATCCCCATTTTATAGATGGGGAAACCAAAGCTCCAAGAGGTTACACAACTTGCTATAGATCACAGTTTGTAAGTAGTGGAACTGGGATTCAAACTCAGGCAGCCTGGCTCCACAGCTCCTCTCAGCCATTATATTACACTGCCTCTACCCTAGTGCTCCCCTTCATTATAATCACCTATTTCTGTTTATGTCCTCCATTAGACTTCAGTAAGCTCCCTGGAAACTTGATTCATCCCTGTCTCCTTAAAGGCCTGCTGCTGGCCTATGCATATGATAGCTCAGGAAAAGTTGATTAAATGGGAAGAGGGTAGGGGTCAAAGGCAGGCAGAAGCCGTTCTCAAGGCTCTGAGCAGGCTCATTTTTCTGGCTGCCTTAGTTTGGATCCACAGTAATTTCATTTAGGAACCAACTTTGCCATAGGGTTTCTTTCTGCCCAACCTGTTTTTTCATGTGTTCAAAACCCAAATTGTCGTAGTGGATATTTGGTACAATTTTCTTGGTTCAAGATTTAACACAGCCAGCGCTCAGTAGTTATTATTAAACCTACGGATTGAATACTGTCTCTGAGTAGGTTCTAGAAAGTGGATTTCTGTTTGTCATGGAACTATGGGGAAGAATTTCTCATGTAAACTGAGCCAAATTTTAGAGGTTTTCGTCCTCTAGTAGAGTTTTCTCTGATTACAGTTTGCACTGAAAGGAATAAAATCTTTTTGCAGAGAAGAAATGCGTTTCCACTTAGTCTTTGAAAGTGGATGCAGTAGGGAGGGGAGGGCTCCAGGTCAGAGATCAGATGTAGCTCACGGCGCGGCGGGCTTCGTGAACTTCCAGACGCTGGACTGCAGTGGCTATCAGAGGAACTTTTAGCCAATTCATACACTCCAGTGCAGAGAGGACTGTTTAGATACACTGTTGAGTTCCTTTTAGAGAGCTGACAAATGTCTGATTGAACCATTCAGTCAAGAACCCTGGTATCTTGTAGCTGTTATCCATTAACAGTATTTGAAGAGATAGTGTGGGTTGACCTTCTGTTCTCAGCCTACTTGTTTGTGTTCAGTTGAGCACAGTATATATCAGTAAGATATTTAATTAAAACAAAAGTCTTGGACACACACATAAAGTAAATGCAAGCACAATCCATCACTTTGTTGGGGTCAGTACACACAGCCCCTAAGGAAGATGGCAGTCATCAATTGAATAAACATTCTGTTACGCTAGGAAGTCACATGTTTGACACACACACTTTCTCCTCATTTACTGAGTGTTTTTGAACCTCACTTGGTTGATAGACATTGGCCATGACAGATTTCTCAACCGACTAATAACTTAAGCTGTACAGGGGTATATGTATGTGTGTACAACATCTGTCTTCAACTAATAGAACTATGACATAGTTACTCATCATATAAGTGAAGAACAAGTAATGACTGGCCAACTGTTGACCCTCAGGCTGAAAGGAAAGATCAACCAAGTGGAATTGGTTAGATCTCCCTGGGTCACCTTGTTTGGATTTATTGTTGCTTAAAGAAAATGACATGAATTGTTTTCATTACTCTGGTCTTTGGTTTGGGGCCTCCAATGTATGTCAGATAGCAATGGCCAGATGCAGACTTACTCCGTATTGATCTCTCACTGGGTGGATATCTGCAGTGTATCAGCCACTGTATCAGCAGCACCTTCCCTGGGGGAGAGTCATCCATGCTGTACAGCCGACTCCCTGACATTTTCATGAAGTTCAAAGCTCAAGTTCGTTTGGTGCTGACATTTTGGATTAGCTGGTTGACTGGAAGGCCTGCTTCTTTCTATACACTGTGAAATTTATAAACCGCAGCAGCTGAGGGCTTAAAATGGCCGACAAACCCCCAGCTGGCAGCAATTAAGTACACCACAAACCTTTGGCTAAACAAAGGTTTGTGGAGGCAGAGTTGCTGCATATGCACTAAACAGACTCATGTTGTAAACTACCTTTTATGTCGAGTGTTAGTAAGAGATGCTGTCAACTAATGAGAGGTGAGTGGGTGGAGTTTTGCCACCTCTTGTTTAATGATCTATTATCCCCAGGCTGTAGTACCAAGACCCTGTCCAGGACATAGCACGTTTTAACGGTTAAGGTGATCGTGAGAAAGGGAACGGGGCAAACAGGAGGCTGGAGGATGGTCCTTCAGTTGTGGGCCTGAGTAGCTTGGAAGTTGATCTTTCTGCTTTGGTGCCCATGGGCAGGCTCCATACTACTCTACTGTTTGTTTGTTGAACACCCTTATTCTTTAAGTTGAAAGGAGAAGGTGGGAATGAGAAGACAGCAAGATGCCATTTTATACCCATTCAAGCAGCAAAAATTTAAGAGCCTAGACCAGTGATGTCTAATATGCAATTTAAATTAATTTAAATTGAATTTTAAATATTCAGTTGCTTAGTCACAGTAGCCGCATTTCAGGTGCTCAGCAGCCGCATGTGGCCAGTGGCTATGTGTTAGATAGTGCTGTCCTAGACAGTACCAAGTCTTGGAAAGATATAGATTACCAGGCTTTCTTAAATGCGTTGTTGGTAGGAGTGTGAATTGGTTCAGTCACTTTGAAAGCAATTTGAATTATCTTATTAGGTGAACATTCATGCCCTGTGATCCAGCAAATCCCTCCTGTATATACCCAGAGAAACTCTTGCCCGTGTTCGCCAGGAGGCATGCACAGGAATGTTCATAGCAGCGTTGTTTGCAATAGCACAACCTGGAAATAACGCGCACGCCGTCGACGGAAGGTGGGTGGATAGTGGTGTACTCAGGCAGTGGAGCAGTAATAAGCAGACACAGTAAACGAGTTACAGCTACACATGAAAGGCTGGCGGAATCTTCCCAGTTTGACTTCAAGGAGGAAGAAGTAAGTCCCTAAACATGAAAAGGCAGTGATATCCTTTTCAAAAGCCCAAAATACCTAAAACCAAAGAATATAACAAGACTATACCAGAGTGTACTTTGAAATGTGATAAGACTACATGAGGAAGAGAAGCAAGGGAGTGATCAATTCAAGACTCAGAACAGCAGCCATCCTAGGTGGAGGAGGAATGGGGCTGGGATGGCAGAGGACCACACAGATGGATTCAAGTTATGGTCAGTGATGGGCTTTTGGTGCTGGGGATGGTGGTTTCACAGATGTTTATTGTACCATTTAGAATAAATAAAGAAAAGGCCAGTGATGATAGTGGGCCTTGAACTGATGATTATGAGTCCAGTCCTGAAGTCCAGTTTAAAAAAAAAAAAAAAGGATAGAGTCCTTTCCCTCCAGGTGCTTATAGGCTCACAGGAACATACATGGAAGTGACCAAGGAGCAGTCACTTAACAATGGACATACTATGTTACTGAATCACAAAGTGTGAACAAATGTAGGACTGCTGTTACGTACAGTCATACTGTTTTCAAAGGGTTGTTTGAGTTTATAGTGCCATCATCAATATATGAAGACAACAGTTCTATCACACAATGGCCTACACTGAAGAATATCACTTTAAACTTTTTGCTGGCTTACGAGGTTTGAAAACACTAGCTTGTTGGTTTTTGTTTTTAATTCTTTAATTACGTTTGGGACTAAATTTGTTCACACACAGTGACTTTAAGCACCACCACCACCACCCCACCCCCCACCCCACCCCCCGCCGCCTAGTCTTCCAACTTGGACATCAGAAGTTAAAATTTTAGTTGAGTTTCAGAGAAGAAAGAATAGTTTTTCAGGTACCAACAATGATAAGGTAATAGGGGATTGTAAGAATTCCTTTAATCCAACTTTCTGCTTCTAATTAGAGTATCTCTGAATCACTCCTTCTGGAAGTAGTCCCTATATTTATTAAGACTATAAAAGAAGACTACATTTCCTTTTATGGTAAATTTGAACCCTCTCTCTTTTCTTCTATGTCCATGTGAGAAATGAGCCTTGAATGCCACGGTGAGCTCCTCCATCAGCAGTATCTGAACACTGTATCCAACCTTCTCTGATATTTGATTAATCACAAAGTGAGGACCTTGAAAATGGGAAGATAGTTTGCAGCCTGTTGGGAAGACAGATAAGAAAAGAAACTTAACAAATAGGCAGTGTGTATGACAAGGGAGCTACTCTGCTTTTGTATTCTCTGGTGTTTGGGTGGGTTTGTAGTTTGCAAGTTAGCCTTCAATGTATTGGGAGTGGGAGCGAGGTTGGATCACTGAAATTTGGGGAAGGCCCTGAGGGAGGCCACTGAGTCAAGAAATAGCTGTATGCATCAGAAAGCTATTTGCTAGTGTGATAATATGGGCATAATTACTTCCGTTGTCAACTATTCATAGTTGTTACAAGATGTGATTTCCACGGGCTCAGGTCAGAAACAAGTGCCTTTCCTTGGCTTCTCTGGCTTCCTTGGATGCCACCAGAGGAGCTTAGGACTCTTAGTGAGTTTTCTCCTCCTTGGCAGCATGTTTTTCCCACTTTGGGTACTAATGAAAAGATTGTTTCTTCTAAGGAAAACACAAGTGTCAACAGAGACATTAATTTCATGACTTTGCCTTCATCCCCCTTCCTTTGCTCTGATCAGTGGACTGGACAGACACACCCTTGACCTTTCTGTCAGGAAGATGGGACTCTAGCTGTTCACTTTTTGCCTTAGCTTTATTGACTTTCAAAGCTCAGAATCTCTGGTCTTCACGCTCTCCACCAAAGTTTACATATCACCTTTCCTTTTTTAGCTCAATAGTCTGCATGGCGCTTATACCTGTCCCCCACCCACAAATGCATCCATTCATTTACTCGACTAATATTTATTGCTTCTCTACCATGAACCGGGAGCTGTGCTAGTTCCCAGAATAGCAGTGAATGAAACAAAATCCCTCTTCTCATGGAGCTTACATTCCAGATGGGGAACCAAGCAATAAGCACATATTTTACCAAAGTGGGATGTGAAACAAACATGTTTTGAGCACAGGACTGACTTGATCCAGCTTGTCTTTTGAAGGGGTCATTCTCATTGCTGTGAGGAGAACAGACAAGATGGAAATAGAAAGAGTAAGTTATAAGGCTGTTGTAATAATTCATTACAAATCCAGAGATCATTTGTTAGTTATGATAGAGTTAGAGAAATAGTTGGATCAGGGCTATATATGGAAATTAAGCCTGTAGACCTCCCAATAGATTGGGGAAGATGTGGTGAGAGGAGTCAGAATGAAACCTGTATTGAAAAGCGATGAGGAACAGGCCCTGTCACATCCCCCTTGTAGGGGCCTTTGGGCTTCTGCCACAATAGCCCGAACCTCTTCTAGAAGCTTCGTGAGTGACAGAATAGTAGGACTGCCTTGGGGAAAAGACCCTCTATTAGCCTGTCCTAAGCAGTGTTTGGAAGGATAGTAGATGTTTCACTGGGCAAGGAGACAAGAACAGGCTCTGCTACCTGGAAAGGTACACCAAACTCCTTCCCCTTGGTTTGCCTTACTTGTAGTGGTTTGCTGGCATCCTTAAAATAGCAGTTGTCAAGCTTCTCCACTGAGGGGTTAACAGCGGCTCCCTACGCTGCCCTCCCTGCTTTCAATCAGTAGTTGGGATCTAAATAGCCAACAGTAGGCCTAGATCTTGAAGACAGAGTTGAGACTATGCATAGTGGGAGTATGTGAGTATATGGTATAAAAAGGTTTTTTTTTTTTTTTTTTTTTACCCATTCTCTTAGTGCAGATTGTCAAAACTTCTTTATAGTCTCTTTGCATCACCCTTGAAGAGCACAATTAGTATTACTTAGGGCATCCTTATTACTGAACTTTTAAAAAATTATCCCTGGATTTCTGGCTTTCCAGTACATATCACCTATTACCCAGGTGTGGGACTTCAGACATCGTGGCCCAGTGGGCTGTTTACCTGGGTGCAGGAGGGCTTGGCAGTTGTCCTGGGTTTGCCGCTAACCCATTGCGTGGCCTGTAGCAAGTTTCTGTCCATTTACTACCCCAACTTGCCCACCAGGGCACGTTCTGCCCTTGCAAGTAAGTCTCTACACTGTTGTCAGTACGTGGTTCTGAAGTGCTGGTTCAGTGTGAGCCTGTCCCTCTGTTAGATGTGTCTAGAGAGGGGTGTTTTGCTTCAGTGGAATCCAGGAACAAATATTGAAAAGTACAGCAAGTACAAGGCCGAGGACAGGCCCAGCACACGCTTATCAGTCGTCTGGAATGTGCACAGCCTTTCCAAGACAAATATGGTCTCCTGTTTCTAGGAAGACACCAGAAGTACTTATCAATTAGCCTGTGTATGGTTTGTGGAAAAAGACAACATGAGCCTACCCTGAAAGCCATAGCAAAGCAGATTCCTCTGGGCAGCCGACAGCTGAGTGGCGTGAGTTAGAGCCGCTGCAGATCCCAGACTGTGGCCTGGGACCAGTCCCCGTTGGAGCCTTAACGTCTCCCTCATGTGATTACTGCATGCCTCACCCTAGACCTGGGCAGCTGAGCTTATCTTAGAAAAAGTCTAGAAGCTTGGTATGTGCCTACTAAATGCCCAGGGTCCCTCACTCTTTTCCCAGACCCTTTGCAAGTCCAGAGATGCCTCTCCTGAAGAGATTCCTAGAAAAATAGGGTGTGACCAAGTGGAAGTCCAGTAATAATAATCGTAACAGGAGTCACCATTGGTAGATAGCACAGGCTTGATGGGCATTGTTTTATTTGATCTTCACAGCAGTCCTATGAGTCAGGTGTCATCACCTCGTTTTACAGAGAAAACTGGAACTGAGAGTTAAAGAAGTTAACTAACTAATCCATGATCACGTGGCTAGAAAATGACAAAAACAGGGTTCTACTCTAAAATTGGAGTCTTTAACCACTATCTTACAGTGTATTCACAGGTAATACTGAAGTTTAATTCTGGTCACTAAAGTTAGAGTATGTCTTGTATTAAGTAGTGCTTTTATCTTAGACGAGGAAGGAAAATCATTTTAACATTAATGCTTAACCTCTTTGCATTCTGTCCACTTACCATCTAGGACTCAAGCACAGAGGGTTCGGAAACCACGCTGCTGCACAGGGCCCCAGGGGCTGCTTCCCCGCTATTCTGAGAGCCAGGCAGAAGGGCAGGAGCAGCTCTTCAAACTAACAGACAACATACAAGATGAATTGTAAGTTGGAGCCAGGGGAAACCAGCCCTGTGGGTTCATTGACGTGTCTCTTCCATCTTTGAGTCTGAGAAGTTTCTGTCTGATCCGAGTATCATCATCACTCTTAGACGTTGGAACTAGTCAGAGATTCCTTGGCCTAAATGTTTTATAGGTTTAGATATAACTACTTGTAAACAGCCTTTTACTCAAAGCAGTGGTTCTCAAACTAAGTTCCATAACAGGACCTTAGTATTTTGTTTCTAGAAAATAGCAGTCTCTTTCTACTTAGTTCAAAGACAGAAGATAATGGATAAAATGATCTCAATTTTAAGAGTTTTTTTCCTTGTAAAATTTTCTTAAACTTTGATGTTCTATTGTTTGCTACAGAATGCTAGTGGAACAAAACAGGTAAACAAATAGTAAACAACTAGTAGCTGGAAATTTTGGAATGCAATTTTCTTAAGATTGTTTTGTTACTCTTTGAATACAGAGCTTGCATGCCTGGGATCTTGTTGTATTTTCAGTTAGTGAAATTATTCCTAGTTGATACGGTAGAATTCAATATATCACTATTTTAGAATATTCTGCAGAAAATTCTTTTTAGCATAAAATGCTGTTAAATAGGTGTTAGAACTACCAGCCCAGAGAACACAATTAGTTATGCCTGATGAGTAGCAAAACGCTAGTTTGATTTCTTTTAATGCTTATTTATCTCCTTTAAGATAAAACAAGCTAGGGAGGGTTCTGAGAGCCAGGAATGTTTTTGGTCGGTGGAGGAGTGTCTGAAGTGGAGGTTAATTCTCAGGAGAGCCTGCAGTGTCATTGTTAGAGGCATTGTTAGACTGACCTCATCTCCTATTTTGGTAACAGTATTTGAATGGGGACATCAAAAATCAAATCCAGGGCCGGCTCCGTGGCTTAGCGGTTAAGTGCGCGCGCTCTGATGCTGGCGGCCCGGGTTCGGATCCCGGGCGCACCCCGAGGCACCACTTCTCCGTCCAGCGCGGGGCCGAGTCCCACGTACAGCAACTAGAAGGATGTGAACCTATGACATACAACTATCTGCTGGGGCTTTGGGGGGAAAAAAATGAATAAATAAAATCTTTAAAAAAAAAAAATAATAAATGATTATATTGAAATTATAAAAAAAAAAAAAAAAAAAAAAAAAAAAAAATCAAATCCAGAATTCATTTGTTGCTTGCTGGATAGGATGGCATCTTCCTGGATGTGTTTTTCATAACCCAAACTCCCTGCAGTGTTATTGGAAAGTATCTTGATAATCTAAGTGTCTTACATTGTCTTAGTCAACTCAGGCTGCCATAACAAAATATCATAGACTGGATCGCTTAAACAATAAAAATTTATTTTCTTACAGTTCTGGAGGTTGGGAAGTCTGAGATCACGGAGCTGGCCAGTTTGGTTCCTGGTGAAGGCTCTCTTCTTGGCTTGCAGAGTGAACTTTCTCACTGTGTCCTCACTTGGCAGAGAGAGAGAGCAAGGTCTCTGGTGTCTCTTATAAGGACACTCATCCTATGGATCAGGGCCCCACCCTTATGGCCTCATTTAACCTTAATTACTTCTTTTCTCCAAATAGTCCTCTTGGGGTGAGAGCTTCAACATAAGAATTTCGGGGGACATAGTTCAGTCCATAGCACATGTCATGAATAGGTCTGCTCTTTTAGCCTAGCCTCAGTGCTTGTTATCACTCCAGTACCCAGAATCCCCGTGCACTTTCACTCCGGAGAGGACTTTGTATTCCTGCCTGCCCTGAGGTGAGGGTGTGGTGCCACAGCTGTCCTTTGTAGCACTTTGCTGATGGAACTTCTGGCCTTTCCATCAGAGGCCCAGAGAGTCATTCCTCAGGTCTAGCAGGGCAGGGTACAGAGTTTGCTGGAATGGCAGCCCCATGAGGGCTGGAATTTTTGTCTGTTCCCTTCACCAAAGAATCCTCAGTACCTAGAACAGTGCCTGCACGTAATAAGCACCCAGTAAATATTTGTTGAATGAATGGTAGCTGGATGGTTGCAGTTTAGCATTCGTATTAATACGTGTTCACTTTTCCATCTTTTGGGGGGTTTTTGGCCAAAGGTTGAGATTATAAATTATTGTACATTGTACTTTTAATTCCTCACCCTCCCCCCCACTCACCTCTGTTGAAGTCAAACCATCTGTGGCCCTTGCGAAATTCTTTTTCAATAGAATGACATCTGCCAAAAACACAAGGGAGAAGTTGTGTAGCACAGCTAACACAGGATTGCTCCCAGTGACATGCAGGCGTTGATAACAGAGCCACAGAAACTAGAATCAAAATGAAGTCAGTAAAATAGATTTCGTGAAACTCTTGAAATTCATGTGAACTGGGAAAAGATATTGGCATGAATGAATTTTGACTCTAAAGATGAAAACCATGTGTCTCTACTGGTTTGTGGGTTAAGTCTTGCCAGTGAATGTTGCAGGAGGCACGTGAGCGTGGCCTTCCTCAGTGTACCAGGAGGAAGTCATCAGGGAGTCCAGCAAATGTTTCTCTGAAGTGTCCTTGGTTGTCGGGCTGGGTCTTCATGGTGACATGAACGTTAAAATCATCACTTTGCAAGAAAGGGGTTTTCAGGAAAAGCACATGAGTGCCAAATTATACCTCTGACTTTTATCCTAGAATTGTAATTAAAAACATGTTTAAAGACCTAATTATTTGCATATTTTCCTTCAGAGTTAACCCCTTAAACGGGTCTTTAATACCTTGCTCTACTGTTCTAACTAAACGTTTCCACATTGTTTTCCAGTCAGACTCACTGTTTCACTTCTGGAAAATATTGTGTAATTGCTTCCTGATGTAGCAAAAACCCCACAAAGTCCCCAGTGCCATGGTGACTTCAACTTTGTTCTCCCAGATCAAGTTTCACTTAATTTTTTCATTTTATTTAATTAATTAGTATTTAAAAAGATAGTTACAGACATAGGATTTAAGGTCTGGCCATCTGAAAAGGCTTCAGTTTCAAATGAATCAAATATTGCTCTGGTATGTTGCAGAATTACCGTTGCTTCCCATTTTTCTCAATTTTGGTTTTGAAATAGGATCCTGGGTTAAGCTGATGGTAACGTAAAATTTGTCCCATCTGATTAAATTAAGTTTTCTTTATAACTAATGTCTGATCTATAGCCAGAAACCTCATTTTCATTAAAAAAAGAAAAAAGTACCTATTTTATTTCTAATACTTCATCACAGATGAAGTTACATACTAATATCATAAGCACTAGACTGGCTCTTACCTTTTCAAAAAAGATGCCCATGAGCAACCCACACGACCTAAGAAACTGCTCACACATACTGTTTTCTGGAGTTTATTTGACAATTGGATTGTATTTTTAAAATGCAGGTTTAGGAAATAACATCTATGAGGTTTTTTTGCTATAGCATAAAAGTGTAAAAAAAGAAAACAAAAATAGCCTATAAACCCACCAGCCAGATAAGTGTTTTTCTTTTTAATGAAATAAACTCATGCACATGGTTAGCAAATACAAAGAATAGAGGAAGACATAAAATCAAGAGTAAAATTCTCCTTCCTTGCCCACTTTGTAAACACACTGTTTATGGTATTTTGTGTCTTGTCTGTCCTTCTTGAGAAGTTGCAGAGAGAGAGATCAGAAATTTTTTTTTTTATATAAATTTATTTATTTTTTTTTTTTTTCCCCCAAAGCCCCAGTAGATAGTTGTATGCCACAGCTGCACATCCTTCCAGTTGCTGTATGTGGGACGCGGCCTCAGCATGGCCGGAGAAGCGGTGCGTTGGTGCGCGCCCGGGATCCGAACCCGGGCTGCCAGCAGCAGAGTGCAAGCACCCAACCGCTAAGCCACCGGGCCAGCCCTAAATTTATTATTATTTTTGTGTGTGTGTGTGTGTGTGAGGAAGATTGGCCCTGAGCTAACATCTGCCAATCCTCCACTTTTTTTGCTGAGGAAGACTGGCCCTGGGCTAACATCCATGCCCATCTTCCTCTACTTTATATGGGACGCCACCACAGCATGGCTTGCCAAGCGGTGTGTGCCCGGGATCCAAACCAGCAAACCCCTGGCTGCGGCAGCGGAGCGCACGCACTTAACCGCTTGTGCCACCGGGCCGGCCCCCAGAAAAATTTTTTTGAGCACATGTTATAGTGTTGACTCTAATAGCATATAATTATAAATATAAACCTTATAGTAATATATACAGTCTCAAAACAAAAACAAAATACCAGTCCTTTTGAGGAATGAGATAGAATTCATTAGCTTCCGTTTTCTAAACCAGGAAATAATCTAATAACCATTGACACTTAGGGAATTGGACCTTCTTTGATATGCCACTGAATTAAAACTTTCATTTGGTGGATTATCCAGCTACTCTGATAAAAGTTAATGGCTTGCTAAATCTTTAATAAGTTAGATCAAGAGTTCTGAGAGAAGTCTTTAACTTGACTACTGGGTAAAATATACCCAGTGTCCAAAGTTGCATGTGTGCTGGCAAATTCCACCAGACCTTACAATGTAAATTCGTTGTCATTTTCTGAGACGACCTAACACGTATGTTCACTGAATCCTACTATGTGCCAGGACCAGTAAGAAATTTGCTCTTTCCTTGACAAGTTCACAGTCTAGCAGGGGAAGCAGACAGTATTACCAACTGTCTATAACATATGATGGCTTTTACAGTAGAAGCGTGAGCCATGTGATATGGAACCACAAGGGGTAGTGATTAATTTATGCCTGGAAAGCTGGGGAAGGCTGTGGACAATTGACCTGGTCCTGCAGGATGAGGAGAAATGTGCAAAGGAGAGAAGAAAGGCACACGTGCAGAGAAGAGTGCCGGGCGGAGGCGTGGAGGCAGAAGACTTACAGTATTTCTGGAGAATTCCAGTTAGCCAAGTGTGGTGGCAGCACATGTGTGGGAGGGAAGGAACAGAGGTTGGAAAGCTGGGAAGATGGATTACAAGGCCAGATTCTGACAGCGTAACTTAACGGCCATGCTAAGTCTACCTTGCTGTAGGCTGTGGTAAGATTTTGAAGAAGAGGATCCCACTCAAAATTACATGTTAAACATGTAACCTTGATGACAACAGAGAAATGGATCAGAGTTGGAGAGACTGGAGGCAGGAAACCAGTTAGGAGGCCTTGGGAGTAATCCAGGTAAAAGGTAGAGAGGCCTGGATACAGACGGTGGCAGAGAAGAGGAATAGAGGGAGACAGAGTTGAGAGGTATTTAGGAGGTGGCATCAGTGCAGTCTGTAGACTGATTAAATTTAGAATCTGAGTGAGGAGGAAAGTTGAGAATCTCCAGGCTTCTTGCTTGTTTGGTTGGACGGAGATGCCACCCACTGTGACAGGCAGTGCTGGAGGAGGAGAGAATTGAAGAAGGAAGAACAGCTCAGGCAAGGATGTGCTGAGTGTGAGGGACTTGTGGGATATGTGTGCGGAAATGTTCTGCAGGGGCCTGGCACTCAAAGTGACACCAGGCCCGGACACACATTTGGGGGTCACAGATGGACTTGGAGGGGATGACACATGGTGGGGAGAGGAGCCTATTCTAGGAGCGCTCCCAGAGTAAGACGAGTCACAGCTTTTCTGATTTTGAAATGACTCCAAAGCAAGTAGAATATAGATCTATAAATAGAGTTAATAAGGCAAAAAAACAAATAAATAAAAGAGTGAGAGAAAAATAAAGAAATCAAATTGAAGAGGGTGGTTGAAACAATTACTTGGCAGATTTCTCTCTCCCTGAGGAACAATCGGTCCTGAACCTGTTTTCCATGTGGCCTCTTAGAGGGACACTCATTTCTTCAACCTGCTGACTCAAGGATTTGTAGACTTGCAAGAGGACCCTCCCCACAGGATCAGGATAACTTGGCATCTGTTCTCAACAGAAGAAAGAAATAACAATAGCCACCACTAGTTGAGCATCTCTTCGTGTTGGGCACATAGATAAGCTGTAATCGTCATGGTGGCCCTGCAGACTAGATACGATGATCCTTGTTCTACAGATGACGGCAGGGAAGCTCTGAGCAAAGCCATCTGGCTAGTGACAGGCAGAGCCGACTGGGCTGGCTGGTTACAGTGGCGTGTGGGCTGTGTGACTTGGAGAAGACATTATTATCTGCCACAGAGTAAGAGGGCTGAAGTTCTTGTTGATAATACCTTTGGTGTTGCTGAGAATACCCCGGGGTGTTCGTGGTTTATGGGTATCGTTAGTGATAGTGGACTTGTCAGATTCACCCACTGTTAGCGCCTGTCATCTCGGAGAACGTAAGCTGTGTGCCCTAGCCTTCCTTTCTCTCAGAAACTTGCTGACATTGATCCCAAGGTCAGGGTGTTGAAGGAGAGTTAAAAGTAAAGCTTTTAACCGAAGTCTAAAAATCCTGTTTGTTAGAGAATCAATTGTAGTATCTACAGCAACCTAAAATGTGTCAACAGAGCACTGGGTAGCTTCCCTAGTTCTCCATATTTGAAGGATAAAGCTTATCCAAAGCTTTGTGTTTCTGGGCACATGTTTTCATTCTCCCTCCGTCTGAGTTAATAAAGGTCAAAGAATAGAAGGATGAACTCAGGATCAACCTGAGACCTGTTGGCTTTCTTCCTCTGTTGTCCCATGGGGTCATTCCATAGTTACTCATTCGTGGGCCACGAGCAGCCCTGCGTGAAGCGTGGTTATGGGGGATGAAGAGTGGAAAGCCTGGTGTCTAGACGCAACTCGTGGGCGGCCATAGCCGCTGCTGCTCTGTTGGCAAAACCCTGAGCCTCTCAGGTCAAGCTATGAAAGCCTGTGGAGAGCAAGCCTTCTGCAGGTGGAAGCCAGGGAGGGAGGGAAATAGTTGTGGCTTTGAAGAAGAAAGGAACAGAGGAAGGAGCAGATTGGCAGAAGAGAAGCACTCAGAGCGCTATGCTTTGGCCTGGCTTCTCTTGTCACCTTGAGTTTTGGCTCCTCTCTCACAGTGATGAGTTTGGGATGGGTTTCCATTATAGGAGGGGACCCCTAGTCTGGAGCTCAGTTTTAGTTCTTCTTTGATGTGGTTTCTAGATTTTGTAAAAAAAAAAAAAAAAAAAAGTATATATATTTATTGCATATATATATGCAATAATAATGAAACCCAAAGTCTTGGTCACTGGTTGTGGAGTACTGGGGAAGCGTCGGGAGAATGGAGACAGAGCTGTTTGCAAAGCTAGTCTCTGGGTTCTTGCTCAGACCACAGTAGGGGACCCTGGTGCTCCTGCTGTGGCCTCACTATCGCCCTTTCTCCTCCTCTTGGTTGTATCCTTCGCTCTGATCTGCTTTTGATTTGCAAAGGTTTTAGAACATTTCATGTAAATGTCCAAAAAACCTTATTATGTGTAGTAGCTTCAGAGTGTGAACGGGGCCCCTGGACTCAGAGATCAGAGGGCTGTGCACATGTACAAAGCTGCGCCTCTCCCCTCACATTTCTATATGGCCATGAGATCTTTTGGCTTTCCTACCGGCTTTGTGAAGGAAGCTGGCAGGTAGTATCATCTCTACCAGATGAAGAAACTGAGCCACGAAGACAGCCGGCCTGGCCAGAGTCGCCCAGCCTGTCCCGGTTTCCCTGCCTACTGGGCCTGAGTGTCCACCACTGTGTGAAGCACCACACGGTAGAGCATCCCAGCTCAGGCCACTCTTCCTCCCGAAGTTGTTCTGGCCCGATTGAGGACTTGCGCCGTCTGTGGCATCTTGGAAAGGAGTCTATTTTAAAGCCTATAAAAGTGTTCCGGCGTGGAAAGTGCACTAATGATGTCAGCCGCTCTGGCCTGGGTGTCAGAGCAGCTGCCCAATGGGAAGGCCTCGGCCCTCTTAGAGGCTGTGCGTAAATGTCAGGTCCAGCGGGTGCCAAATGGGGTGAGAGTGGGGGCGAGAGCGCTGGGGTAGAAGTGCCTCCTCCTGTGCTGGACTAGAGGAAGGAAGATAAGCTCAGCGGGATTTTTAGTGCACATTCCTGCTTTCCCCTGGTTGCAGTGGCCAACTTTGGGGATCTCCTTTGAGAGCCCATTATAGCCTCAACAGCCATGTGTCTGGCCCACCTGTGCTGAGAAGCCATAGGCCACTTTTCAGTTTTTAAGGTAATTTCCCAGCAAGTTCTAGCTGGCCCTGGGAGCTTCCTGTCTATGTCAGGGAGCTTTTTTCATCTCTTGCTGTCTTTCCGTCTCTCTCTGTCTCCTCTTTTCTTTCCCTGGACCAGCTATTTTAGATTCCATTCAATTTGATTAAGTGATAATGCTGCCTCCTTGGTACTGTCAGAGCCGAGGATGTGGGAAGTTCTGTGCTAAGTGGCCTGAACACCAAAAGCTGCTGGCTATTTCTAATTTTGGCATTGAGACTTTACAAGTCTACATTCTTGGCATTGCCAACCAGTTAGACTAGAACAATAAACCCCAATTTTTGTCATGCGAGGCTGTAATTAAAATGGCAACTGGGACCAGGCAGATACTTCCTGAGTACTTACGGGGTGGCCGGCTCATTGGTAGGTGCTCGGGGAGACACGGGGGGGTAGGATGTGGACCGCACTCTCACAGCAGCTTAGAGGGCTGAGATACTGATGCAGGGGACATCGAGAGAAGGAGTAAGTGTGTGGCAGTGCTTTTGAAGGTAAGCAAGTAAGTATTCAAAAGTGGGGGTGGGGTTGGAGTATTTGGGGGAAGCTTTGTGGAAAAGTTGGAGCTTGTGACTCCTTGGGGTGCCAGGATGTAGAGAGATTGGGAAACAAGATGTGTTCTGAGTGGGGGGCTTCCTAAGCCCAGAAGTGAGCAAGTGCCTGGGTCAAAAAGAAACCAGCCTGTCCACCAGCAGGCAGGCCTCCGTCCTGTTGGAGTGTTTTTCGATTACTGACCCCAGAACAAAACTGTCCTGGGACCCCGGGCCCCAAGCAGCTCCAGGTGGAGCCTCGGCTCTGAGTGACTAGTTTGGAAATTCCTCCCAGGACATCAAGTCCCAGGGGGCCGCAGCTTGACAGCCAGCCTGTCGTCAGCTCTTAGTATTCTTGCCGTCATCTGTGCTCTTTCCCTGTCCCTCGCCGTTGCCGCCCCATTGTGGAAGGCTGTCACAAGATGCGGTGGAGGCAGCCAGGCCTGGGAGAGCTGTTGCAGCAGTTTCCAGGGGCCACTGCTCTTCATTCAGTAGCTGAGCTGAGAGGTTGATGTGCATAAATTTCCACTTTAAATCTGTGAGCTCCATGGAGGAAGAAGAAAGAGATTTTTTTCTGAGTGGCCCTAAAGCACTTAGAAGTAATGACTGTAAGTTGTGAAAATCAAGATAACAGCTTAGGTAACTAAGAAAGCACTTTCTATTAGAGCTCCTGAAAATGGAGTGGTGGTCTCGTGAGTTCCCTGTCACTGGCGGTGTTGAGCAGACACTGGGCAACCTCTTATTAGATCTGTGATAGAAAGGAAGTAGGCGTAGAGGAGCAAATGCTGCAACCTCATTCCATCTTCTCGTCCAATCTGGTAACCTACTCCCTTCCGCGCTCTCCCTTCCATCTTCCTCCCCCACGTGTGTCCCCAGCCCCGGTGTTGACCTCCCCTCTGCCTTAGCAGTGAACTTTCTCAGCTGCTGCTTCAGTCAGCGTTTAAGAGCGTTATGTTTTCTTCCTGTTTTGTCCAACAAAGCATTGTTATGGTTTTCTCTAAGCCTTAAACTACATAAAGACTCTCACTGAAAAAAATACCCCACACAATACGATGTCAGGATATAAATTGTTTCTGTGGTTGATAGTGTTGGTCGTCATCATGAGCTAACGTTTATTGAGCACCCCATGTCGGGGGCTCTGTGCTTTACAGCCCCGGGAGGCTGGTGTCACTTTTATTCCTAATTTACAAATGAGGAAACAGACTCAGAGCGATCTAGCCACCTGCCCAAGGTGCAGTGAGTGAGGGAGCCTGGATTCAAGGCTTTTGGAGACCGGGGCCCACACTCCTTTCTGCTGGCTCGGTGACAGGAGTAGCCTGGCCACTGTGTGTTGAGGCGATGCTCCGTGTGCCGTTCTTACTTTCCCCTTCCTTCGTAGCTTCATTGCCGTGGAGAACATCGATAGCTACTGTGTGCTCATCTCCTCCAAAGCGGTTTACTTCCTGAAAAGTGGAGACTACGTGGATCGAGAGGCCATTTTCCTGGAAGTCAAATACGACGATCTCTACCACTGCCTCGTCTCCAAAGACCACGGGAAGGTGTATGTGCAGGTGACCAAGAAGGCAGTGAACACGAGTAGTGGAGTGTCCATCCCCGGCCCTTCCCACCAGAAACCCATGGTGAGTGCACACCTGCCTGTCTTCTCAGCCCCGAGATGGAGGCCCTCGGAGCGCCTCTGCCCCGCTGACGCGTTCACCAGGGGTTCAGTGGGTTTAGGCTGAGCTGTGATTAATCCCCAGGGGTACTGCTTCCTGGTCCTGCGTACAGAAGGAGCTCAGTGTGGGTTAATGGGGTGATGCTGCCCTCCCGGCTCTACCACTAATGACCCTGCGCCAGTTACTCAACACGAGTGCCTCAGTTACCTGCCAATATAATGCGGGTAGTAATACCTATTCTAGTTAGTTGTGAGGACCAACTAACAGGATCCTTGGGGAATTTTATTCCTAAAATGTGACTCTTTGAGGCCCTGAATCTAAGAGTGTGTTAGAGCACACACTGGCTTCTCTATTGTTTCTCCTATGTAACAGTGGAAACTAACTTTTTTTCTGCACAAAGAAGCAATACATAGGATAGGCCCTACCCAGGGTAAATGCTCAATAAATATTTGTAAATAAAATTTAAGCTGTGCCTCCAAAGAGTACAAGGTATTGTCATGGCAGGACTTTTAGCATTCCTATTAATACCCAACATTCATTAAGGGCTTACTGTGTGCCAGGCTGGACACTAAGTACTTCTTGTGTGTTATTTGATGTTGTGCTGTCATTGTCCCCCCTCGACTGGTAAGGAGGCTTGGTGAGGGCAGGTGACTTGCTCAAGGTTATACAGCCAACACCGGAAGGAGCTGGGCTTCCAACCCAAGTGGTGCCACTCCAGAGCTGGCAGTCTAGACCCCTTTGCTCTGCTGCCTCCCTCCACTCAGAGGGCCTCTGGCTCAGCAGAAGTGCATGTGGGGAGACTCACCGTCTCGCCACAATCTGGCTTGGTGGCTTTTCATGAAGCCCAGGTGTTAGTCCTGCTCATTTCCCACCTGGTATGCTAGGATTCTCAAGCCCGCATTCAAGAATGATGTGTCATCCAAAGTGGCCCTGCTTATCTCTGGGTCTTTCTGCAGATCAGAAATAGCAACCAGCCTGACTGGCTTCTCTCCCTCAACCTTCCCCCTGCTCAGGAATGCACTTGGGTTTGGCTTGGCTTGTGTAGGCTCCCCGGGGTCAGGGGCTTACATTAGGGCTGGTAGAATGGAGTTAACACCCCAAAGTGTGAGTATTCCCACAATCTGTTTGCTAATTCTTCCTCCTCTTTGACCATCGCCAGACTTGAGATGTGACCCCCAAAGGTGCAGTCCTTTATCCTTGCTTAGTGTGGCCTCACAGATCTTCGCCTCCTCCAGCTGAAACTGGTTCTCAGTTGCAGGAGTCCCAAATGTCCGGTGACTGTGGGTGGGCTACAGTCACCTGGGGAATATGTTAAAGATACAGATTCCAGGAGTACCCCCCAGACCTTGAATCAGCATTAACTAGGAGTAGGGCCCTGGGCATCTGTTTCTTAAAAGTCCACCCAGGCCGGTCTGATCTGTAGCCAGGCTGGGAGCTGCTGCCTGCATGAGTTTAAGTCGCCCATGTGCTATGATTCCGCTTGGTTCCCCACCCCGGTGGCAGGTTACTCACTCTGTTCTGCTCTTCAGGTCCATGTGAAATCAGAGGTCCTCGCTGTCAAGTTATCACAAGAAATAAACTATGCAAAGAGCCTTTACTATGAACAGCAACTTATGTTAAGACTCAATGAAAATCAAGAGCAGTTGGAGCTGGACTCCTGAAAAATCCCAGCTGCTGGAGAGACGCCCCAGACACAGCCCAGCCAGGCAGGAGGAAGGAGGCCCACAGGCTTGGCTCCAGTTAGAGGCAAACCAGAATAAGGTTTGGGGGACGACATCAAGGGACAAGGGAAAGTAAATACAGATGAGGGGGATACAAGTGGAAACTGTATTAATTTGTGGGGCGGGGGTTACTTTAGATTATGGGGAAGTAATTTTTGAAAGGTCTTTGTGGAATAACGTAAAAAAAAAAGTGTACTGAGATGAATCTAATTTTTAGATTTCCCCGTATTTTGTTAACATGTATATATGTACAACTGTGTGTTTGTAAATATATAGGAGTGTTTCTGAACAGGGCCTCTGATGTGTGTAAAGGTTTGTTAACTGTAAAGTAATATAAAATCATATGGGATCTTCTTTTGCACTAATTCTACACGTCTAATTCAGGGTACTCTTTATAAAAAGGTGTTCTTGAAAGTTGAAGAATGTTATGTCTTGGTTTTGGAAACTAGAGTCGTCACAGTCAGGTGGACTGAGGTGAGGTGGAAGGTGCTCAAGAGGGACGCCCTTGGACCCCGTGGTCCCGTCTGGAGCTGCGAGCTGAAGTGCTCAGAACCAGAGCTGCCCTTAAGGAGAGACATGGGAGAGGGGCTCAGAAACCCACCTTTTATTTATTTCTCGCCCCCATTTTAAAGATAGTTCTTAGATAATCACAAATTATTTTTTATCTGTCTTATGTATTTGGCTTTCTCTTGACTAGTCTTGCCAAACTTTGAGGTAGAATTGTTTTCCACACACACCAGCGTTGTAAGTTTTTCTTGGGTTATTATCAGAGAGGGTCAGTTTGAAACATTGGTAGGCTCTGCTGATTTATAAGGAAAAAATCCCATAGAACAATTTGTTTTAACAAATCAAAAATCCACAATAAGAACACTCTCCTTCCTGGGCAACAGCAAAGAAGATCCTGGGACTCTTTTCTTTTTAGTAAAGCCACAGGCAGGCACCCAGCTCCACAGCCCTGGGGACAACACAGTGATGGTAACACCAGGAGGAGAAGGGAGAGTGAGAGAGTCTCAGAAAAGGGAATGAAATTTGAGTATTAAAAAGCTGTTTTTTGTAAGTTTTTCATGGAACCAAGACTTGGCCAAAACATCTCTTGTCCTTGGTTTTAAATTCCATTAGCAAGGCCTGGCATGAGTGCCCTCCATCCTGGGTCTTGTTTTTGTTGTTCCCTTTTCTGTAAGGAATACAATGTTGGGGGGAGAGGGGAGGGCCTCTCTCTAGAATGAATGACTAGCCTTGTGATTTCAAAATTTTAATAAAGCTAATCAATTTCTACAAACTTGTCATATGTAGCTGAGATCTAAAATGACTCAGTGGGTCAGTGGATGTGTAGAAGGTTTTGGTGTCTGTAACTCATGACCCAAATCCTTCCAAATGAAGCTGATCTTTCTCTGTCTCTCTCCATCTCCTTCTCCCCCAACGGTGTGTGTGTGTGCGCGCGCACGCACGTGTGTGCGTACAAAGCAGCAGGAAGGGAGCTTTAGCACAAATGCTCAAGTGCTTTAGCTGAATAGTGTCTTCAAGGATTGTCTTGAACTCTGAGGTTTGTATGGTCTTCACTGAACTCTAAGTTCGTGGATTGCAAAATTGAAACTTGGCTTTTGAAGGGTTGGAGTGGGTTCTTGGTTTGTTGGTTTGTTTGTTTGTTTCTGCTGGGTGGCAGTCATGATTGTATCAGCGCCCATACACAAGATCCTCACCAGCCTCCCTCTCCGAACCCCACAAGTTCGGCTTCTGCACTGCCTGAGATCATGATCTCTTAAAGGTGAGACTCTCAGAAAGGTTGATTGTTGGTGTCAGTGAGTTTTCTGTCACTTTCTGGAATGAAGTCACTTGCAGTTTCTGTACTGGATTAAGGAGCTTAGTATTATTAAAGAAGTCTGCCTTCGGCCCCAGCAGCAACTGGGTGTTCCCTGCTCTGACTGCAGAAAGCTGGTTGAGGGCTGCGCTGTGGAATGGTGCTTCCAGGAGGACTCCAGAGAGGTGTTCAGATGCCTTCCTCCAGGCTCCTTTCTAATTTTAATCAGCTCCTGAAATAGCTGCCCATCTCCTCTGCACAACCCCCCCTCTGACATTTGCGCCTTAGAAGAGGCAGGTGTTAAAATGGGATCCAAAGACCAAATGGGGTGGGGCTGGAAGGGGGGCAGCAGCTGAGAGCCTCGCAAGCTCTCCCCTGCCTCGCAGCCCTCCTGCTAGGCGTGGCGAGGCGGCTTCAGGGGCTCTGGACAGAGTTACCTGGTTTGCCAGGAAGAAAGCCCAAAGTGCTGGAGGCAGCAGGCCCTGCTCCTTGAATGCCCGTTTCTTTTTAAATTGCTATTTAGCCAGTGATGTCTGAGACTTTGTTATGATAATTTCTACCGATTTTCATGCTGCCTCATACTCCGTTCCTCTCTGAGGAAAGTAAAATAAATCGCATAAGGAGAAATTGGATAAGGAGAAATCAGAAGCTGTCCAAATTCCCTGACCCAGCACAGTTGGCCAGCCCACAGCGCTGCTTGGCCATAGCTGCTTTTCTTTGCCCACTGGAAAGGCTAGCCAGAGGTCAGTGTCCCCACACCCCGGCCTGGCCACCATGAACAGAAAACAGGAAAGCAGCCCTTACCAGCCCCGGGGTGTCTGGCTGCTTGGTGGGGACTCACCTCAATGCTCCAAAGGCTCCAGGGCCGCTTTGTTCTTAAGCATCATCTGTGCCTCAAAATACCACAGTAGCTGCTTGATAAACTTCTGAAAACAAAGTATTTGGTTCTCCACTGTGTAAACGTTATTACATACAATCACCAATCTGTTAAGACTCTTTCATCTGTTTCCCGTATCAGAGTCGTTATTTTTCTTCCTGTGGAATAAAATGCTTTGTTGACTTCCCAGATATGTTGTTTTCTTATGGTTTCTTGGTGTTCCATAGATGCTAGAACCATTGCCAATGACAAATGCAAAACATACTACAACGTTCTCAATAGCATGCGGCCTTTCCCCTCAGTCCAGAGAAGCACGGTACTAGGGCAGACCCTGCACCTTGAGCGTTACTTCACTTCCCAAGAGTAAGCGGCACTTCCCTGCCGCAGAGCCCGGCTTTATGCTGGCTGCTCCTCATCCCACCCCTGAGGTTCCTGGTCTAGGCCCTGGCAGGAGGGAGGTTGTCCTTGACTGAGAAGGGGAGACTTCAGGAGGAGCAGGTTTGGCATGCACTTTGGACATGTTAAGTTCAAGGTGCCTACTTGATATGCTCTGGAGGTGTCAATAAGGCTGTCGGCCATACGAATCTGGAGTTCAAGAGGGAGGTCAAGGCCAAAGGCGCCGATTGGGAGTTTGTTGGCACACAAATGACAAGTGGGCCTGGATGAAATCCCCAAAGGAGTGAGTGGGGGTAGCAAAGAGAAGAGGCCCCAGATCTGAGCCCTTGGGCTCCCCTACATTTAGAGTTTAGGCAGACGGAGAGGAAGAGCAGAGGAGACAGCAGGACCATCCAGAGATGTCGGCGTGAAGCCAGGAGGGTGTGGGTCTTGGAAGCCAAGTCCAGAAAGGTTTCAGAGAGGAGGGAGATGAACTATCAGATGCTGCTGATAATAGGATGAGGACCAGCACCACTGGATTGACAACATCGAGGTCACTGGAGACCTTTCTAAGCAGTTTTAGTGGAGTGGTGAGGGCAAAAGCTGGGTTGCAGTAGATTCAAGAGAAAAATGGAAGGAGAGAAACTGGAGACGACTATTGACAACTCTGGAGTAATCTGGCCATAAAAGGGAGGAGAGAGACATCGGTACTTTGGGAGAGAAGGGGCGATAATGAAGGAGGGCAGTGAGAGGAGAGAAGGAAGGCTAGTTGGCCAGGGAGATGGGTGGATGTGGCGGAAATTTCAGGAGATTTTCATTTGATTGCTTCCGTGTCCTCGGGGAGATCAGCGGAGAGTGAGGATGGGGCAGGAGGCAGTGGAGATTTGGAGACCGGGGAGAAGACGTGGAACAGGTGTTTAGAACAGTGAGAAGGGGAGCAGACTGGTGAGGTACAGTATGTGCTGGGCAACACGAAGGGCCCGTTTCAGGCTGATGAATTTAAAGTGAGACCAGGCAGCCTCGTTGTGTGTTTTCTCCAGCTGCATTCAGCTGCACGGTTCAGCATGGAAGAGGCAAAGAGTTGGATTTAATCCAGGAATCTTCCCCCTCGCCTATTCAAACACCCCATCTACCACTGCCCCCTTGAACTCAACAAGAGCCAGTCAGAATCAAATGTCAGACAGAAATCCAAGAGCTTAGAGAAGGGAGGGGCTACAGTTTCCAAACCAAAGCACAGCATCTAGAGAATATGCCCTTTAAGTGGGAGAGACCGTGGGGGCTGTGGCTAACACCCCAAATGAGAGATGGCACAACTAGGATATTCCGGGGGCTCCCAGGGCCACAGGGCGGTGTTTGAAGACATGCTGTCCAAGCATTCCAGGGCACGGAGAAACAGGCGGCATGGAAAGGGTGTGCGTGTGACAGCTACTGTCTTTCTCCAAGCTCAGCGTGCCACCGTGCAGGTACCAATTCACTATGAAGACCAGGGCCTGAGGAGCAATTGCTGATCCAAGTTGCGTTCCTCCGGCTGGGAGATGGTTCCAGCAATCATAGACACCAAAGAAAAAAGAAAAGAGCTTGCTGTGGAATAATCTTTTTGAAACTTTCAAAAATTAGTTTTTAAATTTTTTATGCAAATGCAAAACAAAAATATAATTTCACTTATATGTTATATCACACGAGGGCAATTATTGCAGTATTTTCCCCTTTCTTCTCCCCCCCATATCACCCGTTTACTCCACCTCAAACTAATAACCTCGTGTATTGCTCATATTCTCATTATGCACCATGTGATTATGTACATGTATTATATATACATAGATAACACATATTCATCTATACTTTCCTAACATTTGTTTTTATAAAGTTGGAATCATATATACTTTTTTGCATCTTAGTGTTGCCTTCAGGTTGGTACAACTGTTCTCTTAAATGCTGCATGATAATTGGTGGTGTAAATATTCTGTAATTGACTCACCTCTTCCTGTATTGCCGGGCATTCACTTCGTGTTCAATCCACCCCACCCTGCCCGCCACGAACTCGGCTGCATAAACATCCTCCTATTTATGTGCTTCTGCACTAACTTTATTTCTGTGCAGTAGATTCCCAGGAGCCGATTGCGTCAGAGGGAATCTGCAAGATCGCTTTCCGGAAATGCTGGTGGGGTGTGGGAGGGCTGCAGCCATCTCTGAGTGCCTTTTCCTTGAGCCGCCACCAGAAATGTTTACCAGTCTGATGGGTAAAAAGTGGGATCTCATTCATAGTTTATTTCCATTTCCATTTCCTTAGCAGTGAATCTGACCATCTTTTCATTTGTAGGAATTTAAGTTAGGAATGGCTGCTGAACTACATAGCAAATGCCCTTTCGGCATCTATTATTATGACCATATTGTTTTTTCTCCGTTAGTTTTTTTTTAAGTAATACATTATGTTGATAGATTTCCTGATACTGTACCACCCTTAGTCCCTGGAATAAGCCCCATTTAGTCATAATGTGTTAATTTGTTATTCTTTTGATACATTTCCTGGTTCTATTTGCTAATATTTTGAGTCTTTGCGTCTTTAAAGTGAGAGGGTCTATAATTTTCTTTTTTCTTAGTATCTTCAGCAGATCTTAGAATTAAAATTATGCTGCCTTCATAAAACGAATTGGGGAGATTTCCACCATTTTCTATGGGTTGCAATGCTTAGATTACGTTAGAATTTCCTGTTCTAGTTTTTTAAAGTTAGATGAAAGTAGGCTGCAAACCCATCAGTTTCTAGAATCTTTTTCAATGTTTCCCTTTAATCATCAACCCACTGTGTCCTCTGCTAATAGGAGTTTTCAAGTTTCCCATTTCTTCATAGGTCAATTTTGGAAGCATGTTTGGTTTTTAAAAATCATCCAGTTCTCATAGGTTTTTTAATTTGTTACCATACAGTTGCGTGTATTCTCTTAAGATTATTTTAATACTTTCTGTATCTGGTTATTTCTCCTTTCTCATTCCTAATCTTGCATATTTTTACTCTGTTTTTTTAATAACTAAATTTTTAAGTAAGTTAGTGGTCTTTTCAAAGAACCAGTTTGGCGTTTGTTTCTCTTTGCTACTTGGTTTTTATTCTATTGATTGCATCTTTAATATTTGATTCCCACTGCTGGCTTGTTTTGATTTATTTTACTGTTCTTTTCTAAGAGAAGTAGTTAATTTTAGCTTGTTTTTTTTCACCTTCTTGAATAATGATGACATTTTAGGTTCTACATTTTCCTCTGAATGCAGCTTTATCTCAGAGATTTTGGTGTTAAGTGTTCTTTCATTGCCTTCTAGGCAGTTTTGAATTTTATTTTGGTTTCTTCTTTGATCTAAGAGGTACCTAGGAATATATTTGTAATTTCCAAACATTAAAAAAATTTCATCTCGGGTCCGGCCTGGTAGTGTAGTGGTTAAGTGCACACACTCTGCTTTGGTGGCCCGTGGTTCGCAGGTTCGGATCCCAGGTGCACACCAACACACCGCTTGTCAAAGCCATGCTGTGGCAGCGTCCCATATAAAGTGGAGGAAGATGGGCACGGATGTTAGCCCAGGGCCAGTCTTCCTCAGCAAAAAGAGGAGGATTGGGAACAGATGTTAGCTCAGGGCTAATCTTCCTCACACACACACAAAAAAATTTCATCTTCCTTAAATTAGTTATTTCTAATTTTATTGGATTGTAATCAGTAAATGTAACCTGAATGTTTCTACATTTAAAAGAAAAATCTGTTTTGGTTTTCTTTTTGTCCAAGTACCTGATCAATTTTTATAAATATTCCATGAACATATGAAAAAAAAGTATATTCTCTTTGAGGCATGTAAAGATAGGTAGGTAGGTAGGATGGGTGGATGGATGGATGGGTGGATGCATGCATACATACTTACAGATAGAAGTTTATAGACTGTATTAGTCAAATCCTGTATGATCTTACTTATTTTTGTGTAAGAGAGCTCTGATCTACACCTTTAAGTGGCCAGAGGAGCAGTTGCTAACATAGCTGTGCTCCTCTGGAACAGTGGTAAGTGCTGAAGTAAACACAGTTAGAAGAAAGAAGGAAACACAGCAGCCTTAATTAAGCTGGCTCCAAGTAATCCAGCTGGAACTTTAGAAGGATTTGATGCTGGAACAATGGACCTACTGAGCTGCCTTCCCTTCACCCAGGAGCTGGGCCCACCCACTTGTTGCTCTTAAGACAAGCCAGACCATGTTCTCCCACAGTCCTTACCCAAGCAGCACGCCCAGTGTAAATAGTTCCCAGGGGGTAATAAAACTTCACACCTCATGCTTATTCTGGTCTGACTCAAAAGCACAAGAAAGTCATAGGTACATTTTGCCGTGGAGGAGATGTGTGGATCTAGATCAACTTGACCTTGGAAACCCTGGGCAAGTGAGCCCCAGAGGGAGGTGGTGTGTGGGGAGAGGGGAGGGGGGAGGTGGAGAGATGACTCCCAGGGCCACTTTAGGGGGCAGAGTCCTGCCTTTAGGGCATGTTTTCCCAAGGCGCTTAACTTCAGGGGTACACGGAGACTTCAAGGAGGCTTGACAAAGCCTGCAGAAAGGCAGCTCTCCGTTCTGTTTTGATGGTTGGTCCACAGAGACCACCCATTCCTAGGAGTTCCCAGACAACACAGGTACTCTGGAGTCACCAAGCCTCTGCCCCTCCAACACCAGGGAGGCTGCCAGCCCTTGCTGTGAGCATCGACCTGGGTGCCAGGCTTGGTACTGGGAGCCAGGGATATGCAATAAATAGAGTGACACTGTCACTGCCCTCATTGGGCTAGTGGACATCAGAGTGGGGCAGAGAGGACTTCACTGGGGAAGGGGCAGGTAGCCTGACTCCAGAAGGGCTGAGAAGAACTAGTGAGGCAAAGAGGAAAGGGCAGTGCACATGTGACATCCTGGACATGAGGAGCTGCTCAGCGCATCTGAGGACCCGCATCTCCAGACTGGCTGGAGTGCAATGAGACGAGGCTGGAGAGAGGTGGCCAGGGGCCAGGTCACGTTGGACTTTGTAACCCATACAGGGAAAGGTTTTAAGCAGAGGATTTCACTGTAAGATTGGCATCTCAAAAAATACCTCTCTGGCTGCAAAATGGAGAATGGGTGGAATGAGTCAAGAGTAGAAGGCTGTTGCAGTAGTCCAGGTAAGAAATAATGGAGGCTGGGACTACAAGAGGGCAGTGTAGATGGAGAGAAGTATATAGGCTTGGGATATGTTTTCGAGGAAGAATAGATGAGACAGAGGGATTGATTTAATGTAGAGGATTAAGGAAAAAGAGATGTCAAGGGTAGTTCCCAGGTTTCCAGCTTAAGTAACCAGGTGACCAGTGATGTGATTACCAAGAGGGGGAACGTTCATGGCAGAGCTGGGTGTTTATGGCTGGTGTCCATTTACTGGCTGTTAAATGTTTGTTGAATGTTAAATGAATAAATGAATGTCTTAGGTTATGGGCATATTTGGTTTGAGATGTCAGTGACCTATTAAGCGGAGATGGTAAGCAGGCAGTCTAGAACTTAAGGTGGGGTGGCTGGCCTCTGAGCAGTGTTTGGCGTCATGGGAGTCGATTAGATGATAGTGAGGGTAGAATGTGAGAAGAGAAGCGAGACTGGACGAAGCCCTGGGAACTCCAGCATTTAATGGGTGTGTGTAGGAGTGTGAGCCAGTAAAGGAGATTGAGAAAGAGTGACTGGAAACGTGGGTGGAAAAGTAGAAGAGAATGTTTCAAGAAAGTAGTTGGATGTAGTTGGTGGGGTTGAATGGTGCTGAAAAGTCAAGTAAGACGCGTGTTAGATTTGTTTCAACAAGACAGGACATTGCCTGTAAGAAAAGTTTTGTGGGAGCTGTGGGAGCAGAAGCTAAATTAGAGAAGGTGAGGTGTGGAAGGCAGGTCAAGTAGAGATAGCGTCCTTCTCTGTGACAGAGTGGCAACAGAATGATTGGCCCATGACAGTGACATACCAAGGGTGGGAGTGGCTGCCTGGGTGCCTGTAGACAATTAAAGAACAGTCACGAAACTGTGACTAAAAACCGGTTTGCTTTTTATCACCATGCACTTGGCAATTCTAAACAAACTTGGTGATAAAATTCTCCTCCCTTTAAAAATCTTTAGTGGGTTTAAGTTCTGTTGAGTTTTAATAATACATATTTAAGCTTCAAATTATTTATCCTTTAATAAACCATTAATTCCACATGAACATTAATTCTGAAAACTCCCAGTTATGCAGTGGGCCCCACCACACGCAGACTGAACTACACACCTTCGCTTTGGGAGGAAGTTCTAATGATCTGGAATTGTTCAAGCCTACTTTGGGCACAGTTCACGTCTCCAAGCCCTGTGTGACTACATATGCCTGCATTTAAATAGTATGTTCGAAGTAAATGATGATAGACTGTGATCCTAAGGATGAAGCAATAGAACTTGAGTTACTTGGATTCTGTCATTCTATGTGACCACTTGCATTTAAAATTTTAAACAGTGAAATGGAGTGCAGACTGTGAAGTGTAATATTTTTGTTTGGACAGTGCAAATTTTATTTATTTATTTATTTTTTGCTGAGGAAGATTCGCCCTAAGCTAACTTCTGTGCCAATGTTCCTCTTTTTGTATGTGAGCCACCACCACAGCATCGCCCCTGATAGGTGGTGTAGTTCTGCACCTGGGAACCGAAACTGGGCCACCAAAGCGGAGCACACTGAACTTAACCACTAGGCCACTGGGGCTGGCCCTGGAAAGTGCAAATTTTAGTTCATGAATGAAATATAAGGAAAATAAAGCGTTACATCAGTGATATGATTTATTGCAGATTTTTTATTTTATTAAAATTCACTTACTAGTTACTGGAGAAGTATTTAAATACACATTTGTCGTATAGGTCTATAACCTAAAAAAATCAAACCATCAAGTAAATATAAAAATGTAAATATAGGGGCCGGTCCGGTGGCGCAAGCAGTTAAGTGCACACGCTCCGCTGCGGCAGCCCAGGGTTTGCTGGTTCGGATCCCAGGCACACACCGACACACTGCTTGGCAAGCCATGCTGTGGCAGCGTCCCATATAAAGTGGAGGAAGATGGGCACGGATGTTAGCCCAGGGCCAGTCTTCCTCAGCAAAAAGAAGAGGATTGGCAGATGTTAGCACAGGGCTGATCTCCTCACCAAAAAAAAAAAAAAAAGTAAATATGAAATATATGTAAAAGGATTAAGTAGTTGTGTCCTTTTTGTACTATAATACTTATTTAATTTTTACTGGCATAATTATGTATTTTAAAAGTTCAATAAAATTTTTCACTGTCTGCATTTCTTGTTACTATTATTTGTTTCATTCATGATTATTACTGAAGATAATTTTGTCATCTCGAGGAGGAGAGTGTTAAAAAAAGATCCTCTGGGTTTCAAGTGTACTAGGTCCACCATGGGCCCAAGATGAGGATCCTTTGGGATGCCGAGGTCTGCCCTACCTGAGATGAGCTAGGAAGTGAGTCTGACAACCAGGGAAACCAGACTGAGCCAAGAGCCCTAATGACGCTGCTGAGAGGATTTCACAGAATGGTGGAAACACGGAGCACATCTTCAGTGCAGCCTAAATTAGGAGAGGAGAAGGCGAATGAGAGAAGAGAGATCTAGAATGAGAAAACCCTGAACTCGAATTTTGTACTAGTTTGGAATGAACTGTTTTCCAATCCTTTCCCCACCATGCCCCACCCCACACGAATCCTGTCCCCAGAGGCAACTACTTCCAACTCTTTTCCAGTTTCTCCTTGTGTTTACCTCCATTTTTCCAAATATCATGTTTCTGCAACCTATTCTTGATTTCTTTCCATCAGAGGTGTTATCTACTGATTGTTCTACTGTGGAGGATTACGATTTGGGTCTTTCCACTCCCCAAAGCCCGAAAATGCTCCACACTGAAAAAAGAAAAGAGGGACATCGTTCAGATCCTATAGACACTTAAAGGATAACAAGGGAGTAGTATAAATAACTTTTTGCCTTTAAATGTGACAACTCAGATAAAATGGACACATTTCTTGAAAGGCACAAATTACTGAAATTGACAGAAAAAAATAAAAATCTGAATAGCCCCATATCTATCAAAGAAACTAAATTTGTCATAAAAACCTTCCCGCAAAGAAAAGTCCAGGTGCAGATGGCTTCACTTGTGAATACCATCAAACATTTAAGAAAAAATTGAGGGCCAGCCCCGTGGCTTAGCGGTTAAGTGCGCGCGCTCCGCTGCTGGCGGCCCAGGTTCGGATCCCGGGCGCGCACCGACGCACCACTTCTCCGGCCATGCTGAGGCTGCGTCCCACATACAGCAACTAGAAGGATGTGCAGCTATGACATACAACCATCTACTGGGGCTTTGGGGGGAAAAGTAACAAAAAAAAAGAAAAAATTGATATCAATTCTATGCACATCTTTTCAGAAAATAGAGGAGAAAGCACTTTCCAAATCATCTTACGAGGTCTTTATTACTCTGCTACCAAAACAGACAGAGGTTTTACAAGAAAAGAGCTGAAGACCAATATCCTTCATGGACATAGATGCAAAATTTCTTAACAGATTTTTAGCAAGTAAACTCAGTAAGTCATGCAACCCAATTGAAATAAGCAAACGTTTCAACAAACGCTTCACAAAAGACATATACAAAGGGCGAGAAAGCACATAAAAACATGCAATACAGGGAAATGCAAATTAAAACCACAATGAAATACCACCACACACCTGTAGAGAAATTAAAGCTAAAACGTCTGACAATAGCAAGTATTGGCAAGGATGTGGAACACATGCAATTCTCATACATTGCTGGTAGGAATGTAAAATAGTAAAGCTAGATGGGAAAACAGCTTGGCTGTTTCTCAAAGAGTTAAACATACGTTCACCAGATGACCCATCAGTGCTGTTCCTAGGTGTCTACACAAGAGAAATGGAAACATGTCCACACAAAGACTGGTACACAGATGTTTAATCATAATAGCCAAAAAGTGGAAACAACGCCAATGTCCATCAACAGGTGAATGGATAAACAAATTGGAGCATAAAGTAAGGACGGAATACTACTCAGCAGGAGACATGAACAGACTACTGACACACCTGGATGAATCTCAAAATCATGCTGAGCAAAGAAGGGTGGTATCCAATGTAAGCTTTAAAAAGAACCGTGTTAGTGGTGTGGAGGATGGATTGAACGGGAGTGACTACAGCGAGAAGTTCTTCGAGAACTATTGAAATAGTCGAGGCGAGAGAAGACAAGAAGGGATTAAAGTAAAGAAATAGAGAGAAAATAAGAGACATGAAAAAAGAACCCCCCTAGTACTTGATGGGGTGTGTGACTGGAGGGAAGAACACAAGGACAACAGCGCTTCTTAGATTGGAGTGGTGGACCTTACCCGTTGTTGCCTGATGAGAATCTGTTCTCCCTTCTGGAAGTAGACCCTCAATTCCTTCTGGGTAACCATCTCTCACCCACTCTGTCCTTGTAGTTACAGAGGGACTCTACCCCTGCCTGAGGGGAGGAGCACGTCATTCAGTCCTGGCCAATTACACAACCTGGTCTTTCTCGTGGCTGTTGAGATGTCTGTATGTTTATATACTCGTGTGACTGTTTCAGGGGTAGTCAGACGACCCAGGCTTGGTGGGTCAATGCAGTCCCATCCCTGGATACAGGGATTGGTTCCAGAATGGACACTTGGTCCAGTCAGAGTGAATCCTGGGGACTTGGGCTGAAGTTACCAGGAAGAGATGCTTTCTTCCCACTGGACTTGAACCTGGAAGATATGAGCCTGGAGCTGCCGGGAACCAGCGTGTAGGGAGGGCCCACCCCAGAGTGAAGCAAAACGGAGAAGACCGACCTGAGAGACAAAGAGAGGCCAGGTCCTGAGGACATCACTTAAGGCCCTGGGCTTTGCTTAAGGCTGTTCAAGAGTCCATTTACGTATGCAGGTCACTTGCAACAGGAAGGGTCTTGACTGCTCTGCTTGAGGATGGAGAACCGGGAGAGGAGAGGAAGGTGATGAGTTTCGTTTTGGAACATTGAACACGGGGCCCTGTGGAACATCCAGTTAGCAGTGTTGGAAAGATGGAGGCGTGGGAGTCCTTCCTTTGGAGACGATAGTTTAAATAAATCACAGAGTAAATGACAGTGCTCAGAGGGCGTAAAGTGAGAAGATATGTGGGCTAAGGTCAGAACCCTGCGGAGACCTGAGGGAGGGACTGAGAGAGGAGGAGGAGGCCGGGAAGGTCAATAGGGGTTGAAGATGACAAAGGGAATGTTCTGGGGGAAAGAGCTAAGGAGGGAGAAACTGGGCAATGGTGTCCCACTCTGCTCTGAGGTCAGGTTGAGCAAGACTGAAAAGAAGCCAATGGATTTGGAAACGAAGCCATCGGTGACCTTCACCCCAGCAGTTCTGGGAGTGGTGGGTATTGAAATAGGATCCAAAGGTGAAGAAGTGAGCTTAGGTGTCTCTTTAAAATTTGACTCTAGGAGAGAAGGAGTGAGGGTCAGGTTTTTCCTTTTAGGTGCTTTAAAAACAGCAAGGAGTTGGGCATTGCTTGTGGACAGGAAGGAAGCAGCCAATGGAAGGGGGGATGGCGAAGGAGAGAGAATGATGAGGGGTGGGTGGGATGAGAAGAACTGGAATCTTAGGGGCCTGGGCAGAAGGTCTTCTGACAGCAAAGAGCAGCCCTGTTGCTTCTGAGACGTGTCCAGTTCTATTTTGATTCGTTAACCAATGTGTTTTACGTTCTCAGTTTTGTTTTTTCACTCCCAGTCAAGCTAGACTACGAGGCCTCGGGAGGGCTGGGGATCAATCAGTGAGGCAGAACCCCGAGGACTCTCAGGGAATCAGGGTTGTGTTATAGGAGTTAGACTGAACTCAGTCGTGGGAGAGGCTGGGGAAATGAAGGCTGGAAAGGGGAGTTAGAGGATCCGAACCAGGTCGTTAACCTCTCCCTGCGTGGATAGACAGGTAGGACTGAGGAGATGTGTTGAAAGGTTCTTGGCTCTTTGTGGCTGCCCCCTGTGAGGCTGCAGCAAAGGGTCCGGGGTGGGGTCAGTGTTGGTCAGCGAGGCCGGCCAACAGGAATGACACTTGGCTGTAGGACAAGAGCAAGGACAAACTGGAGCCGACCAGCCGTTCCATGGCCATGTCTCACCACCTCAAACCAACGACAACCTTCAGAGCACAGTGGCAGCTGCTGGCCTTTGCCTCCCAGATCTCCTGCACCACCCTTTTTGGCAACTCTACCTTGGAAACATTCAGGAAGGGATTCTGAGAAATGTAGCTCTTAGTGTTACCAAGTAGATGAGGGCTGTTTCATAGAAATATAATGCAAGTCACATAATTTAAAATTTTCTAGGAGTCACATTTTACAAAAAGGAAAAAGAAATGGGAAACTAATTTTAATAATGTATTTAACTCAATAGATCCAAAATATTATCTTTTAATGTATAATCGGTATAAATAATTATTAATGAGATATTTTGCATTCTTATTTTGCACTACATCTTCAAAATCTGGTGTGTGTTTACACTTACAGAGCGTCTCAATTCAGACTAGGCACATTTCAAAAGTCACGTGTAGCTGGCGGCTGCCATGTTGCACAGAACAGAAGTAGGCGATAGGACAATCCAACACTGGCTGTTAAACAGAAGTGCAAAGAAAACGCTGTTGGAAGTGTCCCAATCCTGGGCCCTCGGGGAAAGCAGGCCTGGGACTTGATGTGAAGAACATGTTCATGGGCCGGCCCCATGGCTTAGTGGTTAAGTGCGTGTGCTCCACTGCTGGCGGCCTGGGTTCGGATCCCGGGTGCGCACCGACGCACCGCTTCTCCGGCCATGCTGAGGCCGTGTCCCACATACAGAAACTAGAAGGATGTGCAGCTATGACATACAACTATCTACTGGGGCTTTGGGGGAAAAAATAAATAAAATTATAAAAAAAAAAAAAAAAAAAAGAACCTGTTCATGGAGCCTAGACCTGGCCTATGAGCTAAGGAGCTGCCTTCATCCTTCTTGGCCAGCTCATCACCTGCTCCCTATCTAGTCCAAGAGAAGCCAGCTGTGGCCCGAGACTGTGACCCCACCTGACTTCCTCAAGTGGACATCACCCTTTGTAACAGCCCACGACAAGCAAGCCCCTCAAGCTGGAAGGTGGGCTGGACTGTGGAGGGGTGGCTGGAGGTGGGATCAAAGGGCACAGATACCCTTCCCCGTGCTGGATGGAGCTGAACCAGCTGGGACAGCGGTAGGTACCAGGGTTTGGACAGAGTCACATGGGAAGGCTCCTCTGCCCCAGGTCCTCTCAGATCCCCAACCATGCCCATGAAGGCCACCATGAAGATTCACACCCTTGAGCTAAGGCCTTGCCACTTGGGGGATTTCTTGGTGAGTGAGGGGCAGATGGCTATCAGATATTCAGCCTCGCTTTGGGGGGTCATGAATCTGTTTAGTTTTGGAGCTCTGAGGGAACACGCATCTGGGTGAGAGGAGGGTGAGGGACAGTCAAGAAGGGAAGGAGAGTGCGGCGGGGGAATGCAAGGGCCAGGCTCCTGATGTTGCCTGTCCGGGGGACTGGTTCTCTCACAGCTGGACTCCCAGTGTGGGTTGGCCCTGTCGTTTCCCCTTTGAGGACTCCCTGTCAGCCTTAGGGAAGGTTAATTCCATTCTATTTGGCCGTGACATTTTGGGAGCATCTCATGGTGCTTCTTGGGCCCACCGGAGTTCCCTGGGGGTCAGAAGAGGCAAGAGGGCCATCTGTTTCTCCCTTGTTTGGGCTCCAGGGGCCTAGCTTTGTTTGTTAAACACCAATATCAGATTGGGCAACTCCTCAAACGAAGCCAAGGCTTCTGGCCAGCTGCCCAGGGTGTTTCAAGTCCCAGGCACGGAGGCAGGAGATGTGCACGTGGACACGCCACATGTGAAGCAGGACCAGAGAAGAGCAAGGCCTTGGTGGCCAGGTCTGACCCAAAGGCTCCCCGGGCCCATCTGTCCCAGGGCTCCCCAGCACAGGAGTCAGTGGGTACAAACCTCAGCCAGTTTATCTCAGAAGATGACACCAGTATGTCCATAAAAGCTGAGGTATTGGGAGAAGGAGGGGTCCTGTCATCCTGCAGCTCACGTTGTGATCCTCAGCTTTGTTCTGTTAATCTAGTTATCTCGTCAAGAGAGCCCTTACAAACGACTAAAGAGAACGTCTGTGAACATTAGTGTTTTAATTCAGTAATTCATAATATTTAAAATGTGTCAACAGATTTAAAATAGAAGTGGTGAATCACTGGTTGTAAACTCTCTCTCTTACTGGTAGAGCACGACTTTTCCATCTTAAGCACAAGATAGCTACTTAGCAAATGTGACCAGCAGACTTGGCTGCAACTCACCTCTTGTCTAGTTAGCCTAGTTTATGGTCAAATTGTTGGGTTTAAATGTTCTTCAGATTTTCTTGGTGGAATTCCTGAAACACATCTATCTAGAAGACAAGGTGTAGTATTTAGAAAGAGAACATGAAGTAGAATAGACTATATTGAGTGTCGTTTGTTAAACATTTTCTCCTGCCTTCTGTGTTTGTTTTTATTTTTGGTTACTTTATCTTTTCCTCCCTCCCATTCCTATCATCCAGTATCCAGTTCCAGTTTCCTGGTTTCTTGTGTATTTTTCCAGGGAGATAGACACAGGCTAGATATAGATACAGATATAAATATATAGATATAGATAGATAGATAGATGTACAGGCAAATATATATCTACTCTCTTCCCTCTTTTTTTTTTTACAAAAATTTTAGCATACTACTTCCTTGCTTTTTTCACTTAATAATATATCTTGGAGATCATGAGCACATAAAGAGCTTTCTAATTTTCTTGACAATAATGCTGGGAAAATTAGAAGGCAGCAGAAGAAGAGAAAGACCAAATAAGAGATGGATTGACTCCATAAAGGAAACCGTAGGCATGAGTCTACAGAAGCTGAGCAGGGCTGTTGAGGACAGGAGATTGTGGACTTCACTCTTTCACAGGGTCACCAGGAGTTAGAGCCAGCTTGACGGCATGTAACACACACAATTTTCTTGGAAAGCGGCATGATTTCCGTTGTATGGATATACCATAATTGAATTAACCAATCCTCTACTGATGGTCACTTAGGTTGTTTCCAGTCTTCTCGCTATTACAAACAAAGCTGCAATGAATCATCTTGTACAGACCTGATTTTTCAACGTGTAAGTTAAAGTCCTAGGAGAGGAATTTCTGGATCCTTTGCACATTTGTAATTTTGATAAATATTGCCAAATTAACTTTCATAGAGTTTGTATCAATTTATAAATTGAAATGAATGAGAGTGCATTTCCCCACACCCTTAACAATGTAATGTGTTGGAAAATTTTTTGATGTTTGCCAATTTGGGGGAAATGAGTATGTTGGTGTAGTTTTTTTTTTGTTTTTTTTTTTTAAGGAAGATCAGCCCTGAGCTAACATCCATGCCAATCCTCCTCTTTTTGCTGAGGAAAACCAGCTCTGAGCTAACATCTATTGCCAGTCCTCCTCCTTTTTTTCCCTTTTTCTCCCCAAAGCCCCAGTCGATACTCATATGTCATAGTTGCACATCCTACTAGTTGCTGTATGTGGGACGCGGCCTCAGCACGGCCGGACAAGCGGTGCGTCGGTGCGCGCCCGGGATCCGAACCCGGGCTGCCAGTAGCGGAGGGCGCGCACTTAACCGCTAAGCCACAGGGTTGGTGTAGTTTTAATGTGCACTTCTCTTAGGAGAAATTATGTTTAAGAGCTATGTCCTTTTCTGTGAACTGATTACTTTAAAAAATATTTTCATCCTTATGTGTTATTTTAAAAGACCAAAGCAAATCCCTGAACATTAAAAAAATTATATATAATACATAAATATATATATTTATAATATATATAATATAATAAAATATATATAAAAATATATATGAAAGTTACAAAAGCAGCACTTTTGTCCCAGCCTCTTGTGTTGGGGAAGCTTCCTGTGACCAACTTGAATTATCTTGGGACAAAGATCTGGAGAACAGGAGCACATCAAGTCTGAGAGGTTGGTGAGGATCCTGCCCCAACTGTCCCCCTCCCATCCCCAGGAGGCCTGGCGATAGGGCAGGGCCCAGTGGCTGAGGCCGACACTATCTTGGGAAAGGTCTACTTCTCCAGCTCCATCCCCCCGACACATACACACCAACTTCTCAGGCCAACTCTGCTTGTGCCCATATCTCATCTCCCTTGCCTACCCGAGGACATCGCATCCATGATTATCCACTCGCTGTCCTACCTCACCAGTTCCACTCCTCCTGGACTCTCCTCACCAGAATACAAACGTGCTGTTATTCCTCCCATCTTAATCCAGCCTTAATCTCATACCTGAGCCAGCCACTGCTCACGTCTCTGCTCCCTTTAAAGGAAAATTCCTGAAAAGATTGGGGTTCCCCTCTCTACCTCCTCTTCTCACACTCTCTTTCTCAAATTCTTTATCTGTATTAATTTATATCTGCTTTCTGTCAATGTCTCCAAGAGGAGTGTTAAAGTCTCCAATTATTATTGTGGGTTTGTTGATTTAGTTCTGTCAGTTTTGCTTCATGTATTGAAACTATATTATTAGGATTATTAATGAAACTCAACTAGGATTATTATGTCTTCTTGATGAATTGACTCTTTCATTGTGCAACATTATGCAACATCCCTCTTTATCTCTGGAAATACTCTTTGTCCTAAAATCTTCTTTGTTTGATATTATCATAGCCAGTTTAGCTTTCTTTTGATTCGTATTTCTGTGGTATACCTTTTTGCCCATCCTTTTACTTTCTTCCTTTGGTGTCCATATATTAAATGAACAGCATATAATTGGGTCTTGTTCTTGTATCCAATCTAGTACTCTGTTTTTCACTTGGAGTGTTTAGTCTGTTTACATTTAATGTAATTACTGGTGTGATTGGGTTTCAGTCTAGCATTTTTCTATGTGTCTTCTGTTTGTTCCATCCACTCTTTGTTCCTTTGTTTCTTCCTTTCCTTTCTTATTTTGGATTGAGTACATTCTAGAATTACATTTTATCTCCTCTTGATTTTTTTTGTTTGTTTGTTTTCTGGGAAGGATTTGCTCTGAGCTAACATCTATTGCCAATCTTCCTCTCTTTTTTTCCTCCCAAAGCCCCAGTACATAGTTGTATATTTTAGCTGTAAGTCCTTCTAGTTCTTCTATGTGAGCCGTTGCCACAGCATGGCTACTGACAGACAAGTGGTGTGGTTCTGCACCCGGGAACCGAACCTGGGCTACTGAAGTGGAGCATGCTGAACTTCAACTGCTAGGCCATCAGGGCTGGGTCTTGATTTTTTAGAAAATAAATTTTATTTTTTAGAGTAGTTTTAGGTTCACAGTGAAATTGAGTGAAAAGTACAGAGTTCCCATATACCTCCTGCCCCCAAATTTAAGCATCCCAAATTTAAGATGTCCAAAACAGAACTTATAATTTTTTCCTTCACAGGCCTGACTTTCCCTCGGTCTTACCCATCTTACTAAATAACTCCAATCTTCCAGTTGTTTAGGCCAATAATTTTGGAGTCAGCCTTGAAACTTCTCTTTTACTCAAACCCCACATCCAATCCACCAGAGAATCTTGTTGGCTCAACCTTAGAAATCTACCCACCATCATCTCTCTCCTGGATTATTGCAATAGCTTCCTTGCTTCCACCCTTGCCCTCTGTATCAGCCAGGGACACAGCAGGCTATAGATGGCACTCACAGGATATGATTGCAGAGAAATTATCAAAGGGGCTGATCGCAAGTTGTGGGTGAGGTCAAGGGTACCAAAAAGAGATAGTGAAGCATCCTGTTACCACCCCTAGGTTGGCTAAGAGTTACAGATACTAAATAAGTGCCTCCTGATGGGAGCCATGGCCTATGGTAGAAAAGTCAGCTACTGCCACACTACAGCCCAGCAGTGAGAGAGCCAGGGGAATCTCTGATCTCTTGCCACTGTCTCCCAGTGGCTGAACATAACTGGCGGCTGGAGTGCTGGGAGTCCATGGAGGTTAGCCTCCCTGGGCAGAGAGCAAGGTGGAGAAGGGGAGGGTGGATTTAGAAGGCAAATGGGGAATAGCCATCAAACTCCATCCTCTCCTCACATATGCACACACTGTGGTCCATTCTCCACAGAGCAGCCAGAGTGATCTGTTCACTATGGCAGACCAGAGGGGATAGCAGAGCCACAAGACGGATGGAGCCTGGGTCTGTGAAACACTAAATGGAGGGGGCTGTCTGCTGACCAGGAAACTTCCATTATGTTTGAGTTAATAAATATTTGGGACTCTCTTTGTTACAGTTTAGCCCACTTAACTGACACTTCTGTGAAACAAGGGTCACAAGAGCGTCATCTCCATAGGGTCATTAGGAGAATTAAATAAGATATAATTGCCTAGGGCAATGCTTAGCATATTGTAAGTTCTCAAGCAATGGTAACAATTATTATTTAATATTTGAAATGAATACATAATCATGCTATTAATCCTTTTTTTCAAATGCCTCATTACAGGTGTTGGGGGACTTTTCTAGAGAACAGATGAACTGTGGAGGGTTTCCGTATATATGGGAGGGGAGAATTACAGCCTCCCCCCTCAAGAACCTTCTGGTCCACTTGGCCTCTGGGCAGAGAACCCAGGAGAAAAGAGCTTGTTCCACCCCTCTCCTGAGCAGAGCACCCCCACTGGGATCACACTGTGGTACCTGGTCTCCAGAGATGGCCCTAGGGGACCACACCTCCCAGCATCCTCTCCCCTGGTGGTCCCTCCCACACTGAATCTGGGCCGGCCCATGACTCACCTTAGGATAGGGCAGAAGGTACTCTGTGCCTGTTCCAGGTCAGTGCCTTGCACTCTTGCACTTTTGGGAGCCCTAAGTAGTGTGGCTCCCCTGTGGGAGAGACCACATGGAGGGGTCACGTGGACAGGGAGAGACCCTGAGACTCCATGGTGGTGGAGAGAGAGGCCCAGTCCTCCCAGTGAACCAAGTGAGCCCAGCCTTCTGGGTGTCCCCACAAAGGCACCAGATATGCGCGTGTGCCATTTGCAAGCTCCCCAGCCCCGCGGAGACCAGATGATGGCCACTCCAGCCAACATCACAGAGCAGAAGATTCCTCTACCCACGCCCAGGTAGCCCTCAGATTCGAGAGATAATAAAATGGTGCTTGTTTTAAGCCACTTAGTTTTGGGGTGGTTTGTTACATGGCAGCAGGCTCCTCTGGGCCGGCCCACAGGAGCAGCATTTGCTGCTTTGAATTTCCAGCTGCCCCAGCCTCTCTCATTGCAGGGAAAACCAGGGGCGATGCTGCAACCAGACGCAGGCGGGCTGGGGGTGGAATTCTCCAGGCTGTCTTTGGTGGGGGGGAGTCTGAATCCTGCCCCCTCGCCAGCTGGGGAGGCTGAGCTCCCTCCGCTTGTCTCCATTCCTCTTCTTGATTGGCACTTTAATGAGGGCAGAAGGGGCTGACCCCCTGCCAGGGGGCCAGTTCATGCCCCGTTTATCTCACAGCTCGGGGCAGACTAGAACAACACTGCAGGCGAGCGGCCGACCAGGAGCCCGCGCCCTCCGTGATGGATTGAGTGGCCGCGGCGAGTTGGCAGCTGAAGTGTGTGGTGGCTGCGCCGTCCTGTCAGCGTGCAACAAAGGGGCCTGCGCGCCAAGCTGCTCTTGCCGGGAAGAGTGACGAGCAGCTCCCAGGGCCCGTCCGCCCTCCCCCAACTCCAACGCCAAGTTTCAAAAGACAGGCCTGAGGATGGAGCCCGATGTGCCGGAGGAACTGTTCTGGGCTCATGGGGGTTGGGGAATTCTGGGCTTGCAGGAGGTGCTGGCGCAGAAACCTTTTTTCTCTCCAGCTCCTAGCTTCAGGGTCCGAGACCGGGCCAGGTTCTCAGCGAACACCCCTCCTGGCTGTTTCATGGATGGGCTCCAGAGTCCAGCAACCTGTAGGGGACCCCAGCTGGGCCTTTTACTTGCTGTGCAACCTTGTGAGTTTGACAACCTCTCTGAGCCTTAGAGCTCTCATCTGTAAGAAGCTACTAAGACTTAGGTCTCTATCACCAGGTTCTTGTGAGGATGAAATGAGACCCGCCGGCAGAGCCTCCCCTGCTAGAACTCAGGGTCCTACAAGCAAGGCCTCAGTTTACTTGGTGGTCTCTGACCATCTCCCCAGCACCCAGGCCTGTGTTGAATGACTCGCTGAGAGCAGACACTGGTGGCAAACCACCCACCCCGCCCCCTCCCAGTTGCTGTCAAGAGCCGTCACCAGGCCCCATACCATCAGTACCACAGCCCTACAGGGTAGGGGTGAACCCATTTTACCCATGGAGAAACCGAGGCTCAGAGAGGTCAATCTGCCCAGGGTCCCACAGAGAGTAGAGACGGAGCAGGGATTCCAACTCAGAGTTGTCTGGCTCCCGAGTCTATGCAGACGTTCCCAAGGCCCCGAGTTCCGGGCTGGAATTTCCCAGTAAGGACGGATGGGAAGCCGATGTCAGCCCCCGTGCGCTCCCAGAGGGAAAGAGCCAAAGGCTCATTCATCGAACACACTGATGTGCTCAAGGTGGCCGTCATTCTCCTTGTCCTGGAGCCACAGAGTGACCTGGACCTCTGAACTGTTCCCTGCACCTTGAGGGAAGCAGGGGCCCCCAAGGGAAGTGCAGCCCCTCTAGCTCGGAGGAGTCACATGGTCTCAGCCCCAGGGCCCCCAGGTCTGGGGTCTTCCAGCCAAGCCCAAGCCCGGGACAGGAGAGTCACGGAAGCCCCTGCTGCTTTGTCCCTAGAGCTGGGGAGAGGAGAGGACAGAGATGAACAAACGGCTCTTCAGAGCCCAGAGAGCCCTGGAAGGGGAGGAAGGGGCCTTCCCGGGCCTCCCTGGGGAGGAAGGAGCAGCCTCCGCTTGGAGGAGACTTCACCTCCCCGTGAACTCCCGGAGGCGGGAGGCCAAGCCCCAGCCGAGGTCAGAGCAAGTAGCAGGGTGACAGTGGGGCTCCACACAGCCCTCCCTCCCTCTCTGCTGCGTGTCCTCCAAAAATGGCATCTGCCCCTCAGCTGCCCTGACATCTCTGCCCTACATCCAGCAAGAGATGAGCTGCCCAGGTGGGGCAGGGGCAGTGGGGCCCTGAGGGCGGGCTGAACCAGGAGACAGTCCCCTGAGCCCTGACCCAGCAGATTAGGAGAGACCCTGCCTTTCAACCCGGAGTTCCAGTGCCTGACCCTGGACCCGCTGAGCATGGGCTTCACGCTGTTTCTTCCCGCCCCGAGGGCTGTGCATGTGCTGTTCCCTTTGTCTCAAAGTCTCTTCCCTCTTTGCCTGGTTAACTCCCAGTGAGCCTTCAGAGCTCACCTCAAATGTCACTTGCTGTGGGAAGCCTTCCCTAATGGACACCCCTCCCGCCCTGCAGACCCCCAGTCAGAATGAGTCACATCCCTGTGGTATAACCCGCATGGTTCCCCAGCCCTTCCTTCACAGCTCATACATGTTACATGTCGCCCTCCATCTCTTTGGTTCATGATGGTGAGCCCGTGAGGGCAGGGGCCATCGCTGCTCACCTGGGTGTCCCCGGCCTCTAGCAGACAGCCCGGCACACAGTAGCTGCTCAATAAACACTTGAGGACCAGACACCGTTGGCCAGAGTGCATCTCCCAGTAAAGAGCGGACTCTACTGGGGCAGGGACATGTCTGTTTTGTTCATCATTATAGCCGCCAACTCAGAGTCTTGCACAGAGAAGGCTCTTATGGGGTATTCAGTAAATGAATGAATTTGCTGCAAAAGAAAAAAGAAAGCAAGAACAACCACAACCACAAAATCAAGGAAGCTGACCTAGTTTGGGGCAAGAGCCACTGAGAATGAGGAGACTCTGAGTCCTTTCATTTCAAAAGAATTGCTCCACATGCTTTGTTGAGCCAAGTCCCCAGGGAACCATGACATCAGAGAAACCTGACTGAGCCTGAGACAAGATCAACTAAATTACTCCAACTGATCACTCTCTCCAGGCTCTCATTTCTGCCCACTTGCTCTTGGACAGTTGAGGGTGAGGGGTGACTCTAACGCAACCCACGACAGCTCTGGGGAAGGAACAGATGTCAAAAACCATAAACTTTCCAATGTTCTAAATTTGTGAACAAAGCAAAATGTCTGGAAACATGAGGTAAAGGAAGAATGGCTACAGTATATAAAGAGCTCATTAAAATAAACAAGAAAAACATCAAGAGTCCAATATATGTGAGCAAAGAACCTGAAAAGATCATTTACGTACAAAGAAATTGGAGTAAAGCAGCCAGCGTTCACGGAGTGCTTATCCTGGGGTAAGCACTGCATTAAGAGTTTTACATCTCATTTAATGATCCCAGGAAGTCCAGCAAGAAAATCCAACCAATGAATGTGAAGTTTAGTGATGGCGACATGTTCCTCAATTTTTCTATATTATCTATGAAATGCTGTAATCTTTTTGTTTATCCCAAGAAAACTCTTGCATTGCTGTCTTACTTAAATCTCTCCAACCAAGCGGGTTTCTGCAGGATATAATTCATTCATTCAGGTGTGAAGGGCTGGAAAATATTTACATATTCACAACCCCAATATCTGTGTCTGGAATAAATAAATTTATTTCTAAGTTGTCTGGTTTCTGCAGGTAATGTAATTACTATCGTATATTCAAGCTACTATTGAAAGACTCATTTAGGGCAGTTGTAAGGAATATCGGAAATATGAAAGTAGATTGTAAGCTTTTGAGGCAAAGACCATGTTTTGATTTTGGTTCTCTGAAGGTGCTGCCTGGCCTAAAGCTCCAATAAATATGCAAATAAAAAGAAAATGATTGGCTGAATTGGAGGGATCACAATGACACCATAAGGAGCTGGTATTATCCCTTTTATATCCTCAGGCTGGGGCTCAGAGTTTCACTAACTGGCCAAGCTCCCCTGCTCTGAACCACCACGTTGGAAAGGTTTATCCTCACTAATAAGCAAAGAAGAGCAGATTAAGGCAGCACCGAGAGACTAGTTCATATTTACTAAGTTGGCCAAAAAATGTTTTCAGGCCACACCCAGCATGGGCAAGCGTGCAGAGAAATTCACATCCTCACCCCGCAGCTGATGGCACTGCTCAGTGGTTTCGCCCTTTTGAAAAGAAATGGGACGACACCCAGAAAAAAAGCCACACAGCGATTCATGTTCTTGGTCCCTGTAGCGCTCTATGGTAATTCATCCCAAGGAAAAGGTCTAAAAGACGCAAAAAGCCACAGCTGCTAAAATGTGTACGGTTGCATGGTTGTCCATGGCAAAAAATCCCTGGGCACCATCTGTATGTCCCTTAGGTGAGGAACTTACCAAAACTATGGGAAAGCCATGTGAAGGAATGGTATGAAGCCATTAAAACGGTCTTGAAAGTGAGAATTTTGAAGATTATGTGGAAATACAGAAAACATCTATTAAAGTGTTAAGTAGACCTTGCACATTGGAAGCGTAAGTGAAAACACTGCTCTCTGCACAGATCCGTCTGTGCCGAGCTGGGTCCCGAGGACCATGTGCGGCAGGAAAACGGTACTTGCTCGGGTAGCGGGCAGTGGGTGAATGCCCAGTGTATTTTTTATTCATTTTTTTCTTTCTTGTCACGACACCATCTTTTTAATAATACTAAATAAATATTTGAAAACAATGAGCCCATAGAGGGACCATCTGCTCTGGGAAGCCCCTGGCCCAGGAACTGTGGGAAAGACAGGAAGCAGAAAGGTCACCGTGCCTCAGGGAAATCCCGCTGATTGATGGGCTGGCCGGCTAAGGGGAACCTGCTTCCTCGGGGGAGGATGCTGAGGACCACAACGACCCTTCCTAAAGCCGGCAGCTCTCTTTGAAGGATCACAGAACTTTATCCCCACGTTCATTCATTCACTCATTCTTCCATTCATTCATTCACTTGTTCAACGTCTGGACTGGGCATCTCCTCTGCGACAGACTCGGCTGTCCCAGGGCGCTCGGGGAAGGCGGTCCTGACGCAGCGAGATATCCACTGAGACCTGAATGCATTTTCACATTATTCTCCTTTGTAAAAGTGAGTGTATATTATTTTTATAATCAGGAAACACAGAACTAATTTCATGTTAGGAGAAAGAAGAAGGGTGACAGTTGAGGAAATCCTGGGAGGAGTCCCTGAGATCAGGATCTCCTTGTAGGAGAGCTGACTCTCATCCTCTCCACCCTGGGTCCAAGTTCTCTGTCTCCGCAGCCCTGGTCTAGGATTATGGGGTGCGGCCCACAGGGTCCATCCCCCTAGTGCCCTGTCCACCGGCTGCCAGGCTCTTGATGCCCAGAAGGACCAGGGAGGAAGGAATGACCATCTGTGCAGCAGAGCACCTCTCTTAGGAACACAACTCAAGGGGACCAGGTTCTCGACATTATTTGGCCTGAAACTAGATACATTTGCTTGATGGGAAAGACGGCTCTGGTCCACGGTCACCAGGGGACGGCCATCGGAGGTGAGAGGGCATGAGAGATGCTCAGCCCCCCTTCCACAGGAATCTCGGGCTTTTCAGACCATGCACCTGCCCAGGGAGAGAAGAAGGTCAGAGGGACCAATGCACTCAGGGTTTCATTTCCTCCGTGGGATGTGGGCTGCCTTCCTACGTCTGTGGCGGTGAGAAGGGGGCCACGGGCTCCCACTTTCCTGCCAAGCTGCGAGCTCGGCTCCTCTCCCTCCGCCCTCTCTCCGGAGGGATGCTTGCTTCCCAAGCAGCTGTGTTCTTTAGTCTTCCTTGTCCCTGAAGGTGGGCACTGAGTTCCCATTTCACAGAAACCTAAACTGAGGCTCCGGAGGCTGAAGTCAGCTGCCCAGGTCACGTGGACGGAAGGGATAGAGCCGAGGCTCCATCCGGACCACTCACCTCCATGGGGCTCGTCATTTCTTAGCCCCCGTGGTGAGTGGGACAAGAGGTGGGGTGCCTGGAGCTGACAGCAAGAAGACAGTCTACCAGGAGGGCCAAGGGCAAATCTAAGGTTGTGACCTTGGCCTGGTCTCTGACCCTGCCCATCAGCGCGGTGCTTCCTGCCTGCCCGGCTCTCAACCTCACCCCACACCACTCCCTTTACAAGATTGTCCCCTCCATATCATTCTGACCTCAGCTCAAATGTCACCTCCTCCTTGAGGCCTTCACTGCCCACCCTGGTCACTAGTATTTGCCCTTGTGGTTGGTCTGTGTTCCTGTCTGCCTATGTCTCTGTCTCTCACCTGCCGCCCCCTCCCACACTAGGCTCTCTGCTCCGCGGTTGTGGCCACCTAGCCCGGCTCAATCTCTGTGTCCCGGCCCCAGGCCCAGTGCTCAGCAGGCAGCAGCATTCAGTCCACACATGCCAGGAAGTGAGTGAACACAGGTGACTTCCGGCCCCCTCCCCCAGGGTGTCCTGCCACGTCCCCACTGGACGGCCCGCTCTTCGCCTCCTGGCCCAGCTCACCCGTGCATTCGGGTTACGCATTTCCCCCAAGCACGATCCATGTATCCAGGCTGGGCAGCTCCTGGTGAAGGGGATGGTGCCTGGGCCTTGGGACCTCCTCCAGCTCTTCTGCAGAGCCCCCTCCTTGGGGTCTCCGAGACACCCATGCCCTCCTTTGGCACACCCTTTGTAGCCTGATGGCCCGTGAGGCCATGTCTATGCACGAAACTTGGCTCAGAGAAGGCTCTAGTGACCGAGGGGCAAGTCTGTCTGTGGCAGGGAGCCTGGGGCAATGGCTGTTACAGGTGGAGACCCCTTGAGCCCATTTTGCCGTAGGCAGGGCCTCTTCCTTTTCTCCCTGAAGTTGGAGCTGGTCCCCCAAGATGTGGCTCAGGCCAGAAACAAGGAAGCTGGGTAGAGAGTCCTGCTGGAGACGCCACTGGAAACCTCCAGGGCCAACTTCAGATAAGACACGCACGGTCTCGCGCAATGGTCCCCTGTCCCTGTCAGAGGCCGGTGCTGGGTTTGCCAGAATGGTGCGCCCCACCTGGGGTGAGGGTATCGGGTGAGGGGAGGGGGAAGGGGACAGTCTGGCCGTCCCCCCAAGTTTGAACTTGAGGCTGGGGCAAATCTCCAAGTTTCTAAATGGAGACGTCGCAGCTCCTCACTGGGCCTGTGGCCCCAGAGCCTGTCCCGAGTGCTCCAATCTCACCCCTCACTTGGGGTGGCCATAGCGGTGGCTGGGGGAAGAGGCAGGTGACAACCCCCCAAAGGTGGCAGCCATGGGGCGGGAGCTGCCGCCACCTGAGAGAGGGCGAGGTGCAGGTTAGTGGGTGAAAAGTTCACCGCGAGGGAGCTGTCTGTTTCCCTCGCTTAATTTATCCACTATTTGGCTAACCTTGCTCTGAACCCAGGCCCCGGGACCCCTCTCCACTCTCCCCCGCCTCCCCACTGGGCTTCCGAGCCGCCACCAGACCTCCTGCCCCGTGCTAAGAGGCGGGGACACGGTGGCCTTGAAGAGGCATCGGGCCTGCGGCCGCCCTGGGGGAGAGGCTGGCTGCCTGGCAGGGCGGTTATTTATGACCTGAGCCTTCCCATCCGTAGTAACCAAAATAAAGTCCGCCTGCTGGTGAGGTCCAGGCCCCCGAACGGCAGACATGGACCCAGGAGCCCTCAGAAGGCACCCCGCCCCTCCCGCCTCTGCCACATACACGACTGCTCCTGAGACAGTGACCTTTCCTTCGGGGGCCATCTGTCATCCTGGCCTGGGGCAGGAGCCGGGTGCATGGACCAGCCGGTCCGTGGAAGGGAGTCCAGCCTCCTTCCCCGGCCCTGGGGTGGCCCCTGGTCCAGGCCGTCCGTCTGTCCTGGCCTCTCCCAGGCTTGTCACGCAGACCCTTCCGCATCTTAGCCTCCTTTTTTGGTGACATATGCAGTGGGGATGTGGAAGGAGAGAATAAAGAGGGAGACGGGAGGGAGAGGACAGCCACAACAGCAGTGACAGCCACTCCTGGTGCTGTGCAAAGCACGTGACACGCGTGATCTCCCATAATCCATGCACAGCCCCATTTTTCTGCTAAAAGCCGGGGCTTGGGTGGGCTGAGCCACCCTCGTTAGGTCTCCAGGCTGTCGGCGACTGAACAGGGGATTCCAGCCCAGGTTGCTCTGACCCCAAAGCCAGCGCGCTCAGCCACCACCTTCTCTTTCCCACTCTCACTTTTCCTTCTTTCATTAAAATCCCTTTTCAGAACTATAAAGTGACACGCGTTACAGCAGCGGCTGAAAACACAGAGATGCATGAAGAATGCAGCGCCCCATCCCGCCGCCCACACGTTCAGGCGACCTGCCTCCGCTTTCTGCGCGCATGTGAGCGCGCATGGGCGCGCGTGCACGTGGGCCGTGTGCGGACAGGGAATCCCTGGTTTGCGCAATAATGGGACCCCGAGGCACACGTTACTCGGGGCTGTTTACTAACGAGACAGCGTGGGGGCGGCTCCCAGCCCAGGGATCTCCCAAATCATCCCTCATTACATCCGCCCCTTCGTGCTCCGGCCACCGCCCTCTCTCATCTGGATGACTGGACGGCTCCCGGCTTGCACCTGTGCCCCCCACAATCGGTTCTCTCTGGATCCAGAATGAACTTTCTAAAAGGCAAGTCTGAGCACGGCACTGCCTCTGGAGAAGGGCCCAAATCCTTGCCAGGGCCCATCATGTCCTCTACGATTTGGCCTCCCTGACTCTCCAGAGCCTCCTGTGGCCCCTCGCCCCAACACCCCTCACTCCAGCTGTTCCAACCTTCTTCCATTGCCCGAAACACTGCTTCAGCTGGGCCTTCCCTCTCTGCTCCTCCCCAGGGAGACTCGCCTGGGTCTCGGCTAACACAACCTCCCTGCAGGGCCATCCCACCCCACCCCAACTAATGCGAATCATGTCTAACGCACCATTACACGAGTCAGGCCCCTCTCCCGGCTGCGCCAGAGCTCGGTGAGGACAAGCCCTGCCTGTTAAGTTCATGGCCAGCCCCCCACCCCTCCCAGGACCTGACCCATAGCAGGCCTTCCAGAAGTATTTGTTAGAAGTTGAGTGACACTGAATGACCCACCCTGATATTTCCTGAATCCCTCCATTCTGAGACCTCTGTCCCCTGGCTCCCAGAGGGCACTACTGGCCCCAAATGGCTCCCGCTGCACAGGGCCTCCGACTACCACACAGGGACAAAAGGCTTTTCTAACCAGCCCCAGCCTCCCAGCCGCCATTTTCTCTCCCCAGTTAGGGAGTGGTGGTGCGGGGTGGGGCAGAGGTGGAGCGGGACGGTGTGGACCCCGGGAGAGCTCCCTCCCCACCTCAGGGAGCCCCGCAAGAAACTGCCAGATATGACTGGTTAACTGCCAAGCACTGTGCCTGCCAGCTGCCCACTGGGGTGCCCGCTGACTGCCAGTCAGGAGGGGCCAGGGGTCAGGAGGGGCCGCCAACTGCCTGTCACCACACTGGCCAACTATGGGTCAGGAGAGGCCCAAGTCCCACGCTGAGAACTCAGGACTGCCCATCAGAGTATGGCCAGTTGTCACTCCAAAAGCCCCAGTGGCAAGTCAGGGAGTCCACCAATGCTCACTCTGGTGACAGCTTGTTTTATTACCCAGCCTCCTTTCACTCTTCTCCTGGCCAGGGCATCTCATTGGACTTTTGGGGAACCACCCCTCTCCAACTCTCAGTCGGCGTGTTTCAATGGGCTCCATTCCCTCCCAGGCTGCAAGGATGGACCACATGACTCAGGACTGGTCAATCAGAACATTGCATTCCTCTGGCTGCTGTGATTGGTTCACACGTGGACATGTGACTCAAATCAAGCCAATCAGAACTAACTCTGAATGACTAGGAAGAAACCTGTCTCTTTTTGTTTGCTCCTCTTGAACCTGGGAGGGTCAGAGGCTGGGGCTGAGCAGCCCCCTTGGCATCACTAGAACAAGATGTCTGAGAGTGAAGCCAGCCCAGGGGATGTGGAACTGAAGACAGAGAAACAGAACCTGGGTCCTGAACCACGTCCTGGAAACACTGCTTGAACCCCTGGATCTAGCCATACCTGAAAGCAATTATCATTTGGCTTTCCAGTTATGTGAACCAATAAATCGCCCCTTTTGCCTAAGCAAGAATTGTTGTGGGTAGGACCAGTAGTCACTCAGGGAGTCTGCCAGTGTCCCAGGGGGGCCATATGCTGTTCAGGGCACCAGCCCTTGTCTGAAGCTCAGGGTGGTTCCAGGGGAACTCCTGACTGAAAGCCGTAGACAAACAGGCTCCATACTTGCTTTCCTTGCTCCTGGCTGCTGAGGCGTGGGCACGCGATCATGACTCCACCAACTGGATATTCCCCAAGACTTTGACTCAAACGAGTGATGCAGAGAAGCAGGTGGGGGGAATTCTCTTCAGTGGTGGCAGCAGCAGGGACTGTCCAGGGCCAGCAGTGTCGCCCAGGGTCCAGACCGTCCTGGGCAGGATTAGGGGGCTGGGGTCCAGCTGCATCGCTTGGCCTCTGCCCAGTTTTCAAGCCTGGTTTTAGATCTGTGAGGCCACGCTGAGCTCCCAAGGTCCCTTCCAGAAACTCTGCAGGTAGAGTCGGTATCTGTTGCTGGGGGCCTGGACAAAGAAGCTGCCACCCCCTTGTGCCCTCAGAGAGGGGCTGGGGCCTGGGGGGACCTGGGGTAAACACAGGAAGGGAGCCTGGCGGACTCCTGCCGGGTTTGCCACTGGTCTCTCCCTGAGCGGGAACCCTGGGAATTGTTAGGTGTCCCTTGAAGCACTTGGCAGAGTGCTCGGCACATCTTAGGGGCTTGAAAATCGGCGAGGGGGAATGATCTGCCCATGGGCGCTGGGTTTGTGCCCAGCCACGGGGGCCGGAGAGTGTGTGTGTGTGTGTGTGTGTGTGCAGTGCGCATGTGTGTGTGTGCGTGTGTGTATGAGGAAGGGCTGGGCACTGAAGAAGTGGACGCTCTGCTCCCTCCCAGGCCACAGTTAAGAGGGCGGGGCTGACCCCAGCAAGCTCTGAAAGGAGACCTGCCTTGAACACATCTGATCACAGGGGGGCCTCCAGACCCCCGCCTGAGGCCGGCCCACCTTGGGCCACCTGCAAAAGGGAGCGAGCAGCGGGCCAAGGGTGTTGGAATCTGGCAGCGACATGGACACAGATCGGCCAGGAGGAGGCCTGGCTGCATGGCTGGACAGCGATATTGATGACTACTGGCCAGTACTGTACCCTGCACTCTTTACACACCAGGCTTCTCACTCAAGAAGTCACGAAACTCGGGTTAAGTGCAAGGGCTTTGCAGCTAGACTTTGGGGTTCTAATCCCGGCGCTGCCAGTTACTAGGTGTGTCATAAGCCCTGGGCAGAGGATGGCATCTCCTGTAAAGCGTCAGGAGGTTTTACTGATTAAATACCTATGAAGCACTGAGGATCTGTCGTGTAACAAGGACATGACAATGAATTACTTTTATTATTAAATAAATATAACAATGTAAATGTATCAACTTATTACTTGGTATTCATTAATATAAGCACACACGCATCCTTTATTATGTGTATCACTCCCTTGATTTCCAGGAACAACTCAATGGAGGACAGGGCTTGGTCCCACCCTACAGATGAGGAAACTGAGGTTCAGGGAGGTTAAGTGACCTGCTTCAGCCCCCAGAGCCGGGGTTGGGAATCTCAGCCAGATAGGGCTGGCTCCGAAATTCAGCCTCTTCCCTTCCCTTCTCTGCACGCTCCACGGCCCCTGGCTGGACTGGCCGAATCGGCTCCTGCAGGCCGTCAGCTGGCCCTCAGCCAGTGGGGACCCGGCACCGCTGAGAAGGTAGAGGCCAGGCCAGAACCCACCCCCACCCCCCAACGAGAATTCCATGGGGAATCCATGGTGGCGTTTGGGGGATGTTTCGCCTCATCTCGCTCTCAGCACACGAAGGCTGTGGAAGTGAACGTGCCCACAGGCAGCCCAGGCTGGGACTCTGCCCATGGTCCCCAGTGTGACCTCCCCAGGCAGGATCCAGTTACATCCCAGCAGCAGCTAAGGAACAAACACAGCTTGTGTCTTCCTCCAAGTGCTTATTTCCTTTGTCCTGTGAACATTGAAAAATGAAAGGAATGATAAGGATTTGGGGGGGAGGTGGGGAGAGGCCAGAAAATTCTGCAGCGTTGGCCTCACTCACCAAGAGGGCGGCGTGAGGGAGTTTTCAAACCGAGTCCAAAGAAAGAGAAACTTAAGTGGTGACACGGCAGGCCCCAGGGGTCCGAGGCCTCCTTGGTTCCTGGCTCCCGCTGGGGGTTAAGGGCCCAGCCCTCTGGGCAGAGCCTCACATCGGGTTCTGCTGCTGGCCCCTCCGTGGTCAGACCACTAAACCTCTCTGGGCCTCAGACTCCTCCGCTCTTCAATGCCAATAAGGCCGCCTCCCACTGCTCTGGGTTGTGATGAAAAAGAAAGGAGATAATGTGTGTAGACCAGGGGTCCTCGACTGGGGCAAACAGGCTCCCTGGGGACATTTGCAGAAACGTTTTGGTTGTCACAACCAGGAGGGGAAGGCGCTGCTGGCATCCAGGAGTAGAGGCCAGGGAAACTGCCAGACGTTGGGCAGCACACGCGAATTATCCCGACCGAAACGTCGACAGTGCCACAGTGAGAAACAGCAGTGTGGCTCCCCGAATATTTAATAACAGATGCTGACTTTATGATTGAGGGTCCACCTGGAAGTTTAGGGGAAGGGGGATGGGAGAACGGGGTGTGTCGGGAAGAAGGCAGCACATCGATGTTGGCTGCCTCTGACAGAGGTTCTGTCCCTCCGCTTTCGGACAGTGAATATTGACTGAGTGTCATCTGCGCCATGCCACGCTAGGTGCTGAGGAAAGTGGACCTGCCCTGCGCTCGTGGTGTCTGGTCCAGAGCGGGGAGAGAAAGTTGGACGGACCAAGGGAGCAAGTAAATAATTATGGCCCAAATGTCCTTCAAGAGTGAGGATTGGGTAAACAAATCGTAATAGACACGACAAGGGAAGATTACGAAGCCACGAAAAGGAATGAAGGTCTGAGCCCTGCTACGAGTTGGAGGAAGACCCCTAAAACGTGATGTTGAGTGAAAGAAGCCAGACACAAAAGGCCACACCCTGTACGTATGTGCTCGAAGACGTCTGTATGTATGTTCCCAAAGGTGACAGTTGTACCACTCTGCGAACATACTGAGTGTCATTAAATTGTGCACTTTAAATGGGTGAATTGTGTGGAATGTGATTTATATCTCAATAAAGCTGTTAGGTACAAAGATAATAGTAATGGCAGATGGTGAGGCAGATGATGAATGAAATAAGCCAAAGGCTGGATGGAGCAACCCAGGCCCTGGTGGTCAGGCGGATGCCTCAGAGGTGACATCTGAAGCGGAGCTTGCAGGTGGGGCTGGGAGGTGTGTGCAAAGAGCCTGGGGCTCTTGGTGGCTGGTCTGTGTGTGCAGGGCTGGAGAGGGGCCCATGGCCCTGATGGTGCAGATTGGACCTGGCAACCTCAGCGACCTGGCATCTAGGCTTCGGGGCCCTGCAGAAATCTTCTCTCATAGCCGCTTCAACCCAGAGAAGTCGGTGGCCCCCTGGGGCACACAGCCGTGCACTGGCCGGCCAGTCTCTGGGGCAGGCCAACCCACTCTGCTTTCCTGCCAGCTCACTGGGGATGGTGGCTCTTTGAGGTCCCTGCCTCTGAGGAGATCTGTGTGCCACGAGCAGCTTCCCAGCAGGGCAGTGGCCGTCCTGCCGCCCCCAGCAGTGCCTTCGCGGGGGACTTCTGTGTTCATTTTCTTCCCGAGCCTCAGAGAGACCTGGGTGCAAAGGGCCTGCCCAGAGCCAGCGACGGCGGGACATGCCAGAGAAATGTCCCTGTCCCTGATGCAGCACCTCCCTGTTGGGCCCCTTTCTCTGCCCTCCCCAGGGGCCTGGGGCCTCCCCCAGACCCTGCACCCACCACCCATGTTGGGGTCTTCTGAGCCACAGCGTCACCCCACTCCAACCACGAGGGAGCCGGCCAGGCCTCAAAGGACGCTGCTTCACCAGCCAGGCCAAGACGGTGACCCTAAGAGTCCTGAGGGGCAGTCGGATCCTGGCTGGGAGCTGTGGGAGCCCCCAGAAGCACAGTATCCCCTCGAGTCTCCAAAGCCTTCACACTGGACACTCATCCCGGCGCAGGAGGCAGGAGAGCAGGAATGTCTCGTCCACTCTGTAGGGGAGGAGATGTGACGTCACACACAGGAGGCGGCAGAGCCTGTGGCACTCCAGCGTCTGGATTCTTACCCCCAAACACCGAGCCTCCCACCTCTTGGGGAGCCTCCAGGCCTCATGGTGGGCTGGGCGGAGCTGGGCACTCAGGGGTCTGTGGGGTTGCTGGCAGCTGAGGGCCTCATGAGAGCTAAGGGGGGACAGCTGGACCCTGCATGGCTGAGGGGCAGTGGCCCTAGGCCCAGGCTCTGTCCATAGCACGAGGCCCTCAGTTTATGAAGAGAAGCGTGTTAACACATGTCGGTAAATCACATCACAGGGTAACAGCCCTACTCAAAGGGAGCGCAGGGTGACAGGGGTGCCCACAGCTGTCCTAGGCCTGCCTTCTGTGTCGAGGGACATGGTCACCTCCTGGCTTTGCCTGAAGCGAGGGGCGTCTGTTTATGGGTGTTCTCTTCACAAACATAGAACTCTGGGCTCCTGTTAGTGATTCCTGCCCCCCCCCGCCTTTAAAAGGCCCTTCCTGAAAATCAGAGAAGACCCCTCAAAGGGAGAAGTGGTGGGAGTCGGAGAGCCCCCACAGGGGCCCTTAAATGACCCCCTACCCCTCCACCCACCCGCAATTGCTCTCCTCCCTCAGGGCTGCTCAGCATGTGGGTGGCAGGATTTGTTTGCCTGTGACCTGGCTCTTTTCTTCTATCCCCCCATCAGACTGGGACGTTCCCAGGCGCACGGGCTGCCCCATCAGAAGGGCCCTGTGGTCAGCCCAGGAGCTTTCTGTCACCCTGGTCCCTCCCTGCCATCAGTTTGGCCCTAGAAGATGAGAGTTCACTTCTCAAAGCATTCTGGGCCCTGGAGTGGGGCGGTGGCCACAGGACTCAATTCCTGACCACTTTCTGGGCCAGATAGCCTGGTCCCTGGAACCGGGCCAGAGGGGGCTCGGGTCTGGCGCCTCCCTGGGCTTGGTGCCCACCTCTGATCTGGTCCTCTCTGGAGATGGGAGGAGCCCCAGGCCTGGCAACCGGGTCATTTCCCAGGGCCCACAGCTTCCTCACAGGGCTGGCCTGCCCGGGCCTGCTTCTCGGGGGTTCAGGGAGCCGGAGTTCAGTGCTGTCGCTCTCCTTCACTTGGCTGAGCCGAGGGACAGAACTGGCCCTCCACTTTCACTATCAAGGCTCTCCAAGCATGGAGCCATCCCGGGGAGCCACCAGGATGGGCCTTCCTGGGAATCTGCCCAGGGCTTTTTCCCTGGGTTCCTCTGGGAAAAGATCCAGAAAAAGACTGATAGTGTCCCAGCAGAGAGGGAGGGGTGGGGTGGGACCCGGTCCCGCCCAATGGTTAGGAGAAGCCCCTGGGGCTCTGGGAAGCCACGAGGTCCCACCGCAGCCAAGACAGTGGTTCCGTTCCCAGTGGGCCCTGGGGAGGGCTGGCCGGCCTTGTCAATCCCAGAGTCCACTCAGACTCCCGGGATCCTCACTGTGTTCCTGGCCCGCAGGCCAAGTGCAATTTCACGGAGACCCCGGGAGTCACACCCCCTCCAAAAGGTGGGCCTGGAGGCAGGCTGTGAGCACGGAAACCCGCCTGCTGTTCAAGATGGTCAGGAAAGGGGGGCTCAGCAGGCAGGATCCCCACGTCTTCCTCCTCTTCCATCCTGCCCGCCGAGATGTGCCCGTCCCCAACCTATCTCCTGTGAGGGCCAGTGACAGGCCCCTGACCTGTGGTGCCAGGACAGCAGCGGGGCAGGCCGAGCCCAGTGGACCCAGCCATGCTGTGCAGACACGCCAAAGTGGGGTGACAAGTGTGGGCACGGACATTCCAGCCCCGACCTCACCAGGCTGGCCAGGGGGCCAGGAGGACCCCTGTAGCAGCTTTCTCCCCCCACCCCCCACACACTTTGCTGACACATGTCCTCCAGGACCAAAACGAAGGTGACGGGTCCTGGCTTGGCGCCCCCATCGCTGGCCCACAGTAAGCAAAGGCCAGGTTCAAATTCTGGCTCTGGTGCTCACCAGGCCTACAACTTCCCTGCTCTCAGCCCGTTTCCTCTCCTAGGAGATGGTCTTTCTAACACCATCCCCCACAAAGGTCGGTGCCTCTTTGGGGCTCTGCTCAGCGCCCAGTGTGGCCACCACGTCCTGGGCCAGTATCTGTCTGCTTCCCTCCATCCTCTGCCTACATTTTAATTTTTCCTTATGCTCTTATGGACGTCTTCTTCCACGGTGCGGCAGACTGTATTGCAGTTCAAAATTACAGACCACGCCTCCACGGGGACTGTATGCCCAGCTGCATCCATGGCAGGCTTGACCACGTGACCTGCTCTGGCCACTGAAAAGTGAGCAGCAGTGACGTGCGTTGTTTCCAGGCAGAAACTTTCAGAGCCAGTGTGCGGTTGGCCAGGTGTGTCTACCTCTGCCACAGATGACACTGTCCCAGACGGAGGCTCCTCTGTCAGCTGGGGTCCCAGAGTGAGGACGACACAGCAGAGCTGCAGCCACCCTCGAAAAGCAGGGGGCAATTGTAAGACAAGCCTCCGTTGTTGGAAGCCATGGAGACCCGGGGTCGCATCCTACCTGACACACATCATGGCTGTTGGAAGCCTTTCAAGGGGTTCCCGAGAGCTGTTTGTCGGTCTTCAGCTGCTGCTAGGAGCAGTGGAGAATTCCGTGAAATACCGTGAAAATACCGTGCCTCGGGACGTGGCAGCCCCTCACTAGGTGCTCAGTACGTAGTGGATGTCATGGTGACTTGGCATATCTGCACACAGACCAGACTGACAACCGTCGAGCTGATATTCCTCTAATGTGAGCTGTGTGTAGGTGCTGGCTTCATGCAAGTCTCGGGGAAGACCTCCAGTGAATTTGTGGCTTGTGGCCTTCTCATTCATCTTCTGGGACCACTGCCTGCTCCCCTTCCCCACCCTGCTACCACCTGCAAGAGCTGTGTGGACGGAGCGTACTTTGACGAGATTTCCTTGTCTGCCGGTCCTCCCCGCCCAAGGTCAGGTTTCTTAAGCTGAGTGCAGCCGGGGAGAACGGCCAGCAGAGAAACCATGGGCATCTCTCCCCACATCTCCCTGCTGTACTTTCTCCCCATAGACTGAGCCCGTGTCAGTCCCCTCTGCCATTCCAGACCTTTCCCCTCTCCTTTGCTATTTCACTTCTATCCCCTGCAATCACATGTGGCGTGGGGGCCCTAGCACCCTCATAGCACTGGCCTTGCTGTGCTGGCGGTCTTCCGAGTTTTGCCTTCTCAGCAATGTTCCCCTCTCAGCACCCAGCACACGCTAGGTAGACAGTGGGTGCTCAATCAAGACTGGTTCTGCTCTCCTGTGTTGGTGCCTGGTGGCTGGTGGGGCCGTGGCAGGTTAGGGGGCAGCTCTCTGCAGACTGATCCGTGATGGTCAGACCAGGGAAGTGGCGGGAGGCAGGTGCCCCCCACCCACGGCTGTTGGGAGCGGCCTGGCAGAGCCGGCAAGGAGCCGTGTGCCCCCAGGCCTGGGCTCCAGTTTCTCTCCCGATCTCTGCCCTTCTTGCCCACTCCACTCCCGGCAGCTGGGGGCCCCGAGCAGACCAATTCTCTCTCAAAGGATGTTTTTTTAAAAGTTTTTTTGATGAGGAAGATTGTCGCTGAGCTAACATCTGTGCCCATCTTCCTCTATATTGTATGTGGGATGCCACCACAGCATGGCTTGATGAGTGGTGTATAGGTCCGTGCCCAGGATCTGAACCCGTGAACCCCGGGCCGCCGAAGTGGAAAGCGCAAATTAATCACTACGCCACCGGGCCATCCCCAAAGGATGGGTTTTTGTGGTTGAGATTGTTCCCCTCCCCACTGCCCACCAAGGACCAGAGATCAAGGATTTCAACAAAGGAACTCGCAAAAGCCATCTCTCTTTATTTTTCATTCCTGCCGTTCAACCGGTTTGCACAAGCTGAGGATGTGTGGATTTTGGAGGGAAAGGAGGAGCATCTGGGCACAGACCCTCCCGGAAATAGTCTATGCACGCTGCTGAGGCTGGTTAGACTTGAGAAGCAATTTAACAATAAACTCTACAGAATTAGAAATGTACAAAAGTGTCAAGGCGGCTGCTGGCTGGTTTCTTGCCTCCCCATGGGGGTCAGAGTTATGCCCATCAGTCCTGCACAAAGGTCCTGGGGCTGGGAGGGTGGGGTGGTGGGGGCAGCTGGATTCTTCCCCAGACAGGAGCAGTCCTGCTCACCCAGCAGAAGTGTGCCAAGGGACAGGCGCGGGGGTGTGTGCCTGGGTGCCACGGCCCCCTCAGGTTCTGTGGCTTTCGAGCGTCTCTGTGTCCTGCCTTTATGTCCGCCCTTTGAAAGTGTTCATGCAGGTGTAGGTTCCTGAGAATTTGTAGATCTCCTCGAGCGCAGCCTGTGGGAGTATGCTAGGGGCGTGGGGAGGGAGGAAAGAAGATGTTTAGTTGGGGGGACCAGCGGCCAGGTCACAAGACAGCATAGTAGAGAGACGGTTCCCATAGCTCTCCCCCCACTCTCTCCAAGCCACGCACCAGCTCCGCCCCTCCATGGAGGAAGGGCTTTCAGGTAAGTGGATAAACAGCTGTTTACAAGGTAAAGGGTGGGTAGTAGAAACAAACTTTCAAAGACACATTCTTAGTATTTTAGGGCCCATGGGTATCTCAGAGACCAGTTAACGCCAAATGCCATTATTCAACAAATATTTACTGTGAGGCACCGGGTGTCACCTCCTCCACGGAAATGTCCCAGACTCACCCCAGGACTCTCCTTGGGCTCCTCATGGCCCCTGTGCTTCCCCAACAAGCCCTGGTGTCCTCGCTGTTTATTTGTCAAGCCCATGGCTGCCTTTGTGGCAGACATTCCCTCTCTGATCCCGGCCCTTCGCACAGGGCCCGGCATAGAGAAGGCCTCAGTCCATTTGTTGAATCAAATTGAAGGGCCTGGCCCACTCTAGGTGCAAGACGGGAAGGCTCACTTCCAGCTGGAGCTATCTGGAAGGCTTCCTGGGGGTGGTGGCACTAGAGTTGAGCCTGTAAAGATTTCTCCTGGGGAAGGTGAAAAGGGGGCACGGTGCAGGGAATGCGGAGAGAGGTGGCCTCTGCTTCCTGTGGGAAAGTGGTGGGGGATAGAACAGGAAATGTAGGCTGGGGGCGTACTGTGGAGAGCACTGAGATGTTTAGACAAACTTGCTTTTTTCTAGAATGTTCCAAAAGACTTCTAAGAAGCTCCCTAAGGTGGAAGGTGGCAGCCTGGCCTTGGTGAGGACCTGAATCCCTGCTCTGAGGGTCAGGATGGACTGAGGGAGGCTGAGGTGTGGCCCAAATGCCCCCAGGTGCCCCCTGCCCCCCGCCCTCTGCTCTGTCTCTCCAAAGGGCTTTGAGTTTGGAGGAGAAAGGACTGGCTGACGTGCCCCCTCGGTCATGAGGTTTCTGTGCCCACAGCTGGAGTGGCTCCTCAGCTGGGCCACCGAGCTCACTGCAGCGAGAGGGGAGCCTGGTTTCCTGGGCGTTGACTTCTGATGGAGGCACCTGGGTGTTTCGCTTCCTGAAAAGGCCTTCCCGGTCGGCAGGGGTAGGGGGCTGGAGATGGCGGGGTGCCCAGAGGAGCCAGGAGCCCACAGTCACTCGGGGCTCCAGGGCTGAAGCTCTGAGCACTGAGAGGTCCATGAACTGCCTCGGCAGGCTCCTGGAACGGCCCCTTCAGTATGGGACTGGGACGGGAAAGATTTGCTGCCCAAAGTCTGGAAAGTTCTAGGGGAATGTGATGCTGGGCAAGTTCTGGAGGAGGACTGTCTCCTCTATCACACCTCCCTCCATGGGGTGGTCTGCCTGGTACATCCCACCTGACTAGCACTCTGACGTTTCTGCGACTCCAGAGCCTTTGACACTGAGATCCTTGTCTTCCCCATTAGATGAAACTTCCTGAACGCTGGGGCCTAGTCTTAGCCTCTAGAACAGCGGTTCTCAAAGTGTGGTCTGGGAATCCTTGGGGGTACTGGAGATCTCTTCAGGGGTCTGTGAGGTCCAGCTATTTTTATAAGAATACTCTTCTCATTATAAAAATTTGCCTTTTTCACTCTCATTCTCTCACAAGTATACAGCCGAGTTTTCCAGAGGCTACAGGACATGTGACATCACAACAGATAAAAATCAGAAGCAGATATGAGAATCCAGTTGTCTTCAATTAAGCCAGAAAATAAGAGCTTTGCAAATACGTAAAATGCCATTCTTCTCACTACGTTTATTTTTATTTTTGGAAAATATACTTACGTTTCATAAAAATATCATATTTACATTAACATGGAATGGCTTTGTTATTGCTATTTATAAATGAATAAATAAATATTTTAAATCCAAACAAATGTATAAACCTTGTAAAACTGTTCTCAGTTTTAATTTCTAATACAGTAAATAGTGACAGATACCACTCATAAACAAAAGGTTTTTGGGTTCCTCAATAATTTTTTTTTTTTTTTTTTTTTTGCTGAGGAAGATTCACCCTGAGCTAACATCTGTGCCAGTCTTCCTCTATTTTGTATGTGGGTCGCTGCCACAGCATGGCTTGGTGAGTGGTGTAGGTCCATGCCCGGGATCCAAACCCGGGCCACTAAAGTGGAGCATGCCAAACTTAACCACTAAGCCACGGGGCTGGCCCCTGGGTTCCTCAATAATTTTTAAGACTCTAAAAGGGTCTTGAGACCAAGTTGGAGAACCGCTGCTCCGTAGTAAGGATGGTAAATCCATGGCACACAGGCCCTCACTTCTCATTTCCACGCCCACGGCAGACATGACTAATCGATCACATGTGTACCTTCTCCTGCCTGAGGCCTCTTCCCCCCAGGGTCTGCTGGGAGAAGGGGAAATGGTGAGCACAGGCCTGACCCAGAGCTCTCCCCCAACCCCATACCTCTTCAAGATAATGAGGGCGTGCATCGTCCATGGGAGCAGGAGGAGGGCCTGATTGAGCTGCACAGCTTCCACCGTCCTCCGGGCCACCGTCTCTGGCTTCAGTGGGGGGAAGAGGTTGGGGAACCTGAGGGCAGGAAGAGACGATGTGGGTTTCTCCTAGAGAAGCCGGGGCGTCTGCTGAAGGCCTCTGCGGCTGACGGGTCTGGGTCAGCCCGTTGGCTTCTCCTGTCTGGGAGACCTGAGACCGGTTTGGAATACTCTCCCCGCCTCCCCTGCCTCCCCCAGAAGTGTGGGGAGTCCCTCACTCCCTTGTCCTCCCAGTGTCTCCCCTTGGGTACTGAGGACTTTGAGCCCACCCACCGGGGCCCCTTCTCCAGAGCACTCCCGAGGGCTCCTTTAGATCACGTCACTGCCCGGCTCTAACCCTCCCTGGGCCCCCAGCGCCGCTGCCCCCGCTTCCTCCCGGCCCTGCCTACCACCGGACCCCCCTCTTCCCTTCCCACTCTGCTCCAGAAGTCCTGGCCAATCTTGCTGCTCCTGTCACTTCAGCTCTTTCCCATCCCAGGGCCTTTTACCAGCTGGCCCATGAGCCTGGCTCCCTCCTCCGCCCGTCCACTCAGAGTGGCCTCTGACTCGTCCTCCTGCTGATTTCTGCCTTAACCGCATCTAGGATGGCCCTGCCTGTTGGCTGGTTTGCTTATGAATGGCCTGTCTCCCCATCAGACTGGGAGCTCCCCCAGGGCAGAGGTCTGGTTGGTCTTCCTCCCTGTTGTATACCCTGTGTGCAGTGCCCAGCACACAGTAGGTGCTCAATAAATGCTTGCTGAGTGGATGAACACTGAATGACTTGCCGTTCCCCCACTGTGTCCTGCGCGTCCTGCCTGGAGGCAGGGGCTCCGCCGGGGATGCCCTTCTCTGCCCAGCTTGCTGGTTCACTCCCTCATTCACTGATTCATTCCGCACTTACAGAGTGCTTTCCACGGGGTTCATAAAGGAACGCATGATTGAATACGCAAACATCAGGGCCTTCTCAGGCCTATTCACAGGCATCTGACCCGAGATCCTAGAGTGATAAGTGCCAGGCCTGGGCTAAGTGCTCAACAGGAATCATTCACCCCAATTCACAGAGAGGGAGACTGAGGCTCCGGGGAGCTGGTGGGGGACTAGGGATTCAAACCCGGGCTGCACGAGCCCCAGGCCAATGCTCCGTCCCCGCCCTGGCTTGCTGCTTGTCCCGCTCCTCCTGGGCCTGTAGGTGCAGGGCTGCCGCTGCTGGCTGTGACCTCAATCCCACAAAGGGCTTGTGAGCTGTTCTGGCACCAGGAGGATTACAGGTGATGAGTCACCTGGGTCTGTGTCACCCTAAGCAAAGCGCAGCTCTTGGGCTCCTGGCGCAGGCGTGGTTGGGGTCAAGAGTCCTGTGCTTCCTTTGCTATCAGGATGTGCGGCTGAGATGCCCACAGCCCTACAGTCTGCAAGGGCCAGCCTCTGGGGTCCTGCAGAGACGAACGTGTCCAGGCAGCTCACTGATATTGGAACCCTGTAGACATGGCGGACAGTCTGGTTCTCCAGCCCCCATCTGGCCAGTCCTGCTGCTTGGGGGAAGGGAAGACAGGATGGACAGACCACGCTCCGTGGGTTCAGGGGGACCTTTCCGGGCAAGAACCCTGCAGGAGAACCTGACAGAGAATGCCTCGCGCTCGTCTGCTGTGGGCCTTTCTCCTCTCCCTCCACGGTGGGGGGGTTGGGTAAATGGGAAGCTGGCAGAGCTATTCGCTCCCACGGAGGCAGCACGAACTCCTGGAAAGAGTATGCTCAGCCAATTTCCCTCTGTGTGGTCCTGGGCAGGTTACTTCACTTCTCTGAGCCTCAGTTTCCTGTCTGTAAAATGGGGATAAGAGATCTCTCACAGGGTTGCCGCGGGCCAAACGCGGAAGCGTTTGCAAAGTGTCTGGTGTAACTGGATCAATGAATCGCAATTTACAAACACCACCACCCACCTAGAGGGCCACTTTTGCCGGAAAACCCATCAATTTTGTCCTAAACATCTGTCTCCCACCCTCAACCCTGGGAAGCTGCTGAGTGTGGTTGGGAAGGAAGCCAAGGCTTTTCTCCTTCTTTTCGCCTTTCAGGAAACGGGAGTTGGTTAAGCATCAGTCATCCTTTTACTACTCTTCCCCCAAGCCCTGGGGCTCACCTGCACAACCACAGGTAACTAACCTTCCCCGAGCGCATACTACTCGCCAGGCAGGCTAGCTGATTCACACAGGAGCTCAGCTAACTCGTGAAGCAGGGGGTGTTATCAGTCCCTTCTTACAGATGAGGAAACCGAGGCACAGAAAAGCTAAGTGACTTGCCCAAGGTCCCGCAGAGCAGGGATGTGGCCCCAGGCAGTTTGGGCCCATACTCTGAACCACTGTGGAAACATGACATGGGGGAAACCTTTCATTTCCTTCTGAAAGTGGTGGCAAGGAAACTACGCCAGAAGGTGAAGTAGACACACGAGCGCTGGTCTGTGAATGTCCCGACCACTTCTGCACTCAGGGTGCCCAATTAAAACCTCAGATTACCACTGCTGCACTTTCAACCAATATGCATGTATTGAGCACCTCCTGTATGCCCAGATGAGAAGAAACCAAACCAAGACGTTATGGGAGAAAAAAACCAACATGGAACATTCATAGTCATTAGCCCAGCCTCCTCTAAATTCAGAATCTATGATAATTTGCATCCAAGTCCAGTGGAAATACATACTTCTGTGATAAACTGAAGATATGGTCTGCTAGGAAGATTAATAACACATGCGTTTATGAAGATGTTTATCGTTAGTAAAAATAATAAGAGCAGCAGTTGGTTACTGAGCATCTAGAATGCCCGGGGCTCTGCACTAGATACGTTACATGTGTTATTTCTAATTCTCCCAATAATCCTACGAGGTAAATATTATTTCCACTGTTTTACAGACAAGCAAAGTACAGCTCAGAGAGGTAACAAAACTGGCTCAAGATTTCACAACCAAACAGGTGTGGTTCAAAACCAGGTGTTTTTGATTCTTGACCACCAAAACCACACTCATCCCTCTCAATAATAAGTAGGGTGTATCGAGAGATTCCCACATGGCACGCACCATGCTGAAGGCGTTCCCAACCGTCTCACTGAATTCTCGCCATGCCCCTTCCACGTCATCCTCACTTTCGCAAGAAGCTGATACATATCATTTAGAAGGCAAATTTAATATTACATGCTGCATTGCAAAAAACAAGGAAATGGTTTTCGGATAATTCCTCATTTTCATTTAGCTATAACCTTATGCCTTTTCACAAGTGCGTATCATTACAGCACCATTTATGGGGCACTGGCTGTGTAGCACATACGGTGTTCCACGTCGGATCCCATTTTATCCTTATCACAGACCCCTAGGTGTAGACATTCTCACCATCCCATTTTACAGATTAGCAGTGGAGAGCGAAGTAGGATGTAACGGGACCCAAGGTCACAAGGTACATTGTAGGTACAGGTGAGTGGGCCCCTCGGGTGCCTGGCGCCAAAGCAGAATCTCTAAACCAGTGGTCCCCGTTCCCGTTGACCTAACTGGCCTGGAGGAGGGGTGGCTGGGCTTCAGTATTTCTTTAAAATGAGCTATAATTTGCATACAATAAAAGGCATAAATCTTAAGTGTATAGCTTGATTAATTTTACTTATGTACCGACCACCCAGATCAAGAAGAGAGAATATTTCTAAAAGCCTAGAAAGGTCCGTCTAGCTCCCTCCCAGGTGATATCCCTAGCCTTCCAGGGTGGCTACTGTTCTGATTTCTCTCATCATGGCCAAGTTTTGCTTGTTCTAGAACTGCACACAAACGGAATGTGCTCTTTTGTCTCTCGCTTCTTTCACTCAGTGTAATGCTGTGAGATTATCCATGTAGCTCACGTATCGACACTCTGTTCTCTTTGGATAGTTGGGTAGTAAGTATTCCACTGCATGCACGTGGCATGGGTACTTTGTAAAAGCCCCCTGACCCGAGAAGCAGGACCCTTAAGCACTACAGTGTCCCACTGCCTTGCAGATGGAGAATCAGGTACGAGACCCCAAAGCCAAAGATGAAGGGCTGCTGGGTTATTTTTAAGTTTTAGCTCTCTGTGCATAACAAGCCTGTCCCCTGGTCCAGTCTGCTGGTGGGACCCGCTCACTGACCTGACCCTCATGCCCTGGAACATCTCGGTGCTGGTGTGGAAGGGCAGCACGGTGGTGGCGCTGACGCCCGGACAGTCCAGCAGGCCCAGCGTCAGGCTCTCCATGAAGGCGAAGGCCGAGGCTTTGGACGTGCAGTAGTCGATGGCGCCGGGGATGGCGGACAGCGCCAGCACGGAGTTGAGACACACGATGTGGCCGTTCTGCAGCTCCAGCATGCGCGGCAAGAAGGCCTTGGTGGTCTGGGGGCGGGCGGGCGGCGAGGTCAGCGTGGAACGGCTGCAGCTTCCCCCCGCCCCTCCACCCCTCTCTCAGGGAGGACAGAGCCCCCCGGACACAGGCACTACTCCTGTGACTGAGCCCTCCCGGGACGGGAGGGGGCCGAGGGCTGCCTGCTCCCGGGCACCGAGCTCCACATCCCAGAAAGGCTGGATGTCTTCTAGGGCCGGTCATCCCTCGTGTCCGGCCGCCTTGTCCTCGGACGTCCCCCTGACCCACGCCCAAGCCCTAGTGAGCCTCTCCCACTTCCCTTATGGCACCCGGGCTCCCTAGGGGAAGGAACACGTCATTGTCATGCCCAGAGCTGGCTCTGGCCCAGGACAGCCCTTACCCAGAATTGGCCCAGGGTGTTGATGTGCTGGGACTTGAGGAGGGCGTCATCGTCGCTATCCATCAGGCTCTTCCCGTGGACCACAGCGGCGTTGTTCACCAGGATGGTGATGTCGCCCACCTGCGGGTGCGAGGGAGCCGCAGGGCCGTTAGGGCCGCCAGCCCCAGTGGCCTGAACCTTTAGGGGCGAGACCTGGCCCCACCACCACCGGCCGTGCGGCCTCAGGCAGCCATATCGCCTCTCTGAGCATCAGTCTTGATGTGTAAGATGGAGCTAATAACCGCACCAGGGTTGTTCTGAGCATTAGAAATAATTTATGGCAGATAATATACCTGGCACAGAGCACATTTATAATAAATGAGGTTATTATTACATAAAAATAGCTAACATTTACCATGTGCCAGACACTCCACAGGGTGGTGTTTGCTCTCTTGGAGCTCATTGATACACTCAGTCTAAATAGATGGCTGGAGTCAGGAGAAGGATTTTCCCGGCAGGCAATGGGACATGTGCCCCCCACCAGGGTCTGCGATGGAAACTCATAAGGTCTAAACTTCCAAAGGGGACAACAGGTGATGATTCTTGTTATGTAATCAACCCACATCTTAATCCCTGTCTCCTGCAACACAGACACGCAGGCACACGCAAAAACTAGGCCAGCTACGCAGGAGAGTCCCCAGAGGCACCCCAGAAACAGCCATTCTGCCATAAGCGACGCTCTCTCCCAGGCCACGTGAGGATGTTCTCTTTGGCTGGCATCCCCCTGTGTCCGGCCGAGCCGAGGACAGACCCTCCCAGGTTACTCACCTTCTCCCGGACAGCTTTGGCCGTCTGGTACACCTCCTCCCGGTTGCCCACGTCACAGATGAAGTAGTGGCACTCGGTGCCCATCTGCCGAATCTCCTCTGTTGTCTCCTTCAGGCATTTCTCAGTCCGGCCCCAAAGAACAATCTAGAAGGAGAGAATAACAGCACTGAACAGGTGGTCATTAAGCAAGCCATCGTGAATGCCATCAGAAATTCAGCATTTAAAGTAATTGGCCCAAGGGCTGGCCTCCTTGCTTCCACCCAGAGTACACAGAGCAAATTAACAATGTGATTTTTTTAAAGGGATATAGCCTAGTCTGAAGTGACCCAATAGTTTCTGAGCCCATTTATGACCAATCTATTGATGTGTTATTTGCAAGTCTTTCCTATATATTCCTTCCAGCAGGACGCCTCCTGCCAGCTCAATTCCAGTTGTCTACATGGTAGATAGAAGCAATAGCGGAGCTCTTTCTGTACGATGTTCCAGAATGCTCTCAGTTGGGAACAAGCTGGCCTTCTCACTAGTTGGGTCTAGAGCCAGGCTTATGGGCACCAGCCGTTGGAAGGCACTGGGAGGTTGCGGCTGTGAGGTGCGCACAGATGCAGCGGAGCCTTCCACCTAGCTGGGAGGGAGCGCGGGACGAGAGGCTCCCTCTGGAAGGAAACACTGCCTCGACCCCGCAGGTAATAAACGCGGGACTCATTACACCAGGAGGTGACCCCAGCAGGACCAAGACGTGGATTCTTAAAGGGGTTGGACACATTTATGAACCGCTGGCCATGAAAGGCTCAGAAGAGAAGCCTGGCTCATTCTCAACCTTGACCTACACAAGAATGACACACCTCCCCACGACGTGTTGTTGGGTCCAGTGAGGCCCCTGTTGGTAAAAGGGTCAATGACTGGGGGGACAAGAACCCTAACTGAGACTCAGCTTAATCAGCACAGAGGGAGAAAGGCCTGGGCTGGAGAGGATCAGACGAAGGAAGAGATAAAGCCTCCTTGGGGATTAGGCTAATGGGTTTCTATTTTTGTTCCTTCTCTTTCTTTTCAAAATTATCAGTGAAACTCCACCTTTAAAAATAAAACCCGGGCCGGCCCGGCAGCACAGTGGTTAAGTGCGCGCTCTCCGCTGCGGCGGCCCGGGGTTCGCAGGTTCGGATCCCGGGCGCGCACTGCTGCACCGCTTGGCAAGCCATGCTGTGGCGGTGTCCCGTATAAAGTGGAGGAAGATGGGCACGGATGTTAGCCCAGGGCCAGTCTTCCTCAGCAAAAAAGGGGAGGATTGGCATCGGATGTTAGCTCAGGGCTAGTCCTCCTCACAAAAACAAAACAAAACAAAACAAAACCAACACAGAAACCCCAATGTGAGAAACCAGTAGAAGGAATAAATTGCATGTCCTACTCTGTAGTTTCTTCCTCTCTGAGAACAGAAAGCCTGTGTTGGGAAGACGAGCACTTCCAGGGGAGAGTACAGATAGAGCTCCAATCACACCAGACCTGAACCCAACTGATTCCTGTCTTTTGCTTTGTGACATGGTACAGAGGAAAGTCACACAGATAAGCAGCTGTTGGTGGTAGCAGTTTATCGACTGTTTACCTTGAAATATCAGAACTTTCACTTCAGTAGAAAGGGCTCCAAATGGGTGTAGCTGGCAGGACACACACACGTGCTGGTGGTCCCCAACGGATCTGATTTTTTTACTAGAGTTTTTTAAACTTTTGAAATATTTTTTAAAAGAAAATAAAAGTGTTTTCTCAACCCCTGAAACATCTCTGGGAAAGCCCAGTTCAAAACCCCACCCAGTTCAACCACTTTATTTATTTTGATTGAAGTCTTGAAATACAGGAAGGGTTTTACAAGGCAGGATTCCATCAGTGGCTCTCCATGACCACAAAAGTCCATCAAGGGCAAACAGACTGCCATTAGACAGGCTCCAAGGGACACTGCCTTGTCTGTTGAACTAAAAACAGACTTAGACTGTGTTCCTCCAGGAGATGCTGGGAGATTCACTTCATGGAGGAGAAAAGACACAAACATCTGTTCTAAGATGGCAATTTGGTGTGGGCGTCCTCCATTCCGCAAGACCCCACCCTTGCCTGGTAGTCATTGTCACCCTAGTTTCCTGCCATCCTCCCTTGTCACCCCATCTGTCTGTCTACCCCTCCTTCCTCCTAACCATCCATCCACCCATCCACCCACCCAATCTTTCTTTCCTTCTTCCTCTCATCCTTCCATCCATCCATCTATCCATCCATCCATCCACCCCCCCTTTCCTCCTTCTACCCAGCCCACCCCACCATGCAACCATCCATCTAATTTCTGAGTATGTCAGCCTAAGGTGAAGGTAATCCTTGGCCTCCTTTCTCTTGCTCTCGTCCCAGCCCAACCACATCCCACCTCCAGCTCATATGGGGAACACAACCCCAGGGCTTGCACAGTCCCCTAGGGTCTTGCTGAGGCAGAGAGAGGTACCTTTGGGGACTCTGAGAACTTCTGGACAAGTCGACAGAAAGGGGAAGCTTAAAGCCAGGGGGCTTGTTGGAAGGTGCAGGGGTCTGGACGCCTGGAAGCACAAGTGATCACCTTAGAGGGTCTGCAGCAGTGGCCCAGATGGGGTGCCCTTCATTCTGGGAACCCTGGGTTGCTTCTCAGCACCAATAGGTGTGCATGGGGTTCCAGTGGAAGGGCACCAAGGGCCAAGGGGTTCCTGGTCCAGATAACTGTTCTGCCCCCCCCCCCCCCCAGTTCTCAGGTGGGGTGAAGAGGGCAGGATCTAAAACCACCCACCCCACCCCGGTCTGCCCAGGAAACCGGCAGTCAGGGAACCAGGGAGGCCAGCACTGTCTACACGGCTGGAGGGACGCCCTGGAGAGGGAAACGGGCTGGGGTGAGGGAGGTGAAATGAAGGCTGTGCCCCATCATTTTCCATGGGCAGGGGATACACCCAGGTGGCACCCTGAGGTTCGGCCATTTCCCTTTGGGGGTCTGTTGGGGATGCCCCTTGTGGGCTGGGGGCTGGCCCCCTCATGCTCTGTGCTCAGAGCCCCCACCTCTCCCTGGGCACAGTGACAAGTCTGCTTTCTGCCCTCCTCACCCCAACCCCACTGGGCTGGGAACCCCCTGAGGGCCTCGGTTAGGGCTTGTTCATTATCATATCCCAGTGCTCAGCAGGGTATGTGCTGTTTGTTGAGTGAATGAATGCAAGTTCAGGATCACAGATGGGATGGTGTGGGAGGTAGTTACACGGCCTCTCTAAGGCTGAGACCATCCCGTCATCCTTGACTGAGCCATTTAAGGTCCCAGAACGTTCAATACAGACCTACTTGGACCAAGAGTCAGTGAGACCTGGGAAAGCGCTGAGAGCCTCAAAACCACCCTGGGGCTGAGCTGTGAGGTGGGGAGCCAGGTCTGAGGCTAGGACCCTGGAAGCAGGGCACGGGGTTAGTCTCAAAGGAAAATGAGGCTCAGGCTGGTGTGTGTGCCTCGCTGTGTGTCTCTCTGTGAGCATGTGCATGTGTGAGTGTGAGTGTGTGTGTGCACGGGCCCACAGCCTTTCGCGCTGCTGCACCTTTCCTCAGGCCCTTGGTGGATGCTCAGAGTCCCCGGGGAGCCAGGCTGGGCGTGGTCTGTCTTAGGACCCAGGTGCGTCTCCATGGTGACGAGGTGGCCGGGGCTGGTCCACTGGGATGGGCAGTGAGGGAGACAGCTGCGCAGAGGGAGCGTTCAGAGCTGCTCAGCCGCTGTCCTTCCTGGCTCCTCCTCCTCCAGTCCCCTGCCCGACCCCTCTGGGGACCCAGAGTCACTGCCCAGGAAACTGGCAGGTACAGCCCAGCAGGCCTGCCCAGACGGCTCCTGCCCAGACTCACCTGGGCTTGACCTGGGACGGCCGACAGGACACAAGTCCCACCCGGTGCCAGAATGAGGGAGAGGACTGGCGGGCTGGAGGCAGGGGTGTGAGGGGAGGGCGGGGTAGGAGCCCGGGGAGGGGGCAGATTTATGGGCCCTGAGAACCCAGGACAGCTCGTCTTAATTAACTGCCAGGACAGGGAGCAGCTGGGGAGGGTCAGCGGCTGGGATTTACTCCTAAGCCGGGTTTATAAACAGGGGCTCAGGGGGGCTCACGCGCCGGCCCCCTCCGCTGGGGGAGACGGTTAGCTTCTGTCCTTTGAGCCCCGTGACCGGCGAGGGGGAGGGAAGGGGAGAAAGACCTCTGGCCTCCAGGGCCGCAGCCCACCCCGGCCAGGGGTCCCCCCCTCCCCCCCCCGGAGCACAGGCACGGGCTCCCGCCTTCCCTCCCTCAGATCCGCCCTCGCGCAGCCGGCGAGCCCGGGCCCCACGCGGCCCCCAAAGCCGGAGGCCAGTGTCACCCACTCTCTATACCCAGGAGACTGTGGCCCAGGGGAGCCGAGTAACTGGCCCAAAGTCACACTCCGTGGAGGGGAGCAGGATTTGAACCCAGAGCCTTTCTCCTCCACAGAGGCCCCCCCGAACCCCACGGGGGACACTCCGAGCTTTGAGAACCCTGCTCCCCAGTCCCTTCTCCTGCTTCGTCTCCTCCACGGCCACGACGGCCCCATCCACCTGCTCCCCAGGACCGCACGCAGGGCCTGCTGTGGGGATCCAACAGACAACCAAACAGACATGGCCCCTGCCTCCGGGAGCCCACGTTCCAGCGGGGGAGACAGCCAAGGAATGAGAACACAGCCGGACACAAATTACGGTGAGTGGGATAAAGAAAAAACGGGGGAACCTCAATTAAATTGGGGGATTTATGAGGTCGCTACATTACGCCCATTGTATAGATAAGGAAACTGCAGCTCAGAGAGGCTAAGTAACCTGTCTGAGGTCACACAGCAACTGAATGGCAGAGCTGGGATTTGAACCAAGGTTTTTCACCACCATTCACTCTTCCAGTAGGAAAAAAGCCATTTCCTCTCTTCCTGGGGTCTTGTGGGCTTAGGCACACAGGAGCTGGCACCCACTGAGTGTTTAGTGTGTGTTCTCTGTTATTATTTCCCATGGAGAGGAAGGGCTGAGAAAATCCCGGCACAGCCCCTTGATACACCCTCTCCTGGGGCCATTAGAATGACGAGCGACCATGACAGGAAAAAATGCTCTGGGGTCTAATGTTCAGAACAAAAGGGTGCAGCGTTATCCGTATAGGGTAATCTCCACCTAAAAACCTAACAGGTCCATGGAAGTCACTGGGCTACACGGGAACAGGGGTGGTCTCGGGGTGGGATCATGACTGACTGTCGCGTGCTTCTTTATGCTTGTCTGTACAGGCAGAACTGTCTCTAAAGGACAAGCACCATTATTTACGATCATAAAACAGGCGGAATAGGGGCTGGCCCCGTGGCTTAGCGGTTAAGTGCGCGTGCTCCGCTACTGGCGGCCCGGGGTTCCGATCCCGGGCGCGCACCGACGCACCGCTTCTCCGGCCATGCTGAGGCCGCGTCCCACATACAGCAACTAGAAGGATGTGCAACTATGACGTACAACTATCTACTGGGGCTTTGGGGGAAAAATAAACAAAAAAAAATTAAAAAAAATAATAAAGTTAATTATATATAAAAAAAAAGAGCTGCGTGAACTTGGAAAACCCACTTATGCTCTCTGTAAATGAAGGATATTAAAGTACCCACTTTGAAGGGCGGCTGGGGGGATGAAGAAACGACACGATGAATGCAAGCTACTGTTATCATTACTATTATTATTATTAACCCAGGAACAGAAATAGATGCCCCCTTGCTTGCAGAAGATCCCACTGTCCCCCACAAAACTGGAGTCATCAGGGTGACGACGGCTGAAGACCCCAACTGGGGCTCCTCTGCCCTGCCTCTAGACCAGCCTTGACGGGGCAGATCGCAGAATCTTAGGAGCTCTCCATTCCTATCCTTCCACCCGACTCAGGACACTCCTCTGTCCAGCCCCGGCCCAGGAAGGTGGAGACCAGTGCCAACGCTGTCCCGCTGCGCAGCGGGCTGCAGGTCACCCAGGAGGAGGGTTTCTTGGCAGGAGAGGTTCTCACACTGAGCTCTGGGGAACCCTGGGGTTCTAGTGGGGAGGCTCGGGGGCTGCAGAGGGCTGGGTCCTGGTAGACAGAGTCCCAGGCACCCCCCAGGTCATCCCAGTGGCACCTTTATTAGGCTTCTATAACAGTTATTTCTACAAAGATTCTGTTGCTAAAAAAAAATAATAAAGTTTGAATGCTCTCGCTCTCACGGCCCTTTCCAGGACAGGTTTTTTTTCTGGGAATGAAACTGTTGGATGCTCCTGTCACTCACTGGGGGTGCTGGCCTGTCACCCCATACACCCCAACAAGCCCACTAGCCCTTCTCCAAAGACAACTCTTCAAAATCGACGGCAGTCATCAGGTACCGCCTCGAGACATTTCCAGACTCTAATCTTCCCACCTTTCCTCCAGGGAGCCCTGTTTCCAGACTCCACACGTCCCTGTCCCCACCCTGCCCTTTGTGCAGCCTCAGGTTCATTACCTGTGCCCACCACTGACCTGTGACCCCAGCGGGTCAGAGGTGACAAAGCCACTGAGCCTCTCTGTTAGGGACTTAGGCTAGAGCGTGTCTTCCCTGCCTCTTCTGGCTGCCGAGCTGCCCGAGCGACCAGCAGGACTTCCCCACACAGCCGTGCACAGTAGGCTCACACTGGCTTCGTGCCCTGCTTGGGCCTGCCGAGAATGTTCCGGCTCCCGCCAGCTCAGCTGTTGGAGGGGATTGTTATGAAGCTCCTCAAATTAGATCAGCCAGCGGTGTCCTCCTCCCACAGTCCCTGACCGCAGCCTGGAGCTGGGCAGTGACTTCCCCTTGGCTGACGTCCAGCCTGGACCCGGCCGCTGGGAGTCACAGGGATGACCACGTGCGCGCGCTACCTGCCCGTGCCATGCTGGGCACCCGCTGCAGTCTCCCACCCGGTCCTCTGACGGCACCGGGAGGGAGGTATTGCGCCCATTTTGTACACAAGAAAACTGAGGCACGGCACGGCTATGCGGTGCACCCAAAGTTACTCAGTCGGTGGGCGGCAGAGCTGGGCCTCCACCCTGCTTGGTCTGATGCCCAATCCTGCACCCCCGGCCACTGTACTTCACCTCCAGGAGCAAAGTGACCCTGAAGAAGGACATATCCATTCATTGCACTCTCTCGAGCACATGCCACACGACAAAGACTGGACAGCGAGGCATCCACTCCTAGAGAAGGAAGGATAGACGCTCATGGTCTGTCTTTTTTTTTTTTTTTTTTTTTTAAAGATTTTATTTATTTATTTTTCCCCCAAAGCCCCAGTACATAGTTGTCTGTCATAGCTGCACATCCTTCTAGTTGCTGTATGTGGGACGCGGCCTCAGCATGGCTGGAGGAGTGGTGCCTCGGTGCGCACCCGGGATCCGAACCCGGGCCGCCGGCAGCGGAGCGCACGCACTTAACCGCTAAGCCACGGGGCCGGCCCGCTCATGGTCTTGCTGACCACGTTTTTGCTGAGTGGGTGACAGTGACGATCCTCACCCCACTGTGAGGACACTGGGAGCCTTCAGAGGCTGTGGTGGGAGAACTGATGAGGACAGGAGCTGCTCTCCTGAGCACGGGTCAGCACGGTGCCCAGGGCTGGGGTGGGGGGCTGCCAGGAGCATCCTCGGTTCCCCAAGTGGGCACTCACCATCGCCAGAGCTAACGTGTCCTGGGCTCTCCCGGTGTGCTGGGCCCTGCAGATCTAGTCCTCATGACGGCCCCGGGGTGTGTAATGGCTGGACTTGTGTCCCCAAGAACCTATGTCCAAGTTCTAACCCTTGATACCCGTAACTGTGACCTTATTTGGAAAAAGGGTCTTCGCAGATGTGATTAATTAAGGATCTTGAGACGCAATCACCCTGGATTAGGGTGGGCCCTAAATCCACTGACAGGTGTCCCTATAAGAGACAAGAGAGACACACAGAGAAGAGCAGAAGTCATGTGAAGATGGAGGCAGAGACTCGAGCGATGCTGCCACAAGCCAAGGGGCACCAGGACCACCAGGAGCTGGAAAAGGCTGGGAAGGATTTTCCCCTAGAGCCTCCGGAGGGAGTGTGGCCCTGCCGCCACCTTGATTTTGGACTTCCAGCCTCCAGAATGGGGACAGAATAAATTTCTGTTGTTCTGAGCCACCGAGTTCGTGGTCATCGGTCGTGGCAGCCGCAGGATCTAATACAGGTGGGTTCCCTTATCCTCACTATGGATGCGGCACAGAGAGGCCTGGCCCAGGGGCCCCAAGGCAAGTAAGCAATGGAACCCATGACCTCCTCCACTGCGCTGCTCGGCGTTGGAAGGTGCCCAGCTCTTTTTTCCCCATGAAGACTCTTACTGTCTCACATTAATTGTTTCCTCTCATCCTACGCCCAACCCATTCAGTCCAACCTCTGAAATCCAGAAGCTGATCATTTCTTGCCTCCTCCATGGCGGCCACTCTGGGCTCAGCCCCCATCACCCCCGACTTGGACCACAGCAATGGCCCAGACAGGTCTCCCTGCTTTGACCCTTGCCCCGTTGCCCCTGCCCCTGCCTCGGTCTATTCTCAACACAGCAGCCAGAGAGCGATCCTTCTAGAACGTCAGACCTTGCCATTCTGCTCACAACTCCCAGTGGCTCCCATCTCACTCAGAGTGAAATCTACACTCTTTCTATGACCATGGGCCCTTTCCAATCCCATGTACTCCCATGTCTCTGTCCTCAGCAATTCCCCTCCCAGGGCTGTCTGGTCTCCTTGCTTGCATAACCACCTCATCCACTTCTACCTCAGGGCCTTTGCACCAGCTGCTCTCTATCTTCTTCCCCCAAGCAGCCCTCTCCCTGTGCCTTCTCTTCTTATAGGTTCCACTCAAGTGTCTCTTTACCTGCGAGGCCTTCGTGTAAAATGGTCCCCACCCCCACAGACACTCACTCCCTGATCCTATCCCTGCTTTTTAAAAATAATTTTTGATTAATAAACTTTATTTTTTAGAGCAGTTTTAAGTTCACAGCAAAATTGAGCAGGAGGTACAGAGATTTCCAGCATACCCTCTGCTCCCTCACACGCGTAGCCTCCTTCATTATCAACATCGGCACCAGATGACACATTTGTTACAACTGATGAACCTACACTGACACATCCTTATTACCCAAAGTCCACAGTTTACATTAGGGTTCACTCTTGGCATTGTACCCATAGAATTATGGGTTTGGACAAATGTGTAATGACATGTATTCACCACTGCAGTATCTTACAGAATAGTTTCACTGCCCTAAAAATCCCCTGGGTTCCACCTATCCATCCCTCCCCCACCCCCTAACCCCCGGCCACCACTCATCTTTTTATTGTCTCCATAGTTCGGCCTTTTCCAGAATGTCATGTAGTTGGAATCACACAGTGTGTAGTCTTTTCAGATGGGTGTCTTTCACTTCGTAACATGCATTTAAGGTTTCTCCATGTCTTTTTTTTTTAAAGATTTTATTTATTTTTATTTTTCCCCCCAAAGCCCCAGTGGATAGTTGTGTGTCGTAGCTGCACATCCTTCTAGTTGCTGTATGTGGGACTCGGCCTCAGGATGAACGGAGAAGTGGTGCCTCGATGCGCACCCGGGATCCGAACCCGGGCCACCAGTATCGCAGCGCGCGCACTTAACCACCAAGCCACAGGGCCGGCCCTCTCCATGTCTTTTCATGGCTTGATAGCTCATTTCTTTTTAGTGCTGAATAATGTCCCATTGTCTGGAAGTACCACAGTTTATTTGTCCATTCACCTCCTAAAGGGTGTCTTGGTGGCAAGTTTTGGCCATTATGAATAAAGCTGCTATAAATATCTGTGTGCAAGTCCCTGCTTTTTCACTGCCCAGATCTCTTCTTTTCCAGTCGCTGAGACACACGTCCCCCTCCATGATGGATGCCTCCTGTCCTGGAGGCTAGAAGGCACGCCCCTCAAAACCTAATACCACCACCTGCCAAGAGCCACGTCTGCAGCAACTGCTCAGACACCGTGCGTGACCACTGGGCTAAGTCCCCATCTCATCCCTGGGTGTAAGTCTTGTGAATGTTTTGGTTCTGGGACCACTGGGAAAACCGTCCAGGGAAACCGTCTCCAAGGCTGACTCTGAGGGAGAGCAGAACGACTCACTTCGAGCCAGAAACCGTGGGCTGATGTGTCTTTTCCCACACAGTGACAGCCTACAAGATGGGTCCAGGCTGCGCCTCCCTCCGTCTGCCCTCAGACCGTACTGGTGTGCAAAACACAGGGTGGAGAAACACGGGGCTGGAGAAACTCAGGCCGGAGTCACTGCGTGAAGCCCCAAGACCTCTGCCTCAGTTCCTCCACCTGGCTCTCCTGGTGGAGACGCCAGGTGACCTTGCGGGGGGGTGCCGAGGAGCGGGGAGGGGAGCCAGCATTTACCCACCACTCTCTAGCAGGTGCACGTCTTCATATCACCCTGCTGAGAAGTGGGACCATCAGTCCAGGGCACGGATGAGGCTCAGACGGGTGAAGTAACCTACGCAGGCGGCACCACCAGAGGTTTCAAAGCAACACTTGAACCCGTACTCCAGAGCCAAGCTCTTTCACCGCTCCCTGTCCTGCCTCATTCATTCATTCATTCACTCTCTCATTCAAGGAGCATTTATTGAGTGGTGACTGTATGCCAGGCACTGTTGGGGGCCCTGGGATACAGTAGGAAATAAGTTCATCCCACTCTCCTGGAGTCGGCTTTCCTGTGTGTGTGGGAAAGATGGAGGACAATAAATGCTTGGACAATTGACTACACAACACATAAGGTGTCCAAAAGTGTGTGGAAGGAACCGGAAGCTTTGTAGGGGGCTGGATGGAGTGGCTATGGGGTGGGCATGGTATTTAAATGGGGGGGAACAGAGAAAGTCTCTCTGATAAGGTAACATTTGGGCAGAGACTTGAGGGAAGTGAAGGAGGGAGTGATGCAGACATCTAGGGAAAGAGCATTCCAGGCAGAGGGAACAGCCAGTGCAACGGTCCTGGGGCGGGAATGAGCTTGGTGTACTGGAGGATAGCAAGGAGGCCAAGTGGTGGAGCTGGAGGGCTGTAGCCATGGGTGGGGGGGCTTTGAATTCTATTCCCAATGAGATGGGAAGCCCTTTGGAGGGCTGTAAACAGAGAAATGACAGCCTCTGACTTGGATTTTGGATTAAGTTCCGACTGCTGGATTGGGGGTCTGGAATGGGGGTGGGAAAGGCCAGTTAGGAGCTACTGTGCACACAGGGAACAGATGTGATAGATGGAGGGGGCTGGGGCACTTGGGTGGAGGTGACGGAAGAGGAGGGCTTCAGCCTGGGTGCAAGGTTGGGCTGCCAGAGGAAGGGGGTTCCAAGAGGACCCCAAAGGGTTTGGCCTGAGAAAATGGAAGCACGGGGTTGCCATGCACTGAGCCCCCGAGCCCCCCTCTCCAGAGAAGAGCGGCTTTGGCAGGTCCCAGGTATGGCGGAAGAGAAAGATCCTGACTTCGATCCCCAGGTCCCCTGGCTTCCAGAACACTCGGCTTAGGCCGAGGGCGGGGAGGAAACAGCTCCAGGCGGCAGGGGCCGCCCCCCGGGAAGAGGGCGCCTGGCTGCGGGCCGAGCAGGCGGCTGCCCACCGAGCGCCGCCGTGAGCACGCGGTTTCCGGCGACAGCGGCCGGGACGCCCAGCCCGCCCCGGCCGCCGCTCGCGCTCCCGGGACGGGGTGAGGGGGCGGCGGGAGGAGCCGCGGGCGGACTCGCGGGCCTGGCGGGAGGCCCCAGGAAGCCTTTCCGATCGCGGCCCCGCGGCGGGCGGGGGTCCCGGGGGGCGCGGGGCGGGGCTGCAGTCCTGGGTGGGGATTGGGCTGGGATCCCACTTGGCGGATGGGAAAGGGGCGGGAAGGGTAGGGGACGGGGTGGGCGGTAGATGGGGAGGGGCGGGGTGGGGCGGGGGTGACGACGGGCTGGGGTGGGCGCGGATGGGGGGTCGCGAACGGGAGGGATGGCGGGTTGAGGTTGGGGCGTGGGGTTGGGGGCGGAGGGGGAGGGTGGGGGTGCGGTGGGGAAAGGACGGGGGAGGCGGGGGCGCGGCGCGGGTGGGGGCGCGGGGAGAGGTCCCCTCCCGCGGCGGGGACCGCCCGCTTCCTCCCTCCGCGAGCGGTAAACAAACGCGGTGATGTCACGGGCGCCGCTGACCCGCGGCTGAACCCGGAGCTGTAAATGAGATGCAAGGTGCCAGCAGCCTCCAGGCCGCGGCCTGCGAGCCACACACGCTCCTCCGCCGGCCTGAGGTTACCCCAGCTGCACACGCGGACAGGATGCTGCGAACGCCACCAGACATTGCAACACGCAGCCAGTCTGCTGGCCGCGGCGTGAACCGTCCCGACGCCCTCCTCCGCCGCCCCCTGGCAGGCGGCGGCCCAGCTGGAGCGCCGCCTCCCTCCTCCGGAGCCTCCCTGGGGGCTGGCAGCTTCCACCCATCTGGGGTCAGCCTCTCCACTGGGGAGCCCATCCCCTGCCTCCCCAGGGGGCCTCCAAACCGAGGGCTGGGCCTCCGGGGTCAGCTTTGGGCTTTCTGCCCAACAGATTGGGGAAGTGCCTGCCTTTGCGCTCGGCTTTCTGGGAAGCTCATTCCTCTTAGCCCGGGGCTGGAGGCCCTTCCTCCAGGTGTAAGCACATGCCAAAGTGTCCCGATGGCTGCCCACCAGCCATCCCCCTCCACCAAGCAGGGGGCCGCGTTTATTCCAGGGAGCTCCCAGAGCGGCCTGGACTGCATATCCTTGGCAGCCCCTGGGGTCTGAACTGCCCTTTGGAATGGAAAGCAGCTTGGCTGGGGCCAGCACTCTGCTCTGGAGTTGATTTGCTGTGTGACTTTCGGATGAGTCATTGGCGTCTCTGGGCTTCACCATCTCCCCCTGGGGAAGCGGGGAGAATCGAAACTGGCCTCCCTCTGCTGCTGTGGGGAAGGTCAAAAGTGCAAGAAACCCTCACCAGGCTGCGGGGGTTGGTGGGAAGCCTCAAGTGCAGGGCCTGAGACAGTGAGAACTTGGAGACGCTCGGACACACCAGGGCAGGCCCCCTCCTCACCCACCTGCCCCCCAAACTCAGCCTTCCGGGTTCACTGTGAGAAGCCGGGGCTGCGATGACAGATGGTAACTAGTCCCCTGGGCCCAAGGAGCCCCCACACTGGCTCTCTTGCTTGGACTCCACTAACTCAAGTCCTGGTGGAGGTTGGGGGAACCCAGAAATGACCTCGGAGCTTTAAAAAGCACCTCAGGAATGCAGCAAGGCGCAGCTTAACACCAGAGCCGAGTTTGGCTCCCGTTCACCGAGGCTAATATTTAAATCCCTCTCCCTCACAACACCGTGCTGTATTGTCTTTGCAGCCTTTTGTCACTCTCTGCAATTCTGATAGTGACTCTGCTTGTTGATCGTCTACCCCCGTCCGCCAACACACACACCAGAACGGGGGCTCTCACGATGAACTCCCGGCACCTGGCTTGTAATCTTGTGCTCTGTAAATATCTGAGCGAACGAAGGACATCATTTGCCTCGCCTGTGAAATGGGCGGTAACGTCTTGAGGGGACCTTGGCCCCTCCCATGCGGTATGGCTCTCACGGGGACCGGCCGCGTGATTTGCTGGGCCCCGTGCAAAATAAAAATTCGGGATCCGTTGTTTAAAAATTACTGATAATTTCAAGACGGCGGCAGGGGGGCATTAACAAGTGCAGGGCCCTTCTGAGTGTGGGCTCCTGTGTGACCGCACAGGTCGCACACCCAGGAGGCCGGCCAGGGCTGTCACACAGGGGGTGTTCAATAGCGATAGCCAGGGGGACCGAATGCCAAGTCACCAGCCTTCCGCCCCTCCCCTGGGCAGCAGGGAACCCAGCTCCAACAGAGTCACTCCGTGATGGAGAGTGGACACACGTCCCGGACAGTCAGCTGACAACAGCCAGCTGATTCAGAGTTGCCTGCACTCCCGCTCTACACACCTGCACAACGCAAAAGCAGTCAATATGGAAGCATTTTAGATTTAGGGGCAGAAGCCATCATCTGACGGGCATCGCTCTGGGTCGCATTTATTCAGGAGCTCCTCTAAGTGCTACAGCGAGGCCACGACCCCTAGCCTCGGTTCCCAAATCCAAAAAGCTCTAAATCTTTTTTTCTTAATTCTGACCCACACATTTAGGGGAGTCCTCAAGGGGCTGTGGACCGGAGCTATGGGCCCATTGTAGAGATGGAGGCGCTGAGGTCCTGGAAGTGTCAAGGGCGTGGCTGAGCTGGGCCCCCAACCCTGGCAGCACTTCTGGGAGCTGCTGGTGGAGGTGAGAAGACAGCTGTTGTTTTGGGAAAGGAAAGACAGACTTTGTCTCGGGGTAGCTCTCTCAGCATCCCACTGCTACCCCAGCCCGAAATTCAGAGGCCCCTGAGCTGGTGGGCCCAGAGAAACCTTCAGCTAATTAAGCATTATTTATGCACTGGCCTCCCGAGGACAAGCTTCAAATTACTTGCAAGCTGTGCCAAGGGAACTATCTATCCTACAGGCTATTAATTAGGAATCGGTTTAATCTCTGTGGGACGAAGGTCAAATGCCATATGGAGTCGACCCCTCCGGCTGGCTGGCAGGCTGGCTGGCGTCAGGCTATCAGGCTGGCGATCTGAGCCCAGAAGGCTGGGGGATTCAGGGGAAGTGAGGGGACACTGCACCGGGAAATGGCCTGGCCAGCACATCCGGCACACGGCAGGATGCTGACAGCAAACAGGCATGGGCCGCGGCCCAGGAAGCCGGGCGAGGCGGGGTCCCCTCAGCGCGAGCCCTGCAGAAAGTGGATCTCAGCGGTCCTCGGAGAGCGCCCGTCCCTCCAGCGGCAGAGCATCCTGCTGGAAAATCAGGCTTCCCTCACCGTTCATGAACCCAGCCTGCTCACGCACCTCGTAGAAACCCTTCTCTGGCTCCCTAGTGCTCCCCCAACCAAGTCCAAACTCCACCGTGGTCACCAAGCTCTGTGAGGCCCGGCCCGGCCCGTCTCCCACACTCTCGGCTCACACTCTTGTTCTGGCCAGGCCCAACTCTCTGGGATTCCTCACATGGGCCAAACTCCCTCATCTCCCATTTTCCAGACATGTTCTTCCCCTCTGCCTAGGATGTTTCCCTTCTCTGGCCTCCACCTCATCCTCGACGCCTCACCTTCAACCCTAGTCCTAGCAACTGCCAGCCTTCCTTCCCCAGAAGCCAGACTGCCTGATTCAAATCCTGTGACTATGTGTGCTGTGTGATGTTAGGCAAGTATGTAACCTCTCTGAGCCTTGGTTTTCTCATTTTTAAAATGGGGACAGTAATAGTTCCTACCTCCTAGGGTTGCTCTGAGGGGCAAATCAGATTGTCCCTGTAAGTCACTTTGTGTGTAGGAAGTACTTTATTAACAACAATGTCAAAGACTGGTTGCAAGTCCCGCCCTGTGCTCATCGCTGCCTCCTGCCATGGTTTGCTCCATCAAAAACCCATCACACCACAGTGTCACTGAGGGCCACTGGTCCATCTTCCCAGCCAGACCAAGGACGGGACCCAGAACCCTGTGTTTCTTCCCTGCAATGCCCACCTGGTCTCTGTGACCTAGGAGAGTGCCCTGCACGCCCTCCCCTCCTGCCAAATCTACCCCCACTGGAAGCCTTCAGGGGTGACCCAGAGTTTTCTCTTCTGTGGAGCAGCTGTCCACCCAGTGTGGGTCAACTGAAGTCCCCCGTTTCTGTTTTGCTCTCCAAGGGCAAACCCTCCCAGATGACATTCCACTGCCTCAGTCACACTGCCATCCGTTCTGTGGCAGGAACTGTGACATCTTCCATCCCTGGTGACTCTGCGTGGCACCTGGAACAGAGCTTTGTATTCAGCAGGTGCTCAGTGCAGATCCCACCAGCATTTTCTGAGCCCCGGCCGGCATGTTCGACAATCTCCTGGAAGCCTCCCAATGGCCCTGGGAGGTTGGGACTAGAACTGTCACTTTATAGATGAGAAAACCAAGGCTCGGGGATTGTGGCCAGAGAATAATGGCCTCCTCCAGGACGCCCATGTCCTAATCCCCAGAATTTGGGAATATGCCGCCTTACATGGGAAAGGGGGATTAAGTTTGCAGATGGAATTCAATTTGCTCATCAGCTGACTTTAAAATAGAAGGATTATCCTGGATTATCCAGGTGGGTCCAGTGTAATAACAGGGGCCTTCGAAGTGAAAGGGAGACAGAAGGAGAGTGTTAGAGGGAGCTGCGACTATGGAAGCCCAGTCAGAGTGATAAACGTTGCTGGCTCTGAAGATGGAGGAAGGGGCCACGAGCCAAGGGATGCAGGCGGCCTCTAGAAGCTTCAAGGGCAAGGAAACGGATTCTCCCCTAGAGCCTCCAGAAGAACACAGCCCTGACACCTTGATTTCTGCCCAGGGAGACCATGTCGGACTTCTGCCCTCTGGAACTGTAGGAATGGTGCTGTCTGAAGTCACTGAGTCCATGGTGATGTGTTAGAGCAGCCGCAGGAAGCTCAGACAGAGAGGCTGGGGGACTCGTCCAAGGCCTCCAGCCAGAGGAGCTGGGACTGAACCCCAAGTCTGTCTGCTCCAAAGTCTGTGGCTCCCAGGGGCTCCCAGGGGTGTAGCAGCCCCTCCCCAGGCTAACCTATCAGTGTCACTTAAAACAACCCCTTTCTGTCATAGAGAAATGCCCGAGGGTTTTGTAGAGAGTGCACGAGAGGGGTTGGAGCGGACAGTCGAACACAATCCATAGCCTTACCATCACAGCCAACACTTACTGGGCGCGCATGCTGGGCTCAGGACTTTCGACATATTATTTCCTTGAATCCTCATTCTACAGAGGAAACCGAGGCTCAGAGAGGTCTAGTAACTTGCCCAGGGCCACTCAGCTAGTGAGTGAAAGAGCCAGCATAGGAACTCTGGTTTGTTGACCCTCGAGCTCAAAATCTGAATCACTAATCTTTTTTTTTTTTTAAAGATTTTTATTTATTTATTCCCCCAAAGCCCCTGGAGATAGTTGTATGTCATAGCTGCACATCCTTCTAGTTGCTGTATGTGGGACGTGGCCTCAGCATGGCCGGAGAAGCGGTGCGTTGGTGCGCGCCCGGGATCTGAACCCGGGCCGCCAGCAGCAGAGCGTGCACACTTAACCGCTAAGCCACGGGGCCGGCCCTGAATCACTATTCTATACTAGCTCCTTGAGAAAGAAAAAATTGAACATGGGTGTGCGCACGTGCGTGTGCGCGCGCACACACACACACACCTGCCAACGCGAAGGCTCAAGAGGTGGCCCCCAAACCAGGACGATGGATCTGCCCACCGAGGAGGCACGAGCCCTCAGAGGGCACACAGTGTTCCCAGCCCACACTGCCCCTGTGGCCCTGCAGGACCCCTGCCCCCTCTGCTGCGTGTTCCCAGGGAGGTGGCCTGGAGAGGTGAGGCGAGACTCCCCCGCTTCGCCAAGGGGGACGTGAGGACATGGGATGTCAGGGCCAAGGGTGGCCTGACTCCACGTGGGTGTGTCCGGCAGGACTGCCTGCCTGCAGGAAGGTCATGCTGCCCTTCGTGGCCATGCTGGCCCCAGCTCCCCATGCTGACCCGCTATGGGGCTGTGAGAAGTCAGGGCATGCTGGGCTGGCTGGCTGGGCTCCACTGTGTCCCCGTGGTCCTGGGAGCTCCAAAAAGGCCCCAGAGACTCTTCCTCCCACCTTGCAAGGACCCGATATTAGCTCCCTTTTGCTCCCCTGCCTGCAGCTGGAGAGGAGGGAGAGCTGGCTTCTCACGCCCAGGGAAACACCACTGTGAACAGTGACCTAGCAAAGGGACTTCCTTTACTCTCCTCTCACAGTGGCCTTAAATCTTCTAGAAAAGGTTACAAAGTCTCTCGACAACCTGCTAGACCACCTTGAGGCTGCTTGACTGTTTCAACTACAAACTCCCTGAGGGCAGGGAGGTTTCAGCTCAATTCTGAAAAGTCCCTTCTGTCTTTTTCGCCCATGAGTGTCAGGAAATGACCTGATAAGGTCTGCAAGACTAGACCCAGGAGGACTGGCTCACAGGCAAGCTTGGATCTCCTGGAAGTTTTTGCCTGAGATGACTGAAAACTGGACTGGTCCTGCCACAAGGAGGAGTGCTGAGTCTGCTCCCGATCCCCTTGTTCCTGGTAACAGCACCCCAATTTCCCCCACAGAAGCTCACCTTCCCATTCTCAAACACTGTGGCTTGTCTGGGGCTGGTACACTCCTGGCTCAGAGACAGGCCTGTGACCCACAGCTGGTCACTCAATCATTGAACCATTACTGCTTCAGGCTCAACCCAGTCATAGCCAGGCAGACTCAATTCCTGGACCCTTCCAGAACTGCTGGGCAGAGAACACTGGTCTGTCCAGTCGAGTGGGAGCCGCGGGGATGTAGGGCAGCAAGGGGCAGATGCGAGGAGCCCCGTGGTGGAGAGGGCCTGCCTAGAGAGAGACTGAGTCCTGACAACACTGTTTGAGGCCCTGGAGCCATGCCCAGAGTGAGGCCCACCCGGGGACAGTCCCGTTGCACGAGTCAATAAACCACTCTGACTGCACCTCTGGACCCACCATCAGGAGAGCCATAACGAATGCTGTTTGACCCATTTAGCCTCCGTGGCTGCTAAGGGCACGTGCTGCCCAGACTCTGCTAGGGGCTGTCAACATGATCTCTTCTGTTCCATAGAATGATTAACTGACAGGCAACAAAACTCACTGGTTCAGGAGCAGATGCCCTGGGTTCAAATCCTACTTGGTCACTTACTAGCCACGTGATCTTAAGTTATTGACCCTCAGAGTCTTGACCAGTGAGAAGAAGATGACAAGAGGACCAACGCCGGAGCTTACTGTGGGGAGTAAATGACTTTATTAAGTGCAAAGTGCTCAAAATGGTCCCTGGCACACAGTAGGTGCTCAGTAAACATGGCTCTAACTAGCTATGAGGGGTCAGTCACGCATTCACTCAGGCAACAAACATTTATTAAGCACCTACTGTATGCCAGATACTGTGCCAGGGGCCTAGGACACTTGGTGAGTGAGAGGACATGTCCCCGCCCCCCCGGGATCTTACAGCCTTGTGGAGAAGACACATGGCAACAAGCAGCCACAAAGTGTGGTGAGTTGCCATGGTAACCCATGACTTTGGGCTCACCACAGCCCAACCCTGACCAGTTGAGCTACTTGGACGCAGAGGTGAAAATGACTAATGCCCACGTAGGGGAAGCTGGGTGGCTGTCAGGGGAGTGGGCAGCCGCGACCAGGGCAGAGCCCGGCCCTTGACCAGCGTCTGCTCCTCAGCCGCAGAAGGGTCTACACTAGACCAGCCCTGCCCATGAAGAAAGGCGCCGTTGTCACCAGTCATCTCAATAGGGTTTGAGGCCTCGAGTGGGAGGGAAGACGCCAGGCTCTGAGCCCTCCCTGTAGGGAGAGTGATTCTCTCCCACTGACTTCCAGAAAGGATCGAGAGCTAAAATTCCCGAGGGCTTCTGTGGCATGGGCTGAATTCTCCCCTTCCTGGGGAATCCCAGAACCAGGGGGAGTCCAGCCAGCAGGTTCTTTGCCTTTTGCCCCTTGTTCCCAGCAGAGCACCTGGTCCAATAAGCAAAAGGGGCAGAGCCCGGGCTGGGGGCTGTCTACTGTACCCACCCCACCCCATCCTTCCTTGCAAATGCTCTTGTGCTGAGCTAGGAGGTTTATAAACATTATTTCACTGAATCTTCACACCTTCATTTTTCAGATGGGGCAACTGAGGCCCAGAGACATAAAGTTACTTATCCAAGGCCACACAGCAGGTCACTGGGGGCCCCCCTAGGATTTACAGGATTAGAAACTGGTTTCCAGCAGCCCTGGCTGGCACTTCAAATTGCATGAGTGCTCTGGCCTCTACCACTCTAAAGACCTTGGCGGCTGTGACACCACCCAAGGGCCAGGCCTTGGCTTTAAGGCTGGGGTGGCCAAGTCACATTCTCCCAGGGCTGGGAGCGGCATTTGGGCCAGGTCCTCTTCGGAAGGCTGTCTCAGTCCTGGCTGAGTAATTAAGCCTTCTAGCTCGTGGGTTCCCTAGTGGTAGGGGAGGGGCCCTGGCTGAGGGCTGAGCAGGGCTTGGGGTGGGAGTGGGTGGTCCTCTCCTGAGGGACAAAGGCACAAGGTAAAAGAAGGCCATGTCAACCCACAAGCTTCCTCACCTTGGAATAAAGAGCCAAAGGATGAGGACCCCATGAGATGACACTCGGCAAATCCAAGTAAGGATCAACTGGAGAGACGAGTGTGTCCTGAGCAATTTCCTAGAGCAGTTCTTTTTAAACTTTACTTTTTCTTCTCTTTAAAGCAATGGCATTCTTTCAACGGTGCTCTGGAGCCCAGTTTGAAAACCTGGTCCTAGAAGCTCAAGTGATCTTGGGGTCTGCCTTGGGGGCCATCGGGGCTCAGATGGGCCAGGGGCTGTAGGAGAGGGACATGCAGACAGGAGACAATGATCTGTCAGCTCCTCCCCAGGAGTATGTTTCACTGTGGACAGAACGATCCTATGGCTCATTGATCAAACTGTTTTCCAGCCCCATCCCGGAAAGTCCACTGGAAAGGAAACTCAAGGTCACACTTTCCAGTGCAGGGGATGGTCAACCGAGTCAGAAAGGCATGGGCCGGGTGGCCTTTGCCAGGCTGGCTGTTGTTGGCATTAAACATGACCAGGCCACAAATCTGTACTGTCCCCCTGGCTTGGCCCTGGCTTCTCCGTTGCAGGACACCAGAGGGGCCCCTGCCTCTGACACGAGCTGCAGTCCCGAACCCGAATCCAAGCCTGAAGGAGTTGGACGGGTTTTGATCGGATCTAGTCCAAAGCTTCTTAACTTGCGTCTAGGATAGACATCGGGGTGTCCAAGGACCCCTCAAAAGTATAAAAATGTGTATCTTTGTGCATTTTTCTGGGGACAGAGTTTATACTTTCTTCAGATCCTCAAAGGGCTCTACAATCAGCAAAAGATTAAGACTTACTGCAACTCCCTCAGTTGCCACCTCCTTTAAGAAGTCTTCTAAGATTTCCCTTAATTCTCAGTGATTTCTCCCTTCCTGGTACTACGGTACTGTCGAAGCTCTCGGGCACTCCAGGTTTCGCTGGAAGGAGCTAGGACTCCTTATCCCTGAGAGCTGGCTCCTTGTACATTTGAGGTGCTACCCTGGGTGTCAAACGAATGAAATACAACTGGGCTGTTTCCCTGCTTATCACTTAGTTGTTTAAAGCAAACCCTGCTAACCGACAACTGCCTTAATCCTTTGGCAAGTATCCCGTTCATTGTATGCAAATACTGCTACTCAGTGCTCAACAAAATGTTTTGTAGAGGTAAATTTAACTACAGGCCGGCCCTTCCTGTTGACTCCTGAACTGTTTATCAATCCTCTCTCCAGAACCCTCCGGGTATGAGGCCCCATTATTTACCAGCTGGTGTCTTGACCTCTCCATAACCCTGACTGGGCTAGGCCGGGCCAGGCTGAGGTTATCTGCCCCAGCGGGAAAGGGCCTGGTTTTGAAGCTGGGAATCCTGGGTTCAAAGTCTGCCTGAGGCTAAGCATCCTGGGCAACTCACTTCACCTGCGTCTTAGAAATGGGCTGCTGACCACACCTGCCTCTGGAAGGAGCAAGACACCGAACGTGAAAAAGCATTGTATAGTCACGCAGACTACCACAGTCACATAGGATACCACAGTCACGTAGGGTACAGTACCACAGTCACGTAGGGTACCACAGTCACGTAGGGTACAGTACCACAGTCCCTACAGTACCACAGTCATGTAGAGTACCACAGTCACTACATTACTATAGTCACTATAGTATCACAGTCACATACAGTACCACAGTCACTACAGTACTATAGTCACTACAGTATCACAGTCATGTACAGTACCACAGTTACATGTAGTACCACAGTCATGTAGAGTACCACAGTCATTACAGTACTATAATCACTACAGTATCACAGTACCACAGTCACATACAATTCTACAGTTACATGTAGTACCACAGTCACATTAGTACTGCAGTCACTACAGTACCACAGTCACGTGCAGTACCAAAGTTACATGCAGTACTAGTCACGTAGAGTACTAGGGGCCAAGGAAGCGGCCAGCATCCAGTGCGGGCGCCGCAGGGGTCTAAGTTATGACTGAAGTTTGTAACTTAGAGTGAAGGATGTGAGCACGGGCCTGCCTGCACCCTCCCCCCCAGCCCCTGAGACTCAGACAAAGGAAGGACATAACGGCTGGAGGACCCCGGTGAGGCCATGCTGAGAAGGGTTGTCTTTTCTTAATTTTTAAGCGTTGGTTAATTGATCCTGGTGTCTTCTTCTCCTCCCAGCCCCTGACCCTGCCTGGGTCACCGTCCTCACTGATGTCACTCTAGTAAGGATGGTTCACAGACTCTAAAGGGTGGAAGGGACCCGGTGGTCGCCCGGGACCTAACCTCTGCTGATGCGGGGACCTACAGCACACTCACTTGAAGAGCAGCCCGCTCATCTGCAGAAAGCTCCAAGGGTGGGAAGGCGCCCCGGTGCGGGGCTCCAGTCCACATGGCCGAGCCCTCCCCACGGGCCTGGCGTGGCCCTCCACCCCACTGAAACGCCCACGGATTTGCCATCCCACCTAAGTCATGGCTTCTAGTCCTCATCATCCTGAGCCCTCTCCCTGGACACCCTCCAATGGCTCAAGGACCTCTCAGAGTGTTGACCAATACTGACCACAACACTCCAGAAGTCTTTCCACAAAGTAGAACAGAAAAGCATCTCTTTCTCTCTGGACACCAATACACTGGCTTCTATTTTATTTTTAGGGGGAGTTAACCTTTGTTACCATGAAAGTCATCCTGCTGGCGTTGACCCATCTTTCCAAACCATCAGGGGCTTTACCAATCTGGAGACGGTCACCACAGCAGGACGTAGTGGCCCCAGGAGAGAACCTTCTTTACGTGACTCCCTGCGGCAGCTCCGAGGCCTAGTGTGCTGAATCAATGAACAAATCCGACGTAGTCACAACTCCCCAGAGCTGTGTCACCCTCGAGCCGGTTGGCATTTTTCACCCGAGACATCAGCAGGAACAGATCAGGAGGCACTGAGAGCGCGTCTCCCCAGCAGACTCCGAGGCCCGGATGACTCCCACCCACCCCACCAGTGGCACACCAACCCACCTAGATCCTCCTTCAGCCCATATGCTTCCGGTTGGCCATAAAGATATTGCAGGAGACGGCCAGCATCTTCTAAAACTCAAGTGCAAAGCTGAGAGTGCACAGTGAGCTTTGGAAAGAGAAGAGGGCCAAGCAAATCTGCTGTGATGTTTGTAGGGGAGCCACAGAAGCGCCCAGAGCCTCCTCACTGGTCTCCCACCCCAGGCCTGACCCCCAACCTTAGCAGCCAGATGATCCCACTAAGACTTAGGTTAGATCGTGTCACTTCCCTGCTCAACACCCTCCAATGGCTCCCAGTTTCACTCGGCATCAAAGCCAAAAAAATGGTTCTAGAGATTGTGGGGCCCTGCTCCCCACCCGCCCTCTTCCTCCTCTCCCCCTCGCTTGCCCTGCCCCAGCCACACTGGCCTCCTCGCAGTCCCCCAAATACCCCGGGCACAGTCTCTCCTCAGAGCACCTCTCTCCTCCCTCTGGGATGCAGCTCCCTCCATTCCCACCTTGTCCACTCTGTCTGCCTTGCCTCGTCCGTTTTCTTCTTAGCACTATTTTATGTATCTTGTTTAAGATCTGTCTCCCCCAGTAAACTGTGGGCTCTACATGGTGGGGATTTCTGTCTGCTTCGCTCACAGCAGTATCCCCAGTGCCTGGGGCATAGGAGGTGTGCCATAGATTTGTTGAATGAATGAACGCGTCCCCACCCCACCATTCGCTTGCTACCCTGTTCTGGTAGTGTGGCACTCCCTTTCTGAGACTCTGACACGCACGCATTTTCAGAACTCTAATACCTCGCTCATTTTAGGGGACCTCACTCATCCCACAGCAGATGAGCGTACATTCGAGAGTGCTGGCATCTCGGTAGATCCCCTTCTCTCCTTTTCATTTGGCTTCAACTGTTTCCTGACCTTCATAGTTCATCTGAATAATATGTTTCAAATGTTTCTTTTCACATATCCTACATACTTGGTGTATTTGTAGATTGTGTCTTCGGAAGGCAACAAGGAGAATATCTTATAACATTTTAGGTGTGGTCATGCTCTTGCCCAAGGATAAAGGAGAATATGTCGTGTCTGGAATCTTTCCTGCACTGAGGCCCAGAACTACACTGGATTTTGATGGGGGCAGGTTGGGATAAGGCCTCAGGGACAAGTTGCTGGATTGCCACAACCAGATCTCTTTCCTGAGGAGTAAAGGATGGCTAACGTCTACCTTCTCTAAATATGGCTAAGATCACTTTCTCAAAGAGATGACCTCAACAAATCACAAGACGGAAATGGAGCAGAGAAAGTGACCATAATGATGCAGAGAGCAGAGGGCTCTGCGCAGGAATAAACAAATGCCCCAGGCTCTGAAAACCGGAAAGTTCAGAGGAGGCTGGAGTCTGAACACGAATTAGCAGTTGGGCTACTAAGACCAAACGAAGATGGACTTGTTGACTCAGGTTCAGTATTTCTACATCTGGGCGACATTCTCTGAAGCCCAAATAGACAATTTGATGATTTTAGGATAAAAACTGGAAGTTCTGCTTGACACGTGAGTTGGGAAACTTGGGCCTCTCGTTCCTTTGAAACTACTGGTGGAAAACACTGACATCTCCTACAAGAGTTGAAATAAACCCATGGCAGATGGCTACCTGGGAGCCATGAGTAAGTTTGGAAACGGCGTACGGCTCCTCTGACCGAGGGCACAGTTCCCAACTGTGAGTTGCTTCTTTTTCATTCAGTGGGATCTGATGACTAGATCAGCAGGAGAGGCTGAGACCGTCAGTGATGAGGACAAATGTTTTTTGCAGAAGTCTCCTCCTCTGAACTCAAGGAGCTTGGCAATTGGTTGCTTTCCTGAGATGGCTGATCCTAACATGAGAAGTTTGGAGCACGCCAGGGATGATCCTTAGGGATCATGGCGTCCCCTCTCACTTTATGGGTGTGCTTCTTAGCTGTAGCCTGGAGAAGGCAGTGACCTTTCCATGGTCACAGAAGAGTTGAGTCTAGAACCCAGTCTCTGGCCTCTCAGCCCAGGGGAGCAGGCTGCAGGGGGGTGACCCCAGATGTGGTTGCCTTTGTTCCCCAGGGGAAAAGAGTGGGGCAGAGAGAGGGAGTGTTTGTCTATTCAGGAGACAGCACAAATTGTAAGGCCCACTGTCTCAAAGCCAAGGACCAGATACTACAAGCTGAAAGACTTTTCCTAGATGCCACAGTAGGACAGGTGGCCTACCTCCCTGCTCCCAGGCCACATCAGATGGGAGCCCGGTACTTCTCCCAGAAATTTGCAGCAAAGGCTACATTCAGGATGAGGATGGGGGAGATGGACCACTGCGTCTCCCATGCCACTCCTGGCTTTGTGACCTTCATCACCTATCAATCGTTTAATGCAGCTATTTGGCCTGATGACTCTGAGTCCCACAAGATTACGTCTGGATCCCTCTTCTCTCTGTCTCCTTCTTCCTGTTCTTATCAGTACTGGCCTAACTCAGAGTCTGAGATACAAACTCCCGCTTACCTCCCCTGCTCCCTAAGCCACTCTACAATATTTCTTTCTTTGCCTTTGCCTCCCTCCCCCACTTTCAGCCATGTACAGTCTTTAATCAGGTGGTTTCCTGCACCTGGTCGGCCCTTCTCACATCCCTTCTGGTTGAAACTCTTGACCTTCTTCAAGGCTTACTCAAATGCCACCTCCTTCATGACGCCTTCCGTGACCCCTCGTTATAGATTAACAGTTCCACTGGGCTTCCTCTGTGTAGTGTCCCCCCAAAATTGATGTCTACCTGGAACCTCAGAATGTGCCCTTATTTGGAAATAGGGTCTTTGGAGATGTAATTGGAGACCTCAAGATGAGGTCATACTGGATTTAATGTGGGCCCTAAATCCAATGCCTGGGGTCCTTATAAGAAGAAGAGAGGACACAGAGACACACGGAGAGACAGAGCAGAAGGCCACATGAACACAGAGGCAGGGATTGGAGTGATGCTGCCATGAGCCAAGGAACACCAACCAGGAGACCCAGGAGCTGGAAGAGGCAAGCAAGGATTCTCCCCCAGAGTCTTTGGAGGGAGTAGGGCCCTGCCAACACCTTGATTTTAGATTTCTGGCCTCCAGAATGGGGAGAGAATCAATTTCTATTGTTGTAAGCCACCAAGTTAGTGGTAAGTTGTTATGGCAGCCATAGAAAACTAATACACGCTGTCATTTGTGCCTTAACTGTAAGCACCTGGCCATGTCTCTGCGTCTTTATTCATCTTTGTTGTACCCAGCCCTCTCCTGGCCCAGAGCAGTGTCAAATACCCAAGAGACACCTCAGGCCGGTTTGCCGAACTAGGTCTCCCAAAGACCATTGTCATGGAACAGTGGGGCCCGGACTTGCCCCAGTGCCAGGAATGGGAAGGATATGGGATTTGCTGAATGGATGTGGTGGAGAATAGGATTCACAAATCTCCATAAAGGGCCCGTTCCTGGCTTGCTGCTTTAGGACAGGGCTAGAGACCCATGTACTGAAAATTTAATAATAGCAAGGCGGATGCAACAACTCTGAGCCCGTTCTCATACTCCCCCCCTGAAATGGGTCCCTGGGTCTCAGCTCTCCCCTCCTTGATGGAGGGAATGGGCCCTGGAGGGTGCCCCCACAGGCCTGCAATCACGGCCCAGGGCTCTAGCCCAGCCACCTGCCTCATACTAGAGCAAAGGCTGGAACAGCCACTGCGAATACGTCCAAACAGCCAGCCCACTTCTCCTCCTCCCAGGGGCTCCTGCTAAAACCATGTCAAGGTCAAAGACTTTGGAGGCTGGGCCAGCTGCCTAGCTAGCCAGGAGCCTCACCGGGGAGAGGGATGGGCCCAAGCTCTATGAATGCTTTCATGGGAGGAATTCCAGGAGGACATAGAAAATAAAACAGGAGTGTAGTGGGCAATCAGCAAGAGCCTTCCCCTTAGAGCCCCTAACCATGACTGGCCCTGCCTTAGTTAACCTTGGGACATGGTGGGTAAGGAGAGATGTCTCCAGGTGAGGAACTTTCCATCTCCGGGAGCCTCTGTGTCCTTTTAAGAAACACCCACATTTGGGTCACCTTTGCAGCCTATGGCACACAGCCACCCATAAATATTGCCAAATCCTGTTTGACTCAAGGTCATCATAGGAAACTGGCTTGTCACTCCCCCCACAAAGTAAACGGACCTCTCGTGGACATGCCAGCTGTTTGCAGAGACTCTGGTCCTTCTCTCTTCTTTGTCTTTTGGGGGCCTTTCCCACCCAGGTCCAATCCCACCATAATCCAGGCTGGAAGGGCTCTCAGATGCAGCCTCTACTTCCAACCAGAGGAGAAGGAGGGTCATCTGTGGTTCCACACGGTCGCCTGCCTAACACCACTGCCAGCCGTGGGTGGCGCTGCCCTCCCCCGCGGCTCCAGGTCCACCCTAAGCCCGCTGTTCACACAACCCACTCAGCGGGCTCCCATAAATTCCCACTCCACAACACTTGGCCCTTTGTCCCCAAGACCACATCCCCAAACACTCCGAGCTCTGGGGATTGTCCAGGGCCCTCTCCCTGGCCCCAGATGGACTCAGGCAAGAAGGCTTGATTCCCAATTCCCCACCCGGACAGCAAGCGGAAGGCTCATTAACACGTAGCTCCAGTAACTGGTCAGATAATTACAGAGTTGGAGGGAGCACTTTTGGTCGTCCTGACTGGTCTGACGACTGAACCCGGGGTGAATGGCACTGGCAGTTTCACAAGCCCCACGGATCCTGTTTTGAGCGACCTGATACCAATTTCAGACATATTTCTAATTGGCCCTGGGTTCATTCCCTGGAAGAGGATGTCCACTCCAAGTTGGGTGGGGCGTGGTTCCCAGTGCACGAACTTGTACAGGGTGCCACTCTGCACTGTTCCACCCTCCTCCCCCCAACACTGTATACTTCTTTCAATTTAGGCTTGTTTATAGTCAGTCAAGTTTTTCCAGATTGACTAAGAGAGTTCTTCATATGCCTACCGCCGCCAGTGACAAGAGCAATAAAGGAGACCCAGGACTTGGGCCAGCTGGAAGAGTAGAACAGTTTCTGCGAGATGCAGACAGCTAAGGAATGACAACCACAGGAGACTGTCCCCAGCCCCACAGCCCCCTGCAACGACACCCTCCACAAAGGGCTCTGGGAGCCCTTCCGTGGGGCATCACCCCAAGGAAATGAAACCGCTGAGAACAACTCTTCCCCTTTTTCGGTGTGTCCAAGGGTTAAAAACACTTCCGAACTCCCCTCCAACTGCAAGGTCAAGCAGCTGTCCAAACCACCCAAGGAGAAGCAGGAGCCGGGACACCGACTCCAGCCAGCTCCACCGCCACAGGACCCCGCTGGCCCTCCCGGCGAGGGAAGAGTTAATGGCGATTAGCTTGGGCTGATAGCTCGGGCTCCAAAGTTCAGCGGAGCCACCCCGGAGGAATTGTAAATCTCAGGGCAGTATTTAACAAAACAAAAGCAACCTGGAATTATATGCAGGTTTGGTTTTCTACAGTACATATTTACTTAATCCCCTAGGTATGTGGCTCCATGTCAGATCAGCTGGCTTTGCTGGCCCTTTCACCCCCCTGGCTCACAACAGTTTAAGTTTCAAACTAATTCCCTGTTTTTGCTGTTCCTCTTCTCAGGGCTGGCTGGAGACAGCCCGGCCTGCCCGCCTCAGATCTCTCTCTCCACTGCTCTAGTCACTGGGTGAGTCAGCCTGGCTTGGGCCGGAGTTGGGTGACAGCCGGATGGCCCTCCCCACTCTCCGGCACCAGGTCTGGGACAACTGGAGGAAGAGGTGAGGGGACTGCTGAAAAGTTAAAGGCAGCCTTGGGGGGAGGGCTCTCCCCACAGGGCCACCTCCCCTCTTAATGGGGAAGGATCCCCTCTGGGGCTGTATTTGGGGGGAGGGGGCAGGGTTGAAGGTGAGAACAAGGGCTCTTTATCAGCTGCAGGTTAGACCTGGCCCCGAGTTCCAGATTTCCAAACACCTGGGCCTCTGAGTGTCTGTCAGGCCAGGCTAGACCATCCAACACCGCTCCTCCCTTTTCAAACCCAAACCAACGATCCCCTCTCTTCCTGCCTCCGGAGCTGCAGTCGCCCAGGTTGGGGCTGGGAAGCGAGTTGCCAAGGAAAATACGAAGCGCCAGCTAGCAGGCGGCTCCCAGCTCTACCCAGGAGCGCACACACCCTGCACTCACCAGGGTGGCGGCAGAGAGGGGCAGGCGAGGGGGGAAAACATAACACCTTCCTTTAGGAGGGAGGAATGTGGGAAATGGGTGGGTCTCCTAAGTTTCGGGATAGGGGTTAACAGCCAGCCAGCCACCGATCCCAAAGGAGCGGATCAGCTCCCGACCTGCGAAAAGACAGTCCGGTGCCCGGGAAATGTACAAGGTGAAACTGACCAGCTCAGCCCTCGCGGGTGGCACAGAGAAGTGGGGTGGCCGGCTACTCTCAGACCCCGGGCGCGCGTCCCGGCAGCGGCAGCAGGTGGGCGCACCCCCGCCCCCGGGGCCTCCCTCACCTCCAGCCCGCACCCCCTGGACGCGCAGTGACCGGTACCTTTCTGGCGCCGCGTTCTGCGAACTCGCGAGCGAGCTGGCGCCCGATGCCTCTCCCGCCGCCGGTGATAAGGACGTTCTCCCGCGACAGGTCCCGCAGCTTGGCGGGCAGCAGCAGTCCGACGGCTGCTTTCGCCACCAGATAGATCATCTGCAGAGGGAACACCACCAACGCGCCCAGCCATTTCCACACCATCCTCCGCGCCGCGGAGCCGGGCAGGGGGAGCGAAACTCCCCAGACCACACAAAACAGGAATTAAAAAAGAAAACACCCCAAACAATAATAAATAAACCGAAAGAGGGGGAGAGAGGCGTCCCACCTAGCCACTCTTGAAATCACCTCTTCCCAAACGCAAAACACCGGGTGAGAAAAAGGAAAAAAAAAAAAAAAAAAAAAAAAAGATAAACCCTCCTCGGGAGGAGAGAAAGCGTCTCAGAAGGTTGGGACAGTAAGAGGGGTGGAGGGGAAGCTGGAGGTGGAAAGTTCTAACGAGAAGTTTCTTGCCCCAGCAGCCGTTTCGGCTGGGGAATTCTCAGGTAATGTTTACAGGCTGACAGAGGAGTTTAGGCAGGGGAAGGAAAAAAAAAAAAAAAAAGGCACCAACCACACGCGCGCACACTGCTACAGTCCTGCGGTTTCAAAGTGCAAGATTAAAAAAAAAAAAAAAAAACCGTTTCCAAATTGTAGCGCCCCCCCACCCCTTCTCCAGGAATTAAAAAAAAAAAAAAAAAAGTAGGGGGAAAAGTGCTTGGAGCTCCCAATTTCAGTCCGCGAAAGTCTCCCGACTCATTGCTATTCTTGGGCTCAGGAAATTGCTTAAACGCGATCTGATTGCCAGCAACGTGCAGGAGAAGTGGGGGGTCCGGGTGTCAGTTTCTTTACGTGCATGGCTCGCCCTCGCGCGCGCTCGCTCTCTCCGGCTCCCTCCCTCCCTCTCTCTTCCAGCAGAGGCTGGGAGTTGCTGCTCGATCCGGCTCCCTCTCTCCCTTGTTAGCATTTATTGCCTTCTTTTTGTCCTTTCCAACTTGGAGAGGGCCCGGGTGCGGAGCGCGCGTGGATCGGACCCCCTCGTCTGCACCGCCTTATTAATTCGCTCCCGGGGCAGCAGCGGCGCGGAGCGAGAGGGCGGCCTTTTTTTCCCCCCATTTTTTTTTTTTAATACCCCATTAAGTCTGATTGACAGTTAAAGTTGGTCGGAGGCTTCACTCTCTTTCCTCTGAGTGGCTGCCGCGGCCTCCCCTCCCCCTGCGTTGTCGCGGGGCGCGCGCGCGGGCGCGCACACGGGCTCGCTCCGACTCGCGCTCTCCCAGGGCTGCTCCCCTCTCTGCAAGCCGGGACTTGCCGGCGGTGCCCCTGAGGGCTCGCAGCAGTAACTCAAACACGCTGGAACAGACTCTTGCGAACCGGCTCCCTCCTTGAGACATTCCTCCTTGCCCGGGTCGCGGTCTCCCCGGGCTGGGGCGCGCGTGGGCCAGGTGACCGCCCCTGCGTGCGGGGCAGGCCCAGGGGAGCTCGCGCATGCCTCGATCCGACCAAGTTGCCCAGGGTTTATTTCAGGTCATTTCCCTCCCTCCAGGTAGGACCAGGAAGCCACTCCCGACCTTTGCCCAGACATCTTCTGTCTTCACTTAGAGTGCACTTTCTAAGTTTGCCCGAGTCCCTGACGTTGCTGCGGGGAAACAGCTGGGGAGCAGGGTTTTGCTTTGAGGGGAGGAGGTGGGCAGGGTAAAGGAACCTCTGCCCCCAAGGTGCCAATAAAATCCCCATAAGATTAGCTGGGAGCATATTTATTGCTCATCGGGGCTAGAATTACCTTGACTGACAGCAATTTCCTTAATAACAAAAGCTTGTAAACAAAACGTCCTAAACCAGTGTCCCCTGTGTTGTGCAGGCAGTGACTTCTCTCTCTGGGTCTCCTGGGGCTGCCCTGGCGGGGCACCTACCTTGTGACCTCCTGCCCTTCCCCAACAAGAATGTCTCCCCTGCTGGAGGGTGGGACCAGCTATTTAGAGTTGTCTGTTGTGGGAAGTCTGGGAGGTGAGTCACTAAAATGCAGCCCCAGTTAAAACTGCTGATGGGACTTGCCTCCCACTGCCCCTGACCGTCCCAGGTCAGGAGAGAGGGAGAGCCACGGAGAGCCAGGGAGCTGCCGTGTAATCCGGGCAGCGGTTCTCCAGCACCACTGAGAGACTTGTCCAGATGAGGAGAGCTGGGCCTCACCCCGAGACGTTCTGATTCAGCAGGGCTGGGTGCGCTGGAATCAGTGTGTTTAGTGCTCCGCCTGGTAGTTCTGCTAAGGATCGGGTGAGAAAGTCGCCTTGAGAAATGCTGATTTGGGGAGGGGTGCCTGGGGTTTACCTCCTGGGCTGCAGAGACCCTCTAGTTCTGGGGAGGAGTTCTGCAGGTGAGGATCTTCCTTCCAGGAAAATTGGGGAGCTCTTTATCTGGAGAGCTGCTGGATGAGCAAAAAGGATTTGGAAGAGTGGGGCTGGACGAGAATCTCTCCTACCCTGAGGGTTATATTCTGACATTTAATCCTCCCACTGACCTTGCACTGGGGGAATTATTATCCCCATTTGCCAGGTTCCCCTGCCAGGAAGCGCAGGAGGGAGGCATCCAAATCCAGACTTGATTCCTCTTCCCAGCCCACCCCACTCAGGCAGAAGGGGAGGTGGGAGGTGGAGGATGAGGCTCCCTCCTGCGTCTACCCAACCCTCCGATGACCGATGGGCAGGCCATTGCCTTCATCTGACTCCCAGGCCATGGCTAAAGGCAGGACTCCGTCAGAGTGACGGCCTCCTCCCACCTTTGAGGTCTGTAAAATGGAAAAGAAATCCCAACCTGGGAGAGAGAGGCCCTTCCCACCCAGTGGCGGCTGGTGTCCGCCAGGCCTGCAAGAGGGCAACTGGGAAAGCCTGGAGCTGGAGCCAGGCGCGCAGCCTGTTCTCATCTGTTATCCTCGGAGCCGCCTAGTGGCCGGGATGGGACACTGCGCCTCCCAGCTGCCCCAGCCTCCAGCCTCCCCTGTTCCTGCTAACCCACCAGCTATCCTTTTTCTTCTAGGCCTTTCTCTCCACGTAAGGTTAACGCCCGAAGCCTAAAAGGGCTTGCAAAGATCATAGCTTCTCCTCCCCGCGTGCCTGCTGCTTTACGGAGGAGGAAATCGAAGCCTAGAAATGTTAAGCAACTTGTAAACACTGAAGCATGTCCACCGAAGTCCCTGGTCCCAACCAGCTACCCTACCCTGTTCAGATGCCAGACCAGCTGGGTGACCACTAGGTCCTGCTGACATTTCTTTGGGTGTGTGTTGGGATGGAGGGAGCGCAGTGGGTGGGAAGGAGGTGGAGAACCGACGTCCAGACTGACCTATCAGAATATTGCACATCTTCTCCTGTAAGAAATGGGACAGCCTGAGGAGGTGGGCGTCCTGGCGCCCATTTAATGCAGGAGGAAATAGAGGCAAGGCAAATCTAAGTAACTCACTCAAGGCTACACAGTGTGCTCCCTTACCTCCCCTAAGCATCAGGTTTGGGGTGAAATCAGAGTAAAAAGGAACAAGTCCAGCAATTCTAAAAGAAGCTGGGGTTGGACTGTGGCTGAGAAGCTGACACCTTTTTTCTACTCATTGCACCTTCAGGATGTGGGTTTTGTGGGCCTGGCATCCCCACGAGCCTCAGGCTTCTTCCATCCTCAGCTGCCCAGAGAGGGGCTGTCTGTCACCTCCTCTATACCCCCCAGGTCCCCGGGAAGATGAGGTGGAGGGGGCGCTGGGCCAGGGGGTGGACGATGCCGCATGCTGGCCCAGGGGGTCCCTGGGGCTTGGCTTCAGTGCGAACTCAGGGGATACAATCCTCCCCACCTCTGCCTCCCCCTCTCCTCCCTTAGGTTCCTTGGGGCCAGGGGGTGGGGAATTTAATTCGAGGACGAAGTTTGAAATTTCACATCCCAGCCTGGGGAGAGGGCCCCACAGTCCTCCCCACCCCCCTGAAAATGTGAAAGGAGCCTTTGTGGGCTTGATGGAGGAGGGAGGTGAGCTGCAGCCTGAAGAACTAACTTTTTCCATGACTCAGCTCCTTGGCGCAGGGTGGGCACAGGAGATGCGAGGACCCAGCAGGGCAGGCTGGAGCCACCCTCCAGCCCAGAGCCGGCCCGCCTCAGGGTTAGAGGTGGGCCAACAAGAGAGCTGGCCCAGGACCTGCAGGGGAACTTGCTGGCCCTGGATGGGCCACTGGGCTGTAATGAGCCTCATCCCCCACCTCCCCAGGGCAGAGACCCATCTTTTTGACTCACTACTGCATCCCCAGGGCCAAGAGCACGAATGCTCAGAGTTCTTTCACCAGGCACTCTCCTTATCCCCATCTCCATGGGCAGCTGGAAAAATAAATGGGTCTCAGCCTTGCCTTCTGCTCATCTGAGGCTCAGAGAAGTTAAGAAAGTCACTCGAGATCACGCAGGTGGGATTTGAACCCTGGTCAGATGCTCAGCTCTGGCTACTTTATCCATCGATGTCACTCAGAACAGATAGGATCACCCGGGGAACTTGTCAAAATGCAGATCCCTGGGCTCCCAGCCTGGACTTCCAGAACCAGCATCCTAGGGTGGGGGCCCAGGAATCCACATGCAGGCCGAGCAGGATTGTTGGGCGTCTGATGTTCGAGAACCTTCCAGTGCTGCCTCTCCGTGGCCCCCCGTTATTTACAGTCCTGTGTGAAGGCTTCCTCACCTCTGCCACCAGTGTGCAAGCTCTTCCCTCCTTTCCACTTACGGTGTGTCATGGCGCTGAGTCCCCACTCACGGGCTGTCCTGGGCTGGCGGCCTCGTGAGCTCTGCAGACACCTAACGGGGAAGAAAACAAAGCTGGAGGAACAGGGGTGCGTTCACTCACTCATTCAGTTGGTCAGTCAGTCAGTCAACCAACTGTCATCGAGTCCTCTACCTGGGGCCCCCCCGTAGGGGCCACGGGGGTCAGGCAGGTTGAGTCAGAGAGCAGCGGTAGGGCGGTGAGTCGGGTGGCTCTCGTTCAAATCCCTTCCCCCTCCCATCTCCAGCTTCCTCATTTGTAACGGGAGGATCATAATGAGGAGAGGATTAGATACTCGTAAAATCCCCTACGGAGAGCTCAGTAAATGCCAGCTCTTGTTTTTATGGTGCCGTGGGCCCTGCTGAGGAGCCAGTTCAGCCACCCTCAGAGATGGAGGACTTCCCTTTAGCAGTGCTCCTGGGCCGTCCCGGAGCTTCTGGAACACTAGCTGGGCTGGGCCCCTCCCCATTTCCCTGGTTACCTTCCACCCCCGCCTGCCAACACACCTTCTCCAGGACCTTTTCTCTTTGACCAAGCAAACCGCTTTTCCTCTTGCAAGGTTTCCTTTGGCTCGTGTGGTATTTTTTCCAGGAAGCTTTTCCCAGTTGCCCCTCAGGCCCCAATGTCCCTGTCTCCAGCCAAGGCTGGCCCAGGGGTCCCTCCTCTTGGCCCCTGTGCTTCCCTCCCTCTCAGCACAATCCCCTGCACTGTCACTGCTGGTTTTCTCCTCTGAACCTCACATCAGACTAGGAGCTTCTCCGGGGCAGGGGCGGGGCGGCTCCGGGGGCGTGCGACCTGTGCGGTTGCACAGGGCCCGCCTTGGAAGGGCTCTGCCCGTGGGTTAATGCTCTGCTGCCGCCGTTTGTCTTTAACTTGTGTTTTGTAAGTGAAGTCTGACCTGCTCTCCCCCAGTGAAGAAACTGAGTCACTGACACGAAGCCTCGGAGCCAAGATAGTGAAATATTTCAAATGTGTGTCTCCATTCATTCATTCGTTCCTCCATTCACTTACTCATTCACCAAATATTGACTGAGCAGTTACTGGGTGCCAGGCCCTGTTCTGGATGGAGAGACAGCAGTGACAACAGTAAAGTCCCTGCCCTCGTGGGGCAGGAGGTGAAGAGTGCCAGGAAGAATACAGACAGGGTGGGGGGCAGAGAGAGATGGGGGTGGTTGGGGGACAGAGATGGGGGTGGGTAGGGGACACAGAGAAATGGGGGTGAACAGGGGGCCAGAGTGCTGGGGTAGGTTGGACAGCTGTTTATGTAGGGTAATCAGGGGAGGCCTCTCTGAGGGACACTGGGGCAGAGACCTGAGTGGAGTAGGGAGTGAAACCCGAGGAAATCTGGCTGGAGAGCCTCGGATGGAGCGACGGGAAGTACCAGGTGGGAAGATGCTTGGTGGGCTGGAGCAGCAGAGGGGCGGGGGTGGGGAGGAGGAGGTGGGTGGGTGGAGTTCTCTCACCTGGGGTCTCTATGCTCAGTGTGGTCCTGGACCAGCAGCATCAGTGTCACCTGGGCAGTGTGAGAAATGCAGAATCCCAGGCCCCACCCCAGACCTCCGGAATCAGACTCTGCAATTTATCCCATCCCCAGGTGATTTTTGTGCATGTTGAAGTTTGAAAAGTGCTGAGGTAGGGTCCGCAGGCCATGAGGATGACTGCGGGTTTCATCTTCAGTGTGACAGGAGCAGAGGGGAGATGCGATGGCATCTATGTTTTGGAAGCAGCGCTCCAGCCGCTGGGTCCAGAATAGCCTGTGGTGAGGAGGATGCTGGGACAGCGGTGAGGAGGCTGTGCGGGATCTTCCGGGGGAGAGGGCTACAGCCACCAGGCAGACGATGGGTGGACACTGCCAGCTGGAGGCTCTGGTGCTGTAAGCACACAGCCCAGGGACCACCCCGCAGGTCCCTTCCCTCCAAGGAACACTCCTGTTGAGTAGGGTTTTAATACCGATAGCTTGACACATGTGCACACATGCACTCACGGCTTTATTGGACCATTGGCTCCTCTGCCTTGAGCAGAACAGGCGGGCAGTGTTGAGGAGAGCGTGGACTTGGAGAACCTCCTGGTCCAGCAGAAACACGTGTTCCACGAAGTTTAAGATGGGCTGCCTTGAGGGGCCTTCGTGGAGATGGACACCTGGGGGACATGAGCTGTGTGAGATGGTCAACCTGGGGGGCCTGCCTGGCCAGAGGAAACAGAGAGGGGAAAACAGGCTTCAGCCTGGTGGAAAGTCCCTGTGGGGAGGGCGACCCTTGGGCACTAGGGTATCCAGAGACGTTTAAAAACCTCATAAAGCCTCCCCTTTCTAAATCAGAACATTTGCCAAGAGGGCCCCTTTTCTCCTTGGCAAGGGCTGGCTAATAGGACTGGATATATTAAAAAAAAAAAAGCAGGTGGAATGGCTCCTTTCGGTCCACGGAGCCCTCCTCCACCCAGGTGAGTATGTTCCACGGAATGACGTCTCCCGTCCTCTCCAGGGCCTCGGTCTGTGCACACAGGCGGGCTTCCTTTTCCGTTATTGTCCCGAATCCCAGGCTGTGACAGCAGGGAGGTGGGTCCTGTGGGCCCCCTGTGAGTGGACACTGGGGCAGGCCGTGTTTATTCTGGCTGCCGGAGTCTGTTGGAAATACAGGCTGGAGCCAAGGCTGGGAACGTGGCAGGAACACAGAAGGGCGGGATGGGGTGAGGTGTAACCTGAGAATGCTTAGGCACAGGCCAGGAGGGCACCCAGCGTTGTCACCTGCCTCCTGCCTCTCTGTCTGTCAGTCGTCAAATAATTCTCTCTTTTTTTTTTGTGAGGAAGATCAGCTCTGAGCTAACAACCATGCCAATCCTCCCCTTTTTGCTGAGGAAGACTGGCCCTGAGCTAACATCTATTGCCAATCCTCCTCCTTTTTTTTTTTTTTCCCTTTTTCTCCCCAAAGCCCCAGTAGATAGTTGTATGTCATAGTTGCACATCCTTCTAGTTCCTGTATGTGGGATGCCGCCTCAGCATGGCTGGACAAGCCATGTGACGGTGCACGCCCGGGATCCGAACCTGGGCCGCCAGTAGCGGAGCATGCGCACTTAACCCCTATGCCATGGGGCCGGCCCCCGGTCAAATAATTCTAAATCAGGGTGTGGAGCGCTGGTGTGAGGATGGCTCTGGGCTTGGCAAGGCTGGGTTCATATCCAAGCTCTGCCACTCAGTAGCTGTGTAAGCTTGGGCAGATTATTTGCCTTTCTGAGCCTCAGTTTTCTGCTCCCTAAAATGGAGATTTTACCACCTACTGAGACGATGTCTTTGAAGGGCCTGTTGTCGGGCAGGGAGAAGATGCTCCATGGGTGTTCTTTTCCTTCCTCCTGGCTTCGTGTCCTCAAGGAACTCACTATCTGGGGCGGGTGGGGAGCCTGAGTGACAGGGGCACTGTCTGGGGGGAGGTAAAGGGTGGAGGAAACCTGAGTGGCAGGAGTGTAAACAGCCTTCCCCAGAATGGGAACCGGCCCAGCGCTGGGGCCATAAGAATGCTGAATCCTTACCCTCGGCCAGGAGTCAGTGAACCTTTTCTGTACAGGGCTTTGTGGGCTGCACGGTCTCCGTGGCTACAACTCACCTCTGCTGTTGAGTCAGACAATATGTAAATAGATGATATGTAAACAGACAATAGGTAAAGAGCTTAGGCACGTCCTCTCTAATAAGCATGGCTGTGTGCCAATAAAACTGTATTTATGGCCACTGGAATTTGAATTTCATATAACTTTCACACGTCAGAAAATACCCTTCTCGTTTTGTACTTTCCAACCATTTAAAATCTAAGAACCATTCTTAGACCCACAGACTGTACAGGAAAAGGCGGTGAGCCAGGCTTGGCCTGTGGACTGTAGTTTGCCAATTTCTGCCCTAGACGGCCACCATCAAGCCAGCAAACGTGAGTCTTTCAAGACCTAAGAAATAAATGAAGTGTGAGCCTCAGAAAAGCAGAATCTGTTTTCTCGCCCTCTTGCTGGAAATGTGTTCGTAGGGACTGACCCAAATTAACGTCCACTGTAAGAAGTGTAGGGTCAGTGGGGAGGCCATTTCGTTGAGAAGTTAACAAAAAAATAAAAGCAGTAAGACATGAGAGCCTAATGATGGATTTAAGTCATCCCAGCTAGCTGGCGTTTATGGAGTGCTCACCACAAGCTGGGTGCTGTTTCTAGCTCCTCAAATGTGGTATCTCATTTAGTCCTAATGGATGAGGACACTGAGACGCCCAGATATTGAGTCACTTGCCTGAGGCCACAGGCTTGTAGATATTCAAGCACGAGGCAGAACCTGCCACTTCTGACTTGAGATCCTGGGGTCTCCCCTTCACTGCCTCTCAACAACAGACCTCCCTAAGATTTATTCCATCCCTGCATTTTACTACGGGGGCTCTCAAAGACGACAAAAAGCCCAGTCCCTGCCTTCAGGTGGGGAGACAGACGCGAGGCCCCTTGGTGTTGCACGTGTACCCCAGACACTCCGGACTCCTGCTTCCTTTGCCACATCTGGCCTGCTGTCTCCCAGGGCACAGGGATGCACGGGGGCTGCCTGCCAGACCTGGCTCCATTGTTGAAAAGCCCTGTTTGGGCAATTGTTTCAGTGTCTTATTACATGTTGTCCTAATCGTTTATAAAAACAAGTAGGAAAAGACAAACAGAAGTGCATATATTCTTAAACGTAAGAAACTTGATAATAATTCTTATTATTTTACCTTTTACAGATCACTTACTAGGCACTGGGTCCCGTGCTTCACGTGGACTGTGTCACTTAGCCATCACAGCCACCTGCTGAGGGGCACTGTTGCCGTCCCCACTTAACGGATGAGGAAACTGAGGCCCAGAGAGGAGGAGTAACTTGCCCAAATCGTGCAGTTTTAAGCATTGCTGAAATACAGATGGAATAATCAGATCTTCTGGATGTTGCGAATCTGTAGCTCGAGTCAGGTGCTTTTTGAGTTTATGCTGGGCAGCCAATTATGAAGGAAAAGAACATCAACAAACCCCCCCAAAACACATGCACAATATTGACAATATACTGCATCATTAAAAGTTTAGTCTAAAGAGCAGGGTGTAATTGGGAATTTTGTACTTTTTTCTTTAGCTTCCTAGGAACGGAAGTCTGTTTTCCTACAGTTATAGCAGTGAAACCCTTAATGTGTTAGGACACAAATCTGTATGGCCAGCATGATCCCACTTTTGGAAAGAAAAAGCCTAAAGTACATATTCATATTTATTTGGTTACCATTAGGTTGGGATGTATGGTGTGTCAGGCAGTATGCTAAATGCTCCACATTCATTTAATTTAATCTCATTTAATCAAAACGGCTCCCTTGAGGTAGGATCTGTATTCCCTCTTTACATTTGTGGAATCAGAGGTCAAGCAGCTGAGCCAAGGTCATGGAGCCAATGAGTGGCAGGTACGGAATTCAAATTTAGCTTGGTTTTTCTTCAAAGCCCATTCTCTCTGCTTCTTTCTCTCCCGGCTCTGACTTTTGTCTTTCTGTCTGTGTCTCTCTCTACACGAACACACACACACACGCACACACACACACACGCACACGTGCATGTAGGCACACAGGCACAAACAGCCACACACAGGAAGAAGACAGACAGGAAATGCATCAGAATGTTAAGAGTGGCTGTCTCAGGATGATAGTAGAACATGTGATTTTCATCTTCTTTTTATGTCTTTTTACATATTCCCAGTGTTCTATAATGAGTTTATATTAAGAAAAATCCACTCGATGATCTTTTGGTACAAGTATGCTTGTTTTAGAGTCAGCAGGATACAGGAGTTCTGGCGTGAGGCCACAGAGCCTCTGATCATGGGCCTCTTAAAAAAATCTGCTAAAAAATAAGACAGGAGAGCCAGAACCTTTGCTTCTTGGAACTGCCTAATCCGTCCTATAACACCTTGCTTTGTAGGAAAGTTCTGTGCATAAATCCTATAAAATCCCGTAATGTGGAGCTGACACTGAGCCTGCCCAGAACAAAATCTGCTAATGATCACCGCTTGCCAGGAGCCTGCAGAAATGATCAGACATGTCACAGCCCCCATACCTGCCTCCTGCCTGAGCCCTTTCGAATAAGGACTCTTTTCACAAGTTTATAATAACACTTTGTTCGGATCATGTTGGGCGTTTCTTTCATCTTACATGAACACCGAACGTCTGTGGGGCCGGAAGGGGCTGAGGCTGGCCCTGAAGTTTTGGGACCCAGAGAAAACCACAGGTTTGTAAATCCAGCAGTGATGACCCACCTCCGCCACCCGCTGCCTCCCGTGAGACTGGACCTTTGCTGAGGCTACTTTGGGTGATGGAGGCCAAAGTGGGACAGCATGAAGGTAAAAGTTGGCGGCCCCACCTGGAAGTGGTACCTGGGGGGGTGCTGCCCTCACAAAACCTGAAAGGACTTTGGGCAAGATAGTCAAACATTCTGTGCCTCCATCTCTTCAGATTGAAAATGAGGGTTATATTAACTACCTTCTGGGGCTGTTGCAAGGCCATAGAGACTGCTTGGCACTCAATAGGCATCCTTCCCTTCCTCCCGTCCCTCTGCCGTGTTGCCCCGGGACCATTACCTCCTGCCTAGGTTTTCATAGCTCAGTGTTTAAAAGTTTTAAACTGAAGGTCTGAAAAGACTTACAGAAAAGTTACAAAAATAGAACCAAGAATTCCTGTGAACTTTTCAGCCACGTGTTAGATAACATTTTACATTTGCTCCCATCCATCCATCCATCCATCCATCCCTCCATCCATCCATCCATCCATCCTTCATCTAACTATATATGTTTTTTCTTTGAGAGTATGTTGCAGATCTGATTGCCTGATGGTCCCAAATACTTCAGCATATATGTCTTAAAAACAAGAACTTTCTGTTACATAACTACCATCCTTTTTTATCAAAATCAGGAAGTTGACATTGGTACAATACTATTATGTAATCTACAGGCGTTATTCAGATTTTGCCAATTGTGTCACTAACATCCTTTATAACAAAAGAAAAACAGTTTTTCCTGGTCTGGGATCCAGTCCAAGAGAACACGTGGAGCTTAGATGTCATGTGTCTTTTGACTCCTTCAGTCTGGCCTTCTACCTTTCTTTGTCTTTCATGACCTTGGCATTTTTGAAAAGCACAGATTGTTATGGGCTGAACTGTGTTTCCCCTAAATTTGTATGTTGGAGCCCGAACACCCAGTACCTCAGAATGTGATTATATTTGGAGGTAGCACTTTTCAAGAGGTGGTCAAGTTAAAATGAGCCTGTTAGTGTGGTCCTAGTCCAATCTGACTTGTGTCCTCATAAGAGGAGGAAATTTGGACACAAAGAGACCCCAGGGAGGTACACGCACAGCGGAAAGACCCCGTGAGGAGACACAGAGAAAGCTGCTATCTGCAAGCCAAGGAGAGAGGCCTCAGGAGAAGCCAAACCTTGATCTAGGACTTCCCGCCTCCAGAAGGTGAGAAAATAAATTTCTGTTTAAGCCCCCCAGTCTACCGTATTTTGTTTGGCAGCCCCAGCAAAGTAATACACAGGTCAGTTATTTTGTAAACCATCCCCCAACTTGGTCCTAGTTCATTCTTAGTTGTCTCTTCCTGTCGTCCCAGATAGTCCCAGATGCTTCCTCCAACTAAAATAAAAATCTCTTCCTGTGTGCCAGCCTGTGCTAAGGGCGTTACATGCACAATCCTCAGAATGACCCATCGAGATGTGTACTATTATTATGGCAACTTTACAGAGGAGGAAAACTGAGCATGGAGGCTTAAGTCACACAGCTAGGAGGTGGAGGGGCCAGGCGGTTTGGCCCCAGAGTCTGTGGGCCAGATGGTGTGGGTCCAGGAAAGGTAAACTAATTTGAGCAAACACATAAAGCACAACGAGGAAGGTGAATCTCCCACCCTAACAGCCCTTTAAATCAGGGGCAAATGCCGTGTAGTCAGTCTCTGCGTGTGGGGAGCACACATCTGTATTTCAAGGCTCAGTCCACTCAGCATCTCTTCTAACAAAGCTGCTCGCAGAACTGCTCTCTCCCCTCCACTCTCCAAATTGGCCCTTCTCCCTATTTGAACCTATTGGAATAAAAATAGCGATTATTTATTGGGGATCTACTATGCGCTAGTTTCTGTTCTTGTAGATTTATAAATATAATTCATTTAATGCTCACAAAACCCAATGTAAGAGGCAGGTCCAAACTCAATTTACAGATAAAGAAACCGAAGACAGAGGTGAAATAACCTGTAACCAAATCTTACGTCAGATTGGGAGCTTCTCGAGGGTCTGGGCCGGACGGCTTCGTGGGTAGAAGGGCCCCACACTTGGTTTAATGCTCTACTGTTGCCATCTTGAAATCTCTACTAATTTTTGAATAAGGGGAATGCATTTTCATTTTGCACTGGGCCACAGGGCAGCAGCCAGTCCTGTGTCTGGCTCCCTAAACCTTGCACTGTTTTGGTTCTGCACCCCATGAAGACAGCTATCAGAGTGCCAGAAACAAGTGTTTATTTACAGGTTGGTTTCCCACTCCAGCCTGGGGCTTATAAGAGGGCCGGAATGGTGTCTGAATGATCTTGTGTCCTCAGCACCAGTACAGAGCCTGGCACAGTGGAGATGTGCAGGAAAGGTTTGTTGAACGAATTGACTAATGAATGAACTATTGATTCAACCAAGACAAAGGAGGGCCAGGCGCCCAAGAGGAAGGTTTTCCCCAAGGCTGGCCTGGGAGCAAAGCAGCCACTTGCCACGTTCTGTCTCTCTCTTGCCCCCAGATTCAGACTTTCAAATTAGGCCCTTGTCTGAGGCTGTGGCAGTTCGGGGAGAAGGAAGAGGGGAATGATCTGGAAAGGAAGGCTGTACTTGTGAAGGAAACAAAGCCTTCTGTTGTGGACAGGGGAGGGTGTGCAGCAGGGAAGTGCTGCCCTCCGATCACCTAAGCCTCACGCACTCCCCAAAGGCAGCCTGGCTTCAGAAAGCCTGGTCAGCTTCCTTGCTGGACTCACACAGATGCTGCTTTCAGAAGGTGCAGAAGCCTCCAAGAGAGCCCTGATGATCAGAGGCTGGAGAGTCAGCCAGTCCCTCCTCATTTCTACCCATCCTTCAAGCCCCAGTCGAATGCCACCTCCTCCCGGAGTCCTCCCAGATTTCCCCAAGGCAGAGTCCCTGGGTTTCTAATGAATTTAAAATGATGGTTTGGGGCTCCCTTCACAGGAATTGATTCTCAAGGTGGTGAGGACACAAATCACCAACATGGCTACGTTTTATGCTGGCAAAAATATCCCACAAGTAGGGGTGACTGTAATCCACCGACCACCGACCCCCAACCCCAACCCCTCCGTCTCTACAAGCCACACTCCCTCACCTCCTCTGGACTTTTACTCAATGTTACCTCCTCAGTGAGGCCTTCCTGGCAGCCCTGTTAACCCTGTGACACCACCTCACCTCCATTCTGCACCCTGACATTCTTTATCTCCTTCTCTGCCTTATTTCTCTTGGTAGCCCTTCTCATCTGACTTACCATATTTAAATTGTTGTCTGTTTATTATCGGGGTCCCTTCATCGGAATTCAGCTGCCTGGGGGCAGGAGTTTGTCTGCTGTGATCACTGTTGTGTCCCAGCACCTAGAACAGGGCCCAGCTCATAGTAGGTATTCAGTAAATATTTGAGTGAGTCAATTCCCATTATACAGGTAAGGAAACTAAGGGAAGGTCATGTCAGCAGGCCAAGGTCACATGGCTGGGGAGGGGCAGTCAGTCTTTCCTTAAAAACCCATGGGGGCCTCAAAAGGTTAAACATGGAGTTTCCATATGACCCAGCAATTCCACTCCTAGGTGTACATCCAGGAAAAATGACAGCATATGTCCACACAAAGACTTTTACATGAATGTAAATAGCAGCATTATTCACAATCGCCAAAAAATGGAAACAACCTAAATGTCCATCAACTGATGAATGGATAAAACAAATGTGGTCTACCCATGTGGCGGAATATAATTCAGCCATAAAGAGAAATGAAGGACTGATACATGCTACCACATGGATGAATCTTGAAAATGAATTACGTCAAGTGAAAGAAGCCAGACACGAAAGACCACATATTGTATGATTTCATTTATATGAAATGTCCAAAATAAGCCATTCCATAAAGATAGAAAGTGGATTAGTGGCTGCCTGAGCTGGGGAGAAGGTTGGGGAAAAATGGTGGCGTGACTGCTAATGGGTACAGTGTTGCTTTTTGGGGTGATGAAAATGTTCTAAAATCTATTGTGGTGATGATTGCACAACTCTGTGAATATATTGAACACCACTGAATTGTACACTCTAAGTAGGTGAATTGTACAGCATGTGAATTATATCTCAATAAAGCTGTTATAAATAACCCCCCACCGGGGCTTCACATGGGATGTTGGAGGGGAGGGATGTCCACTAAAAGTAGGCATAGCCCCTGTCCCCCCCAACCCCATGAGATGGGGAGACAGACAGAAATCACCAGTCACAAAAGCAATTCACACTGGTGGGAGTGTCCCAAAGGAGAAGGCAGGGGGCAGCGTGAGTGCCCAGGACAGGGGAGGTGGGGTTGGGGAAACTTTACTGCAGGTGAGAAGACCACCCAGGCTCCCCGTCCCCAACAATGGAAGCCTCAGGCTCTACTGCCCACCGTGACCGGGCGTCTTGAGGAAGTGTGCCTTGTGTGTTCTAAGCTCCTCCTGGAGTAGGCAGGAACCGCTCCCTAGGGGCTGGCACCCTGCACGCTTGTGGGGCTGCCTTATGCTTTTTTTTTTTTTTTTTTTTTTTAAAGATTTTATTTATTCAGTTTTTCCCCCCAAAGCCCCAGTAGATAGTTGTACGTCATAGGTTCACATCCTTCTAGTTGCTGTACGTGGGACTCGGCCTCGCGTTGGACAGAGAAGTGGTGCCTCGGGGCGCTCCCGGGATCCGAACCCGGGCCGCCAGCATCAGAGTGCGCGCACTTAACCGCCAAGCCACGGAGCCGGCCCTGCCTTATGCTTTTTAAAAACCTGGGTGACAGCCAGACTGGTTCAGATCCTATTGTAGTGAGTTGAAAGGTGGCCCTCCAAAAGACATGTCCACGGCCTAAATCCCCAGAATGGAACCTAATTTGGAAAAAAGGTCTTTGCAGACGTGATTAAGCTAAGAACCTAGATCATGCTAGATTGTCCGAATGGACTCCAAATCCAACAAGTGTCACCATAAGAGAAGAGAGACACGCAGAGAAGAGGATGAGGCCACGGGAAGGCAGAGGTGGAGACTGGAGTGATGTAGCCACCAGCCAGGAACACTCGGAAGGGGCCGGGTGTGATTCTCCTCCAGAGCGTTCAGAGGGAGCGTGGCCCTGCCCACATCCTGACTTTTGGACTTCTGGCCTCTAGAATTGTGAGAGAATAAATTTCTGCTGTTTTAAGCCAAGTTAGTGGTAATTTGTTACTGCAACCCTAGGACACAAATACCCCTGCCTTCTCCACTTACCAGCCGCCTCACCTGGAGCACACTTCTGAGTGCTCCTGAGCCTCCACTTTCACAACTGTGACCAGGGGACACCTGTGGTGCCTACGTCAGGGCGTGTGTGAGGACTCCATGTGGTGATGGCGGTAAAGCTCTCAGAGACAGGCCTGGCCCCCGAAGTGCCCCTCACTCAGTAGCAAGCATTTGGGGTTATATTACCAAACAGTTCTGGCCCTGAACCAGTTCTGCCTCCCTGCAGGGGCACAAAGGAACTTTAGAAGCCCCCACGTCTGCCTCCGTGTGGCTTGTCACACCTGAGACAGGACCCTGGCTCATCAGGGGCTGTCAAGGCTGTGTTGTAGAAAATGGTGCTAATGACTCCTTGTGAAGTCATTTTTAACCCTATTAAAAGGGATGGCAGGATCTCACAGTGGTCAGAGTTTGGAATTGGTGATAATGACCCCCCATGATGTCATCTTTACCACCCCATGAAAGGGAAGGCAGGTCTTGTGGTGGTCAGACCACAGACTCGGGATCAGATTCCCTGGGTTTAAATTCCTGCTCTGCGACTCACTTGCTATGTGACCTTGGGCAAGTTACTTAACCTCTCTGTGCCTTGGTTTCCTGATCTGTAAAACAGGCACAATGTCCATTATGCTACTACCCCTTAGTGTTCATAAATGCTTAGATTGGTGCTAGAAAATGCTCTGTGGTTGTTAAATAAATAAATAAAGAGGACATTCCTTTGAATCTGAAACCTAACCAAGTTTCCACTTGAGGCAAAACTGCCTCTTTCATTGCTTGCCCCCACCCTGCCTCCAAAGAGAAGCTCACCCCCCAGGAGAGTTCTCAGGCTGCACATTGCTCAGGATTTTCCCAGCCAACACTTTTGAAGGCTGGGAAAAGCGCGTGAGTGCCTTGGCCCTTGGCCCTGCGTGCCTGGGCTTCTCCCTCTGGAAGCCGCGCCCAGCTTCGCGTGTGAGCCCTCCCAGGCCTGGGAGGGAAATGCTGCCTCGGCCCAAATATCAGATCACATGCCCATTTTCTCCAGGGCCCCGCCCTCTGAATTCTTGGAATTCTTGGCTAACGGGAGTGTCCCCAAGGGGTCTGCTTCCAGCACTGGGTCAGCCGGGCTGATTTACATCCCAGGGGGCTGGGGGCTGGGGTGGATGGGGCTGCAGCCCAGGGAGTGGGATGGAGTGGGGAGGGTGCACCGAGGACGAGGATTCGCACCCTCCCGTGAGGCCAGGGCGTCCTGGCGGGACTCTGGTCCCACCTCATCTTCCTCAGCAAGTTAGGATTCCAGAATTTCCCCCTGTGCAGAGGGAGGGGGGCAGGAACACCACGCAGCCCGGACACACCCCCGCGAATGCAGCACCACTTCCGAGGGCCTCGGCCTGGGGAGGGAGGGACCCTGGGCGCTTCAAGGGGGGAGCTGGTCCCTGGGCTGCTGCTGGCTGCCGTACGTGTGACCTGGGCCCGTGCCAGCCTCCTTGAACTCCATTTTCCTCACCAATAAGATGGGGCTCATAACATTACCCCCCAGAATGGGTGGAATTCTGCGCCACCACCGTGCAGTGCTTGGTGTTCCCAGGACACTCTGGGGGTGTCTGGGGAAGGCAGGGTGAGGCCCAGTGCTGCCAGGACGCCCTGTCCTCACGGCACCATGGGAACTTCAGCTGGCTGTGCACATGAAGCACCGATGTGCCGCCCAGAACGCCCTGTACCGTATCCCCTGTGGAGTCTGTGTTTTGGAAACTTGGTTCAAAATCCTGCAGTGATCAGTCATGCTCCATGAGTCTCCTAGTTTCTTATTCCAGAAAGACACCCGCCCATCAGTTCAGGTATGTTGAGCCAGCTTCAGAGGACATCTGTGTGCGGGGGGCTGGCCTCGGGAGGCAGGGGGTCCTGGAGGGTGAGCCTCCCCCCGTTGCCTGTCTGTCCATCAGTCCGTCTGTCTGTCTATCCACTGGGGAGTAGATAGGCCATGCCCTTCTACTTCCTGGCTCTGTAAACGTGGGCAAGTTTACAAACTTACAAGTCAGGCAACCCGGGCCTCGGTGTCCTCCTCTGTAAAGGGCAGAGGAGGCCAGTACCTCCTCTGGGGTGGTTTCCAGCATTTTTCGTACAGGTGAGGCACCGAACAGCCGTGTCTGGCTCAGAGTAGGCACTAAGCCAATGTTGGGCCTTATTTATTATTGTTGTTGTTGTTATTGGTGCTGCTCTTATGTTGCTATGGGAACCTGCATGAAATGAACACACAGCCTCGCACACCTGTCAGACACGTCTTCCCCTTCGGCGCTGATCTTGGGAAGCCAACACGATCTTGCCCCGGACTCTGTTTCACAGCTGTGTGTCCACCTCACACGGCTCTTGGCAGGGCGTGTCCTGGCCGTCCGCAGCCAATAGCAGCTACTTATTGGTTGCGTTATTGTCTTGAGCGCCCCGAGTTCTAGCCACAGGCGTGCCCACCCGAAGCGTCAAGCCACCTGTGCTTCCTCGTCTCCTCTGGCTTTGGAAATTTCAGGACACTGCCTCCCCACACTGCTGTCCTCACAGCTGCCCGAGGTCTGACCTCCCCCTCGAGCTAAATCCGGAGTCTCAGTGAAGCCACACAGGGCTGAGGTCATGGGAAGACAATGGCCTGGGAGTTAAAACCCCAAAGCTCTGACTCTGTTGTCCTGTTTGTGCCCTAGAGACCCTATATTGGGAGGAAGGAAGAGCGCTGGTGAAGATTGTGGACTCAGGATCAAACTGCTTAAGTCAAATTCCTGCTCCAGTGCTCGTTAGTCTGGGGCTTCTTCTCTTTGAGCCTCAGTTTCCCCATCTGTCAAATGGGGATAATGATAAAACGGACCCTGGGCTTCTACTAAAGAGTGAGATCATGTTCCTAAAACACTCGCACAGTGCCTGGCACGGAGTAGGTGCTCAGCAGATATTATGATTCTCCAGCAGGTTCTACCCCTTCCCTTTCCTCTCCAGAAGACAACATGGCAGAGGGTTTGCGCTCTGTCTGTTGGCATCTCTGGATCTAGCTCCTTCCCTCCTCCATTTCCTGGCTTCTCTCCCCTGGGAGGGAACCCCACTGTGTCCCGGACACCCTGAGGGAGCTCACCTAATGGGAACCACGACACAACATAGTGTTTCCAAGACCAGGCTCCACTCCTGTGCCTCTCACCACCCGCAGCATGCTAAACCCCTCTGCTCACAGGCTGGAAGTTATTCATCCATCTGACTGGTTATTTACATCCAAGCTCACACGACAGAGGTACTCAGAAAAGCAACATGTATAACCATAACGTCCTACGCTGTGTGCTGCCTTATTTGATATGATGAGGCACCATTATTCCCACTTTACAGATGAGGAAACTGAGGCACAGAGGGGTTTAGTAGCTCACTCAAGGTCTCAAATATAGTCAGAGGAGAAACCTGATACAAACCCTGGAGCTCACGTTCTTAAAAAGCAGGTTATACTGAGTGGCCTCCATTCTCTAACATGAGCACTGTGGCCATTGTGAGGATTAACTGAGAATACAGGTCCAATGCTTAGTGCAGTCCTTGTCACGTGAACAAGTGCTCAGTAGAACTTAACTCTGTAATGACTATAATAACAACAGCTGCTATTATTATTATTATTTTTTTTTTGTGAGGAAGATTGGCCCAGGGCTAACATTCGTGCCCATCTTCCTCCACTTTATATGTGGGATGCCTGCCACAGCATGGCTTGATAAGTAGTGCATAGGTCTGCGCTTGGGATCCGACCTGCGAACCCCGGGGCACCGAAACAGAGCACACAAACTTAACCTCTATGCCACGGGGGCCGGCCCCAACAGCTGCTATTATTACTGCTCTTGCCTCTTTCCCAACCTGCCAACGTGAGACATTGTAGGAGCATCAATCACAGGACGTGCATATCATAGACGCTCGGTTTTCCTCCTCCATCCAGCTGAGTCGACAGTAAAACCCTCAGGAAATGGGCAGGCGCTGGGGGCTTCCACACTCCTGCCTGGTTGTAATGCAGAAACGCAGATTCCCATTAAGTTTAGGAAAATCATAAGATTCTTTTCTGATTATAAAGGTAATATGAGTACCACGTGGTTACTGTAGAACAGTATGTGGAATCCCACACCCTCAGATGGGGACAGTTTATGCACCAGGGTTCCAGGGGCAGGGCTGGAAGTTCAGGCTCACCTGGCTGTTCAGGTCTGGATGGGAGAAACCCCCTGAGTTGGGGTCAGAGGCTGGGCATGGAGTGCAGTGGTTGTGGGGGTTAGGGGACCTGCTGGGTGGTAGGCAATGGGGTGGGGCGGATCCGGGGAGGTGGTGGGGGCAGCACGACCCTCCCCCTCATTCCTCTGCGCCCCAGTGAGGTTTCTGAACTCACAAGACGCTCCAGTGACTGGCTTTATTTCACGTGGCAGAAATCGACAGGGCGGAGGCAGACAGAGCTAGTTCTAGACAACACGACGAATGCAGGCCGGAGGACGAGACAGAAACAGACGGGTGTCAAAGCTCCAGGAAGCGGGGCTTTGCTCTGGATAGGATGCTGTCAGAAGCAGGGCGATTCTTAATAAATCTCCTTTAGAAGTGGGAGGACTAGACTGAGCTGATGCTATAATCGGCAAAGAATCCGAGTCACTCATATTAGCCGTTTTTGTCATCATCGAGGTTTAGACAACGGCCACGTTTTGTCTGTGTTCAGACACGACTACGGAGGGGTCTTGATTTGGTATTGATCCATCACGGTCACCAAGTGGCCTTGTCTGATGTTGATGCTCTGTGCCACTGCTGACATTCATCAGGAAAATCCCAAGTCCCCCAAGATACTGCTGGGGCTGGCTCCCGGGGGTCAGGGCTGCTTTTCCGTTCTCAGAAGTGAGGTGCTGACACTTACAGAAATCAGGGGGAGCCTTTGGCTTCCACGTGTGCTGGAAGGAGGACGGGGGTCGGTTGAACCAGCTCTCCAAGGAGCGGGCCCAACCTGTACAGGACAAACAGAAGGCTGTAGGGAACGAAACAGAGATTGTCCACAAGCCCACCCTGCAGTGAGGAGGATTTGTGCAGTCTCTGCGTCAGCTCGCCCGGACTCAAATCCTAGCTCTGATTAGCTGTGTGACTTTCATCAAGTTACTTAAGCTCTCTGTGCCTCGGTTTATAATGAGGATAATGATAGTGGCCTCTTCATAGGGTTGTGTGAGGATTACGCAGATGAGGTGTATGAAGTGCTTAGGACGCCGCCTGGCATATAGCGAGCATTTCAGTGTGTGTAAGCATTTAAGCTCCGTATAGTTTGGTATTCTGGTTTTTGGCTAAGCCACATACGAAGACTATCTTGTTTGCGCATGTATCCCACACCCCAGATGATGCTTAGCACAGAGTACACATCCAGTAAGAATCTGTCAAATGAATAAGTGAGGGCATTCATTTAACCATTCCTCTGTCATTAGACATCTAGGTTATTTCCTGTTTCCGTTGTCATACGTCATACAACGCCACAGACATCTTTTAACAGAGCATAGGCTGTCCAGCTGCCCCAGTCCCCGCTGCTCCCTATTGCCCCTGATGCCGAGGTCATGGGCAGTGGCTATTTTTCATCACACTTGCACTGTGGTTTTTCGTAAAGTAAAGAAATATCGCTCTGTACCCATGTCTCCATTAAAAAGGAAAAATAAAAGCAGGACTGAGAGAGTTGCCCATTTCTAGAAAAATGGTAGTAGGCAAGTTCCTCGATGAAGCTGATGAGTATCTTGTGTGCAGAGAGCACAAATGTGCAAGGTGTCCTTGTGTTGTACCCAACCTGCCTCGCTGATGGGCATATTGCCCTTCCTTACCTGCAGGATTTGGGTGAGCACCCTTCACCTAGTGTGTGTGGGAGCACAGCTGTGTGACCAGCACCCAGGTGAAGGAGTAGAACACGACCAGCACCCAGAAGCCAGCATTGTGCACCCTCAAGGGTGACCTCTGTCCTGACTTCTAATACCACGGACTAGTCTTGACTGTTTGGACTTTTAGAAGCGTGCAGTATGCATTCTTCTGTGTAAGCATTGTGTTTATGAGGTTCATCCATGTTGTTGTAGTTTTTCTTTTTCATTGCTGTGTAGTATTCCACTGTGTGGCTATACCACAGTCATCCATTTTATTCCACATAAACATTTGGGATTTTGTTTCCAGTTTTGGCCTATTACAAACATTTTTTTAGGAACATTTTGATATGTCTTTTCATGATCTTATGGATACTTTCTGTTAGATATATACCTGGGAATGGAATTGAGACTGTTTTACCCTAAAAGATTCTGCCAAACAGTTTTCCAAAGTGCTTAAATCTATTTGAAGAGTCTTGACATGGAACATTCATTTAGTTCTAAGTATTACTAGTGTCTCTGCTTTACAGATGAGAAAACTGAGGCTCAGAGAGGTGAGTTAACTTATCTCAGGTCACACAGCTGGTAAAGGCTGGAGCTGGCTCCAGACACGTCACTCTTCATCCCCACCTCATACTGCTTTTCATGGAATTCCAACCTGGGTCCTGTAAAATGTGCTGTCTGGGACATACTAGGCACTTAGTAAGTGTTTGTTGAATAAATGGGCCAAAGAAAGAATGGATCCTCCAAAGAAAGAGCTGACGGGGCATCAGTCTATTCTCTGGCCCAGTGGTTGATTTTTAGGGAAGACAGCAGTTTGGGCTTAGAGACCCAGAAGTGCTGCCATTGCTTCTGCTTCAACTGTTCAAAGAATTTTGTCTCAAATTACATAAATAACAAATCATGATTACTGAAAAACTAGAAAAATTGATAGACAAAAACGATAGAAGCCACTCCAAGTCCCTCCGCCCAGAGAGAGCCGCTGTGACCACATGATTAACTATTTCCATGTAAATAAATGCTGTTATGTAGTTGAAATTATCAATCTTTTCTTTTGTGATTTCTGCATTTTTAAGCATAGTTAGAAAATTCTTTTCCCTCTCCCAAGTTATAAAAGAATTCTTCCATGTCTTTTTCTGGTGCTTTTATAATTTTCATTTAAAAAAAGTGTGTATTTGCTCTATTTGGAGTCTATCCTGGTGTACAGCATACAATACAGGTTCATTTTTATTTTTTTTCATCTGGCTACCCAAATGATTCCACCATTTGTTAAAAAGCCCATATTTACCCTAGTTTAATTATTAAGGCTTTGAAATATGTTTAAATACCTGGCCTGGCCAGTTTCCTCCTATTGTTCATCTTCTTCAGAGTTTCCTGGATAATTTTGCTTCTTTATTTGCCATTTGAGATTCTGAAACAGATTTTATAAATTTCAGGGAGAGAAATCTATCAGCACTTTTGTTGGGATTTTATTAAATTTTAAAATTATTCCAGAGGAAATTGGCAGCTTTATGACATCGAGTCTTCTTATCCAAAACCATATTATGTAGTTTTCTTTTGAGTTCTTCAGTAGTATTTTAAAGTTATTATTGTAGAATTTTTTTCACACAGTTCTGACTAAGTTTATCCCTAGGTAGTCTTTTTATTTTGGTTGCTGTTATAGATAGAGACTATTTTTCTACTATATGTTCTAACTAGTTGTTGTTTTATATGTAAATGCTAATTTCTGTATATCATTTTTGTACTCTTCTACCTTACTAAATTATAGTATTATTGGTTGTCATTTTCCTGTTGATGCTCTTGGATTTTCTAGATATACATTTATATCATCTGCGAAGTGATAATTTTATTTCCTTCATTCCAATTTTCACATCCCTAATTTTAAAATTCTTTTAAATCTACATAGGCTAATACTTTGAATACAAAATTAAGAAGTGTGATAATGATCATTCTTATCTTGTTCCTAATTTTAGTGGGAATACGTCTAGTATTTCTCCTCATTTTTAAAAATCATGTTAGGAAGTATTCATTGATTTCTCTTTCATTGAATGTTTTTATGAAAAATGGTCTATTAATGATCTATTAATATGATGAATTCTATTAATAAATTTGCTAATATCGAATAATCTTGTATTCCTGAAATAAACCCCTTTTGGTCATGATGAATAATTATGTTAAGGTGCTCTTAGATTCGATTTGCTGATAATTTGTTTGGGATTTTCGAAAAAATATTTATAAATGAGCCAAGTCTATAAATTTCTTTTTGTGTAATTTCTGTCAGGTTTTGTTATCAATGTTATTCCTGTTTCAAAAAGTAATTTGGAAAGTTAGCAAAGATGTGTGGAGCAAATGGAACTCTCATACATTGTTGATGAGAGGGCAAAATGGTAGAACCACTTGGGAAACAAGAGTTGTCAGTTTCTTAAGGAAACCAAACATATACCGCCCCCACGATCCAGCAATTCCATTCTAGGTGTTTAGCCAAGATGTGTAAAAGCATGTGTCCATAAAATGACTTGTGGCAAGAATGTTCATAGCAGCTTTATTTATAACAGTAAAAAACTGGAAACAGCAGAGGGGTCCATAAACAGGAGAATGGTTACACAAACTTGTATATTCATACAATGGAATACTATTTAGCAAGAGAAAGGAATAACCTACCGATACACAGAACAACAGGAATCAATCTTCAAAAGATTACTCTGAGTGAAAGGAGTATTACACAAGAGAACACATATTGTATGTTTCCATTTATATGAGGTTCTGGAACAGGCAAAACTAATCTATGGTGGAAAAAAAACAGAACCTCTAGGTGGAAGAGAGGATTGATTCAGAAGGAGCATGAGAAGACTTTCTGGAGTGATAAGCCAAGTATAGTAAAATATTAATGGTAGAATTCACATGGTGGGAATATAGACGTTAATGGTAACAATTCTTTCAGTTTTTCTGTATGCTTGAAATTTTTTGTAATAAAATATCAGAAGAAAAAATAATTTGGGATTTCTGCTTCTAACCATAACAGAATAACTGATAATGGAATTGCCTTCCCATGGAAAACAAATGTAGGCATCGAATTTTCTGTTTCTATGGATTTGCCTGTACTGGATATTTCATATAAATGGAGTCATACAGCATGTGGTCTTTTGTGATTGGTTTCTTTGACTTCGAATAATGTTTTCAAGGCTCATCCACAATGTAGTATATATCATTACTTCAGTTGTTTTTATAGCTGAGTAATATTTCATTGTATGGATTTACCACATTTTCTTCGTCCATTCATCAGTTGATGGGCATTTGTACTGTTTCCAATTTTTGGCTATTATGAATAATGTTGCTATGAACATTCATGTATAGGGTTTTGTGTGAACTTATATTTTCAGTTCTCTTGGGTATATAAGTAGGAGCAGAATTGCTGGGTCCTATGGTAACTCTATGTTTAATATTTTGAGGAACTGCTAAACTGTTTCCAAAGTGACTGCACCATTTTACATTTCTGCCAGCAATGGACGTGAGTTCCAATTTCTCCATATCTTCTTCAACACTTGTTATTATCTTTTTGATTATAGTCATCCTCATGGGTGTGAAGTGGTATCACATTGTAGCTTTCATTTAAATTTCCCTAATAGCTAATATTGTTGAGCGTTTTTCATACACTTATTGGCCATTTGTATATCTTCTTTGGATCTACTCAGATTGTTTGCCCATTTTTAAATTTGGTTATTTATAGTTATTCAGTTATAAGAGTTCTTTATATATTCTGGATATAAATCACTTATCAGATATATGATCTGAAAATATTTTCTCCCATTCTGTAGGTTTACTTTTAACTTTCTTGATGGTATCCTTTAAAGCACAAAAGTTTAATTTTGATAAAGTCTAATTTATCTATCTTTTCTTTTGTTGTTTGTGCTTTTGATGTTGTGCCTAAGAAGGCTTTGCCTAATCCAGGGTCAAGAGGATTTACTCCTATGTTTTCTTCTTCTTAGAGATCTATAGTTTCAGCTCTTATTTTAGGTCTATGATCCGTTTGGAGTTAATATTGGTGCATGATGTCAGGAAAGGATATAAATTCATTGTTTTGCATGTAGATAGATATCCAGTTGTCCTGGCACCATTTCTGGGAGAATATCATTCTTTTCCCATTGAATTACCATGGCATTCTTGTCAAAAATCAAGTGACTATAAATATGATGGTTTAGTTCTGGACTCTCAATTATATTCCGTTGATCCATGTATCTATCCTTATTATGCCAGTACCACACAGTCTTGATTACTATAGCTTTTTAGTAAGTTTTGAAATAGGAAAGTGTGAGTTCTTTTTTCCATGTTCTTTTTTTCGAGATTGTTTTCAGTATTCTAGATCCCTTGCATTTCTACATGAATTTTAGGATCAACTTGTCAATTTCTGCAAAAAAAAAAAAAAAGACAGCAGGGGTTTTGAAAGGGATTGCATTGAATCTGTAGATCAACTTGACAAGTTTTGCCATCTTAAAAATATTGTTTTCCTAGCCATAAATAAGAGATGTTGCTGCATTCATTTAGGTCTTCAATAATTTCTTTCAACAATGTTTTGAAGTTTTCAGACTACACGTTTTGCAATCTTTTGTTAAATTTATTCCTAAGTATTTTATTCTTTTTGATGCTATTGTAAATGGAATTGTTTTCTTAATTTCATTTTCAGATTGTTTATTGCTAGACTATAGATATACAATTTATTTTTGTACGTTGGTCTTGTACACTGCCGCCTTGCTGAATTCATTTATTAGCTCTGATAGTCTTTTTAGTGGATTCTTTAAGGTTTTTTTTATGTACTAGATAATGTCATCTGCAAATAGAAATAGTTTTGCTTCTTCCTTTTCAACCTAGATGACATTTATCTATTTATCTGTATTTTTCTCTCTGTCCCCCATCCATCTATCCATCCACCCATTATCTATCTATCTACCTATCTATCTATCTATCTATCATCTATCTACCCACCCATCCATCTATCCATGTATCTACCTATCTACCTATCCATCTACCTATCATGTGTCTACCTACCTACCTCTCTAATTATTTGTTTGTTTATCTGTTTGTTTTTGCCTAATCATCCTGGCTAGAACCTCCAGTACAATATTGAATAGAAATGGTGAGTGTGGACATCCTTATCTTGTTCCTGATATTAAGGAGAAAGCATTCAACCTTTCACTATGTGGTAGGCAGAATAATGACCCTCCAAAGATGTTCATATCCTAATCCTGGAACCTGCAAATATATTACCTTACACAGTAAAGGGGAATTAAGGTTGTGGATTGCGAATCAGTTTAAAATAGAAAGATTATCCTAAATTACCTGGGTGAGCCCAGTGTAATCACAAGGGCCCTTAAAAGTAGAAGAGGGAGGCAGGGGAGGGAGAACCAGAGAGACGGCAGCATGAAATGGACTGGGCTCGATGTTTTTGGCTTTGAAGACGGAGGAAGAGGGCTATGAGCCAAGGAATGTGGTGGTCTCTAGAAGCTAGAAAAGACGAGGAAACAGATTCTGTCCTAGAGCATCCGGAAGGAATGCAGCCCTGCTGACACCTTGATTTTAGCCCAACGAGATCCATGTCGGACTTCTGACCTCCAGAACTGTAAGATAATAAGTTTGTATTGGTTAAGCCACTAAGTTTGTGATAATTTGTTACAGCAGCAATGGACACTAATACACACTATGAAGTAGGATGGTAGGTGTGTCTTTTTCATAGCTGCCCTTAATCAGGAAGTTCCTTTCTAGCTTGAGTTTGTTGAGTGTTTTTATCATGAAAGGGTTTGGGTTTTGTTAAGTGCTTTTTCAGCGTCTACTGAGATGATCATGTGGTTTTTGTCCTGTATTCTATTGATATGGTGTATTATTTTAATTGAATTTCACATGTTAAACCAATTGTGCATTACTGGAATAAATCCCACTTGGCAATTAATCTTTTTATATGTTGCTGGATTCAGTTTGCTAGTATTTTGCTGAGGATTTTTGTATGTATATTCATAAGGGATATTGGTCTATAGTTTTCTTTTCTTTTGATGTCTTTGTCTTTGATATGCAGGTAATACTGGACTCGTAGAATGAGTTGGGAAGTGTTCTCTCCTCTTCTATTTTTTAGAAGAGTTTGTAAAGAATTGGAATTAATTCTTCTTTACATGTTTGATAGAATTTACCAGTGAAACCATCTCTTTCTGTTGATCGTACTTGGAGTTCATTGAACTCGGATGTGTATAATGTTTTTCATCCAATTTAGGAAGTTTTCAGCCTTTATTTCTTTGAATATTTCCTGTTTATTTTTCTCTCTTCTCTGGTACTCCCATTATATGTATATTAGTGTGTCTGATGATGTCCCACTTTTCTCAGAGTTTCTGTTCATTTTTCTTCATTCATTTTCTCTCTGTTCTTCTGATTTCATGGTCTCTATCAATCTACCTTCAAGTTTGCTGATTATTTTTTTGCCAGCTGAAATCTACTGTTGAGCCTGTCTAGTGAATATTTCATTTCAGTTATTATAATTTCCAATTCCATAATTTAAGTTTGGTTGTTCTTTTTGAATAATCTCTCTCTCTTTGTTGGTATTCTCTATATGAAACACTGTCTTCATACCTTCTTTTACTTCTTTACTCATGATTTTCCTTAGCTCTTTGAATATATTTACAATAGCTGCTTTGAAGCCTTTGTTAAGTCTGACATCTGGGTCCTCTTAAAGGCAGTTTCTGTTGCCTGTGTTTTTTGCTCAGTATGGATCACACTTTCCTGTTTCTTTGTGTGTCTTGTAACTTTCTTTGCTGAAAACTGGAGATTTTAGATATCGTATTGTAGCGATGCTGGATACCAATTCCTCCCTCACTCCTCCCTGGGCTTGTTGCTCATGTGGTTTGCTTGTTTATTTGTTTAGTGACTTGGATGGACTATTTTAGTAAAGTCTATTTCCCTTGCAGTGTGCAACTTCTGATGTCACTCCTCAGTGGGTGCAGTCTTGGGCCTGGGATGATTATTTCATTAGGGCTCTCTCTGGCTTTCCCTGACCTCTGTTAAGCTATTTGCCCCCATTGGTGTCACATCCAGCTGTTAGCCTCCCCTAATTGTAAGTTGATTGCTCTATTGTTTCCAACAATGCCCTGGGGCATAAATTGTTCCACATGCCTCTCCAGGCCCAGCTCCTGAAGTGTGGGTGGCTTCCCAGTCCTCAGATCCTGCAGTCTGTGTGGCTTTCCTAGCTCTAAGCTCCTGCAGGGCAGATGGCTTCTCTGGCAAGGGATCCTGCAGTGGCTTTCCCTTCCAGCCCCCCTGGGTAGTTTAACTTCAGAGCGCCTCCAGCAAGATACCTCCCTGTGAATGAATGGCTCTCCCTAGCACCCAAGAGGGCAGATTTCCAGTAAATTTTTTGGGTGGGGGGAGGGGTAGATGCCAGGAAGTCCCACTGGTACAGCAGCAGAGCACCTTCTTTGCCAATTCAGTGAGTCACACCATGCCCTCTCCAACGAGCTCTGGGTCTCAGCCCTATGGGGTGGGAGGTGGGGTCTTCTTTGGGTGCTCTATCTCAGCCGTAGGGGTGATAGCTGTTCCTTACATCTGCAATTCCTATGTTCTTTTGAGTTCTCTTTACTGATACTGGCTCAAGACGAGGTTGACATAAAGTAAGCCATATTAGAAAAGAAGCCCTATTGTAACTTTGAATGACCTCTGACTAACTAACCCAGCTGGATATGCCCCCTCCAGGAGATCTAACTGCTCTGTAGATTTTACGACCCTTGCTTGTGCATGTACCTCCCAGCTGCAATAAGTTGATAACTTTGTTCTTTTGAGTTCCTTAGGAAAGTGATGACCCCTGAACAGAGAGCCTATGCTGATAGCCATCATCAATGACAACTGAAAGATCTGGTGTGGCACTCCCAGTCTGTAACACCAGAGGGTCAACATTCCTAACCCCCTCCCCTGTAACCCACTGGCCTATATAACTGCTGTAAGGTTTTGTGCCCCCTTAAGATGGTTCTTTTGGACATTAGTCAGCCATCTTCCCTCTTGCTAGCAAGCTGTAATAAAATGCCCTTTCTCTGCCACCATCTTGCCTCTTGACTATTGGCTTTTGTCTCGCGGTGAGCAGACTGTGCCCTTTGTGTGGTAATATTTACTTCTTGCTAGCCAATCTCTTATAATTTCTATACACTGTTATAGTTAATAATTCCTTATATTGAACTTTTCCTCACACACTGCAGAGACTGGGCACTGGTGAAGCCACATGGGCTACAGGACCCTGTCCCATGTGAACAGCTGGAACCAGGAAGCAGAGCCCTCCTCTCCTGAGATATCTCTCTAGTACCCTTTCCTGATGATGCTTCAGTGGCAATGGACAAAGGAAAAATATTGAAAGATTCCACCTCCATTTTCACAGAGCAGGCAAAAATGGTGAGTTTGGAGCTGGGAGGCAATACGTTGATAGCTGGCAAAACTCAAATGTCCATCAGCAGCCGACAGGACAGTAGGTTGTGGTATATTCATACAATGGAATGCTACACAAGAACGAGAATGAATGGATTAATCTATACAACGCGGAAGAATTTCACAAACACGGTGTCAAGTGAAAGACGCCAAGACATAAAGGAATACTCTCTGCGTGATCCCACTTACGTAAAATTCAGAAACCAGCCTAATGAGTCTTGGCTATTACAGGAAGGATCGTGGTTACCTTTGGTGGGTGGGGGAGGGGGCGGTGGTCATGGGGAGAAGGGGCGCCTAGATGCTAGAGACGTTCTACATCATGATGTGGGTGCTGGTTACTCGGGTGTGTTCACTTTGTGAAAATTCCTCAAGCTGTATGCTTATGATGTATGCACTTTTGCACATGCATATATATGCATAAATTTATTTATTATAGCTGAATGAAATTTACTTGAAAAACGAGAGGATATTTGCACACCCGTGTTCATTGCAGCACTATTTACAGTTCTTCAGTTAGGTACTATAATTATCTCCTTCTTACAGAAGAGGAAGCCGAGATGCAGAGAACAGATATAATCTATGTAAAACCACAGAGCCAGGAAGCGGAAAAGGCAGGGTTCAAACCCAGGCAGGCTGGCGACCGAGTGGTTCCTCTGAACCCTCGGCTGCACTGCTCTCCCCACGGCCTGGATGGAGCATCAAAGTGCAGGCAGGGCAGCCAACTGGAATGAGATGTGCTTTGCCCACCCTAACCAGCCCCGGCGAGGAAGGCTGGCCGTGTGTCTCCTACTTTACAGTTGAACGATCAGGCCACAGAGGCCTGTGCAACCATGCGAGGCTCCTCCCTCAGTGCTCAGGTGCTGTTTGAGCCTGATCTCTGCCGAGCCTTTGGGAAGCCCATCTCCCAAGACTTCCCCCTGATGGGCAGGATTGGTTTTCCTGGTCCCTGCATTCCTTGGGGAAGCAGGTCCCTCCTGTCCCACTGGTCCAGCTGTGTTTGCCTGTAAGAAGCCAGGTCAGGCCACTGAGTCAGGGAGCCCACAAAGAGTGGGAGGGAGGAGACAGCCCACATAAGCAGGCCAGGTCTTCCCGACACAAGTTACAAGCTGACTCCCCCGGGCAGTGGCTTCTCATAGCCTCAGGAACATGGTTGTCCTGGCTGGTGCTCCTAGTGGCACCGTCCACCTTTTCCCTGGAGTCTTTGTCTGGCTTTGTTCCCGCACCTCCTCACCACTGATGTCCCCTCTCCCTGCGACCTCCTGTCAGGTTGAGATTTCTGCACTGCACGCCGGGCATGTGGTCACTTGGGTGGGTTTGCCCTCGGGCCTCACCCTGGGTGGGGCTCTCTCTCTCTCTCTCTCTCTGTACCTTGCCCCTCCTCTCCCTCCGGCATTTGCTTCCCTCTCTCTCTTCAGACTCCCAGACGGACTCTGCGACACTCTCTTTTGTATCTGCTATTCAGTTTCCCCACCTCTTCCCTTCCCTTCCTCTCTCCCACGCTCCCTCCCTTTCTTCCTTCAACATCAAACACCTCCAGCGTACCAATCACCAGGCTGGTTTCTGAGGATTCCAGAACAATTGCAGACCCCGTCCCTGCCCTCAAAGTGTTTACAGCCCCACAGGGAGTGGACCTGCTCCAGCCGCAGCCTCCTAGGCCCTCGGTGCATTAATCCCGTCCAGGCCTTTTCCCTGCACAGATGTAAGCACCTGGGAGGCGGGGCCGCCTCCTCCACCTTTGACAGCCCCGCCCTGGCACAGGGCTGGCACCTGGCAGGTGCTGACCATGTGCTTGTCAAGTATGAGTGACTTCACCCTGCATCTAGGGTGGCCACGCCAGCGGCTCTGAGCAGGGATTTGGGGTTGGGGGTTGTGGGTTGTGGGTCCGCCAGCATGTGCCTAGAGCTGCAGCAGATTTGGAAACGACGGTTTGGCTTCTTGTAGGAGGTGGGTAATTGATGTGACCCCAGTGTCCCAACTCTGGGTGGGGACCTGAGAGCAGCCGAACAGTTCACACTGATGACCTGTGGGGAGGGCAGCTGTGGAGGAGGAGGCGAGGAGGCCACGCTTAGCTCTGTCAGCAGAGTGAAGGGAAGGAGCACAGAGTGTGCCCTCGGAGTGTGCCTCCCAGCTCTGCCACTCACTGGCTGTGTGATCTTGGGCAATTTACTTAACCTCTCTGTGTCTGAGTTTCCTCCTCTGTGAAAGGGGAACAATAGTATCTATCTCTTCAGGTTGGTCAAGGATGAGATGACAAATGACAAGGGTGAATATGTTTGGTAGACAAAATATGTTTGGTGCTGCTGGAATGTTTCACCATGGACATGGATGACTTTCAGAGAAATGAGCAAGTCTAGTTTGTAATTACATAAATGCTACTGGTCCAAGGAGATAGGCTGAGGATGTGGTACTCTCATCTCTCTGATTTATTCTGGTCACGCACTTCACTGACGTCAGGCTGTCTCAAACCAGTGGTTGCAATCCTGTGGAATTACACACTCATCTGAGGCCCCAGGACAAAAAATGAGGGTCTTGGATGTCCAGGTAGGCCATAAAAAACGAGACCTTTCCAACCTTGTGTGTTTCTCCTCTGGAGGAGCCCACACACTAAGCATCAGCAGACGGCAGCTGCTACGGCTGCTCACAGGAGCCTCTGAGACGGGTCTGCGCTTGGCTCTGAAGGGTGAGTTCAGCTTGTCACGTCCCATCTTGGTCCCTCCAGCACTGCCTGGGTCCCCCCAGGACACACTGCCCATCACAGGGTGACGATGCTGAGGATGATGATGTCCAAGTGGTTAATGTTCACTCAGTTCCAGAAGACAGACAGACATAGGAGAGACGAGAATTTTAAGGAGAACAAGGAAAAACCTAAAAAGATTCTATGGACCAGAAATCAAGCGCTTAGTTTAGGTGTCGGACAACCTCGGTCTGAGCCCCGCATCCCCCACTTGTCAGCTTTGTGGCGTCGTGTCTTTGAGCCTCCATTTTCTCCTCTGACAGATGACGATTGCAAGAGGTGCTCTTTGTTGGGATGATGTGGGGATTGAATGAGAAATGCATTTAAAGTGCTCAGCACAGTGCTGGACACTTAGAAAGGGCTCAGCAAATGTAGATTATTAGTAATATGTATCAAATCCCCGAAGGCAAAGATGTAGCATTTCCTGAAATTATCATAGATTTAAAAGTTGTTATGAATGGTTTCAGCCTTACTAAAAGATATAAAGAATAATATAACAGGGCTGGCCCGGTGGCGCAAGGGGTTAAGTGCGCGCGCTCTGCTGCGGCGGCCCGGGGTTCGCCAGTTCGGATCCCGGGCGCGCGCTGATGCACCGCTCAGCAAGCCATGCTGTGGCGGCGTCCCATATGGGGTGGAGGAAGATGGGCATGGATGTTAGCCCAGGGCCAATCTTCCTCAGCAAAAAGAGGAAGATTGGCAGATGTTAGCTCAGGGCTGATCTTCCTCACAAACACACAAAAAAGAATAATATAACAAACACTATTGATTTTATGCTAAAGGGTAAACACTGCTAGAATATTTTGTAAAAGAGTTTCAATGTCTATCTAAAGTTCTGGACTTCAAGCATTTCTAAACTATTGATGCTCCCATTTATACAACTACTAATAAATTATTATAAATAATAATATATTATATTTATAACATTTATATAAAAATATTGTAAATTTATATATAAAATATATGTAATATTTATATAGAAACAATACATGCTTATAATATTATAAATAATAATGAGTAATAATCAATCTTCTTTCACTCATCTCTGTCTGAAATGACCAGCTCTGGAAAATGTGGCCCCACTGTTGGAATAACGAAAACAAATCTAACTTCCTGGTCATATCTAGTGACCTTTCAGAATGTCATGCAAAGAGAGGTTTATTACCACATTGCATTGTTCAAAATCCCCAAAACATTTAGTCTTCTAGATGCTAGAGACACAGAGATGAATGAGATATGATCTTTGCTGACAGGAAGCGTTCAGTTTGCTGGAAGGAGACACATGGATGATCGTATCCATGCAGTACAGGCTTGGAGGGGCTCTAAAGAAATCTGAGCAGGGTACTTAGGGCCTCGAAGGAACTGTGAAGGGCAAGAGGACAGGTCAGGGATGGCTTCACTGAGAACACGGTCTTGAGTTTGGATATGAGCATCAGCTTGGTCTCCATCCACTTGGAGGACAGGAATAAAGGCTCCCGGGAGCAGTGTGAGCCGTGGGTGAGCCCAGAGCGTGTGGGACACTATGGCGGAGGAGGCGAGAGCTGGAGCCGACCTGAGCCGACGGGAAGTGCCCTCAGCGCTTAGAGCTGAGTTGGTGAAGGTCCAGGTTGGCTCAGCACGGAGGCCTGGTGTCCTCCTCAGATGTGGGCTCAGTGGTGGGAAAAGCAGGTCATCTCCACCTTGAGGGCACCTCGCTCTCCTCCAGCTGAAGCAAAGAAATAGTGGTTTTGTTTGGAGTTTCCTTTTGGGAAACTGAAGCCTTGTGGGGGGGGTCTCTCCATGGAGGGAATGCATTGGGGCATCGCACAGGAACTGGGACAAGACCCAGTGGGTGTGAGCAAGAGAAGGAGTGGGGCTCACACTTGCCAGGACCCACCAGTGAGACACTCCATATGGGTGGTCACTTGTTTTTTTTTGTGAGGAGACCAGCCCTGTGCTAACATCTGCCAATCCTCCTCTTTTTCTGCTGAGGAAGACTGGCCCTGGGCTAACATCTGTGCCCCTCTTCCTCTACTTTATATGGGACGCCGCCACAGCATGGCTCGCCAAGCAGTGCGTTGGTGTGCACCCGGGATCTGAACCAGCGAATCCCGGGCTGCCGCGGTGGAGCGCGCGTGCTTAACCGCTTGCGCCACCAGGCCAGCCCCTGAGTGGTCACTTCTAATCCCTGTGCCTCATCCTCGGACCGTAGAGCCCATTCTACTATTTTATAAACAAGGAAAATTGAAGCTAGGAGAAGGTAATGCCCAAGGCCTTTCTGTCGCTTGGTGGTAGAGATAAGATTTGAATTCAGATCTACTTGACTCCAGAACTCAAGCTCTTTCTGGTTTAGTGGTTGAGAACACAAGTTCTGCATCTTCCTCATTGAAGGGCAAGACACTTGAACTTGGTATGCCTCAGTTTCCCCATCTGTAAAATGGAGCTGATAATTGTGCTTGACTTAGAAGGGTCACTGAGAAGTTTAAGCAAGTTAATAATCCAAACCACTTGGACCAGTACTGGCATATTGTAGGTGAATAATAAGTGTCAACTTTCTTATTATTTTCATTATCATCGTCCCGTGCTGTTTTCCTTATGACAAAGACACACACTCAATGTGAGGTCCATGGAAGAGACGATCCGAAGTGGTTGAAATGCATTTAGTACATGCAATATGATACTTTGTAACTATATTTCATGAAATATTCAGATATTTGTTTATTTATAACTAGAGTGAGCATATTAGTTTAAAAACAACGGAATTCTTTTCGCATTTGGCAATCTACAGCCTTGAGCCATTGCTCCCTCCTCCGGAGCCCATGGCAGACATCCCTGACTGATCCCATCACTCTTTCCTGTTGAGCACAAACATGGCTTAAGAATCCGTCACAGCCCAGAGCTCCGGGTGGGCAATGACGAGTGTTGATGAGCCATCTTTGCCATCTCAGGCTGGGGAGCCGAAGAGAGTGAGGTTGCTGGCCTCCCTTTGGTCAATTCGATGACTTCCAACCATTCAGCCCAAACGTGGGCTAGCCCTTTGGCAAATTCATACCATTATTCAACCAAGAGTTTTTGGGAGGCAATTCTGAAAACCCAACCCTCTATCTGGACACAACCCAGAGCCCATCAGTTCCTGATGAGCCCCGGGTCCAGGCAGGTGAAGCAGACGAGAAACTGTGAAAACCTCATAGTAATTATAAGTGACAGGAGTCACCTAACATCCGGAAAGACCCTAACCTCTCCTAACATCTGCCTTTCTTTCTCTTCCCTTTAACAGGGGCATGTATTTCAGAAGTTGGGAATTTGCTCGATGTCCAGATTTGTCCGTTTTGTACTTGACAGCATGAGAATAAAGCAGGACCCTAGACTTGTAGTAACTGACCTGTGTTTTGGGACCATATGCATGAGACTGTCCCAGCCCAAGGCAGCATCCCTCAACCCCGGGGAGGCATCGTCTTCTTCCACGGAGTGGGCGGGTTATTCTGGAGCCTGGGAAAGGTGCTTCCTTGTGGCTTCATAAAGGAAGAGCCTCGTCTACATGCACAACTTTGCCCACTTCTTCCACGAGAACCTTTTTGGAGTAACTCCAAGGAGTCAGCAGTTGGAGATTTTTAGGGGAGCCCTGACTAAGGGTTTTGGGCTCAAGTGAGCCGATGGTGTGCAAATCTACATGGAGAATGTTCTTTCCTATCTTGTGATAGTCTTGGTCAAGGTGAGGGCAGTGATGCGTTTCAGTGGGGCGTTCACAGCACTGGGGTGTTGCCTCCTCTCTCTTCCTGCACTGCTCACAGCCATCGCTGGTCCTGTCTGTTCTCCCCCAACGATATATCCCCAACCCATGCGTTTCTCTCAGGCTCTGCAATCCCCCCGTGATCCAGGGTGCCGTCTTCTCTTCCCGCGCCTCTTCACCCTGCACCCCTGCAATCGCTCTCCCTTCTTCACCTCCGCCCCTCACAGTCTGTTCCTCACCCAGCAGCCGGAAAGGGCTTTTAAAAATACAGAGCTTGTCAGTCCTGCGCTTAAACCCCTCCTGTGGCTTTCTAGTGCTCTCAGGTGAAACCCAAACTCCTCCCACAGCCTGTGAGGCTCTGACCGAGCTGGCCCTGCCGACCTCTCCGACCGCCCAACCGCCTGGGTCTCCCTCTGCTGCAGCCACACGGCCCGTCTCTCTGTGCCGTGGCCACACCAGGCTCATCCGCACTCGGAATCTTCTGTACTTCCTGCTCCCTCAGCCTCAAAAGATGTCTCCCCTCTCCCCCTGACTTTGCACTACAGGCGACCCCTTGTTCTTTCAGTCTGATCTCAAATGTCCCTCCCCAGAGTGGCCTCCCAGAACATCTTATCTGAAGAACGCTTCCTGCCCACTGTACTGCCCCACCCTACCCCCCCATCTCCAGTCCTGACATCATCCTTTTACATTTTCTTCATGGCACTTGTCGTTAGCTGAACTTACCTTGTTCCCTCATGCTTTTCCTTATTTACGGTCTGTCTTCCCTCAACTAAAGATGGAAACTCCAAGAGTGCAGGGAAGCCTTCCGTTTGCTGGTGTGTCCCCAGTGCCTGGCCCGTGGGTTTTATTTTTCGAATGAATGTTTCAGTGCATGAATAGGTAGATGGATGGATGGGTGAATAACTGGATGAAAGGATGTGTTCATGAATGAACAGACAAATGGATGAATGGATGGATGGATGGATGGATGGACAGATGGACGGATGGATGGATGGACATGTGAGAAAATTTGCCCATGTGAAGAGACAGGCTTCTCCCATTACATAACTCCTTGAGATTAGGATGTACTGCCACCTGGCGGTGGAAATACCAATATCTGAATTTCCTGCCAGGATGCTCTCTCTTTTTCAGAAGTTAACTCTGAATATCTCCCATCTACTGGCCCCATCCTTGTCCAAGATCACTCTCCCCTTTTAGAGGCCCCCAGAAGCACCCCACTAGTTGGCTGTTACCCTCCCTCTGCGGAAGGAAGATGTAATTTCCGAAAGGAAAACCAGGGCTCATTCAGGAAATATTTACTGAGCACTTACTTCATGTCAGACCCTCTTCCAAGTACAGGGGACCCAGTGGAGGACCAGAAAGGCCCTCAGGGAGCCGACTCAAATGAGGGGGCTGGACAAAGAAAGAGAACAAACGTCAGGTAATTTCACATCGTGACGGCACAGGGTGACGGAGTAGAGAATGACTCACGCCCTTCTTAGTTTTTCCAATCAGAGAAAGCCTCTCCAAGAAGGTAAAATTTGATCCCAGGCCCGACGGTGAAGAAGAACGGGCCCTACAGAGGCTGGAAAAAATCCTTCTAAGTCGGGCCGGGAATAGGGGAAGGCGGGTGAGGCACTCGCCTCAGGCTCCATTTTGAAAGAGGCGCCAAAAAAATGCAGTCATCAAGATATGTAATATTTTTATGCAATAATTTAAGAAATCAATATTAATGCAAAAAATCTCTGATGAACCAAATATCAACATTTATATAAAGGTAGGATCCAACAGAACCGGGTGAGTTGTGCAAATGCAGAGCAGGATCCTATCTATTTAAAATTTTGATATGTTGTTCATCACAGGTACTTTTGGCATCGTTTTTTTTTTTTTTTTTTAAAGATTTTATTTATTCAGTTTTTTTCCCCCCAAAGCCCCAGCAGACAGTTGTATGTCATAGGTTCACATCCTTTTAGTTGCTGTACGTGGGACTCGGCCTCACGTTGGACGGAGAAGTGGTGCCTCGGGGCGCTCCCGGGATCCGAACCCAGGCCGCCAGCATCAGAGCGCGCGCACTTAACCGCTAAGCCACGGAGCCGGCCCTTGGCATCGTTTTGATTCCTTAAAACATCGCACCAAAGGATTATTTATCTCAGTTATGGAGTGTGTTGGCGTCCTCTTAATTTTGCACCCAAGGCGAGTGCCTGGCTTGCCTCACCCTAGTCTAGTCCCAACCCGGTTAAGTCTCAGCAGAGGGAACAGCAAGCACAAAGCCCTGGAACAGGGGCTTGAGGGAAAGGAAGAGTGTCAGGGCGCCAGAGCAGGGAGACGCAGTGGGAAAGGTCGCCAGGACCCGGCTTGTGGCTAGCAGGGTCTCCACTGGCTGCGTGCGCTTTACAATCACCCAGGGGCTCTGAAGCCATACACCCAGGTCCCACCCCAGGCCGGCTCTCTGTCTCTGGGTGGGGTCTAGGCATCAAAATTTTTAAATAGCTCCCTGGATGACGCTAATCAGCAGTCAGGACCGAGACCCACTTGGAAGCTGCCCACTCAGCTCTATTTTGACCCTCCTTCCGGCACCTCCCTGGAACGGTGCTAATGAAGCATGCAGCCTGTCCCTTCTCTCCGTCAGATTGGTGCTTCACAGCCTCCCCTGGCACTGGCATTGCCTGCTGTGATTTGGGGAATCCTGCCTCTCATGCCCCACCCCAGAGGTTCTGAGTTTAGAGAAGGCAAATGAAACTAGAAACTGCCCTTTTAGATTTGACCTCTACAATGAGCCCCCGCAAACCTTGGCTGCCCCCAGCCTGGGTAGGCAGTACAGCTGTGTGACTTAAAGCAACTTACTTGGCATCTCTGGTCTTCTCCATGGTATTGAGGAAGGCAGCATCTTTCCAGTACTCTTTGACATACTTCCCAACTGGCTTAGCATTGTGTCTGAAAATCCACCGTTGGAGTTTCCACCAGACTGTACGTCTCTGAAGCCCTTTGTGATAATAAAAAACCCCTTGAACAGGTGGCACATAGAGGTGTTTATAAGCACCTGCATTAATACTGCGTAGGGAATTGCTAAGGATATCGCTATTCTAGATAGTTGAAAAGACCTGGTGCGTGGGCCAGACCAATCTTGATGGAGTGGCTGGTGGAGGCAGAGAGGTAGGGAAGGTGCTTCAGGCTGCCAGGGGGCTGCAGGTGGACGGTGCCTGGGAGGAAACGCTCTAGAGGCGCTGAACACAGGGAGATGTTCAGGGTGTAGAAGTTCCCTGGTTCCTCATCAGGCCGTGATGGGACTGCCTACCTAAGCTCCGGGGAAGGTCAGCCTTTTGACCCTTCGATTCTGCAAAGCCTTCCCCCCTGCCCTGAGTGGGCAAGAGAGACCACAGGGAGGCACGGGGCATTGCTGCCGCTTTCCAGCAGGTCAGGGCTTCTGCTAATGGAAAGCACCTAATGTTTGTTATGTCTTTCATAATGTCAGGTTTGCTTGTTCAACATTTAGTGAGGCTTCTAGAAATGGAAAAACGGAAGTTGAAGTTTGTGCTTGCTGCTCTGGGTGCTGGGGCCACCTCACTTCGAGGACCCTACAAGTAACATGTGTTCCTGAGTTTAAGTGGGGACCCGTGTCGATAATAGTGATTTATTTATCATCAAGTTGCTCATTGAGGAAATGTTGCAAAGTTACAATCGGTCAATCAAAACCTATCTTTAAAGATGATGCTTTAGAGCAACTTTTAAAAGAAACAAAATTCAAAGTCTAATAGAAGGCAATGATTTTCAAACTGGGTTCCTTAGAGCACTAGGGTTCTCCTCGTGGCCTCAGAGGTGGCCGTGGAGATCAAAAGGAAAGAAGAATGGGTTGGGGGGTTCAGGCCCCTCATCCTCGGGCAAAACCAGAACGATTGCAACTTATTTTCTACAGCGGGGCTCCTTGTATCATTCTAATAGAAAAAGAAATTGTGTTGTTCTAACCAAGTTTGAAAGCCACTAATCTAAGGTGTGGTTTTTCCTAATTAGCATCTTCCAAATTTAATCTTACAAGTAGAATACACTGTTTTGATGCTTTTAAGTGGTATGTTGTAAGAACAGAAAAGGCGATTAGTAACAACCTCAAATAAAAATTTAGGATAACAATGATGTTTTAAATAAACTCTTGAATCCAAGCAGTTTAGCCAAACTGTTTCTGTTTTTTAAATTCGTTTCTATTTTCCTGATTTTGATCCATATGTTGTTTAGTTGGTGTTTCACTGTTTTTAGAAGTTAATTTTTCCCCAGCTTTATTGAGATATAATTGACATATAGCATTGTGTAAGTTTAAGGTGTACAACGTGTTGATTTGATACATGTATTTATTGCAAAATGATCACCACCATAGCATTAGCTAACTCCTCCATCCCATCACATAATTATTGTTTCTTTTTTATGGTGAGAACATTTAATATCTACTCTCTTAGCAACTTTCAAGTATATAGTACGGTATTATTAGCTATAATCACCATGTTGTACATTAGATCCCCAGAAATTGTTAATTTTATAACTGGAAGTTTGTACCCTTTGACCAGTATCTGCCCATTCCTGCCCCGCCCAGCCCCTGGTAACCACCATTCTACTCTCTGTTTTCCTGAGTGTGGCTTTTTTAGATTCCACATATAAGTGAGACCATACAGTGTTTGTCTTGCTCTGTCTGACTTATTTCACTTAGCATAATACCCTCAACTTTCATTCAAGTTGTCACAAACGGCAGGATTTCCTTCTTTTTCATGGCTGAATAATATTCCATTGTATATATGTACCACATCTAGAAGTTCATTTTGAAGCTCCTTCTCTTTGCTCTTGAATTCCTATGAGGAGCCACGCTTCCGGGGCTTAGACCAACCCTAGGGATGCTTTCCACCAGCCTCGGCACCTGTTCCTCCACAACCTGAGCTCCTTCCTGCCTGCTTACCTCTTCTACACCTCCCCCCTCGGAACACTTCCCAACCGCATCCCTCCTCCCCACGACCCCAGAACAGAAGGCAACTCGTTGAGTCATTGGCTAAGAAAAAACCTTGGTCTTTAGATTTTTGATTTGGAAAAAAAATTCTGCCATTAACTTTAGTTTGCCCATCCCTTTCTCTCCTGACAGGCAGGGGGACGGCCATTAGCTCCATTTGCTTCTCCCGGCATTGCTGGTTGTTCTGCTTACAATGCAAATAGCTCTCAAGTGGTGTAGTCTTGTATGGAGTGTCTACATCTACGGGAAGGAGACAGAGCATAGTTTTGGAGTCAAGAATCCCTGTCTGTTAGACTAAGGGAAGGTTCTTCACATCCTCCTATGCAAAAAACAGGGATAAAAATCCTTACCTCATGGGGTCATTCTGAGGATTGAATCAGATACAGGATTGCAAGGGAGAGTTGAGGACACTGTTAAAACGGCTTCCCAGAGACACTTGTCCACACTGGTAGCTTTTGTTCCCTGCTTGCTCCTGAGGTACCGCAAGCTTCTTGATCCCCATTCCCTTGTCATTTCCCAAGACAGCCTGAATGCCGCCATTCACTTCCTGAAGGCCTGAAAACCAGTGGGGTGGATCCCTCCGGGTTGTGATCTGCGGAGACAGCACTGGGGGACGGTTTGTGACCTTTGTCACCCAGACCTTGGTGGGGAGATCAGGTCTCCCTGGGTCTGGGCCCAGGTCCTGATTTGCCCTGTTGTCCAGGCCATCTGTTTGCATTTGTCATCCTTTCCGCAGAACCAAAACCTCCCCTTCCTCTCCTGGATGTTCGTGATGACTCGTATGTGTAAATATCTGGTCGTCCACGTCTACTGGGGGGATGCCATCATGAACGGTGCTCCCTGCCCAGCCCCCCGCCCCCCCGCCAACGTCTAGAGGAAGCACAGGAAGTGGCTCAGCCCTGACAACACACCCAAGAGATTCAAGAGGACAGGCCACCAACCCGTGTTTCCTGGCGCTTTTAATGAGGCTGCCTATCCAGAAAACAAACCTATTTTGATTGCAGAAAATTCACCCTTCGTAAGAGATGATAGAACCATTGCTTTCTCAGCTTCCTGAGCCATCCTGGGGGGCTGTGAGAATGACATCCTCCCAACGACACGTTGGTCTATAAGAAGTGCTTGGAAGACTAGGGCGTCCCCGTGACATGTGGAGGATGGCTTACCTGAATTCATAATGTTATTAGAGAAGAAGCCTTTCTCTTTCCCGTGCTCCCTGAAAATTATGAATGCTGTAGTCAGTTATAGAAGAGCATATAGTAGCCCTGGGGCCCTGCCTAGGGTATGGACTGCAAGCTGAGTCCCTTGGAGAATCCTATTTTATTGGTTAAGGAGATGCTAAGCCAATACTTGGCCCATGTGGGGAGAATGAGAAGCAAGCTAAGAATAGTCCTGCTTAGAGCCAGCCCTGGTGGCCTAGTGATTAAAGTTCTGTGCTCACTGCTTCAGTGGCCTGGGTTTGCTTCCTGGTCGTGGAACCACACCACCCGTCTGTCAGTTGCCATGCTGTGGCGGCGGCTCACATAGAAGAACTAGAATGACTTACAACTAGCATATACAACCATCTACTGGGGCTTTGGGGAAGAAAAAAAAAATAAAAGGAAGATTGGCAACAGATATTAGCTTAGGGTGAATCTTTCCCTGCAAGAAAAAAAAAAAAAGAATAGTCCTGCTTAGCATTTAAGAGAATCCAATCCATGTCTGTTTCCTTCCAACATGAACAACGTTCAATTCTGGATCTAGCAATTGACCCAGAGAAAGGGAGAAAAAAAAAAACTTTAAAAATTTCTCAAAAACCTAACAAACACACAGGTTTGTGCAGAGCAAATGCCAACAACTGGTCCTACTGTCCGTGGTGAGTTTACAGCCATGATGCCAAAGCATTGCTTGGAGCCATGGTCCCTGTTGGAGGAGGGGACACCCGATTGTCCCTGGGGTCAAAAATCACTAGCCAAATTCCAACAGATTGGTTCCAGCTGGCCTGGGAAATCCTGTGGCAATGGAACTCTCCCCTCAGTATAGCCACCCTTGGGCTGGACTAGAGGAAGGTTTCAGAGGAGATGAAGGGAAAGGGAGATGGGGAAGAGGCAAGAGGGAAGTGATGAGGAAAAGAGTGCACTCCGGGGGGCTGTGAGCTTTGTCTGGGCTCAAGTCTTTAATCTTCAAATTAAATTCCAAAATCAGATCACTGGCTACCAAGAGGCAGGCAGGTTCTCAGGGCCAGGGCTGTCTTGGGAACCTCTGGATGCCATCTGGGATATGGAAACTGCATTCTCCAAGGGAGTAAGGCCTCTGCCTTCTTTCTTTGGTGAGCTTATATATTATTCCCACTTTTAAAAAGGACTTGTCCTGACTTAGCCGGCGCCACTTTCTCTGCTCACAGGGGAAGGGAAGGGGATCTTTGTACTGCCTGCTGGGGGCAGTCCACATCAGTTTTTGCATCGGGCCCATGTTTGCCTGATACATCTGTAAAGGCACCAGGCCTCACTGCTGTGTAATCCCACCAAGTGCTGAAGTTGGAGGCTCTCCCTTCTCTGCAACCAGAACGTCTCTTGGTACCAAGGACCTCGCCTGTGATTAATGGAGGAGGGAGTGTTACAGGTGTCTTGGATCCTTGAAGTGGGAGCAAGTATCAACACCGGCAGTTTGGACTGGGCTCCTGGGGGCATAGGCAGGCATCATGATCTATGTGTTATATGCAAGCAGCTTTGATGGAAGAGTGGGTTAATTTCTGTGTAACAATATTACCATGAATTTAGTAGCTTAAAACAGCACACATTTATTACTTCATAGTTTCTGTGGTCAGGAGTCTGGGAACAGCTTAGCTGCAATCAAGGTATTGGGGCTGTGGTCTCATCTGAGGTTCAACTGGGGAAGGATCAACTCCAAGCTCTGTCAGATGGCTGGTAGAATTCAATTCCTTGAGGTTGTAGACTAAGTACTTCAGTTTCTTGCTAGCTATTGGCCAGAGGCCACCCTTAACTTCTAGAGGCCACTCACAGTTTCTTGCTACATAAGGTTACCCAAATGGCTGCTTGCTTCCTTAAAGCAAACAAGAGAGAGACAGACTCCAGCAAAACGGCCACCAGAATCTAAAGTAAAGTGATCAGAAACATGTGATCACATATATGCCATCATTGTGCCATCTTCCATTAGTTAGCAGCAAATCACAGGTCTTGTCCACACGTGGGGATCATACAAGCATGTGAACAGCGAGTGGAGATCATGGGGGCCACTGTAGAGTGTGTCCACCACCAAAGTTCTCTCCAGATGGTGATGGGAAGAACAGTCAACACAACTTCTCTGCCTAAGAAACACAGGATGTTCTGCAGCCATTGGCTGGACCTTCTGGAGCGAGTGACAGATGGTTCTGGGCTGTATCTTGAGGCTCCTCCCCATGAGGTCCCTCAGGAGAGGTCCTCTCATCTCTCCCCAGTCCTAATCCCTCTTCTCCCACCACCTCACTATCATCTCGTCTTCCGAGGAAGGAGTAATCTGGACCTTCCTCTAGTCTCTTCCTGGTCTATTTTTGTGTTAAACTCTGTGCCCTTGTATTAGTCAGGGTCCAACTTGGAGAAAGAAATCATACCAGTAGTCTTCTTTTATCTCTTGCCAGTCTTTATTAGCCTCAAGTACAATAAAATCTTCTTAAGACATTTTCTGCCTTCAAGGACCTACCTAAAACTTACATCCCTGAACACTTATAAGAAATTGTAGACACACACAAAGGACCCAGATACCTAAATGTATCACAATGGAAGAGTTGATAAGTAAAAAGTCAGGATGATTGCTTTTTTAAGGGCTGGGCAAAGACACAGGGCTCTTCTAGGCTGACCCCATCGTTTTGCAATTGGGGAAACAGCTGCTCCAAGGGGGAGAAGATCCACCCAAGATCACACGGGGACGTGCGAGGCGTAAACGAGGGCGCGGCATGAGTGTCTGAAGAATCAGGCCAAGGATAGCTTACTCAAGGCTTTGTGAGCCAAGTCAAGGAGTTTAGAGTTTAACTTAAAGCCTTTGGGAAACTATTTAATGTTTTTCATCAGGGAACCAGCATGATTCGATTTATGTTTTAGAAAAATTGTCTTGGAGGAAGCTGGAAAACATGTTGAGAAGGACTGAATGGTGAGTTAAAATGCTGTAACAGTCTTCCCATCCCCTCTCTGCTCCCCCCAAAAAGGCAAAAACAGAAACAAAAGAACAAAAACACAAAAACAAAACCAAAAACAACCCACAAAAATGGGATAAGGGCTGGAAGAATGGAAGGACAACAGAGGCTGTGGAAGAAAAGAGAAGAGAGGACAGAGTTGCAATTTATTAAGCGGGTGGAGGGACACTCAACAGCAGTTTGTGACTAGATTAGATGGGGGGAGAGGGGGAGGAAGGTGTCAAAGGTGAGTGTAGTCTGTAGCATGAAATGGTTAGGCACATAGGTATAGGTATAATCTAACAAAATATGTACAAAATCTACATGAGGAAAACTTCAAAACTCTGACAAAAGATAACAAAGAAGAACTAAATAAATGGAGAGATATTGCATGTCCCGGAATAGAAAGACTCAATATTTTCAACACATCAATTATTTACGACTTGATATATAGATTCAAACACAACCCCAATCAAAATCCCAGCAAGTTATTTTGTGGAAGCCAACAAGCTGATTCTAAAGTTTATACGAAGAGACAAAAGACCCAGAACAGCCAACTCAGTATTGAAGAACAAAGTCAGAGGACTAATGCTATCCAACTTCAAGACTTACCATAAAGCTACAGTGGGTAAGTGTAAGACAGGGTGGCATAGACAAAGAGTAGACAAATAGATCAATGGAACAGAATACAGAGCCCAGACATAGACCCACCTAAATATAGTCAACTGGTCTTTGATAAAGGAGCAAAGGCAATACAATGGAGAAAAGATAATCCTTTCAACAAATGGCGCTGGAAAAACTGGACATCCACATGCAAAAAAAATGAACCTAGACACAGACCCTACTCCCTTTATAAAAATTAACTCAAAATGGATCATACACCTAAATGTAAAATGTAAAACTCCTAGAAGATAACATAGGAGAAAATCTAGGTGACCATGGGTATGGTGAGGACTTTTTAGATACAACACCAAAGACACAATCCATGAAAGAAATAATTCACAAGCTGGACTTCGTTAAAAGTAACAACTTCTGTGAAAGATAATGTCAGGATAATGAGAAGACAAGCCACAGACTGGGAGAAAATATTTACAAAAGACACATCTGATAAAGGACTGTTATCCAAAATATATAAAGAACTCTTAAAACTCAACAATTAAAAAAATAACAACCCAATTAAAAAACAAGCAAAAGACCTGAACAGATACCTCCCCAAAGAAGATATACAGATGGCAAGTAAGCACGTGAAAAGGTGTTCAATGTGATATGTCATTAGGGAGCTGCAAATCAAAACACGATGAAATATCACCATACATCTGTTACATCTGGCAAAATCCAAAACACTGACAACACCAAATGCTGGCGAGGATGTGGAGCAACGGGAGCTCTCATTCACTGCTGATGGGAATGCAAAATGGTACAGCCAATTTGGAAGATAGTTTGGCAGTTTCTTATGAAATTAAACATACCCTTACCATATGGTCCAGCAGTTGTACTCCTTGGCGTTTACTCAAATGAATTGAAAGCTTATGTCCTCATCAAACCCAGCTCACAATATTTATAGCAGCTTTATTCATAATTGCTAAACTTGGAAGCAACCCATATGAATTTTAGTAGGTGCACGGATAAATAAACTGGTCCATCAGGTTGACAGAATATTATTCAGGACTAAAAAGAAATGAACTGTCAAGCCATAAGACATAGAGGAACCTTAAATGCATACCACTAAGTGAAAGAAGCCCATCTGAAAAGGCTACATACTGTGTCATTCCAACTATATGACATTCTGGAAAAGGAAAACTATGGAGACAGTAAAAGAACTAGTGGTTGCCAAGGGTTGTGGGGAGGGAGGGATGAACAGGCAGAGCACAGAGGATTTTTAGGGCAGTGAAACTACTCTGTATTATGCTACAACGGTGGATACATGTCATTATACATTTATCAAAACCCCTAGAATGTACAACACCAAGAGTGAACCCTAATGTAAACTATGGGTGATACGGATGTGTCAATGTAGGTTCATTAGTTGTAACAATGTCCCACTCTGGTGTGGGATGTTGATAGTGGGGGAGGTTTGCATGTGTAGGGGAAGGAGATATATGGGAACTCTCTGTCCTTTCTGCTTAATTTTGCTAAAACTGCTCTAAAAAATAAAGTTTATTCAATAAAAAAACTATTGGGAAAAGGTCGGGCAGTTTTGCATCCTTATAACAGATTCGAGTTCCCCAAGGTCAGGGTTCCTCGGCTGCGGAGCAAGCCTGCTGTATGCACACCATCCGCCTGGGCTTCTCTGTGTCCTTCCCATGGACTTCAGAGGCCGAGAGAACCAGCGCTAACATGGAGTTCATCCTGTTGCCTGTGCTGTAAGTAGCAAAAGTCTTTGACTCTGAGCAAGGTGTCTCATGTTTTCTGACAGTGTGCATGAAGCTGGGGCAGGCTGTCTGCACAGTTTGCAAGTAGAGGAAAGTCTCTGACCTATTTCATGCGCACCATTCTTGACGTGTCCTGTACATATTTCTCCTTTGCCACCTGGGACAATGGTGAGCTTTGTTATTAGAAGGTGCTAGAGGAATATTGAAAATGGCTGGAGTCTCTGCTCCTGGTTCTGATGTGCTCCTCTGGCCAGACTCCTGCAACGCCTGGTTTCTCTAACGCTGAGCTCCTGCAGCGTGCAGTTTCTCCAGCATACGGGTCCTGTAGGGAAAGGTTCCCCTAGTGCCCGGCTCCTGCAGCACACAGTGGCCATCACACTCAGTGGCCAGCAGCTTCCCTTGGAACCATTCGTGCAGTTTCGCAGCAGAGTGCCACTAACAAGGCACCGTCCCATGGATGGCTTGCTGGGCCCCACTTCTGGTTAGCTATGGCCATGCCCTCTAAAATAAGGTCTGGATCTTGCCCTAGGAGAGGTGGCACTCTTTATATCTGTGACTCCCTGTTTCTGTCTCCTGGTTGGTCTCTGACTAATACAGCATCTAAAGAATTTGCTACTTTCTGCTCTTATGATCCAATTAGCACAATGTCATTAACGTACTAGTGTGCTATTTGGTGGAAAGTCGTGATCATTGGCACACTATAGACTTTCACAGATTTTAGATATGTGTATATAGCACACTATCTACTTTCCTGAAAAGCAGGAGAATTGGCAAAGCCCTGGAGAGAGACAATAAAGGTATACTGTTGGCCCTGCCGGATAAAGGCAAGTCAATCTGGTATTCCTTACAAATTGCTGTGGAGAAAAAGGTATCACCCAGGTCAGTGGCTGCATACTCAGCGCCAGGGGCTGTGCTCCAATGAAGACACCACGGCCAGGAGAGCGGCTGCACCTGGAGTCACTGCGTGAGTAAGTTTAGGATCATCCACGGTCGTTCTCCAAGGTCCCTCTGACTTCTGCACATTCCAAACTGGCGAGTTAAACTGGGGTGTGATAGGTGCTTCCTTCGTGTCTCTTACAGTGGCAATATGCTCCGCAGTTGCCTCTGAGAGGCAGCACTGTCTCCAGCTTACTATCTTGGTAGGGAGGGGAGCATCCAGGGCCTTCCATTTAGCCCTTCCTACCACATGACCCTCATCTCTTTGGTCAGAGAGCCAATGTGGGAACTGCCGGTTTCCAAGGACGACTATTCCGATTAGACAGCCAGGCACTAGGGATTTAACAAATGCATGTGTCTGTGGGCCAATGGGCCACTCTGAGCTGGACTTGAGGCAAGACTTTGTCTGTTGCCTGACCCAGTAAGCCCTCACTTTGACTCGAGGAGCCTCGGTAGCATTGTCGGTCCACATGGGGAGGCACCAGGGTCAGTCAGGGGGCAGGGGGAGATGGGGAACAGTGGGCAGGAGCCTTTACTGTGGTTTCCATGGGAAGGCACAGGCGAGGCTGGGTAAACAGGCTGAGAATTGGTCAGTTTGAATAATCCCAGTGGCTCCGAGGCATAGGGGCTGCCTCTAGTTGCCTGGTACCTGGCCATGAGGTGATTAGGGCAGGTGGGTGGTGGCCCAGAGTCTGACAGCTGGATAGAAGAAGTGGTTGGGAGTGTGGGTTCTGGTGCAGCTGATTTGCATTGAAAAGCACATTCACAGGTGAGTTGTTTACTCTGTCTAGAAATTGGCTAATCCCAGGAGGGACAGTCCCTTCTGGGTCAGCAGGGCCCCAGATGTCAAAGCATCAGAATATAGAAAATAAAAAACATGGCTACTACAAGGAGTGATCCTTAACCTGAGAAGCTCAGGCCAATGAAAACGGACAGGAGAGGTGGGAGTGAGGTGGGCTGAATGCTTCACACCCTGAGATTTGTTCTTCCTCACCCCGGCTGCACTTGGCACACAAGCCAGCTCTCTTACCTCTGATTTTACAACTGAGAGAAGAGCCACAGGGCACCCGATGTGACTTTTGCAAGGTTCCCTAATCTCCTAGGAGCCCGGCCAGTGTTTGGGCTCATCACCCAGACGGCCCCTGCAGCCCATCTCCTGACCAGGAGGGTGTGACTCAGCATGCCCTCCCTGGGGACAAGGTGCCAGGGCTCCCCTCCTGCAGGGACAGGGCCTCCCCAGGCAGGAATCTGACATTTCACATGGGAACATTTTGAATTTGCCAAAGCCTCTGCCTACAGGGAAGAGACAGGCCTTGGAGTCACCCCGCAAATTAAAAGGTACTGGGTCTGCGGGGAGAGAGTTTCACTAAGTCTTCTCCAGGTGACAGTGTTTCCTTTGCTCGCTGTCAAGGAACAAGAGCAGCAGGAATATGTTAGTGCAGACCCTCCTCACTGCTTGGTGCATCTTGGGCCTGGGAGCCAGCGTGTGGGTTCTCGATGAGCACATCCCTCCTCCCATCAACGACTTTTTGGCTTCTGCACTGCATCTTCCTGCTGACAATAACGTGGGTAAGGTTTTGCTTTTTGATCACTTTGTCCGGCTAAGGGAGTGAGAACCTCAGATCAGACAGGAGGGGTCTGGGGAGATCATGTGCATAGGCCCACATGGTAATGACAGGACTAGCTAAGGTTTACTGAGCACTAACTATGTGCCAGGCACTGGGCTGAGGGCTTGTTAAAGGAAGGACAGTGGCCAGTACAGTGACCATCAAAGTGAGCTCTGAATTTATTTCCATGCCAGGCAAGGGAGCAGTCAGCCGTGAAGAAAGTCATGGAGCAGTTTAATGACGGGAAAGAATTCGGGGTTTTTATATGCTAGAAACTGGGGAGGAGTAGTCCCTGGTCGTCCTGCTTGGGTAGAGCAGAATGAGTCTGTAAGTCCAGACCCAGTTGGTTAAAACATGTCTTACTGCCCGTGGATCAGGAAAGAGCCTTCAGTGTGGGAGGTGAGAGTCCGGCGTGCTGGGATGGCTCAGAGTCCGTGGCTGTCCATCAGTTTTGGATGGCTAGAACCAGCGTTCATGAAACACGGTACTGGATTTTAATATTTCCCAGGCAGGCGTTGCCGCCAGTGGAAAGTTTCTCTTTCCTGGTGTGGAGGAGGAAAATCACACTTCCTCTTCTCCCTAGGCTCTGCATCCGGAGGCTGGCGAGTCAACTGACAAAAGACAGATTAACAGGAGAAAAGACATGCAAATTCTATTTGAGATTCATATTTTTACGTGGCATGGGGGGCTTCCTAGAAAGAAGTGAAAACTCTGAAGATGTGGGTAGGCCTGAGAGCTCATATACCATTTTGACAATGAACGATAAAGTTGTGGAGAAGTGGTAAGACAGATAAAAATGAGTTTAGGCTTTTAGGGGCTGTGAACTGTGGGAAGGTAAATCTGTGGGGGAAACTAACGGAAGACAAGGGCTGTTCCAGGAAGGTTTGTTACATGGATTCCTCTTGAGGCTGATGAGAGTCTGGAGTTGTCTCGTTCTGCCCTTCCTGGTAGGAGACAGAGGTTTCCAAAGTGAAATTTGTGCCCTACTATTAGGCAAACGAGGGAGAGCACAGGGCTTTTCTTGTGTCTCTGTTTCTCAGTTATCTTCAGCTCACAGTTATCCTTATCCCAAGGTGACATATTTTGGAGTGGCATCTTCTGACCCCCTACAATAGTCTTTGTACATTTAAAGATTTTATTTATTTTATTTTTTCCCCCCAAAGTCCCAGTGGATAGTTGTATGTCGTAGCTGCACATCCTTCTAGTTGCTGTATGCGGGACTCGGCCTCAGGATGAACGGAGAAGTGGTGCCTCGATGCGCACCCGGGATCCGAACCCGGGCCACCAGCATCGCAGCGCGCGCACTTAACCACCAAGCCACAGGGCCGGCCCCTTTGTACATTTAATGTCACTTATTTTCCTGAGTCCGGTAACATTATCATCCTCTGGCAGATTAAGTACCTCTTCTGAAGTCAACAGGTAGTTAGGTGTAGAGCCAGGATTTGAACCCAAATATCCTGGCTGCAGAACATACGCCGAGGAATATTATGCTAACTTGCCTTTTTATAGCAAACTGGAGGCAAAGAAGGATCTGTGTTGGTAGAGAGGTCACGTGATGTGGATCCATGTTAAGTCACATCCTGTGCCGTAGGACAGAGGTGCCTCGATGTAGTGCAGCTGTTCTCAGCAGGGGCGGGGGTGTGATTTTGGCCCCCAGGGGGCAAATGGCAACATCTGGAGACATTTTTGGTTGTCACTACTGGGGAGGTCCTACTGGCTTCTAGTGGGTAGAGGCCAGAGAAGCTGCTAAACACCCTACCGTGCACAGGACGGCCCCACAAGAGTTACCCAGTTCCAAACGCAATAGGAGCCAGGATGAGAAGCCCTGGGGGAATAGAAAGAAGCCATACAGATCTTGTTTTGGGGTCGGGCAGACCAGTTGGGTTCAAATCCTCTTTCCACTGGATGCCCTGAGACGCAGCATCCTACACGGAAACAATGGCAGGGAATGAGGATAACGCCCACCTGGAAAGTTCAGTATAGAAACGAAATGAAATGAAATGATATGATTGGCGTGCACACTGCAGCTGTGCAATAAGTTGACCCCACCCCGCACCTGACTTCTTGGTCTAGGCAGTGGGTGACAGCTCACGAAGGGTGTCATGAGGGATAAATGAGCAAAAACGTTCCGTCTAAGACAGAAGAAGGGATGCCAACCTAGCTACAGAAAGGGAAGATACAGTTAAATGTTTGTTAATTCCCATGTTCAAATTTTGACTTAAAAGTTGAGGCAGCCAGGTCAAATGGAGAGATTGCAGAATTATCTATTTGGACCCTAAATCTACCAGTAGCTAGCTGGGTGACTGAGAACAAGTTTCTTAACCTCTCTGGATCTTGGTGTTCTCACCTATAGAATGGGTTCCCTTTCAGTTTTTTTAATTCTTTGACTTTGATAAAACCGAAGCTAGACCTGATTTCATTTTACTGTTTACTTTCTGGGCTGTTTGACGTGTTCTGTTTTGGAGTTTATTGCATGTCTGTGTTCACCACCTCATTTGTCTAGATTCACCTAATTGGTCTTTTATTCAATCAACATTGATCGGGCGCCTGTTCTCTGCAGGGCACTCTGCTGAATGGAGGGCACGGGGGAGGGTGATCTGGAAATGAAGGGCAGAAGGCCGAGGCCTTGCCAGCCCAATCCTGGGAAAAGGCTCAGGAAATCCCCTGTCCTCAGGACAACCTGGGAAAGAAAACCAAAAAAAAAAAAAAAAAAAAAAAAAAGGGCTGTTTTCCAGGATTTTCAAATAAATATAAATGCGCACATCCCCTGAGCCACGGCCAGCTGTATACAGTCCTCACAGTTTCCAGGAAAGGACTGTAGAGCTGTGGGGTTTTACATCATTCAACAGGGATGTATGGAGCCCATGGTCTGGGCCAGGCCTGGCTCGAGGTTCTGGGAAAACAGTGGCGCATGAAAACGACAGAGCTTACCCGCCAGTGGGAGGAGACGGACGACCAGTGGAGGCGCTCAGCAGCCCACTGAAATAGACAGTGTCCTGGGTGGACAGGGTGCTGTGGAGTAGAAAAGGCAGGCAGGGAGTGGAAGTACCTGGCCTGGGAGGGGTTGTGGTGACCGTGGCCTCGATGAGAGGGGGCACTTCAAGCCACTGCTGAAGGAGGTGAGGGAGTGAGGCACACGGGCATCTTGGGGGAAGAGCAGTCCCGAGGACCTGCGTGTTTAGGGAACAGCAAGGAGGCTAGTGTGGCTAGGACAGAGTGAGCAGGGATGGGGATGGCGTCAGAGAGGGCTGTGGGGTGGCGAATCGTGTGCGGCCCTGCGGACAGTCTCAGGTCTTTGGCGTTTCCTTGAGTGAGAGGGGAAGCCACATGGAGGGTCCACAGGTATACACATGCCAACTGGAGTCAACTCGCCGTGCATTGCCTTTGAGCAGATGACCCTGTTTAAAGAATCACTAATCGAGCTCCCTAATTCGTGGCTGGGAACAGAGCTAATCAACTAATTTCTGTGGGATGTTTGTGGCTGCCAGCTTCCAGTTTGCACCTTTTCCCTCTTCAGGAATCAAGTTACCATTAGCATAGGCTTACCCGTGGCCTCACATCCTGAAGCAACGCCTTTGTCACAGTTAGAGAATGTGGTGCCAAGTCCCTGCCAGGCTCACGGCAGATGCTCAAGAAATATGGGAAAGGCAACTAGCCGTGACAGAGTGCATTCTATGGTAATTTCCAGAAATAAATTGTTTAATCCACCTAGGAATCCTTCCAGGTACATTTGATTATTCCCACTCGGTTGATGAAGGAAATGAGACGAAAGCTGTCATTGATGCAGCTAAAGCCACACAGCTTCAGGCAGAAGTGGGAGTTGAATACAGGTCTTTCCAGTTGTGAAGTCTGTGCTACAAGGGGCCTAATTCAATGGCAAATTCTAGGTCATCCATTTGGCTCTGCTATGGAGGAAGGCGCCATGAAGCAAAAGTGTCTAGGGCCCACAAAAGTCATTGTGGGGCCCTAGGCCTAGAAAACTGTGGCCTTCCACAAATGTTTGTTGAATAAACAGATAAAGAAATAAACGAAGACACCAAGGTAGCTTGGAGAGAAGGTCCTGGGTGGTCAAAATGGAGTTGAGAGGCAGCATAGAATCAAGAGGCCAAGAGGAAATTCTGTCCAATAAGAAGGGATCACCCCCTTCTCCTTCTTCTTCACATCCACCTGACTTCTTAGAGTTTTAGGAGAAGCTTCTGATAATCAATCACCCGTGGAAAGAGAAAACCAGCTCAGGGTACATCCAAAATGGCAGCTTCGTCTGTGCGAAAACCTCATCTGAGGCAGGCAGCAAGTCTGGGCGGTACCAGCTGGGTGAAAAGAATGGCTTCATCCTGAAACCCATTAGTGGTCTCTCTCTATTTCCCCATTTCAAACAGGGGCATATTTTTGAGAAGTTGGGACCATACCCTTAAGACTGTTCCAGCTCAAGGCAGTGTCCCCTAGCCCCAGTGAGCCATCATCTTCTACCCCCGGGGTGGGGAGGTATTTGGGAGCCTGGATAAGGTGCTTCCCTTACCCAGCTTCGTAAATGAAGAGCCTCATTTGCTGGCATGTAGTAGGTACTCAACAAGAATTTGTCAGATTGATGAATAAGAGAATGAATGATCAACATCTTTTCCCAGTCTGTCATTTCTACCATCCATTGAGTCCATTCTCATAATGCCTTAATGGAATTAGGCCATCTAGAATTATTTATCAATAGGTCCCAAATTCCTTATCTGCAATTCCAATATCCAGACAGGTGGGAAAACTGAGAATTGTTTCATAACTTGTTTGGTAGCCAAATTTGACCTGAGTTCATTTGTTGGCACACTCGGATTTAAATTGGGATGAGGATGCTTATTGCCCTAATTTATTGCACTTATGTGAATGTCCATAGATTTGCTGCAGAAATATTCATGTGTGCAATAATGGAATTACTTTCCGTAGTCCCATGCTGGGATGATGTGTACTGTACAGTTTATGCATCATTTATGTTATATTGTTATAGCTATTAAATAATCAAAGCCATATAGGAAATCACAATGAGATATCACTACACTCCCATCAGGATGGCTAGGATGAAAAATAGTGATAACATCAAACATCGGCAAAGATGCAGGAAACTGGGTCACTCGTTCATTGCTGGTGGAAGCGTGAAACGGTACAGCCACTCTGGAACGTGCAATAATAGAGGTCTTCAAAAATGCACTGTCTTAAACGTACAGCTGTAAAAAGCTGGACTTGTGGAATAGTGTCAGCGTTTGATGATCTTGGCTTTTGGATCTGTCTTTCCCCTGCTCCCATCAGCAATTAGCATAGTTTCTTTTAAATTCTCATTAGCTGGGCCGGCCCCGTGGCTTAGCGGTTAAGTGCACACGCTCCGCTACTGGCGGCCCGGGTTCGCATTCCGGGTGCCACCGACGCACCGCTTCTCCGGCCATGCTGAGGCCGCGTCCCACGTACAGCAACTAGAAGGATGTGCAGCTATGACATACAACTATCTACTGGGGCTTTGGGGGAAAAAAAATAAATAAAATTAAATTCTCATTAGCTTATTAACCTTTATTTTAACAACCAATCTCCAAGCAACTCCAGCAAAGGGCTGGGTCTTATGAGCAGCGCCATCTCCCTTTTCCAGGGGCTGGTTCCCCCTCAGTCCCTGTTACAACCACTGGGGGTCTGCTGTGAATCCTACTCCCTCATTCACGAACGCAACGGAGCCCACTGTAGTCATGAAATGGCCTCTGTGAGAGAAAGCCTAGACCACGTTCTGTTCAGATGCTTATGCAAGAAGCTTGTAGATAGAAAATAGATATAAGCTTTGACATGAGAATGAAACTGTTCATTTTTGCCCCCCTTTCAACCATAAAACAAATATTTATGGAGTACCTGCAGCATGTCAGACACTGTGCTGGCTCTGGGATACAGGACCAACTAAAACCAGACTGAGTCTATTGATTATCCTTTGTGTTCCAGACCTTTACCAGGAGACATGTGAGTATTTGTCCAAGGAGTGCGACTCATTACTTCTGCCAATTGGGTGAGTGAGAGAGGGAGAGAGGGCAGTGGGTAGGACGTTGATGGGCAAGGAATGTGTGGGAGGGAGGAAGGGGCTCAGGTCTTGTTTAAGTCCTGTGCTGAGTTGACCTGGCCTCCTATACCCTGGAGTCAACAGCAGCAGAGCAAATCATCAAGAACAAGAGAAAATTAGGAAGGAATGTTAAGTCTATTCAGAAAAAGAAGAGTAAAGAAGAGAGATTTTCTCTCCGAGACAGTAACAACACAATCTACTACACAACTACAATGCAAAGACGTCATAATTAAAAGCAGCATGTTACCAGTGTCTACCAGTGACGTAGACCCATGGGACAGGATAAAGGGCTCAGGAATAGACTTGATAGATGATAGGTGGTACCCCTAATCAATGAGGAAAAGATGCGTTGTGCAGGAGATGGTGTTGGGACATCTCATTCAAGATATGGAGAGAAATAAAGGTTGACGACTGCCTTCCACTATCCATCCTCCTCCACAGGGAGGCGCTGCACAAGGGCGGAGGCAGCAGGGTGTCTGGCAGCAATTCCCTGTGTCCATGTTCTTAAGGATGCTGGGTGGATTAGCCATATACATAACTCCATGTCTGCTCAAAAGGATGGGTGACAATGGTGAGACGAGCTAACAATTCTCCAAGGAATATAAGCAAAGGAACCAACAGTATCCATTGAAATAACAGGCAGGCAGAGGTAAAACATCTTTGCTGACTGATCCTCAACGAGACGCGGCACAGTGGGGAACATCCTGGCTGCACTGTCCACACAGGGCAGGAGCAAGTCCTGGTTCTGCTGTAAGACACAGGTGGTCCTGGGCAATGATCTTGGCTCAATGATATATATTGAATACTTGTCATGTGCCAGGTACTGTCCTATCACGAGGGATACACCTGTAAACAAAATAGACAAAACTCCCCAGCCCTGTGGGGGTTCCCATCCTAGCCAGTTTCCGGACAGTTGTTGCAAATGGAGCTGTCACAAGCCGGGGGTAATTTCTCAAAGTTTGGGATCGGCCATCCGAGTACCTGGAGGTGTCTTGACTAGACATTTTTGTGCCATGGGATTAAGTGGCAATGGTTTTGGTTTGCAGACTGGCTGCATTTGACCCTCACCACAAATCCTTTATACATTTGGTCCCAGGAATTGACTTTTCTTTTCTTCCTTGACGACACCTAGTTTCATGAAGGCATTTCCTTCCCCAAACCTACCACTTCGTAACTCTTTTTCCTCTTCAGTTTCTGCTGGCTTGCCTGGGGCTCCCCCAGCCCTTTTGGGTACATGTTGCAGCTGTCCCCAGCCCCTGACTTGATGCCAGACAGTTCTCTTCTTTTGCTCAAGTCAGTTTCTCTTCTGACGTTCCTCCTTGCCTGTGCCCTTTGAAGAAAGACACCTTTGTGAAGTCATTATTTGAGCAGGGAACATGCAATTTATCAGCCCTGATCGCTAGACCTCCATCGTGGGAGGTAGATGGCTGATTCTGGGAGTCTAATTTAGGATGAGAAAGGTTATAAGGGAGGACAGTCCTGAGTAGTCTGTTGCTGCGTGACCTTGAGCAACGTAATTACCCTCTCTGAGTCTCACTTTCTCTTTTTATCAGTGGGATAATTCTACCTCTCTCATAGGGTGTGGTGAGTATTAAAAGGAGAAAACGAACCTAAAGGGCTTTGTCTCCTTTCCCCCAATGTTATATTATGATCTAATGCATTTCACAAGGGGACCTGGCCAGCACAGGTCCAGATGAAGTGGGGAGGGGGCTCGGACTCGGAATTCAACCAGACAGAAAAGGGGCTGATGTAACAAGTGGCCGATTTCCAGGGAAGGCATTACAGATGAAGGCAAAAACCAAACAGGGAAGAGATGATCAGTCACCCAGACAGGGGTCAAGTTCTGGGAGCTCAACCAGGTCAGGCAGGAGTGGGACGGTGTGCACTGGAGGCCGAGCAGGTGAGTGAGCAAGTCTAGAAAGCCCAGCTGAGGCAGGGATCAGGGACCCTGCTGGACCAGGGGCTGGGGCAGGAAGCGGGGTCGGTAAGGTTGAGTCTGGACGTGTAAGTTCGTGAGTCTAGATGTGGAAGTTGGTTCCTGACGTGTTCACGTGGCAGCCGGTTCTGCTCTCTGACCAGCTTGGTGTCCACACACCATCGCCCATCCACCATCCATCGCTTCACCTGTGGGACATCAGCCTCCTGTTGCCTGTCTCCCCAGGGAAGCAGGAAGGAAACAGGCGAGGACCAGGACAGAGAAATGGGGTGAGAGGCTAGGTCTGCCAAAAGAAATCAAAAGGACTCAGCTCTTGGAAGGCAGAGCAAAGTGAGCCTTCCAGGGTGCAGGTAAACCACAGATACGGAAGATTCCTAAGGCCTTGAGGTGTGAATCAGGGGGACCCGATGATGGTGAGCAGGAAAAAAGATGACGGCTCCAGCAACAAGAAAAGGACCTCAACGCCATGCCTGCCCTTCTCAGTGGCCATCTCCCTTTCCTGACCCTGGGCAGAGACTGTCCCACACGGTCAGGCCCCAGGCAGATGGCTGGGGGACTGGCGAGCACTGACGGGCTAGGGGTGCGGATGTAGGGGGTAAGGTGAGGGGGCTAGTTTATTTACACATGCTGCTCTTGGACAAGCCCCCATCGGTTCAGGAGGCCTCATTGAATTCTGGAGACAGACTACCTGGGTTTGCAATTCTAGTCCATTGTTACTCTCTCTGTGACCTTGGGCAAGTCACTTAACCTCTCTCGGGCTCAATTGTCTCATCTTCAAAGTGGAGGTAATGATAGTATCTAAGATGTCAAGTGGTTGTGGGGTTCAATGAGGTCACGTGTGTGAAGAACAGAGAGCAATGCCTAGCACATTGAACGTGCTCAGTTAAGTGTCAGAGTCATCAACGATATCAGCATGGTCATCGACACCATCATTAAACTTGGACTTGCCCTTGAGTTCACTAGAGTCCTTACTGTGCTTATGCTGGTGAAATCAACGAGTGGCAGGGAAGTGTTAGGAGCACTGGCATCTCTCTCTGTTTACTCAGATGGAGGAGGGCAGGACCTCCTCATGGTCCTGGCACTTACTCTCAGCTCCTCGATCTAGCACTTTTCTGTTGCTGGTGGTGGGGGTCTTCCATGTCCCCTCCTTCATTGAGGAGGCTCCTCTATCTCCAAACCCTTGTCCTCCCCTCTTCGCTGTCCAGCAGACCACCTTCCATAGATTGGGTCAATAGGGAGAAACTAGTATTTATAATTTTCATAATTATAATAATAAGTCATAAATGGAAAGACAACTTCTGCGAGGGATTTGAAACACAGTAACAGGCCCTTTTTAAGTTATAGAACCTTTTTATCAAATGAAAATGTATATGACACCGTGATGCATAAAATCGAGAAGAGCGGAATTGTCTGGTTGAAGTACACACAGGAGTCTATCTACTCAGCCTTTCCCTTGAACCCAGCCCAGCTTCAGAGCCCTCGAAGCATGGTCTATAATCACCAAAAACATCCATCCCTGGGACAAGGTGGAGCTAGTTGTACTAATCTCCATTTCTGTTTAGGGAAGACCAAAGTTCATTTCTATGTAAGTCTTAGGTCACTGACTTTGGTTTTTCATTTCAACTGCTTTCTCCACAACCGTCTTGATCACTAACTGGCCAAGGGTCCCTGTGCTCTACCCTTAGGAACCCTGTCATCTCCCTCTTTTCACTCCTCCATGAATGTCAAGGATAGACATAGCCGCGCCTGAGACTCCACTGCCATTTGGTGGCAGCATACTCCAAACTACAGGTTTAAATTTCTAAGGAGCATGTATTTTGAAGGTTGACTCTGCAACCTCAAATCAGAGGTCACAGCAGCAAGGTGATAAATGGAATGAGACATAAGACAGACAAGTTTTGACAAATAAGACAGTGTAGAGAGGAAAGAGAGCTTCCTCACCTGAGGAAGAAGCAGACTTTGGTGGAGAGAATCCAGGTGACAGCATACAAGCATAACAAAGAAGACAAAAAGTCATAGGCAAGTTTCTAATTTGCAGTTTTGTTCAAGATCAGCCGAGTGTGCTGTGGGAAATTACTCTAATGCAATAGTAGCCCCAAGTACTATCAAGCAAGAAATTCTGGAGGTCACTGAACAGAGAGGATCACAGCCCAAATTAAGACAATCTAGTCACAAGGTTTAAGTCCATTCAAAACACAGCAAGAAGCAAGAGGAAAGAGATGGGTAAGTTAGGCCACGTGGGGTAAGGTGTCGGAGGTGGAAGAATCATACTTGCTTGACCCTGAGAGCAATATTCATATGTCCTCTCTCTCTGCCGCATCTGCCTTCCTCTCTGTTGGTGAGGGTAAGAGGACCAGAGGGGTTCCAACAGATGGAGGGGGCCTGGAACCAACACGCATACTTACTTCATTGCAGAGACACAGGAGCAGGCACACTTGACCACAGCAGCTCACCCCTTAGCCTGCTGAGTAGCTGTGAATTTTATCTGCATTCTTTGGGAGAAGATGTGTAGGGCCAGAGTGGTACCATATTGGGTTTCACCAATGGGTGACCAGTTTAGGATGACGTGGCTGTCAATCCAGACACGGCGTGCTCATAATTTATGATTTAATCTTTCCACCCTTTCTTTCTAAAAGTGGTACTCTTGTTTGTTCCATCAAATACTCTGTTTATCCACTCTATCTTTCATATGTTGTACAGTTACTATCTATCTATCTTGAACACATCGTACGATTTCTTCCTGTGTCTCCAAGCTCCTTCTTTACTCACGATTTATATTTAACACTCCTTGTGTTTTTCAACTATGTGTCAAGCTAACAGCCTACTTTCCATCTATGCTTAACACTTCTTGTGAGCTCCATCGTTCCTGTTTATATATATATATTTTTAAGAGCAGAATTGAATACTCTTCAATAATAAAGCAAACACATTACCCCAGGCTTCTGTTTTCCCGTCTTTACAATGAGTAAGAATTTTTGCCCAGTATGTCTTACAGGAATGCATTTTCAGGTATTTTCAAGAACTGTAGCATGGGCAATTATTAAAATGTGAGCTGAGAGAGGTGAAGGGAGAGGTGTTCGGTGGTTGCTGTAAGCTTTGTGACGTGTGGGCTGTGGTGGTTCTTGGAAAGAGATGAACTTGGCCTCAGAGTCAGATTTGAGTTGAATTGGATTTAGATCAAATTGGATTTGAATGGAATTGAATTTGAATCCCAGCTCTGTCTGCCTCTGAATGTGGACAAATTGCTTAATGAAACACAGCTTCTGGGTCCTCATCCATGAAAACGGGACTAATAGCGTTTCTGGTTCCGGAGCTCTCCCTATCCAGCAGTCAAGGGCCCTGTGGGACCTGGAGTGACATAGAGAAGACAGAGGCTGCAGAATCTGAAGAGATTTGAGTCCAAGATAGTTTCAAAGAAATAAACTTCACACAGATTTCACGTGTGCTGTCTCTAGATTTTTCACAATTCCACCCCCTCTCATTTACGCCAGTGCCCGTACCCTACAAAAGACATAAGCAAAGCAGCAGGCGCATGAGTTTTCCACGTTACCCTGTCCCAGGTCATGTGTCATCATTCATTTATTCATTCAGCAATTATTTATTGAGCACCCGCAGTGTGCACTAGACACTGGGGTTCCATAGTGAGTGAAATAGACATGGATCTTTGCTGGAATTGTAATTTCCTTGGGGAGACATAAAATAAGAGGAGAAACAAATATAATTTCAAATTCTAAGGTGATTGGAAGGTAAGGAGTAGGGAGCCATGACTGAGAATAAAAAACAGGATTGATGTAATGTGTTTGGGATCTAGAATCTAACGGCCCAGGGGTGGCTTGGGTGTGAGGGCTGTGGGAACGGGAGGAGTCATGGAGAACTCTAGGGATTCTGGCAGAAGCGATGGCAGTGCAATTTGCTGAGATGGGAAAGAAATGAAACAGAAAAAGGCATGTCAAGAGGGCAGTTGGATATTTGAGCCTGAAACTCTGGAGAGAGTTCAGAGCTGAAGATACAAATGTCCATGGGCAGTACTTACAGCCATGGGAGTGGAGAGCATTGAGGAAAAGAGAAGGAGTTCTCAGAGTGACCCCAAAGCCCAACATTTGGAAAGAAGATGGAAGAGAGGAGAAGGAGGAAGATTCTCCATGTGGTGTTCTTCGATTTCTCTCAATGATGTTGTAGAGCTTTCATTATAGAGGTCTTGCACCCTTTCAATAGATATTTAGATATTTCAATAGCTATTTAAATTTTTAAAATTATATTGTGCATGGTATATCTTTCAATTCTTTTAATTCACTTTTTACGTTTACATACCATAAACTCCACTCATTTTGGTGTACAATTCTATACGTTTTGACAAAGGCATACAGTTGTATAACTACCACTACAATCAAGATATACAATAGCTCCATCACCCTCAAAAATTCCCTTTTTGAAGGAATTTTTTCCCCTTTTGTAGTAAACCACTTTTTCACCCCTAGTCGGTGGTATTCACTAATCTCTGGTGTCTGTTTAAAAATTTCATTTTCTATTTGTTTGATGCTGGGGTATAGAAATACAATTTATTTTTATATATTGATCTTGTACCCAGTAGTTTTTCTATATTCATTTATTAATTCTACTAGTTTGTCTATAGGTGCTTTTGGATTTTCTACACACACAACCAAGCTGTGACACACTGAATAATGACAGTTTTATTTCTTCATTTCCACTTCTTATGCCTTTTACTTCTTTTTCTTGCCTTATTGCGCTGGCTAGGACCTCTGTACAAAGTTGGATAGATGCGGTGATAGTGGAATTCCTTGTCTTATTCCAGATTTTAGGAGAAAACTTCCAATATTTCAACATTAAGTATAATGTTTTCAGTAGGTACTCCTTATTAGACTAAGGAAGATTCCTTCTTCCCAGTGATGAGTTTTTATTATAAAAGGGTGTTGGATTTCAGGTTATTTTTGAGAGTTAAGTGAAATAATCTGTGTAAAGAGCCTTGTACATTGCAGATACTCATTACGTATTAGTTTTCTTTTCTCCACTCTGTTATCTTGAGTACTTGACTCTGAATTCATCATCATTCTTGATCCAGTTCTAGTTCAGAATATTAGAAGGAGTCCCTTGAAGATATTTAATCTGCTCTGGATTTATCTAGCTACTCTACAGTACAAAATAGCAAAAGATAGTCCAGTAACTACGTTTTTTCAATACAATTTTGCTTTATTTCCTTTCAAATCCTGAATTGGTTATTAAAATCCAAACTCACCCCAGCAAACTGCTATAGGCGACTTTCACAACAAATGTATAACATTGCAACAGAAGATATAAAGGAAAAGACTGCTGGAAACTCCTTAATGACCATGTAGGAGTACTGAGTGACACTGCAAGGATATACAGCAGGGCTACTTGACCTTGGGCCGTGGACTCCTACGTAGTCCACGGTTGGGCTTCAAGGGGTCTGAACCTCATGTGCTGGATGCTGGCACTCTGCCCTTCCCCACCCTTCTAATCTGTTTCCTGTGGTCAGGGGCTAGATGTGGGAGAATTTTTCCTACACTTTCCGCAAGCAATGCTCACGCTCGTTTGCCCAGGAGAAGCCTTCCTGTGAGAGTTGGAAGGCAGCTAGAAGTGGAAGCCCTTCTTCTCCGGTGGCGGCTGCACATGGGCACTAAGCGTCTGTAGATGGAGGACTCCAAGTCTTGCACAGAGTTTTGCTTGAGGCTCCAGGTGTCCTCGGGTGACTCACCCACTTCCTGTTGTGGAGACCAACGGCAGTGGCTTCCTGCGCCACCTGCACTGCCTGTCTGCTGAAAGACTCCCCCTTCCCCGACCTGTGCGCCCTCGCTCCTGCCAACAGCTTTCCCATTCCCTATGTTCAATCTCTTCTTGCTTGAGGAGGAAAGGCTGTGTGGCAGAAAGATCCTATGAATTCACCAAACTCAATTTCATTTTCATCCTAGGTGTGTGGAAGCTTTACGTTTCCCAGGGTCCCAGCGTTAGGCGAAGCCGTGTGAATGTGGGCTGGCCCATGGAATGTATTTCCAGGCCTGGCCCTTAAATTCTCCTCCATGCGTTCCTTGAGAAGCAGCCTCTTCCCCAGTCTCCTCGCAAGGCACAGAGAAAGCAGCGGAGAGTGAAGCAGTATGAGGTCCCAGGGGGTGGCAGACCATTAGAGGGAAGGAACGTGGATCCCATAATCACCACGTTGTGTGGCTGCTCACCAAATGCGCAAATGTCTAAGTTGTGAGGGGCAAATAAGCCTTTATTCTACCAAGATGTGGCATATAGGGACAATTTGTTATAGCAGCTAGCATTGCTTACTGTAATTAATACATCCAGGAAATCAAAAATGGTTCAGTATTTATTCTTAGGTAATCCCTCATTTTCCTGTGCTTTTGTATGATTTCTAGGCGAATAAGGGACAAAAATAGTGAACCTACACTGCCATGTTCATACCATAAGTTCTGCACCTGTATTTTTTTTTAATAATATGAAAGGTTTAATGTTTATATACTGCAATGGTAATAGACTTCCCAATCCCTCTCATAGTCATTGATCTATTTGTATTTTCCACTTCTTCAGTGAAATTCATATATTTGTATTTTGACAAGGAAATCCTCCATTTTCAAAATCATTGCCGGACCGGCCCGGTGACGTAGTGGTTAAGTGCGCGCGCTCCGCTGCTGGCGGCCCGGGTTCGGATCCCGGGCGCGCACCGACGCACCGCTTCTCCGGCCATGCTGAGGCCGCGTCCCACGTACAGCAACTAGAAGGATGTGCAACTGACATACAACTATCTACTGGGGCTTTGGGGGAAAAAAATAAATAAATAAAAATCAAAATCGTTGCCATACAGTTTCATATACTGTAAGAAGATCTTTCTAAGCATGATAAGAGAATAAATGACAGATTTCACTGCATAAAAATTATAAACATCACTGTAGAAAAACAACATAAACAAAGTTAAAGGGTAAACAACTAGAAAAAAATAGCCTTACAAGTATTTTTTAAGTCAATACAGAAAGATAAACAAAAACAAAAAAATAGAGAAAGGGTCTGAGCACACAAAATAAATTCACATGAATCCACAGGAGAAGAAACTCAACCAATAAAATATGAAACAATGTTCTACTTCATTGGATTTAAAGAAATGCAAGTGAAAACAACACCAAGATACAATTTTAAGAAGATGCAACAGCTGGCCAAATTCAAACAATGATAATATTCAGTGTTGGCAAAAGTCCTGGAATCATTTTTTTGGTCTAGTTTGGGTAGGAGTGTAAATTGACACAATTTTTCTGACGGGTGACTTGTTAATATGTATCAAAAGCCTGAAAATATTTTTATGTTTGACCTATCAATTCTACATTTAGAGATTTATTCCACAGAAATAATTCAGAGTTATGAAAAGATTTCGGAAAAACCAGAGACAGTGTAGTTATCTGACAGCAGGGGACTGGTTAAGTAAATGACAGCATGTACAAACAATAGAAAAATGAAATATTCTATAATCACTGAAAATTACATTATAGAATTACGTTTATTGACATGGAAAATTATTGAGTGAAAAGAACAGGTTACAGAGGACTTAACCCATGTGCTCCCATTTAAACACACATGCACATGCGCACACACACACACACACACGGACCCCGGGTTGGATCCAGGTTTTGTGGGGCTTATACAATTTTGAGGGTTTTCTTCAAGAAAAGGAATGCAAAATTGTGAATACAATTTAGGTTTAAACGTGAATATATATTTAGGATGAGAAGAGAAATCATAGCAAACTACAAATTTTTAAAAGCTGGATATACCACAAACATCACAAAAATCCAGACAGTATTATTGAAATGCCTGACACGGCTCTATCCTACAGGTGAGGGACCCTGAAGCTTAAGTTTCATTTGCATGGGAAAAAAGTCAGGATGGTGATACTCCAAAATGAACACATATTAGCAGGGTAATTTAAAAAAGAGGATATTTTAAAAATCAATGTCTCTTTTCCATTGTTGGACTCTTCTTTTCCATTGTGGTGAAATCAGTCTTACCCTAACACAGATTTGTCACCCAGCTACCCGCTATGCAACGGGGTGGGAGTTCCTGCTGAGTTGGTCGTTGTTTAGTCAAGCTTTCTATAGGGGCTGGATGGGGCACAGGTCAACGGTGTATGCTTTGAGGCGTTTTCTTTGTTAACAGAAATTTTGGTGCTGCTCAAGATAGGGGGCCCGAGAAGAGCCTTACTTGGATATGAGCCCCACCCCACAACCTCTGTGTATGAGTTTTTCGACCTTGTGAAAGCCACTCGTCCTCACTGAGGCTGAGTTTCCTTACCTGTAAAATGGGGAGGAGGATAGGATCCACCTAAAGGGTTGATGGGAGAACTAACGCGTTAACACACGCAAAGGGTGTGGCTCAGCGTCGGGCACAGAGCAGGGACCTCAGCCCCATTTTCAGATGAAGCAACTAAAAGCAGAGAGAGGGCCAGTAAATCGCGCAGTATCGTGATGCTAGTTTGGGGGCAGAGCCGGAAAAGCGCCCAGGCGTCTGTCAGGCTGCGTCCTTTTGCTGCCCCTCTCAGACGGTGGCAGGACGCGCAGCTCAAGGACCAAAATCAAGGACCAACATCGGCGTCTTTACTGGGAGGGGGTCCTGTGTCCCGTAGTCAAAGAATAAAAGCACACGGAAATAAGTAAGGGTTATGCAGGATTAAACTGAATTTAGACTTTGGGGTTGCGGAAGCCCCTCCAAGCCCTCAGGCTGTCTTTGCAGCGATATGAGTCAGGAGAGGCTGGCTGCTGCAGCAGACAGTCCTGCGTCTCAGCAGATGTACACGATCAACCTGCGCACCTCGATCGCACAGCATCTGACAGATGCTCCTGGCTGGTCCCCTCCGGGGCAGCTCACCTCCAAGAGTGACTTGGGGATCAGACTCTGCCATTGTGAGGCCAGCCGTCAGGAGCCCTTCCCTTCCAGAGAGAGGAAGCAAGAGGGATCATGTGGACACTCTACGGCCAGGCCTGGAAGTGCCACAGCATCATCACTCACGCTCCCTGGCCAGAACACATCACGTGGTCCCACCAGACACAGCGGGAGCTAGAAAGCGTTATCTTCCTGCATGCCCACGATGTGTGCCCACCAGGAAAGGGAGGGGCTTTGGAGAACAGGTAGAAATGTCTCAGCCTTGCCCACTGACACCTAGGGGGTGTCCCCACGTGCCAGGCTCATGCTAGATGCTTTACAGATGCTGGGGTCTTTGATGCACCTGACAACCCCAGGGGGGGCACTATTATTATTGTCCCCACCTTACAGATTTGGAAACCGAGGCTTAGAGAGTAAGTAACTTGCTCCTGATGAGAATGCTGGCCTTTGGCAGAGCCAGGATTCAAATCCAAGTCTTACTAACTCAGGGCTTTTCAACCTCGGCACTATTGACATATCGGACCAGATAACTCCATGGTGCGGAACCATCCTGTGCATTGTAGGATGTTTAGCAACACCCGGGCCTCTACCGACCAGACGCCAGTTCCAGCCCCTACCCCTCACCAAGTTGTGACAACCAAAAATGTCTGCAGACATTGCCAGATGTCTCCTGGGGGGTAAAATCCCTCCTGCTTGAGAAGCACTGCTCTGATCCCGGAATGCAGAGGCGGGAGAGACGGCAGTATTAAGCCCGTGGATGCGGGACTCGGTTGTTAGGGAAGATTGCAAACACTGACATGGATCTCTGACCTAGCCTGGAAAGGTAGTTGAGCTCTATTTTCCTGCTTTACAATGAGAAGGGCAAAGCCTGTTCATGCGTTCCTTCTCTCAATATACATTTGCTGGGCACCTGCTGAGTACCAAACCCTGATGTGGCCTCTGGGGACAAAGCAAGGAACACAAAAATTCCTGTCCTCACAGAGGATGCATTTGACAGATAAGAAAGGAACAAGTGGAGTATGTGGTGTCTCAGGCAATAATAAAGGCCATGAAGACAAAGGAAGCAGGTGGAGGGGTGGGGTGGGCGTAGGAACGCTGGTGGGGAGTTACGATTTTAAATAAGGTAGCCAAGGATGGCCTCACTGAGAAGGTGACATGAGCAGACACCTGCAGTAGGGGAGGGGTGGAGCCCAGCTGATGTCTGAGGGAAGAATGTTGTGCGGACAACAGCCAGTGCAAAGGCCCTGGGGCCTCCTTGGCAGGCTAAGGAACAGCAAGTGTGGCCAGAGCGGAATCAGGGGGTGGTGATGAGGTCAGAGGGCAGGTGGAAAGAATAGTGTGTGTGAGGTCCGTGGTGACTTATCCAAGGCTATTTCTAGTAGCAGTGCCAGGGTGTCAGCTAGAACTTCGGAGCTCCCATTTCCAGCTGGGTCAGGTTGCAACAGCCATTTTTTCCTCTGCATGGGCCTTGTCTAGAGCCCTCACCTGAGTCTGTGACTCACCTGGGCTAGGCCAATGCTTGCGGGAGTTGGAGAGGTGGGGAGGGCAGGCTGAGATATGTAAGTGGAGGTCATCTGCTGGCCCCAGACCATGTCCTAAATGGCCTGTGCCGAGCACAGCCTTCCCTCAGCCTCTTCCATGGTGGAAACAGCATGATGGCGGTCCCTCTCCCGCTGCTGGTCCTCCCCGTGGCAGCCTGCGCGTTCTTCGTGGGGGTCGGGCTGTGGGTGATCTGCAGCCACTTCCTCACTATCGACATCCCTGCGACCATCAGCCACCCGGTGAGACTGCGGGTCTTCCATTGCCTCTTCCAGATGCTGATGACATGGGTGAGTTTTGCATTTTATTTGTCCCTTCCTCCTGAGGGTTGAGGAGAGAGCTGGGAAAACACATACTAGAAGCTTCTAGCTGAATTAACGTTAATATCTTGGCGGTAGAGGCTGACAGTATATTCTCAAGCCCGAAAAATCCCTATGAGGGTCCCAGTGGTTCTCAACCTCTTCCCGGGGTTTCTCAAGCTGGACTGGGCTAATAGCCACAAAATTCAAAGAATTTCTTTCTCAGTTAACATGAAAAAAAGAAGGCCTGCCCCCTCCCTGCAGCCTGCCTCCTGTCTTACCTTCTTCACAGCACTCCTCACTCCGGGAAGCTGTGAAGACAGGGAGGAAGTTTCCTGAATTTTGGGCCCCTGTTGCTACCTATCTGCCAGCTGGAAGCAGCCAACAACAAAAGAAAGAGACACACAGCAAAAGAGTAAATTAGTACAGCTGAGCAAAACTACAGAATTTGACTTTAAATATGTATATATATTTTGTTGCTTTTGAGAGATGGAAAACTGTTTATGTGGTATAGTCAAATTCTGCTCATTGTTCCTGGTGCGTGTCATTTAATAAAACACCCGGAAATAGATCATGGTGAGAATCGTGTCGAGGTTGCCCACAAGGTTTTGCTATGCTTTTCCAGAGGGCTGACAGAAATAGAATATAGAAAATATGTTTCCTAAATCTTTCATACAATGAAAAGCGATTGCAAGCACCTGTTCTCGTGGGAAAGCCTTGATAGAGAAGAACCCAGGGGTCAAAGTTCTCTTACCTCCAGGGTCAGCTTTTATAGGATGTGATGATTCGGTCCTGTGGTTTCCCTGGCCTTGACTCTCATAGTCTACAGTCCACATTCCCAAATACAGTGACTCAGTTTCCTTACCTGCAACATGGGGAAAAATAATAGTCCCGACTTCGTAGCATCCTGAGAGGATGCATTGAGTTAAGCTCCGCGGAGTGTGAGTTACAACGCCTGGCACAGAGTCAGCCCTCCATGAATATTAGCCTTATTACTATTGTTCTTTCTACAGAGATGTGTTGTGCAACTATTATGCACCATCCACCAGTCCTACTCTGGGGATCAAGAATGGGTGAGAGGAAGTAGTGTCCCAGATAGAGTCCGCCTTCAAGGATCTCCGAGGCTCATGGCAGTGGGGTGAGGAGACAGCAATAAACAAGCAAACTCTCCAAATAAACCAATTCACAGAGTGGGAAGTGCTGTCAGCAGAGTGAGGCAGGACTGTAGGGTCCAGCAGGGCTTCTTAACCCGGGGTTCCCTGAACCCCCAAGGGTGACAGAATGCAAGGGGTCCACGAATTTGGATGGGGTCGAAATCACCCCATTCTCACTAACCTCCAATGCAAAGGTAGTATTTCCTTCCATTACGAATGAAGGAAACAAACAGCAGTAGTGACGGCAGAACCCGCGACCTTGTCACCAAGAGGAATCACAGATATTTTCAGAGCATAGTACAGCTATTGCAGATACTGTGAAAAATCACACATGTGTCTCATTCCTCTGAAATTATAGTAGTATCATACCAGCCACTAGATCTTGCTATTTAGTGTGCTGATAAGGAAGCACCTCTGTTATTGCATCACACATTTTCTTTACTATTTTGACAACTATATTTAAATAAAATTGCCTTCCTTTGTAATCCCAAGTATTTTATTGTACGTATTCAAAACATTCTGCGACAGTGTCCTCAGGCTTCACGAAAAGCCAAAATGGCCTTGGCATAGAAAAGGGTTAGGAACCACTGGGAAGAGAGAGCCCACTTTATTTGTTTACTTTTATTTTTTCTTATGCAAACTTTTGGACATATCTCAAAGGAGTCAGAATAGTATAGAGAAGCCCCCTGTACCCACCCTGCCACATCCAGGATTACCCACTCTTGGCCAGTCTTATTTCATCTGTGCCCTCATCTTTTCCCTTATTTCTATTTTCTTATAAAGCAGATCCCAGACATTGTATTATTTTATCCAAAAATATTTCAGTAGGGGGGCCGGCCCCATGGCTTAGCGGTTAAGTGAGCACGCTCCGCTGCTGGCGGCCCGGGTTCAGATCCCGAGCGCGCACGGACGCACCACTTCTCTGGCCATGCTGAGGCCACGTCCCACATACAGCAACTAGAAGGATGTGCAGCTATGACATACAACTATCTACTGGGGCTTTGGGGAAAAAAAAAGGAGGAGGATTGGCAATAGATGTTAGCTCAGAGCTGGTCTTCCTCAGCAAAAAGAGGAGGATTAGCATGGACGTTAGCTCAGGGCTGATCTTCCTCACACACACAAAAAAAATTTCAGTAGGTATCTCTAAAAGATAAGAACTGCCCCTCATCCCTTTTTTAAAAACATGCAGTTATCACGTCATAAAAAATGGCAACAAATGCTTGGGATGGCCATACTGGCTAGGGTGGTCGTGGAGGGCCTCACGGGGAAGAGACGTCATGTCCAGGCCAAGGTGGGAGGAGTTCCAGGTTAGAGGGACCCTCGAGGGGTGGCCAGAAGCCTGGTTTGTGGGGCTGGGGTGTCAGGTATCCAGGGAGAGAGGATTGAGAGGGGCCGGTGCTGGGAGAGCGTGGGCCTGGACAGGGGTGGACATTCTGCAGGTGTGTTGGGGGCACAGAGGGGGTCAAGTGGGGCTGTGGTCCAGCCCGCCCTCTGCCCCTCTGCGGAGGACACATGTGGCAGCAGGACTTGAGTGCAGCACACACTGAAACCCTTCCCACCGCGTTTTCTCTTCTCTCACCAACAGGGGACGATTTTAGAGAAACTGAGAATCTGTTCTATGCCCCAATTTGTCCGTTTCATGCATGACCTGCTGCCGCTAAGAAAGGATCCGGATGTTGTGGTCACGGACCTCCGCTACGGGACGATCGCTGTGAGGCTGTACCAGCCCAAGGCGTCCTCCTGCACCCTCAGGCCTGGCATCGTGTTCTACCATGGCGGCGGCGGCATCATAGGGAGCTTGAGTAAGAGCCCCCTTCTCGGCCCTCCCAGCCTTAGCACCACAGCCCCGAGCAGAGCCGGTGGACGCCCTTTCCAGCACGAGGCAGCACGCCCATTGTCTCCCGGGGCCCAGTAGCTGCTATCATGACCTGGGAGCAGGAGGGCGGTTAGTGGGTCCCAGATCACTCAGGAGGCAAAGATATGGAAGGCACTGATCTCTTTCTGGAAGTAAGGAGATATATATACACACACATATGTGCGTGTGTGTGTATGTGTGTTATCTGTGTATATGTGTATATATATATATATACATATGAAATTCACAAAACATAAAATTAACCATGTAAAGTGTACAATTCAGTGGCATTTAGTACATTCACAATGTTGTGCAACCACCACCTCCATTTAGTTGGGAATAAGGATTTTTTTTTTTAAGTGAAAATAACTAAAACACATCCTTTTGTTTCACATCAGCTATTGCCTGAGGCAAATTCTGGTACAGACAGACAGGAGGACCAGAAATTAGAGGAAAATGAATGAGAGAAAAAACTCAAGATTGAGACAATTTTATTATCTTAATTTTTCTCCCCTGCGACTTAGGGAGAAAAACACCTTTATAGTGCTTTCTAATCTGTGGAATGCCAGGGTCCCATTGCAGTAGGCTTTGAGAATAAGGGATTTAGTGCTACTGCGGTGTTGTTTGGTCTGCGTAATGAATATTACGCAGCCAATATTCATTAATATTAATACTTACGTGACAGGCACTGTGGAAGCCCTTTCCTTGCATTATCTTATTGAAACCCCCATCAGCCCTACTATTATTATTACCCTCATTGTACAGATGAGGAAATCAAGCCTCAGGGAGGTGAGGGGGCTGCCCCGCACCACTTCAGCTCAAGCTAAAAGGAGGCGAAGTCGGGATTTGAACTCAGGTCCGAATCCAGAGCTCACATCCTGGACCACTGCACTCTGTGGCCAAATAGCTTCTCAGATATTTTGAACGAACTGTAGGATCGATTGGTGGTGGTGTGGGCATCTTAGAGAAAGCTGTTCAGACAGTGTCACAGAGGAGAAATAGCGAGAAGGGTGAGAGGAAGGCTGCCCGACAGCCAGAAGAAAACCTGCAAAATCTACTTTGAATCCACTCCAGCGCTCTGTCCATCGTGGCGGTCAGTAAGCCAACAGCTGGCAAAGGAAGCCCACCTGCCTTCCTAGTGAGTGGTTAAAACCCTTTATTTTCTAGACACCCACCATGGCATATGCTGTCGTTTGTGCAAGAGGAGTGACTCAGTGGTTCTATCAGTCGGGTGAGTAAACGGGACCGGGGAGCCAGGAGTGCTGGAGTCACGGGGTGGGAGGGAGGAGTCAGTGGCAGGCGGGGACTTAGAGGGAAACCGGGAGCAGGGGACAGGCTGTGGGAAGCCAGCGATGGGGAGAGGAAGGGAGATGGACAGCAAGAGGCAGAGAACGGGCACTCCTTCCTGCCGGTGGCCCTCGGTATGTTTAAACGGGGCGTTTTTTGCCTTGCATCTTCTGGAAGCTGGAAGGGGAGTGGTCTTTGTGAAGCAGATCAGGGGCGGAGTTTCATAAGCGGAGCACTTCTGGACAGAATGCTCCTCGGGGAGAGGAACAGCCCTGCACATCCCGGACATAGCGCCTCCCTCCACTCGACACCCTGGATGCCTTGCGCCGTAACCAGGACTACCGCAAACACTGCCGCATCATTTCCATGGGCTCCCCAGAGGGAGGTCCACCTGCTGAGATCCACCAAAGGAAGCGAGAAACATTAAAAAGCCACTCTCTCCTAACTGATCTCAGAGAGTCACCCATCTAACGTGGATCTTCAAAGAGGGCTTGATGGACACAGAGCAGGAGAGACCTGAGGTGGCCCCTCCCGTGGCCTCCACATCAGGCAAACTGGTCGCAGAGGAGGAGCAGTCACTGTAGTGTGTGGCCTCATCCTCCTGCCCCGCTGCCTGACACATCGGCACACAGGGGTGGGGAGGTTCCTCCCGATTCAGCTTTTCCTGCAGTTTCATTGAAATGCACATGCCATAAAGGAATGTCAATTGCCAACATCTCTGTGGGGACACATTTTCCAGTTTTCTTATGGCACAACTAGTTCAGTAGAGTAAAAAATAGAGAATCAGTCCTGGCTGAGGGAGAGAGTCCTGGAGAAACGCCTCACTTTACAATTCTCAGCTCCAAAACCATTTCTGCAGTGGGATGGAAACCATGATCCAATTCTTGGCCACTAGACGCCTCACCGTTCTGGTTGTGCTGAACCAAGAGTTCCTCTGTAGAATATACCAGCAAATCTCTGCAAGAAAGTTATTTTATGAATCCAAGGTAGACAGGATTTTGGAGTTGAAAGCACTGCTGTCCCAGCATGAACCCGAGGTAGCTTAGAAGAGGGGGCAGCAGTAGAAATGGCTGGCAGAAGTTTTGTTAATCCCACAGAGTACTTCTTTTTCTTTATTTTTTTATTTGAGGACCAGCATTTAAAATGGTAAAATTTCTCATAAAACTCAATCTCAAAAGTTCAGGAAAAACGAGAAGTAAAACCAGTGCATCACTGAAGTAGTAATTAGTAAAAGTTCATTGTGCACACATCAAAAAGTTTGCAAACCGGGAGCAAGCAAAGGGAAACACGGAATGAGGCTCAGAGTTACATTGTTATAAAGCAGCTTACCTAGCGCAGAGGCCGTGACTGCTTGTTCTTCACAGGGACTGGTTACAATATTAGAGTTTTCTTAAATGAAACGGAATTGGTTAGTGGCAACCTCATATCAATTTTGGAGAGCAATTTAAATTTCGCTTGTGACTCTCAGAAGTGTAAGCAAGAAGTGACCCAGGTCGAGGTAGCCTCGTTTGTCTTGCAAAATAAGCTAAATTAAGCTTTGCTTGTATAGCTAAACTGGTTTTGTCTGCTCAGAGAATTTTCAAGTCTGGTCTCCGTTTGCGTTTGATTTTAACACCAGATTTCTGGAATGTCTCAGAAAAGGGGAAGGTCTAGCAACGCAAGGCTGGCGTGGCAGCAACCTGAACATGGAGCAATGGTCTCCAGTGGGCCTGGCTGATCTGGAGGCGGAAGCCCGTTTGTGATCTGTTGGCCCCTGGCGGTATTTAAGTTGACAAGATCCTCCCACAAAACCTGTGAGCATGGCAGGATTAATTAGAATCTGAAGGCAGGCAAGCCTGGAGTTTCTCACTAAAGAATCATAAAAACAGGGAACAGGTATGAGGCAGGTAGGTTCTGAAAGATGGGACTCCTGTTGATGATAGCTAAGTTGTTGACCAGTAGATGGATGACAGGGCTCTCGTGGTCGCAGCCTGTCCCCGAAATTGGCATTGAGACGGGGGAATGGCAGCTCCCACTTGCTGAGCCGATATGTCCGGCACTCAGGGCTTTGGGTCTATGACCTCATTTAAGCCTCATACCTTCACTGCACCTGCTCGGGATTCAGATGTTCAGGTGTTTTTGGCTTTGCTGGGGTAAGGAGTGTAGCCTGTGTTCTTTGATTCCTTTTCAGATACCGCAGGGTGCCCCATCATAAGTATCCAGTGCTGGTAAGAGACTGCATTGCGGCCACCATCCACTTCCTGAGGTCCTTGAAGATGTACAGTGTGGATCCAGCCCGGGTCGTGGTCTGTGGTGACAGTGCAGGAGGGGCAGCAGCAGCAATAGTTTGTCAGAAACTTGTGGACAGTCCCTATCTCCCCAAGATCCGAGCTCAGATCCTGATCTATGCTCCTCTCCAATCCCTGGACTTCCAAACCCCCTCCTACCAGCAGAACAAGAATGTCCCACCGCTCACTCTAAGTTTTGCCTTCCGCTGTTGGTGTGGTTACCTGGACATCAGCCCCTCCTGGAAAAGCACTGTCATGAAAGGTGCCCATTTGCCTGCTGAAGTCTGGGAAAAGTATAGAAAGTGGATAGGCGTGGAGAACATCCCGGAGAGGTTTAAGAGAGGCTGTCAGCTGATGCCCCGTGAGCCCATGAATGAGGATGCCTACCTGGAGACAAACATCACTCTGGATTTGATGAACTCGCCCCTGCTTGCAGAAGATGAAGTGGTGTCTCGCCTCCCCGAAGCTTGCATCGTGAGTTGTGAGCACGACATTCTCCGGGACCATTCGCTGCTCTACAAGAAGAGGCTGGAGGACTTGGGAGTCCCGGTGACTTGGCACCACATGGAGGATGGTTTTCACGGAGTGCTTAGCACCATTGACTTGGGCTGCTTGTACTTCCCCTGCTCCTCGAAGATTATGAATGCTGTGGTCCATTTTCTAAAGGGGCTGTGACCGTCTTTCCTGCCAGCTGCAGTTACAAGAGTGTGGGTTCTGCCATCATCTGGTTCCCCATGGGGCTCTCTGTTGTGGATGGAGGTGATGCTGAGTAGGGCTAGGGAGGATGTCGAGGTTGCTATCTCCTTCTTGTTCCAGGTTCTAGAATCATAGAATGCATGTTTCTGATGTCTAAAGGGAGACAGACTGGGTGCGGGGTGGGGGGGGGGTGCGGCGTGGGGAGAGTGAGGCTTTCTGGCCATGTTGACCATTGGGAAAACTTGAGCTGACAATCTTCAATGGCCATTCGCAAGAGTGAATGAGCACGTAAGCATTGCCCATGGCCTCCCTGAGGGAGAGTTCAGACTGCCCAGGCTAGTCCAGGCTGTGACCAATAGGAGTGTCTGCTTGGCTGGGCTTGGAATAACCCAGGGGCATCCTGTGCAATCTCATGGGCCTTTTCCAATCTGGCTAGAGTGCGGGGCTCTGATGTTCTAGACTGCTGGGTGGAGGTGAAGAAACTGGTTTCGCCTCCTCCTCTGGGTACAAGGTGACAATTTCCCTGCTGTTCCTCGGTGTCTGAGCTCAGAGTCTTGATTGCCAGGGCTGGAAGAGTTAGGACAGAATAGATAGGTTTTTCATGGAGGGTGGCATGCTCAACAGACCAGAGATGCCTGATTGGGGCTCTTAGGGTCAAAGTCAGGCTTCCAACCAAGGGCCTGGAAGCAAAGTAAGAAGGGTCAGAAGAGGGAAGTTGGGAGGAAGGTTGAGTCCCAAGTCAGAGACCCATGAAGACTGAGTCTGACCAAGCTCAGCTATGTCCATATTGGGAAACATAGGGAGGGCCAAAGTGACCGAAGACATGTTAGTGAGAACTCTTTCTGTTTTAAGACAAAGAATCAACTCAAATTGGCCTAAATCAGAAAGAAAATGTATTGGCTAATGTAGCTACAAATTCCAAGGATAAATCAGGCATAGTATGATCCAGGAACTCAAACAGGGCCACCAGCTGCTTTCCCATCTTTCCCCTCTTCTGTGCTCCTCTGTGCTGACTTCACCGTCACCTCTCCATCTGATGGCTCTGAGCAGCTCCGTGCTTATATTCCCTCAGAGTCAAGTCCATCACTATGCACTTGCCTCATTCTCAGCATTTCCAGCAGAAATCGCATTGTAACTTGATGGCTCTAGGGACTTTCTGAGTGGTGTGTCCAGTTGCCACGACCAAGGGCGTGGAATGTCCTGACTGACCAGGCCATGTCTCATGCCATCCTTGGAGTGGAGGGTGGCGTGGAGGGTGCTTGGACGGAGTGTGTAGGAGGGAGTGAGTACTTCCCTCACGCCAACGCTTACACTACTACAGTGGGCATCAATGCCTACTCTACTGGGTGGACGTCAGCACTTGCTCTAGTACAGAAGCCAAGTTGAATCCTGAGTCAAGGTACTTGGAAGTGGCAAGAGATGCAAAGGACCACTGGGCAAATTGACCACCTGCCCCCTAGGAATAAAAATTCCTGTGAAAGGCATGGCAGGCTCCCATGCTGGCCCCACCTGATCTTCAGGAGGGTCTGATCCTGGATGGCCAGCAGTTTTTATAGGCCAAGATCCAAGTCTACTGCACACAGGGCCCTGTGCACGCCTTTAACTTGCTTTCAATGGAATGTTCATGCTGAAACATGCGACAGAGAGGAATCCCATTGGGTGGCTTCTTAATCCATTCACAGCAGACCAGCAGGTGGCTTTGTTGGAGAAATAGAAACTGCTCAGTGAAAGCACCGAGTTTGGTGGCCACTCAGCTGTTGGGGAACACTGGAATCTGAGGAGCGTGGTCCCTTCTGAGACAGGCCTCTGAGTTGAGTCTAGGTAGGCTCCCCTCCTGGAGTGTGGCCTTTGGTGTTTCACCCTTGCCTCTGGAGATGGGTGGAGGGACACGACCTGACCTTCTGGAGAGTTGAGTGGTTGGCTCTTCCTCTGTGGAGTGGCAAGGAGTGGGTGAGCCACTGGAGGACCATGCCCAGTGGAGATGTGCAGGTTACACTTTAGGGGCTGGAAGCACGTCTGGTGGGTTTGTTTCCCAGGCTGCTTCCTTCTGCAGATTGTGGGAGAGAGAAAGCACTTTCACCCGCAATGGCTGATTGGGTTGATTTGGAGACCAAATGCCCCACTCCTCTCCTTTACTGCTTCATCGCTATCCTTCCTGCAACTCATTCATGAGGCTCAGGGAATGGAAAGGAATAGGAATGAGTGTTCACTGAGAGCCAACTACAGGCTAGGCACTGTACTGGGCCGTATAAATTTGCCACCTTGTGTGTTCTTCACGTGAATTCTACAAAGTGGGTATTCTTAAGCCCATTTTACAGATGAGGAAACTGAGGCCCAGAGAGATTAATAACAACACTCATTTCTTGTCTCTTTCCAGTCAGGCTCAGGGTCAGAGGATTAAACAGCTTGTCCAAGGCCACCTGGTTGGGCAGGTGCTGTGCATTGCAACCCTGGTCTGTCTGACAACAACCCCTTTCTGCCATGCCCTGTGGCCCAGTAGTCCAGAATTGCACCTCTTTTCTTTCCCACCATTCAGGATTAAAATGAAAGAGACGACTGAGCCATGTGACCTTATTTGAGTCATTGACATCCAGCGAGGTGCCACCTACTGTCCAGTTGATAGAATCAAGGATTTTTGCCATGTGGTTTTCTTTGCTGTCTTGACTGTAGCTTTCTCTAATTCTGGAGGACTTTGGAATGGGTAACTATAGGCCCCTCCAGGGATCACAGCTGAGGTGCCCAGCTAACACCACTCAGGGGAGATGGACACCCACGCACCTTTAAGCCCAGACACTGTGGGAATATTTTCTCAGTAAATTCCCAGGACTTCCCTGGAAAGATATACCAGTTAGCTCAGGGCAAATGCCATCTGGTAAAGGACAATGAGTTGCATCCCAAATTGCTTTCTTTGGTCAGTACGCAATTGAGGATGAAATCTTAGGGTGAAGTTGAAAAACTGGCAAAAGTAGTCTCTGCTGCCCATCACCTCACTTCCTTACAATGCCCCTCTCAGGGCACTCTTTACCCCTACCCAGGACCTCCCTGCTTTTCTGACCCCAAACCTTGTCTCCCTCTCCCCTTGCACTCTCTGCTCCAGAGTGATCACTTGCTCTCTCCTCTTATCCCTGGGCTGGTATAGGTTAGGCTCTGCTGCGATGACAGATGGCCCTACCATCACAGTGGCTCATGACAGCAAAGGCCTATTTCTTGCCCACATTACACGGCCCTCACAGGTCAGCTGCAGCTCTGTTCCACATGTGTCTACTCTGGGATCCAGGCCGATCGAGCAGCCTTTATTTGAAATATCTCCAGTCTCTCATGGCAGAGGGAGAAAGAACATGGCAAATCACATGCTGACTCCCCAAGCTTCTGCGCGGAAGTGATGCTCATCGTTTCTGCTCACCTTTCATTGGCCAGAGCAAGTCATATGGCCAAGCTTGACGCTGATGGGACAGAGAAGCATAATCCTCCCCACAGAGGGGCAGCAGGTCTTTTTGGACAGTATTAAAACAGCTCACCACACTCTCAATCACACTATTTCCATTTCCATTCTACCTTTTTAAAAATTAATTTTAAATTATATGTGATATACAAATATATTCTCCTTTTAAATAAAACCTTAAAATACTAGAGATAAGACTAAAGTCCCTCTTGACCGCCCTCTCTCAACTCCATTCCCTTTTATCTGGATGTATCCACCTTTATTTTCTATTTTTTTGGGGGCCGGGGGGTGGTCTTCCAATCCTTCAAAGCCTGTTTCTATGCCTATATGTATATATCTCCATAGATAATATAGAGTATTATTTTGTGGGATGACTTTGCCATATGTTGGTACATAAAAGATATTATTCTGTACATGTTGTGCTACTTCAGTTTTTTTTTTTTTTTTCACTCGACAATATATCTTAGAAATCTAGCCTAGTAAACTGTGTAGATTTATCTTACTCTTTTGAGCTACTGCATAGTGTTCCATGGTATGGTTATATTACAGTTCTTAGCCGTTCCCCACTGGTGGACACATTTGGTTTCTTTCCAGTCTTCCGTAGACAAACAAATCCGTGGTGAACATTTCTGCACATACCGCTTCTGCACATGTGATTCTCTGTGATTGATTCAGGAAGGAGGACAGGTGGCTGGGCACATTTTAAATGTTGACGGATGCAACCAAAATGCCTGTCCCTTTTTTTTTCCCAGCAGATCTCAGCTGGAAGGGAAATAGTCAGAATTACCCATCCCAAAAGCAATTGTAATCACCAAACTCAAAAGCAAAAAGAAAATTGATTGGCTTGACAATTGGTAGGGTGGGACCAAGTTGGCATGGCATGTCTGCATTACACAAGGAAAGTTCCTTAACTCAAATGAACCTCCACAAGGATCAGCTGAGTTGAGGAAGCTGCAATATTATTGGTTTGTTGCCTTTAGCATCCTTGCCTGCGTCTAACAAAGCAAAGGATGCCAGAGTCAGCAAATTGGTTTCTCATTTCACAGGATTGCCAAGGCTTAGAACAGCTTGGCCCCAACATTGCAACAGGTTGTCTTGCAAACTGCTGAACAAGGTTGAATCAGATAAGGCAGTGCCTGGGGTTCAATTTCAAAGCATATCTATTCATAAGAAAAACCCTCAAGGGTCTATCTCCAGTAGTGTGAAATAGCTCCCTGCCTATGTCTAAAGGACAGAAGAGTTTTAAGTTTAAGTGGAAGAGACACATTCTGGGTTTGTTGCTGCTGCATTCACAAGGCCCCTCCCAGGAGGCAGAGTGATGAAGGGTGTGTGGTCTGGAGCCAATCAGAGGCTCAGCCTTTACTGAACCTCCTAGTCCCTCAGTTTTCTTGCCTTGAAATGGGGATAATCTTATCTAGTGCACAGGGTTGTTCATGTAAAGCATGCTGAATTAATGTAAGTCGTGATTAGGTATTACTGTTCCTCAGACACGGTTACGGGGTGCTGTTCTTCACACTCAAGCAAAGCCCCTGGCGAGGACAAGAAGTCGCTTTTGCGTTCAGGAATCCTTATTCAAAGAGATTCTAGAATTTCTCTCTTTGCGATATTTCTGCCTCAGTTTCCCAAGTACACTCCTCCAATATAGGAAAAGGAATAGATTTTGTTGCTCAAATAAACTTGGCTTTGGAACAAAGGGAAGAGAGGATCAAACATTTATTGACCCCTTATATGTGTCAGGTATTTTACAAAGTGCTTTATAGGTGACATTTCATTGAATTTTCATAATCTGATGAAGTACATGATATTTGCTCCCCATTTATAGATTAGGAAATCAAGGTTGACTTTGGCCAGGTTCCTTGGCCTGGTAAGAGCTGGAAGTGGATGTTGAAGCTAAGTGTGTCTCAGTTCCAAGTCCACCACCCACCACCATTCGGTTCCTCCTACAACAACCCGAAGCTGATTGGTCATCTTTAAGAAGTGTTTCTAGGCCATGCTGGACCAGGAGGGGAGAAGTTAATTCATCATTCACCTCTCAGGTCTCATCTCAGGCACCACCTTCTCTGGAGAGCCCCCCTACGCCAAGCAGAGTGGGATCCTTCTCCTGCGAGCTTGGAGAGCATGCTGCGGCTCCTCTAGCACAGTACTGAGCACACAGGATTGTGCCTATGCAATGACTGAGGATGTCTACCCCTAAACTGGATTAAAGTGATCCTCAATTTCTAAAGTCCACAGGGGATTGGAAAAGCAAATGGTAATTATCTCAGGAGGAATACAATATCATCCTAGGCCTTACATTATTTTTGCAAATAATTTTTCAGATACCAGGCATGTGAGAAGAGAAGAGCTAGCAACAAGAATCCAGAAATAACAGTTAAAAAAAAAAAAAAGGAGCCACAGACTGTAAAATAGCTCTGCTCACTATGTCCAAGGAGATAAAATTGATATAAATATATTTATAAATATCTATAAATCTATAATATAATATATAACTGTATAGATTTATAAACTTGAAAATTTAGAAGATAAAAAGTAATCTGAAAATTCAGAAGGTAAAAAATTAAAAATTTTGAACTGTAAAAAGTGACATTATATATATACATGTATATATACACACACACGTATAAATCAAATAGAAATTTTAGAACTGAAAAATGCAACAAATCAAATAAAAAATTCAATGGATGAGTTTAACTTCACATTAGATGCACTTGAGAGAGGAGATGTGAACTGGAATATAGATCAGAGAAAATTATTCAGAATTAAGCACAAAGAGACAAAAGGATAAAAAATACAGAACAGAGGGCAGAAGGCAGTGAGGACTCAATGAGATGGTACAGCAAATGTGTAATGGTGTCCCAGAAAGAAAGGAGAAAGAAAAGAGGCAGCAGAAATATTTGAACATATAATGGTGGAGAATTTTCTAAAACGCTTGAAAGATTAGGTATTAAAAAGTATTTTTGTACTTTTTAATATTGTTTTATCTTTTCATAATTTTTAAATCTTTTGGGCAAAATTCCTAAAGTATAAAATAACTACACAGTAGAGGCAATCAGCAATGCCACACGGGCTCTTTGAAAAGACTAATAAAATTAATAAACTTCTGGTGAAACCAATAAAGAAAAAAAAAGAAAAAGCACAAATAGTAAATAGTAAGAATACCAAGGGACCTCAGTACAGATCCCAGAGAAATTAAAAAGATAATAAGAGGACATTATGAGCAACAGATGCCCCAACATGGAAAATTTAGATGCAATGTGTAAATTCCTAGTAAAAAAACAACTTATCAAACTGACACAAAAGGAAAGAGAGAATATGATTAGTTCTGTAACTTTTAAAAGATATTGAATCTAAAATGAAAAGCCTTCCAACAAATCAAAACAGAAATCTCCTGGCCCAGATCCCTTGACTTACTTAATATTCAAGGAAGAAACAACATTAATCTTACACAAACTGACTTGGAGAATATGAAAAGCAGGTGTGCTTTCTGTGAGTCTAACTTAGTCATAAAATTACACAAGGACAGTGGAAATGGAAATTACAGGCTATGAAAATCTCACTCATGGATATAGAGGCAAAAAAATTTCTAACAAATATTTAGCAAACTGAATCAGCAATATATAAAAAGGGCAACATATCATGACCGAGTTGGGTTTATTTTATAAATGGAAGATCAGGTTAATGTTGCAGAATTAATCAATATAATTTATCACATTAATAGATTCAATGAGAGAAACTGTGATTATCTTAATAGATACAAAAAATTAAACATTTATTTATGAAAAAAACTCTCAGCAAATTTAAAATAGAAGGAAACTTCTGCAGGAGATCAGAATTGGCTACCCCAAAATGTGTCTCTTTGGCTTGATTTTTTTTTTTTTTTGTGAGGAGATCAACCCTGTGCTAACATCTGCCAATCCTCCTCACTTTTTGCTGAGGAAGACTGGCCCTGGGCTAACATCCGTGCCCATCTTCCTCCACTTTATATGGGACGCCGCCACAGCATGGCTTGCCAAGCGGTGCATCGGTGAGTGCCCGGGATCCGAACCGGCAAACCCCGGGCCGCAGCAGCAGAGCGCGGGCACTTAACCACTTGCGCCACTGGGCTGGCCCCTGGCTTGATTATTTTTAAGAACAAAAGACTCTGAAAGAAATTTTGACCTCCCTGCCAACTGCCTAAAAGAATTTAAAATAGAAGGGCTCATTCCAGGAAGGAGCTAATACCATAAGATAACTGTAATGTAATGTAAAATGTGTCTCTCAGGTCACATTGTCTTGTAGTTGGCCCATTTACATTTCCATCTCCATGTAAATTGCCTTCCTCCCCCTTAAAGCCTCAAACCACTACCCCCAACATCCTCCTTTGTCTTTAGCTAAAGATGATATTTAAGCTGGCAGGTCAGTCATTTTGGTGAGTTACCCAGTTTTCCTGGGTTTCTCCCATGTATACATGTTCTAAAGCTTTGTTTGATTTTCTCCTGTTATTCTGTCTCATGACAATTTAATTCATAGGCCAACCAGAAGGACCTAGAGAGGGTAGAGGATTTGTCTTCCTCTCCTACAGTTTGGCGACAAGAATGGGATAAAACTTCACTGGCTGGACACTGCTCACTCCTGGACTACTGTGGCCGAGAGATCCTGGACCCCTGACAAGAGCTGGCAGGAGGTAAGATTTCTTCCCATGTCAGTCTCCTGGATCTCTGCCTGCAGGGTCCAATGGAAGTGAGAGTGGTGAGTTTTTTCTTTTTCTAAATTTAGATTAGCAGGAAAAAATATTGGTGAAGCTAGCTTCTTGGACTCAGCAACTATAGAATTCGATTGAGTACTCATTGGTTATTGATCCTTTTCCTCCCAGAAATAATCAGTATTTTTCCTTGTCTCTGCCTTGTTTGTTGTTTGTCATAAGATACAGGCATCTCTATGAGCCTGTTGTCTGGGAATATGCACATGAGGTGAAAGCTGTTGCTAAGGGCATCTTGAAAGCCAAAAAGGCTGCCAATTTGGTGTACATGGCTCTAGCAGTTAAGAGCCATTAGGGCACTCGCCACCTCAAGAATTCTCCCATGGAAGGATAAGTTGGGTCACAGAACAGGGTAGATGACACAGGTCCCCCTGGCAACTTCAAGAAAATGTCCGTGCAATGACAAGGTACTCTGTAAAGCACACACAGTCCCCAAGCCAGCGGAACATCCCCCCTAGGTGTTGTTCTGGCTCCAAGAGACCCAAAGCTTAGCTAAAGCTGTTCATGTGCAGATCAGATGAGGTTTTCTCTTTTGTCTTGTTCTATGTCTTGAGAGCTTGGCTTTGTGACCTTTCTGGTCTCTGCCATCTGGAGGTTGCATGTACTGGCATGCATCTTGGCAGCCAGTCATGTAGACTGGGGATCCAGGACACACTCTCTTTGTCCAGCTGTGTCAGCTCTCAGGGGAGTTCGTCATAAGGGATCTCAATTGCTTTCATAAGGAGCCTTTGTTGTCTCAACTTTCATTGCTTGTTGTGAAACGAAGCCATTTTCTTTCTTAGACTATTTTTGGGAGTGAACTTTCTGGATCTTGTGAGGGCTGCTTTTGCACTCTCTTTTGGGGATGCCTGTTGTGTCCATGGTTAAGCTGTAAAAGTCTTATTGGTATGAGTCGCTGCTAAGATCCTACTCATCAATGTGGCCAGACAATGGATTGCTAAAATTGGGAAAACTTCTAAATTAGAAAAAAAATATTTTTTTTTAAAGATTTTATTTATTTATTTTTTTCCCCCCAAAGCCCCAGTAGATAGTTGTACGTCATAGCTGCACATCCTTCTAGTTGCTGTATGTGGGACACGGCCTCAGCATGGCCGGAGAAGCAGTGCCTCGGTGCGCGCCCGGGATCCGAACCCGGGCCGCCAGCAGCGGAGCGCGTGCACTTAACTGCTAAGCCACGGGGCCGGCCCAGAAAAAAATTTTTTTGAGAGCTCTTGTCATAATTGTTTTATTGGTACCTGTGAAAGGCCAAATTGTATATACATATAGAAAAAGAGTTTGGTGTTACCCAGCAAAGTTGAAGAAACACACACCCTATGACCCAGCAATTCCACTCCTAGGTATATATCCTAGAGCAGAGGTTTCTGAAGTGTGATCCACAGACCCCTGGAGATCCCCCAACCACTTTCAGGGGGCCTGCGAGCTCAAAACTATTTTCTTAATAATACTGAGATATTATTTGCCCTCTTTCACAGTGTTGAAATTTGCACTGATGATGCAAAAGCAATGGTGGGTAAACCTGCTGGTTGCTGTGCGTGAATCAAGGCAGTGCCACTAAATGTATTAGTAGCTTTTGTATTCTGCACTGCCACACACTCGCAGTAAAAAAATGCTAGTTGCACTTAAAAGTGTCCTTGATGAAGAAGTGAAAATTATCAATTTTATTAAATCTTGACCTTTGAGCAGTTGTCTTTTTGACATGGTGTGTGATGAAATGGGAAGGGAGTGTGGTAAAGCTCTGCTGTTGGATACCCAAGGGTGATGGTTCTCTTGAGAAAGAGCACTGTGTGCCATTGTTTGAGTTGTGAGCAGCATTAGCTAAGCTTTTTAAAAAATGAAACACCATTTTTACTTGAAAGAACAAGTGGCAGACAAACCACGATTATTCAAATTAGAATATTTAGAAGACGTTTTCTTGAAAATGAATGAAGTCTGTCACTTCAAGGAAAACAACGGACAGTGGTTGTGCCAATGACAAAATTTTGAGCTTTCAAGCTAAAATTAGAATTTTGGAAAACTCGTATCTGCCTCTGTGAGCTCCACTTCCTAACACTTAAATTCTTCTCTGATGAGATCAGTAGTGATATTAGCAAATGTGATTTTTTTGATATTGTGTAATGAAATATGTGAACATTTGGAAGACGTGAACAACTCAGTATACTAATATTTTCCAAATGACCACTATAATGTTACAGAACCATCAATGGGCGACAGAGCTATTGAAAGAACAAGATCAATCTGTAGATTTTAATGTAGCAGAGCTCAAAGAGTTCACTGAATAGTTTCAGAGTCCACATTGCAACTAACCTTTAAGAAACTACCATTTGTTGAGTTTTGGTGTAGTATCAAAGAATATCCACAATTAGCTGCAAAGACTATTAAAATACTTCTCTGTCTTCTAATTATACATCTTTGTGAGACTGGATTTTCTCCTTTAAACAGAACAACATATCACAACAGGTTGAATGAAGAGGCAGATATGAGCATCCAGCTATCTTTTATTAGGCCCGACATTAAAGAGATTTGCAAAAACAAAACTCGTCTCACTAAGTTTTTTGTTTTGGAAATAGAGTTAATGTCCATAAAAATTTAATTATGTTAACATGCAATGAGTTTGCTATTTTAAAATTAATAAATATTAATTAATATATTAACTAATTTAAATTTATATTTAATTAATTAAAATTTGTTTGGAAAATAGAATTATGTGCAATAAAAATTTAATTACATTAACAGGCAATGAGCTTGTTATTATGAAATTAATAAATATATTAATATCAATAATTACTATTAAATATTCAAAAAATTTTCACTTTTAATTTCTAATATGATAAATATTGATGGATATAACCAGTGGTATGCTGATAAACTGACTCTCTTAAAAAAAAAAATGCTGATACGTAGCATTTGCCAATTCTGTGGCATAAATATTCCCACCATGGCTGATTTCAAGCTACCGTGACTTTACAGAGTGTGATGTTGGGAAGAGATCAAAGCAAAACTGGCTCTCCTCATGAGTTGGTACGACTCCAGTTGGCTCCAGCACCACTAATATAATCCACATTCAAAAGCTCTTTGGGGCCTCAATAATTTTTAAGAGATTAGAAAGTTTGAGAACCACTGCCCTAGAGACATGGCTATCTGGGCACCAGGAGACATAAACCATGCACAAAAAATCCTAGCGACTATGGCTATACATAACACGAGTGAATCTTAAAAACATTAACTATTTTGAGGAGAAGAAACCAGACTCAGATGAATACATACTACAGGATTCCATTTATACCACTAACAAGCAAAACTAAGCAGTAGTGTTTAGGAACGCACATCCTTTTGTGCAGAGCATTTACAGAAGAGCAAGAAAGTGATGGCTCCAGAAGTCAGGTTGAGTGGGAGGACACAAGTGGGGCACTCCTGGGGGGCTGGCAATGTTCTGCTTCTTGACCTACAGGCTGGTTTTGGGGTTTTTGCTTTACCATAATTCATTTATCAGTACAATTATTTTTAATGTACTTTTTCACGTTTGTGTTGTATTTTATAAAAAAAGGTTTTTAAAAAATGAAATTATACAGAACACGTGGATCCCCTGCTCTCTGATTGGAAAGCCACCCCCTCTTCCTGGCTCTAGCCCTGCCTAGACTCTGTCCCTGCCAAATAGAGGCTTGCTCTGCTCTGTGGTGCATCTATGTCCTTTTCCTGCCACGTGCTTAGTTTCAAGATGCAGCCAATAATTTTCTTAGAGTTGGTCTATTTTTATTTGTAGGTAATTGGAAAACACTTCCTCTGAATTGCCTACTTGAAATAGAATGTCTTCATTTGTGGCGAGCAAGACTACGTGATTCTGCTTCTTAACCATATATCACAGGCATCTTCCTATGTCAGCACTTTTTAACAGCTACGGAGTATTTCATTATATGGCTGTACCACAATTTATTGAACCAGCCCTCTGTTGATAGATATTTAGGTAGCTCCTGATTTTTTTGCTTGATGAGTAAACAAGATAATGGCCTTTATCCCATTGGACTGAGCTCTATGGGGATGGAGCCCCTGTCTACTCAGCCATGCACTGCAGCCTCAGCTCAGTGCTCCAGAAGTAGCATGTGCTCAATAAAATGATTGTGAAGTGAATGAACGAAGACTAACCAAATGAACTGTTTTGTATCAGTTCGAGCACAAAGATAGGATTCTCAGTGGAAGTCCCGTAGGCAAAGGAGCAGACAGGTAGTGAGTGGAGCCCAGTGGTCTAGGCCTGAATCAGAGTGGATTTAGATCCCAGCTCTCCCGCATGTGTGACTTTAAGCAGCTACTTAATCTCTCTTGGCTTCAGTGTCCTCATCTGTGAAATGGGTATAATAATGGCACCTGCTTCACAGGGCTGCTGTGAGGATTAAATGAGTGAGTACACGCAAATGTCTCTCTATGGGCCTAGCACATCACTACTCATTCAGTAGCAGTGGAACGCAATCATCTCAACTCACACTAGTTGTAAAAATGCAGCATGGATGATGCCTTTCAAGGGGTGACAACACGGAAACCAGGTCCTTCTGGCCCCTGCTTCTGTGGTGGTGGTTGTTGGTTTGATTGGCTTTTGTGGGGTCAATTTTGCTCCTGAAGAATCAGCTGCTCCCATAAGGAGAATATGTATACTCAGAGGCCATCACCATGGAGACAGTCAACAGTAGGGAATCCAAGATCACGTCACCTCTCCCTGGATGCTGAAAGTGGACTCTCAGGACCTTTTTACTCTGTGAGGTTGGCAGGGTGTCATCTTACTACTCACTCAGAAGGGTGGCTGGGAAGCAAAAAAAAGGCATCCCAAACTTAATAGCTTCATAACATCTCCTCAGCCCTGAAATCTTAGACTGTGTCAAGTCAAACACACTCAGGGCAAATCCTTACCATGCAGTTTTTGACTGCAGTAAGTCCACAGTCATTCGCTACTCCAAGCTGGAAGATCGAGACCAAGTATTCAACCAGAGTGCTCATTGGAAACTGGGTGGAAGAGAGGAGGAAGGTAAGGGAAGAGAGAAGATGGGCAGAGGGGCTCAGAGGGCGGACTGGCAGGGAGAGGTATGAGCGGGTCATTACTATTTCTAAATCAAGAGCCATAGATGATTCTATTTTCGGAACGTGGCATTAGGGTCTCTGTGCTCTACATAGGGGCGTTGCATTCAAGCAAGCATCAAGGTCTCCACTATATCCTGAAAACACAATAGCAGAAGTGTCAATATAGTCGTGCCTTGCAGTACTGTTTTCAGTGGGGTGTTTCTAGGCATTTGGTGTTCCCTGTCTGTAATCCCTCTACACCTTGATTTGAAGAATGTCTGCTCTCCCTGGCCTGGCCTTCCCCAGAATGTGGCACCTGCTGAGGCAGGCTTGATACTCCCTGCACTGATGTCCATGGATGAAGTGCTGCTCTCTGGCACCTGTTCCACAACCTCGCCCTGTCTGTGCATTTCAAGTTTTTACTTTCAAAACAGAACCAATGGGCTCTTGGTGTTCTCATGTACTTTGAAGGCCATCGCAAAATATTTGCCTGAATTGGCCTACTTGTAATTGAATATCTTCATTTGTGGTGATCAGGACTGAGCCACTTAAATTTCTGCAGAGACACCTAGACATGCTCATGCCTTCTTGGGAAATGGGCAGGGAAAAGAGGGTGAGATAGAATCGGCAGCTTTGATGTACGTGTAGGGAAAGGTGGTGGTGACTTCTGAGAACTGGGAAAGGTGATTTTCATGGAGGACATTAGAATTTACCACTCCTCTGGCCAGATATGCCTTGTGTTAGCCCTAACTGCACTTGGCCTTGTTTGGGGAGCAGCTGTGTGTCAGGGAAGTTCCGAGGATAAGAAAGACTAGCTGAGCAATCCCTTCAGGCTCCTGTGGGTGAGGCCGTACTCAGGAATATTATGGGCTGGTTCTACACCCAGAGGAGGTTGCATAAAGAAAGCAAAGTTGGAGTGATGTCAGAAAGATGGCAGACTCAGAAGCTCCAGGTTCTCGTTGTCCCAGAAACACTTAAAAAACAACCAGCTAAAATAACTATACAGGAGCTCTGGAAAACAGTCAATGGTCTGCAGCAACCAATTTAGAAAAAGCCACATTCAAAGTGGTAGGAAATTCCATATTATTTTTACTTGCCCTTTCCCATTCCCTCCCTAGCACAGCATGATGCAGTGTGGGGGAAGCACTGGCCCAGCTCTCAGTTCCCTTCCTTGAACCTAGAGGGAGTGGAGCAACATTCTAACTTGTCTGGGGTCTGCCTGAGGGATTGGTCTCTATTTTGCCTAACTCAGAGCTCATACAGGGAAAAATGGCATAGTTCATATTTCAGGCTAGGAAAAGCTGTGGAGAGCAGTGGTGATCACAGCTAGTGAAAGCTGCCAGGGGACTACAGGCCTGCAAATGTCTAGGGCAAGAGATCACAGGTAGAGGAATATAACAGTATATCTAAGGCCCTAAGAGGAAGCAAAGGAGAGACTCTTTGGGAAATTAAGGCATTTTAAAGCAGCTATGTATGCAGGGGAAATAAAAAAGCGCGCGCGCACACACACACACACACACACACACACACACACACACAAGCCAAGGCAAGATGCACTCTCAGAAAAGTCCTGAGAAGAACTTAAGCCTTCACACCAGGCTAATTCCATGGCTCAAAACATGCCTTGCTAGTTAGTGGAGATCTTCCCTCCAATGGAGCCCGTCTGCAAAGACTAGGAGAGGTGGTTGTTTTTTCAAATGCCCAATTTTCAACAACAAAAAATCATAAACCATACAAAGAAACAGGAAAACACAGCCCATTCAGAGGAAGAAAATACAGTGGCAAGAACTATCCCTAAGAAATATAGGCATCAGAAGTACTAGACAAAAACTTTAAAACAACTGTCTTAATATGCTTAAAGAGCTAAAAGAAAATATGGACAAAGAACTAAAGGAAATCAGGAAAATGAAATATGAAAAAAAATGAGAATATCAATTAAAAAATAGAAATTATAAAAAGGAACCAAACAAATTATGGAACTGAAAAATACAATAACTAAACTGAAAAAATTTCACTAGAGGCATTCGACAGTGGACTTGAACAGGTAGAAAAAAGAATCAGAGAACTCAAAGACAGATCATTTGAAATTATCGAGCCTGAGTAGCAAAAAGAAAAAAGGAGAAAAGTGAACAGAGTCTAAGGACTAATGGGACACCATCAAGCAGACCAGTATACACATTATGGGAGAAAAGAGAGAGACAAAGGGGCGGAGAGATTATTTGAAGAAATAATAATCGAAAACTTCCCAAATTTAAAGAAAAGACATGGATGTACAAATTTGAGAAGCTTAATGAATTCCGAGTAGGATAAATTCAAAGAGACCCACATAGAGACACATTATAATCAAACTGTTGAAAGTCAAAGACAAAGAGAGAATCTTGAAAGCAGCAAGAGAAAAATGACTCATCACATACAAAGGAGCCCTTATAAGATTATCAGTAGATTTCTCAGCAGAAACTTTGTAGGCCAGAAGGCAGTACAATGATATGTTTAAAGTGCTCAAAACAAAAAAAACTATCAACTGAGAATACTATAGCCAGCAAAACTGTGTTTTAAAAATGAAGGAGACATTAAAACATCCCCAGATAAACAAAAGTTGAGGAAGTTCACTACCACTAGACCTGCCCTACAAGAAATGCTAAGGGGAGTCCTTGGAGTTGAAATGGAGCAACACTAGACAGTAACTCGAAGCCATATGAAAATATAAAGCCATATGAAAATATAAATACATGGACAAATATAAAAACCACTACCTTTGTAATTTTGATTTATAACTCCACTATTTTCTACCAGATTTAAAAAACAAATGCATAAAAATAATTATAAATCCATGTTAATGGGTACACAATATGTCAAGATGTAATTTGTGACATCAATAATATAAAGCGGGAGAGCTCAGAGCTGTAAAGGAGTAGAGTTTTCATATATGAGTTAAGTCAAGTTGGTATCAATTAAAATAGATTGTTATAAATTCAGGGTGTTATATGTAATCCCTGTGATAACTACAAAGAAAATATCTCTAGAATATACACAAAAGGAAATGAGAAGGAAATAAAAATGTGTCACTACAAAAAATCAACTAAACATGAAGAAAGGCAGTAATGGAGGAAATGAGGGATAAAAAAACCCTGTAAGACATACAGAAAACAAATAAAATGGCAAAAATAAGTCCTTCCCTAACAGTAATTAATTTCAATGTAAATAGACTAAACTTTCAATCAAAAGACATAGATAGGCAGAATGGGGAAAAAAGAACAGGATCCAACTATATGCCCTCTATGAGACTGTCTTTAGATCTCAGGATATGCACAGATTGAAAGTGAAAGGATAGAAAAAGATATCCCATGCAAACAGTAACCAAAAGAGAGCAGGGTGTCTATACTAATATCATAAAAAAATCGACTTTTAAGTCAAAAAAATGTTACAAGAGCCAAGGAAGAACAGTATATACTGAAGAAAGTGTCATGAAGAAGTAGATAATCTGAATAGAACTAATAATTAGTAAAGAAATTGAATCAGTAATCAAAACCTCCCCAAAATAGAAGACCACGATTAGAAGGCTTCACTGGTGAATTCTCCTTAGCACTTAACTACCTTAACATCATAAAGGCCATTTCTGAAAAGCCCACGGCTAACATCACACTCAATGGTAAAAGACCAATAGCTTTTCCTCTAAGATCAGGAATGAGACAACGATGCCTGCTTTTGCCACTTCTATTCAACATAGTATTGAAAGTTCTAGCCGGAGCAATTAGGCAATAAAAAGAAATAAAAGGCATAGAAATTGAAAAGGAAAAAGTAAAATTGTCTCTGTTTGTAGATGACATGATCTTATATGTACCAGACCCTAAAGACTACACACACACACACACACACTCACAGACACAACTGTTAAAACTAATAAACAAATTCAGCAAAGTAGCAGGATACAAAATCAACTTGCAAAAATCAGTTGCATTTCTATACGCTAATAATGAACAATCTAAAAAGGAAATTAAGAAAATAATTCTATTTACGATAGCATAAAAAACAATAAAATACTTAGGAATAAACTTTACAAAGGAGCAAAAGACTCATATTGAAAACTACAAAACATTGTTGAAAGAAATAAAAGAAGACACCAAAAAATGGAAAGATATTCTGTGTTCGTGGATTGGAAGACTTAATATCATTAAGACATCAATACTACCCAAAACTATCTACAGATTCAGTGCAATCACTATGACTATTTTGCAGAAATTTAAAAAATCTACCCTAAAATACATTAAGAATCTCAAGAGATTCTGAATAGCCAAAACAATCTTGAAAAGAAGAACAAAGTTGGAGGACTCACATTCTCTGATTTCAAAACTTATTGGAAAGCTACAGTAATCAAAACAATGGGATACTGGCATAAAGGCAGACATAAAACCAATGGAATAGAATAAAGAGCCCAGAAATAAACCCTCGTATATCTGGTCAAATGATTTCAACAAGGATGCCAGGACCATTCAATGGAGAAAGGACTGTCTTTCAACAAATGGTGTTGGGAAAACTGTATATCCACACGCAAAGAATGAAGTTAAGAATGAATGAGTTAAAATTTTCGCTGGGTTAGAGAAAAAATCAGAAGAAGAAAGAAAAAAATTGAGATAAGCTTTGCTAACTGCAGCTGTGTATGCACATGCTCAGCTACTGGTAATCAATTGTTGCTTAAAACTGACCAGATCTTTCTGTTCCTCCTTAGTACATAATGAGTGAGTTGTTTTTCCAGAAAATTGAAGTCCAGATGGTCAAGGAAAAAAGAAACCAGTTTCACAAGACCAGACACAGGCTGAAGATGATGCCAAAGATCCAAGATAAACCACATGGGAAGGCACCAGTCTGCAAGGCCACATGTTCCCCTCCCCTAAAACCCCAGATAAAAACTCCTAACATTTTCCCTTCAGGCATGTGGATTTGAGTTTTACTCCCATTTCCTCGTCTGGCTGCCTTTTGATAATAAACCTCTTTCCTTGCTACAATCTTGACATTTTGGTGATTGGCTTTGCTGTGCACTGGATAAACGAACCTGAGTTTGTGTTCAGTTTCAATTTCTTGGAAATGACACCAAAAACAAAAGGAAAAATAGATAAATTGGACTTAATCAAAATTAAAAATTTTATGCATCAAAGAACACTATCAACAGAGTAAAAAGGCAATTCATGGAATGAGAGAAAATACTTGCAAATCTTATATGGGATAAAGAATTAATATCCAGAATATATAAAGAACTCCTGTAACTCAACAATGGAAAAACACACAACTCGATTAAAAATGGGAAAAGAACTTGAACAGACATTTCTCCAAAAAAGATATACAAGTGGCCAATAAGCACGTGAAAAGATGCTCAACATCATTAGGGAAAAGCAAATCAAAACCAAAATGAGATAGCACTTCACACCCATTAGGATGGCTATTATTAAAAAAACAGAGAACAACAAGAGTTGGCGAGGATGTGGAGAAATTGGAATCTTTGTGTATCATTAGTGAGAATGTAAAATGGTACGGCCACTGTACAGAAGTATGGCAGTTCCTTGAAAAATTAACCGTAGAATTGCCATATGACCCAGCAATTCCACGTTTGGGTATATACTCAAAAGAATTGAAAGCAGGATCTTGAAGAGAATATTTGTACATCCATGTTCATAGCAGCATTATCTACAGTAGCCAAAAGGTAGAAGTCATCCAACAATGGACGAATGGATAAGCAAAATGTGCTGTATCCATACAATGGAATATTATTCAGCCTTTAAAAGGAAGAAAATTCTGACATATGCTACAGTGTAGATGAACCTTGAAAACACTATGCTCCATGAAATAAGCTAGTCACAAAAACACAGATACTGCATGCTTCCACTTATAAGAGGTCCTTAGAGTAGTCAAATTCACAGAGACAGAAGTAGAATGGTGGTTGCCAGGGGCTGAGGGAGGGAGAATGGGGAGGTGTTTAACGGGGACAGACTTTCAGTTTGAAATGACGAGAAAGTTCTGGAGATGAATGGTGGTGGCGGTTGCACAACAACGTGAACATACTTAACACCACTGAACTCTACACTAAAAACTGGTTAAAGTGGTAAATTTTGTTATATATATGTTACCACAATAAATTTTTAAAAAATCAATCAGAAAACATAATATAACGGGGATAAAAGAGAGTGGGGTTGGGAAGAGTGAGGAACAAAGAAGAAAGAGAAAGGGAGGAGGCAAGCAGGAGGGATGGGTGGGAGAGAGAAGACAAGGAAGGGAACAGGTGCAGCCCGAGACAAGCGGTCAGGTGACACTGTAACGGCTTTCCCAAGGGGTTGCGGATGGCGGGGTGGCTAGTCCCCGAGCACACTCTGGAAGGGAGGGGGCAAACTTAAGCCTGTGTTGTGCAGGATGCCCTGGAGTTTTCTGCCCCACTTCCTATGGCCAGGTGTGGGGGAGGAGGTGAGAGGATACAGCAGAAGTTTGAGAAAGGGCGTTATAGACGTTCTCCTGAATACCTGCTCTTTTCCAGTTCACCAAAGCCACTGAGAAAACACCCCAGTGCATTTACAGAAAAGAGTACGTCCCCTTCCCAGGCCACAGACCGGACCAGATCTCCAGGTGGTACGGCAAGAGGAGAGTTGAGGTAAGAGGGGTCGGGGCACCACACTCGGGCCTGGGCCCCTCCCGGCGCTCAGGAGACAGCACCAGCCAGCTTCCTCCAGGCCCAGTTCCCTCTCAGGAGCACAGGGGTGCTCTCATTAACACACTCCCCGGACAAGGGGCTGCCGATGTTCTTCACCCTCATTACCGAAGAGCAGACGATCCATCTAATCTTGGGCTGGTAGCGTTCCCCTCACCCTGTAGCCCAGCATGTTCCCGATCATTTCCCCCATTCCTCCACACTCTTCCACCGGGATGCAGGCAAAGGGTGCGGGAAACAAACTAACAAACAAGGGAAGTATTGAATTAAGGTGAACAGAGTCAGGAATCACAAAAGACACTCCAAAAGCTGGTAGCGGTGATGCTTGGATGATGACAGCGTTTTGTGTCATCTATGCCCTGGCTTCCTGATCTTTTGTATGAAAAGTCAAGCGCTGTTCAGCACTCTCTCGCTTGTGGGGTGCCTATCTGTGCATCTCATTGTGTTCCAGGCCCCAGGAGCAGGGGAGGGGATTGCAACCTCAGGACACACCCCCCAAACCCAAGACCAGGCATTTGAGACATTTATTAGCTTAGGTGAGACTGTGCCAGAGGCTCAGAGATGCTGGCCCTTCCAGGAACAGGAGGGAGAGCCTCATCCTACATCAGCCCCTGTCTGTGGTGTCCACCAGGCTCGCCCTGGGGGAGCAAGCGTGTAGGTGCTCACCCACTGGGTGCACAGCTGTGCTGTCCCCACCATGCTCTGGGGGTCCCCCAAGTTGCTACTTTTGCCAGCCTGCTGCTCATGGGGGTGATTTCTGTCCCCCCTCTCCCACCTCACCTAACCCTACATCTGCCTAAACTCAGGGTGGGGACAGGGAGGCACAGGATGAAAGGTGGACATCTGTTGGAATGAGAGCATTTCAGAGCTTGAAGGAACCCAAGAGATTGTTTGGCTCAGCACCCTCATTTTTAGATAAAAGGTGCCCAGGGGTGGTGAGTGTCTGGTTTGAAGCTGTGTAGCTTGTTGGTAAGGGACTGTGCAGGGGGCTGCTCTGCAGATCAAGCAAGGAGTCTCCTCGGATCCTTATCATCCTTTTTCATCATCTGCCGGGGTTGACTCTTTGTCTTCTGCATCTGGGGATCCATGTGAGGATAAATAGTGCCAGATTTTCAGTTCTCTGCTGGCATCCCTGGACCGTGCTGGCATCCTCGGACTACGCTGATGCTCTGGGACTGCCAACCTTTACCGTTAGTGTGCACTGAAGACACAAATGCACTTTAATATAAGGAAGTCAAAATTAGAACCTATGATCTGGGGATCCTGGCCCCCAACCATCAATGTACGTAAGGCACTTAGCCTAGTTCTCAATATACACTAGGTGCCCCTTCTTAAAGTCTTTTGGACCCATTGCAAACCCTGATGAAGGGATAACTACACATACATATAGTCTGGTTAAAATAAGACCCCCCCCCGGGGGGGCCAGCCCGGTGGCGCAAGCGGTTAAGTGCGTGCGCTCTACTGCGGTGGCCCGGAGTTCACCGGTTCGGATCCCGGGCACGCACCTACACACCGCTTGTCGAGCCATGGTGTGGCAGCATCCCATATAAAGTGGAGGAGGATGGGCATGGATGTTAGCCCAGGGCCTGTCTTCCTCAGCAAAAAGAGGAGGATTGGCAGATGTTAGCTCAGGGCTGATCTTCCTCACAAAAAAAAAATAAATAAATAAGACCCCCCACCACCAACACACATAAAATAGAACCAAGCAATGGGATATTCATTCCTAAGGACTCTCTTTAAATAGCCTGTTGTGGGCCGGGGACCCTGGACACAGCACCAGCTGCCCACGGCTGCTTCAACTCTGAGTCTTCCATGTGCCTCATTCTGCACCTCGTCCCCCAGGACAGCTTCCCCTTCCATCCCCGTCCTCTCTTCACTCTTTTCCCTTCTCAAGCAAGTGCTATATCTGCTCTTCAAGTTGACCACGGATAGATGGGGTCATCGTCCCCCAGGGAGGACCCCCTTCCTGTGCTTTTTCCCTCAGCAGGTGTATTAATCACTTTTTTTATTTTCTGTGTCTTATGATTCTTTGATATCCTAGGGGCCTTGCTAATCCTGGAGAGATTATCCTAAGATAATTAGATATCCTGAGATAATGTCCTGAGAGATTAGCCCTCCCAGGGCCAGCGAATTCCCAGACAGTAAACAACTTGCCTGCCGTCACGCCTTACAGATGCAAACCAACCAGTCTAGAGCCCATATCCCCAACCCCTCCTTTATCTAAGGCTTTCATACCAAGCCAACATTCCCCTGCCCTAAATCCCTCCAGGGCCAGGTACGACCACCAGAGGCACCCTCCAGCCTGGAGCCTGCTGAAATATTCAAACTATGCAATCCTGAACTTCGCAAACTTGTCTACCTGGCCTCACCCCTTCTTTCCCCTGGGAACCAGGGTGAAGGCCCTGGGTCATGCTCTTTCCTCACTCCTTCTGCCTCCTGCCCGACCCTGGTGCTTTCCCATATGGCCCTGTGTGGTGTGGCCTGCCCCCTCCTCTTGGGAACTGTAAGTCATAAACTCTTCTTTCAAAGGCAGTTTTCTCTATGTCTGTTACCTAACCACACCTGATCAAAACAAAAATTCCTGCTACATAATCAAGACAGCAGGGCCGCACCCCAAACCAAGAGAAATAGCAAGAAAATCCCTCTTGGCCCCTCTCGTTTCTCTACCATGATGCCTCCTCAGCACTTTCCTTGGTTGATGGGAACCCCTCCAACTGGCTTTCCCTGGTATTGGAAATACACTCCGGCACCTCGTGATGTGGATCTTGGGAACCCCTGCTTAACGGCTGTGCCCATCCCCCCGTCTCCCTCTGGCATTGTGATCTGACTTATTTATGGAACCACCACTTGAAATATTGGGTGCAGCCAGCATTTCCAGACCATGGCAGACACAGACCTCCCTGTCTGCTCCAGACAAGAGGACGGGCATGGAAATCCACATTATCCTCCCCTGTAAATCAGCCCAGGCCCCCAGGATTCCCTTCCAGGGCCAAGAGGATTTTCTGAGGAAGAGCGCTGATTTGGATAAATGTCCCTGAGTAAGGAGAACATGGCTTTCTTCTCCCTGTAAATAACTCCCCACCAAAGAAATCAGTCCCTGGGTTTCCAGCTGAGGGAGCCGTAAATCCTTTGCAGGAGAAGACAATTTATGGAGCGTTCTCTGACTCTTCCCATAGTAACTGATTGAAATACAAGGCGCATACGTCAGGCTTGGTATACAGCATCTTTCACTTGCCATGGAAATAGGCGCTTGGATGGATGAGACTCGAGGCAAATCAAAGGGTGTAATTTCAGATCTCAAGGGCATGCAACAAGATGGCTCTGACTGTTCCTTTTCACTGGGTGTCCTGACTTTCATTTTAATGTGTCCCCATAGCTTATTCTAGGGAGGAATTGGCTTGGCAGAGGCTGGGGGCCACTCAGGCGGGGGACTGACGGCAGCTAAGCTGGGACGTTTGTTGGAAGGTGAGCTGCTTCAGGGTGGGACAGACAAGTGTGTCTCCTGTGTGCTGGCCTCGAGGGCTCAGGCAGCCACACTAGCCACCCGCCCATGGAGGCCCCCTCTCCATCAGCACCACAGCCTCTGCCTCCACCCACGGCCAGGTGGATGCCTTGCTCTGATTGGTAACATGCCCGCTGTGTCTGTCCTTCCAGGGGCTCCCGTACAAACACCTGATCACCCACCACCAGGAGCCCTCACACCACCATCTGATCAGCACATATGACGACCATTACAACCGACACGATTATAACCCAGCCCTGCCCCAACGCCGCACCTGGAATGGACATAAGATGCTGTGGCTCCCAGAGAAAGCCGACTTCCCCCTTCTTGGTATTTTTATAATTTGGGACTTCCCCCTGCATTGGGCTGCAAGGGATCCACAGCTGCACAGGGCTGAGGCGTGCTCGACTCAAGTGGAAGGACCCACATGGGTGACCCTGGCTCTGGGAGGGCACTGGAATGAGATGATGGGGAGAGAGTCCTATTTACTCCCAGGGCCGCCGCCTGCCCTCTTCCCCTGACGCGAGGCGACGTCGCCTGCCCTCTTCCCCTGACGCGAGGCGACGTCGGCTGTGTGACGAAGCCCGCACCTGCACACTGTGGCTGCATGTTTACCGGGAGCACAGGTGGCAGGGAGCAACACCCTTGCACACTCGAATCAGTCATTCGTCCATAAACAGGGACTGATGATTTCCTAGGTGCCATGCCCTGCTATAGCTCCTGGGGACACAGCAGTGACAAACAGGGAGGAATGCCTGCCCTTGGGGAATTGACATTCCGGTGGGGAGACAGAAAAGACACCACTAAAGCATAAGATAACTTAAGCTCTAGTAAATAAGAGAAGTTTGGACCAGGATATGTGCTATGAAGAAAAGAGGTAATGTGCAGAAAGCCAGGCGGGTGTTTGTGACTCTCCTTTGGGTGGAACGATGAGGGACGGTCTTTCTTGAGCAGATAGTTGAGTTGAGAAGCAGGGAGCCATGCAGTGACTGGGGGGAAGAGCATTCCAGGGAGAGAAGAGCAAGTGAAAAGGCTCCAAGGCAGGAGGAGAGGAAGACCACGCAGGGGCTCACAGGCCACAATAAGGAGCCTAGATTTTGTCCTTCCTGCAGTAACAAGACTTGGACGGATTTACTCGGAGAGTGCCTTGACCTGATTTGCATTTCAAGCTACCCCATCCTTTGCCGTCCTACCCTTCGATGCAAAGGGACATAGGTCAGAGAGTGAGCTGCTTGTCACAATGCGTTACTTCCACAAGGGCTTCTCCTCGAGATGGCTCTCACCAGCCCACACTGCTCCCTTCCCTACTGGAGTGGGACAGTTGCCCAGTCAACCAGGCCATGGGGCTGACTTGTCCGAGGCCTCTCTGGCAGAGCTGGTCCCTCCTGAGTACGCAGGGAGGCCCCACCGTGAGGCTCGCTTCCCTCGGGGCCGCTGCCAACCTGGTCCCTGATACAGCAGCCTGAGAAACCCCCAGGGCCCCCTTCTCCTGGCCCAGCAGGCAGGCCTCCTCCTCTAAGTCCTGTTCACCCAGACCCCGGTTTCTCCTGCAGCTCCCGCTACGAACTACGGACTCTATGAGCAGCTGAAGCAGAGATGGCTCGCACCCGAGGCTGGCCCGAGGGAGAGCATTTACACCTCGTCCTACCCCAGACCACCCTGGTGTGCTTTGTCTCGGCGGGAACACGCCATCCCTGTCCCTCCCCCCCGCCTGCACCCTGTGCCACATGTCTGAGAACTGCCATCCCGCTGGAAATGCAGGCGGGACCAACTGGAGACCCACCGCACCATTGGACCTGCTAGACAGCAGGCGGCTGCAGATACACCCGGGGTTTTAAATCCGGCCCGTTGGAGACACCCTTAGAATCAAGGTCTGCGTTTCACGGTTCCCGCCCCTCCTCCAAACCCACAGGTTCCTTTCTTTTCCATCCCACAATTAAAGCTCTTTGACACAATGGAGTGTCATGTACGTACAGAAGACAGACCCAGAATGTCAGAAGAAACTGGAAGGACCCTTAAGTTCCACTCCCTTGTTTACACGAGGGGAAACTGAGGCAGAGAGGTAACACGACTCCTTCAAGTTCTCACAACTTGGTACATACCCTACAGGAGTGTCTGATCCAACGGGAAAAACATATCCGACGACGAGACCCGTCTCGAAAACTCCACGGATTAGTCAGTGTGGTTACGGGGAGGCCAGTGCTCAGGGGCCGGCGGTGGGGAAGGGTCCAGCGTGTCTGTGGTTGCCTAGGCAGGGCCGCACTGAACCTGCGGGCTCGGAGGAGAGGAGGACACACAGCATCTCCCCGCCACCTCCCAGCTCCCCGATCTTTCTAGGAGCGTGAGGACGGGGCATTTTTCAGTGAGTATATGGGAATGAGGGGGGGCCTCCAGCAGAAGAACTCAGGCGCTGTCCTGGCGCGGGGACTTGGTGCTGACCTCACCCAGGACTAGTCCTGGAGGCTGGTTCTTCTACCTGCCGTGGAGTCCGGCCTGGGGCTGAGAACAACACATCCCTAACCCGCCCTCCCTAACTACCAGGATTTGACAGCTACAGCCGGGTCTTTCTTTGAGTGGCCTTCCTTCATCTCGTGCCCCTACACTAACTGTGTGTAGTCGCTACTAGGCACAGTGCTCCCTATAGAGCTGTGCTTAGTAATCACTGGCTGAATGAATGAATAAGCCGTTGTCTCTTTTGGCTCCTCTCTACCCCACTCATCCATTCGTTACGTTCCACTGTTGTTCTCCACTGGGAGTCTCCATCCGGCTGTCCCCCATAAACCCCTGTGACCTCGAGTCCAGGCCCCAACCCATCCCGACACCTGAAGACCCCCTCTTCCTCCCAGAGCTCAGCTTCTCCCGCTTCTGACTCCGAGTGAGCCCCCCTAGGTTACCTCTGCCCACTTCAGAGGGGAAGTCACCTCCCTGCTCCTCCGTCCTTTAGAGCTCGGCCATCCACCCACGCCAGTGCTGTCAACGTGGCTCCGTGGTTCTGCCAGCCCACCTCGCGTGCTCTGCCACTAAAAACAAATAAACAACAGTTTCTTTTCTGCTTTGCAGAAAAATTAATGCATAGAACTATGCTTCCATGAATCTTTTCCTTACATTTTTGGCACCTGCAAATGAGAAAAAAAAAAAGGCAGGAAAAACAACTGTTAACATTTATTGTGGGTTGAGCCTGCACCACAAGCAGGATCTGGGCCTAAACGGGGTTATCTCATTGACTCACCACCACCACCATCCACAGTAGTGCCCTGAGAGGTGGGGATTATAAATGTCAGTGCTGTCTTACAGATGAGGGAACAGGAGATACAGATGAACTGACTGGCCCGAGGTTGCACAGGGAACGCGTCTTAGAGCTGGAATTTGAACTCAGGCAGCTGGTCACAGAGCAGGCACGCTAGCCCTGTGCAAAACTGCCTCCTCAAAGAAATGCCAGCAGATAGCCTCGGGACCAGCTGGGCACACCTGGGTCTGCTGCACTCATGGGCACGTGTGTGGTTGGCGGTGATTTTGTACCGCAGACAGCTAATCTGATTCCAAGTGGGGGACGCCCGGGTTTGTGCCATCCCTTTCAAGGCCTCCTGCTGACCCCAGGCCTCCTCTTTTAGGCTCCTTCAGCAACTACTGCAGTGCCTTCGCTCATTTCTCCAAGAGCCTGTGCAATGACGCTGTCTTCTCTACTCGACTGCCAAGTTCTGTGAAGTCAGAGCCTGGCATGCTCCAGGTGCTCCACAATGTTTGTTGAATGAATGACTGACAGGAGTGAAGGAAGTAAATTATATTAAAAATTTAAAAGTTACTACCTTAGAGACAGGCACCTCCACGCCCTAAGGATTCCTGGTATAGGAGGGAACGTTTATCAATCCTGACTGACTCTATTCATGAAAGACCCACCCTAAACTGTTCGGGGAAGAATTGAGAACAAGAGAGTGCTCCAGAGGGATAAGTTTGGGAGGGTCGGGGTGGAGGGGGTCCAGATGGGGACGCGTGTGTGTAACCTGATAATCGCTTCGCGCCATAGCAATTCGCGCCATAAAATGTAACTGTTTAAATGTTTTAAATTAGCCAATCATGTAAGACCACGCCAACCTTTTCCCGCTTTGTGCTTCCAAACCCTATATAAGAATTTGCCCTTTAAGGTTCCGGGTCGACTCCTCTGTCTCCTGCGAGAGACACGTGTCGGCCCGGAGCTCCGCTTAATAAAACTCTTACCTCTTGCGTTTGCATCAAGCTCGGTCTTCTGTGTCTGTGGGTCCGCGCCTTCCCGAGGGTGGAGTTGGGGTTCCCTTTTTGGGATCCTACATTTGGGGGCTCGTCCGGGATCGGCGCGGTCACCCCAGACTCCGAAGACCCCTTGGAGGTAAGCCTGAGTGACTGGGTGTGTGAGTGTGTGCGGCGCCGCGAAGCATTATTTTGGTCTCGGTATCTGGGCAGCCGCCGCTTCGGGCCGTGAGGGCCAAGCGGCTGCAGTGGCAGACGTGCTGGGAACTGCAGGCTGCAACCCTGGGGGACGCCCCAAGGGACAAGGGGAGTCAGGAAAGCCTGACCACCACCCTTCAGGTGGAAAAAGAAACGGCACTCTTTTTCCCAGGGAGGATGCGGAAACCCCTCCCATCTGAAGCCGCCTTCGGTTGGTTTGTAGAGACGCCAACCGGGCGAGATTGTTTGTTTTGGTGTGTCTTTGATGTTCATTGTTCTGTTTTTGTTCGTCACGTGGACCTCATTTGACGGGATGAGATCCTACAGCTGGAGGACCTGCCTTCTCCCTGGACTACTGCAGATGATGAGATACGGGAACGCCTGACAAAAGCCGGCAAAAAGGTAAGATTTCTTACCACGTCAGCCTCCCGGAATCTCTATCTGCGGAGTCCGGCGGAAGGGAATGGTGAGAATTCTTTTCTCTTTCTAAATTTAGATTGGCAGGAGAAAATATTTGGGAAACTAGTTTCTTGGGCTTTTAGTGACTCTTGGTTTAAATTTGGTAGAGTACTCTTGGTTTTTGATCTTGATCCCTTTTCCTCCCAAAGGTAGTCTCTGTTTTTCTCTTTTGTCTGTGTCTTTTGTCATAAGAAGGAAATACCATAGGGTAGGACGCAGGCATAGGCCCTATTAGCCTGCTGTCCGGGCCGGCCCCACAGACCGGTGAGTTTGCGGGTCTCACCAGACCGGCGTCTACAAACTTTGCTGTGGGTTATTATGCACATGAAGTGAAGGTCATTGCCGAGGGCATCTTGGAAGCCAAAAAGGCCGCAAATTTAAGTGGGCGCGGGTCGAGCAGTTAAGAGCCATTAGGCGCTCTCCACTTTCAGAAGCCTCCCGTGACAGGATAGGTTGGGTCACGGAACGGGGTAGATGACACAGGTCCCCCGCCAACTGCAAGAAAAATGTCCGTGCAACGATGAGGTACTCTGTAAAAGCACACAGGTCCCCAACCCTGCGGCACCTCCCCCCCCAGGTATTATTTTGGCTCCAAGAGACCTAAGGCGTGGCTAAAGCTGTCATTGTGCACATAAGAAAAAAAAAAAAAAAAAACCGGATGAAATTTTTCCTTCTGTCTTGTTCTGTGTCCTGAGAAAACTTGGCTTTGTGACCAGTGAGAATATTCTCCTTGGTCTCCACCATACGGAAGGTGCATTTACCGGGGTGCACCTTGGTGGCCAGTCGAGTACACTGGGGTTCCGAACTGTCTCTGTCCGGCTGTGCCAAGCTCTCAGGGGAGTCTGAATATCTTTGGGAGTGAATTCTGTGGATCATGGGGGCTACATCATCTGCGCCCTCACCAGGGACGCCTCTTGCGTCCATGGGAAAGATTTATTCTAAGCGTGGAAAGTTACCTCCGGGTCTTTCCTTAAAAAGGCTTATTGGTTCGAGTCACTATTGGAATAAATATACAAGTGAAGATCCTACTCGTCAATGGCCAGACGACGGATCCTTTGAATTGGAAAAACTTCTAAATTAGGGAAAAAAATGTTTTGAGAGCTCTCACATAATTGCTTAATTGGTACCTAAAAATTAAGGCTAGAAAAAGGAAGGGAAAAATTTGACTAGTCTTGAGACCTTGACTCAGGTTGCAGTTGAGTTGAGAACATGTAAAAGTGTAAGTGTTGATGAGATTATAAAGGTTGGAATGTTTGAGCTGATTTTGTATAGAGAGGTTGCATCAACCTTGCCTGAATATGTTTTAAAATGTCTGACTGGGAATGCTCCCTGGTCCAAGGTTATAAGACCAAGACCTATTGATAAACTTTCTAGTGATGCCTGTGTTTAAAGGTATAAGAAGTGATGAAAACTGCATGAAATTTTGTAGGAAAAACTGATGTTATTTCTATTACAGAACTGGTTAACAAAAATAGTAATTTAAATGATGGCTAATTTTATCTGAAGTCTTATGAAGTCTTGTAGGCAATCTAAATAATTATTGGGAATAAGTAACTAAATAGTTGTGAAAAAGATGAACGTTGGATGAACTTTATACAATAATTATGTGTTATGGTGGTTACAGCTTCCAAACTCTTTCTGGTAACTTAAAACTTTAGAGTTTTGCTAAATTTTATGATGGAAATTCTCTGAGTATCATCATTTCCAAATAAAATAAGATATTAGACATTGATTGCTAAATGTACATTTGTCTACTTTTGGCTTTTCATTACAGGAAAACTAAAAGGTGTTTTAGGTCTATTGGTAAACATGTGTTTTATTAAAAGATTGTACTATAAAGTAACATATTTCTAGAAGTTATGAAGTGTTCATAAATTTTCCAATCCACAAAATGCTAATGTAAAAAAGTTTATAACTGCTTACTTAGTTTTTACTTAGAAGTCAAAGTCTATAAGGGTTAAAATTTCTAATTAATATATGTGATTGAAGCTACTACAAAATTACAAAAACTATGCCTGTATACAAGAAAAGTAAGATGTATAAAGAAGGAACAAAGAATGGAAATGTTTTGTTTGGTCGATTAAAAAAGATAAATTTGTCCTCAAGTACTAGAAGGGAAAAGCAAGACATGGGACAATTTCTGAATGTAAAAGGAAGTTATAAGTTTGTGAAAGAGGAATTCTGGAAAAAGAGTTTTTACATGGTCAAGTTGGCTAAGATTAAAATAAATTTAATTAAGTAAATGAGTTTTAATATCAAAAATAAGCTGGTACAAAATTATAATTTGGTCTTATTTCTCTTAAAAGGATAATTTTCTTAAACTTGATAAAGAGGTTACAAAAGATTTTTCTTTACCTTTGAGTAAGTCTACCTAAAAGACAAAAAATCTATGTTTTGTTAAAATAATTTCCTGTGTTCAAAAGACTGAGGTCTCTATTAAGGCTTTTTAGACTGTTAATGCTATGTTTGCTTTGACTGTTTATATTTTTGACAAGCTCCCCCAAAATTCATATCGTAAAGTCTTTTTTTACTTTTTTCTTTGAGAATTTTCAAAGGGCCCTGGAACTTCTCAAAGGAGTTTGCTCTCTTCCTATAAGGGGAAAGATACTAAATTTATTAGGCTGATTCAGTATGTTAAATTACATGGAAAAGATTGTCAGACAAGTGATGATAAGTCTGCTTAGGTGCTATTATGTGGGTAAATGTTATTGATATAGGTGTTTTAAAATTGTACAACATTACTGAAATGCTGATCTGTCCTGATTATCAGTCATAATTCTGGTTATTATTATTTTAAAATGTTGTATGTCACAAAATTAACCAAATTTCTCTGTCAATTGCCATTTTGAGGTCTTGTTCTTTACAGACTTATTTCTTTGCTCTAATGCTTTTGCAAAATGTTTCAACTTCAGAAAAATTCATAGAAAGGACTCTGACATTTACACTGAAGTACAGGCTTCTGATAAACTTTCTGATCATAAAACTGAACTTGATAAGAAATTACAGAAATCTGTTGGAGAGACTGATAACTTCGTGAAGCTGCTAACAAAAAGATTGAGATCAAGAATGGATTATACAGGACTGAATGAACTGATTATAATTTTTATGATTTTTCATTTAAAGTATTGCTGAATTTTTAATGTTTTGTTTTTTCAGATTTAAGGAAAACTTTTTCTCTTTTCTCCTGAGCTAGCTATGACTTATAGCAATTTGGTAAATAATACTTTTGTAAGTAAAATTGAAATGTTTATCTTTTTCTCTCTATCTGATCCCTCGAATTTGGAAACTCTTAGTGAGTATTGTTGTTTTCATGGCAATATAGTTATTTGCATAAGTTCAATAAGAATCTGTTCTCCTTGTAACAGGACACAATTGGAAACACTGGTTATATTACCAAGGTTATGACTGGAACATCATATTTGCGATATAACCATACAGCTTTTGAGGAATAAAGATTGGACTTTATGGAATAAAGCCACATGGAAATATTGGCCTGGTACCTTGTGTTCCAAGCAGCACTTACCAGGATAAGTAAAGAATGTCACTTATCTGGCAGGTACAAGGAACCTTGAAATATTTTGTGGAAACCTCAGAATAGAGGAATTCACCCAAATTTATAGGTATTGCAGGCAAAGTCTGATGACAAAATCCTTGGCTTGGCTTTCCTGGCCTCGAGAGGCCTTTGAAGTTCAATGTGAGATTCCTTATAAAAAGTTCCAGCAAAGCAGATTTAAAAGAGCCTATGTGATAAATTGCTATTCTTGCTGTACTTATGTTAATAATTGGGCCAACTCTATCTTAATAAAAATGAGGGTAATTTTAGAGAGAAGAAAATTATATTTCAGTAAAAACTATAAAACTATAGTATACATTTGCAGATATTAGATAATTGTCTTTTGAAGTTTTTATTTTTTATATCTGTTGACTAGACTGGATCCTGATTTCTTCCAGTCTCCTGAAATATCTGGCTACAGATCTCCAAACTAACCTGTTTGATTTTTTCCATCATTTTCATTTGGAATCACTGAGAACTGAACCTGCCCTTTTTCCTGAAGCCTTACAAACTGAAGCTGATGGACTTGATACCATAATATAGGCGTAACCTTGAGAGCCCACCTGCATCACCACCTTCCAAAAGGAACTCAATTGAACTGATCTATCATCAGGACTATGAAATGTGTTCAGTGAGATGAAACAATCTACCAACTCAGCTTCTGGACTATGAAACTTCTTTAAGTTTCAAAAGGACTGTGAAACTTTTAGTTTCAAAGGCGGGACTGTGGGAGATCAAGATTTGGCCACCCTGAAATATATCTCTTTACCTTGATTGTTTTCTCTGAAGGACATTTGACCTCCTGCAGTACCTACTGGGCAAAGATGGCACAGACTGTTTAACTTAGTACGGGGAGCTTACTACGCCTTAAATGGCTCCAATCCTGAAATGACTAAAGCATGCTGGCTATGCCTAGCGGTCAGCCCCCCCTTCTTATGAAGGAATTGCCACCATGGGGGTCTATAATAACACCACGGACCACACAACTTGTCTTTGGGGCAAAGAAGGGCGGATAACCCTAATGGATGTATCGGGGACCGGTTCAGGACTATGCTTAAGAAAAATTCCCCCGGGCTACCAGGCTCTATGTAATAAGACTGAAGTCAGCCTTCCGACCACTCCTGGTTATTTTTTGATACCAGGGCCCAATAGGTGATGGGCTTGCTCCACAGGCCTGACCCCCTGCATCTCAACTAGCGTATTCAATTCGTCACAAGATTTTTGTGTGCTTGTGCAGTTGGTGCCTAGAATTTATTATCTTACTGCCAATAGTTTCGAGGATGAATTTGACCAGAGATCCAGATTATGGAAAAGAGAACCAGTATCCCTCACCCTGTCTGTACTCCTGGGACTGGAAGTTGCCGCGGGCGTAGGGACTGGCACTACGGCCTTAGTCACAGGAGAAAGGGGATTAACTGCCTTGAGCAATGCTATAGATGAAGACCTCAGGACTTTAGAACAGTCCATCTCTAAATTAGAGGAGTCCCTCACCTCCCTGTCTGAAGTAGTGCTCCAGAATAGAAAAAGATTAGACATGAGGCAGCAAAGCAGGGAGGCACAACAAAGCTGGTTTAAATCCTGGTTCACTAAGTCCCCCTGGATGACGACCTTACTATCCTCCCTAGCAGGACCCTTGCTGATTCTTTGTCTACTTTTAGTTTTCGGACCGTGTGTTTTCAATAGAATTACTGCTTTCATAAGAAAAAGGGTCAATGCAGTGCATGCTATGATGCTCCAACGCCATTACCAAGCTCTCCCACGCAATGAGCCACTAATAGTAGACACCGAAAACTAAGTTCTAAGATTAGAACTAGGGACAAAAGAAGAAGTGGGGAATGAAGGAAGTAAATTATATTAAAAATTTAAAAGTTACTACCTTAGAGACAGGCACCTCCACGCCCTAAGGATTCCTGGTATAGGAGGGAACGTTTATCAATCCTGACTGACTCTATTCATGAAAGACCCACCCTAAACTGTTCGGGGAAGAATTGAGAACAAGAGAGTGCTCCAGAGGGATAAGTTTGGGAGGGTCGGGGTGGAGGGGGTCCAGATGGGGACGCGTGTGTGTAACCTGATAATCGCTTCGCGCCATAGCAATTCGCGCCATAAAATGTAACTGTTTAAATGTTTTAAATTAGCCAATCATGTAAGACCACGCCAACCTTTTCCCGCTTTGTGCTTCCAAACCCTATATAAGAATTTGCCCTTTAAGGTCCGGGGTCGACTCCTCTGTCTCCTGCGAGAGACACGTGTCGGCCCGGAGCTCCGCTTAATAAAACTCTTACCTCTTGCGTTTGCATCAAGCTCGGTCTTCTGTGTCTGTGGGTCCGCGCCTTCCCGAGGGTGGAGTTGGGGTTCCCTTTTTGGGATCCTACAGGAGGAATGAGGGAATAGAGGAAGGTTGTGTTGGAAGAGCTCCAAGGGAGAGCTGTGGGGCGGAGCAAGCTGGCCTTCCTCACACCTGCAACAGCCATCCATTCATTCCACAAACATCCATTGAGCCATGATCGAGCCCGGCCCTGGCCTCACAGAGCCTTCAGTCCAGCAGAGGAGAGGGACCTTAAACAAATACTTACAGGACAGGGCGATGTTGGGGGACAGGCTTGCAGAACTCAGGACCTTGGGGGTCAGGGGGTCATGAGGGAGATCATTGGGCTATGTTGAAGAGGTGCCATGGGAGTAATAACAGGGGCACGGAGACACGATCTAGTCAGGGATGGCTTCCCTGAGGAAGGGACATTTAGGCTCAGGCCAGAACACTGAGAGGGATTAGCCAGGTGCAGGACAGGTGGGGAGGGGGGACAGGGTGTCTCTCCTGCAGGAACAGCTCTGAGTTGGGAAGGAGATTGCCAGGTTTGTTAAAGGCCCAGAAAGGTGGTGTTTTCTTTTCCTTTTGCTGCTGTAACAAATGCCACAAACTTAGTGGCTTAAAGCAACACAGGTTCATTCTCTTACAGCTCGGGAGAGGTCCACAGTGGGTCCGCAGGGCCGCGTTCCTTCTGGAGGCTCTAGGGGTGAAGGGTTTCCTTGCCTCTTCCCGTCTCTGGGGAGACTGACGTTCCTTCACTCGTGGCCCCTCCTCCATGTCCAGAGCCGCCAGCGGAGCATCTTCTTTCCTCTCTGTCTCCTCCCATAAGGACCCTTGTGATTACATCGGGCCCACTGGATAATCCAGGATCACTCCCCCATCTCAAAATCCTCAATCACATCTGCAAAGTTCCTTTTGAATATAGACTAACATGTTCACAGGTTCCGGGACGAGGATGTGGACGTTTGAGGGGGACATTATTCATCTGGGGCCTGGATGCAAGGAGGAGTTCTCTGCACTCAACACGTGTCCATCCCTTAACCCGCAATCCATCTTGTCCTTTCCAGGCAGGTGGGAAGGTGGAGGGACAATGATGGCAGGCGCAGTGGGATTGAATGGAGCCCAAGGCCCATGGCTGCCTGCACCTGGTCTGGGCTCCTTGGCTTTCCACATACACACGGTCTAAGAAGTGGCTCTTAACACTACCGTGACCGGAAGTGCTTGAGTTGGATTATTAAGTGTTCAAAAGTCAAGCTAAAACATTGCAACCAGATGAACAAATTGGGCTGCACAACCAATAGCAGTGGCCCCAGTTGGATCAGAGTGGAGGATTTCTCCACCTTTTCCAAAGAAGTGGTGCTGGGAACACGACGATCATTAAAACTGATGTTGGGCCCACCCTCTGAGTTTCTGGATCAGTAGGTCTGGGGTGGGGCTGAGAAGTCACATTTCAACCAATTTCCCAAGTGATGCTGATGCTGCTGGTCCGGGGAACACACTATGGGAACCACTCCAGTAGGCTGAGCTACTCTTATTGTATTTGTGCAATTTCTTTGGAATAACAGAGTCTGCAGTGAAAACAGTGTAGTAACATCTGGACTTGATGCTCACTAATGCTTCCTCCAGCAATAGCAGGTGCCTATGACTCTAGGATTTTATTACAAAGCACAAAGTGAGTAGTGCATTGCCAAGTGCTGGGTTGGCATAGTGTAACAGTCAAGACCACTGACACAGACATGCCTTAGAATTTTGGTTCCTTCCCTCACAGGCTGTGTGGCTTTGAATGCTCACGGGCTGGGTGACCTTGAAGTTGCCTCCGCTCTCTGAGTCTCTCTGTTGAATGGGTACAATGATAATCTCTAACTCAGATGAAAACACTGAGCCCAGAGTCTGGTACAGACAAAATCCTCCATAAATGGCGGCGGCTCTTCAACTTTCACAGACAGTGGACATGATCAAGAAAACACCAAAGCCACAGTGGATGACCAAGACCCGAGGCAGAGTCCGCACAGTGCTAGCCATTGGCTGGGCCAAGCCTGCCCCCTGGTGGCCAATCGACACCAATGTACAGGTGGCTACAGTTGCAGGCTCAGGGTTTCTCTGTGATTGGCACTAACTCTGGGGAGCAGATCTGAAAATAATTCAAAACCACGTTTCTCCCCCTAAGCGATTTTCTGTTTGTTCTTGGGAAACATCTGAGGGCTGGTGATCAACTTGGCTGTACCGATGCCCAGAGAATTCATGCATGAATTTGAAGGCAAAGGCTGTTGGCCTGCAAGCCCGGTGGGGCTCACTTCGAGGTCCCAATTCTGGCCTGACATCAACTTGCTGGGCACATCACTTCATGCTGCTGGGCCTCAGATTCCTCATCTGAGAAATGAGGTGACTCTGAGGTCCCTGGGGAGATTGCGGTGGAACTGTAGTTTCCCCAGTTCCTCCTGAACCTGGCTGTCGTGCTGGGTTTTGGTTTTGCCTGGACTAGAACTCCCTCAGCCACTGACGCAGGAGGATCTAGGCTGCATGTGGTTTCTGGGAACCCAGGTCCCTAACTGCCATCCTGGGGGTCTTCCCACCTCATGCCCACTGCAGGTGTGGGAGAATGGTTTCCTTCTCTGTCTGGTACAAAACCCCAGCCCAAGGTCAAAGAGCTCGGGCGTCTTTCTCCACGAGACACAAGCCCACAGCCTCCAGGGACAGGCGGGGGATGAGGGAAGGGGTGCAGGTGGGGACCAGGGAGACCTGGAAAGCACAAGACCCCACTTCAGGAACATCTGCCCCTCAGTTCATGCCGAGTGATGCCCTTTTGGGATGTGGGTTCAGTGTTGCTAGATCTTTCTTTTAATTTTTTTTCCCCGAGTGTAAATTGTGATAGAAATCTGATTTTTAAACTCTGGCCACAAATTTTATTTTTAAAAACATGACTGTGGGACACATTTGGCTTTGGGGATGGCACCCTGTGGCCTCTGATATGGGAAAACAGTCCAGCACGGCACTCTGGCCTGACCCAGAAGGACCCTGATGAATCAGAAAAGAAACTGCAACCCTTTGCTCTTCCGGACCTGAGGCTGACCTTGGTTAGGGACCCTGGCTTTGAAACTTGCTGGAGATGAATCTCCCTCGTGCCCCCACAACCCTGCACCACCAGGTATAAAATATAAAGTCCACGGAGGCATCTGCAAATAGCTATTGACTGAGTATATATATATGATTTTATATGAATAGAATTATATTGCATATGCTATTCTGTACTTTTTTTTCCCACTCAATGATGTAATCGTCTGAAATCTAACATGGTCCACAGACCTCTTAGTTTGTTCATATCTGCTCCTTTCTCGTTCCTCCCAATCTCAGGAAGTCAGGGTCAAGCTCTAGGAGGTGCCTCAACCCCTCTCTTACCCTCATGCTTCACCTTCACTCTGAGAGCAAGTCCTGCTGATTCTGCCCCCAGGAGGTCTCCACAGCTGTCCCCACGGCCACTCAAATGCAAGCCAGGATCCTTCACTGGGAGCAGTGAAGGGTCTCCTGGCTGGTGTCTCTGCTCCTCGTTAACTCCCTCATGAAACATCATAACAGCAACCAGGGGGAGCTGGAAAACATGCATCCGGTCATGTCACATCCATACTTGCAAACTTCCAATGATCTTCTAGCAGGTCCCTGCCCTGGTGGTCACGGCCCAGCTGCCCAGCCTCATCACCTGCCTTCCCCTAGTTCAAGGTGATGCAGTCGCTCTCACCTCCCTTCCCTGGACCCTGCACAGCAGCCAATTCCCGGCCCACAAAGCCCCCTGGTGGCCAGAGACGCAAGATTGTCTGGACAGTTACACAAGGGATGAGGCCTGGAGGAAGGTAGGTGATTTGGAAAAGGCCTTGGGAGAGCCAAAGCTTAGGAGAAGACCAAGAGCGTCACTCTGAGAGGGGAAAGTCTAATTGAGTCCCCGCTGGGACGGCGCCTGCTCGTTGGGTTGTGGAAATGGAGCTGGAACCAGAGAGCAGTTGGCATCAGGATGGGCCTAAAACTTGCCTCCAGGGCCTCCCACCAGACTGGCGTCCACATCTGTGCAGGAGAGGACGCTGGGCTTGTGTCTGGGTCCGTTATCAATGAACGTTCTGGGGCTGGGCTCTGAGTCGCCTCCGTCCCGTGGGAACGTCTCTTCCATCAGCAGAGACCTGGTGTGAGGGGCTCTTGGAAAGAGATGTGGCGTCAAAATACTACACGGGGTGTTCAGCGACTCTAACAGGAACGGGGGCATGGAGTTTTAGGGGCCTAGATGGTCCTGAGGACGACCTGGCAGTATCCCAGCCCACCCCATGTGCCCACTTTTCCAGGGGCTGAAGAACTGCGTCCCAGGAACAAGGGTGGGAAGAGCTCTGAAGTTGCCTCAGCAACTGTGCACAGTGAGAACATGGGGAGCGGGGAGGAAAGTCCAGTCACAGAGACGGGGACGTGTGCTTTCTGCTCAGAAGTTCGGAGACGCCCTTCACTTCACTTTTCAAGGCCTCTGTGACTTTTGTTGACTTGATTTTTGGTGGTGTTCCAGGAGGCAGTGTATGTTCCAAGTGTGAACCACAGTCATGAGACGGCAGAGCAGATGACCAGTTCAGAGGCCTCTGGCTGGGTGTGCAGGCCTCGGGGGGAGCCAGGGCCTGGAACTGAGTCTCTCAAGTCCCACCGTGGAGAGGACTCCAGGGGAGCTACCCCTCCACCCCAGACCCCAAGTTCTCTGCCTGGTTTGCCCCGTCCTACAAGAAACACACTTCAGGGTCACCTGAATCCTGTATTTCTCTAAATCTTGCCTATTTGTAGGGGACTACATGTTGCTGACCTCATGATTCAGGCTAAAAATTATTCTGGCAAGGAAGACATACAAATAGCCAATGGGTACGTGAAAAGATGCTCAACATCACTAATTGTCAGGGAAATCAAATCAAAACCACAATGAGATACGACCTCACACCTGTCAGAATGGCTATTATCAAAAAGATCAGAGATAACAAGTGTTGGTGAGGATGTGGAGAAAAGGGAACTCTTGTGCACTGCACAAGGAATATAAATTGGTGCAGCCACTATGGAAAACAGAATGGAGGTTCCTCAAAAAATTAAAAATAGAACTACTACACGAACCAGCAATTCCACATCTGGGTATATAGCCAAAGGAAACGAAATCATTAACTTGAAAAGATATCTGCATCCCCATGTTCAATGCAGCGTTATTTACAATAGCCAAGACATGGAAACAACCTAAGTGTCCATTGACAGATGGATAAAGAAAATGTGATATATATATACAATGGAATATTATTCAGCCATAAAAAAGACGGAAATGCCGCCATTTGTGACCTTGAAGGAATTATGCTAAGTGAAATAAATCAGATAGAGAAAGACAAATACTGTATGATCTCACTTAAATGTGGAATCAAAATACTGAACTCATAGACACAGATTGGTGGTTGCCAGAGGCAGAGGTGGGAGGATGGGGGAAATGGGTGAAGATGGTCAAAGGGTACAAAGTTTCAGTTACAGAATAAGTCCTGGGGATGTAATGCACAGCATGCTGACTCAAGTTAACAATACTTTATTATTTATTTGAAAGTTGCTAAGAGAATAAATCTTAAAAGTACTCATCGGGGGAAAAAAATTGTAACTATATGAGGTGATGGATGTTAACTGAAATTGGTGATCATTGCTCAATAGACACGTATATCAAATCATCATGTTGCACACCCAAAACTAATACAGTGTTATATGTCAATAAAACTGGAAAAAAATTATTCTGGGAAAATATGCCGAAAGGAAGACTGGAAAAAGAAATAAAAGGGGCAAGGTTTTACAACAGAAGAGATAAAAACAACAATCCATTTGCCCTTAGGATGGATTTGGCTGTATAAACTAAGAACTGAGAAGGGGTAGGGAGAGGGCAGCCGTGTCACCAGGGGCTAATTCTCATCGGTCAGACCATCCCAGGTGTGTTTGGATGGCGGGTACAGGATTCAAGAGCAACACAAGGGGAAAACAATCCTTACCTAACATCTCACCACTAGGGAAAACCACTGCTTTTATTTTTGGTAAACTTTCTTCCTAGATCAGCAGTTCTCAAGTTTTTGGTCTCAGGACTCCTTCGTATTCTTAAAATTTATTAAAGCTTCCAAAGTGCTTTTGTTTATGCAGGTTAAATCCATCAATATTTAGCATATTAATTAAAATGATAAAATGTTAAAAACTTATTTATTAATTCAATTATATGTAACAATACCAAACCCATTACATGTGCATATGAATAACATATTTTTTAAACAATTTTTATCAAAATAGTTTTCCAAATATAAAAAAATTTAGTGTTAAGTATGGCATTTAAAAAAATAACAGCTTTCTCAGAATATAGTTTACATACTATATAATTCATCCATTTAAAGACAATTCAGTGGTTTTTAGTATATTCACAGAGTTGTGCATCCATCACCACAATCAATTTTAGAACATTTTCATCGCCCTCAAAAGAAACTCTGTACCCACTGATAGTCATTCCCCATTTCCTCCCCAAACTCCCAGCTCCTGACAACCACGCATCTACTTTCTGTCTTTACAGATTTGCCTATCCTGGATACTTCATGTCATTGGAATCCTACAATACAGGACCTTTGGTCAGGCACTATTTTTTTTTTTTAATTGAGGTAAAATACACATAACATAAAATTTACTATTAACCGTAAATTAACTATTAACCATTTTAACCAAAGCCACTGTGGCATTGGTTTTAATTTTAGAATCTCTTTAACATCTGGCTTAATACCAGACAGTTTTGGGGGGACCCTCTTCCTGAGGCACTGGTGGCCCTGTGGCGATGAGCAGAAGTGACAGCAGAAATCGAGTCTGCGCCGTGCGGCCAGAGTGAAGCTCAGGGGACGTTTGGTCTCAGTCTCCAGGAACTGGCTCCCCTGCGTGTGAACGCGATGGCTGTCCCAGGATGCACAGTGGTAAGCAGCCTGGTCCTCAAGGCTGGAGCCTGGAGATGGTCAGAGAGGTGGTGCTGCTGGATTTGGGGCCAGAGAATGGAGCTGAGACCCCCCCCAGGGCTGAGAACTGACACCTTAAATCAGGAGCGTGGGGGTGCTATGTGGGCGCTGTTGGAGCCAGGAGATACCGCTCTACCCACCAGTGTTGCTGCTGCGTTCTCCCATCTGTCCAGGAGGCCTGCATGCTGAAGGAAACTGAGTCAGGATGGACTGAGCTCAGGACCCTGAGAGGAGGGAACATGCAGCAAAGGATGGGTTCAGCGCCAAGGCCCCAGGGGAGCCTGGAAATGAGGCAGAGAGGGTATGGCCCATGTTCACATGCCGTCTTTGGTGACCCTTACCTAGGTAAGGTACCAATTGAGGGAAACACGTTGCCTTTCACTTGCGTAGGATTTTCTAGCCAGACTCATGCACAAGGTAAGGCATACAGATAAGTGGGGGTGGGGTGGAGGCCAGGTCTTGGTGGAGACGCCCCCAGAGCCCTGCTTCCTGAGACTGCGGTGCTGGTGCAGGGCTCCCCGCAATCCAGGATGAAGGAGGGCCTTCATACACACCTGCTTCCTGGACCCGAGGACTCTTAGCCCCGACTTTGCTCCAAGTCCTTGAGGCTCAGCACCCAGCAGAGTGTGCAGATGTCCTGCCCCGGGGGGAAGGGTGTGAGGAAGACATGCTGCTCTGAGGCCAGGTCTGCAGGGACACAGAGCTGCTGTCAGTGCTCACCTGACCTTCTAGTGATTTCCCCTCCGGGCTCACCCAACCCCCTCTCCCCTCACACACCTGGGGAGGGTCTCCCCAGCTCTCCTCAAGCCCCAGACCCTGCAGGAAGCCTGAGACTGGGATGAAATGATGGTGCCCACTGCCTGAAGGTCCCTGCCTTTCCACCTGAGGTCATTCATAGCTACTCCAAAAGAATTCTTGAAAGTGGTGGTTCTCCCATCAGGACACACAGCCCTGCTGGGAATGTAGACCAGCCAGCCCTGGATTCTTCCAAGACCATCCTCTGTTCTGCACCTGCTTAATCCTGAAGCAGATTTGGGGCTTAGAGGCCGTTTCAGGAATGTGTTATTGGATCAGGAACGCTCTGTCCTAGGATGTCACAGGTGTCCATCCCGGGAAGCCTCACAGTGGGGCAAGAGTGGCAGACTGGGATTCGGCAGCCTGGGGTTCTGTCTTCATCGACTGCTTTCTAACTCTGCGGCTCTTGTGCCAGTGGTTTGTCTTTTGTAGCCTCTGTGTCTGAATAATCACAGGACAGCATTAAAGTTCACAGCAGCCTTGCACGAGTCTGGCTGGAAGATCCTATGCTCGTGAAAGGCAAGGTGTTTCCCGGAATTGGTAGGCGCTCCACGACTGTTATCCCCATCATTGTTGGTTTGAAAGTTCAGTCCCTTTCAACTTCAGGCTTACTTTGGTCACAGAAAAACGTATTTTCCTCTCTCAGTTCTCCACTATCTCATCTGTCCACATCCCAGACTAGACCTGACCTCGCTGCATCCCGGGCACACAGCAGAACAGGCTCTTTTTAAATATATGTGTTGGCTTTTCATTCCCTCAAGGAGGATTCTTAAACTCTCTCTCTCTATCTCTCTAATTCTCTGTAGGTTGGCTCTTGCTTTTCCAAAATGAAGATGCCTCTATTTTCATCACTGGTCAAGGAGAAAGAATATGACAGTAGAAAATGTTCAATAAAATACAGAAAAGTTGGGTGGATCTATAACCCAAATTCCCACCACTCTATCATAACCAGTGCTATATTTCAATGATCATCCTCTAGACATCTCAGCATGCTGATCTAGGATGTTCACAAATGGGGATTACAACATTCCATGAGGATGGGACCCATGTAACTTTCACTCTTTATTCTATAACCTAGACCAGCAAAAGTCTTGGGATAGGAGAATATGAGACCATTGGGTAAAAGCTCTCATTTGGAGATGATGTTAAAGTTGAACTTGAGACCCTGAGGGCACTGCACCCATCCCCTCCCCTCAGGACCCTAGCTGAGCCCTGCCTGACTCCCAGATGCAGGAATCCCAGGAGGACACAGAGGGATGGAAACCTGCTGTGACCTCAGGGGAGGGGAGGTCATGGGGACCTCCCTCCCAACATGCTCCCCCACTCCCAAGTGCCTCTGGTCCTCACTCTGGGGTGCTCAGACCTCGTGGGTTCTGGAGCCCCTTCCTGTGCAGGGCTGCCTGCAGAGGTCCTGAGGGGCATCATCTCTAGAGGAGGGACACGGGGGTGGGTGAGGACTCTGGGCTGGCCTCTGCACCCGGCACCGGATGGAGGGAAAGAGGTGGCCCACAGAGCAGGCCCACAGGGGTAGGTCCTGGCCTCCTGCCCTCCCAGGGCTCCAGAGTCCCATGAGTGTGGCCACAGAACCCTGCCCAGCCCCCACAGAGCCCTGCCCAGCCCCCTCTGCCCCCTACCCAAGAAGAGCGCACTCCGTCCGGACTCCCTAGTCCACCCCACTCGTGATCTCCAGGGTCCTGCGATTTTCAGCTGCCCCCGAAGGAAACAGAAACCAGATTTGGTCAGATAAACAATACTAATACCAATAAGAATGTTTCCCTCCCCCTGTTCCACAGGCACTTGCTGATGGGCGCCCTCTTTCTTCCAAAGGAGCCAGTGTCCCAGGGGGACAATGTGGTGAGGCGCCTCATTTGGATACAAAGTATGTAAATGCAGACCCTACTCTCTCCATTTTCCCTGAGGTGTGACCCTGGACCAGTCCAGGGCTACCCTCTCTCCAGGGCCTCTGTGCTCTCAGGCTCACATTCTGCATCTCCCAGTGATTCTTAAAAGGGGAAAGTGTGTGAAGAAAAGGATTCAAGATGTCCCAGAGGAAGAGACACCAGCAAGAAACATCACATTAATGGAACTCTGGGGGATATTTCATGACACTGGAAGCACAACGGCTCAAATGTGGAGAGCTGATCCAGACTTAGAAAGGAGTTGGACAATTCGCCAAAACACGGAAGAGATGCTCGCTCCCTGTCTCAGTTACGCCCGGAGAGGAGGCAATCGCTGTTCGAATGACTCTTGGTAAGTTTTTTACAAAGAACTAAAGCACTTGAATTCTCAACGTTTTAAATTACAGTGTATTAAATAGATATTAGTTTCACTGTTTCTTCATTTTCCTGCATTTATAACCACAGTAAGAGAGTTCTTAGAATGTTTTTTTTTTGTGAGGAGATCAGGCCTGTGCTAACATCTGCCAATTCTCCTCTTTTTTTGCTGAGGAAGACTGGCCCTGGGCTAACTTCCATGCCCATCTTCCTCCACTTTATATGGGACGCTGCCACAGCATGGCCTGACAAGCAGTGCGTCGGTGTGCGCCCAGGATCCGAACCGGCAAACCCCGGTGCCGCCGCAGCGGAGTGCACGCACTTAACCGCTTGCGCCACCAGGCAGGCCCCCTAGAATGTTTTAAAGGTCACGGGATAATCATAATTTTCCCCGTTGATTATTAAAGTTGCTGTGTAGTTTCGGCTTGCACAGTGATGGTTACTGTCCTGCACTGCTGTGGTCTAGGGACATGTCGGCCTGTATTGAATGTATGTTTCAGCTTCTGTGTTGTTCTTCGGCCTCGATAGCGAGTAAAGTCTGCATATGAGAGAGAACCTGAGAGCGGGACCATGTTGCATTCATTGGGTGCTTCCCTGTCACCCGGAATGGCAGTGTGCACACCCTAGGCACCCGGTAAACACTTTTTCTTTTTAATTGAAGAATAATCTACAAACATAAGTCTATTTTAAGGTGTGCAAGGTGATGATTTGAAATACATATATGTTGTGGAATGATTACCAAGATCAAGATGATTAACACATCCATCCCCTCACATAACTTTTTTTTTGTGGTGAGAATGCTTAAAATCTACTCTCAGCAACTTTCAAGTTTACAGGACCATTTTATTAACTGTAGTCACCATGCTGTACAGTAGATCCTCAAAGAGACATCTGTACCCCCATGTTCACTGCAGCGTTCTTCACAACAGCCAAGACATGGAGACAACTAAATGTCCTTTGATGGGTGAACGTATAAAGAAAATGTGGTATATATACACAATGGAATATTATTCAGCCATAAAAAGAAGGAAATCCTGCCATTTGCAACAACACGGATGAAACTGGAGGGCATTATCCTCAGTGAAGTAAGCCAGACAATGACAAATACGTATGGTATCATTTATATGTGGAACCTAGGGGGGAAAAAGAAGCTGATTTCACAGAAACAGAGAATAGAATGGCGGTTGCCAGGGGCTAGGGGGAGGGGGAAATGGGGTGATGTAGGTCAAAGGGCACAGGTTTTCAGTGATAAGAAGAATAAGTAAATACTTTTAAATGAATCAGGAGAGAGGAGTGAGGGGGTGGTACTGGGTATTGGGGAGTGTCAAGTGTGCCGGAGACTTCCCACTGAACGTGTCCACAGAGTCCCCCACCCCCTCAGCACTGGATGTTAGAGGATTTTCCCCAGGAGGGGGAGGCCAGTGCCCCCAAGACCACTGAGGGTCCCTGGGCTTCTCCTTCTCCACTGGAAAGTGCTGGACAGCCCGATGGGCCCCGGTTTTACTTTCAGCTGCCATGACCTTCCTATGGCTCGCAGTAGGAGATCTGGGGTCACTTGGATGACAGGGACAAGTGGAAGGCCTCATTCTTTCTCATTTTCTCCTGAAAAGCACAATTCTCACAGTCCAGAGGGCTGTGATGAGTGAGTGAGGAGACTAAACTGCAATATTTCCAAAGAGCCTCCCTTTCCCCGGCCTAAATGCCAAGGCTGGGGCCCTCCCCTTCCCTCCTAACCTGTCCCTCATCTTTGCATTTGGAATGATGCTCGCCACTGTCTCTCTCCAGACTCTTCATTGGCCTGACTCCGTGCCCTTGGGGTGGGGTGGGGACAGGGGGCGGGGGCAGCCGCTGGAACCTCCTGAAGGCCAGAGCAAACAAAGCCAGTCCCTTGGGAACTCACAACCCCCAAATCCAGGCCTGCAGTGCCCCCAGTGGTCTCAGACACAAGTCCCTAGCCTTGAAGGAACACAGCTCTGTGAGAGCCAGAGGACATGGTCTCCAGCTCAGCTGCCATTTCCCTCCTCCTCCCGCATTCTGGTCCCCGTACCAGCTCCTCGGGCCATTCCCTGCTCTAGTCCCCCTTCCTTCCCTTAGTCCCTGTGGCCCCTCCTCACCTGGACTGAGTCAGCAGACGTCCTTCCCACCCCCAATGCCTCTACTAGCTTGTCCCTCGGGCTTAATTGCCTGGACCCAGGTTGATGTTGTCATCAAATCTTTATTGATGAGGAAGAAAGAGGGACAGCCTCTTGTTTAGGGCAAGATATTAGTGGATGTGAAGTGGGAGCAGACCCTGTTGAGTGCGGAGGGGGCGAGTAGGGCCAACACAGAGACTTGGATGTTTCAAAAAGCACAGAGGGCAAAACATTTCAGGGTAAGGAGAGATCTGACTCAGGAGAGAAAAAAGACTCACGAATCCCAGGAGAACTTTGTCAGCTCAAGGGCTGGGCCAAGAGAGCCATAGAGGGGAGGCCGCTGCGTCCGGACTGGTCCCCAGGGCCTCTCACAGGCTGGCACCTCTAGGAAGACCACAAGAGTTGGGGTCTTCCCCTGCCACCGAGGAGGGGCCGTCCTCTAGTGTTCCTGGGTGCCTCTGTGGATCCAGAAGAGCAGTGGGGGGAGCTCTGTGCCTTGTGGTTAGTCACATCCACCAAAATATCTCAGTAGAATTTGAGAATTCCTTGATCTCTGCTGATTCCAGTGGAAGGCTCTCCCAGCATTGTAGTGGCACTCCAGGTTCCGGGAGAGGTGAGCTGACTTTCCTGGGATGCAGAAAGAGAGGGCTTCCCAGTCTGCTCAGGCTGGGAGAGGGAAGCACAGAAACGTTCTGACCCTCTGAGCAAGACTCAGGAGCAGATGTTTTGAAATCTCACTTGGAATTCTGTGACTGGAGAAGGGGGTCACGCTGTCCCTGCGATGGGCTCAGAAGGCTGCTCTGACCTGGGCAGCGAACAAGGACCATGAGAACAGGCAACCAGGACACAGTAGACGTGTGCCCCAAATCCAGGCTTCTCGCTGGGCCCTGGGAGGCCTTCTGGGCCCCCTGAATTGGGCGAGAAGGATGGCACCTCTGTGCAAATGTGCTCCCTCCTTCTCGATGCCCCAGAGTGTTCCCTGAGCAAACAGACTCTGTGTGGAGGTGGACAGAGGAGTGCCCCGTTGCCTCAGGGAGAAGAGAGGGTGTTGGGCTTTTGTTCTTTCTAGAATGTTTGAGGACCTTGACTCCTTCTGTCTCCTTGGATCTCACAGAAGCTGGGCTCCCGTAAAAACGTCCCTAGGTTGGATTTCTGCAATTTTCTCATTTCCACTGACATTGATGTGAAGTCTGTCAGTCAGTCCTTTCTATCATTCAGTTGTCTGACAGTTTGGTGGGTCCTTGTGAGCCCCTCACCTGAAGGAATCTACCAATTATTTGCTGTGTGAACATGGGCAGGTTCCTCTCCCCAGCCAAGACCTGGGTTCACCAGCCTAAAAAATGAGGAAAATAGCAATGAACTTTAGATTTTCTGCAAAGGTTATCTGAGGTAGTGGATGAAAAGTGCCAGCATCATTGCTTGCCCAGTGGGTGTTCAATAAACAGAGGCGTTTACGATTTTCCTTGTTACTAATCTCACTCTACTGCAGCTCACTAATAAAGGCGATTCCCTGGGAATTAAAGTGTCTATTGAGTACAATCCAGTTTAACCCAATTTTATGAAAAGATCACTTATACCGAGGGTAGAAATGTGGTGAAAGGAATCTTCTGGAATGATACCAAGATGGAGAACATCCTTCAAAAAATTCTGGCCTTGGTAGCCAGTGGTATATAAGAAATGTTCAGGCATCACGTTAAATGGGGGAGAGAAAGGTGTAGAGAATTCTTTGGGGGTGGAGGGCGATTCTTGCTTCCTTTGTGTCCTGAAACTTCAAAAGAATCCACACGTGATCCAGCCGAGGGTGGGAGTCATCCCTGAACATGACAGATCCTTAAACACCAAATATAGATTCTGAGTTTTGTTGGGGGAAGGTGTGCACTGCACTTAATAGGATGAGAAAAGCAAAATTTTATTTTTACACCTAATGGCATGTCCTTGATCAGAATCTCTGTGTCGAAGGAGCTTAGTGGAGGAAAAGGGTTTTTTCAAGCTGCGTTTGTCTCATTGCTACCTAAGTTTGAGGAAACATTCACTATCAACATATACTTGGAAGGGGGCCAATGGGATTATGGTTAGGCTCCCAAGGCCCCTGGAAAATGGCTGGGGCTAATTGCTGTCTAAGAAGTGTCCTCTGTGGGAAGAACACTGACCCTAAAAGAAAACATCTCCTGGTAGTGTAAGTGAGCCTAAGTGAGGCCATCTTGTTACACCAAATGGCCCCAGCCCCTCCTCTGTGTGACTACTCGCTATTCTGCACTTACTCTAAAAAACTCACATGCTCTCCTGATTTACGGCCTCCACCTTCATATGTACTCCCCAATAGCTTGATCAATTAAAAACTTTGTTCTATGAGTTTCTCTCCAGGAACAGGCTGACCACAGGCAGGAAACACACCTACAAGGTATCCATCACCACTGACAGAAGAATGGAACAATGTGATGCCTGGAGCCCGTCACGCCTGGAGACCAACATCCCTGGACCCGCTCCTCACTGCCCATTTTCCCTCTATAACTGCCTCAAGATTCTGTAATCTTGGAAAATGGTTTTTTGAGACATTAGGCTACCATCTTCCTGGTTATGCTGGCTAATTGAATTAAAACTTCGTTTCTCAATCCTTAACTCACTGTGATTAGTCGGCTCTGATAGCAGCAAGCAGAGCGAGCCCACTGCTCAGTAACAGTAGCAGCCGCCATGATGATAACAAGGCTATGGGCTATTGACCCACATTTATTTCTCTCCCTGGCTCCAAGATCCCAAAGAGTCCACAGCGTCCACCCTCAGTGGCTTTTGAAGGAAGTAAAATTGTATTAAAAATTAAAAGTTAATACCTTAGAGACAGGCACCTCCACACCCTAAGGATTCCTGGTAAAGGAGGGAACGTTTATCGATCCTGACTGACTCTATTCATGAAAGACCCACCCTAAACTGTTCCGGGAAGAATTGAGAACAAGAGAGTGCTCCAGAGGGATAAGTTTGGGAGGGTCGGGGCGGAGGGGGTCCAGATGGGGATGCGTGTGTGTAACCTGATAATTGCTTCGCGCCATAGCAATTCGCGCCATAAAATGTAACTGTTTAAATGTTTTAAATTAGCCAATCATGTAAGACCACGCCAACCTTTTCCCGCTTTGTGCTTCCAAGCCCTATATAAGAGTTTGCCCTTTAAGGTCCGGGGTCGACTCCTCTGTCTCCTGTGAGAGATACGTGTCGACCCGGAGCTCCGCTTAACAAACCTCTTGCGTTTGCATCAAGCTCGGTCTTCTGTGTCTGTGGGTCCGCGCCTTCCCGAGACTGGAGTTGGGGTTTCCTTTTTGGGATCCTACATTTGGGGGCTCATCCAGGATCTGCGCGGTCACCCCAGACTCCGAAGACCCCTTGGAGGTAAGCCTGAGTGACTGGGTGTGTGAGTGTGTGCGGCGCCGCGAAGCATTGTTTTGGTTTCGGTATCTGGGCAGCCGCCGCTTCGGGCCGTGAAGACCGAGCGGCTGCAGTGGCAGACGTGCTGGGAACTGCAGGCTGCAACCCTGGGGGACGCCCCAAGGGACAAGGGGAGTCAGGAAAGCCTGACCACCCCCCCTTCAGGTGGAAAAAGAAACGGCACTCTTTTTCCCAGGGAGGACACGAAAACCCCTCCCGTCTGAAGCCGCCTTCGGTTGGCTTGTAGAGACGCCAACCGGGCGAGGTTGTTTATATTTTGGTGTGTCTTTGGTGTTCGTTGTTCTGTTTTTGTTCGTCACGTGGACCTCATTTGACGGGATGGGATCCTACAGCTGGAGGACCTGCCTTCTCCCTGGACTACTGCAGATGGTGAGATACGGGAACACCTGACAAAAGCCGGCAAAAAGGTAAGACTTCTTACCACGTCAGCCTCCCGGAATCTCTATCTGCGGAGTCCGGCGGAAGGAAATGGTGAGAATTTTTTCTCTTTCTAAATTTAGATTGGCAGGAGAAAATATTTGGAAAACTAGTTTCTTGGGCTTTTAGTGACTCTTGGTTTAAATTTGGAAGAGTACTCTTGGTTTTTGATCTTGATCCCTTTTCCTCCCAAAGGTAGTCTCTGTTTTTCTCTTTTGTCTGTGTCTTTTGTCATAAAAAGGAAATACCATAGGGTAGGACGCAGGCATAGGCCCTATCAGCCTGTTGTCCGGGCCGGCCCCACAGACTGAGTTTGCGGGTCTCACCAGACCGGCGTCTACAAACTTTGCTGTGGGTTATTATGCACATGAAGTGAAGGTCATTGCCGAGGGCATCTTGGAAGCCAAAAAGGCCGCAAATTTAAGTGGGCGCGGGTCGAGCAGTTAAGAGCCATTAGGGCACTCGCCACTTTCAGAAGACTCCCGTGACAGGATAAGTTGGGTCACGGAATGGGGTAGATGACACAGGTCCCCCGCCAACTGCAAGAAAATGTCCGTGCAACGACGAGGAACTCTGTAAAGCACACAGTCCCCGACCCCGCGGCACCTCCCCCCCAGGTATTATTCTGGCTCCAAGAGACCTAAGGCGTGGCGTGGTTAAAGCTGTCATTGTGCACGTAAGAAAAAAAAAAAAAAAACCGGATGAGGTTTTTCCTTCTGTCTTGTTCTGTGTCCTGAGAAAACTTGGCTTTGTGACCAGTGAGAATATTCTCCTTGGTCTCCACCATACGGAAGGTGCATTTACCGGGGTGCACCTTGGTGGCCAGTCGAGTACACTGGGGTTCCGAACTGTCTCTGTCCGGCTGTGCCAAGCTCTCAGGGGAGTCTGAATATCTTTGGGAGTGAATTCTGTGGATCATGGGGGCTACATCATCTGCGCCCTCACCAGGGACGCCTCTTGCGTCCATGGTAGATTTATTCTAAGCGTGGAAAGTTACCTCCGGGTCTTTCCTTAAAAAGGCTTATTGGTTTGAGTCACTATTAGAATAAATATACAAGTGAAGATCCTACTCGTCAATGGCCAGACGACGGATCCTTTGAATTGAAAAAACTTCTAAATTGGAAAAAAAAAAAAAATGTTTTGAGAGCTCTCACATAATTGCTTAATTGGTACCTAAGAATTAAGGCTAGAAAAAGGAAGGGAAAAATTTGACTAGTCTTAAGACCTTGACTCAGGTTACAATTAAATTGAGAACATGTAAAAGTGTAAGTGTTGATAAGATTATAAAGGTTGAAATGTTTGAGCTAATTTTATATAAAGAGGTTACATCAACCTTGCCTGAATATGTTTTAAAATGTCTGACTGGGAATGCTCCCCTGGTCCAAAATTATAAGACCAAGATTTATTGATAAAAATCTTAATGATAACTATGTTTAAAGGTATAAGAAGTGATAAAAACTGCATGAAATTTTGTAGGAAAAAACTGATGTTATTTCTATTACAGAACTGGTTAACAAAAATAGTAATTTAAATGATGGCTAATTTTATCTGAAGTCTTATGAAGTCTTGTAGGCAATCTAAATAATTATTGGAAATAAGCAACTAAATAGTTGTGAAAAAGATGAACGTTGGATGAACTTTACACAATAATTATGTGTTATGGTGGTTACAGCTTCCAAACTCTTTCTGGTAACTTAAAACTTTAGGGTTTTGCTAAATTTTATGATAAAAATTCTCTGAGTATCATCATTTCCAAATAAGATAAGATATTAGACATTGATTGCTAAATGTACATTTGTCTACTTTTGGATTTTCATTACAGGAAAACTAAAAGGTGTTTCAGGTCTATTGGTAAACATGTGTTTTATTAAAAGATTGTACTATAAAGTAACATATTTCTAGAAGTTATGAAGTGTTCATAAATTTTCCAATCCACAAAATGCTAATATAAAAAAGTTTATAACTGCTTACTTAGTTTTTACTTAGAAGTCAAAGTCTATAAGGGTTAAAATTTCTAATTAATATATGTGATTGAAGCTACTAAAAAATTTTAAAAAATATGTCTGTATACAAAAAAAGTAAGATGTATAAAGAAAGAACAAAGAATGGAAATGTTTTGTTTGGTCGATTAAGAAAGATAAATTTGTCCTCAAGTACTAAAAGGGAAAAGAAAGACATGGGACAAATTCTAAATGTAAAAAAAAAGTTATAAGTTTGTAAAAGAGGAATTCTAGAAAAAGAGTTTTTACATGGTCAAGTTGGCTAAGATTAAAATAAATTTAATTAAGTAAATGAGTTTTAATATCAAAAGTAAGCTGGTACAAAATTATAATTTGGTCTTATTTCTCTTAAAAGGATAATTTTCTTAAACTTGATAAAGAGGTTACAAAAGATTTTTCTTTACCTTTGAGTAAGTCTACCTAAAAAACAAAAAATCTATGTTTTGTTGAAATAATTTCCTGTGTTCAAAAGACTGAGGTCTCTCTATTAAGGCTTTTTAGACTGTTAATGCTATGTTTGCTTTGACTGTTTATATTTTTGACAAGCTCCCCCAAAATTCATATCTTAAAGTCTTTTTTTTACTTTTTTCTTTGAGAATTTTCAAAGGGCCCTAGAACTTCTCAAAGAAATTTGCTCTCTTCCTATAAGGAGAAAGATACTAAACTTATTAGGCTGATTCAGTATGTTAAATTACATGGAAAAGATTGTCAGACAAGTGATGATAAGTCTGCTTAGGTGCTATTATGTGGGTAAATGTTATTGATATAGGTGTTTTAAAATTGTACAACATTACTGAAATGCTGATCTGTCCTGATTATCAGTCATAATTCTGGTTATTATTATTTTAAAGTGTTGTATGTCACAAAATTAACCAAATTTCTCTGTCAATTGCCATTTTGAGGTCTTGTTCTTTACAGACTTATTTCTTCGCTCTAATGCTTTTGCAAAAATGTTTCAACTTCAGAAAAATTCATAGAAAGGACTCTGACATTTACACTGAAGTACAGGCTTCTGATAAACTTTCTGATCATAAAACTGAACTTGATAAGAAATTACAGAAATCTGTTGGAGAGACTGATAACTTCATGAAGCTGCTAACAAAAAGATTGGGATCAAAAATAGATTACACAGGACTGAATGAACTGATTATAATTTTTATGATTTTTCATTTGAAGTATTGCTGAATTTTTAATGTTTTGTTTTTTCAGATTTAAGGAAAACTTTTTCTCTTTTCTCCTGAGCTAGCTATGACTTATAGCAATTTGGTAAATAATACTTTTGTAAGTAAAATTGAAATATTTATCTTTTTCTCTCTATCTGATCCCTCGAATTTGGAAACTCTTAGTGAGTATTGTTGTTTTCATGGCAATATAGTTATTTGCATAAGTTCAATAAGAATCTGTTCTCCTTGTAACAAGACGCAATTAAAAACACTGGTTATATTACCAAGGTTATGACTGGAACATCATATTTGCGATATAACCATACAGCTTTTGAGGAATGAAGATTAGACTTTATGGAATAAAGCCACGTGGAAATATTGGCCTGGTACCTTGTGTTCCAAGCAGCACTTACCAGGATAAATAAAGAATGTCACTTATCTGGCAGGTACAAAGAACCTTGAAATATTTTGGGGAAACCTCGGAATAGAGAAATTCACCCAAATTTATAGGTATTGCAGGCAAAGTCTGGTGACAAAATCCTTGGCTTGGCTTTCCTGGCCTCGAGAGGCCTTTAAAGTTCAATGTGAAATTCCTTATAAAAAGTTCCAGCAAAGCAGATTTAAAAGAGCCTATGTGATCAATTGCTATTCTTGCTGTACTTATGTTAATAATTGGGCCAACTCTATTAGAACTAGACTTATTTTGCAAACTAGTTAGTTTTAATTTTGCTATCTTAATAAAAATGAAGGTGATTTTAGAGAAAAAAAATTATATTTCAGTAAAAACTATAGTATACATTTGCAGATATTAGATCCTAGTTTTGTTAATTGTCTTTTGAGGTTTTTATTTTATATCTGTTGACTAGACTGGATCCTGATTTCTTCCAATCTCCTGAAATATCTGGCTACAGATCTCCAAACTAACGTTTTTGATTTTTTCCATCATTTTCATTTGAAATCACTGAGAACTGAACCTGCCCTTTTTCCTGAAGCCTTACAAACTGAAGCTGATAGACTTGATACCATAATATAGGCGTAACCTTGAGAGCCCACCTACATCACCACCTTCCAAAAGGAACTCAATTGAACTGATCTATCATCAGGACTATAAAATGTGTTCAGTGAGATGAAACAATCTACCAACTCAGCTTCTGGACTATAAAACTTCTTTAAGTTTCAAAAAGACTGTGAAACTTTTAGTTTCAAAGGTGGGACTGTGGGAGATCAAGATTTGGCCACCCTGAAATATATCTCTTTACCTTGATTGTTTTCTCTGAAAGACATTTGCCCTCCCGCAGTACCTACTGGGCAAAGATGGCACAGACTGTTTAACTTAGTACGGGGAGCTTACTACGCCTTAAATGGCTCCAACCCTGAAATGACTGAAACATGCTGGCTATGCCTAGCGGTCAGCCCCCCCTTATTATAAAAAAATTGCCACCATGGGGGTCTATAATAACACCACGGACCACACGACTTGTCTTTGGGGCAAAAAAGGGCAGATAACCCTAACGGATATATCGGGGACCGGTTCAAGACTATGCTTAAAAAAAATTCCCCCGGGCTACCAGGCTCTATATAATAAGACTGAAGTCAGCCTTCCGACCACTCCTGGTTATTTTTTGATACCAGGGCCCAATAGGTGATGGGCTTGCTCCACAGGCCTGACCCCCTGCATCTCAACTGGCGTATTCAATTCGTCAGAAGATTTTTGCGTGCTCGTGCAGTTGGCGCCTAGAATTTATTATCATACTGCCAATAGTTTCGAGGATGAATTTGACCAGAGATCCAGATTATGGAAAAGAGAACCAGTATCCCTCACCCTGGCTATACTCCTGGGACTGGGAGTTGCCGCGGGCATAAGGACTGACACTACGGCTTTAGTCACAGGAGAAAGGGGATTAACTGCCTTGAGCAATGCTATAGATGAAGACCTCAGGACTTTAGAACAGTCCATCTCTAAATTAGAGGAGTCCCTCACCTCCCTGTCTGAAGTAGTGCTCCAGAATAGAAGAGGATTGGACCTGCTGTTTTTAAGAGAGGGAGGACTTTGTGCGGCCCTTAAAGAAGACTGCTGTTTCTATGCAGATCACACAGGGGTAGTCCGAGCTTCAATGCAAAGATTAAAGAAAAGATTAGACATGAGGCAGCAAAGCAGGGAGGCGCAACAGAGCTGGTTTGAATCCTGGTTCACTAAGTCCCCCTGGATGACGACCTTACTATCCTCCCTAGCAGGACCCTTGCTGATTCTTTGTCTACTTTTGGTCTTCGGACCGTGTGTTTTCAATAGAATTACTGCTTTTATAAGAAAAAGGGTCAATGCAGTGCATGCTATGATGCTCCAACGCCATTACCAAGCTCTCCCACGCAATGAGCCACTGATAGTAGACACCGAAAACTAAGTTCTAAGATTAGAACTAGAGACAAAAGAAGAAGTGGGGAATGAAGGAAGTAAAATTGTATTAAAAATTAAAAGTTACTACCTTAGAGACAGGCACCTCCATGCCCTAAGGATTCCTGGTATAGGGGGGAACGTTTATCGATCCTGACTGACTCTATTCATGAAAGACCCACCCTAAACTGTTCGGGGAAGAATTGAGAACAAGAGAGTGCTCCAGAGGGATAAGTTTGGGAGGGTCGGGGCGGAGGGGGTCCAGATGGGGACGCGTGTGTGTAACCTGATAATTGCTTCGCGCCATAGCAATTCGCGCCATAAAATGTAACTGTTTAAATGTTTTAAATTAGCCAATCATGTAAGACCGCGCCAACCTTTTCCCGCTTTGTGCTTCCAAGCCCTATATAAGAGTTTGCCCTTTAAGGTCCGGGGTCGACTCCTCTGTCTCCTGCGAGAGATACGTGTCGACCCGGAGCTCCGCTTAACAAACCTCTTGCGTTTGCATCAAGCTCGGTCTTCTGTGTCTGTGGGTCCGCGCCTTCCCGAGACTGGAGTTGGGGTTTCCTTTTTGGGATCCTACACTTTCAGACTTGGAAATGTCTGACTTCCCAGGGCTGGCCACCTCTCCCTCCACTCGCATTCTTGGATTTAGTCTTCTCAAGACAGTTTGCTGAGCTGATCCCATCTTTCTGGGAGGAAACACCCTTTTCCTTCTGGGAGGGACCAAAGATGGAATCTCTCTCCCTGCCCTCAAGGATGACATTGTCTCCACTTCAGACACTCCCTTTTAATTTCTAAACTCCACCCAGAGAAAAGTCTTTCAATCTCCCTCCTCCCCAAGGAAAAAAACTCCACAGTTATGCGCCACATAACACATAACGAAGTTTCAGTCAACAAGGGACTGCATATACAACGGTGGTCCCATAAGATTAGTACCATAGAGCCTAGGTGTGGAGTAGGCTGTGCCACCCAGGTTTGTGTAAGGACACTCTGTGATGTTCGCACCACGACACATCACCTAATGACCCATTTCTCAGAACTGGATACATGAAGACGTTTATTTTGTTTTCTTTGGGGATGATACCACTGTCTTCAGGAAGCTGTTTTAACTCTGGAAGATTTTGATAATTTTGATGCGGCCAACAATGACGCTTCCAGGTTTTGTTTTCTCTGTCTAACATCAGCAGCAGATTAAACCCTCCCCTGTTTCATACTCAGGGCTACGACCGTCCCATATCAGTGAAACAGCCAGGTCTGTGAGTGAATTCATCAAAGTCCCTGACTTTCCCCGTCCTAATTCTTTCTCTTTCCTGAATGGATCTCTGATTCCATCAGTTCATCTAGAGAAAGGCAAAGACCCAATCAGGATTAACTGGATGGAGATTCAGGAATCTAATCAGGCGTTGTTTTCCGGTTGGAAGTGAGTAGTTGAAAAGGGGAAGATGTGATTAGAAAGGTCTATAAAAGTATCAGGCACCGAAGAAGAGACAGAATCCTCTAGGTCTGGAATTGCCACTTTGGTTCTCCAGCAGGTCTGAGATCTGAGGGCCGGGCCAACCACGTCAGAGCCGGTAAGTTACCGACCTCAGCTGAGGACTCCCCCAATCTACCTACAGCAGCCGGTCTCCATAGGGGTTTCCTTTTCCTTTCCTTTCAGATGAACAGATGTAAGCCTTTGGTTTTGCCTCTAAATGTAGTTTTGCCTTGATCTCAAACATTATGATTTGTGCTTTGGTTTAGATTGTTTTTAAATGTCTTAACCGAGCAAAATTTTTTTTTTAAAGAAAAACATCTAACTGTTTGGGGTTTTATTTCTTGATATTTTATTTATTTATTTATTTATTTTGTAAAGGATACAGACTTCCTTGTTTTTTTTTGTTTTGTTTTTGAGGAAGATTGTCCCTGCACTAACATCTGTTGCCAATCTTCCTCTTTTTGCTTTTTTCTCCCCAAAGCCCCAGTACATAGTTGTGTATCATAGTTGTAGAGTTGTAGCTCTTCTATGTGGGACGCTGCCTCAGCATGGCTTGATGAATGGTGTGTAGATCTGCTCCCGGCATCCGAATCAGGGAAGCCCGGGCCACGTAAGTGGAACATGTGAACTTAACTGCTATGCCACCGGGCCGGCCCCATATTTCTTGACATTTTAAATATTTAGTTTGTGTGCTTGCTTTATAGCTCACATACTTCATGGTTTTGTGATTTTACTAGTCAGGCTTTCTTCTTAACTAAAAGTTTAAAACATTTCATATGGTGTTTTTAAAGAGTGGAGTCTCTTCTGCATGTGAACTACTTTTCCCCTGAACTCCTCCTCAACGTGGTAACTCTAATATATGTAAAGAGATAATGCATAGAAATGTACATCTTGGTGTTCCTTCATCTCTTACTTTCAAATTCTAGATAACACTGTTACACGGCTTTTACAATTTCTCATTTAAAATTTTTAAAGTGAAAATGAATGGCATCCATTTTGGGGGTACCTCATTAATCTCTGCCAGCCAGGTTAACTGGGGACTGAGATGTAGGCTGTGTTGGGTTACATGACACTCCCATTCCCATTGTTTTAGGGTCTTGAATAATGGTCTGAAAGTTTTCCGCCAAAAGGTGGGGGTCACCTTTCAGGCTCCTTGGTATCTACTTTGCAGTGGGACTGGGATTAAGCAAAGCAGTGGATGGGAATGGATGGGCTGGTGGTTGACTTTTCTCCTCCTTGGTGCTAATGAGACGCTTGTCCTGGTGCTGGCAGGGACAGAGCTATGGCTTTGTGACCACTGAGCCCAGAGTGGAGTTGGGGTAAACTGAGGCTCTGCCACCACAGCCAGAGCAGTGACTGGCCCTGAGTGGGTTCCTCTGAAGGGCAGGGAAACAGGTGATGAGTGTGCTCATGCTTGGCCTGAGGAGGGTGCCTTGTTCCCTGGATGTTTCTGCAGGATTTCTCTTGGAGCAGATTCAGGATGAGCGTCCGGATCCCACCCAGACTCCTGGAACTGGCAGGTCAGAGCCTGCCAAGGGACGACGCCTTGGCCATTGCTGCTCTAAAGGAGCTGCCCGCTGAGGTCTTCCGGCCGCTGTTCATGGAGGCCTTCACTGGGAGACACACGGAGACCCTGAAGGCAGTGGTGCATGCCTGGCCCTTCGCCTGCCTCCCTCTAGGGGGCCTGATGCAGATGCCTCACCAGGAGGCCTTACAAGCAGCCCTCGATGGGCTAGATGTCCTGCTTGCCCAGAAGGTTCACCCCAGGTAAGGCTGATCCAGGTAGCCTGGTAGGGTCCTGAACCTACCAGAAGAAGCAGCTGGGGTCAGGGAGTGTGGAGAGCCAAGGGGTGGACCAGAGGCTTCTGATAATGCCAATGAAGAAGCTCAGAGCCTTGGCGTTGCTGAGCTCACTTTGGGAAATGCCTTCCGGAATTGTAAGCCTGCTTAAGGTGCAGGGCCACCTGAAAAAGCGTGCGCCCTCCTCCTCCCAGGGATACTTAAAGGTACTGGAAGTGGAGACCAGGAAGGATGGAAGGGGAAAGGAGATGGGGAAATGTAAGGCAGAGAGGGAAGAGGAAGGAGGGCACGGGAGCAGCCGACGTCTGGGATGTGAAAACACAAGTGGGAAGTCCAATTGTTGCCTAAATTCTGCGACTTGTGGCCTCACTCTGCATTGATCTTAAAGCATCTCAGCCAATCTCTGGTGTCCCCCCAGGAGGTGGAACCTGCAGGTGCTGGATTTACAGAATACTGGTCAGAACTTCCAGAGTGTGTGGTCTGGAGCCAGGGTCCACATGTGCTCACCGATGGGACCAGAGGCTGAGGACAGTTCAAAGTCGAAGCAGCCCTTGGCTCCCTTGGAGGTGTTCATAGACCTTTGTCTCAAGGAAAGGACCCTGGATGAATTCCTCACCTATCTTGTTACGTGGGTCAAGCAGAGAGAAGGCTGGCTACATCTGTGCTGTAAGAAGCTGGGGATTTTTGCAATGCCCATCCAAAATATTGAGGAGGTCCTGCATATGGTGCAGCTGGACTGCATCCAGGAGCTGGAAGTGAACTGCACCTGGCAGCTGTGCACCCTGGGAAAGTTTGCTCCTTACCTGGGCCGGATGAATAACGTGCAGAGACTCCTTCTCTCCCACATCCACGCGACTGCCTCCGAGGAGCAGGGGCAGCATGTCGCCCGCTTCACCTCTCAAGTCCTCAGGCTGCACCACCTCCAGGGGCTCTATATAGAATCTCCCTCCCTCCTTGAAGGCTGCCTGGACCAGATGCTCAGGTGAGGGGTGGTGCCGCTGGCAGGGTAATGGTGAACAGGGCACTAGAATGTCAAATGCATTGTCTCGTTTGCTGCTCTCTCCTGCAGTGTGGTATCACATAACCACCAAGTAAAGGCAGAGGGACAAAGTGACATAGAGGCTATGGAAAGGGACACCACGCTTGCAGCGATATGCGGGGGAGTTCAGATCTAGCAAGGATGGGTTTGTGAATTCTTCCTTAGGAAGAGGTGTCTAAGTTGAGATGACTTAGGAAAATAGGTAAGTGAGGAGGGCATTGAAGAGGGGAAGCCGTGTCAGACCTGAGCATTTCCAAAGGTAACTCTGTGCTCACTAGCTTTGTGAACATAAATGAGACTGTCCCAAATTCTCCATCTGTAAAAGGTTGTTTTGTGCTCCAGGTAAGGTCATTAATATATGGGAAACGCATGATTCTGGAGATGATGGAAAAGGAGCAGGAGCGAAAAGGATTATAAAAATGGTAGATGGTTTGATGACGATGCAGGAATGTAAGTGAGCCCCTGCAGACTGGCAACCCCAGCTGATGTTGCAAAATTCTGCCCACATTTGTGTTTTATGCATGGCTCCCACTGGCCTCACCTGGCCCAGAGATATGGGCGCCTGGAGCCCAAGCAGTGGCCCGAAGGAAGCTCGAGTTGAGAGCATTTTTGGTCTTGTCTCTCAATGTTAAAATTCAGTGATGCGCACACTTGATTGATACTCTATGTCAGGCTCTCCTCTGAGTGTGTTCTAGCTCATTCCGTTATCCTCATTCATCCTCACAAGTAAGTGGGGTGTGTTGTACTCAGGTTGACAGATGAGGAAAGGGAGCTTTAAAGATTTTGTGGACTTGACTCAGTCACACAAATGAAGGTGAAAGGACTTAGCCTAACATGAGAGTGGGCATCCTGGGTATCGACCTTCAGCAGATGGTCAGAACGACCTTGGGCTTGGGTAAGTCATCACCCACCTTGAGGCCCAGACCTAACTGCTCAGTTTTCCCCAGGTGCCTGAAGACCCCCTTGGAGACCCTCTCAATAACTAACTGCCTGCTTATGGAATCAGACCTGAGACACCTGTCTCAGTGCCCCAACACGAGTCAGCTACAGAACCTGGATCTGAGTGGCATCAGCCTGGCCTCTTTCAGTCCTGAGCCCTCCAAGTCCTGCTAGAGAAAGTTGCAGCCACCCTCCAGAACCTGGACTGAGAAGAGTGTGGGATCGTGGACTCCCAGCTCCAGGCCGTCTTGCCTGCCCTGAGCCGCTGCTCCCAGCTCAGGACCTTCAGCGTCTGTGGGAACCTCCTCTCCGTGGCCATCACGCAGAGGCTGCCGTGCCACACCCACCAGCTGCACAGTTTAAGCCTAGAGGTGTATCCCGCCCCTCTGGAGAGTTACAGCCCTCGGGGGGCTCTCCACCTGGGGAAACTTGCCTGGTTTAGGGCTGAGCTCACAGAGATTCTGAGGGACTTAGGGCGGCGGCCCAGGACCATCTGGCTTAGCACCAGCCCCTGTCCTCACTGTGGCAACAAGACATTCTATGATGTTCAGCGGCCCTGTTATACGCCTGCCTAGTTGGGTGCATCTAGCAAAAGCTTTCTTCCCGGCCCTTGAAAATTGAAATCTAGGACACGGGTGCGTTGTAAAGGGAACACAGACCCATAGTTTCAGACGTCTGCTCGATGTGAATGGGAAAAGGGAAGGAGATCCAGCAGGGGTGCAGGACTGCAGGAGGTCAAAGTTGACTCAGAATTGATGGAACCTTTGGGGACATGTGTCCTATAGAGTCAGAAATATGAATCTGAATTTCTGGAGGGGGATTTGGGCTTTAGACGTCCGTGTGGGAGTTACCGCTGGGCAGATGGTTGTAAAGAAAGGTCAGAAATAAAGAGAAGCTCAGTGTAAACCGTTTGGTGTCCTCCACGATTTACGAACCTGTTTTCCCAGTTCACACCTCGGGAATCTTCAGTTATTGATGGAAAAAAAAAAAAAAAGGAAGGCACTGAGTTGTCTGTGGTCAGAAACTCTAGGAACTCTAGAAACCCAGGAACTTGGAGCATTTTTTTTTTTGTGAGGAAGATCAGCCCTGAGCTAACATCCATGCTAATTCTCCTCTTTTTGCTGAGGAAGACTGGCCCTCAGCTAACATCTATTGCAAATCCTCCTCCTTTTTTTTTCCCCCAAAGCCCCACTAGATAGTTGTATGTCTTAGTTGCACATCCTTCTAGTTGCTGTATGTGGGATGCCGCCTCAGCATGGCTGCACAAGCAGTGTGTCGGTGCGCGCCCGGGATCCGAACCCAGGCCACCAGTAGTGGAACGTGCACACTCAACCGCCAAGCCACAGAGCCAACCCTACTTGGAGCATTTTTATTGTTCCTTCTAGTTCTTTCCTCTCCCTGGGGCATCTCTTACCTCCTTATTTATTTCTGTGGCTGTTCAGTGAGCTAATACACACAACTGGAATAGACTAGGTGGCCAATGAGCCATTGGAGTGAAGGGCTCTTGGCAGGGGCCCTCACTGCTGACTCAGGCTGGGACCCTGGAGATGAGCATCCCACCTGGTTCTCCAAGAGGATCCATAAGTCCCAGTCTCTGGCCTTTGTGCTGGGAAAGGGCTTCACTGCATGGGGCAGGGCCCCCAGTTCTGGAAGGGGTCGTCCAAGCTATAGATTCACCCGAGCCTCTGGGCCTGTCATGGGTGGGTAGTGGTCCTTGTTGAACTAAACTTGTAGCCAGGAAAGACACCCAAATTCCTTTTAGCACAGTACTAAAATCATATAGGCATGCAACATTTTTCATTGTTGCTGCTGAGGAAGATTCACCCTGAGCTAATATCTGTGCCAATCTTCCTCTGTTTTGTATGTGAGACACTGCACAGCATGGCTGGTGAGTGGAGTAGATCCGCACCTGGGATCCAAACCCGTGAACCCAGGCTGCTGAAGCGGAGCACATAGAACTTGAACTACTCAGCCATGGGGCCGGCTCCGCATTTAACATTTTTTTGGTATTTCTATATCACATTAAAAAACTATATCCTTTTGGGGCTGGCCCAGTGGCGTAGTGATTAAATTTACCTGCTGCACTTTGGTGGCCCGGGGTTCACAGTTTCAAATCCTGGGTGTGGACCTATGCACTGCTTATCAAGCCATGCTGTGGCGGCGTCCCATATAAAGTAGAGGAAGATGGGCATGGATGTTAGCCCAGGGCCAATCTTCCTCAGCTAAAAGAGGAGGATTGGCAACAGAAGTTAGCTCAAGGCTAATCTTCCTCACACACACACACAAAATTATATCCTTTAGAAGAGCTGGGTCATGTCAGTGAGAGACTGACTTTATGCCCATAACACCTCCCTTGTCTCCCATCTAGGAAGACCAGTAGAGCATGTTTTGAAATCAGCATGTTAGGGTGTAAAACAAAATACCTGTGGGCAAATGAGTGTCCTCCTTGCCTGTGGTAAGACATCATATTAGTCGGGGTTCTCCTGACTAACCAATAGCATATATACAGATACATGTTAGAGATTTATTGTAGGAATTGGCTCTCCTGGTTACAGAGGCCGAGAAGTCCCATAATCTACCGTCTACAAGCTAGAGAACCACAAAACCGGTGGTATAACTCAGTCTTAGGCTGAAGGCCTGAAAACCAGGGGAGCCGATGGTATAACTCCTAGTCCGAGACCAAAAGCCTGAGAACCGGGGGCCGCTGGTGTGAGTCTTGGAGTCGGAAGGCCTGAGAACCAGGAGCTCCGATGCTTACAGCCAAGAAGAGAGGGAACTTGCCCTTCCTTCCCCTTTTTGTCACATTCAGGCCCCCAAGGGATTGGATGACCACCTACATTGGTGAGGATGGATCTCTTCCTCAGTCTACTGATTCAAATGCTAATCTCTTCCGGAAACACCCTCACAGACACACCCAGAATTAATGTTTTACCAGCTGTCTGGGCATCTCAGCGCACTCAAGTCGACACGTGAAATTCACCATCACTCAAACGAAGGCTCCCTGCTGAGGGGCTGGTGTTGTTGGCCCGGGGGGCAGGGGTGGGGGGTCCTTACGCAAGAGCCTCAGTTTTCCCGAAAGATGAAGATAAAGATGCACACCCAGCTGTGGGATTCTTGTGGGATCCAATGAGATGATGCACATTGAGGGCTTGGCACCGGGCCTGGCATACAGTAAGAGCTCAATAATTGGGTCTTATTCTTTTTCCCTCCTAGCAGAAGCCCCCAGCATTCTTCATCCCTCCATCTTTCGCTCTATTCCTTACAACAGGGAGGAGAGCAGAACACAGGGCTTTTCAATGCGGCCACCAATGAATCATGCTTCACCCAGGCAGCTTTAGCAGCCAGCGCAGGGAGGGGGAGGGCGTATAAAAGACTGGATTCATCTCTGGTGATGATCGGATGAACATTTCCAAGCCTCAGGACTTGATTGCCACCTGCTGGAACATCAGGCCAGATGATACACATCAGCGTTGCGAGCAGGACTATATTTTTCAGTATTTTTAAAAAACCTGCCGTTCCATAAATGCTATTTGAGCATAAATATTTGTCTTATGAACTATGTAAATATTAAAGATATAAGTTGCCTTTTTAAAAAATTTTTTTGTTTATTGCAGTAACATTGGTTGCAGTAACATTGTAAAAATTTCAGGTGTACATTATTATACTTCTATTTCTGCATAGATTACATCATGTTCACCACCAAAATACTAATTACAACCCATCACCACACACATGTACCGAATTATCCCTTTCACCCTCCTCCCTCCCCCCTTCCCCTCTGGTAACCACCAATCCAATCTCTGTCTCTATGTGTTTGTTTATTGTTGTTATTAAAAAATAGGGAACGCTTCACGAATTTGCGTGTCATCCTTGCGCAGGGGCCATGCTAATGTTCTCTGTATCGTTCCAATTTTAGTATATGTGCTGCCGAAGTGAGCACTAAATTGCCTTTTAAAATCATAAAGGAACCTTAGTACTTTTAAAGAACGCATGTGGATATTTCAAAAAATGTTTAACTTGGTTTGGAGCCTCAAAAACAAATGAGACTTTAAACTTATTTTAAAGATTAATGAACAAGAATTGTTTCTTCTTTATAAAAATATTTAGAATAATAACATTTTGGAGTTGGAAGGATTATACTTATATTTTTAAAAATAGACTTTGCTTTTTAGAGCAGTTTTAGGTTCACAGTAAAATTGAGCGGAAAGTACAAAGATTACCCATTTAACTCCTACCCGCACACGTGCACAGCCTCCCCCACTATCAACATCACCCGTCAGAGTGGGACATTTGTTATAATCGATGAACCTACATTGACGCATCATTATCACCCAAAGTCCATGGTTTACATTAGGGTTCACTCTTGGTGTTGTACATTCTATGGGTTTGGACAAATGTATAATGACATATATCCACCATTGTAGTATCATACAGAGAATTTTCACTTCCCTGAAAATCCACTGGGTTCCTCCTATTCGTCTCTCCCTCCCCCCATCCCCTGGCAACCACTGACCTTTTCACTGTCTCCAGAGTTTTTGCCTTTTCCAAAATGTCACGTGGTTGAAATCATACAGTATGTAGCCTTTTCAGATGGGCTTCTTTCACTTCATAATAGACGTGTAAGATTCCTCCACATCTTTTCAGGGCTTGATAATATTCTGTTGTCTGAATATACCACAGTACATTTATCCATTCAGGTTGCTCAAGGACATCTTGGTTGCTTCCAAGTTTTGGCAATTATGAATCAAGCTGCTATAAGTATCTGTGTGCGGGTTTTGGTGTGGACACAAGTTTTCAACTCATTTGGGTAGATACTAAGAAGTGAGATTGCTGGATCATATGCTAATGGTATGTATTACAATTAGTTTTTTTCTTTGACTATCCTTCCTGTTAGACAGAGGTTGCCCCATAAAGGCAGGGACTGTGTCTCCATCATCCTATGGTCCCACAGCTGAGCACGGAGCCTGGCACGTGGTAGTAAGTGCTTACGACTGCATGATGCATGGAAATCTTTATCAATAGTTTATCAAATATTATTTTCCACCAAAATGCAAATTTGGAGAAAGTCAACATTAGCTGGCTACCAATAATATAAATAAGTTGGATATGGAAGAAATAGCAGTTGCAATTCTGTGGCCACTACCTTTGTACATGTAAATGGTACGAAGGCGATTATCATTTATTTTCCATGCTTTTTTTGGTTTTGCCCAAGTAATACAGGACAACGTTCTCAATGTAAAAAATTCCAATAATACAGATAGAACAAACATCTTTCTCGAACTTCCTCTTCACCCCGGGCCCCTCTCCTGAGGGTTCAGGTTAGTGTATCTTCTTCCAGACTTTTCTCTGACTTTCTATAAATTTATATGTGAATACAGAAATGTCTGGTTTCATCTTTTCTTATAGAAATAGTATCTTCGTGTGGTTTTGATCATTTCGACTTTTTTCACTTAAGTGTAGGTCTTAAAGATTTGTCCTCATTCTTATTAGCTGGCGTATGGTATTCCATAAAATGAATGGTCCACGGTTTAACCCTTTGCCTGTGCATGTAAATTTAGGTTGTTCCAATTTTTTGTTTTTTGCTATTACCAACCATATAGTAATAAAAATCCTTACACACCACAGCTTCTCCTTGGCTTCTCAATGTTTTCTCCCTGTGTTTAGCCTCATCTCTCCTGAAGTATTATCCATTTCATCCTCTCTGCTAGATCATTTTCATCAACTAATCAACAGGCTCTCCAACATCTGCCATTTAAACAAAGAAACAAAAAGGAAGAAAAGGAAAACCTCACTTGACTGCACATCACCCTCTAGCTGTTTCACATCTTTTCCTTTGTAGCAAAACTTCTCTAAAGAGCTTTCAACATTCCCCATCTCTATGTCTTAAAATTTCATATATTCACACTGTAATTTTTGCCACAAAATATCCCAAATACACAGAAAAATATACTGAGTAATAAAAAGAATACATAGATATCCACACCCGGCTTTACACTTAGAATATTAACATTTTGCCATATTTGCTTCAGATTTTTTTAAGCCTATTACAACATTATAGATACAGATGACTCTTTCTGGGGGACCCTCCCCCATCCCTGAACCCCTGTCTCTCTCTCAGAGATAACCACTATCTTAAATTTATTAAATATTATTTCTACACATGCTTAATTACATTTTTCATAACATATGTGTCCATAAATAACATATTTCAGATGTTGGTAAAGTTTACATAAATGTCATACTTTATATATCTGCTTGAATGTTCTTTTTTTAAGCCAAAATTTTGTTTTTGAGATTTATTGATATTGATTCATGTAGACTTAAAAATCAATTATATTGTGTTCTAATTTTTTGATAGGAAACCACACACATTTAATGGCTACAGTTTGATGAGTTTTGACAAATGTATACACCTATGAAACCACCATCACAATCAAGATACAGCATATTCCCATCACCCTCAAAGTTCCCTTGTGCCCTTTGCTGCCAGTCTTGCCCACGCCAGCCCCCGCTAATAACTGATCTGCTTTTGGTTTTTTTTATCACTATCGATGCACTTTCTAAAATGTCATATAAATGGAATCATACAGTATGTTGTCTTTTGTGTCTGGCTCCCTTGACTGAGCATAATGCTTTTGAGAACCACCTACATTGTGTGTCACAGGTGGTTCCTTCCTTTTTATTGCTGTGTAGTATTCCATCGCATGGACATACCACGCTTGGTTTATCTATTCACCGTTTGGTGGACAGTTGAGTTGTTTCTAGTTTGTGGCTATTATGAAAAAAGCTGCTGTGAGCATTATGTACAATTCTTTGTGTGGACATATTTCATTTCTCTTGAGTAAGTACCTAGCAATGGAATTCCTGGATTAAACCATAAGCTTATGTTTATCTTTATGAGAAATTACATTTCCCTGATAACTAATGATGTTGAGCACCTTTTCATGTGCTTATTTGGCATTTGTATACCTTCTTTTGTGTTCAAATCTTTTGGCCAGTTCTTTTGGACTTATTATTATTGAGTTGTAAGAATTTTTAAACATATTCCAGATACAAATCCTTGTTAGATATATGTACCATAACTACTTTCTCCTAGTCTGTGCTTTGTCTTTTTATTTTCTTAGTGGTTCCTTTAGAAGATCAAAATTTTAAATTTTAATGAAGTCTAATTTATCAATTTTTTTCTTTTATCAGTTGTGGTTTTGTGTCCTATTTGAAAAATCTTTGTCCACTCCAAGATTGCAAAGATTTTATGCTAACTTTTCTTCTAGAAGTTTTATAGCCTTAGTTTTTCCATGTAAATCTATGATCCATTTCAAGTTAATTTTTATGAGTGGTGTGAGGTAAATTTTGATATTTATTTTGTTCCCATGAGGATATCCAGTCATTCCAAGACCAGTTGTTGAAAATACTTTTCTTTCCCCATCAAATCACCTGGGCACCATATCAAAATTGACCATATATGTGTGAGTCTACTAATGAGTTCTCCATTCTGCACCATTAATCTGCATGCCAACACCATGCTGTCTTGATAACTGGAGCTTTATACTAAGTCTTGAAATCAGGTAGTATGAATCTTCCAAAATGTTCTTTTTTTATAAAATTGCTTTGACTATACAAAGTCGTCGGCATTTCCATCTACATTTTAGAATAAGCCTGTCAATTTCTACAAAAAATTCTGATGGAATTTTGATTAGGATTGCATTAATCTGTAGATTTGGGGATAATTGACATCTCGACATTATTGATTCTTTTAATGCATGAATATGACATATTTCTCTATTTATTTAGGTATTCTTTAATTTCTTTCAGCACTGTTTTATAGTTTTCAGTGTACAAGTCTTGAACATATTTTATTAAATTTACCCCTAAGTACTTCATGCTTTCGGATGCTATTGTAAACAGAATTTTATTTCAGTTTCCAATTGTTTGTTGCTAGTAGCTAGTATAGAAGTACAATTGATTTTTATATATTGACCTTGTATCCTATGACTTTGTGAAATTCACTTAGTTCTATAGTTTTGGTGTAGATTGTGTAGGCTTTTCTCTATAGACGTTCACATTGTTTGCAAATAAAGGCAGCTTACTTCTTCCTTGCCAATCTCTATGGCCTTTCTTTCTTTTCTTTCTGTCATCTTGTTTCAGTGGCTAGAGCGGCCAGTACAATGTTGAATAGAAGACGCAAGAGTACACATCCCTGCTCTGCGCCTGATCTAAGGAGAAAGTATTCAGTCTTTCACGATTAAGTATGAAGTCGGCTATGAGTTTTTTTGAGAGTGACCTTTATCATACTGAGGAATTTTCTTTATTCCTATTTTGCTGAGAGTTTAAAAAAAATCATGAATGGGGGACCGCCCCGGTGGCTTAGCAGTTAAGTGCGCGTGCCCCGCTACTGGCTGCCCGGGTTCGGATCCCGGGCGTGCACCGACGCACCGCTTCTCCGGCCATGCTGAGGCCGCGTCCCACATACGGCAACTAGAAGGATGTGCAGCTATGACATACAACTATCTACGGGGGCTTTGGGGAGAAAAAGGAGGAGGATTGGCAATACATGTTAGCCCAGGGCCGGTCTTCCTCAGCAAAAAGAGGAGGATTGGCAGATGTTAGCTCAGGGCTGATCTTCCTCACACACACACAAAAAATCATAAATGGATAAGTGAATTTTGTCAAATGCTTTTCCTGTGTCTATTGAGATAATCATGTGGTTTTTCAGCTTTTCTTGCATTGATATGGTTAATTATACTGATTGATCTTCAAACGTTATACCACTCCTGGTAAACCTCTCTTGGTCATTAAATCATTGGAAGAGATGTAAGGGGATGGAATTGGCAGAGAGGGAGAGATGGGGACGCACAGTGGCCCTAAGGTGAGTGGTGCATATATGGGCCTTCATTTCATTATTTTTTTTCCAACTGTATACATATTGTATATATACCTATAGTCTTATATATACACATTACATACATATTACATAGTCCTTTGTTTGTATCTATATTTCATAATAAAAATGTATTATAATAAAAATATTAACAACCATATGCTAATACATTTTAAAACCAAGACCAAAAAGATAAATTTCTGGAAAAATATGAAATGACTAGCTTGGTGCAGGAAGAAACAGAAACTGGAATAGACAAATCAAAGAAATTGAAATGGTAATCACAGAGACCTCCCTCCCCCACAGCTCCAGGCTCAGGTGCTTTCCATGTGCTTTTCCACACTTTCAGGTAATTTCTGTCTTATACAAGACATTCCAGAAAATAGACAAAAGAGAAAGCTGTGCAATTCATTTTATGAGCTAGCTGTAACCTATATTTCAAAACTGAATAAGACATTAGAAGGAAAGTAAATTATAGGCCCATTTGGCAAAAATTTTAATTCAGCTAACTGAATCCAAGAGTGTATTAAAAAGTAATATATCATAATCGAGAGAAGTTCATTCCAGGAATCCCAGGCAATCTCTGAAAAATCTATCAGCGTAATTCACCACATGGACAGATGAAAAAAGGCAAAGTATGGTTCCCTCAAAAATTCAGAAAAGAATTTTATAGAAATCAAATCTTATTTATGATAAAACAATTCTTGGAGAATGAAATGTCATATACTAAAAACTCATATTAAACTTCAGATGCAATGGAGAAACTTCAGCTACCTTCCCACTGAGATATGAAACAAGATAAGACCCTCAGAACCTTTGGAAGGCAGCAATGCTCACCACAATACCCCCAATGTCGCCGAAGACCCTCAGAACCTTTGGATTCAGAGGCAGTTATGATATTCTGGGTAGTAGCAGACTCCAGAGTCAGACTGACCAATTTAGATTCAAAACTGGCTCAGTTCTCATTGGCTGTGTGACCTTGTACAACTTGATTGATCTCTCTGTGCCTCACTTTATTCACCCATAAGACAGGGATAGCAATATCTACCTCACAGAGTTGCAACAGTATTTGTCATATAGCAAGTAATATTATTGTTATTATTATATCTTAAGTATCTTATGTTATTAAATGGAAAAATTAAGGAAGAGAGCAAGGTCTACAGTTAAGCTGATTATAAGACCAACAAGGTACCCCTGTTGTTCTGGAAGTATTATTAATAACAGTACTTCCATCCACTCTCCAAAGTGTCCTGGATTGGGCAATTCATTGTAGGGTCACTCTGTCTGTAGAACTATACACTATACCACGTATGTGAATTAAAATAAATACACATACAGAATGATACTACATGTTTTGTAAGGACACATGCAAATTCAAGGCTAGATCAAACAGTAGAATGGTTAGGTATGGTGTGAGGGGAGTGGAAAAGGATAATGGAATAAAAAGGAATATATACAGATGTATAATCATATGCCTTCAAGAGAGGCGCCTCTCATGGACTGGTTATGATGATGAGCCATGAACGAAGAATCTAGCATAGTTCAATTCTGCTCCTGAGCTAGGAAGAAAGATGAAGGAGGGAAAAAGGGAGGGAGAAGAAGAAATAAAAGAGAAAGAAAAGAGAGAAGAAATGAAAAGAAGTAAAATATCAAGTTAGTGTCTCTATCCTCCTCCCAAACAACAGAAACACTTTAATGCCAATTACCCCTTTCCCATTTTACATCACATGACACTATTACATTACTAGGATTTTAATTATCCCTTATTTTTGTACCCCAAATTTGTCATTGTTTCTGTTTTATACAGTTGAAGTTTGTTTAGGTTAACAGCATGTTATCTAATTTCTATACTCACCATTCCTTTTTGAATCTCAGACCTTGTTTATATATGTGGTTTTCTCTTTCAACAGAACTAAAAGTGAAAAACTCTCTCAATCCTTATCTTAAAAGGCTTTTTTTCCATCTCATTCTTGCATGGGTTTTGCTGAATTTAGAATTCTGGATGACAATTATATTCTTAGTGATTTGAAGATACTGTTCCTATTTGAAGGGCCTTTGCTTTCCATTGGTGGGGCTGAGAAGCCAGCTGTAAGGCAAATTATCATTCCCTTGTAGGTGATTTGCTTTTTCTCTCCGTCACCTCAAGACAAGCTCTTTGTCTTTGGTGTTCTGGATTTCATTAGTTTATCTAGGTGTGGATTTATTTTCTTTTGTTCTGCTTGGGATTTTTTTGGCTTCCTGAATCTGAGGTTTGGTGACTTTCACCACTTCTTGGAAATTTTGAGTCTTTATCTCTTGGATAAAGAATTTCAAAGAGTTCTATTTGCTCATATTTTTAAAGATGTCTTTTTTTAAAAAACTGTCTTCTCTTAAGCTTTTGATTCCTTTATGTTTTTATTTATTTCTAACATCTTATTTTAGAGCCTTTCTCAGATTGTTGTATTATCTGAAGTTTCCAGGATTCTAATCCTCCTGATTATTTTGGTTTGCTGACCCTGACTCTTGGTGGAATATTTTCAAATGAGTGTTGTAATTTCGGTTGGTGGACTCCTCTTCACCAGGGCTTCATTTGTGGGAATTTCTTATAGTTCATGTTATTGGATCATTCCCCTAGGTCATTTTGCTCTTTGCTTTCTCCAAGTGTCCAGTGATATCAGTGGCATAGAACAAATTGTAATAACTTTATCTTGGAGTTTCCTACACCACAAAAATAATATAAAATAGGTCCCAAACCTACCAAGGAAGAGGCTGGAGGATTGAATTTATAAAAGGAGACAATATTTTTCCCACCCAGAACCATCTCTGCACTGGCAGGTGGATTTTAGCATCCATCCTTTCACTTGAGGTGAGATCTTGATGGCCCAGCTTTATGTAGCGCTATGAATTCCAGTTCCCTGTTCTCTGCAGGCTCGTTTCTTACTTGTCGCCCATTTGAGTCTTAACACCCAGGCCGCTAGGTTTCTGGGCCCGTAATTATCGCTTGCACTAACCTCCTTTGCCCCCAGCAGCCGTTACATTAATTCACTTTCTCATCACTCTAGTTTCAAGCTCCATTTTGTTCCAGCACACAAATATTTCCTCTTTTTTTTTTTCCTCATGGGCTCAGCTATGCATTAAAAGCAGTTTGTAGCATACTTTATCCGGCATCCCCTAATTCGTAGTTAGGTATTTGTGCAAGAATTGGAAGTTTGAGAGCTCCTGACTTTTCTTTTTTTTCTTTTTTTTTTTTTTTTTTTACAGAAATTCACTTTATTTTTTATTTTTTTTTTTTAATTTTTTGTTTATTGCAGTAACATTGGTTTATAACATTGTAAAAATTTCAGGTGTACATCATTGTACTTCTATTTCTGCATGGACCACATCATGTTCACCACCAAAATACTAATTACAACCCATCACCACACGCATGCACCGAATTATCCCTTTCACCCTCCTGACTTTTCTATATTAGTTTTGTACCTGCCTATCTTGCTGAACTGACATATTAGTTCAAATAAGTTTATTGGTTTTCTTGGATTTTCTAGGTAGACAATTATATCATCTACATTAGTCATTTCAAACATTTATACCTACTATTTCTTTTTCCTTTTCTTATAAAATTGGTGAGGACTTTTAGTGCAATGATGAATAACAGCAAAGTTAGCAGACATATTATAGCACACAGCCTAGAATGCTTCTGTTGTTTCACCATTAATTGTAATATTTGCCCTTTATTAACAAAACTTCTCTGAACTTATAAGATTTAACACTCACCAAATACCTCTAGTGATGTTAAATGATTCTGCTAATGCTATCATAAGCCGGAAATTTTACCTTAGGTACAATATATGTAATGTAAAAATATAAGCAATGTTACACTATGGAGATTTCCACGGAGATATCAGGGACTGGGTCCATCCTGAGGGTCTCAGACCACCACTGAGTCTACTCCCCCAAATGGTGCAAGCACTGTCAGGGCTGCCCTTTTTCACCTCCCCAGGCTGTGGTCACCCTCATCGCTGTCCTCCAGGGGTGTCCAGTCCTGACCCACTCAATCTCATATTACTGTGTGGCGATCACTGGTAGAACTTACTTATGAGAAAGTTCACTTAGTCCCCATGTGAAACCATTGCAGCTGGCTCTCTCCCACCCCCCATGTGATGAGAAAATGCCCTATATGTTTGTTATCAGGCTCTGGGCGCTCAGATGCAAAAGCCTTTCTGCAGAAATAATGAGGGTGAGTTTTATTGTGTTGATCCGTGTGACTGTCTCTCTTGGGCACCTGCATATCCAAATGTCACGGGTCGGCTTCCCTAGAAGCAGAGCCTGACACAAGGGTGCAAGCTACAGGATTGACTGGGGGAGGGCTCTCGGGAGAAGGGTGTTAGGGACAGTGGACAGGGCAGGCGAAGGAGCCAAGCGAGGACATGGTCCCAGTGGGAGCCGGCTTCCGCTTGACCCCACAGGGGGCCCTGGAACGTGGAGTATACCACAGCGTGGGTCCCACCTGGAGGCTGGGGGCTGCTTTTCTATTTCTATCCTCCTTTGTCCGTGAGTCGTGGCTGTGAGATGCCCGGGGCAGGGCTGACGGGTCCACTTCTGCCGATGGTGATTCTCTAGAAGAATTGGGGAGCTGGGAGCCATTAGCAATCAACACTCACAGCAGCTGGGGAAGGGTGTGCCCAGCACAGGGTTCTGGACGGGACGCTACCAGTCCACTACACCTAGTCAAATCTGTTTCTAGCCCAGAGGACGGTTCTGTGGGCACTGCTGAGTGACCGAGAGGTGGCCCCAGGTTCGCAGGACAAAAGATTACGACAGCGGTGCCAAGAGCCAACGTTGCTCCAGCAGTTATTGGAGAAAGCTGTGAAGCGCACAAGGGAGACCCGGTTTCAAGAACACACTTTGAGAAAAATGAGCAATGTGCTGGAGGTAATCGCTTCTCACGCAATTGCTCTTTAAACATATACATATTCATGAGCGGGCACCGGGGGAGGTTGTCTGAAAGTTAACTCACTGTCAAAACATGGCATTTTTTCTTCCTCTTAACATCCTGGCCTGCCTTTATGTCCCTAACGTCTCCAAGCCATCACAGGCTCCGAGATGAGGAATATTCTGTTAACTTTCCATCACGGGCTGGGCCTGGTGCCATCGTCCTATTTGACAGTGAAATCTGTTAGAGCAGATCCGTGACCCACTTTGATGTGGTTACAGACGGGGGGCTCAACCTCCCTGAAAATTCAAATCCCTCTTTGTTCCTCGGAGGGAGAAAGTTAGCGCAGCGACCATTCACTTTACTGACGGCCCCAACCCACCCTATTTCTCAGAGAAATCTTCAATCTCGTAAGACCACTTGTTCCCCGGGAAAAAGAAAGGATAACAAAAAGAAAGGTCATTTTGAAGATTTTCCACCTTTTCTCCCTTTGTTCTTTCCTTATGTGAGGTGATATGCATTATTTTTAATTCTTTGGTTAGCACAGAGCATAATCTACATATTCACCTCGTCTGGTTTGAATCCTTGATTTTTTTGGTGATTGTCTTAGGATAAAGACAATCCAGGTAAAGAAGCAAACCCAAGACGCAGAGCGAGACAAAGAAGGGAAGGAGGAGGTATAAACGGGTTTTATCTGCCAGGGTCGTGCAGGGAAGTGAAAGGGCAAAGTTAGCTTCGAGGAAACAAATGCCATTTCCAAGGTCAGAGAGAAAGATAAAAATTGTAGAAACTAGAATTTTAGTCTAGTGCTCTACATAAACAAGATTTTTTTTTTTTAAACTTACTTTTGCCCAATTCAGATACCACTGGAGGTTCAAGTCTATGTTCTGGCGTAATCAAGTAAGATTATAAAAGACTAGTTAATGGTGTTTTGTTGTTGTCGTTGTTGTTGCTTTTTGCAGAGAAGCTCAAAATTGATTTTCCACGCCGTTCTTCACTGGGGCTGTCTTGAAGAGGATCTGGTCAGTGTGATATATAAGGTAATTAAGCTGGCAGCTTCTTCCTCCCTCATCCCCCATCCTCTAAACACGGATTTGGCCAAACCTTTTCAGATTCTCAACAATTCTTTTTGCTGTGGCATGGTCTCTTCCTTGTCTGGAGCAGTTTCTGCTTCCTGAGTAAATATGTATGCAGGTCGGCTCGTCTGAATGCACTTCAGGTCTATTTACGTGCTGTGCTGCCTAGTCACCAGTTGGGAGGAATGTCAGCAAGAGATAAATCAAAAAGCTGTCACCTTCCGCAGCAGCACAGTGCAGAGGACGTTAACTGGCCTCCAAACAAGACAGAGGTGACTTTTCTCTCTCTCAGGTAAAGTCTCCCACTGCCGGAGGCTGGGATGGGAGTTGGCACAGGAAGGTGCAATTGGTGCCAACTTTGGCTCTGGGGGATGGAAGAGACAGGCAGGGGACCTCTCCTCTCTGTCTGGGATGTTCTCCCTACCCCACCCCTGCTCTCGTCTCCTTTTACAAACCATCTCCTTCTTGTCCTCCAGGTCTCAGCTTCAATGTCACCTCCTCGGAGAAGCCCTCCCTGACCACCTCCGGTGTTCGCCATCACTCCACAGAACAAACATATCACAATCTGTAATGATGTTCTGCATTCTTGTTTCTTCTAGGTGAGCAGCTCCAGGAGGACATAAGACCTCACCCGTCTCATTCATCAATGTTGACCCAGCAGTGACCCCGTGTCTGGCCCGTGTAGGTGCTCAATACATATTATTGATACTGTTGTTGAGACTTGAGGGGTAACAACCGGCCATCCCTCTTCCCCATCTCCATATTCAGAACTGAGTGAGAGGATGCAGAGTTAGGCGTGTGCAGGTCCAAATGTTGACTTAGTTCCGATAACGTTAGGACCAGAGACTGCGGCTCTGATCTGTGGCCAAACAGGCATTCTAAGTGCCCCACCCCACTTGACCCGAGCCATCTAGGCTGAGCTGCAGGATGAGAGTGGAGGTGATGGAGGAGGAGAGGAGGAGAGGCGGGGGGCAGGCGAAAGTGGAGGAAGTGTGGGCGGAAGGTGTGGAGAGCCCATGTCCTCCTCCAGGAACCCTGAGGGTCAGGAGAAGGTGGTCTCCCCCCACCTCCGGGCTCTCGCCTGTCAACCCTGAACAGGGGCCAAGCATGTGATGATTCACGACTTTCAATCCAGCAGCTCTCTGCGGATCTCCCTGGGGTGAGACCTGGGGCCGGGAGCCTCTGGTCGGCCTTACTCTCGTCACAGTCTGGGTTTCAGGAGTGGCCTAGCCTGATCACATCATTCCTTCCTTCCTTCCTTCATTCATTCGTTTCGCCAGGGTTTCATGGGTTGGAGGCAGTACCGTTTCTTCAGTTCTCTGCTCCCTCACCTGGGCCATACTGAAGAGCATGAAGTGCCCTCTCGGGTTACCCTCAGGGATGGGAAACGAGCCCGTCCCCAACTCCTCTCCCCTAACCCACACCAGCTCCCCCCATAGGGGCCCCCATAGAATCTGTATTAGGGTGTCACCCCATTCGTTCAGCAATATCTGCTGAGAGTCAGGTACCTGGCTAAGCACGGTGGGGTTTCAGAGATGCATTAGGCCTAAGCCAGTCCTTGGAGGGGCTTCATTCATTCATTCATTCATTCCACAAACTGAGCATCTACCATTTGTCCGGCACTGTGCCCAGAGCTGGGGCTACAAGGTGGTCAGACACACGCTGCCCCTGTCCTCACAGAGCTTACGTTCTAGTGAGGGAGACAGACTCTCAAGTAAGTAAAAATCAAATCATTTCAAGTTGTGAGAAAGAGCTCAGGGAGGGAGAGACGAGGAACTAAGGCAGAGGATATGAGGGGGGCAGGCGGAAGGACTGACTTTGGATCTGGTGGCCAGGGAAGACCTCTCCAAGGAGACGCTATGTGAGCTGACTGATGAGAAGCCAGCCCTCTCAACACCTGGGGGAGAGCAGCCAAGGCCGGGGGACAGGGGGACAGATCACACACGGAAGCTCTAGGGCAAGAATGACCCGGCACATTCCAGGACCCGACGGAATGTGGAGAGTCAGAGAGGTAGCAGGCTCACCAGCCCTCGGAGGCCGTGGGGAACGGTTCAGATTTGTTCTAAGGGTGATGGAAAAGCTTTGAAAAGTTTTGAGATTTCTAAGAAGGAAGCAGTGTGATCCGATTATCAAGACTGTTCTGGCGCCTGGGTGGAAAATGAACTGGAGGAGAGCCCAGTTCATGGGTTCTGGAAGACCAGGAGATGGTGTTGGCGTGGGCAAGGCCATAGGATGCTCTGGCTGTCTCTGGTTGTGTAACAACATAAACTTAGTAATGTAGATCAACAGCCACGTTGTGGTGCTCACGGTTCAGGAATTCGGGTGGGTGCAGTGGGAACCGCTGTCTCTGCTCCCCGATGCCTCACCTGGAAGGAAGCCTTGACCCACTCCGCTGGGGCCGCGTGTCTGTGGCTTGTTCTCTCCGTGAGGAGTCCACGGCAGGATTGTCCGGGTGGTTCCTCGTTTCCCCTGTCTGGCTCCTCAGTGCTCCCGGGCTCTTCCTCTCTCTCTCTCCACGTGGCCTGTCACCCACTCGGGCCTCGCTCTGTGGCTGGGCTTCCCACAGCACGGTGGTCCCAGGGAGCTGAACTTCCTATGTGGCGCTTGCTTCAAAGGGGCAGGAAGCAGAGCCTGCCAGGCCCCAGGAACTCGTCCAACGTCCCTTCCCCGAATTCTAGTCCTCAGAGCAGTCTCAGGGCCCCCACATTCACTGCTGACTCATCTGTTGATGGGGGCGTGGCAAAGCCACATTGCAGAAGGGCATATGGGGCGGGGGAAATCACCACAGCCATTTTTGGAAACTCCGATCTGCCACAAAGAAAATGGAGAAGCAAAAAGGTACAAATCCAAGATACCTTTTCTTAGGCGGTAGGTAGACTCAATAAAATAGTAGAATAGTAAAAGAGAGAGGAGCTAGAGGCTTGAACACCCATTTACGGAAGACTATAAATCTAGATAGAAACAATGTTTCATAAAATAAAAATTTTTTTTTCAAGGCCAGAGGAGGGAGAGATTACTTGCGTTGAGGGGCGGGGCAGGCTACCACCTTCGGTTGTACGGGTTGTGCAACTGACTGGCATTCACACTCATATGCAACACGCCCTGTGGCCAGGCTCCAACTGCACTTTATTCTGTAAGTCAGGGGTCAGCAAACTGTGGCCCACAGGCCAAACCTAGCCCACGCCTGTTTGGGTACGTCCTGTAGACTGAGGATGGTTTTTTCATTTCTAAAGAGTGGCAAAAACAAAACAACCACCAAAAACAAGGAAGTTATACAACAGAGGCAGTATGTGGCCCGCAAAGCCTAAAGTAGTGACTGTCTGACCCTTTACGGAAAGACAGGAGGTTCTAGTGTGCCTTGCAGGGCTTGACCAAGAGGGATCTGGCGACAGGAGATGTATAGATAGGACGCAGGACGAGAGAAGGGGCCACGGACCAGGTAAGAGTCTGCTCTAGTCGGCCAGGTGCCAGGAAGTCAGAGCTTGTGCTGGGAGGAGAATGAGTCCCACCCGGACCCGTCTCCTCGTCCGCAGCTGATGCTGTTGATTTCTTTAACATCAGGGAGCGAAGGCTGATGGACACACCCGCCGGGAGATCAGGGATGTGCCAGGTGACCACTCACTGGAGGTGTCCCACGCTGCTGCTGCTTCACGTCCCACCTGCATCAAGGGTTCCGCATCAGGTTATCTTTGAAAATTTTTTAAAAATGATTTTTTTCACTAAAAATAGATGCAGTTGGAAATCACTGGTGGAGAAGATATGGTCCCCCTTTCATCCCAGGAAGCCCGAGGAATGGATTCTAACAAAGAACTTGCTGTCACTGAGGCATTATTTCTTCCTGCCCATCCCATCCAGAGCTATTGGCTTCTGGATGGTTCTGGGTGTTGATGGTGGGACGGCGGTGTAATGGGAAAGACACGGCCACTGACTGATGTGTCTCCCTGGGCACGTGACTTCCCATCTGAGCATCAGTGTTCCCCAGGCAAAGACAGGGATAATTCGACCTGTCTGGCACAGAGGTTTGGAAAAGGTCTAGAAAGTACCCAGCACGTGGCCGGAGCTCAAGAGATAATCATTATCATTATTCTTTTCATCCTCTCCATGGCCAGTATCACCCCAGGACGTATCCTCATAGCCACTTTACTTGAAGAATCCCAGGGCTGGAAGGGATCTAAGTGAGGGGAATTCCTAGTCCAGGCCCCCCGCCCCCATAGTGATTTCTAATAATCAGAATGGGGCCCAAATGGGGTGGGCTCCCTTGCAAAACGTTGCTAACGATGCTCCAGCAGGGACCCCGCCATGTCGCCAATCGTTGACGGTCAAGCCCTGTGGGAAATCCAATGGGCAGGCAGCCCATTCCAGGTGGGAGGCAAAATTTCGATGATTAGAAATCCCTAGAATCCTTTAAAGCCAGCATTTTCTACTGCTGGCTCTGACTGTCCCACCGCTGTTCTCTTTTTGCTTCTATCTCAGTATTTCCTCCGAGTCTTCTTTTCCACGTGACGCAACATGAGCTCATTCTGCATTCGCTGTCTGCTGTTTTAATCTTTTTCCAAAGGCGAACATCTTTCTGTTCTTTCCGATGGGCCGGCTTGTGAAGGGACTTGCTGGCCGACACCTGGGGCGGAGGGCAGTCGGGGAGGCTGCCACCTGCCGGCCTTGTGTACAGAAGAAGGATTGCAGGCTTCTGCGAGGCAGACAGAGGGGCGGGAGACAACAGCAATCAATCCTCAGTTATATATAACTGACCATTACAGCAGAGCCAGCCCCACACCGACTGTCCACTCTGCAGCTCAGCTCTGGTGGCCTCGGGCAGCCCTGCTCATTTTCCCTGAGGCCCCTCAGCAGAGGGTGGGACCGGAGAGGGTGGGAGAGCGGGCTCTGAGAGACTCTGCTCAGCAGAGCTGGATGCTCGACCCCTCTGAACATAATTCTCCACCTTGCCACGTCCATGCTGGCTTTTGAATTTACTCCAACTGTCTCTATTCAGTCTGGATGGGGCAAGAGGGAGAGCTCAGATTGGACAACACTGAGTTCAAGCCCACTTGACGGCTGCGCAAGTTTGGGGGAGCCACTTAACCTCTCTGAGCTGGTTTTTTGTATCTATCAAATGAGCTTAATGGTCCCTCCTTCACAGGAGTGTGATGAGGATTAAACAAGATTGTGTGTGTGTGTGTGTGTGCAGTTGATTCTTATTATTCCTGGTAGAATGTTCCATAAAGTGGACAAAACACTGAACTGGCAAATTCCAAACCATTGTTCCCTAGGGGAAATACAAGGTTAGGTTCCTTGAGCCTCTGGTCACAATATTTTTGTCAACTGATCAATACAGAACATCGTTTTATGTATATTTCTGTTTAAAGACACCTTGTCTGATATATGCTGTTGACTCATCAACACTGAACTCACGGCCAACAGCACCACAACTCGTGCCCGCGGGAAGCTCGTGTAACCATGTATTTTCCCCGCAGCCTTCTCGCACTCAGGAACACTAGGCAGCACTTCTGCACCGCCTTTGGAGGCCATTTTGAACAGCGAAGTCACCAACAGAATGCGCAAAAATGCAAAAAACGTGGCTCTAAATAGACGGTGAAAGCTTGTTTGCGATATGAAGGGCAGAAACAAGAGGGCAGAGTGTTGCCTTGTTCAAGCTCAGCTGGGAACATGCACGTCTGGCGACTCAAATTTTTCTCCACCCTGAGCACAGGCATGTCTGTGAATGACCATAAGAGGGTCGTGAGTACTGATTTTGAGGTGACAAATACATTTTATCAAGTAGGCGAATTAGAAAATACAGACAATCGACTGATCTTATGCGTTCCCTGCTCAGAGCCCCAGTCCTAGGTCACACTGGAGACTGAGGTTGGTGGTGGGGGGGTGGTGAATTTTCCAGATAACTCATGTATATGTGAGACTTCTTGCCGCCTCTCAATATCCATTCTCCCTTCTTGCCCTGTGAATAAAACAACAACCACCACAACAACATTTTAGTTGGTCAGATAACTCCCCAGTTAATGACTTCATTTCCCAGACTCCCTTGGCCTGGCGACCAAGTCCAGACCAGTAAGAAATAAGCAGAAATGTTGTGTGTAACTTCTGGGAAGTCTCCTCAAAAGAGAGTGGGCATCCTTCTCCTCTGTTCCTCCTTCTTGCTGGCTAGGATGCTGAAGTGATGGCTGGAGCTCAAGCTGACATCTTGGACCGTGAGGTGGAAGCCAGGTGCTGCAGAGCCACAGTAAGAAGGAACCTGGGATCCAGGAATTGTGGAGTGGCCACAAAGTTCTCAACTGACCACCTGATCTGAGAGAGAAATAAGTTGCTCTCTTGTTCAAGCCACTGTTACCTGTTTTTTGTGGTTATTGTTTGCTTGTTTGTTATATAGCCAAACCCAATCCTAAGTGATTCTAATCCTTCTTCATCACTAACCAGCTCTGTAACTAACTGTGGACACTTCACCTCTTTGGGCCTCAATATTCACGTCAACAAAATGGTGGGGAAATAGATTAGTAGAAATTAAGTAACTTTCTTCTTCTAAAATTCTCTGATTCTAATTAATGTGAAATATAAGCCCTTCGTGGAATGCATTCATAGTGTCATTTTCCTAAGGTGGGTAGAAGGTGAGATGTGGTTGTCGTGAAGATGCCCCAGTGATGCTGCCCAGTGCCAATCGGCCATGGAGAAGATGCTCAATGCATGTTCGATGAATAAACAACAAAAGGAACCAGGAGGCAGTGCCAGCATGTGGTCAGAAAGTCCTAGAAGGCTTTCCAATCCATCAGAAGGATGGCAGCCTTGTCCTGGCCAAGGGAAGCCCCTGTTCTTGCTCAGCCTCGGGAACCAGGGGATGGAACAAAGTAAGTGGTGGAAGCAGGAGTTTCTTAGGCAAGAAAACCAGAGACGGCTCCAACTAGACCACAGGCAGAGATGTCCAGAAGAGGTCAGTCTGGGGCACGCGGAAAAATAGACCCTAAAAGTACAGCCCCGCGAATGCCCCTACTCCCAACAACAGGTGAGGCTTCCCTGGCAGAGGGAGGTATGTGGCCCCCAAAAGATGGGATTTCAGATCAAGAAGGGCTTCTTTGCCCAGGTGCGCCTAGACCCAGGAGCCGCCATACCGATAGACGCCCTCTCTGTTTTGGAAGTTCCAGTTGTATCTTGTTTATCCAAGACTTGGTGAACTCTTTTCAGAGAGGTAAGCCGCCTCCTGTCTTCCATTTCCATATAGGACTGTGGAACCATCCGAGACAGGATTCGAGGTTAGGTCTGCCAAGGAGACACAAAGGATCTCCTCGTTTTTGTTTGTTCCTCTCTTTTTCTTTTCTTGTTTTTCTCCAAACATATTTCATTTCTTTTCTAGGGCAGGACTGTACCCTGCTGCCTTCCTATTCACCCCCTGCACTATTGGTATGCCTCCTCCAGGATCCCAGCAGAAAGGAAGGCAGGGCTGGCAGCAACTCGACCCTGGGATTCCGACTGATCCTCTCTGTGTCTGCAGCGCTGCAGCGGAATTCTCCTTTCAGAGCCCGGTGGCTGCCCAGGGCGATGAGCATGCCGGCCCACCCACAAGCAGCGTCTGCTGTCTGCGCGGTCGCTCAGTGTCACAGGGGGTCCCAGCATCTTGGGGTCTCAAGCCTTATCTCTCTCCACCAATTAAGAACTAAGAGAGACAGATTTTTTCAGACTTAGAAGCAGTGGCCACACATGGAGAAACCCCAGGCGTCTAGCACACAGGCAGGTAGGTACCGGCAGAGGTGCGTTGTGTCCTGAAGCCCGGGAGGAAAGACATGGAGGTAGCCGGGACGTAGTTCCCAGGGAGCCTGGTGTCTGTTTACCCACCGAGGAAACTGAGGCCCAGAGACACCTGCTTAAGATCAAAGGGCATTCAGGGCTACTTGGTAATAAAAAGGAGTGACCTGCTGATGCACACGACAACAGGATGAATCTCAAAATAGACGTGCTGACTGAAAGAAGCCCAACCAAAACAAATTCCTACTCTATGGTTCCATTTATAAAAATTTTAGAAAATGCAAATTATCTACAGTGACAAAGCAGATCAGTGGTTGCCTGGGGATGGGGAGGCGAGGGGAGAGGGATGACAAAGGAGAATGAGGAAGCCCAGTTCATGATCTTGATTGTGGTGATGATTTTACGGGATAGCTAGACAGGTAGATAAAAGTATATCAAATCATATTCTTTAAACATGTGCAGTTTATTGTATGTTAATTATACCACAATAAAAGTGTAAAAAAAAAACTATTCCCCAAAATGATCCCCAAAAACAGCAGTCAGATTGCAGACATAGGATTTCTTACCAGCCCGTCTTTCTCTTCCCAAGTCGCTACAGATTACTGTGCTGTGAAGAATAACAAATTACCACAAACTCAGTGTTTAAAACGACACCCATTTATTATCTCTGGGTTTCTGGGGGTTGGGAGTCTGGGTGTGGTTTAGCCAGGTCCTCTGCTCAGGGTCTCACAAGGCTGCAATCGAGGTGTCAGCTGGGGTTGGGGTCTCATTTGGGGTGTCAGCTTGGTTGGGGTCTCATCTGAGGTGTCAGCTGGGGTTGGGGTCTCATCTGGGGTGTCAGCCTGGTTGGGGTCTCATCTGAGGTGTCAGCTGGGCTTGGGGTCTCATCTGAGGTGTTGGCCTGGTTGGGGTCTCAGCTGAGGTGTCAGCTGGGCTTGGGGTCTCATTTGGGTTGTCGGCCTGGTTGGGGTCTCATCTGAGGTGTCAGCTGGGCTTGGGGTCTCATCTGAGGTGTTGGCCTGGTTGGGGTCTCATCTGAGGTGTCAACTGGGCTTGGGGTCTCATCTGAGGCTCAGGGTTCTATTCTGAGCTCATGTGGCAGAATTCATTTCGCCGCAGCTGGAGAGCTCATGGTGACTTGCTTCTTCTGGGCCAGCAGGAGACAGAGTCTCTCTCTTCAAGATCTTCATTTAAAGGCCCACCCAGGACAACCTCCCTTTTGATTAACCCAAAGTCAACAGCAGCAAAATCCGTTCACCTTTGGCCTTATAATGTAACCTAACCACGGAGGGAGTCCCAGCGTTGTCTCAGTCCCGCCCACACTCAGGGGAGGGGATTGTCCGGGGTCTGCACACCAGGGGCAGGAATCTTGGTGGCCAGCTTAGAATTCTGCCTACCTGCTATTCTAGCACTCTCTACCCAACAATTTATTAAATTTGGGATTGCAGATTAAATTGTTGCAGATTAAGTTAATCTGCAACAATGCAGATTAAACAAGTAAATGAGACACACAGACATGCTTCAGAGAGGAGGGCAAAGGAGTTCGGAGTCACAGCCGGGTGGCACCTGCAACCTCCTGCGTGCTTTTTACTTCCCTCTGGGTTCCGAGTTCTAATGAGGTATTGTATAAAAGAACACCCCCGTCATTTGGGGACCCCAAGCCCCTCAGCTGGCTTGGAGTAGACCCTGGAACTCCATCTAGGCAGGAGATGACGAGACGTGGGCAGCAGGTCAGAGCTGAAATAGCACAGGAGAACGAGGTCACATTTCTGGGGGACAATGAACATAAATGTCAAATTTGGAAGAAGCCAGGGGTGGGGCTGGAGTTTGCAAATAAGGAGCCTTGGGTTTGGAGCCAGGGAAGTAAGATGGAGGAGCTCAGTTTGGGATTGGCAGGGGGCTACATAATGACCTCAATTAAATGTATCTTGCCCTGAGTTTTTTTTTTTTTCCAATTTAGGTGAAATTCACATAACATAAAATTAATCATTTAAAGTGCACAATTCAGTGGCATTTAGTACATTCACAATGTGTGAATTCTAAGACATTTTCATCACCCCCCAAAGGAAACCTTGTACCCATTCTCGGGCTGCTCTTATGTGTTGGGTGGGGGGTGCTGCGGCTTGAAATCTGCCCAATTTAAGAGCCAGGCAGGGGGCTCAGGGATGGGCGTACACCCTCCAGCGATGGGTAGGGCGTGGTCCATAGCGCAACTTGGAGGTGGACGCCACAGCGGGGGTTGGGAATGGCAGCTTCAACTACCTTTGTGAGTTACCGATTTAAGAAAAGAAATTCTCCATCCGAGGCCTGTGGTCTTGTACAAACCCCTCCTGGGTGGACCGAGTTTGTACTTGACGGTGTTTATTTGGACTTAGAAATGCGGGTGATGAGGAAAGAGAGAAGGGAGAAAAGGGGTGAGGGCAAGGCTTACGATTACACCCCAATATTCTTTCACCCCTAGATGGTTTGAAGAGACCGTGTCCCGTCACTCGAGAGGAATCAGCAGAATTGAGAATACGCCCAGTGAAGGCCGAGATTTTCTTCCAGAGCCTCGTCCGGAGTGCCATCTATGTCTGCCTCTTTCTGGCTAATCTGAGAAAATTCTCCTGACACGAGAGAAAATCCCTGGGCCCCATGTATCAGAGCGCCTGGATGGCTCTGGCTGGGCTGTCAGGGCCGGGCTTACAAAGCCGCTGCTGGTCACAGTGAGGGCCGGCCAACCTGCCACGGTCCAGACTGACACTGACCAAGAGCGCCCATCAGCACTGCCGCCTGTGACGAGCTGCCTGCTCCCTTAGCACCCCCATTGCTGAGAGCACCCTGCTCCCCTAAACTCTGCCTGCCCTGGACGGGGAAGGACTTTACAATACGAATGCAACCTCCAGGGAATTCCCAGCAACCGGCTATACGACAACTTCTGTCTCATTGATTGTCAGCCCGGGACCTCTTCCTCCTCCAATTACCCACCCATTACTGTGGGCAGCTTGCTGTAAGCTGGACTGGCATCAGAAAGCCTGGAGGATCAGCAGATGTCAGCATCTTTCCTGCTATGTAGAATGTTACTGGTGTCGCCATGCCCTTGCTCAAGAACTTTCAGTGACTCCCTACTGCATAACGTAGTGGTGAGTCCAAACTCCTCTGTCTGACTTTCAAGGACTCTATTGGGATGTAAAGTGATTGCTTACAACAACATCTTTCGAAGGTTGCCGGGTGCTCCCGGCTCTGGGATTCTACCTGCTCCCCTAATTTGAAGGACCCTTTGGACCCCACCACTCAGCTAGGACCTGATGAAGGTACTGTGGCCCTGATTTGGTTTGGTTGTGAGCCCCTCCCCCGGGAGCTGGGGCTTGCCTTCCCCTCCTGCATTCCTGTTCCTCCTGCTTGTTTTCCCCACCCCCCGGTCTCTCCTGGGTCCCAGAATCTCCCCAGATCTTGCAGGAGCTTCTGCTAACAGCCGTGAAGACAGACAGAGGGACTCCGAGGGGACTGCCTCCGTCTAAAGATAGTGGTTGGGAGGGGACACAGTTAGGAAGGGGAGGGAGGAAAAGCAAAACGAATGAGTCCCCAGAGAGACAATCGGGAGTAGTTTTCCTTTCCCCCACTTACAATAATAATAATGTAATAATAATGATACATTTAAGAAAAATATGAGGAAGTATATTTGTACACTTCTATGCAAATATAATTTAAAAAATACAATGTAAACAGATTTTTTAAAGTATAAAGAGGTTTGTGGGGGCTCCAATCCATATGGTCTCCTTACCATGGTTTCACGTGTGGCCATGACATTTCAAGGTTCATAGACATAGATCTGGAGCTGGGGAGTGGGGAGGGGGACCATTTTGCCTCCCAGGGGACATTTGTAGAGTCTGGAGATTTCTTTGGTTGTCACAACCAGGGAGGGCGCTACTGGCATTCAGTGGGTAGAGGCCAGGGACGCTGCTCAACATCCTACAAGGCACGGGACGGCCCCCATGGCAAAGGATGATTCAGCCCGTATGTCAATGGTGCCGAGGCTGAGAAACCCTGCCCTAGAACCACGGTTTCCACACTCACCTGATCCACAGACTCTCCTAAGGCATTTGTTAAATAAGACTCACCCCAATCTGGGCACAATGAATCTGAGTTTCCAGGAATGGGCCTGACCAAGAATTTCAAAGATCTTAGAGGTGATGGAGTCTGCACCCATCAATCTCCCTGTGAGAGTTGGGAAGACCGAGTGGACAGGCCTTGTCCCGGGTCAGTGGTAGAGTCAAGACCCAAGCCCAGATTTCCTGGGTCCTAGAACAAGGCTATTCTGACCACCCCACAAACGTCAGGGGGATGGTCATGCCCTCCCTCCCTGCCACTGTCAGGAAACCCACACGCGGGTGGGGAGACCCACTGGCTCATCTCAGGACAGAGCGTGTCCGGGGCCATCTCTTGGCAGAGATGCCTGTCTTGGGTTGGGTCCCCTAGAAGCCGAGACTGAGACGGGGATCTGTGGGCATGTGGTTTATCGAGCAAGAGCCCTCAACGAAAGCAGTGAGGGAGTGAGGGAGGCAGAAGGAAGGGGAAGGAACAACGTAACACTGGTTTCAGGAGAAGTCTAGCTTTAGCACGATCGTGCAGAGAGCCCTGGAATCGTCCCCCAGGGCCTGTCCCACCTTGAAGCAAAGGAGGGGGGCTTTAGTACCCCTGACTAACCGCCCCCATCAGTCACTGGCCGCTGGCCTGGGGGACCGTGGGGAGGAGGGCAGTGATGGCTATTGCCGACACCTCTCAGCAGGCGAGACCAACGGTGCGCATCTCTTGCCAGTCTGTGTTTGGTGACATCATGTGGTAGCTTGAAATTGGCCAGGGGGGGAAATATTTACACCATGGAAATCAGGGACCACTGAGGGGAGAGCAGTATAACTCCCAGATGGTGGCTTCAACTTCCTGCCAGAGCAGGCTACAGCGGTTGCTGTTGGCGAAGCCCCCACAGGAGTGGGGTGATGGGCAAAGCCCACCCTGAAACCACATCCCAGCTGCTCAGGCCTCCGGGCACTCGGCACAGCCTGTGCCCCCGCCCCAGCCAGTTCAATGACAGAGAATCTCCCTTTGCCAAGCAACATGGCTGCCTTCATGAGAGGCAAGTGTACACCGTGCTAGCAGGGATGGTGAAGGAGAGTGATCATTTGCACTCCTGCACCTGGAGCTCCGTTCTAGCAAGAGGCTCCGCCGTCTGGTGAGGGTGGAGCGCCGCGGGGAAGGAAGAGCCCCGCAGGGCTCTGGACTGGACTCCTGCCCGGGACCACCCTGCCCCTTGCCCCAAGACCGGCCCTCCAAAGACAACCCACCTTCACCCCCGCTGGGTCAAAGCAGGTCTTCTGAGAGCTTCCCTCCTTTCCCCAGGGTGCTCCCCTCTCTCCGGAGTGTGGACTCCGTTTCCAAAGACAGGTTGTGATGATGAGGACGGGAGATGCTGCAGCTGGAAGGCTCTTGAGCGCAGCCTCAGTGAGTATGTTTTATGTGAGGAACGTGGGCTCATATCCTCACACATGGACACAGGCCGCTCTCGGCTATCTGCCCTGTTGAAGGGCTTTCTCCACAGTGACGCAGAAAAGAGCAGCGGTTACAAACCCTGGGTTTGAGGTGTTCTCACCGACTTGTAAGGGTTTCTCACCAGCTCCCAAGAGGAACCAGAAAGGAGATGGGTAGCATTCTGTAGGCAAAGCCGGAATCGGAGAGGAGATGAGTGGAATGATGGGACGAGAAGCCATGCACCACTTCACACCTATGGGCATGGCTAAAATCCAAAAGACAGACTATAACAAGTGTTGACGAGGATGCAGAGAGATTGGAACGCTGGTACATTGCTGGTGGGATGGAACATGGTGCAGTCACTGCAAAACAGGTTGGCAGTTCCTCAAAAAGATAAACAGAGTTACCATGTGACCCAGCAATTCCACTCCCATGTATACATGCAAAAGACTCGAAAACATATGTTCATAAAAAACATATGTACACGAATGTTCATAGCAGCAGCATTCACAGTAGCCAAAGAGTGGAAACAATCCAAATGTCCATCAACTGATGAAAGGATAAACAAAATGTGGTGTATGCATTATTCCAAAATAATGGAATATTTTCCAGCCATAAAAAGAAAATACTGATACTGACCCGTGCTACAACATGGATGAACCTTGAAAGCATTATGGTGAGTGGGATAAGCCAAACACCAAAGGCCACATATTCCAGGATACCACTTATATGAAATGTCCAGAATAGGCAAATCCATAGACACAGAAAGTAGGATAGTGGTTGCAGGGGCTGGTGGGAGGGGGAAACAGGGAGTGACTGCTAGAGGAATGGGGTTTCCCGTTGTAATGATGAAATGTTCTGGAATTAGAAAGTAGTAATGGTTGCACAACCTTGTGAATATATGAAAACCACTGTGTACTTTAAAAGGCTGAACTTTATGGCATGTGAATTGTATCGCCATTTTTTTAAATGAGAAAAAAGAAGGCTTAGGGCAGCAGCATCCTCTTGGTCCCCAGAGGGGACCGGGCAGCCCGAACCGGCCCAGCAGGGAGCTGGCAGGGCAGGCTGAGCCTGGCCGGACAGGGCTGAGCAGGGAGAGGGAAGAGGGCTGGACGGGTGCAGGAGAAACTTCAGTTAGTGCTGGAGCCTCTCCCTGGAGATGGATGCCCAGGCTGTGCCTGCGAGGGGCCAGGACGGCCTTGTGCCGGGATGGACAAGACCTCGTCCCCCTTTCCATCACCAGCCCCTTTAAGCCTCCTTTGACTTCTCCCTTATGCTCAGCCTAGAACATTCTCCCCCCACCCCTTGCCCCATACCCACCCACTTAGCCTGGCTGACTACTGCTCAACTTTCTAGTTCAGATTAAACGTCCCTCCCACAGAGTCAAAGACAAACACAGCCAGACGTGAGTTAAAGTGGCGAAAACAGATTTTATTCAGCAGCTACTGACAGTAGGAAAAGAGCAGAGCTCCATTCCCATTGCGTGGAGGTGACAAAGTGTTTTAAAGGGAGAATGGGGTGGGGGTGGGGGACAGCGGGGGCTCCGTAGAGTCAGAGAAGGGAAAAATGACACAGGGTTGATCAGTGTACAGCGATTAGGCCAGCTGTGTCTGCTAGTTGGTGATTATGGAAGTTAGGATTCTCTCCTCCACAGAGACTGGAGACAGAGGCCCTACCTTCCTGAGGATTACATTTCCAAGCAGTGGCTCTCAGGCCCTTGAGGAAGGCCCTCCCGAGTTGTTGGGCACACAGACACATCTCAAAGGGCCAGAGGAAGGATTCCCAATTGAAAGTCCTTTTTAGTGAATCTCTAAGAAAGGGAGGTCGGGGCCTATCGTCCAGTGTTGGCTAGAACAAACAGTAAATTCTCCTGGCAGCACTGAGGTTCTCAGGCAGGCATTTAATGGGGGGCGGGGGGGTGTCACCCGAGGGACACGGCCTTATGCTGCTAGCAGCCCTGCTATTTGGCCGTGTCCTAGTGAAGGAGCTTGGACAGACTCATTAGTTCTCACAGGGACCCCTCTCTGGCCCCTGTCCCTGAGCTCGTTCTGGGCTCCCCAGGCGCTGGCATCTCCTGACGTAACTCATCACATCATCGTGATCACTTGTTCTGCTTGTTTCTCTGACAGAAAACTGCTTGTGGTTAGAGGGTGTGTTTGTCCTGTGCTGCAGTATGACCAGGGCCAGGCCCAGGGTAAATACTTAACAAATAGTGAATGAATGAATGAGTGAATGAGTGAGTGAGTGAGTCCCAAGTAAGAAGCATCCAGGACAAGGAGGATTTAGGCAGGACAGCTGGGGGAAATGAGGGGAAAGTGCAGACCCAGAGAACCTGGGAGCCTGTTACACTCTCCCTGAACCAGGCAGGAGGGGGTTGTGATGTACCAGATGACGGTTTGAGGGGCGTGGGAGCTGCAGGCGTTTATGCCCCACTTGGACATCTGTACTGGGCTGGGCGGCTCCATGCTGGTCTTTCCTTGGACCTGGGAGTCAGTAGGGGACCAAAAATCACGGAGGCAGTTAATTCCACATTGCACTGATAAGGGGCGCGCTCCCCTCCCTCGCCTGCTCTCACACTTGTTTCCCCCAACCGGCAATCAGGCACTTTAGAAGATCAGGATTAGCGAGAGAACAAGCTCTTGGAAAGAACTCATCAAAGTGACAGACTGACCTCCACTGAGAGCAAATCTTTGGAAAATTCAATAACCTGGATGGCACAGTCTCCTCCCTCGAGAGGCAGGTGGTGGACAAGGGCAGGTGAAGAACATCCCCTTCTCGCCCTCCCTGGGTTTTAAGCCCTTTTTGCAGGAAAGCCTGTCCAAGTAATTAACAGAAGTAATTACAGGTCAGATGGTCAGGAATGGAAATCACTCAGTACCCAGCTGCTGATGCCAAGGCTGGCGGTGCCAAGGAGAGGAGAGCGGCGGGAGGGGAGGTTCAGAGAGGAGAGGAGGCAGTTGTCACTGCTGAACAGGACATGGCGATCTGACGGGGACTTGTGCTCCCAGGCTCTCAGATGAAAGGCGAGGTGCGAAGTCTGGGGGTTTGCATCCATCAGCAGCCCACGCCTAGGCAGAGAGCTACAACAAAGATGGGCAACTCCTAAGGAAGAAAACACCACAAGTGGTTCCTGACACCACTGTGGCCCTGGGCTCAGAACTGTGCCCTTTGTAAGGTGAAGAGGAATTTTCCATTAATGCACTTGTAAATCCTTCCTTGGTTGTATTCCTCACACGTCATATGTGGCTTTCAAGTCCTTGGAAAGTGTAGAAACTCTTCCATCCATCCATCCATCCATCCACCCACTCATCCATCCACGCATGCACCCATCTACCCACCCACCCACCCATCTATCCATCCATCTATCTATCTGCCCATCTATCCACCCACCCATCCACCCACCCACCCATCTATCCACCCACCTCATCTATCCACCCACCCATCATCCATCCATCCACTTCACAAATATTTATCAGGTTCCTGCCAAGCCCACGACAGGTCTAGGCTCTGGGCATACAGGATAAACAAGACAAGCATGGACCTTGCTCTCGTGGTTTACAATCTACAAAGGGGGAAATGGTGCACAAGCGAGCAAACAAAGCCCACGAAGCGCACACAGTGATGAGTGCTGAAGAGGATGAAACAGGGTGACGATGCATCAGAGGGGGAGGGTGAGGGTTTCTTTAGCTGGGATGGGCAGGAAGCCCTCTTTGAGAAGGTGACCTTTGAGTTGAGACCTGAATGACAAGCAGGAGCCAAGATCTAGGGGAATAGCATCCCAGGCAGAGGGGACAGCCAGCTGCAAGGGCCCTCGGGCTAGAACAAGCGAGGCCTGCGTGGGGAGCTGAAGGAGTACTGAGGGGCTGAAGGGCGTGAGTGATGGGGATGCGGTGGAAGCAGGTTGGCAAAGTCCGGGACCCCTCCTAGCAGCATCGCACAGCCTAAAGGCCAGGCGAGTGAGCAGCAGGCCCAGCTCAGCTGCCCTCCAAATACTCAGGTAGAAAGTGAATACTCTGGTATTCTGCTTGAATATTTTATTACTCTGCTATTTTAATACTCCAGAAATACTGTTCCGGAATACTCTGTTAGAACCATTTCAGTGGTCACGGATCACTGCAATAAACTGACTTGGACCCAGCCTGGACTCTGCCCTGGCTCCTCATTCCCTTGGACTTCCTTCCTTAAGGAAGTTTACCTGGTGTGGCCCTCTTCAGATGGGGAAGTGTATGTGTTCCTCCATTCATGTGATAATTGAGGGCTCCTGTCTGCCAGGCCTGGTCAAGGTTGGTGTTCAGTGATGGTGACCCACTGGCTCTGACTTCATGGAGCTTACAGTCTGGAAGGCATTTCTGGGAACAGAGGATTCCAGGGGGTGGAGTGGGGGGAGACATCCACGGTGCCGCTCAGAGCCCCATGGTGGGGTCATGCCACGCCTGCATTTCTCACCTTACCAGGCAGTAAGTAAGAATACGTGGAGCCCACAGCTTCCCCCAGTCTCAGCAGAACCCTGCAGCCTCCTCCATCAGTCAGGAAGGAACAGAGGTGCTGAATGGCATCGACGTCCACATCCCTTCCTCTCCCATCTGAGCCTCATCAGGTGTGGCTGCCGTGGCGGCAGGCAGAGGCAGCCCTGTCCAGGGAACCGATCTGCTCATGTTGATAGACTGAGTGGAAGGAGGCCTGACAAAGGGAGGCTTTGGTGCTCAGGGAAGAAGCCCGAGAGATGGGGAAATCGGAGGGTGTTAGGGGGTCTAGTTCTAAGCCTGGCCTAGGGGCTAGTCTGACCCCCAGGAGGCAGCATTGTCCCCATTTCTGTGAGAAACACACTGTGGCTCTGAGGGGCGAGTGATGGCTGAAAGGAAGGTCACCTGTGACAGCATCTCCAGCGATGGCAGTCTGGGATTCAAGACCTGGCAGGGCAGGGACAATATGGGGAGAGGGTCCCTCAAGGAGCCACAGTAGAGCGTGTGGAGGCCACACTGGCCAGGGCAAGGGTGAGCCCTCAGCAGACACGATGGATGCTCAGTGGAGACCACTTCAGACTGGGTTTTAAGCCTGAGAGAGACTCCCCATCCCCAGACATACTTAGTGCCTGTGGGCTGGCGGATGGGCAGAGTTACTGACTTGCAGTCAGGGAAGTGGGATCCACCAGGACAACATAATTTGAGTATTCATGTGGCCTTATTTGTATTCCTGGCAAGTGGACCCGAGGGATATGCAGGTTACGTGTGTAAAAGCAGACTTGTGAGCACCGAAAGGCAGCCGAGTGGGTCAGGCCACTAGCAGCGGGGCTCGGGGCTGATGACAAAACGAGAACTGGGCTCCTTCGTTACATGCCAGAGGTCTTCAGACTGCCGGCTCTTGGCTCCTACTCCCTGATGCTGGGATTCAAGCTCTGATTCTGCGGTTCTCTTGAGATGGCACCCTCTTCTGTGCACCTATGGATGCTCAGGGGGCACCACTAGGATTCTGATGGAGGAGGGCAGGGACCAGGTTAGCGGGGTGCCTCTGTGTCAGTCACTGAGTGGGGCATTCCCCCCATTATTTCACTGTGTTCTCATCAAGTCTGCCAAGAAGTCAGTGTTACCCTGTTCCCTGGGGAGGGCTGGCGGCTCTGAGAAGGTCCATGGCACGGCCAAGGGCACTTGGCTGTGAGGACACAGTGGACACTCCACTGGAGGGCTGACCCTCCACCCCCGAGGGCTCCTTTTGAGACCGGTTGACACGTGGTTATTCACAGTCAGAGGCTCAAATGGGGGTGGTGGTTCTGTACTAAGAGGCAAACCCTGAAAGAATGTTCTTGGAAAACCAACTCCCAGCTCAGGTATCAGTGGAACTCCAGAGAGCAAGTGAGTTCACCACTAACAGTCCGGAATGTAGGTGTGAGGTGTAACCAAAAAAGCACGTTGTATTTTTTCCAAGACCAAAATATAATAATTCTCTTACACCCTGGAAAGGTGTGTTTTCAAAAAATGGATCACGTGCAAACAGCAGAGAACAGTGTTCTTTTTCGTTTTTAAAAAATCTTCTACATGGAAAAATAATTTAAAGTTTGGATGTGTGTTCATTACCCTGGAGTCTCAAAGAACAAAGCCACCTTGTTGGTAGCAGGCAAATGAAATCCACAGGGATCTGCTTTGGGGAGGTTTCGCCATACAAGGCTGAATAGACCACTTTGCAAATAATAAATTACTTAATGCTCAAGGCCACTACAGGCCACTAAAAAGGACTTTATGACCAAGGCTCAGGGCTGGCGGCTGGCTCAGTTGGTGGTGGCGGGATGTGAAGGAAACTTAGAGCCTTGATGTGCTCCAGGGTCCAGTTAAATTTAATAGTGTTGGAAAAACTACCTGCCCCCAGCCACTGACTGCACCTAGAATTCATGCCTGTAGCTTGGACCATCTGAACCTACAGGGACATTGGGGGTGGGAGGAGGGAGGAGGAGGAGAGGGAAGAGGAGAGGGAGGAGGAGAAGGAGGAAGGAGGAGGAGAGGAAGGAGGAAGAGGGGGAGGAGGAGGAGAGGGAGCATAGTGTTCAATGTAGACTCTTCTTTATCACTGGTGAAAGCAATGGTGTGTGAGCATCTTTCAGCCTTTCTCTATAAAGGCCCGTGTGGACCAGCCCCACAGGGCAGAAGCACTATCCAGTCCTAAGGCCAGAGCCAGGGCATGTGGCTGCCCTTTGGTCCCTGCTGTGGTACCCAGGTCTACCTGTAACATCTGGGAAACCAAGAGAAGAGTACAGATACTCCCCACACACCCCTAACTAAACATTCACAAGTCATAAATGAAGATACACTGTTAAAGAAAATATTCCACCCAGCTGCCTTGACAACAATACCTTCTTAATGACTTTGAAGACCAGGTTTAAAGGATGATTCTGGAATTCCTGGAAATCTGCACCAGAATATGGCAGTGTGGGGAAAGCTGAGCCATCTAAGACCTGCCCCTTTCTCTTCCCAGCCCTGGCTCCATCCTGCGCCTCTAGGGGTCTTGTGCACAACTACGTGGACACCCCAGCCTGCACATCTGACCTCTATTCACACCCCCCACCAACATCTGCTGCCTGGCCACTCAGTCCACCCTGGAGGGGGGATGCTGGAAAGAGGCCCACCCCTGAACTTGGAGTCTTTTGTGAGGGAATTCTGTGGTCCTGTGTACCCAGAGAATGTTCTAGAAGGGGGCACTGGTTCTGGGTGGGTGTGTGCCCTTGGCCCCACAGATTCTTCACCCCAGGGGGAAGAGCACAGCTGGAGGAGGGCTGGAACAAGGCCCTCTAAAGTGCTGGACCCAAGATACGGGCCCCTTGCCCAGGTCTGAGGGCTGTACTGGTGGTCCCTGCTGTCATCACAATAAGATGAATGCATTTGTGATCCTGCTGGAATCCTCTGGGCATCAGCTCTTAAGGAGAGCAAGACAGTGAGACGAGACATCTTGGTGGTTTTGACTCTTCCGAAGGGGTCCGAGATGCTGGATTTGAGGCTCAAGATAAACTCATCCTGGGTGCAGCCAGCAAGTGCAGGCTGCTTTTCCTGGAGCCCAGCCCACAGCCCCAAGAAATGTACCTCTCCATGCTGTCCCTGCCAGGCCTGATCCTGCTGGCCTGAGAAGGGAATGCAGTTGGGTGGAGAGAGGATGTACAGTGGTCAGAGCACCTGTGGCCAAATCCCACTCCATCGCTTACCAGCTGTGTCCTCCCAGGACCAAACCAATTCTCTCATCGGCCACGTGGATGTGACGGATCCATAAAGGGGAAATGATAATGGTACCTGCCTGTGATAGTTTATTTTATGTGTCAAGTTGGCTGGGCCGTGGTGCCCAGGTGTATGGCCAAACATTATTCTGGGTGTTTCTACTAGGAAGGTTTTAGATGAGATCAACATTTAAATCAGTGGACTTTGAGAAAAGCAGATTGCCCTCCATAATGTGGGTGGGCTTCATCTAATCAGTTGAAGGCCTTAAAGGAACAAAAGACTGACCTCCCCCAAGCAAGAGGGAATTGTGCAGCAGACTCCTCCACATTTGAACTGCACCATCGGTTCTTCCCTGGGTCTCCAGCCTGCCAGCCCACTCTGCAGATTTTCGACTTGTGAGCCTCCACAGTCACATGAGCCAATTCCTTAGAATAAATCTCTTTCTACAGTACATATACATATTTCTCTGGAGAACCCTGACGAATACGCTGCCTTCCAGGGTTTGTGAGTTGCATAATGGGCGTGGTTCGGCGTCTAGCACAGACCGTGCCCTCAATACACACGAGCTATTACCATAACCCAGAGCACAGGGGTCCAACAGCCACGAATCTTCCCCGGCTCTGCCGGGTCCTGTCATCTACTCACCTCTCTGAGCCTTGGTTTCCTCATCTATAAAACTGGGATAATAGCAGCTCTTGCCTGGAATTGTGAGGAGGCTTCAATAGAGCTTGGGTTTGTAGAGTTTCTAGTATGGTGCCTGGAATTCATTTATTTGCTCTTTCAACCAATGTGCATATCGATTGTGCAACTACTATGTGCCAGGCACTGTTCCAAATGCTGGGGACACAAACGGCCCGGATTCCTGCCCTTGGGGAAATCATGTGCTAGTCCAGAGAGATGGATGATAGCAAATGAGTGGGATGATTTCACACCGCACATGCTGTGCAGAAAATAACAGGGGATGGTGTGATGAGAGTGACTCTGGGCAGGTGACAAATGACACCTGTGGAGCTCTGGGAGATGGGCATTTCTGGCACAGAGGAGGCCCTCAGTTGGCATGTGGCACTGTCCTCGTTGTTAATAGTAACTGGAGACCCCACGGCAAGGCAGGGAGGATGAAATCATCACCCACGGTTTGCGCAGTGCCACTTCTCGAAAGGTATCTCCCCAGCTGAGCTGTGGCTCCTGGTCAGTATGTTTTCTTAGGCTTGACTGCAGATGTCCCTCGTGTCCCCAATGTCCCCAGTGTTTCACAGGGACTTTACATCCAGGCAGTGACTCTTTCAACTGGCACTACATTAAGGCTCTTCTGCTTCCCCAGAATCGTGCTCGTTCTAAAACTCTGGGGTGCAGCCGGCAGAAATGATGGTTGACTGGCGCCCAGCCAGCCCCGGGCTGCCCCTCCCCTGCTCACTCATTCATTCAGTAAATGACCACTGGCCCCGAGGCTGAGCAGGGCTTGTGCCTTCTAAGCAAACAGCAGAGCCCGCTGACCAGAATGAACCTCTAGAGACAGAGGGAAGGAATAAAATAAACTCATTAAGAGGGAATGCATCCACCAGAACCTATTAGATCAAGGGCCATTTGATCTAAATAGCTGTGCCATTTCCACAGCTTGGGGCACCATCTCCCTCAGAGTCTAGGAGAAACACACTGTGACTACGGCGGGGGTCCAGTTGGATCAGGCCTTTAACTGTGTCCCTGGTAGGACAGTCCTGGGAGTGGGGATTGGAGACAGTGAAACAGACAGCATTTCCTACCCTGCTCAAGTCTCAGCTGAGTCTGTGTCCAGGCTGGGGAAGGGCTGGCCTTAGATTGTTTTGTGTCTTAAACTCCCAGCCTCTGAGCCCTGGACTCTGCTCCGTGATCTTTTCTATCTTCCCTCCCGTGGCCCAATGTCAGCGGAGTTCTCTCTCCCAATTGAAAACCTTCTCCAGGAAACTTCATTCAAATAAGGTGCAAATGATGGCTGGAATGATGGATGGACAGGAATTCGAGCAGCATCTAGCACCTCATGATGCCAATTTCAGTTTGCCTGTATTGTTTCCTCAAGGGAAGTGTTACCTGCACTGAAGGTGAAGCCCACAGAGGTGGCTCCCTCAGGGGCTGAGGTTGCCATGGAGTCTGGGAAGACGCTGCCCGCTCCTCCACATGCCCAGTGACTGTGAGGACAGCCCCTCTGAGCCAGGGGTCTTCTCCACTGGAGCCCACAATGCTGGGGGTGAGAGGGGGCGACCAAGAGTCTCCTCAAGGGCAAAGCGTGGGGAGAGAAAGAGTGGAAGAGGAGGAAAGGAGGGAGGGAGGGAGAGAGGCAAGGAGGTGGGAGGAGGCGGGATGCAGCTCAAAGCCACCCAATCAGAGCCCTTCCTCGACGTGACGGCTAATTTTATGAGTCAACTTGACTGGGTCACGGGGTGCCCAGATATTTGGATAAACATTATTTCTAGGTATGTCTGTGAAGGAGGTTCTGGATGAGATTAGCATTAGAATCTGTAGACGGAGTAGAGCAGATGGCCCTCCAATGAGGGTGGGCATCATCCAATCTGTTGAAGGCCTGAACAGAACAAAAAGGTGGAGGAAGGGGGAATTCACTTTCTCTCTGCCTGACCACTGGATCTGGGTCTTCTCCTGCCCTCGAACTGGAACTTGCCCACCAGCTCTCCTGGTTCTCAGGCCTTTGGACTCGGAGTGAAACTACACCACCTGCTTTCCTTGGGTATCCAGCTGGCCAACTGCAGATCATGGGACTTCTCAGCTTCCGTGATCATGTGAGCCAATTCCTTATAATCTCTCGATAGATACATAGATGATAGATAGATAGCTAGATAGATAGATGACGATGGATAGATAGATAGATAGATGGATAGATAGATAGATAGCTGATAGATAGATAGATGACGATGGATAGATAGATAGATGGATAGATGATAGATAGATAGAGTAGATAGATAGATAGATGATAGCTAGATAGATGATAGATAGATAGATAGATAGATAGATAGATAGATAGATGGATGATAGATAGGTAGGTAGGTAGGTAGACAGACAGACGGACAGAATATACGTATCTCCTATTGGTTCTGTTTCTCTGGAGAACCCTGACTAATACACCCAACTACCCACTCTTGAGTGGCTCTGACCAGTTACTCTGTCACAGGACCACATTTATTTCCTTCATGGTGCTTATAGCTACCTGCAATCACAGTTTTGTTTACTTGTTTGTTTTATGTTCCACCCATAAGAACATGAGGCCCAAGCGAGCAGGGGCCCTGTCTGTCTTATTCAGTGCTCATCCACAGTGCCTAGACCCGTGCCTGGCACTCAGCAAGCACTCAGTGATCCTCTGTGGAAGCAAAGACGGAGGGCAGCAGTGGAGGAAGGAAACGTAAGGAATATATTATGAGCAACAATGGAGAGTTGATTCCCAGAAACATCCCAGGAGCGTCTCCCGGGCCTCTCGCCTAAGTGTCCATCCCCAGCCAGGTCCAAAGCTGCTAATGCCTGTCATCTTGCATTAACCTGCTGGGCGCGTGACATTGTCTGTCTCATATTGTCTCTGAACAAAGTGCCGCACTCCACATCCTGGAAAACATTGCCTGTCACAGCCTATGCTCCAAAGAAATGTCACATATGCCCTGAGGCCGCCGGTGGAGGCTTTTCAGAGGCCAAGTCCTAGTTCGTTTGTTTACTTTTTTTAACATTTTGTTGGTCCTACGCAACCTGCTATTTGGAATCCTGGCCTCCAGGAAAGTTTCCTGCAAGTTCTGGAGATGACAGGTCTGGAACGGTGCCAGCACAGAGAATGACTGAGGAGGGACTTGGGGGGTGGGAGAGGGGTGGGAGGGGAAACAACTTGGTTGTACCTCAGAGGGAAGGGTCACTCTGAGTAGAGGGCACCACGATTGTACGAAATGACTGTCCTTCCTCTATGATTTGCTACCATTAGGATAAAGATCAGGGTCTGAGTTCTGTCAACAAAAGTTTTCCCAACTCTCTCGCCAAAATATAACAACAACAAACACCCTTTGGCCATTTCTTAGCTTTTTCCTCGGTGCCATTTTAGCCAGACCTGTGTTTGTTCTTTGCATAACATCCCAAGGTTGCTGAAGCCTATTCCAGAGGAGCAGAAGTTCTGCTTCCAGTGAGAGGGACCTGAGCTCCAATCCCCACTGTCTGAGCTGCCGCTTCTTGGGGGAAGGAGACGCTGCAAGGTCTCCCGGTCCAGGTCCGAGAGAGGGATGGCAGGCGAGAGCTGCACGTCTTCAGGTCCCCTAGGTTGGTTTTCAGCCATCAGCCATGAAGCCTGACTTCGCCATCTTCTCCCCACACACACCTCACACTGAGAGTCAGGCTCTCCTCCAGGAAGCCTTCCTGGGCTCCTCCACTCCTGGATGCTAAACTCTGAGATCAGAGGTCCCGCCGGGCTCGCCCAGGGGGCAAGGGACGGAGCAGGTACTCCTCTGTGCTCTGGGCACTGATGGCAGTCGGTTCTTTTCCCCTTTCAGCGTGTCCCTCTCTTCTTGGAGGGGAGCCCATGGCTTGGGTTCTGGAAAGCGAGGAACGGTGGGGGGGGTGGCTCAGTCATCCTCATCCTCGTCTTCGTCCTCGGGGTCTTTGTTGGGGGTGCACCTCTGGAAGCACTGCACCACGGTGGCCAGAAAGAAGCTGGAGATGATGGCAGCGATGGACACGGCCACGCCGGAGAAGATGATGATGAAGAGGTCTGTGAGCGAGAGGCTGAACCTGCACTCGCTGAAGCTGGCCTCCGACAGCTCGTGCAGGAACACCCTCCTGTTCTCCATGGGCAGGGAGCACTGGATTTCGTCAAGGCCTGTGAAAAGGCAGGCAGAGCGAGAGGGAGGGTTAGGTGGCAGCACAGGATTGCCTAAAAGTTGGCAAGGCAAGTGCTTACACAGAGCAAAGCAGGAACAGCTCCTAGAAAGAAAAGGGGAAAAAAGTTGATTTGAATGGAATTTAAGCTATTTAAAAAGCCTCAGATTCATCACCACGGGAGAAATCAGAATGTGTTGCTCTCCCTTGACACACTTTAAGGCGCGGTACTCTCTGATTTTGAATAGCTCAGGGTGGTGACGGAAGAGGAGCATAATCTTTTTTGGGTTTGGCACCTGGGCAGACTTAATCCAGGCCTGGGTAGTACCCAGCCTTGGGGGGGGGGGATGGAGGGGGGACAGATGCAGTGGGTTGGGGGCAGTGCCAACCAACGGAAGTGCCCTCCAGTTGGTCCCGCCCCTTCCTAAGCTGGATGCCGTCCTCCTCCTCATTGCCAGGGGGCCAGCACAGCCTTGTAGAAACTCCACTACCGTAGAAGTGTCTTTGCTCCACAGGAGTGGGGAAAATAAGGCTGTGTCTGAAGCTGGCCTTCAAACAGTACTTACTGAAGCTCGTGTGAAGCTCCCATGGGCTTCAGAATCACCCGAAGACGGTATTAAAATGCAGATTCCCAGGAACCACCCCTGGAGACTCTGATTCAGCAGGTTGGGGGGGACCCCAAACTCTGCATTTTGAAAAAGCATTTTTAATAACCAGGTGATTCTGATGCTGCTGTGCCAGGACGCACACTTGAGAAGCATTATCTTCTGGTTGTCTGAGGGTTGAGAGCTCCTGGAACACTCATCCCCGCTATGATCAGAGGTGCCCTTGTAAACTCTGCTTTATATATTGGAGTTCTCTTCAAGATTTCACTGGAAGAGTGTTTGGCTAATTTAAAAAGAAGTTTCAAACCCTCTTGTCTAGAGAAATATCCCATCTGAGTACATGCTGAGAAAGTGCTTTATAACAACAATAAATGCTATCCAGAACTTACCACGGGCCAGGCACTGTTCCGAGCACTTCACACATAATATTCATTTAATCCTCATAACAACTCCATGAGGTAAGTCCTCATATCATCCCCATTTTACAGATGAGGAAACACGCTCAAAGAGGTAAAGTAGCTTGCCCAAAGCTGCATAGCTAGTAAATGGCTGAGCCTGGACTCCAACTGCAGCAATCTGGCTCCAGAGACCTGGCCTGTAGCCACTGCGCCTCCAAAAGGAAGAGAAAGGGGCTGTGAGGCTGGGAGGAAAGCCAGGAAGAGAGGAGCCAGGGGCACAGCAAGCTGACACTGTCTTCCTGTGGCTGCCACCAACCAGAGTGGTGGCAGTGACAGAAGCTGTCAGTCACCCGGGCTGGTGGTGAGGGACACGTTCCTAGTGTAATGGGCTTATAACATTTTAGAGACCTGACGATTGCTCCCTTATCAGAAAGCTGTTCCTCTGGGCTGCCCCATCTGCCATCAAGTGAAGGAGGGGGGCGGCTACGAGAACTGCAGGCGGTGAATTCTACACCCTCCGTTTAGGTAATAAGCCCACAGGAAGACTTGCCTGAGGCATGAGAAACTGAGCAACCTGAGGACGGCTCTCCAGACACTCATTTATTCATTCAACACACATTTATGGAGTACTTAGCCTGGGCCAAGGGACTGGTGATAAGCAAAGCAAAAGCACCCACCCTCAGAGAGGGTAAATTCCAGTGGGAGAGACAGACCCTCATTTGCATAGTCGAGAGGTGTTTATGGAGCATCTACTGTCCATGAGGCCCTGGGATACAGCGTGAACAAAACAAGGCCTTGCACCAATGCAGCTTATGTTTTAGACAATAAATGAGTGGATCGAGAAGTACGTAAAATGTTTAAGATGAAACATCAGGGTGAAAACGACACAGGGTGTCTGGCGTGGTCAGGGGGTGTCGTTTTAGCTCAGATCTAAAGGCTGAGATGGAAGCAGCCATAGAAGAGCAGTCCAGGCAGAGAAGACAGAAACCTGACCGAGAGCTCAGCATTCGGGGAACACGGTGTAGCCAGGAAGGGAGTGTGAGCAAAGGGGAACTTAGGATGAGCTGAGGTGGGAGGGACAGGCATGTGTGGAGATGCAACCCCTGACAGCCGGGGTCTCCAAATGGATACTACGAACAGAGTCCCCACCTCCACCACCAACCCTGTTACGGCCTGAACTGTGTCCCCCACTGCCCCCCAAATCCGTACTTTGAAGCCCTAGCCTCCAATGTGACTATATTTGAAGACAGGTTCTTTAGGGAGGTAATTAAGGTTAAATGGGGTCATAAGGGTGGGACCCTGATCTGACAGGACTTGTGTCCTTATAAGAAGAGGAAGAGACACCAGAGATCTTTCCTTGTCTGCACGTGCACAGAGGAAAGGCCATGTGAGGACACAGTGAGAAGATGGCCATCTGCAAGCCAGGAAGAGAGCTCTCATCAGACACCAACCCTGCTGGCACCTTGATCTTGGACTTCCAGCCTGCAGAACTGTGAGAAAATAAATGTCTGTTGTTTAAGCCAGCCAGTCTGTGGTATTTTTTTGTGGCAGCCTGAGCAGACTAATACAAACCCTCATTGGACATGAACAAGATATAGACTTGTGTTAGTGTTAAACCATGAAAGACTGTTTGTTACCAAGCATAATCTACACACCCTGACTGATACACAATATGAACTAGATACAAAATCAAGTTACTGTTATGATTTTACAAACTAAACTTCAGACATAAGAGAACACATGATATTAAAATGCATAAAGAGCTCAGATCTGTTTCTGATCTGGAAGAAGAGAGGAAAACAAAACAGTAGTAAATAACACTCCTATTGCACTTACTATGTGCCAACACTGTTCGTATTAACTCTAATTCTCACAACAACCTTCTGAGGCAGGTACTACTATTTTGCCCATTTGTGGATGAGAAATTTGAAGCACAGAGAGTTCATGTAGCTTTGCCTTCAGCAACACAGCTTCACAGAGATGTGAAGACACCATTTTGACATTAAGCTCAACAGCCTTCAATCTCTGCTTACCTTTGGCTTCCTTCCAACTCTCAGGAAAACCTTCAATTGCTTTCTTTTTTAGTGCTTTCAGATTTCAAAAAGCTGCCCCTCAACCCATCTCCAGAACTATTTAAAAGCCAGGACGATTTCTTCACACGTCACTAATTACTGGCTTCTGTCCTGCAAAGAGCAGTCCTGCTAATTAGGTTTCTGTGCATCCCTGCCACCACTCTTTGGGTCTTTATTTGTGTATCTTTCCTTCTCCAGCTCGGAAACAGAAGCTTCCTCCTTCCTTCTGTCCTGGCCCATCTTTTATATAGTCTACAGCCAACCCACTGATCCTCTCCTCCCCATGGGAACTGTTGCCTAGCAACCAGATTCACCTTCCCTCCTGTCCATGAATTAGTACCTACTTTATATATCCAAGGAATTAGCTCGCCCAGTGCTCTGCAGGTTACTCTAGTTTCCACTTGACGACAGCTTTTGACTGTTTCTTCTTCTTGAAGAAGCCAAACTTTTGTTTACTTCTTCTGAGCCTTTTAAATGCATTTGAAGAGAACAGGAGAGCTTTAAGACAGACTTATAGTCGGATTCTCTTGCAGATACTGTTTTCTTCAATGGAAAAGTGGAAAAATCAATTGACCTGCCTTCCCTTAACATCCTCCCCTCTACCAGCCAAAGATGTTATGAAAATAAACAACACAGTCACCAGTGGACTACGGGAAGAACAGACAGTTTCTAATTCCAACATAATATTTGCAATCTTCAAACCCATAAGAGGTCATTATTACCCAGAGAAACTTTCTAGAAGTCCTTTTCTTCAATGAGCTACATTGACTGGAAACAACCACAATAAAACAACACAAGCCCACAGAGCCTGCCGTTTAAAACCAACCTCTGCTGGCCAACACTCCTCGTGTCAATTCTGATTTCTACAATGTTCTTTGTGCCTTGAGATTAGGCTTGGCGTTTTTACAAAGCGACGCTTTTAGAAAATGTCATCTCACGTTTCTCTGTGGCTAGAGGAAATGGGCTTTCTTGAAAACCACCGCACACAAGCCCACCGGGGGTGGGAGACTCGGGAACCACGCTTGATGGAGCTATCACGATAAGACACACTAACTTAATGGGTTTTTGTCGCTCACGAAGGACAGAGAAATAAGAAGAGGCAGACAAAGAGAGTCGGCCAGGCAGAGGGGGCCCAGCAGAGGGGCCAGGACGCCGCTGCCAGCGCCCTAAAGACACACTCAAGGCTGACTGCAGGACTCTGGAGTTGGGGTACTCTGACTTTGAGGTCCCCGCTTCTCGCCTGCAGGATCTTGCTTTAGACCAGGTTTCTCAACTTCGGCACTATTAACATTTGGGGTCAGATAACTGCTTGATGTGGGGGCTGTCCTGTGCACTGCCGGCTGTTTATGAGCATCCCTGTCTCTACCCACGAGAGGCGGGTAGCACCTCTACCCAGTGTGACAATCAAGCATGTCTCCAGACAGAGCCACATGTCCCAGGAGGAGGGGGTCGTGGAAGCAGACAGATTCCCCCTGGTCTGGACTGCTGCTTTAGACTGCAATGCTCAGCTAAATAAGTACCCTCCAAGGCAGGGCCACTCTTAGTTTCTAAACAGACATTTAGTCGTGAAAGGGCTTTCTTTGATTCATGCATTAAATAAAATGGTGAGCCTTTATGCTAGAGACAAAAGAAAAGAGAGAGAGAGAGAGAAAAAGAAGGAAGAAAGAGAAAAAGGGAGAGAGAGAAAGATGCTGTCCTGGCCTCCAGGAACTTAGGTCCAATAGGAGGGCCATCAGGACACGGACACAAATAATGATATTTCAAGAGAGAAAGTGAGAAGTCGCATGAGAGAGGGCCAGGGAAAGCCCAGGGGAGCTGAGAGGAGAGAGCCGAGACCCTGGGGGGAGACCCGAGGGGGCGGAGGAAGGATGGGCACACGGAGGAGAGCAGGGGGGTGCCTATGACGTCCCCACTTGACTTTGGAATGTTCTCCCTCCCTTCCTGACCCCCATCTCCCCAGCTGTCTGAGTTAAGAATAGCGAATGAAAGCCAATACTTACACAGCACCTTGTGTGTGCCAGGCGGGCGCTGCTCTTAGCTTCACGCACGTTAGCCTGCTTAATCCTCATGCCAACCTAGTGAGGAGCCTGCTACAATTATCCCCATTTTATAGAGGATCAAACTGAGGCACAGAGACGTCAAATGACTTGCCCAAGGCTGCACAGCCAGGAAACGACAGAGCTGAGACTGACCCCAGTCACTACACTGTCTTATCCACCCTCCCAGACAGAGAGACCCCAGGCTCCCCTGGCCCTGCCCCTGCCCAGCGCCTCAGAACAAGTTCCCTCCAGGCAGAGTGTCTTTTAAAGAGATGCCCCAGAACCCTCCAGCCACCCTCCCGGTCCCCAGGCCCCGACCTGGACAGACTGGAAAGGCCAAGCTGCCAGCACAGCCTCTGGACGCCCCTGTCAGGAGAAGGGCTCTGTGGAGGCCCTGAAATGCAGATGAGGAGGGACGCCCTCCACGAGTAGCTGGAGAATCCTCGCCAGGAATTGAGAATCTGGATTAAGAGATTGAAAATGGCAGCCAGGTGCCACATCAGGCTGCAATTTGTTTTTGTTTGTGAATGCGACGGTGGTGGTTTTTTATTTAAGAATCTGAAAGACATTTAAACCAGGAGATAAGGCAACACTGTCACACGGAGAGAATCGTCAGGCTGCCACCATGACACAGGACACAGGCCGAGGGCCTGCTCACTCATCCATGCCACCTGGCTGGCCCCTGTGCTAGCATTTGAGGCCGCATCCCCCTGGGGCAGGGAGCTTCGGCCTGTGCCGTGTCCCAGAGGCAGCCGAGGAGTGAAAGGCATGGACAGAAGTTGAGGAGATGACCATCCCCCCGTGACTAAGATCTCTCAGGAGCCTGGACTCTAGAATGTCCTCAGGCTTTAGAATTTTACACAATGGTAAAAAATAAATAGAGGACACTGACACAGGACTGCAGTTTATAATTCTGTCTAGACAGGATATTAAACACACACACCCCATCATCATTTTATAAAAGAGAGAACGTTTGTACACCACTAAAGTTGAGAAGGGCAGGATATCATTAAATAGCCGTAAATACGTTTGGCCTTAAGAAAAACTTACCACAATGCGCTCACTGCTCTCATTTAGGAAGGGCCTGTGAGCGCCCGGGGAAACGAGCCCTGACCCAGGCCGCATTTGGGAAGTACCATCCATAGTCCGTCCCCTCCATCCCACCTGGGTCAAGTGCCTGGGGCTTGCTTCCTTATCCTTCAAGACTAGAGGTCTGCAAACTACAGCTCCAGGGCCGAATCCCCCTTTCTTCCCATCCCACATGTTCATGTAAATAGTCTTACTGGAACACAGCCAGGCCCATTGGTTACCCCATTATCTAGGGTTGCTTTTGTGCAACAATGGCAGGTTTGAGTAGTTGCAAGAGATTATATGACGCACAAGGACTAAAATATTTACTATCTGGCCCTTTACAGGAAGTATGCCAATCCCTGCTCAAAACTCAACCCAGGAAACGCCTCCTCTGGGAAGCCTGCCCTGAATGCTTCCTGTGTTTTCCCTGCCCCTGAGTTGAGCCTCTCCTTCCTGTCCACCCCCCGACAGCTCCTCCAGCAAGGTCATCTCTTCCACAGGGGGACCTGTGTCTCCCACGTCCGCACCCACAGCTCCCAGCTCAGGGCCTGGCACACACAACACAAACGTCACGAAAACCGAGAAAATCCAAACAAGTCAGAAATGTCTAGGTGAGAAGGCTCCTGGAGTGTGGTTCTGGCCAGGCTCCTGAAGGTGGGCTGTGGGTCTGTAAGCAAGGACTTGTTTGTCAAAAAGCCAATCAGAAACCACTCCCTTGTCTGTGATGAGGCCACGGGGGCTACTACCCAAACATGCAATTTGTTTTGTAGACAAAACCTTTCAAATCCGGGGTCTGAAAACATGACTACAATAGGTTCTTAGTGGCAAAAATGTTGGGACCTGTCGGTTTTTGTTTCTCTACTTTCCTCAATGAAGTGCGTCCAAGACGTGAAGAACTCGTTATTTATTACAGATGATTTCTGAAATAATAACAGTAGTAGCTGGTGGGTTCAATATACGGTTCCTGCCCTGAGTCTAGAACTGAATGAATGAGAGACATGGGATTCAGAGAAAGGAGATTAGAATGTCAGCTTCATTACTGGTAAAATTCCAGCCCCAAAACTGTCTTCCTGCTTCTACCCTACAGACTGCCCCTATCTGCCTTCAGCAGTCAGAATGAGTCTTTTACAGAGAAGCTTACATCCCATCATTCCTCTGCTCAACACCCCTTCCCCACAAGGCTCTTCATTTTTCTCAAAGTGAAACCCACAGTCCTTACCACCGTCCCCCAAAACCCTTCCCCTCCACTTTGCTTGCTTCCGCAAACACCCCGAGCACAGGGCCTTTGCACCTGTTCCCTCTGCCTGGCTCATTTCTTCACTTTCTTAAGGTCTCTGCTCAGATGTCACTTTACCCGAGAGGCCTTCCTGCCCTGATTCTGAGCAGCCACTCTCCCCACCTTACTATCATTTTCCAGCCCCCCCACCCCCGCACCTGGTTTTATTCTTCTCTATAACACTCATCACCACCTGACCCCGATTATGCGTGTATTTATCTGTTTATTTCCTGCTTCCCTGCCCCTCCCCACTCAAATATGAGGTCAGGCTTTCTGTTTTATTCCCTGTTATATTTCCAGTACCTACAACTTTCAAACAATATTTTTGAATAAATATTAGCAAATCAGCTAACCCCCCTCATAGGTCTACCACGGGCCGGGTATCCTTCTGGGTATTGCCTACACTCCTTGAAGCCACAGAACAAACTCTAGCTGGTACTATGATGACCCTGGTTTGCAGATAAGGAAACTGAATGGTTAGGTTACTCGCTTAAGGTTATCCAGCCAAGAAATGATGGAGCCAGGATGTGGAATCAGGCAGTCTGTCTCCAGAGCCTGTGCTGCTAGCCATCACCCTCCCCTGTTGCCTTAAAAATGCTCGCGCAAGTTATTGTGGGGGATACGAGCACCCAGTGGGTCCTACAATTACACCAAAGCTGCAGAGTAAACATCTAAACCTGGTTTGGAACCCATGCCGCCTCCAATGATGGCCTAGCCCAAAGTGCTCAGTGGAAAGAGCACAGAAGGTCATTCTCCAGGGTTAGGGTGTTATATTAGTTTCCTAGGGCTGCCGTAACAAATGACCACAAACTGGGTGGCTTAAAACAAATGTATTCTCTCGCAGTTCTAGAGGCCAGAAGTCTGAAATTAAAGTGCCAGCAGGGCCAGGCTCCTTCTCAAGGTTCTAGGGGAGACGGCTTCTTGGCCTCTTCCAGCTTCTAGTGGCTCCTGGCATTCCTTGGCTGGTGGCAGCATCGCTCCGTCTCTGCCGCTGTCTTCACATGGCCTTCTGCTCTATATCTCTTTCAAATCTCCTTCTGTCTTTCTCTTATCAGGACACCTGGCATTTTGGATTTAGGGCCCATCCTGAATCCATGATGATCTCATCTCGAAATCCTTAACTTAATTACACCTGCAAAGACTCTTTTTCCAAATAAGGTCACACTCACAGGTTCCAGGGGTTAGGACTCGGATGTATCCTTTTGGGGGATGCAATTCAGCCCACTACAGGTGTCTTACGTGTGACAGTCAATTGCTGCCCTTTGGCTTCTCCCCTTCCATGTCTCTGTATTGGGAGGCTTCTCCCAGATCTCTTTTTGGGCAATCACCTCTCACCCCTTGGGTATGTCTATCTTGGTGCAACTTTCTTAAAATGCACAGCCCTTCTCTGGCTGGGGGGTCAGCATGTAACCCGCACTGGGCCAGTCTCTCTCCCAGTACCCTGGATCTTGAGTAGACTGACCAAAAAGAAGGCTGGAGCCCACTCAGGACAGCAGCCCCGCCCTGGACCCATCTCCCCATCGATTGGTTTCTGCTTTCTAGACTCCCAGAGCTGCCTCATTCTTTTCTGAGCCCCTCCCTGCCCCCCGCCAGGCTTCTCTTCAATCCTGTGAATTTCTTGACATCTCTGCAATAAGTCTCTTCCTTGCTTACAGTAGCCAGGGTTAGCTTCTGTTGTTTACACTCAAGAGGCCCAACTAACCAATGGATTATAGGAAAACAGTTCAAGGCAGACACTTGTCTGCCTCTGTCCCACAGCCACAAATCATCTCCTTCTGCCCAGCTGTCCTACAAAACCACGTGCTCGTCGGTTCCAGGGTCTCATGAGAGTGGAGATGATCCAGTGCAGCTCCTCTCCCCTCCCAGGGAGACAACTCAGTGAACAGGCACAACTCATAGGAAGCTGAGTTCCCACCTTTTCTCCTGTTCTGGGTCTTCCTCCTACCCATATTTACCCTCCACCAAAACAAAGTGGGTTCCAGCTCATTCTGGCCTAGGCAGAACGGGCCCACTGCTCCTTCCTTTTATAACATCTCTTCCTTCTCCATCAGGGCACACTGAGAAGAGACAGGCCACCTTCCTTGTGCAGCGTGGCTCAGCTCCCTGCCCGCTGCCACCCCTCCAGGCTCCCTCCCCTTGACTGATGACTTCTCCCCAGCAGCTGACACCTGAGCTGGAGAGGCGAAGAGCTGCCATTCTCCCAAAATAGGCGGTGACACAGCCGATGGTAGATTGAGATTAATCTCTCGTCCCTGGCCAGCAAACACGCCTGCAGCCAGAGCATCTCTTGGGGCCTTTCCCCTGATCTGGCCTCCCAGGAACTGCCCAACCCAGATCAATGACAGGCTCTGCTAAGCGCTCTTTGTCATCAAAAATATACTTTTGTTTACCTAATTCCAATTATTATACAAAGCCTGTGTACACACTGAAACAATAGAAATAAACAAAAAGAAAGAGGATAGAAGAACCCATAAATATATGTTGGCTTATACCTTTCTAGATTTTTCCGTGTGTATGTGTACATAAATCCTCCAAATAGAAACATATTCCGCCACTCTGGTGGATAACCATACTGGGAACATTTTTCCATTCAATCCAACACCACTTGTAATGGCTACAGGATATTTTATTGTGTAAATGAGCAGCAATTTACCTGTCCAATCCCAGGACATTTCCAGTTTTTTTTCTTACTAGAAGCAAAGCTGCTATGAGCATCCGTGTACATGTTCTTAATTATTTCCCGAAGACACAGTCCCGCCAGTTGAAGATTGTGTGAGACTCCTGGAACTCGTGCCAAAGATGGATTTTGTCATTTTTCAGCTTTGCCAATCTGAGAAGCCATCAGAGAGCATATTGCCGATTTAATGTGCATTTCTCTGATTTCCAGTAGAGCTAAGTGTTGTATGGTGCGTTCACTGGCCATTTGGAGTTATTCTTCTGTGAACTGCTTGCCCAAGACCTGTGCAAAGAGCTTTGCCAGTCTTATCAAGGTGTGAGAAGGCCCTAATGACAAGGAGCACTGGGGAGAGAGGGTGGCTGATCCACTCCACCCACCCACTGCTGGACCTACAACTCCCAGGGAAGGGGGGCTCCCCGGCCCACGCTCTGCAGGAAGGACCAACACGAAGGTTCTCCAGGGACCACTGGGCATTGGTCCCGCTGCACCTGGCCAGAGCTCAGCACTCCCATCACTCGCCTCTTCTGCTCACTGGAGTAAGAGGGCTCAGCTTGGGCCGGTGGCACATCCTGCCAGGTCCTGCCTGCCAGCATCCCGGAACGCCACACCCATGCCTGCCAGCATCCCGGAACTCCACACCCAAAGGACCAGGAAACAGACTAGCTTTCTGTTCTTTCACACGCACAGCCAGAGTTGCAGCCAGGGCCTCCTGATTTCACAGCCCGTAGAAGATTAGATCCGAAGGTCCCTTTGACATCTGTTAGTCACCCTCCCCGTCACCTCTCCCCTTTATTTTACAGATGAGAGGCCCCAAGACGTGAGACAGCTCGTCTAAGGTGGCGTGGAGTCTGGATGGAACTCAGGTCTCTGGACTCCTGGTTTAGTGCTCTCTCCGGGCACCAGGTTCTTAGTGCACTACAGCACCTGGAGAAGATGTGGGTACCATGGCCACTGCTGCAGCTGCTTGGTGCTGCAAAGGAAGACCACACGAGGGGCATCCGAGGGGACATCCGAGACGGCACTGCAGGGCTTGCCCCTGCTCCTGGGGGGCAGGGTGCTGGGGAACACCAGCTCCCACTTCTTACACTGACCTTTGTTCCGCACCATCACTGTCTTTAAACATCGACCGCCGCAGAGGGGAAGATGCCCAACTGTCCTCCCGTCTCAGCTGGCAGACGCTTCTGATTAAGCTCAGCTGATTTCTACCAGGGGAAGATGCCTCAGAGCATCAGGTCAAGGGCTCCTGCTTGGTCCTGGCCCACAGATCGTGTCCAGTAGAAGGGGCAGCACAGAAGAGTGGGTCCTGCACCAGGGTTGTGACTTGTGTCTGCTCTCCCACACTCCAGCCTGGCTCCCACCCCTGAACCTCACGACACCGACATCAGTCACACACACAAGCATGGAAAATTGACTGACCCACAGTGCGGTCCTCCCAACCCGTCCTCCCTCTGGTAAGAAATGAGCAGAGACAATCACTGAGGGATGAAAATTTAATTCTCTGGGAGGCATGCATGCATTTCCAGTAACACCACCACCATCACCATCACTGCCATCATCTCAACCATCACCGCCATTGCTACTTCCACCACCTCCCCCATGTCTGCCACCTCCACCATGATGTCCACCTCTCCCACATCCACCATCTCCACCATGATGTCCACCTCTCCCGTGTCCACCACCTCCACCATGAGGTCCACCTCCCCCGTGTCCACCACCTCTACCATGATGTCCACCTCCCCCATGTCCACCATCTCCACCATGAGGTCCACCTCTCCCATGTCCACCATCTCCACCATGATGTCTACTTCCCCCACGTCCACCACCTCCACCATGAGGTCCACCTCCCCCATGTCCACCATCTCCACCATGATGTCCACCAACTCTACCATGATGTCCACTTCCCCCGTGTCCACCATCTCCACCATGATGTCCACCACCTCTACCATGATGTCCACCTCCCCCATGTCCACCATCTCCACCATGATGTCCCCCTCCTCCATCTCCCCCACCCCCCCCATGACGTCCACCACCTCTACCATGATCTCCACCTCCCCCGTGTCCACCATCTCCACCATGATGTCCACCACCTCTACCATGATGTCCACCTCCCCCGTGTCCACCACCTCTACCATGATGTCCACCTCCCCCGTGTCCACCATCTCCACCATGATGTCCACCATCTCCACCATGATGTCCACCATCTCTACCATGATGTCCACCTCCCCTGTGTCCACCATCTCCACCATGATGTCCACCACCTCTACCATGATGTCCACCTCCCCCATGTCCACCATCTCCACCATGATGTCCACCTCCTCCATGTCCACCATCTCCACCATGACGTCCACCACCTCTACCATGATGTCCACCTCCCCCGTGTCCACCATCTCCACCATGATGTCCACCACCTCTACCATGATGTCCACCTCCCCCGTGTCCACCACCTCTACCATGATGTCCACCTCCCCCGTGTCCACCATCTCCACCATGATGTCCACCATCTCCACCATGATGTCCACCATCTCTACCATGATGTCCACCTCCCCTGTGTCCACCACCTCTACCATGATGTCCACCTCCTCCATGTCCACCACCTCTACCATAATGCCCAACTCCCCCATTTCTGCCACCACCACTGCTGCCACCTCAATCATCAATAACAGACATTTGCTGAGTTGGGCCCTGGGTCGAGGACTGGGGATACCAACCTGTGTCTAGTTATAATTGATGATCTGGTAAGAGAGAACCTTCTGGCAAGGCCCACGTGAGGAAGTCTAAGACTGGCTCTGTGAGTGTGGTACCCTCCCACCACTCATGGTGATCAATGCTCCATGCTGCCTTGGAGTGCTCAGAAACACCCACTGTGGTTCTCTCCCTGGACCTGCCCTTCTGAGCACCCATTGTCCCAAGTTAATCTCTAATGGTGGGCTCGCTGGCCAGCAGGAAGAAGCCATATGCTGAGTGTCTTGGGGGTGACGAGGGGCGTGTGTGTTAAGTGGCCACCTCTAATTACACTGCTGAGAGGACATTCTACGGGGAATATTGAAACTCCTACTATTTACCAGGAACTATGACAAGTACTTCAGCATTACCATGTCATTTAATCCTCTTTCTCAATAGCCCCTTAGAGCAGTGGTTCTCAACTGGGCGTGATTTTGCCCTGCAGTGGGCATTTGGCGATATCTGGAGATATTTCTGGTTGTCACAGCTGGGAGGGGTGCCACTGGCACCTAGTGGGAGGAAGATAGGGGTGCTGCTCGACATCCTACTGTGCACAGCACGGCCCCCAAGGCAAAGAACTGACTGGCTCATAATGTCAATAGTGTCAAGTCTGAGATGCCCTGCTTTGGGTATTTTTTTCCTAGTCTCCCCTTTTTTTTTTGTGAGGAAGATTGGCCCTGAGCTAACATCTGTTGCCAATCCTCCTCTATTTTATATGTGGGACACTGCCACAGCATGGTTCGATGAGCAGTGTGGTGTAGATCCGTGCCTGGGATCCGAACCCACGAACCCCCGGCCACTGAAGCACAGCCCGTGAACTCAACCAGTATGACATCGGGCTGGCCCCTCTAATCCCATTTTTAAAAAAATGTTTAATTGCGGTAGAATAAAATAACATAAAATTTACCATCTTAACCATTTATTAATGTGCAGTTCAGTGGCATTAAGTACATTCACATTGCTGTGCACCCATCACCACCATCCATCTCCAGAACTCTTTTCATCCTACAAAACTGAAACTCTGTCCCCATTAAATACTAACTCCCCATTCCTCCCACCCACCAGCCCCCGGCAACCACCATTGTACTTTCTGTCTCTATGAATTTGACTACTCAAAGGTGCCTCAGAGAAGTGGAATCATACAGAATTTGTCCTTTTGTGACTGGTTTATTTCACTTAGCATAATGTCCTCAAGGTTCATCCATGTTGTAGCACATATCAGAATCCCCTTCCTTTTAAGGCTGAATAATATCCCATTGTATGAATGGACCACATCTTGTTTATCCATTCATCCATCACTGGACACTTGAATTGCTTCCACCTTTTGGCTGTTGTGAATAACGCTGCTATGAACATGAGTGTATGGAGGTGGGGTATTTTTTAGAGGCAGAGACCAAGGCTCAGAGAAGCTGGGCAACTGGCCCAGGGTCACACCACTCATCTGTGAGGGTCTGGATGTAAAGGCAGGCCCGCTGTCACAGAAGCCCACCCTCTCTCCATGACTCCGCAGTGCCCTCAGTGTTGACCGGTCATTTGTGGAACTTCACATGGCCTCTCCTCGGTGGACAATTTCATCCCAGCCATGAACCTGGACTGTGTGTGTCCCCACTCCTTTGTCTCTGCTCAACGGTGCCACCTTCCCTCTCTCCTCGGGACCCCATCCGTCCTCCCCTCTCACTATGTGAGGCCCGCCTCTCTCCAGAGTTCCCTGGTGGCCTCCCCCATCTGTGCTGCTTGTGACAATCACTCCAGGACATCTCCCTGTGAGTGCTGCCTTCCCCCTCTGCCCATAAAGTTCTCTCTATGCCCCAAACAGCTCCCAAATAATTGACCAACAAAGCAATTCTGATTTTCCCGGGAAGTCAGGGACCAGGGTGGTTGTTTGTGATATTTATGCTTCTTCGGGCAGGAGGTGCCCAGGGTAAACCCAGGATCCTGGCAGCAGACACCTTCACCTTGCAGTTTTCAGTGGGTCCCGGCACCATGGCAACTGCCATCACTGGGCTCAGAGTTGTGGGTTGTTGGGCAGTGACCCCAGGGTGAGGCGTTGCGGGGAGTCGTGGGCGGGGGGGGTGGGTGTCATGAGAAATGACCTGTGCAGCTGGAGAAGACCTCTCCTTTATCTGGCCCTCTACTTTCACAGGTGGGGAGACAGGCCCAGGGAAGTGAAGTTACTTCCCTGTGGTAGACAGAATGATGCCCCCAAGACGTCCATGTCCTAAGCCCCAGAACCTGTGAGTATGTTACCTTATATGGCAAAAGGGACTTTGAAGGTGTGATTAAGTTAAGGGTCTTGAGACGGGGAGATTATCCTGGTGGGCCCAGTGTTGTCACAAGGGTCCTTATAAGAGGGAGGCAGGAGGGTCAGAGTCAGAGAGGAGATGTGACGATGGAAACGGAGGGCAGAGTGACGCGGGGCCATGAGCCAAGGAATGCAGGCAGCCTCCGGAAGCTGGAAAAGGCCAAAGGAACAAAGTCATCGCATCTTGATTATAGCCCACTTTGGACTTCTGGCCTCCAGAACCGTAAGACAGTAGATTGTGTCATTTTAAGCCACTAATTTTGTGGTAATTTGTTATGGCAGCAACAGGAAACTAACACATCCCTTAAGATCATACGGTGAGTTGATGGCAGAGCCGAGCCTGGGAGCCAGGGGTCCCCCCTCTCAGTCCTAAGCACCTGCACTGATACCACGTTGAGACACACCTGCGGCAAAGTGCAAGCCTCTGGAATTGTGTCCTCGGGGTGGTGACACACGTGTTGATTTACAGCCGGCATTTGTTACAGGATTTCTGTGTGCCAGGCTCTCTGCTGAGCACGCTACAGGGGTTATCTCTTTGACCCTCACGATAGACATAAAAATATTATTGTTGATATTTTACACATGAGAAAACTGAAGCACAGAGAGGTTAAGCAATCTGCCCAGGCTCACACAGCTGGTAAGTAAAGGAGCAGGGTTCAAACCACGGTGGCTCTAAATCCAAAGCCCATGCTCTCAGCCACTGTGCTACATCTCCCTCTGGTGAATGCCTTGAAATATGAAGGAATAGCACTGGCCCAGGAATCAGGGCCTTGGCTGTTGTCTTGGCTTTTCATTAGTTTGCTGTGTGGCTTTGGACAAGTCACTCAGTCTCTCTGAGCAGTGGTTTCCTATCTGAAAATGAAGAAGGGCAAGACTAGATAATCCTATAATCTAAGCTTTTATGCGTCTTCTAGAATGTTCACTCCAAGAGGGCAGAGGCTTTGTCAGGTTCATCACTACGTCCTTGGCACCTGGAGTTGAATTTGCTTTCACAGTGTTCAGTCTGCTCTGGTTTCCACTAAGATGTTCAAGTCATCTTTGGTTTACACCCCTCCAAGGCCAGGTTCTGACTCGGGGAAGCTCACTGACGAAGTCTGGTTCTGAGCCTAAAGCAGGGGCTCTGGACCCAAGAGGGTGGGCTTGCAGCTAAGGGACCCTAGTTCCTGATACGAGATGTGAGAAGCTGTGCAATGGTTAGCGACAAAGATCCTGCAGCCAGTCTCTCCAGAGCATGGAGCATGACAAACATTCACAGATGAATGAATGAAAGAGTCTGGTGGCATAAACAGTGGGACTTCCTGATGTGTCTGGAAGCGCAGGTTACACGGGCTCATGGGGAGAGCCACAGAAGGTCGGTATCCTGGCTGAAGGGAGCCGGACATGAACTGGACATACATGATACATTTTAGAAACCACTTCTGGTCGCCAGCAAGTGATCTGGTTTCCTACGATGACTCGGCGTGAGCACAGCAAGACCTGAGATGGGCAAGAGGCTCAGAGCTTTTTCTTTCTTTCTCGGCTGCCTGGCTTAAGAGCTTTGTCTACTGAGGTTCAGGAAGAAGCACGGGTGAGGCAGGACAGGGAGGGGAGGTGGAGCGATTGCTCCACCTAGGTAGGCACAGTCACCGGACTTCAGGTACGCTGGACCCTCCTTCAAGACACGCTTCCTTGGCCAGCAGAACCAGGACAAAATGAAGGGAACCCCGGAAAGTCAGACTCAGAGGACTGATGCACCACGGGCAGAACTCTCACCCAATACTTAACGCTCCCTTCAGCACCACTGACAAGTGGTCATGTGGTCTCTGCTTCAATGCCTCCAATGATGGCAACCTCACTACCTCCCTAGGCAGCCCATTTTCAGAGCCCTAATGGCTAGCTGCTCCTCCCTATAGTGCATCAAAATCAGTTTCCTTTGGGGCCAGCCCAGTGGCGCAGTGGTTAAGTGTGCATGCTCCACTTCGGCAGCCCGGGGTTTGCAGGTTCGGATCCTGGGCACACACCAACACACCGCTTGTCAAGCCGTGCTGTGGCGGCGTCCCATATAAAGTAGAGGAAGATGGGCACAGATGTTAGCTCAGGGACAGTCTTCCTCAGCAAAAAGAGGAGAATTGGCATGGATATTAGCTCAGAGCTGATCTTCCTCACAAAAGAAAAAAAAATCTCAAAAAAAAAAAAAAATCAGTTTCCTTTCAGTCCTAACCATGGATCTGTCTTCTGAGGCCAGAATAAGTCTCCTCTATTCAGTGACAGCCCCTCAGACATCTGGGGACAGGGCTATGTCCTTCTGAGTCTCTACTTTTGACAGTTAAACATCCATTTTCCTATATCAACATGGTCTTGCTCTCCAATTACAAAGAGTATCTGGCATTTTCTAATAGACAGGAAGCCCAGGTAACTGCTTATAAGTTGTGATTCAAAGAGGCCTGCGGGCCCCAACCTTCTCCCCAGACCTGCCCCATCCGAGTGTCACCATGTCTGAAATGCTCCACAGATGGGAGCCTCAGTGATGAGCAGGGGTCCCTTCCTTCTGCCTTTAAGGTATTTATTCCTGGTTAACCCTCAAGTCACTAACACTTTGAGAAGACTTAGTTTACCAAATTGGTTTCTCTAAGCAAGGGGGATGGTTCTGGAGGCCTCCTCCTCTCCACTCTTCTTCCTTCTGCCCTGTCTTAGCGTCCATCACTGAGTCATTCATTCACTCAGCAAATACCTATTGAGCACTTATTATAGGCCAGAGCAGTTCCAGCACTGGGGTTATAACAGTGAAAGAACAGACAAGTCCCCGCCCTTATGGCTACAATCTAGTGAGGGGAGACAGACAGACTATGAGTGAATCAGTAAATTGAATATTACGGCACCTGGTGACAGGCGCTATGAAGAAGAGGAGCAAGGAGGAGAGGGAAGGAGAGCTGGAGACAGCAGGTTGTAGGGTTCTGTGGGGCTGTGGGGGGAAGGCTCAGTGAGAAGGTGGCATGTGAGCAATGGGCTGAAAGGAGTGAGGGGGCAAGTCATGTGGACATTCAGGAGCAGGGCGTTCCAGGTAGAGGGAGCAAGTGCAAAGGCCCTGAGGTTGGAATGTGCCTGGTGTGTGTGAGGAGTAACAGAGAATCTGGGGTGCCTGGAGCCAAGTGAATGGAGGAGAGAGTGGTAAGAAATCAGGTCAAAAAGAAAGGAGAAGGAGGTCAGATCATGGGAGCCTTACAAGCCCCTGGAAGGACTGTGGCTTCTACTCTTAAAGATATGGGATTTACTGGCGAGTTCTGAGCAGAGGAAGGACATGACTTGACATCTGTCTGATAAGCAGGGAGGGGTCGCTGTTCCAGATGAAGCTCTCATAAGAGCAGAAAGGAGGAGCTGAACTTGCTCTCACAGGTGCTATTCTGGTCGCCACCAAGATGTCCAAGTCACCTTTGACTCCCTCCGAGTCAAGGATCTGAGTTGGGAAGACTCACTCACCAAGTTTGGTTCTGAGCCTAAAGCAGGGGCTATAGACCCAAGAGGGTGGGCTTGCAGTTGAGGGACCCTAGTTTCTGGAATGAGATTTGAGAAGCTGTACAACGGTTAGTGACAACGACCCTAGAGCCCGTCTCTCTGGGTCATTCCTCCCCTCTGCCACTTCTGGGCTGGTGTGACCTTGGCCAAGTTACACTGACCTGTCTGGGCCTTGGCCCTCTCAGCTGTGAGATGGGGAGATCCTCGCTGGCACTGACCTCTTCGGAAGACACTAACAGACCCAGAGCTACGCGTCCACGGCAGTAGCCACCAGCCACACGCTGAGAACTCGAGACGTCGCCAGTCTGGACTGAGATGTGCAGTAAGTGTAACACACACCCCAGAGTTTGCAGACTTCATATGAAAAAAAGAACGGAAAAATATCTCAGGAATGATTTTTCTATGGATTACCACTTGGAAGAAGAACATTCTGGCTATGCTGGATTAAGCAAAATATTAAAGTTCACTTCACCTGCTCATTTGATTTTTTTAAATGCGGCTACTGGAAAATTCGAAATTACATACGTGGCTCGCATTCTATTTCTGTTGGGCGAGCTGCCCTGGAGTGCTTAGCTCCGTGCCCGGAACACAGCAGAGACCCAACGCGTGAAGCCGGTGGGAGCAGCCTGCTGGGGGCAGGAAGCAGGGACAGCCCCCAACCAAACAGACCAGAGCCCCATCTGTACGTTCAGTGCTTATTTCTGCACACGCAAATGAAGTCAAGCAATTTGTTCTGACATCGTAAAGTGCAAGGGCCGGACGGCATTTTGGAGGCTCTCCAACTCACCCCCCGCCTCTGGCCAGGAGGGTGGTTATCAATGCCCCCTGGAGAAGGTTCCCGGGGCTGCTGTAACAAAGGACCACAGACTGGGGGCTTAAACAACAGAGATCTCGTCTCATAGTTCTGGAGTCGAGAGGTCCGAGATCGAGGCGTCGGCAGGGCTGGCCCCTTCTGAGGGCGGAGGGAGGGTCTGTGGTCTCTTTCCTAGCCTCTGGTGCTTTGCTGGCCATCTCAGGCATTCCCCGGCTTGTAGACGCACCACTCTGAACTCTGCCTCCATCTTCACGGGGCCTTCTCCCTGTGTGCGCATCTGGGTGTTCAAACTTCCCCTTTTGTTAAGGACATCAGTCATCCCGGATTAGGGCCCACCCTAATGGCCTCATCCTAACCAATTACATCTGCAGTGACTCTTGCATTAATTATGTTTTTTACTTTTTGTATTTATGATGCTTTGACATCTTGGGGCCTTGCGACCCAGGGAGGAACTGCCCTTCCCAGAGTTAGCTAGTCCCTAGAGGTAGGAAACACTTGCCTGAGTGCATACCTTTGATATGTGCACATCAACCAATCCCAGTCCATACCCCCACCCACCTCCTTGCAGTCCAGGACCCTAAATCACCCCAGGGCCAGGTATTGGACAACCAGGGACCACCCCTACAGACCAGAGCCTGCTGAAATGATTCAAATTGGCCAACCCTAAACCTGCCCAGTCTGCTCACCCTGCCTTGCCCGTTCCTTCCTGTGAAAACCACAATAAAGGCTGCTGCCTGCTCTTTCCCTTCACTCCTTCTGCCTCCCGACCATCCCTGGTGTTTCCCCGTGTGGCCTGGCATGGCCTCCAGGCCTCCTGTTTCTAGACATCTGTGAGTATGAACCCTCTTCCCTCATGACAGCCATTTCCAGGTCTGCATGTCTTACCACACTGATGAAAACAAATCCTGGTACATTTAAAACAACACTATTTCCAAATAAGGTCACATTCTGAGGTACTGGGGGTCAGGGCTTCTGCATATGAATTTGGGGGGGACACACTTCAACCCATAACAGCCCCCTTCCATCATTCCTTGCTCAAGAATCTGCAGGAGCTTCTCCAGTCAGGTTCCCAGCAGGAAACCATGCCTTCCCCCCATAAAATGGGGTTATTTGAACTGAGTCTATCAAAGGGGCTATTTATAAAGTTGTGGGCTGGCCTTAGGGAGTCAATGAGGGATACAGGGCAGTACCCAGGGCTCTACAGCAGGGAGGAGTGGCCTCACCACCCCAGCCTGAAAGGACAGAGAAGAGGTAGTTATCTGAACCTGGAGAGGCAGCAAGACAGAGCTGTGGCCTAACAGCCACCATGGGACCCGCCGGGAGCTGCTAACAGTAGGTGTGTGTGCCTGTCTGTCTCTGTGTTGTACTAAAATAAAGTTACGGTGGCAGAAGAGACAAAATACTTGTCCATTGTGTCAACACAGGAAAGCACGCAGAAGCAAAAAGAAGAAATTAAAAACTATATGCCATTCTGTTGGCTATAATTAACAAGACAAGACATAACAGGTGTTGGAGAGGATGGAGAAAAGGGATTCCTCATACACTGCTGGTGGGAACGCAAACTGGTGCAGCCACTATGGAAAACAGTATGGAGCTTCCTCAAAACATTAAAAATAGAAATACCACACGACCCAGCTATCCCACTATTGGGTATTTATCCAAAGAACATGAAAACAATTCAAAGAGATTTATGCACCCCTATGTTCACTGCAGCATTATTCACAATATCCAAGATGTGAAATCAATCCAAGTGCCCATCAACACATGAATGGGTAAGGAAGATGTGTTATATATATACAGTGGAATACTACTCAGTCATAAAAAAGGCAAAATTGTGCCATTTGTGACAACATAGATGGACCTTGAGGGTATTATGCTAAGCAAAATAAGTCAGACATAGAAAGACAAATACTGCATGATTTCACTCATATGTGGAAGATAAACACATGGATAAAGAGAACAGATTAGTGGTTACCAGAGGAGAAGGGGGTGGGGGGAGGGTGAAAGGGGTAAAGGAGCACATTTGTATGGTGATGGATGAAAACTAGACTATTGGTGGCAAACACAATGCAGTCTATACAGAAACTGAAATGTAATAACATACATCTGAAATTTACACAGTGTTATAAGCCAATATGACCTCAATAAAATAATAATAATAAAAAAAACTATATGCCATTCTGGAAAAGGCCAAACTATAGAGACAGTAAAAAGACCAGTGTTTACCAGAGAGGGGGAGGGAGGGAGGTGAAAGGAAGGAACAGGTGGCATGCAGGACAGTCACAATCTTCTGTATGATACTGTGATCGTGGATACACAACATTATCCATTTGTCAAAACTCTTGGGATGTACATCACAAAGAGTTAATAATAATGTATCCATATTGGTTCATCAGTTGTAACAAATGGACCATACTAACACAAGATGTTAATAATAGGGGCCCCTGGGGTGGGGGGTGGGGTCCAGGGGCATTTGGGAACTCTGTACTGTCTGCTCAATTTTCCATAAACGTGAAACTGCTCTAAAAAGTAGAGTCTATTAATTATGAATAAAATAAAATAAAACTACCCTCATCCAGAGAAAATCACCTTTGGCACTTGGATGTCTGTCCTTCCTGTCATTTTTCTATGGGTCTCAGTTCTTTCTCCCCACCTCCCAGGCTCCCACATCTGCCTCCGACCTGCTCTCCCAGCCTCCCAGCTGCCCTGTACCGGTTGGGCATATTCTTCATCTCCTCACTACCTCCTCCCTTTGCTCCCACCCCACAAATGACCATTAAAGCCGTGGTCTTCCCATCATCAAGCAATTTCTGTGAGCTGGAACATCCACCCTCTCTCCTGTGTCCCATCAGGTGCGTATACAGCGTGCTGGCTGCCCGTCGCTGGTCTGTGGTTCTTGTCACGTGATTGCCGAGGGGGCCAACAGTCTATAAACCACTGTCTTGTAACGTTACTGGGCTAACAGCGGCCCTCCTCTTTCACAAACACTCCCCATTTTCTTCTAAAGCTCTTTTATATCAGTATTTCCCCGATCTTCCCGACAAACCTTGGGTGACAGACGAGAGAACCAAAGGCCACCTGCCCACGTCCAGGAGGTGGCAGCAGGGGTAGGACGTCCTGACCCTCAGCTCTAAGCTCCTGGCCCCTCGAGGTGACCGTGTGCAACTTTCATTTCTGATGTGGATGATCATTTGTGCTGGTTATGTTTAAAAACTGAGGTCATCTCATTGGTGTCTTGTGACAAAGCAATGCTATTCTTTCTAATAATAGGGGGAGGTCTTCTCTTCATATGAAGAGAGAGGAACATACTCCTGCACCTCTGGATTTGAAAGAGAGCTGTTGGGGTGGCGGGACCTGTGCCAAGGGAACCCACCCAGGAGACCTCCACTAGGACCTGGGGGTCAGGGGCTTCTGGACCTTCTCATCCCATGACCTGGAGGAGGCTGGCTCGGGAGGGCACAGAGTCAGCCAAAATCAGAGCTAGATGGGGCCTCTGTGGTCATCTAGCCCAGGGGCCTAAAACTGGTGACCGGGTAGGAGGAACACAGCCACCCAGGCAGTTCGGCCAGCACAACGCTCTAAATTGTTTTGCATATGCACATGTCTCCCTTCTCCTTGTGTCCCACCTTCTCTGATGACTCCCATCTGCTGCCCCTGGGGGCATTTAGGGTCACCACTCGTGATCTAGGGCAACTGAGAGGGGACACAAGAGGTCCCACTGCTAGCTAGCGATCGTGCCGAGATGAGGACCCCGATTCCCGGCTCTTTGGTTTGGGTTCATCTCTGAGAATCTGCCCCGTCATCCTGGGTAGCCTGCAGCCCCTTGAGGTCCTGACTCCTGCCCTTGGCATTTGTCCCATGACCAGCCTGGAGGATGGAGGAGAAGGGGCCCTGGGGGCTCCTCAATCGGCAGCCTCTGAAGTGGAGGGGTCAGGCTGAGAAGCACTGAGAGGATTTGCTGTGAAAACACAGACAGCGCCCGTCTACGTGCCTTGTCAGACATCTGGGATTTGACAGGCAATCCTTAAATCCAGTGGGATTTGTAAGCCTGGGTGCATGTCTGGTCTGTTTGTCGGCATTTCTACGATTTGGATAAAGAGAAAAAAGAACAGCGTCTACGTGTGGTGGTAGAGGAAGCTGCACTTCGAGCTTCTTCATATGACATCACTTGAGGTCAAAGGGCAGATGCTATCACCTGCATTTGACAGAGGGGACACTGGGGCCCAGGATTGTCAGGGGATTTATCTGACATCAGACAGTTGACTGGAAGGATGCACAGCCGCAGTCATGGATGCCTGGTGGATGGCCTGCCCAGCCCCACTCCCTAAACTCTGCCTGCACCCACGGTTACCCGACAATATCCTGGAAGCCCCCGTGTACAGTGTCACCCCATCCATCCCCTCAGCTGACTGGACCAAGAGAGGGACAGCTCCCAAACAGACCAGACAGAGCCTCCTCCAGGGACATGGAAATTGGCACCAAGAGAACACAGTCTCGCCCGGCCTTAGCTGGTCTCTTGAATGGAACAGCTGGGGAAGGCATATATTTCCCCCGCGGATGAGAAAGTGGAGGAGTCCATCAGTATATGAAGAGAATAGAGAGACAGTGTGAGAAGCAGAGGAGACAGCAAGAGAGAGAGAGAGAGAGGGAGAGAGAAAGAGAGAGAGAAAGAGAGAGAGAGAGAGAGAAAGAGAGAGAGAAAGAGAGAGAGAGAGAGAGAGAGAGAGATTTGTGGCCTCAGTGTCCTGACCTCCCTCCACCAGCCGCTCACACTGCACCTCGCAGAGCAGAGAACAACAGCACGCTGGCCGCCAGCCAGGTCTCCAGAACTCCTTCCTTCACCCTACCAGCACCGCTCTAGCTAGGGGGCAGGAACTGCTGGCTCCCTCCCTCCCAAACAGCACAGACCCTGAGGCTCAGGGAGGCCATGGGATTTGACCAGGATCACACAGATCTGGAAAGAAACCCAGAGAAGCCCCATTCTGGGCCTCTGCCTTTGCTGGAAGGTGACCTGGATATCCTTTGCTGACCAAAGTCCACACTGGGGTATTCGGTGAAGACAAAAGCCAAGGCCAATGATCTTGGCCTGTCCCCTGATGACCCTGTGATAGAGGCCTCAGGTGTGTCCCCTCACTTGTTCCCACAGCCCCACTGAGCCCCGTCTATGCTGGGCGTGGCCCCAGGTCTGGGGACACAGCAGCGAGCATGCTGATTTCTGGAGCTTGTTTCCAGAGGGACAAGACTTGTGGACAAGAAGACGTGACCTCAGTGAGTGTGAGGACATAAACACAACAAGATGTGACAAAGATGAGTGGGCGGGGGCGGGACCGCTTAGGCGGGGTGGTCCGTGAGGGCCTCTCTAAGGACGGGACATCTGATTGGGGACTGACGATGAGGAAGACGCAGCCATTTGAAGGGGGACATGTCTCAGCAGGCAGAGGGGACAAACAGGTTCAGGGGCCCTGGCTGGACGCTGGAGCTCGGCGTATTCCAGGGGCAGACAAGGCCGGTGTGGCTGGGGTGGGGATGGGGGGTGGGAGGGAGGAGAGATGGGGGTAGGGGGCCTTGTGGGCTGTGGGAGGGAGTTGGTTAATTCTAAGTGCAATGGAAGCCATCGGAAGGATTCCAAACATGCCGTGTACTGTAGCGCTGGGGACTCAAGGATAAGAAAAGCACATTTCGGGTCCTCAGAATGAGCCAGACGTGTGAACTGGTAACATCAAGGAGTGTCATAGAGGCAGTGCAGGATCCAATGAGACCACAGAGGACAGGCTCCCAATCCAGCCTCATGGGCCCAGAAGGCTGGAGACTGGAAGGCTAAGCAGGAAACAGCAAGGTAGAGAAGTAAAGATGGGAATGACGAGGGAGGGAGGAAAGGATCCCGGGACCTGGAACAGCCTGGGCAAAGACCTGAGGGCAGGAGTGCAGGGCGTTCGGTCCCCAGGGCTGGAGTCCTGCATTCCGTCTGCTGTGGTCCTGTGGTGACCATGTTCAGGGTGCGATTTGGCTCATGTAACTGTGAATGTGCTCGATCCAGGTCTTCACGACAACCCACATACTTGGAGGCCCTGCTGTGCTGTCATTGAACTGCCAGCCCAAAGGTGACAAGTCACCTCACTCCAAACTACCTTGGAGACCGTGAGATTCTGGGACAGCGGGAATTGGAGGCTACTTGGCTGAAAGGCCTAAGCTTTGGGGTAGGGTATCTGAGTCAGCTGGCAACTGGTCAGCCCCAGTTAAAGGTAATACTGGCCTCTCCAGAGCAAGTCCCCAACTGCGTTCCCTGGGGCTGTCCTAGACGGGTGGGAAGGTAGCTCCACAGTCCCGCGTTGCCCGGCAGTGAGATCGCCCTTTGAGTTAATTGATAGAGCGGCTCCACGAATGTGACATTTTCAGAAAGAGCCAGTGTTTGAGACTGAGTGGCAGGACTGGGCGGGACTCTCCTGGGGGCAGCCAGGACAGGGCGAGGTTGCTCTAGGTCATGTCTGCAGCTGACTCTCCACCGGAACTCCAGCCCCTGGTGCCCGTAAAAACTGACACCCAGCCCTGGACACCGGTGATGGTGAGAAAGGTGACACTGGTGACTGAACTCTAATTAAGAGACAAGTTAAACATGCATTTGCCTGCAGCACACAGGACGTGTGCAGACCTGTCAAAGGCAGGAGGGAGGCCACTTGGAAAAGCGAGGGAGGCCTCAGTCAACCTCTGGCGGGAACATGAATCTCTTAGGTGTATAAACACTCGAAATATCCACTCACATGGTGATCAAATACTGCAGATTAAAGCAATAAGGAGATGTCATTGTCTTGCCTATCAAATTGGAAAACATGTTTAAAAATAATAATACATAAAACTGGCGAGGTGTGGTGAGACAGGTACTCTGTAATTGCCAATGACGCCCGCTGTCTGGGAGGCAATTAGGCAAAAATGTATCCAGAGGTTTAAAATAACCATAGCCTTTCACTGACTGCGTTCCCACCTCCAAGAATTCACCCCAAAGAAATAACCAGAGGTTTCCAGAAACTTTACGTGTATGAGAATGTTTGGTTCAGCATCGTTTACATACAAAAAATAAAAGGAAACAATCCACACATCAGGGGACAGGTTCAATCAATATATCTATTAATCTTATATACGATCTTATAGAAGATCTATAAAATGACCTATTTCATGGACATTAAAAGTTAAATTTCCAAAGAACTATAATGATAGGAAACTCACAGCTCAATAAGAGGAGAAAAGTAGTAGTAAGATGTATAGTATAACATCAATTTGTTTAAAATATACATATGTGCATAAGAATAAAACTGAATTAAATACAGCACAACTTGAATAGTGGTGGGATTCTGGGTAGTTTTATTTTCTTCATGATACTTATCTGCATTTCCCAAGTCTACACGGAGTCTGTTATTTCATAACTGGGAAAATAAAACTGCTTTTATTTTTAAAGAAAAAGAAATAGAGTCACCTTGGAGTCACCTGGGAGGAAGGACAGGCAGGCGTCAGCTTTTATCTCCTTGGCCGAACTACTGTTTATTCTGTCAGTATGACAAGAAGTCCCCACGCATCTGATCAAACCAGGCCCCCATAGTGTCCGATGTGAAAAAGGGGAGTAGAGTGTTTGGGGAAAGGGGGGCAGGTTCCCCCCGAGAGTCCTGAGTCCCGCCTGGTAAGCAGGCAGGGCTGGCGATGTAACTTGGCGAGCACCTGTCTGCCACGACATCCTCTTCCTAGAGAGGACTCTGCCTGCAGGGTCAGCCCCCCAGGGCCCAAGCCCCCCAAATCTCGGATGCTCCAGCGACCACAGTGGACCTTTCCTAGGAGGCTGCGTCCCCCGGGGGGGGGTGGTTAGCAGACCCAAAGCATAACCAGTGGCCGTGTTTAATTTTGCCCCGCTCCCCCCTCCTCCCAGCCCTTCCCTCCCCACAGCCCCAAGTGTCAAGGTCTCAGGGCTCGAGAGCAGCTCACATCTCTTCCCTAGTACTGTGGGCTGTGACCTGCAGGCCATGCATGGCCGTGGCTGGAAAGAGAGGTGAAAGAAGGTGGCTTGGCTGTTCAGCCTCCCAGCCTGGGACCTGCACGCGTCTTCCTAGGACACACTCTCGGGGCATGGTGTAGGTTGCAGCACCTGGGAAGTCTGCTTACTCTGCGCGCCTCCAAAGCCGAGCACAGGGACAGCTCCATGCCCACTGGCTATGGTTTCTCAAACCCAGTGGCCTTTTCTCCCTGTGGCTCCAGGAGCAAGGCTGGGGACACGTGTGGAAAGTCCTTGCACGCTGTGACAGCATCTCAGGCCTGTAAGCCCAGAGTCCTTGGTGGTCTGGGTGCTCTGCCCCCTCCCTGCTGCACAGAGACTATGGCCCCCTGGATTCCAGCAGAGGGGTCTTTGGAGGGACCTGCCCTCCCCAGCCTTCAACTTCCCAATCCTTAAAACAAGGACAATATTCCCTTCCCTTGAAACCATAGAATTTTAGAGTTGGAAGGAGCCTTAAAAACCCTCCTACCCACATTCCTTTGTTTATAAAAGAAAAATATGAGGCACAGAGAGAACAAGCAAGTCATATGAAGTCACACAGCGAGTGAGTGACTGAGCCATGACGAGACCCAGGCTTCCACAGCTGCCGCAAAAAGCCCTCCCCCTCCAGTGGCAGTTTTCAAGCTTTAGGGAGCCCTGCAAGCCCCTGGGGGGCACAGACTTGTTAAAAATGCAGAGCCCCGGGCCTCATGCCCCAGGCTCATTCAGTAGGTCTGGGGCCCGGGAATCTGCATTTCAAACAAGCTCCCTAGTGATCCGCACGCAGGGGGTTCTCACCACAGGGGAGTTTTCATTCCCTGCCCACTTCACGGGGCTGCTGGAAACGGAAGACCACGTGAGGAGGGACGTGGAAGGCTTTAAAGATCACTGCGCGCTGAGAAGAATGTCATCCTGCACTTCCCTGCCTCCCCGGACCCTCCCCACCCTCTCCCGGCTGCCCCCGCTGATTTCCCAGGCCTCCTGCTTCCAGTAGGAGCCCCTTCTACTTAGAGAGGGATGGTCACTGTGTCCCTGGTGACACACTGTCCCACCCTGCCCAGGACCCACTGTCTCCCAGGAGAACCCCCAGATCAGGTGCAGAATCTGGGGCTGGAAGGAGGTTACCCAGTGTCACCAGGAGAATCAGAGACCGGGAGGGGCAGTGTTGGGGATATTCTCCAGTTCTGTGTCCATCAGGAAGAATCAGGTGTGGGGTCGAACACCCCTGAGAGCCAGCTCATCTCAGCCACCAACTACACGCCCCTGTGCAAACCGCTTCACTTCGTGCCTCATTTGTTTCTTGTTGGGTAAATTGTGGGCAGAGGCACCTGCCGGGCACAGCTGTTCCGTGAAAAGAGACGACCCTTGTAAATGGCAAAGTGACGTACACCATAAGGCAGGGCCGCCAGGTAAAATACAAGATGCTCAATTAATGATGAATTTCAGAAAACAACAAATAATTTGTGTTTAAGTATATTGCAAATATTGCATGGGACACACATAGTAAGATATCATTTGTCATTTATCTGAACTTCAGAGTTAATCAGGCATCCTAGGGGGCTGCTTGTTTTCCTGTTTGGGGTTTTTTGCTAAGTTGGCTGTTGGGCATTGAGCAGGCCCCCCTCGCCCTCCTCCTTCAGACCTGGCCCCAGCAGGGCAGTTCCCCCCAAGTCCTCAGACCCAGACCCGCCCCCAGCCCTGACGGAGCCTGGACAGAGGGGACCAGTCGCCCCCACGGTGTTCCTTCCTCCCTGTGCTCTGCTCCGTGACCGAGGGCTCCCATCGGCGCGGTGGCCGCACGAGAGGCTCGCCTGGCAGACGAAGCATTTTTCTCACTGTCAGAGCTAGTCAAGGTCACCTGCTCAGCTTCGTTGCGCTTCTCTGGGGAGGAAGGAGGTGAGGGAGATGAGGGCCAGGCAAGGAGGACGGGACCCCTTTGCTCCCCGCTCTGAATCCCCTGCCCTGGGAGGCAGGGCGCCTGCCGAGAAAGCCCTGGAGCTTGTGGCCCGTGGAGCCTGATTTTCCTCGGCAGGAAGTGGGTGGTCAGCCTGGCAGGGGGGCCGGGAGCCAGGAGGCCCTGGCACCTCCCCCAGCTGTTCTTAACTCGGTGTGCCATTTGGGCAAGCCACTCCATCACCTCTCTGGGCCTTCTAGTTAAAACAGGATGATAATAACAGCACTAACGCTTGCACAGTACTCATTGTGGGTCAGGCACTGTTCTAAGTACTTTACACATAATACCCTTTTAATGCCCCCAACAACCCTACGAGGTGGGTACTAGTATCATCCCCATTTTACAGATGAGGAAACTGCGGCACAAAAGGTCACACAATTAGTAAGAAGTAGAGGCGGGATTTGAACCGAGCAGCTCAGGGCCAGAGTCTGGGCTCTGGGCTCCGAGCCACGTTGCCCTGCTGCCTCTGTGAAAACACAGGAGCACAAATGCAGGAGGAGGGAAGGGGGCGACTACATCTATCGAGACCCTACTCCGTGCTCAGCATCACTGTGACCTTGACAGAGTTGATCTTGTTCAAACCTCACAGCCAGCAGGGTGTGGGGTACTGCTCGGATCATACATCTGAGTCGGGATGGGAGTCTCTCCCGTCAAGGCCTCTGCTGGTTCCTGCACCACCCGCCCCATCTCTGGCTCACGGTTCAAGGGACACTGCTCTAGCCACACACGTGGGCAGCCTGCAGCGGGAGGAGAGCCGCTCTTGGCACTTCACCCCATGAGGTGCTGGAAGCCCTCCTGTGCCCTCTCGCTGCCTCCGTCCTCTCCTCCTGAGTGAAACCAGCCTCCAGCAGGGTGTGGACACTGCTCCCTGCTCTGAACTTGTCCATCCTTTCCCAGCCACACCTCCCCGACCTGGGCTCCTTTCCTTCCCTCTATTACAGACAGCGGGAGGAATAACACTCGACATTCTTATCTGGTTGTGCTCCTGACAACCCCCCAGTCAGATGGACTAGACACCTGCGTCCCACTTTCACACAGGAGGAAGATGAGGCTCAAAAAAGTTAAGTGACCCCCCCAGAGTCACCCAGTTTTTAAGCCAGGACTCAAACCTATGTCTTCAGACTCCAAATCCAGGGCGCTGTAGAGACCTCAGAGGTCAACCAAAGTACTTTAGAGATGAGGAAACTGAGGCCCAGACAGGACCCAGGGCCTCTTCAAGGTCACAGCCATCCATGGCAGAACTGAGACTGAATGAAACCCAGAGCTCCTGACCCCACAACACCTTGCCCTCGTGTGGATGACAAACGGAACCACTTATACCAACTCAGCTAACAACGGGGCTGAATAAGGCTGACTCTACCAGGAAGCAAAGGCAGGAACAGTGAGAACCAAGGCGTACCCCACTCCACAACGCGGTCTTCATCCCGACAGCCCTGTCTCCAGGACCGTCTTCTGGTGGGGAGGGTCTGGGCAGCCAGGCAGGTGAAGGAAGGCAGAGTTTACAGTTGGGGGACTCCGTACCTTGCAGGTCAGATCTTTTCAGGACTTGCTCAGGTGGGAGAGCCAGCCTGGGCTGGAAGTGCCAGCTCAGAGGCCTGCGTCTGCCAAGGAACGAATGCCCTGGTGCCTGGGTTTGTGCTTAGTAAAGCATGGAATGACTAAGTGAGCACAGGAATTCAGGGCATAGATGAGCATCATTCTTGAATTCTCAGTAAATGGAAAAAAGATACCACAGCTAAATCCTCATCTATGTCACCTTTTATAATGTGCACCTTTCGGCTCTGGTTCCCATTCTGCCCAACCCCTGGGGACAAGGTGAAAGGGAGGCAGAGGCAGGCTCTGAGAGGTCACTGCTGGGATCTAGGCTCACATGCTCACTGGTGGAAGGCTGGAATCCACTGAGGGTAAGGACATTCCGCCTGCTCCCTGTCCTGGGGCTCATCCCTGTGGATGCCAGGGTTCCCTCCTTCTCAGCTCTGCCTTTGCTTCCTTCCTACTGGCCTTCACAGGGCCCCTTAACTGCTGTGCCCTCATGTTCCCATTTGCCAGACATGTGTATGTATGTCCATGTCACCATTGAAAAAGTGTACTGGGAAAGCAAAGGGGCACCAAGCTACATGGGTTTGTTCAGCTATTTCATCTCTGGGCTGAAAAGCCACCTCACTGCAAATCCTTGCTGCATCACCGACTCCTAGTGGGCTGCCAGTCCTCACCAGGAATATTCCTCACCGGTATCAGACAGAAGAGCAAACTGGGAGCTGAGACACTGAGACCTGCTCAGGCTCTGGAGGCTGCTGGAGAGTTCTTAGAAGTGGCTGGCCCTCTTTCAACGTTCAGTGTAGTGAACTGAGCGCTCTCCGGCAGCTGAGCTGTTTCCCACACAGTGGGTGTCTTTCACTTAGGGGGAGCCTGTAAATAACCAGCATCCACCAGTACTGGGACCCAAAGCCCAGGGAGCGGCTCTTGATCTCCATCACGGGTGATGCAGAAATGCCAGATACCGGACTTCAGAAAGTGAGTTGTTGGAGAAACAGGGGGAGAAGCCCTGCATCAGGGCCCAGAAACTCCAGAGGGTTCCAGATGTGTCCCTGCCCAGCCCCCTCTCCTGGCTGGGTTCCAGGAAAAGCTCAGGCTGGGAACCTCACCCGGAGCAACGCTCGTCCAAGGCAGTTGCACCCAAGCCTCCTCCGTCAGGCTCCACCCGAGGCCCCCTGCCCAGGCGCTCCTGAGATCTGCTGGCCTCTCCCTGCTCCCTCCCTCCCTCCCCCAGCCCAGCCTGGCCCGCCGCTGGCTCACCTTTGGGCAGCTTGGACGCGTTCTCCTGGATCCAAGAGAAGAGGTGGGCGAAGTCGCAGTCGCAAAGCCAGGGGTTCCCGTCCAGGCGCAGAGCGCGCAGCGCGGGCAGCGCGGCCAGGGCGGCCACGCTGAGGCTGTGCAGGTTGTTGCCGTTGAGTTCCAGCACCTGCAGCGACTCCAGGGTCTCGAAGGCGGCCTCGTGCACGCCCGCCAGGTGGTTGTTGGCCAGGCTCAGCCTGACCAGCCTCGCGGCGGAGCGGAAGGCGCCGGCGCCCAGCTGGGTCAGGTGGTTGTAGCTGAGGTCGAGGAAGGCGAGCTTGGCCGAGCCGCTGAACGTGCCCTCCTCCAGCGAGCGCAGCGAGTTGTTCCTGAAGTCCAGGTAGACCAGGTCGCCGTAGAAAATGAAGAAGTCCTCGGGGATGTGTTGGATGCGGTTGCCGGCCACCAGCAGCTTGCGCACGTCCAGGGGGAAGGGGTCGGGCACGCTGGGCAGCCCGCGGTCGCTGCAGTCCACGGTGTGCGGGTCGGTGCAGGTGCAGCCCGCGGGGCACGCGAGCCCCGGCCCGAGCAGCAGCAGGAGGCTGCAGAGCCCGAGCGTGGCGGCGGCGCGGGGGGCGGCGCGGGGGCGCATGGCCGGGGGACCCGCGCGAGCCGCGGAGACGCGGACGCGGCTCTCTGCACGAGCCTGGCGCGGGGCGGCGCGCGGGGCCCTGGCGGCCGGGCGCTGGGAGCCGGAGGGCGGGGAGGGCGTGCGCCCGGCCGCGCGGGGGTGACCGAGCGCCGCGCAGACGGACTAGGGCAGCCCGGGGCGGCGGGGACGGAGTGGGGAGAGCTGGGGAGGGAGGGGGCGAGGGACTCGCGAAGGATTTACCCGACAGGAAATTAACCCGCTGGAAAATCCCGGGGGAGAGGCGGGAGCGGTAGGGGTGGCCGAGTGGCGGTCGCCCAACGCGGCCCCACCCGGGCAGTTTATTTCCGAGACCTGGCAATAAGACCTGTCGCGCAGATTTGGCCGGGAGCACTCGACAGACTAAGTAACCGAGCGCCCCCCACCCCAGCGGTTTCCAGAGGGCGTGCGCCCCGCACCCCAGCGCCCGCCCGGTGCCAAAGCGCGCTCGCCGCGCCACCCCAGTTGCCAAAGGGAGCGCGACCTAGGTCACTCTGGTTCTGCGCCCGCGGCTATCCCGGCGGGCTCTCAGGGGCCGCGCGAGGGGCTGCTGACCTGCGGTTGGGCGGGCCTCCAGCGAGCTCCAAGGAGCTCCAGGGTGGCTGGTCTTCCTTCCTCCTCCCCCCATCCGCACTTGACCAGTCTCAGTGAGGCCTGCGGGGTCAGTGAGGCAGGCAGCCGCCAGGACCCCCCGCTGTGGCCCCAAGGAAGGCCAGGGACAGTCAGCACTTTCCATGCTGGCCCCGAGCTCGTCGGGGAACTGGCGGCCACCAGGCACGGATCTGCTGCTGGTCTAACCGAGACCGAACCAAGAGGCCCTGGGTCCTGGGTTCCCAGTTGTGCGGCCTCAGTACCTGTGCCTCCCCCTCTCTGGATCCCGGGTGCCCCATCTGTAAAATGGGAAAATGTAATACATAGGACACCAGTTTGGAGGGAAGACCACGGTGTCAAGAAACAAAGTTAAAAAATGATCTTTCCCTCTTAACTTCTACTCCCTCCCCCACCAAATCCCCAGCTTTGGTCCCCAAGGGAGGTGGTCAGGGAGGGGCCCAGACTGGAAGGACAGAAGGACAGCTAGGGTGGGAGCTTAGCCTCAGACAACAGCAGGAGACTCCCCTCTTCGCCACTCCCCAAGCCAAACTTTTTTCCCTCCCCCAACCCCATTGTTGAGACTTTTCTAGGGAGAGGTCCCCACAGAGGCACCAACAGATTGTCCTGCTGCTGGCTATTTTGGTCCAAATACCCTGGAATTGATAAGCTCCCAGTGGACCAAAATAACCCAGGGAACAGCTGCTGGGCAACAGGCCTCCAGAGACCCTGCCCTGGCCCTGTCCCGGATGCCGATTGGTGGAGGCTGGGATTCTGAAGCTGCAGAGCTAAGCCCCCCAGCCTTTTCCAAAGGTACACGCAGTCTTGATGTCTTCCGATGGATCAAAAACCTGAGCCTCTGGGACGGAGCCCACAGCTCAACAGATGATGAGTGTGCAGGGAACCTGGGGGTGGGAAGGGACAGAGACCCAGGGGGAGGCTTTGAGGCACTGGGGGTCCTGCAGCTCTTTCCCTGCTTACATCCCAGGCCACCAAGCCAGCCCTCCTGAGTCCCTTGTCCGGATCCCCACTCTCCCAGGGTCCCTAGTTTGCTTTTGTCATCCCAGCTGCAGGTGTTCAGCCCCCACTCTGGGCTCATGCCCTTGAAGAGGCAGGTGCTGGGGAATCATCTGAATCTTCCCCAAGTGGGTAGGAGTGCCCCAGGCTGCACGAATGATGCGTTATTGCAGCGTCAGACAAAGCGCAGGCAGGTGGCAGAACACACAGGTCCCCCACCCTTGCACCTCTCCAGGAACACCCTGGAACGATATGTTACACCCTCCACCTCTCCAGTCTCAGGCCTGGTTCCGACTGCTCACTCCAGTACTGAGGGGAACCTATTGATGACTGGTTTGAACCCTCAGCATCGCTGCTTCAGGACGCCTGCCTTCTCCTGGGCTTCTGTCTTGCACTTGTGCACCCTGCACCTGCGTGTCTGTGCACCAGCCCTCCCTGCCGAGTGGTCTGGTTGGCTGGAGCCCTGGCCTGGGAGTCAGGTCCCTGGACCTCGTCCTGGCCCCACCACTAGCCACAGAACCTTTCACGGGCCACGCGATCTCTCTGGGGAAGTACTTCCCAGCCTGGGGTCCCTGGGCCCTGTGAAGATGGACTCTTCAGAATTTCAAAAAATCTGGTGAAAATTGGGCCTTTAGCTATGAGGAGGTCACCCAGAGTAAATGCTGCAGTTCTTGGCAACAAGTTTCCTGGTGGCCCTAGTTCCTTTGTGCTGAGCAGAGACTGGCACTCATGGGTGACTTTGATGAATGAAAACAGAGGTGAATGTCTACTGAATAAATGCAGAGCGTTAAGCAAGGGCCTGCAAACAGAGGATGCGTGGTAGTCAGCAATAAAAGGGGGCCTGGGTAACAAAAATGTTGAGAAATATCACTGCTGGCCTTGATTGCCTCATCTGGAAAGTAGAGAGAAAATAGCTTCCCTCTGCCCTTCCACAGACGATGTGGAGCCACGTGGGGAAATATTGGTTTGGAACGTGATCTGAAACGTGTCTGGAGAAACACTGCATATAAAAGTGGCCATAAGTCTTGCTATGGCAGGAACTCCTTGCTTCTGGCTCTGAGTGTCCCCCAAAGTGCCTTGAATCCAAATCTAAGCAGTTTTTCGTTAACATCAGTAGGCGCAGACGTAGCTGAGGTTCGTGGGGAGCAGGGAGGTCCCTCCTATTCCAAGACTCCCATCTCTCTGGAAAATGCAAGCTTTGCCACCTCGGCTTTTCCCCCAGCGAGGAAAGCACAGCCGTGACCTCAGCAAGGTCACACCGTGAGTCAGTGATGGTGCTGGAAATAGAACTCAGGCATCCCAGCTCCCCAGCTGCTCCGCTCAGCCCGCTCCCTCTCCAGGAAGGGGCCTCTGCAGCCTGAGGACACACACTGCAGGTGACTGGAGGGACCTGCAGAGACTCATTTCTCAGCTCCCTGTCTGTGTTTATCCTCCGAGTCCGCACTTCCTGATTCCTATTCAAGAGGCTCAGAACAGGGGTGTGGCAAATACCCAAGGTATTCTGATGTTTTCAAACCCTGATGTCTTGCCTTCCCCAAGTGGCCGAGCAGAATTCCTCACCCCGTCTCTGCGCTCCCCAAGCCACGAGGCACTTCCTGTCTTGTCTTATAAGTGGCCCGTGTTGGACTCCCCGTGAGGGTGGGCCTTGGGGAACTATGTGGACCGCGGTCCCCAGGAACTCCCTCAGGTAGGCCTGGTCCCTGTAAGCAAAAGCAATCCAGTAGTGAGGTTTTCCCTTTTGGTTGCCAGAATGACCTCTAAATTAGCCAAAATCTTAGGCCCTAAATTGCAAACCAGGTGATGCCAGTATGGTGTGTGCAGGAGTGTGAGTTTAGGTGCAGACCCTAGGTTTGAGTGATAAGAGTGTGGCTGATGTTTGGTGATGTCATTTGGGTTACTGGTCTGTATCACCTCTGATGAGCACCTGGCTGACCCGCACAGCAGGCAGGACCCCTTGGGCCCCATGAAAGGAGATGGGATCTGACCCTTTGCCTGGGGCGGCTTGGCTTGATGGAACCTGCTCTCTGCTCCGTGGCACTGCTGTCTCTGTCCCGCCTTGGCTGGCCAACCCCAAGCTCATGTTCCCACCCACTGCCCTTCCCTGCAGTCACCACCAGGGGGCACCATCTGCTGCCTGGATGGGTGAGAGCGGAACCCTTAACTCAGGGTAGCAACTCTATCTCCTGTGGGTCTGGGGCAGTGAGAGCAGCAGTAAAACTTGCTTCTGGCTTGTTCCTCTCTGGCAAGCCTGGACCTATTTTTTAGAAGAAAAGCTCTTGCCCCTAGTTTAACCCTTGGAACCAGGAGGTGAATCTTCAACCAGCCTAAATGGGAGGCAGCACGGTGGTTAGGAACACGGGTTTGGAGTCAGACAGACCTGGGTGGAACCCTGGCTGTCCCGTTCCCTGGCTCTGTCACCTTGGGCAAGTGACTTAACTTCTCTAAGCCTCAATTTTCCCATCTATGAAATGAGACAATGTTAGTGCCTACCGCATTGGGCTGTTACGAGGATTAAATGAGATCTCCATCCAGTGCTGAGCAGTGAGAGCCATACAGTAAACGGTAGCCACATCATTATCTGTGGCTCTGTCTTTTCACCTGAACCGGTAAAGATTTCATGGAGGTGTATTCTTCAGGTAAAGAATTTAAGTGTCTCTCTGGAATTTATTTGTTAGGAATGCCCTGACATTCTAGGATCTGTTTAATTCTCCCTGCCCTGAACCATAGTCCCTACTCCAAATGTAGCCCTCCTGAGACATACAGACACACACACACACACCCCCCCCTCAGCTCTCTCCTGCTCTGGCTGACTGTGTGAGCAGTTATAGGTGAGCAGCTCCCCATGCCACCTCCTCACCCCCGGCTCGCTGGCTTACTTGGTCTGAGCTTGGGCCGACTAATGAGACCGAGGATATGGGGTCAGTCCCTCAGCCCGTCACAAGGAGACATTTTTTCTCCGCTCCGGCCTGTGCTCCTAATGCTGGCCAGCCATCCAGCAAATGTGTGACCTTGGGTAGGGCCCGAGGAGGATGGGGTTAGTGCCACCCCATCTCTCCCAGGAGGAGAAAAACTCGGAGCACACATCCCGAGCATCAAAGGCACTGTCATCCCACAGGCAGGAGGCACGTGTCACAGCCAGCTCAGGAGTCGTCCCCGATCCCTCTTCGCTTGCCCCCACCTCCTATCTGTTGGCAAGGCCCCTCGGGTCTCCTCTGCCTCTCCACTGTCGCCTCCTTAGGCCAAACTGGCATCGTCTACACAGAAGTCCCCAGTGGCCTTCCTGCTCTCGCTCTGCCCAGCCCCCACTCACACTCCCGAGACTCAAGAAAACCAAAGTGATCATTGAAAATATACCTGAGATCACGTCACCTCCCTGCCCAGACACCTCCCATGGCTTCCTGTGTGTGGCAGGCGGACTTCTAAGATGACCCCCAATGATCTGCACCGCCTGGTGCTCCCTGAGTGGGGGCGGGACCCGTGACTTGTTTCTCATGAAAAGAATATGGCCAAGGTAGCAGAGGCTGTTTCTGTGATTAGGTCACAAAAGAAGGGGACTTCGTCTTCTCTCAGACTCTCTCTGTGGCCTCTTTGGCTTGCGTGTCTTGATGAAGCAAGCTGCCATGTTGGAGTGGCCTGCATACTGAGGGGCTGACAATGGCCTCAGATCAACAGCCCATGAGAAACCGAATCTGCCGACAACCACGTGAGCTTGAAACAGAGCCTCCCCAGTGAACCTTGAGATAGTGACAGCCCAGTCAACATGCTGATGGTGGCCTGTGAGAGACCCTGAAGTGGAGGACCCGGCAAAGTCATGTCCAGACCCCTGACCATGGAATCTGTGAGGTTAAAAATGTGTTTTGTTTTTTACTGCTAAATTTGGGAGTAGTTTGTTACACAGCAATAGCTAGCTAATACACTGCAGCACTTGGAATAAAATCCTGCCAGACCCTGGATAGTCTGGCCCCGCATGCCTCTCCCGCCCCATTTTGGACCACTCTCCCCTTGGCTCACCGCCCTCCAGCCACTGTGGTCCTTTTGTACATCAAATTCATCAAGTTTGTTCCCACCCCAGGACCTTTGCCTGTACTGTGCCCTCTGGCTAGAACACTTTCCCCAACAGCTCTTGGCATGGTTGGTGCCATTTGGTCATTCAGGTTTTCTCAGCCCAGATGTCACCTCCTCAGACTGGCCTTCACTGACCTCCTCTCACCCCCGTCACTCTCTATGTCACCACCTTGTTTTATTTTCTTCAAGCATTTATGACCACCTGACATTACCTAGCTTGTTGGTTAGTTTACTTATTCACTTTACCTTCTGCCACTAAAATGGAATTCCACAAGGGCCATTGTGTTATCCCAGTTTCTAGAATCAGCCCCAGAACATAATAGGCACTCAAGAAATTTTTAATTAATTAACCAATTGTCACCCATAAATGATGCTTCTCAACTATGCTACCAGTTTCTCTGTAGCTTCCAGTGCTGTCCCACCTGGAGATGCCCGTCCATCTCTTCCGGGGGAGCAAGCACGTCATCCCTCCAAAGGTGGCCTCAGCTCTGGTCCTGCGGAGGGAAAAGGGTTTGTGTGTGGAGCACAGAATGTTCCAGCTGTACCCCTGAAGCAGTCTGGGGGTTCGGGGCTCCTCCAACCACATTTCCAGCTCCTCTCCACTCCACCAAAAGCACACAGCACCCCATAAATGACTTTTTTATGCCCGCCTTTGAGCCTCCACACACACCCTCTTTCCATCTTGCCTCTCCTCACATTCCAAGTTTGGCTCAAGGAAACCTGGCTTCCTCCAGGGACCCTTCCAGAATTGCTCTGGGCAATTCCCTGGTCCCCTTATTCTCTATCCGGGGAGAATAAGTACCATGCGAGGTATAGGGGTACAAAGATGGAGCAGGCACAGCCCACGCTCAAGGAGCCAATGGCTTAGAGGAGGCCATAAGAAGAAATAAATACAATTTGGTTAGAGCTCAGACTTACCTGTCAGTCTGTGAAACTCCAGTTCATACTGTTTTATTAATTGCACCGAAATAGGGGCAGTACATTTGGGTGGAGCCAGAGCTAAAAGCATCGGCCCTTGGACCAGTCAGCCTGCATTCAAATCCTGGTCCCTCACTTCTAGGCTGCGCCTCTTCTGCAAATGAAGTATCTCTCTAAGCCTCAGTTGCTTCAACTGTAAAGTGGGGACTCACAGTATCCACCTCGTGTGGTTATCAGGAGGATTAAATGAGATAATGTACAAATTAGCATGTGGCAGATCATCTGAGGGGGTGCTCAGTAAATAGCAGCATCCTGACTCATTTGTTTGGACACCTCCTGCAACAGTCTGTTGCCTGCTTGATATTCCCAAGAAAGGCATTGAACTGGGTCCTGGGGAGACAAAGATAGAGTAGACAGCCTCTGTTCTCAGGTGACTCACAATCTCCTTGAAGAGAAGGGACACACAGCAGCAGGACAGCAAACAACCCAAGGACTCGCTGTACACGACACTGCCGAACAAGTCTCCTAGGTTCATAAATGTCCCAGGCGTTTGGAGGAGTCGGGGATACCTGGGCTGGCGGGACGGGGAAAGGTGCATCTTGACACTGTTGACCATATTTTCCAAATCAGATCGTGGAGCACATGGCCGTGTGGCTTCACGCTTCTGTACCCTGGCACACGGTGTTCCCTCTGCCAGTCCACCTGGCGGGCTCCTGCTCACTCTTCAAGACACCATGCATTTCTCCAGGCGCCCTTGACCTTCCCAGATGCAGCCAAATATTTCCTCCTTTGCGTCTCTTGCTCTCCAGGCTTCTAATACTGTCCCTTTCATGTGGCCTGGCATTTATTGATGACATGTTTGTCTCCCCTGCTGGATGGTTACTGAGCTCTGATGTGAGAAGAAAGAGGTCCTCGTGAACAAAGACAGCAGGAAAAAGTCCTTATGAGCAAAGACCATGTCTTCCCCATCTTCAAATCTTAGAACTCAGCATAGGGGCAGGTGCTCAGTGTCTTTGCTGAATGAATGAATGAGTGCATGCATGCATGAACAAATGATTCTACCATATGGGATGATAATTGGACAAATTATTTGAAGCCTGAATTGCTTTGGAAAGCTGAAGAGATGTGGATCTCTGTAATTATGCTACTGAGCTATTTATTCAAATAGTTCACAAATCCTACACGCTGCTTGGTGGCCCCGTGGCTTGCACTCCTTGCTCACTTCCCCCCAAAATAATAATGATGGTGATCCTGAGCGCTCTCATTCACCATTTAGAAGACTGCAAAGCCCCTTCACACCTATAACCTCAGCTGATCCTTTAACTGTCACGGGGGCAGGCCGTGGTCATTGTGTTCATTTTACAGAAACTGAGACTCAGGTGGCTCACTCATTACTCAGCTTTTCACAGCTGATGAGCTCCAAGGATCTTTGACATTTCAAACCCAGGAACAAGTTTCCTGTGCTCCTTCTGCATCATTATGGCCTAAAATGTGCTGTTATAGAATAGTGGGGGGTGGTTAGATGGCTGCTGATTAGATGGACCGACTGATTGGATGTAGGGCCTCAGAGCCTGGAATTTTACAGTTTATTTTGGACCAGCCACACATATCTGATTGCAGAGCAGTATTTAAGCTGTCCTCACTAGCCGCCTCTGCCCTCCTCCCACCCAGCTGCAGATGTGCGCATGCCCCCACGTGCACACCCCTACGTGCATACACCTCCCTCCTTCCAGGCGTGAGTCTTTCTGAGAGGGCAGATGCGAAAACTGACATGAACTGAACTGAATAGTATAAAGCCATCAGAATTCTTTGTAGTAAATGTGGAGGCACAATGAGGCTATTTTTACGTGAATTTGTATATTATTTGCATAAATTTGCATGTATTTCCCAAAGCCGTCACACTGAGTTCATGAAACAAACAATTAAGGGTGAATCTGCTTCATCTGTGCCAGCCAACGGCAGAAGTAGACACATCTACTGTTCAAGACGCCATGTCTTCTTTTTCCCAAAGGTTCTTCTAATTTAACATGAAATCATTTTCAGTATTACTGAAGACCTCAAAGGCTGCAGAAAACATGACATTTATGCAACAATAATAACAATATCTGACACTTACTGAGTGCTTACGATGTGTTAAGCACTGCCCAATGAGCTATAAATATATTATCTCAATCTTCTCAATAATCCAAAAGATAGGTCCAATTACTATCCCCATTTTACAGATGAGGAAACTGTGGTCCACAGAGTCAAGGTCACATAGCTTGTCAGTAATTCAAACGTGAGCAGTCTGGCTCCATTCATTTAGATGCTCCATTATCTATTTGAGCACCTTCTATGAGCCGGGTAGTATTCTAGGCACTGGGAACACTGCAGTGAATAAAAAAGACAAAGTCATGGCTGTCACAAAGCGCTAGTGTGCATTAGTTAGGGTGAGGTTGGGTTGCTGGAACAAAGAGACCTCCACATTTATAAAATTAAAGAACAAAGAAATGAATTTCTCTCTCGGGTAGTATTCAAGGTGTGTGTCCCAGGCTGGTGGGCAGCCTGGCTCCTCATGGTCACCGGGGAGACCCAGGTTCCTTCCAAGTCATTGCTCTGCTAAGCACTAGGATGCTGTCTTCACCTGCTGGTCTGTGTAGCTGTCAGGAAGGTGGGAGGGGGCATGGAGTGTGCGCTAAGGCCCAGGCCTGGGGCAGAGGCTACCGTCATTTCCGTTTCCTTTCTGTGAATGAAAACCTAGGCCCGCAGCCACATCCAGCTTCAAGCGTGGGTAGGGATCGGCATCTGGCCAGGGGCTGAAGAGGAAAGGAGACTGGACCTGGGTGGGCAACAAGCAGCCTTTGCCATGGAATGACCTTCACCAAGCACATAGCTACATTGGATGATGCCACAGACCGAGAAGTGCAATGAAGAAAAACAAAGCCCAAGTGGCTGGAGGGTGAGGGGTTACAGTTTCACACAGTCGTGAGCTCTTCCTCACCGTCCTGAACTGACCCCCAGCCACAGCCCTGCTCACGGGCCGATGCCAAGGCTAGGAGAGCCCCAGGCACTTCCTGCACCAAATAAGGTCAATTCCTGTCCAGCTGAGTAACCAGCTGCTCTGGCCAAGCAAGAGTTTATTGGACTTGACCTTCACGGAGTCTCTCAGGCCTGTTATCAAGGTATTTTTATTTATCTGGCACATGTTAAACATTCTTTAAGGTAGCCAGGGCAATATTGTCATCCCCCTTTGACAACGGGGCAACTTGGGGCTTGAGAATGTTTAGTTCAGTTAGAAAATAAACTATATTGAACTTCCGTGTGCCAAGGAACTGGGATGAAAAGGCAAATGGGATGTGGTTCCCTCAGATGCCTTGACAGGTAGCTTAGTGTGGTATGCAGACATATAAGCAAATAATTTGTAAACATACGATGATAAAAGTGTGTACAAAATACAGTGGTACAGAAGAGGAAGGGAATAATAATTCTACCTGGGTGGGAGGAATCAGACAAGGTATCACGGAAGAGGTGATGGCTGACCAAGGTTTTGAAGGATGAATAGGAGTTCTCCGAGCAGATGGAATATCTGTTCCTGATTAGGAAAATATGTTCCAGAGAGAGGAACTGTGTACATAAAGGGACAGAGGTCTTACGAAACGCTTCAGAATTTGGCCATGAACGTTTGGGAAAATCAGTGCTGGAAAGTACCCCAGGCCTCCTGATTGCTAGCTCACACTAGTTGTTGACCTTCTTTTGCAGCTGTCCCAGGATCTGTTGGGCCAATCCTTGGGTGTTGTACAAGCATTTTAAAAACTCTGATCACCAACTGCTATTCCCATGCATTCATCCAACAGTACTGACTGAGTGCCTTCCAAATGGACTTGAACATTGGGGATACAATGGCAAGCCAGCCTGGCCTGATCCCCTGAGAGAGGGGCTCCAGAGGGGAGGGCGGGGCTACACCAGGGAGGCCACTGTATATTTTGACGTCAGGAGTCTGGACTTTGTTCTGAGCTCCTGAAAGGTTGTACGCTGGGAAGAGACGTGACGGGTGTGCATTTCAGAGAGATGACTATGGGGGCAGGGTAGGGACTGAACAGGAGGGAGGTGAGACAAGTCAGGAGAGACAGTTCTAGAAGACTTTCACAGCAATCCAAGGGGGAGGTGATGTCACCAGCACTCCAGGAATCCACCCAAGAGGAAGAACGATGTAAGTCTCCCCAAAGACATACAGGCTAATGCTCCCAGCAGCATTATTCATAATTTCCAAAAACTGAAAACACTCAAATGTCCACCAACTGGTGAATGCATAAAAAAGTGTGGTATGTCCATACAATGGAATACTATTTAGCAGTAAAAAATAATGAACTACTGATTCATGGTACAACATGAAGGAGCCTCAAAAACACTATACTCAGTGAAAGAAGCCAGACACAAAAGACCACGTATTGTACAATTGCATTTAGATGAAATGTCCAGAATAGGCAAGTCTGTAGAAACGGAAAGCAGATCTGCCCACAGAAAACAGTGAGAGTGGGGATTAACACACACAAGCAGGAGGAAACTTTTCAGGGTGATGGAAATGTTCTAAAACTAGATCATGGTTATGGTTGCACAGCTCCATAAATTTATTAAAAATCATTGAATTGTACACTCACAATGAGTGAATTTTGTGATATGTAAATTATGTTTCAATAGTTATTTAGAACAAGAGTGATGATGGCGTCGTGAACTAGGGTCTAGACAGCGGGGGCATGAGAGGCTGAAGCTCCTAAGGGGCAGATACGGGGGAGAGGTTGGAGCCGAGGACTTGCCCAGCACAGGTGCCCCTGACCTGCCTTCTGAATCCCTAGCACACCCGCAGCCTTGCCTTTCTTATGCTCGTCTTCGAACAGGAGCCCTGGGTGAAAGGGACAGGGGCTGGTGCGGGGTGACATGGGTAAGTCAAGAGGGCTATTGGGGGAGGAAGGCATAGTTCTGGGGACGTGGCCTTAACCTCAACTGGGCTTTGGGCCGGTGTGCAGCTCAAGGATGAAGATAAAGACTTTGAGACTCTGTGATGTGAAGCATCCACCATCCTCGCCTCTTCCCAAGAGACCACAGGGCGCTGGAGTTGGAGAGAAGTCGGTTTGCATCCTGGCGCTGTTTACTAGCTGTGGGGACCTTCTGAGCCTCAGTTTCCCCATCGGTGAAATGGGTCAACACCCCTCCCTCGTACGACTGTTGTGAGGATTAAACAGAGGCCTGGCATGTGGGAAGTCCTCAGTAGGTGCTAGATTTTTACTTCTAATCCCTTGCCTACTCTTAACAACAGCCACCATGCCCCCCAACCATCTGTCTTCACGGGTCACGGGAGGATGCACAGCCGCCGGCTTTCCTAGGATTGCCAGTGGCCACGGAACCTCGGCCATGGAGAGTGCCCCACACCCCTTCCGTCGTCTACGCCTTCCTTCTTCCAACCTCCCCTCCACCCCCCAATTCCAACCAATCAAATATACCAGCAACCCAGCCCTTGGACCCTGCTTTCTTTGGGGGAGGATCCACTCATTTACGAATCCTGCTACTGGGTAAAATTGGATTAATAAGCTTCCCTTAGTAGAAAATACATTTGCATCAAATAAGGTCCTTCTGGAGACACTGACCAAACAGTGTCTCCCGGCATCACCTGGCGCCCTCCGGCACTGACCTCCCGTGGGTCTGAAGGACCATCTCTGTTTAACAGTTAGGCATTTCACAGATCTTACTGCTTCCCACAAAGCAGAAGTCAGTAATCAGGGTTAAAAGCATGCGTTTATGTAAAGAAAACCGTTAAGCGCATACAAGGATATGGCCAACATTGAGTGTGGTGAGGGGCCCCGTGAAGGCTGGGAAGCAGCCCTCTGGCTGACCCACTGGATTTAGAAACAGCAGAACTGAAGCCAATGGGAGGTGAAGACAGAGCAGTGATGAGGGCTGCAGGGGGGGATTTGGGGCTGGGGGCTTCTGAGTGTCCCTTGAGGTCACTGTATTTCTGATGACTGCCTATGTCCTCAATACATATGGCTGACCTGTCCCTGGCAGGGGGTAGGGACAAGGAAGGAAGGCAAACATGCAGAGAGATGCTGGAAGTTACTTGTCAATGGCCGGCCGATGGCATTTCCCTCTGCAGCGTCTCATCCGGGCCGCCATCACCGTGAGAGCCACGGCCTTGGGTCAGCTGGGCGGGCGACTGCCCACCGCATCCTGAGTTTTCTGGTCCAGCGGCGCTCAGTGGATGTGGCTCTGCAGATACACTCAGACCCCTCAGACTTGGCAGGCAGCACAGCGGGTCCCAGTCGTGAGTTGTCTTCCTCCAGCAACACCCAGCTGCAGAGCAGTGTCCCTCACTGCTCATGTGGCCACACACTGGCTGGACACATCTTCACCTCATACCTGCTATGCAAACATTCAGGTGCTAAGCTCTGCCCTGGGAGTACACACAGGTATCCTGCAGGGCTGTTTGGGGCCACAAAGGCTTTGTGTGCCATTCTGGGGATAAAATGGCCACAGACCTGCTCTTTTCCATGCCTCGCCTCCCGTGCTGGCAGGACCACCAGCCATCACACTGGGCCCAGGCTGGGAGGGCCGGGCGGGGACTGTGAGCACAGAGCTAAGCCTGCAGATCGTGTAGTCACCCTGCCAGCATTTGAACCCCAGCTCCGTCACTTACTAACCCTATGATCTGGGCTCAAGTTATTTAAATGGTCTGTGCCTCCTTCTCCTTATCTGTGAGATGGGAATCGTAGTACCTCCCTCCAAGGGTTGTGTGAGGATTAAAAGAAATAATATCAGCTTAGAACAGCACTTGATAAGTGTGAGTTCTCTTCTTCTTATTGTCTTCACCGTCATCAGTGTGTATCCCGGGCTACTGCAGCTTCTCCCTCAATCCCACATCCATTGACACGAAGTCCTGGAGATTTCTCCTCATATTTTTCCTGTATCCTTCTCCTCTTCCCCAGCTGACCACAGTCGTGGTCTGGGAGGGCTGGCCTCACATTCCTGGTGGTTGTAAAACATTCCTTCTCCTAACTTTCTTCCTGTCTGCAGTCTTGGCCACAACCTAAATCACACTGACATTCCTACCATTGTGGTCTTTCAAAAAGAGATCTGATCTTTGCCTAAAGCCTCTGATGACCATAGAAGTGCCCAAAGATGTTCATCGCATCGTTATTTACAATGGCAAAAACAATTAGAAACGACCTGAAATATTGTCTTAGTCCATTTGGGCTGCCATAACTAAATGCCAGAGAATGGGTCGCTTATATACAATACAAATTTATTTCCCACGTCTCCAGAGGCTAGAAGTCCAAGATCAGGGTGCCCTCATGGTCAGGTTCTGTGTCTGGTGAGAACCCGCTTCCTGGTTCACAGACAGCCATCTTCTTGCTGTATCCTTATGTGGTGGAAGGGGCTAGGGAGCTCTGTGGGGTCACTCCTTAGGGCACTCATCCATTCAGGAGGGCTCCACTCTCATGACCTAATCGCCTCCCAAAGGCCCCGCCTCCTGACACCATCACCTTGGGGGATAGGATTTCATCATATGAATTTGGTGGGAGACCGTCCATTCAGACCACAGCAAATATCAAACAATAGACGACTGTTTGTACATAAATTATACAACGTCCACCTAATAAAATGCAGCCCTTAGAAATCTTGTTTTAGTAGACTGTTCAGTGAGACGTAAAATATTAAGTGAAAATGAGCTGTTTACAAAAAGTGCAATATAGTCTCAATTTTGTTTTACAGACATGCACACAGAGAAAAAAGAATAAAATATTAATAGAGTTATCTCTAAGTGGGGTTTTATAATCCAGAAAAAGGTATTGAAATTGAAATTAAAACTTCCGATGGCCGACTTTGTTGTTAGAGTGACACGTCCAAACACGTATCCAGGCTTTCAGTGTCCAGATGTGACCTGATCCTGGGTCTTCCCACCCTGATCTCCAGCTGCCCACCCTCCTGCTCCTAAACATGCTGGTCATTCGCCCTCTGTGCCTTTATCCTGCTCTTGTCTCCACGCAGACTCTCTTCCCTGCTCTGAATCACTTCCTTCCCAGGGCCCCTCCAGCTGCACTGCTCTGAGGTAGAATGGATCCTTCCCTCCCCTGTCTTCTCCTGGGTCTGCCTCGCTGGGTTACACATAGTTGCTTACCTGTCTGTCTCCCGCACGAAACCATGCGCCTGTAAGGAGAGACACTGACTCACCCTAGTCGTCAGCCCCTGGCACATTTTAGCAGTTGGAGAAAGGCCTGGTGTTTTACTATCTAGGACACCCCAATTATAAGCCAGGGATACATGTAAAGAGTTTCTATGTTGTCAGATTCAAAGTGCCATCCTATAACCTAAAGCCATTAAAATACATGCTCCATCTTGGCTGGTACTCCTCAAATAATATTAAAGGGACCAAGTAACAAGCTGGGCAACTCTTCAGAAAGCTCTCTCTGGTTTTCTCTCCAGTGTTCTCTAATCCACAGCTGTTCCAGAACCCCCTCCTCCAGATCCCTTCCTCTCAAGGCTCTCTGAAGCCTCAGCCCATTCATCTTTTCTGTTCTGTTTCCTGCTTTTCTCTACTCATTGTCCCAATTTGGTGTCTCACAAGCCCAGAAAAGACAGAATGCTTTCAAGAAGGTGAAGGAGAAGGAAAATCTGAGCAGGCAAAGACACAGTTTAGCTCATGGGCCGTGGAGGTGGGAAGGGACTGGTTCCTCTGTAGTTCTTATTCCTTGAACCCCACCACCTCCCTGCTCATGCCCCACCTTCATGTACCTGTTCCTAGCAAGCCTGGTCAGTGCAGACTGCACTTTCTTACTTTCTTTTCTAAACCGTATGGATGTTAGTTTTAACCATCCCTCCCCGAAGCACCCCTCTTCATCTCTGGGCATCACTAATCCTTAGGAATCATGGTGCTATTTCCCTCCCACTTTCATCAGTTCGCGCTTTCTTGTTTTCCGGCTGAGTTCAAATTGGATTTTTTCTAACGTTGTATGAGGCTAGACAATTAGTCTCTCCTGCTAACCTGTTTCCTCGCCTCACACACAATATTTCAATAACACCCTCTTCTCAAGTTTGCTGCAAGGATTAGATGGGATAACATCTGTGAAGTTCGTGGTAAATTCTAAAATGCTTCACAAATACAAGGTCCTCTTTCTCCCAAGCCTCTGAAGACCATGATATGATACATCCATCCTTCACTCAAATGTGCAAGAGCAGAAAAGTTTGATACACCTGTTTTCCACTGAGAATGTTCTCTTCCTGGGATGGCATGGAAAATAGATGAGTTCTGAGTTCTTTGTGGATTGGTGAGAGGGTGCTTTTGTGGAAATCCTACTGTCACCAAACCAGGTTCATTTTGCCTGCCACACAATTATGCCAATCACCAAGATGATGAAAGCAGCAGAGAAAGGGTTTATTCACAAAGCAGCCAAGTGAGGAGATGGGAGAACAAATCTCAAATCTGCCTCCCTGAAAAGTAGGGATTAGGGATGTTTATGGGATAGACGGGTAGGGTGGTCCTAAGTATAGGAATAGATGACTGGAGTTAAGGAAGAGTGAGGTAATTGATGATCTGCGCAATCGTAGTCAAACTTTATGGCTCTTCATAGGACACGTATTTACAAAATGGCAGAGTTAGCATGATCCGAGGGTGGAGTTTTTGGCTCCCTGACATCAGAAGGTCACCTATTGGTCATCCACGCAGGCCCAGTTGAGGCCTGAAATGGACAAGGAGTCAACTCTCAGTTTCTGAAAAACATAAGCACCCATTACCGTGGTGACGCAAGTGGCAGAAATGTTATCTATAGGGTGGGCTTCAGTAATGCCTTATATAACTACTTTTGCAAACAGACAACTGGGTATAGTTAAAGCAAGCTGGCCCTCGCTTTCACTACCAGATTACTTACCCAGAAGATTATGTGCTTCTTTTGACAAGCATACTAGGAACCCATAGGTTATTTGGGTGCCAAGATGTTTTATATTCAGAATTTTCTGCAATGTACTCTAAACAGGTGTCATTTTATTTACTCATTTAAACATCAAACGATTTGGTTCCCCAGTTGAACTCTGGGAGGCAAAGAGATTTGAAGAATGTACAGTAGACTGGTTTTCTGAGTGGGGATAATGAACTCATTTCAACTAGAAGATGGAAATAAATTGAACCAATTCTGAGTAAGAAGTCTCTGTCTCAATTTATCCTACTTTTTCCATGAAGTGCCAACACCCTTAGCGTCAATGCTGCCAGCGTTCTATTTCCAGGTCTTGATGATAATTTATGATAGCTCTAGTGGGATTGTCACATTTGAGAGAATCTTTGAAGTACTTTACCCAATTAAGTTGGGCCCTATCATGCTAGATATGTGTTTAACCAGTGATGTGCTCATAAATGCTTAACCATCTGGCTCTCTAGAGAAAACATATTCCAATATATATGTGCATAAATAAGTAAAAATTTTGCTGACATAAAGGATGTATAGCACACAATTTACAACTAACAATAAATATACAATACCTTTTATTGTAAATTCCATATAGCCAACTGATTCTCACAAAATGTTTTCACTGACTTTTGTAGAACTCTTGATCTGTGGCAAACCTATGCTTGCAGTTCAGCTATGATGTGGCAAAATCAGACAGTGAATAACTGCGTGATCACTATCTGACTCAGCAACAAAGTTGCTTCATTGACTATCAAGTGTAGTTCCAACATGAATATTATTGATCTCTTCATTTGCATTAATGAGTAAGATACAAGTAAAACAACGAAGATATATATTGAAACTTCATTCATGATGCGAGCAACTACTTTACTGAATCAGGCAACAGTTTTCAAATACTAGAATATTTCCTCAATTTTTTACACTGGTCTCAATATAATAGCCACAGACACAACACACTTTTTATTTTATTTTTCTGTGAGGAAGATCAGCCCTGAGCTAACATCCATGCTAATCCTCCTCTTTTTGCTGAGGAAGACTGGCTCTGAGCTAACATCTATTGCCAATCCTCCTCCTTTTTTTCCCCAAAGCCCCAGTAGACAGTTGTATGTCATAGTTGCACATCCTTCTAGTTGCTGTATGTGGGACGCATGGCCGGGATCCGAACCCGGGCAGCCAGTAGAGGAGCTTGTGCACTTAACCGCTGAGCCACTGGGCCGGCCCCAACACACACTTTTCATTTTAATATGCGTTATTAACGTGTTCCCATCACTTTCTTAAGTCTATACAATTTTTTTTTTAAAGCCAACAAATTAAGCCCTGATTTGTAGTGTTCACCAGTTTCTGCGGTGTAAATACTTGGGCCTGAACACACGAGCTAGTCGCTCCAAGCAGATACCAGCAGCTGTTTTGCTGGGGCTTCTGAGAATGAGAAGCATCCTCTCCATCCACTGAGACGCTGTGCTGTAGGGTGTGGTGCTTGCAGCTGCTGGGACCATTTTGTGGCCACAGTAAGCATTTATTAAGCACCTCCTGTGTGCGTGCAGGGCCCTCAACCAGTGTGGATCTTGTGGACAAATCGACGAGAAGCAGAGTGGAGGGCCAGCGAGAAGCTGTGCGGTCTCTCTGGGCCTCTCAGTTACACAAGCCAATAAAGTCTTGCTTTTGCTTGAGCCACTTTCAAGTCTGAGTTGGGTTTCCGGTCTCATGAAACTGGAAAAACAACAGCAATAACAGCCAACAATGGATACCACCTCCATGAGAACCAGCAGCTTCACTACCGTTTCAATCTCAGACCAGTAGTTATGCCTCTGACATGAAGTGGTCTTGGGGAAACAGTGGCAACACTTAAAAAACCATCCCAAGTGTAAGTGCGCTGATGGAGGCTGGAAGGGTCCTCTTTGGATATTGTGGTATAAAAAACATGTATTTGGTCTTTGTTCCCCGTTCCTGGCACAGAGCTCCTAAAACCCTTGGAATTTCCTGAGTGATGGGAACGTCTTTTGTCATTCATAAGGAGCCCCTTTAGACCACACCTGAGTTTGCGCTAATGCGATGATTTAGGGTGAGGCCCCTAGATAACCGCAGGATGGGGCTGGTCACCAGAAAGACAGAGTGATTAGAGGGGTGGGAACTTTCAGCCCCACCCCCACCTCCAGGGAAGAGAGAGAAGCTGGAGATTGAACTTTATAAAAACTCTTGAACAATTTGATTCAGAGAGCTTGTGGGTTGGTGAGCACACAGAGGTGCTGGGAGGGTGGCGCTCCCAGAGAGTTTCCCATGGAAGCTCTGCGCACCCCCTTCCCATGCCCTGCCCTATGCATCTCTTCCACTTGGCTATTTCTGAGTTCTGTCCTTTATAATAAACTGGTAAACATAAGTGGAGTATTTTTCTAAGTTCTGTGAGCTGTCCTAGCAAATTATCAAACCCGGGGAGGGACTCATGGGAACCCCTGATTTATAGCCGGTCAGTCAGAAGTTCAGGTGGCCCGAGACTTGCAACGGGCATCTGAAGTGGGGGCAGTCTGTGGGACTGAGCCCTTAATCAGTGCTATCTGACACTACCTCCGGGTAGACGGTGTCAGAATTGAGTTGAATTGTTGGGCACGCAGTTGTCCAAAGAATTGGAGAACTGTTTGGTGTCAGAGAAAACACACCAGAGATACAAAAGAGGGTTCATTGCCATCTTTCCCCTGATTAATTTCTAATTCTTAGTAAAATTAACTAAGTAAAGAAAACAAAATTAACAACTAGCAGTTTACAATCTACTTGTGATATCAGAAATTGGATTCAAGGATGTCCAGGAAGCACACTCACCTCTCCTTCCCCTCCCCAGAGATCACGAAGGTGAACGTACCCAGAAATCCTGAAGTTTGTGGGGTAAGGCAGACCTGGTTCTCATTCCTGCCTCCACTCCTTGAGACTTGGGCAACCCAACCTCCCTATGTTCCCACTCTCTCCTCTGTACAATGGGGACAATATATTCCTCAGAGAAGCATTGTGAAGAGGATTTAACTCAACAAAGCCTTGTTTTTGTGTCAATGGTACCTTCTTTTCTCCCCAAACCCCTATCATCTGCCTTGCAGGGGAGGAAGACTATCCTCTACCCACTCTGGGTCCTTTCTGGCTGGGCTACAAATTAAATTGACATGAGACTGAATAGCAGGAGAAAATCAAACAAAGCTTTATAACATGTATACATGGGAGAGACCTGGAAAAATTAAGTAACTCGACAAAATGTTGGAGGTTCTCATCTTAAATAGCATATTCAGGTAAAGACAAAGGAGGATTTTGGGGGTGGGGGAAGTCAGCTAGGGGAGATTACCAGAAAAGCACAGTAAACAAGAGTAAGTTTATTATGCAGATTTAAGGCCTGCCTTCTGCATTGATAAGTTTCTAGAGATGAGGTCATCCCTTCTTCCCGCTAGGGAGAGGGAGATACCTTTACAAATGGAGATTTCCCTTACAAATGTAAATGTTTGGTAAACAGAACTTTGATAAGAATGGGTTTAGCAAGGGCCCTCCCAGTCTATCCATACCCAGAGTTATCTATGGTGATGGCCTGTCTTAGCGACAGGTCTTCTATCTTAAACTCTTTTAGGCAGTTAATGGGGGGGAGGACAAAGTTTCTTTCAAAGTCTTCTGAACCTTTATTGTCTTCAGCTCGAAATAATCTGCCTACCAGAGTGGCACATCTTGGAGTGGCCTGCCCTGAACCCTGTCAGCCTCATTCCAGACTCGTGCACTTGCCTGGCCCTTTTTTGAAGTAGATAAGCTTATCAGAGCTTGGAAGGAAACAGTATTTTGTGGCTTCTCCTGTGGTCACAAGACTAGCTCTCTCGCTAGTAGTTTATGGATGAGATACATTTGGGCCTGTTGATGAATGAGGTGGAACAGACCTCAGAAGTGACCAGGCAGCAGAATGGAAAAGTGAGTGGGCACAGGAAAGCCTAAAATCACTCAAGGAAAGGAGCAGATTAAGCTAAATGAGCTCATTATGTGTGTAAAGAACCATGTCAGTCAGTAAGCATTTATTGAGCACCTCCTGTGTGCAGCAGAGCCCTCAACTAGCCCTGGACCAGTCCTGCCCAGGAGGAGAGGAAGGCACGATTCTGAGCCACAGGTGTGAGAACTTGGTTCTCAGCAGTCATTAAACTCGAGTCTTCTCATGGCCAGCTCATCATGGAAATGCTCTTAATCATCACTGGGTTTAAGGGGGAAGCACTTAGGCAAAGCCACTCAAATCAGATTGGAGATGCTGAATTTGGAAACTCCAGTGTCTATTAGGAGGCCAGCCGTCTGCTTCTTTAGGGAGCAGATGACGTCAGGAGAGGGTGGATTTCATCACCTGAGAGGATGGGAAGAGGAGAGGGAGGAATGCCTCATAGGAAGTGACACCTAATTACCAATTTCCTAGCCTGTTCCCAGGCCCTACAGGCAAAGTCCCTCTGGGCGTCTGGTCTACCCTCCACCAGCAAGTGCAAGTCACACACACAGAGGGTGAATCAAGGCCTTTTCCTCAGCTTAATCACAAGCCCTGTAAGAGCAGAAAATGAGTTCCACACTGATGCTCCATCTCCCACTCCTGATTAGTAATTCGGGAGCTGTTGATGGGTGACACTTGCCTTGGTTTGTGGCGACTTTCAATATCCTGAAGTTAGAACTTAGGGAGGGAGTCCTCTGCACAGAATGACAATGCATACTGAAAAAAGAAAAAAGGAAAATTGCTGCCTTGAAAATAGGAATGTATCTTTGATGAGAAAGCAGGTTGCAGATGAGACTCTCAGAAGTTTTGAGGTAATTGTTTCTGAGAAATTGTACTTGTAGACAGGCGGCTATTTTGCCAAAGGACACTCATTGTCTGATTATGAAGGAATGAATGAACAGAAAGGGGACAAGGGGACTTTTCATCTCCTCTGGGATCTGCATGCCCCTCACTTTAGGGAAGAGATGTGTTCTTGAAAAGTTAACTGCAAATTGGAATTTTTATAGCCTCAATCATTTTTTTCCATTACCTTCCTTGCAAAGATGGGTCCACAGAATATTCTTAAGCTCTAGAATGTAATAAAACCACAGCTAAGACTGCAGCAAACCTTTCAACATTATCACTTTCATAGCTGGAACTGACCGTTTTCTTATATTAAAAAAATTACATTTCAAAAAAGCTGAAAAACATGACATAAAATAGCTAGGGTAATTTCTCTCTAGAGTACAATAGTTTCAACGCCAACCACCATTTCCTGGGTAGTTTCTAAGATCGGGGCACCAGGCGAGGCATTTTCATGGTATCTAATTTAATTCCCACAACAATCCTGTGAGCTAGATGTTATTACAGGAGTCCCCCCCCATTCTCGGTTTTCCCTTCCGTAGTTTCGGTTACACGCGGTCAACCAAGGAAGCAGACGATCCTCTTTCTGACATATTGTCAGAAGGTCAACAGCAGCCTAACACTACGTCCCAGATTCACCTCACTTCATCTGATCACATAGGCCTTTTATCATCTCCCATCATCACAAGAGGAAGAAGGGTGAGTACAGAACATATTTTGAGAGAGGGATCGAGACCACATTCACATAGCTTTTATTACAGTGTATTGTTATAATTGTTCTATTTTATAATTAGTTATTGTTGTGCCTAATTTATAAATTCAACTTTGTCATAGGCACGTGTGTGTAGGAAAAAGCATAGTATCCACAGGGTTCGGTACTATCCACTGTTTCAGGCACCCACTGGGGTCTTGGAATGTATCCCCTGCAGATCAGGGGGAACTACTGTATTTCCATTTTTTTGGATGCAATCATCAAGTTTAGGGAGATTCAGTAACCGACCCGTGTTCATGAATGGAAGCGGAAAAGCTGGCATTCAAACCAGGTCCGGATGACTCTGGGTTCAATATACTTTCCCTTCCACCTACCTGGTTTCAAGGTCTAAAGTGAGAAACCAAACAGACAGTGACCGCAACCAAAACAACCTTAGCTGCAACATGAAACTGAACGCAGTCCCGGGTTCTAGTAGGTTCCTTTCTCGAGAGTCCTTTAGGAAGGTGAGAAACCAGTCACACCTCTGCTGTTCAGATCTTGAGTCCAAAGAATTTAGGAAACCTGGGCTTTCAGAAGAGCTTGGGGGAGGCCGAGTGGGCGATAAGACAAAGACCCCACCACTCAAAGCTCCACTGGAAAGGAACAAGAGGGGGGCACATCTGAAGAGTGAAACGACAAACTGCTGAAGCCCCCCAGGGCCCGCAGATCCAGTGACTGGCTTCAGAATTGGATGTTCTAGGGATGCCAGCATTTCTGGTTTGAGGTTGTATGGCAGCCAGCCTCCAAGATGGCCCCTAGTGGTCCTCCCTCCTGGTATTCACACCCTGTGTAGCCCCCTCCCACACTATATGGACGTGGTCCCTCAGTACACCTTACGGCATGTCAGTTCTCGCATCAGGTTATGAAAAGACTACAGTTTCCCTCTCGAGCACGCACTCTTACTCTCTCTTCTCTCAAAACACTCTCTCTGGGGCCGGCCCCGTGGCTTAGCGGTTAAGTGTGCACGCTCTGCTGCTGGCGGCCCGGGTTCGGATCCCGGGCGCGCACTGACGCACCGCTTCTCTGGCCATGCTGAGGCCGCGTCCCACATACAGCAACTAGAAGGATGTGCAGCTATGACATACAACTATCTACTGGGGCTTTGGGGAAAAAAAAAAGGAGGAGGACTGGCAATAGATGTTAGCTCAGATCCGGTCTTCCTCAGCAAAAAGAAGAGGATTAGCATGGATGTTAGCTCAGGGCTGATCTTCCTCACAAAAAAAAAAAACAAAAGAAAAACACTCTCTCTGGGGGAAGCCAGCTGCCCCGTGAAGAGGACGCTCAGGCGGTCTAGAGCGAAGCCAAGGTGTCCTGCCAACAGTCAGCAAGAAACCGAGGGCCTCCTGCCACAACAACTTAAGTGAGCTTGGAAGTGAATTCTCCAGCTCCAGACGACTGTAGCCCCATCAGACGTCTTGACTGCAACCTCCAGAGAGATCTTGAGTCAGAACCACCCAGCTAAGCCACTCCCAGATTCCTGACCCAAAGAACCTGTGAGATGATAAATGTTTGTCATTTTAAGCTGCTAAGTTTCCGGGTAATTTGGTATGCAGAAATAGAAAACTAACACAAGTTTTCTTTTCAAAGCTCCCCCATTGTTGGCATTGAACCTACCTGGCCAGGTGGTACCCATCCTTGACAATTTCTCCCCTCCTTCCTCCTGCTCATTTTACCTTCTCACCGCCTTGATTTTGAATAACCTCCTTAAGGCAATGAATCTCAACTCAGGGCCACTGCATACAAGAGCACCACTGTACTGCGTCAGGGGACAGCAGTTTATGTGAATGGTGCCCCCTGGAGGTGTGAGGTACACAGCCTGCTCAGCTCTATGTGGCAGCCCTGCCAGCACTACACCAGAAAAAGAGCCCGATGCCAGGTTTTTCTGTTGGATGGAGCAAATGGGGCAATTCCTCCAAGGATTACAGATGAGAGGCGCGGTGGTAAGGAAATTCATTTTCACAGGGGCTGGTGGACCCATCTTGAGGTTGCAAGCAAAGCCCAGGGATTTAGGTCATCATCTTTCTTCCTGTCTCAGGAAAGCACTTTCGAGGCATGATGGGGTGGTAGTCATGAGCTTGGGACTGGAGTGGCACAGGCAGGTCCAGTCCCAACTGTCCATGTCATTAGCTGGGCGACAGCATGTGGCTTTGCCTCTCTCTAGGACTCGGATTCCTCAGCTGTCAAATGGGAATGCTAATAACACCCCGCTATGGAGTGGCAGAAGTTACAGTGAGATCACACACGTAGTGTACCTAGTTCAGTGTCTGCCACCTAAACAACAGCAATTGTTAGTGCACAAAATTGGGGTTCTCTGCCTGATGTGCATAAACAAGCCAATTAATTATGGCACCAGCCTTTGGGGGAGAGATCAGCTTTTATTCTGTGAGATCGATCTGTAGGGAGACAGGGGGCATGTGCCCTCAGATCTGTCTCCCGGATTCAGAATTTGGGACAAAATTTAAGAGATTAGGGAGAACAGCTTGGCATGAGGAAATGCTGGTGGGACAGGTGTTGATTGGTGGGCTTCAGGCATTTTTGGTAAGGTTTTAAACAATTATGGTGAAGTTTGAAGGGGAGGAAGACTATCCTCTACCCACTCTGGGTCCTTACAGCTGGGCTACAAATTAAATTGACATGAGACCGAATAACAGGAGAAAATCAAACAAAGCTTTATAATATGTATACATGGGAGAGAACAGGGAAACTGAGTATCTTGACAAAATGGCAGAGGTTATCTTCTTAAATAGATTTAAGTAAAGACAAAGGGGTGAGGGAGTCAGTTATGGGAGATTACCAGAAAAGCACAGTAAGGTTACTATGCAGCCTCACCTTCCACATTGATAAGTGTCTAGAGATGAGGTCATCCCCCTCTCTTCCCAGTACAGAGAGGGAGATACCTTTACAAATGGAGATTTCCCTTACAAATGTAAATGTTTGGTAAACAGAACTTTGATAAGAATGGGCTTAGCAAGGACCCTCCCAGTCTATCCATACCCAGAGTTAAATTCGTCTAGGCAGTTAGTGGGGGAGGTCAAATGTCCATCAGAGAAAATAATCAAGGTAAAGAGACATATTTTGAGGTGGCCAATTTTGATCTCCCACAGCTTCCACACATTTATGATGGGCTTCAAAACATTTATGATGGGGTTCTAAACATTTTTGCTTGAGGTGGGGAAGGAATTTTGACACTGGTTCTTCCCAAATGAGGGACCTCTCACTTCTGATAGGAGTCTGGCTTTCCAGTTCCGGTTGTGTCCTGGTCCTTGGGTTCTGTGGAAGGAGGATCTTTGGTTCCAATGTAGTTTCAGGTCACAATTTCTTCTTTTGTGCACGCCCTGGTTATGTGACTTTGCAGTTTTTCTGAAAAACAATCCTTAACCACTTTGTTGATAAAGATGGGGTCTGTTTGAACTAGCTCTAAATGGGCCCGTGGTTACACAATTATTATTATCTTGTGGTTCTCCCCAGGCGAGACCCACACCCTGCTTGTTACAGAGCAAATACTCGACAAGGATTTCTTCAATTAATTGAATGAAAATCTCCTTTTGTCCAAGAGGGAGACAGCCCTCTAGTTCTGGGTCCATCAACAACCAGCCATAATAATAATGATGATAACAAAGTCACACTTTTAACAGAACAATACAAAGCATACAGTGCAATATGAAGTCTCACAAGCCACAGCCTTAATTCAGTCATTTTTTCCACTCTGGAGAAATTTCAGAAGGAAAGAGACCTCATCCATTGGCAAAAATACGGACTTGGAGGCAGCAGCTGTGCGGTTCCAGATGCCCTGGGAGGGCTCCAGATAATTCTGAGCTGAAGACTCACACACAAACATTCAGTCAATAACTGAAGCCTGGCTTAGCATGAATCAAGCTGCCGAGCACCCAGAAGCTGTAGACAGCCCTGCCTGCGTGGTGGGCCTCCCTCTGTCTCCCGGATTGCCTTGGAAAGTCTCCAAGTGGGAGAGAAGGTGCCAGTTGTTTCTTCTCTGGCTTCAGGACACAGGTCCATCAACGGCTGACGTCAGAGGGGACTTCACTCCCCTGTTCTGGTCTAGAATGTCACAGCTCCTCTGTGCCAGGAAGGACTGTGCCATGTAACGGACACACAGACAGCAGGGCTCGGTGGCAGAGGGAGCTGCCTGGCCCAGACCCACACACCTCTGTTTAGTGAAGATTTAAAAAGAAAAGAGAACTACCCACCTCTTTGCACAGCGGAGGTCCAGTGTCCATACCCGCCTCCCCGCCCCCCCACCCCATCGGGCTCACACCCACCCACCACCCTCCCACCAGCTCCTGCACTGGTCCCAGGCTCCCACAGGCCAGCTCTGTGCTCTGAGTGGGGGCAAGCCATGGGCAGGCGGCGTGAACAAGAGGAGACAGACAACAAGCAGGGATGGTGTTGTGAGGAAAATAAACCAGTTCCATGACCGAGGGAGACCGAGTGTGGCTCCTTTGGACAGATGACCACAGAAAGCCCCTCTGAGGAGGTGACATCTGAGCCGAAAAGGCCTGGGTGACTGAAGGAGCCAGACGTGTCAAGAGCAGAATGTTCCAGGTAGAGGCAGGAGCCGCCACACGATTTGCAGGGTCCCAGGCAAAATGAAAATGTGGGGCCTTGTTCAAAACTTATTAAGAATTTCAAGACGGCGACAGCAGAACATTAAACCAAGCGTGGGGTCCATCTAAGCTCAGGGCCCTGTGTGACTGCATGGGTTGTAGGCCCAAGAAGCGGGCCCCGGTAGAAGGAATAGTCAGTCTGAGAGCCCTAAGGCTTAGAGGGGCTCGGAAAGTTCCAGAATTAGAAAGAAGGCCAGTGTGCCTGGAGAGCAGAGGGCATGAGAGGTGGTCAGAAAGGTGTGTGTGAGGGGCTGGCCCCGTGGCATAGCGGTTAAGTTGGGCGTGCTCTGCTTCAGCAGCCTGGGTTTGGTTCCCCGGCGCAGACCTACACCACTCATTGGAGACCACGCTGTGGTGGTGTTCCACATACAAAATAAAGGAAGATTGGCACAGATGTTAGCTCAGGGACAATCTTTCTCAGCAAAAAAGAAAAAAAAAGTGTGTGTGTAAGGGACACAGATCAGGCCCACGTGAGAGGTGTGACTGGGGCTTTGCACGAGGGAGGGACTTGCTCTGGGTAGAGACTGGTGTGCAGTGGGGTCCGAAGGGAAGCAGGGAGCCAGGCTAGAAGGCAGAGATGGTGGTGCAGATGGGTGGGCTCAAACTGCCTGCAGTGTCTCACGGTCACATCTCAGGGTCTTCAGGCACCCCCTCCCCTCTGTCTGAAAGTTCTGCCCGCCTTCCATCCTCAGGGCATTCGCTTTGCACACTCATACTCGTCACTCAGCTCCACCTCAAAAGCCACCCCTCAGTGAAGCCTGGCTTCAGGCTGGCCCCACCTGTGCCCCACAGTAGCACCCACCCCTAGACAGCACCCACCTCCCCTGCACCGGGAAATACTTTGTGTTTCTAGTGTCCAGCAGAGTGCCCAGCACATAGTGGTTCGTGCTCAATAGCTAGTTGTGAGTGAGTGCACGAATTTATTAATTCGTGTTATAAGAAACAGGGCCCGGCTCCAACCAGGCCAGTCTGAGCCTGGACCTTGACCTGGAAAAGGAGGCTTCTATTTCCAAACCCAGCCCAGTTCCCTCTCATTAGTTGTTTACCAAAAAAAAAAAAGTCAGAAAAAGAAAGGGAAGATGGCATCCAAGGCTGTGGCACCAAAATTGCAGGCTCCCAATTATTGTTTACACTATATTTGTCCTGTCTCTGGGCGTCGTGCTGGAGGACAGGAAGGGACATGCCAAACCGTCCCTCCCAGCTGCAGCACCCCAGGAGGAATGTTGCCCTCCTGCGCCCTCTCGTGGCCAGGATGGACACTGCATATGCCCCAAAGATGAAAGTAGTGGACGGTTTTGATGGTGACTGACTTAGTCGGAAGGAGGGGTGAGCTACCAGAAAGGCTCTGGGAGCTGGGGCCTCTTGGGCTGGTGGCCTCCATTAACCTGGGCTGTTATTTATCCTGGGTCGTCCCACAATCCAGGAGTGCCAAACTGCACAGGAGTTGGATGACAGCTCTCCTGGACAGATGACTTGCAGCCCTCGCAGAGGAAGACAGAACAATTGAGCTTTTACATGGCTTTTTCTGGTCCTTTCACAGAGCTGTTTTATTTACCTGCTGCATGGATGAAGTCTAAGAAAAACCCAGATCTACCATATAATTTGGAGCTAAGTACATGATGGATGCCCAGAAATTTAAAATTAGCCAAGTAAATTTCATACCAGGGCATTATGCTTGCTTTCAAGCGCCTGGATGTCTGTTAGGGAGGCATCACTAGGGAAGGACTCTTGATCAAATAATCAGACTCTATCCTCCCCAGAAATTAAAAAAAAGGACCCTTTCTGAAGGGGACCAGTCGTTCTGAATGTCCTCCAACCAAATCGGCGAGTAGAGCTGGTTGTCCATGTGCATTCATGTCCCACGTGTGGGATTATTTTGTGGTTTCCACAAATTAAAGTGGAGTTTTGGGTGATTTCCAAAAGGTAAATATGTATTTGCTATTTTATAAACACATACCACTTAGCTTTCAAAACTGAGGTTCTCCTCTCTCCCCCGCTCTACGGTAGGGGGAGTGGTAGGTGGGCGGGGGCAAGGAAGAGGCTGGTCCCTCGGCACCTCTTGCAAGTTCACGATAAGAAAAGAGATGAATTCACAGTAATAACTAGCACAGGAGGGAACACTTACCCTTGTGCTCTTTAAATGCATTATTTTATTTAATTCTTACAACAGCTTGACGAGGTAGATGTTATTATCTCCATTTCCTAAATGAAGAGGCTGAGGCTTAGAGTGGTTAAATGACTTGCCCACGGTCATGCACAAGGATGAACGGCAGAGCCAGGATCCAAACTCAGGTTTGCCTGGTGGGTGCTCAAGCATCCTTCGCTACTTTCTCCCAAAGCGGAGTGGAGTCCACCAGGTGTCACACCTCAGATCCTGTCATCTGTTGGAAGTGTAGGGAGCCAATCAATAACACCCTTTCCTCCCCTTTGGAGTGTGCAAACAATTGAGAAATGGAGTGTATTAATTATCTGTTGCTGCATAATAAAATTTCCCAAAATTTAGCAGCTTCAAACAACAATAAACACAGTTTCTGAGGGTCAGGAATCTCAGAGTGGATTAGCTGGGTGATTATGAGACAGGGTCTCTTAGGAGGTTGCGGTCAAGAGGTCAGCCGGGGCCGTGGTCAGCTCAAAGCTCAGTTGAGGCTGGCAGATTTCCTTCTAAGCTCACTCGTCTTACAGTTGGCAGGAGGCCTCACTCCTTGACATGTGGGCTTCTCCCTAGGGGTGCTCATGATATGGATGCTGGCTCCCCCCAGAGCACGTGATGAGGGAGGGAGAGAGAACTCAGAAGGGACATACTATCATTTTTACCACATGCTAGTGGTCACACAGACCACCTCTGACACAAGGCAGCGCTAGATGAGAGCACAAATACCAGCAGGTAAGGAGTATTGGGTGCCATCTGGGAGGCTGCCTACCACATAGAGAGAGAAGTTGGAAAGATGGAGAACAAAATGATAGCTTTAAAACTGAAAAAGCTGTATTGAAGGATGTGGCATAGATGTGTGGCCACAAGGGACTTCTTAATACTTTGTCCCTGAAGTAGACACACTTAGCCACCTGGTCACAGGTGGGGCTGGGGAACCACAGATCCCCCTGCAGGAGCACAGCAGGCCAGGTAGGCTTAACACGTGCAGGAGCAGAGAACACGCACCGCCGATAAGACGTTCTGCAAAGAGAGTGGGCTGAGCTGGGCAGGCTCAGCCACATCTCCCAGCTGCCCAACCCAGGTCATTCCTCCTCTCTCAGGAGGCTGGGAATGCTCCTCTAGTGGACTTGCCCTCAGATGAACGTATGGCCAGGGTGTGGATTTCTCACTGACACCACCCCTGGTCCAATCGACTTCCTGTTCCACCACTGCCTGCTACATCTAATGGAAGTTTTATGGACCCCTGTAGGCAAGGGATGTTTCTCATTGATGTTGGTGTCCCCAGAACCTAACATGGTGTGTGACATGTACCACCATCATCATCACCATCATCACCATCCATCATTGAGTGCCTAGCATGTGCCAAGCAGTGTACTAATTCCTTCACAGGCATGATCTCATTCCATCACCATAACCCTCTGCAGCAGGAACTATTACTGTCTGCATTTAATGGAGAAGACAAGTCAGCCTTAGAAAAGTTAATGTGCCCACGGTCACACAGTTAGCAGGTGGCAGAGGTGGGATTTGAAGCCAGCCAGTCTGACTCCACATCCTTGCTCTTAAACTCTACACTAGAGGGGCTGCTCAGTAAATACTTGTTGAAATAGATTAATGAAAAAATAACTATTGACTTAAGAAAAGGAAACAAAGCCTGAATAAGTAAAGTTGTTGAACCATAGCACGTTTTAGAGAAAACCTAATCCCTACAGTGCTTTTACCAGATCTCAGGAATAAACTTAAGGCTGAAAAAGGAACAACATCTTGCAAAATAAATAATTAGTTTCCAAAAGGCAGAGGCCTGGGCCGGGAAGTGGCTTCCTTTTTGGTGTAGAACTGTTTCTTCTCACTCCCGTTCACTTCTGGAGATGCTGCCTCCATGGTTAAAACGAGGGCTGTCCATGAGATCTTAGCAAAGCAGGAGTGGGTGAGAACTCTGCTCCCCTAAACGTCCACTGGAGGCCAGCACAGTGGTCAGTGCAGGTGGCTTGTTGGCTATAAGGAACAGGAAGTGGGGATGGGTCATATTGTACTTCCCGGGAAACAGGAGCCCAGTGTTTGTTTGTTTATGAGACAAACAAATGAAAAGCCAAGATACAAGATGCTTAGAGTCTTAACGCCTCCACTCAAATTGTTGGTCTGCCTGGGAGCGACAGCCCATTTGCTGTTACTCACCAGTGTCTTGCCTGCTTCTTACGCCCACGCTGCCCCTCCCCTCTGCCAGCTGTGTCCCTCTGGTTGTGCCAACTCATTTTAATGTCCAAACCAAGCAGAGTTCACCAACTGCCATGAAAGCACCAGTTATGAGTAAGACACAGGGCGAGGCTTATGGGGAGATGAGGTCTCACCGGGAGACAAAGAGGTGCAAGGGAACACTTACCCTGTGGGGAGTTGGGTTTGGGTTTTGATTTGGCTGTCCTCAAGGAGCTTGCTTCAGTCTCGGGATGAGTTAGGGGGCATGGCACAGAGTGGAGGGGGGATTAGCAGGAGACAGGCTGTGAGGCACTGGCCACAATGCTTTAGTCACTCAGAGGAGCGAGAGCACATGGGGCTGGGCTGAGGAGGGAAGCTTTTAGGGAGGACATGGGATCTGAGGAATTGGGGAGATCCAGGCCAGTGTTTCCCAAGCTCTATTCTCATATGATTTTTGGAATATTTGGCTACTGCGTGTACTGTGGTATTAAATTCTAGCCAGATATTATTGCTGGTGAAGTCTCTGATCTTAACAGGTGTTACAGAGGTGTTAAAGACACAAGAACACTTAATGCAGACTTTCTCCTTGATATAATCCAAAGATTAAAAGTGAACTGAATTCCTCTTGCAGGAGTATGGCAAATCCGTTCCCCTGAAGGCCCCTCCCACTATACCATAACTAGACCCTTGGAAGATTACAGTAAACATACTTCTATGATTGCTAAGCTTGTATGAAAATAAGGACAATCTCTAAGGTTGGTGCGGGGATGGGAGAGAATACTAAAATGACAGTCGAAGGGGAGTAGTCAGCAAATGTGACAGTGGGAGATGGCGTGAGTACTAGCCCTGGGATCAGGGCACAAAGCCTTGGGCTCTTTGGAAGATGGGAGAGCTAAACCTCCAACTACCATCAGCCCTGATTCTCTGAATGGAGCCCAAGTGTGCCCAGTGTGGTAGCAGCCTCCGGCTCTTGAGAAAAGCAAACATAAATCCTCCCCGGAAGAAAGCATCACCAGCTTAGGCTCTCAGGATCCCTAGAGATTATGTCCAACCAAATATAAGCTCACAATAAAAAATTACCAAATACGCAAGGAAGTAAGCTTCATTGAGTGACATCAGCAGAATGAACAAGATACAGATATAGAATCACATGAATTTCTTTCTTTTTTTGTGAGGAAGATCAGCCCTGTGCTAACTATCTGCCAATCCTCCTCTTTTTTTTTTTTTTTTTTTTTTGCTGAGGAAGACTGGCCCTGGGCTAACATCCGTGCCCATCTTTCTCCACTTTATATAGGATGCCGCCACAGCATGGCTTGCCAAGCGGTGCGTTGGTGCGCGCCCAGGATCCAAACCAGCGAACCTTGGGCCACCGCAGTGGAGCACATGCACCTAGCCCCTTGCACCACTGGGCCGGCCCTCACGTGAATTTCTGATATTGAAATTGTAAAATACAAAATATAAAGTATGAAATGTTTATAGAAAAAATAGGTAATTGAAAAGTGAACAAAGACAAAAAGATTATAAAAATTGACCAGGTAGACTGGAAAAAGAACCAAATAGAACTTTTATTTTTATTTTTATTTTTTTTGTTAATTTTCTTTTTTTTTTGTGAGGAAGATCAGCCCTGAGCTAACATCCATGCTAATCCTCCTCTTTTTGCTGAGGAAGACTGGCTCTGAGCTAACATCTATTGCCAATCCTCCTCCTTTTTTTTTTTCCCCCCAAAGCCCCAGTAGATAGTTGTATGTCATAGTTGCACATCCTTCTAGTTGCTGTATGTGGGATGCGGCCTCAGCATGGCCAGAGAAGCGGTACGTCGGTGCATGCCCGGGGTTCCGAACCCGGGCTGCCAGCAGCAGAGCGCGTGCACTTAACCATTCAAGCCACGGGGCGGCCCCCAAATAGAACTTTTAGAAATGAAAAATATAATTATTGAAACTCAGTGGATGTGTTAAGCAGCAGATTAGATAGAGTATGGGTCAACTAAGAAATAGATGTGAAGAAAGGATGCAAAACAGAGACAAGGAGACAGAAAATATCAAAGATAAGGAAGTTATAATGAGAAAGTTTTATATACATCCAATTAAATACAGGTAAAGCACTCAGAATAGTGCCTGGCAACTAGTATCAGCAGAGCCAAGTGTCGGTTCTTCAAAAAGACTTATAAAAAATTTTAAAACCTCTGGCAAGATGAATCAGGGAAAAAAGAGACGACCCAAATAAACACGATCTGGCATAGAAAAAGAAATGCAGATGTAGCTGAGATTACGATCATAAAAATGTACTATAAACATTATGCCAACTAATTGGAAAATATAGATGAAATAGATAAGTTTAAGAGAAAATATAACTTATCAAAACTGACTAAAGGAGAAATAGAAAATCTGAACAATCATATAATCATTAAGGATATAGAAGTTTGAAATAATAGTTAAAATGGACCCTAAAAGAATACACAAGTCCCAGAGAGATTTATAGGTGAATCCTATCAAATTTTCCAAAAACGGATTATTGGAGGAAACATTTCTCAATTTATTTTATAAGACAAACAAAACTTTGATATTAAAGCCAGACAAGAATAACACTAGAAAGGAAAATTATAAGTCAATTTCACTTAGGAATACTGATGCAAAAATTATAAACCAAATATTACCAAACTAATCAACAATCTATAAGAAAAGTAAGAAAGACTAAATTGGGTGTGATTAAAAATACAAGGGTAGGGGCCAGCCTGGTAGCGCAAACAGTTAAGTGCGTGTGCTCCACTGTGGCGGCCCGGGGTTTGCCGGTTCGGATCCTGGGTGCGCACTGACGCACTGCTTGGCAAGCCATGCTATGGCAGTGTCCCATGTAAAGTGGAGGAAGATGGGCACGGATGTTAGCCCAGGGCTGGTCTTCCTCACAAAACAATATAAATCAATCAATAAATAAATAAATAAAATAAAAGTACCAGAGTAGTTTAACATAAGAAAAATTTATAAGCACAATTTGTCACCTTAACAAATTAAAGGATGGAATCATGATCATCTTAATAGACTGCAAAAAATCATTTGTAAAAGTTAATACCTTTTCATTATTAGAAACTCTCAGCAGATTAGGAATGAAGGAAATTGCCTACAGCAATCATATTTCTAAATGGAGAAACATTGGAAGCATTCCTTTTGAAATAAAGAACCAGACAAGGAGGCCAACCATCCCTGTTTCTATTTAACATTGTACTGGAGGTACTAGCCAGTGCAGTAAGACAAGAAAAAGAAACAAGAACTTAAGGATTAGAAAAAAAAAGTGTCAGTATTTCTAGATAACTAGTTATCTGCAAAGAGATAGCCCAAAAGATTTTCAGACCTAATTATTAGAATTAATAAAAGAGTTTAGCAAAGTGGCTGAAAATGAGATCAATATACAAAAGTCAATTGTATTTTCTTTTCTTTTTTTTTTTTTTTGGTGATGAAGATTGGCCCTAAGCTAACATCTGCTGCTAATCCTCCCATTTTTGCTTGAGGAAGATTATCTCTGAGCTAACATCTGTGCCAATCTTCCTCTATTTTGTATGTGGGAAGCCTCCACAGCATGGCTTGATGAGTGGTATGTAGGTCTGCATCCAGGATCCGAACCTGTGAACCCTGGGCCGCTGAAGCAGAGCATGTGAACTTAACCACTGTGCCGCCGGGCCAGCCCTGTCAATTGTATTTTCATACACAGGTAATGAATGAAAATATCAATTTTTACAAAGATGTCATTTACAACAGCAACAAAATAGAAAGTACCTAGGAATAAATATAACAAAAGACAAGCAAGAAGTTGATAGAGAAAAATTTTAAATTTTTTTGAAAGACATTTTTTAAACCCTAAATAAATATTGTATTATGGTTAGGAATCACACAGTATGAAGATATCAATTGTCTCCAAATTGATCTGTAGCGTCAATGTAATTTCAATCATAATCACAACAGGTTTGTTGGGTTTTTTTTTTTTTTTTTGAGAAATTTGGGGAGCTGATTCCAAAATGTCCATGAAAGAAGGGCAATGGACCCAAAATAATCTAAAGCTTTTCTCAACTGAGTTACTCCCCTGAACCCCAGAACACAGAAAATGATTTTAGTGATTATTGTCTGAATCCTCCCAAGGATGGGAGTAACTAGTACCATCCTAGATGCCTGGGAGAGAAGTAATTCTTTACATACAAGGCGTGCTTTAGGGCATTAGGGTGAAGAAAGGCTGGACAGAAGGTGAAGGTGTAGGAATTTGCCTAATCTCACACCAAGAGTTATTATGAAGTTTATAGTAATTAAGATACTGCGATATTGATGCAATTACAGGCATAATAATCAACGCAACAGAACAAACCCCCAATTATTTGCAATTTGATACATGAAGAGGAGATACAGCAGTTCTGTGAGTAAAGGATGGACCATGTAACAAATCCTGAGACAACTGATTATCCACCTGGGGTGGGTGGGGGAGGAGTCGAACCCTTACCTCATACCTTATATAAAATCAGTTCCAAGTGGATTAAGAACTTAAATGTGAAAGGAAAAAATTTTAAACTTCAGAAGAAAATATGAAAGAATATTTTTATGACCTTGAAATAAGGAAAGATTCTTTTTTCTTTTGGTGAGGAAGATTAGCCCTGAGCCAACATCTGTTGCCAATCCTCCTCTTTTTGCTGAGGAAGATTGGCACAGGGCTAATATCCGTGCCCATCTTCTTCTACTTTTATATGTGGGACGCCTGCCATAGCATGGCTTGATAAGTGGTGAGTGGGTCCACGCCTGGGATCCGAACCTGCAAACCCCGGGCCGCCAAAGCGGAGAGCGCGAACTTAACCACAACGCCACCAGGCCAGCCCCAAAGATTTTTTTTTTATATAGACTTAAAAGACAAACTTGACACATTGCACTACATTAAAATTAATAGTTTCTGTCGATCAAAAGACACCATAAAGAAAAAACAAGCCATGAATTGGGGGATATATTTGCACACATATAACCACAAAGGATTGGTAGCATATAAAGAATTTATATACATATATTAAATTCCTGCAAATCAATAAGAAAAAGACAAAACAACCTAATAATAAAATAGGCAAAAGATGTGAGCAAGTCTTTCATAGAAGAGAAAATATATATGGTGAATAAACATATGAAATGATAGCCAGCCTTGTTAGTAATCAGGTACTAATTTGCATATAGCACCCTAACGGACTGTATTATTTTACACCCTCTAGATCTCCATTTGCAGGAGTGAAGAGCACAGACTCCAGAACTGGACTGGCTGGGTGCCATCCTTGCTCCTCCAAGACTTGGGTAGGCAACAATTCTCCACACCTCAGTTTCCCCTATGTAAAAAGGGACGTGAACCCAGTAAAACCTTATTGAAAATTGGTTGCCATCATCCACCCAGCTTCTGTTTTCATTCCATCAACTCTGTAGTAATACCACACAATTTCTTAAATAATTGGGTTTTGGGATCTCATTTATAGGACTACTGCAGGGTTTTATTGTAGTATCTAATTTATAAGGTTGTTGTGAGGATTGCATGAGAATTAGTATATGTAAAATACAGAACAGTGCCTGATACATAATAAGTATTACATAACAATTAGCTATAGTATTATTGAAAAGTCCGACACTAACATGTGATGACAGCATGTGGAGTACTAGAAATTGTCAGTTGCTGCTGGGGGTAAGGGGTAGGGGTGTCAGTTAGAACAATAAACTACTCTGGAAAACAATTTAGCATTATCTTGCAAAATTAGTGTCTTAGTTCGTTCTGGCTGCTATAACAGAATACCATAGACTTGGTGGCTTATAAACAACAGAAGTTTATTTCTCACAGTTCTGGAGGCTGGGAAGTTCAAGATTAAGGCATAGGCAGATTCAGTGTCTAGTGAGACAGCTGTCTTTTCACTTGTCCTCACATGGCAGATGTGACAAGGCAGCTCTCAGGGGTGTCTTTACAAGGGTACTAATGCTATTCATGACCTAATCACCTCCCACAGGCCCCACCTCCAAACATAGGGGAAATAGGTTTCAACATATGAATTTGGGGAGACACACATTCAGTTTATGACAGTTAGACACACACACGCATATGCATATTCCCTATAATCTAGTAATTCCACTGTTAAATTTATCCTAGTGGTTCTCAAACTTTAGTGGGTATCACAATTGCCTGGAGGGCTTGTTAAAACACAGATTACTGGGCCCCATTCCCAGAGTTCCTAATTCAATAGGTCTGGAGTGGGACCCGAGAATTTGCATTACTAACAAGTTCCCAGGTGATGTCGTGATGCTGGTCCAGTGCAAATGGACTTTGAAAATGATTGATTTAAAGAAATTCTTGAAGGTGGGCACCATGAGACTTGTACACAAATGTGCATAGTAGCACTGTTCATGACAGCAAAAAACTAAAAACCCAACCCAAACATCCATCAACAGCAAATGAAAAATAAACTGTGATATGTCCACACAATGGAATATTACGCAACAGTGAAAATGGATGAACTATGCCGTGAGCAACAACAGGGATGAATAACAGCAACTTAATGTTGAATGAAGAAAAGAAACAAGTTGCAGAAACTATATAATTTAGGAATCTTTTTTTTCATTCAAAAACAAGCAAATTAACTAATCATTGTTTATATAGATATACATATGTGGTAAACCTATTTTAAGAAAATCAAGGGAAGGATAAATAAAAAATTTGTAATAGTGTTAGCTCTGAAGGTTGGCAGAGAGGCTTGGGGGAAGATCCTATAGTATTGGTGATTTTTGTTCTTAAGTGACATGGTGAATTCACAGATGTTCATTTTATTCTAGTGCTTTATAATTTTATTATGGTGCATATAACATATGTTTATGTTATATATTTTTTGCATGTATCAATTATTAAATAATTTTTTATAAAAGAGAATTGAAAAGAGAATAACTTTCTCACCATGTGATTCATTATTATTTAATGGAATGGAAAACACTTTGTGCAGAGGTCAAAAATTAAACACTTCTTTGGGAATAGGTGGAGAATGAAGTTTTCTTCATTTTTTAATAGATGTCTACACGTTGGTCCAGATATTGGATATTAGAGGAATTTAAACACTCTAGTTATTGCTAACTCGATCTCTTCTGGTTTAGAGCAGTCCCCTAACAACATCTATCCATTCTCTTTTGCGGAAATGCTCCGTTTCTCAGAGTTTCTCTCCCTAAATGATATCTGGGTGCAGGGGAAGTTTTCACATCTCATGGGGACAAGGGCGAGTGGCCGTGCTTCTTAAGTATGCTGTGACTGGTCTGGCTTTGTCTTTGGGTGTCTTGCTAGCCTTTGGGCATTGGCCTCTGCCATTGCTGAATTGGCTGATGATGTCACTGGTCCTGCCTGCTCCTAAGCCATGAGCTGGCATCTGCTATTGCTGCTGATTCTCGGCTCTGTCATTTGTTCTGGTCATCAGGTCACTGCTCTCTGAGGTTTGTCCTAAACTGGTCTTCTGTCAGGACACTGGTCCTCTTCTCTTTCCCCCAGGGGGACATGCGGGACTTCTCACGGAGGCGAGCCAGCAGTGCCTTTTCAGGATCACCGATTTGGAACCTATCTGGCGTCAGCACAAATAATCCATAATTAAGCTATAAATCAAAATTGGGGTGAGTTTATTATATGAGCCAATTTGAGGACTATAGCCTGGGAGAACTTTTCCCCCAAGGAAGGAAGCTCTCCAAAGACATGGGGTGTACAGAGTGATTCTATGCCCACCTTGGAACAAAGAACATATATCACATATGACAGGAATGTCTCTTTTGCTGCTGTCACAAGATGCCTTGCTAGCACAGCAGGTCGGTGGTCACAAGGTGAGCACAGCAGGTCTGTGGCCAGCAGGTCAGAGGTCGCGAGATGAGTTAAAGCAGGTTAGTAATTAATCCTTAGCTTCTGGGAAGAAATGCTTATCCTTAAAGAAATGCTGACAGGGGAAGGCAACACCCCTATCTTTAAGGGCATCATTCTCGGCTTTGGGAGCTCGTGAATGTTTAAAGCAGATGTACAAAGCATGCTCAACAGGCCATGTCAGGCCTGTCTGTGAAAACAAGGTCAGGCCGAATTAGTTTAAACCAAATGACTTCCTCCAATACTCCAGTACATCCTATTCCTTCTCATGTATTCACCACTGGACACCTCCCTCCACTATGCACATGATTTCCTTCTTGCCGTATTAGCAGTTTCTGGGAACAGAACCTCGGCCCACATATTCTTGGGAGGGGCCCTTAATCTGTCTGGGGTTTCTGTCTTCTTCCCATCACTTCCTGCCTTCAGTAGAGCCCCACGGGATCCAGGGAGCATCTGCTCTCTCCTTCTGCTCCCTTCTGAAGGTCTTCTTTACTCTTCCCTCTCACTTCAGAAACATCATCACTTCCTCTTTAGGACAGAGCAGCCCAGCAGGCAGCTGGGCACGTGGGTCTGGAACTTAAGTAGAGATCTGGCAGGAGACATCAATTTGGGAGCTGTCAGTACTTAAAAACCGTAATTCTGATCAGAGTAGTTTGCAAAAATATATGCCACTGAGTCATTGGAGCCATTTTGTGCTTCTGGCAAGCACACCAAAAACACATTACCAACACTTATTTATCTATTTTTTGTGTGAGGAAGATCAGCCCTGAGCTAACATCCATGCCAATCCTCCTCTTTTTGCTGAGGAAGCCCGGCCCTGAGCTAACATCTATTGCCAGTCCTCCTCCTTTTTTTTTTTTCCTTTTTCTCCCCAAAGCCCCAGTAGATAGTTGTATGTCATAGTTGCACATCCTTCTAGTTGCTGTATGTGGGACGTCGCCTCAGCACGGCCGGAGAAACGGTGTGCGGGTGCGCGCCCGGGATCGGGACCCGGGACGCCAGTAGCGGAGTGCGCACACTTAACCGCTAAGCCACGGGGCCAGTGCCATACCAACACTTATTAAACGACCCTAATTTGCCTGTCATTCTTTCACTTAAAGGCACTTTAATTGGTTACACTCAACAATCAGTTGAGAAAAATAAAAACATTTCTCATTTCAAAACACCTTTGCCAACATATCTACATAAATTAATTTTATCTTATCACAAGCTTTACATTAGTTTTCACAAAAACCCAAAGAGCTGCAAATTTTGCTCATTGAATTAATGGGAAATCTCTGCCGTGAAACCTAGTTGTCAAAGCTGGTGTTCTTTGTCAAATCAATCAACCAAATCAGATTTTCCTTCTGTCCAGAGACTATCTTTATTCCAATTCAAATGTGTTATTATACATCTTCCTGAGAACTGAATCTTCTGAACTCTAATTCTGACCCGGCTACATGGACACGGCGGGAGCCTTGGCCATGAGTTTGGCTCCTGTTTGAAAGAAGATGCTGCAGCCTCCGTTGGTCCTTTGTGTCCTCTCTTTGCTTTGGTTTCTCCTCGGAGCCATGCATCTGGGTCAAGAGGGTATGGAAGAGGCCAGGTCATAAAATAAAATTGTCATCACTTTCGCCACCTGAATTCAGAATAACCCAACAATCTGGGTCAAAATACCTCAATTCTAAAGCTAGACTTCACACTTAGAAATATCCACACGCCAGGAGAAGATATAAAGCTCTCCTGTGGGCTTATGAAGCTTTGTTTAAAGAAGGCTCTGCACACACCAACATTTCAGCCTGTCCCTTATTTGCCCTTAGAGGGTTTTTACATCCCTTAGGCAAAGCACCGCTGTGGATTAGGGATGATTAAGAGGTTTGTCTTTCTACAGCAAAGTGGAAGACAAACAATTGTGAAAGGGGAGGTAGATCCACCTTAGCAAGAGAACACATGTTCATTGAGAATCTGAAAATTGATGGCCTTTAAACTTTCCTGTCTGTGTGTGTCCACTGGGAGGGTCACCGCTCTGCAACCCCACTTGGAAGACTGCTACTCTGCTCCACTGGCTTATTTATTTTATAACACTCAGCACAACCTCTACTTACCTTATTTATTTCTGTCCCAATCATCTGTCCCCGCCACAGAATGTAAGAGGCTCAGAAACAGCACCTGGATGCCTTGTTCCCTGCTCGTTCCTGGAGCCTAGGACACTGCCTGGCACACAGTCAATGTTCACTAGGTAGCTGTTGAACGAAAGAACAAATCTTCTGTATTGTAGCTCCCTGCTGGTAGTGCCAGAAATAAAAAGGCGATATGGTTCCCTGGCTCTGCTAAGGAAAACAGTTAAATCCCTCCAATGACATCTCCCAGGAATGCCCCTGTGCCTCTCGCCCATCTCCAGGAACCTTACACATGCTGCTCCAGTGCAAGCACGGCTGGGGATCCGGGTGGGGGCTTGGGCTCTGGATTTTGGACTGCTAATATAAAAGCTGTTTTCTTCCAGCGTTATTAACTTCTAAGCCTCTTCCTGTTTTCCTATCATGGCCAAACCCACCTCTTGGCAGACATTAAAGTCTGAACTTTTGAATTAGATTCCTGAACAGCGATTAAACAGATTTGGGATCTCAACAAAAGAGATTGCAAAATACCAACAAAATCCAGACTATTCCATAGGGATTGCACCCAGCGGAGGGAGGCAGGGCAGGCTCAGTCTGTGGGCCTCCTGGCAGCATCTCTGGGGAAGGCACTGTCTGCTCTGGGCAGGGAATTCCAGGCTGGGACGGGACGGGGTCTGCGCTGGTGGTTTGCTGTCATCGCCCTCAGTGTGCGGGCAGGAGCTGGTGGAACACAGGGTGAGGTTGCTCCAGCCTTCAGCTCACAGTCATGCCTCGTGGGTCAGTGTTCTCACTGACACGCAGAGGCCTTACTACCAGCATTTTCACAAGCCCAGTTTCCGCCCAGGGAAACTGAGGGGGAGAAAGGCTGGTATTATGTCTTCAGGGCCACCACCCTTCAACAGAGCAGTAAGATAAACACCAGCCTCCCACCCTGTCCCCACTCGACTTCCCAGCCTCCCACACTGAGACGCATTCATTCAGACTGTTTTCCAAGCAGTGCTGAGTCTTCATAATGAAGGGCTCTCTGAACACACCACTGAAAGGAGCTTTCTGTGTATTGGTCTGATTTATAAAAAAAATCAACGTCTCCCAATGCTTGCCTGTCCATTAAAAACTCAGTGTTGATCAAAAAAAAAGAAAGAAAAATCCAAACAAACAAAACAAACAAAAAACTGACTCTATGCTCCCAACCCATTAATCAGTGACCTTTTCCTCCCCGACAATTCAATACACCTGAATTCAAATCTTCTGGCGGATTCTGCCAACTTTTTCTTTTGTGGGGGAGGGCACCACAATTTGTTGTGGTGAAAAAAAACTACCAGTGGCCTGAGTGAGTTCCTTTTGCGTTTCTTTGGCGCAGTGGGAGCTGACATCAGAGTTAGAGGGTATACAATGGAGCATGTCACCTCCCCGGGGAAGGGGATGTCCACACCCTCGGCCAGGTCAGAGCTCTCTGTTCTAGCATCTGTGGATCTCGCTCTGCGTCTCCCAGAGAGGCCCAAGGCTTCCCCAGAACGACAGAAGCCTGTTGATCCACAGAGTTGAATGTTTTCCTTATTGCTTTAAGCACAAGCCTGATGCTTTTAATAGGCCAGTGAAAACCTGAACATCACACCTTGTTCCTGGTTCCAAGAGCCACAGGGCCCCGCCTCGGCAACCAAGACTCAACCTTCCTCCACCAAAATGAGGGGGAGAGTGGAGCTGTTGACCGAGGGCTCGTGGCATGTAGAAGACGATGAGAGGGTGACCAGCCAGACCCAGGAGGTGTCAGAGCTGCCAGAGCATCCCAAGCGCCTGCAGCAGCTCTGGGCGCCCGTCGGTAAGGAGTTATAACAGCAAATGAACAACCGCGTGAACCCTGAGCTGCTGGGGACCACACAAAAAGATGAAATGGTTACAATGTGTCTTTAGAATCCTGGGGCTTTCTCTTGTGTGTGCTTTTTCCTTGGCAGTATCCAAGAAACTAGTCTCCTCCACACCTTATCAAAACCTGCTCTTGGGAAAGAGAGAAACCCACCCACATCAAACTCTGCAAGACTGTAAGTGCCATCCTTCCCGGGCAATCTTGCATTTTAAAAGGGATCAAGTCTTTATGCTAAGGAGTGAATATCTATGTGTGGAATTTTAGCCATCAGCCTGTTTGCAGTGCGGGAGGGGGATGTACAAAGATTTGGAGAGGTGCCCACAGAGCTTTCCCAGAATTGCAGAAATCTTGGAAGCCACCCGTTCATTTTGACTTTGCATAGTCAGGCTGGACAGTATATCACGTGTCAGTGACTCAATCTCCGGGCTGGGCTTGGCCAGATATGAGTGTGTGGGGGTCCTTGATGGTGAGGATCTTCTAGCAGGCCAGATGAAATCACAAGCTTTCCTTTCACAGGTGTTTATGGAGCATGTGCCAGAGGCAGGGGCTACAAAGATGAAAGTGTCAGTAAGCTCCCGGCTTCAGGGAGCTCACGATAGCCTCAAAGGAGGCGGGGAGACACCAGAGCTTGGAACTCATTGGGCGCAATCCTTTAATGACAGCGGGATGGGGTGAGGTGGCCCTAATACTGGGAGGGGGGTCCAGCCAGGCAGGGGGACGGGGCAGGGGTCTTCAAACCACACACAGAGTTCCCCAGGGGAACGTGCCAGCAACGGATCAATTTCTCAAATCCTCAATGTTTGTCAGTTTTCCTCTAAAACTGCCTGGAGAATGCAACACCTTCACAATAACCCTCCTCCCATTTACAAAAGAAAGCCAGCTCCTTATCCACCCCAAATCTTATTATGGAGCATTTTTCTGGGGCGTAAAAACCTCTGTAGCCCCCAGGTGCCAAGGTGAAACACTGTCTTTGCCTGTTTTGCATACACACTGTTATGGGTGGAGTTGGGGTGTTCCGAATTCAGGATCAGAACGCCTTGACCAAGGGACCAAAGCTCACACTTGCGTGCCCTGGGAACTGACATCCTGACCTCCTCAGGGGACGCACCGAGAAAACACAACATCACTTCTGGGGTCGTCCAGCCACAAACGCATACCTCAATCTAATCACGAGGAAAGCAGAGACGAAACCAAACTGAAGGACATTCTACAAAATAAATAGAGCCTGTGGTCTTCAAAAAGCAAGTTCAAGAAAGACAAAGAAAGGCTGCAGCAGAGTTCCAGTATCTTCCGGAGATGTGACAGCCCAGTGCAATGTGTGGTCCGGGATTAGATCCTGGAAAAAAAAATCATAAAGGACATTATTGGGACAGTTGTCAAAATTTGAATACGGACTGTGGATTGGACAATAGTATTGTTTTAATATTAAATTTTGTGATTTTGCTAATTCTACTGTGGTTACGAAAGAGAATGTCTTTGTTCTTAGGAAATTCACATCCAGTGTTTAAGGATAGAGGGCAGATATTTCCATGACTCTCGAGCGATTCATTACAAAGCCAGTGTGCACATGTACATCAATACAGAGTAAGTGATGAGGCAAATGGAATAAAACCACAAATTGGTGAATCTGGGCGAAGGGTGGACGGGAGTTCCTGGGTTATTCTTCCCGCTTTTCCGTAAATTTGAAATTATGTCACAAGAAGTTGCAAATAAATACACAAGGAACTCTGGGCATATGATAACTTTTCTACATTCCTGTTTTCCACATTTTCCTTAAGGAATGCATATTTTTATAATGAAACATTAATAAATGCACATCATTTTTTAAAAGAATATGGTAGTGATGCTGACTCTTAAGTATAACTGGAAAGTTTTCCAGATCTATCAAAAAATATCCAGATGTGTGGATTTAAATTCAGAGATAAAAATTTTACACAATTTTTTTCATGCTTATTCAGGTGGCATTATCAAATGGTGTCATGAAATATATTTTCCAATTATGGTCAGTCTTCATCTTATTTCTTTTTAGGAAGTCTTTAATATGTTCTACCTCCCACTGAACATATATTTATTTAACTCTATGATGAAAAATAATTGGTACTTAGTTTTTCAAAATTCTTTTAGGGGGTCCGCAAGCAAAATCGTGTGCATCCCACTGGAATAAGGCGTGTGATGGTTTGACTCTGACAATAGGAGGGGGGAGTCAGCATTGGGGAGACCCCTGGGAGAACAATGGGGTGCTCTGGCAAATAGAGGCAGCCCAGTGGGTCAGAAATCAAAGCCAGCTCTCTATGCTTGGAACGGCAGCAGCCAGCCCCCAGGTCCCCGTGCAGAACACAAGTTCCTGGGTGGAACCAGGAGATAATCTGGTTTCCCTGGGCGGACTTGGGCCCAGAGAGCAGGACAGGGATGGGCGGGGGGCGCCTCTCAGGAATAAGGCCAAGGTGAGGGCTGCACTAGCAGAGAGGATGAGTTGATGCTGAGTCCCTGTGTGCTGGTCCAGCTGGGTGTCCTGAGATTGAAAGGAACCAGTACTGTTGGGCCCATGTCAAGAACCTCCGCCCTAGAGGCTGGGGCTGGCCGTGTTCAGGTGGGCACAGGGGGGCACCAGAGGACTAAAGGGGCTGAGAACCAGGCAGGGCCTGGCGGAAACAGCCATCATGGTAGTCATAGCAGTTAGACTTCTTTGTGTGCATAGACCTCTCCAAAGTAGGAATAACACGCCCATTTTAGAGAAGCACAGGCTGAGGCTCGTGTCGCCAGAGACCACCATGGAGCTGAATTTGGATTCCTCAACACTGAGGCTCTTTCCAGCAAACCAAGCTGCCGTAGGTTCCTTCTGTCCCAATGCTACTCCCCACCCACCATCCCCATCCCCAGCCTCACTCCATTCCTGCTGAATACCTTTTGGGCCCAGCTCGTACCCCTAAATGCACGATTTATTACTGAGTCATAGAGGTGCCCTTGATATCAGCGGTCCATCAGACGGTAGCTCAGCTCTGGAGCAGTGCGCATTGAGCAGCAGGAGAAGACGCTGAGAAGTCTTCCCGGGCAGCCTGGGGAAGCACGGCCTGCCGCTCTCAGCCTGCGCAGAGGCCTCAGAGAACGCAGGGAGCCTGAGAGATCCTAACATCCCCCCTCCAGCATTCCTCGGGGTGGCGGGTCCCAGGCAGGGTGCTCTGGCTCCGCTCCTTTTGCTTCTGGACCCTCAGGAGGCCTCCTGCTCCCTAAAAGTGACTTACAGACCTCTTTCCAGATCCTTACCAAGACAGCACTACAGCAGGCTCAAGCCCTGTCACAGAGGGACGGTGGCTCCACGTCTCAGCCTGGACGACCCCGTATGATCCGCGTGGCCTCTAAAGCAGTGGTCCCCAAAGTGGGGCCCCAGGACCGGCAGCAGCACCCCCTGGAAACTTGTTAGAAATGCAAAAATCTCCCCTGACCTGCTGAGTCAGAAACTCCGGAGGAACCACCCAGCCCTCCAGGCGAATCTGATGTACTCAGCTTTGGAAACCACACATTTCCTTGCGCGTAAAATGGGTATTATCTGTTCTTAACCCAAGTATGGTTTTGGGGATTAAATAAAATAGCGCAGGGTAAATGTCCCTGTTATCTTACCAGTCACCGCTTTAGGAGCACAAGCTGTTTCACAAGAATGGAGGAATCTTCTGGCATGTTCCCTACTTGTTTTCTTCTTCCCCTCATCTAGGCTGCTTGACTGCCGCTTCTCTATCCCACCCCTGAGTCACTCAGGTCACCGCTGCTCCAACCCCGGTGCCCAAGGCCGGAGTGCCCTCTCTCCGCTGCTGTTTGCATTGTTGAGGAAAGTCCCCCCAGTAGGCTCAGCCACTCTCCGCAGTTACCCAACCCAGCAGCACCTGGACCCTGTCCATAGACACCCCCCCCATCACCTCCCCTCCTCCATCATGTACCCGAAGGTCAGGTGACCAACCTTGCAGATTCTGGACACATGCCTGGGGCGGTTGGGGAGGAGGGTGGGTAGAGGGGCCTCCCCTTCATTAATAACCTGGCCCCAAGCACTCTCTATATTAGCTGCATTTACCCCATTCTCCCACCTAGGCTTCATTTTGTCTCCTCTTGCAACTGAAGGTGGTCTATCTTTTTCTTTTTCATTTTTGACTTTGGAGTGGATTCGCATCTCTTCTCCACCAGCAGGCTTGACAGACAATATGTGCACCATTCAGTCTGTCGACAAACATTACTGATAATGCAGTAACGTTTAGAAGGTGGGAAGTCAGTTCAGATGATCTTCTCTTTAGTTTTCTCTTTACATTTCCAACCCTTCGACTCACAGGGCCCCTTCCTCCCCCTACTTTGGGTGTCAGCTCCTCTCTTGAACCCCAGGACAAGGCAGCACCTGGGAGATCTTTAGACATTCAGAATCTCCCCACCCCAGACCCAGAGAAGCTGTCCTTGCATTTTAACACCTCCTCCCGGAAATTCACATGATTCATCTGCTCCAGGGTGCCATTGGCTTGAAACACGAACTCCCAAAGGGTCTGAGGAATGAGTTGGGGGTAGACCCCAGGAATCCGAGTTTTTCAAGCAATCTTCTCAGGTGATTCTTATGATAAAGTAAATTTGGAATCAGGGTCCAGGAAAAGGATCAGAAAACAACCCATTTTCACCCCAAGGTGGACCTTTGGGGCATTAGTCTTCAGGTTTTTTTTGCTGAATGGAATTTGTGGCATCCGGAGTGCGGCAGAGGCCACCTCCCCAACTCCTCTTCTTTTAAAAAATGTTTCTTTTTAAATTCCAGCAATTCAAAAGGAAATAAAGTAAAAAATATAAATTCTTTTCCTGTTCTTAACATCCAGTACCTGAGATCAGAACAAGATTGCTTAAATCAGTAAAGTGGGGATCTGGGTGCCAAACTCCAGGGTTAAAAGGGCTGAGCCCCAGCTGGAAGCGGACACGTGTTTGGTGGCCAGGTCGGTCCTCGGACATCCTCGGGCTGCAGCGCCTCACCGGCCGCCCGTGTCGGTCCGTGGGCCCCAGCATCACAGCGCTGCATCCAGTCGGGAGAGGCGGATCTCCAGCTCAGGCTTTTTTCCCAAACTGCCAAAGCCACCGAGTCCGCCAAGCTCCCGGCCGGCTCTCGGGCAGTCCCCTGGAGACCGCCCGCTCGGGTCCTCTGGACAAGGGCGCAATTTACCAGCGCGAGCCGCCCCTGCCCACCCAGATGAGGACGCCCGCTTTTTTTTTATTAAGCCATCAGATTCAATGTTTACAAGAACAATCCCATGCTTAGTTCTAAAATTACCGGCCACACAAGGAACAGTTTACTTCTCACAACAAGAAAAACCTAGGCTTGTGCCTCACTCTTAAAAATCAGAATAATAAATAAAGTAAAATATTAAACAAAATAAATTGCTTATTGCATGCGCCCCCTTTCCCTCCTGCTGGAGAACGGAATAAAAGCCAATTTTGCGGCGCTCCGGGCCCTCCGCGCGCCCTGGCGGCCCCCGCAGCTGCAGCCCTGTAACTTTAAACCTGGCCTGAGGTCATCGTTTTCGCGCGGGCCAAACAGAGCGAGGGGGCGGTCCTAGTGAGCCCCGGACTGGGACCACCTTACAGCGGACCTCTCTCCGCCCTCCTCGGGAGAGATAAATGCTGACTCCCATCCAAAAGTTGCCAGCTGCAAAGTTTGGTGCTCCGGCTGCTTGCGCGGGTGAAGGAAGCTTGGGAACCCATCACGCGCGGGGACTTTCGCTCCTTGCATCTCCACTCGCGCTCCGCCGGGCCTGTGGCTGCAGAGATTTTGATTTTTAATCTTCCTCTAGTTCAGAAACCAGCGGCTCGGCCCCCGAAGAGAACGAGTCAACTAAGAAGATGTGGAAGGTGCCGGTTCTGCTCTTGGTTTTGGGAAGCGCGTGGCTCTGGGTCCTGGCAGAAGGAGGTAAGACTCAGCAGGAGTCTGCAGCTGCTGGTGGGGACTGGCGAGCTGGGGCTTGCTGGAACGCCTGGGCCTGGCATTTGAGGTTGCCGGGGAGAGCAGAGGGGAGCCGGGAGTGCGTGTGTGCGAGTCTGGAGGACCCGGGAGAAGGAGAGACAGAGGCTTAGCTGGTGCCAGGTCCCAAAGAAACAGCTGAGCGGAGTGCGAGGAGGAGCCCCCGAATCCACAGGCAGCAAGGGTGGGGAGCAGAGGGGCCTCCCTCCAGGGCAGCCCACCTCCTTCCACCCCCTGCTCGGGGCACGAGCGCTAGGGCGAAGGGGTAACAGCAAAGAGCCTTCCACTGGCAGGTCTGGGCTTTCCTGCAGGGCTGCGTTCTGGGGGAACGCCCAGGGCCTCAGAAGAAACTGGCCCCATGGAATCGGGAGGGACATTCAGGAGTGCTGGGGTTGGGGGAGGTTTTCCTCTGTATAGTGATCGTCTCCCTCCCGGGGCTGCCAGGTCTTACACCCTGTGCCCCGGCATGTTGGACACACTCAGGCCCCATCAGTGGGGACCAGCTAGCTGGAAGAGGCCTCGGTTCTCCTCTGTAGAGAGGACGGTGTGTGCGGAGAGGACTGAGGTGGAGAGGGCTCGTGAGTGGCTGAAGGAACAGAGGATGACTGTGAACACTGAGGGTTAAGGTGGTTTGGGGCCGTGTGTTGAGCTTGGTCAACAGCATCAATAACTGAGTGAAGGTGACTCCTTAGACTTTTAACTGTCTTAGATCTGATGCTGCGGGCCCTGCCTGCCATCACCTACATCTTCCCTTATCCTTTCCCTCTTCTTCCTCTTCTTACCTCTTTCTGCCCAGTGTGCTGTGTTGGAGGCATCCATGCACGTGTGTGAATATTTTATTTCTTTTCCTGGGGGTTTATTTTGTATCTGTTTTTCCAATAGAATATAAGCTCCCAAGGACACAGCTATGTCATAGCCTTGATCCCCAGGGCCAAAACAATGTCCAGCACGTAGTAGTTGCTCACTAAATATTGATTGAAGGAATTATAAGCTCACTACTGATCCTTGGAGTTGGAGGTTGCTGAGCCAAGCTCTGAAAGGTGAACTTTTACATTCTCCAAATTGAGGATTGTAGTCCCGGTGCCAGAGGACTCCTTCTTGGAGGGAGTGGTTTGAGGGAGGAGTGGACCTGACCTAGGCTTCTATGATTCCCTGCGAAGACAAAAATACCCAGCCCTAGGGAAATAACACAGGGTGTAGTGCTCTGTGCCGGGTGTCTGCTTCGGAGAGACCCAGCAACTCTCTGCAGGGCCGTGGGCTATTTGTGATGGTCCTATCTTTGGAACTTCTCGTTCCTCTAGAATATACACAGCTCTGCATTTCAGTTACATTTCCCTTTTGGCGAGACAGTGTGCAGATGACACCATTTTGTGCTCACCAGGGCAAGGTGTGGGAGGCCCCCGAACTGAGCCGCATCCCAGCTCCGCTCAAGACAGACGGCAGCTGGGCAGCATCCCCTGTTTTCTCTCTGGGGAGGGTTGGCTGTAATTATCTTTAAGCCAGTTCCTGAATGTCAAAGGTACTCCTACAGGGTGGCAGTAAACCTTGTCTGAAAAAGCAGCCACCATTGGTACTAGAAACTAGACTGCTCAAGGCAGAGGCCCCTCCTCCCCTGGCTGTGTTGGGAGCTGGCTGTGTGTGGATGCTGTGTTGTTGGGCTGCTGGCAAGGAGCTGAGGCCCAAGAGGGGTTTTGTCTGAGGATAATGAGTGAGGCGACTTGAATATGGATGAATAACTTCATTGAACTGGCTATTGTTGGCTCTTGTTGGGGAGCTGGGCTGGGGGTAATTATGGTGATGATTTTTATTATCCTTCTCTTAGGTTCCTACTCCCCACTGTGCTTCCCTCATCTAGTGTTATAATCTGGTTCGGTTTTATAATCTGGTCCCGTGTGTTGTCTCTTTGGATGTGAGTGGATTCAGAGGAGCTCTGTTGTCCACACATCTGGCACTTTCCTCTACTGTGAGGCCCCACCCTCACTCTGAACTTGCATCCAAAATACGTACTTCAGGGCCTCTCCGTTAGAAAATCTATCTTGTGAAATTCTGCAGGCTGCTGCTTGCTGCAAACCCACGTGTGCTTTTCCGGGACCAATCTACCCAGGATTAATCATGCGGTGCACAAATTTCCCCGGAACTCTTGCCAGTTTCGGATGCCCTGAAATCTTCATGAGTTGCTAAGTTTTGGTTGCCCTTAAGGCATCTATCAAGCATTTAGTAAAGATCAGGTCTGTTAGAGCCTTTGTGAGGGAGGCCTATCCATTACACTGGAGTACACACACATTTTTAAAAAGTATCCAAGCATGAGAAGGCTAAGTCGGGACATGGCGAATAGGGAGGAACCTGGCTGAACGGAGGTACGCGGCTCTTCTCTTTCTCTGAAAGGAGTGGCCCATGAATGACTCTATACCACAGAGTTATAAAGACCCCAAACCTTGGCGTGACAGTGGATAGGCTGGCCAAGTAGGAAGGGCACTGCTTCCCTCCCATTCCCATCCCCTGCCGCGTGTGAGGAACGTCCGTTATCTCATTTCATCATGACAACTCCTTAAATTATACACTATTATCTTCAGAATGTGCCAGAACTGGGATTAGAAAATGGGTCTAATTCCAAACCCCAAGCTTTTTTCACTACATTACATTGCTGCAAAAAAAAAAGAAGTTGAACTTGAAATTAAAGGTTAACCTCACTTTAAGTTCCTTAAACATGAAAACAAAATATTTTAAGGTATAAAAAGTCCTTTACATCAAATACCATGATACTCCTTTAAGAATAAAAATGTCACAGTACATTAAAAGAAGATTCATAAATTCGTTCCCCAAATATTAATTAAGCGTCTCCCAAGAGCTTGGGCTGGTGCTCAATGCAGGATTTGAACCATATGCATGTTTGAGGGGGCACACCTGACATTATAAAGCGTACTCAGGAGTCTTCACCAGCAAAGCAGTGGACTTGTGCTTTAAATTCCACTGGCTTATCTGAATATTTGTCATATTTCTGGCTTCTAAGAGCAGGCATGCCAGGTTACAACTTGTGGAAATATGACGGGGGAGGGCGTGGGGAGAGAGAAGACTCGAATACCTAGCAGTGTCCTGTGAAACTCATGGGAGGAATGTAAATATGCTCCTGCCAGGCTCTCCAAGGCAGCCTTGTCATTCCTGCCACTCCGAAACCTCTCAAGGAAATACCCAGTGTGAGCGTTTTGTTGGAAGAGAATCATATGATTGGGGTGAACAGGGGTGAGGTGGTACTTCTAAAGCCAAGTGAACAGTTACTGAGTCTTAGGATTTCCGCAGGGGTGGACAGGAGAGAAAGAAACTTTTTTTTTTTTTTTAATGTGTTGTAGAGGAGGAAGACACTTTCCTCTACATTTCTAGGTTCTTCTGGATGGTCTAAGAATTAAATTGACATGAGATAGACTAACAGGAGAAAATCAAACAAGGTTTAATAACGCGTACGTGGGAGAAACCCAGGAAAATTGAGTAACTTGAGAAAGAAACTCTTGATTGGACTTTTGAATTCTTTCCTTACCGATTTCTTGAAACTTTTGTGGGAAGGAAAGTGATTAGGCATTTTATCTCAGGGCTATGTGATGGAGCCAGGTTAGGGGACAACTGGAATTCTGCCAGCTTCGCCCACGGCAGGAAGACAAGGTGTCTGTTTCTTTCCCTCATGTCCCATCCCGCCTGCTGATCGAAGCTCCGAGCTTCGACAGATAGAGTGAGCAGCCTCTCCTGCCTTTTTGTCTGGTCCAGTGCCTTCTCCTTGAGAATTGCTCAGAGGAGATGGGTTTGTCCTTTGTGGGGAATCATGCTAAGTCCAGAAGGAAACCTGCAGACCTGGGCACCTCATTAACCTTGTTGTTTGAGGAGCTACAAACTAAAATTGATAAGGCAACAGTAAATTTCATGGAGGATTAAAAAAACAAATAAACAAAAAAAAAACCCCGAAAACCAACAAACCTACCGAAAGGATAATCACCTTTCCAGAGGAGGATGTGCTCTGGACCTCTGTCCAGAGGGACAGAGCAGCCAGTGCTCCAGGCAGTGGAGAGAGCCTTGCACTGAGCTGCACTGGGGGAAGTGTTGCTGTTGTTACATTTGTAGCAGGCAGGGGAATGCCGGTTCCGTAGAATACAGATGGGAAGCAGGGAAGGGGCATGCAGGAATATGTGGAAACACATTACGGATGAGAATGGCGTGTTTCCTGCAATTCATCAAGGTATCTCCATCCAGGAGAATAAAACAACAAATAGAAGCAAAGCTGTGATCCAGTAAATAGGATCTTGCCCAAAGGTGGAGGGAGTCAGTTTGCCTAGAATCTGGAAGGGGAGAAAAAGGGAACAAGGATTTGATGACGTAAAACCTGCCTTGCCCAAGGAACACATTTATTTAATAAATATTTATTGAGTAACTGCTTTTGTGAGTCAGGCAAAGCGGACGTTATTCCTGCTTGGAGCTACTCTGCGAGCTGTCATATCTGGGAGCTGTGGGATTCTGATCTCTGTCAAGGTGGTTCTATGATGAATCAGGGGTCCCTGTCCTGTCACAGTCTGGAAATGTATTCCACCCCGGAGCCCCACCCTTTGTCTTGTACCTACACGAAACAGTGTCTCAGGTATTTTGTTATTGAGAAGGGCGTGAGTTAGATAGCAAATATGTGTATAAAGCATTGGAAAACTGTTTCCTGTTCTAAATAAACTATTTGGTTTCCTGTCCTCTTGTGAGTTTGGCTAATGTGAAACAGTTTCATCTGAGTTGGATCACCCCATAACAAGATTAAATTTCTGAGTCTGTAAAGCTAAGGGAACTAGAGTCTGGATGGATGGGGTTAATAGCAGTAACTATGTAATAACAGCTGGCATTTACCGAGCGCTTAGCATGTGTCAAGCACTTTCCAAGCCTTGTTTCATTTAATCTGCACAACAGACCTACAAGGTAGGAGCTATTTGTATTTTATAGATGAGTAAAGAGGCTCAGAGAGGTTCAGTAACCTACACATAGACAGAGCAAACAGCGGTGGTGAGACTCAAATCTAGGCAGCCCAACCCCAGAGCCCACGTCCCTAACCACTTAGCACAATAGCCAGCTAGGCTTGGGGTCAGGTCCACCAAAGACACCCAGAAAAGTCAGCCAGTTGATTTCTTCAAGCATCTCTTACAGCAGCAACACCGCTTATTGTTTGTTAGATACATAATTCAGATTGAAGAAGTGAATTGGTGTTAGGGTACTGAATTGAAGGACACTTTCCCAGCCCCCTTAAACGTTTACAGAGCACACGTGTTATTAAGAACTTTGAGAGTTAGAGAGGAAGCATAAAGTGGGACTGCAGCTCACAGAGGCCAGACAGATGTGTATGTGGTGTTTACATAAAAGAACATACGAGGCAGCATAAAATGACACGTCCTGAGCAGCGCACACCATTATCTGCTGCCCGGAGTTTGGAGAGAAGATTCTTGTGGCTGGTGGGAGCTGGTGGGAGCCTTGTGGGGAAGATGGGACTTGATCTTGGCTGTGAAAAATGGTGGGGTTGGTTGGACAAGGTGGCAGAGGATGGCAGTCCAGGCAGGAGAGTCTGCTTGAACAAATGCACGGAAATTAGAACAATCTGGAGGTTCTATGGGAAGAGCCATGAAGGCTGCCTGGAGTCAGGGGGGTTGAGTTGGGGAGTGGCAGGAAATTGGGGAGAAGGATGAGTCCATGTTGAGTAAGAGAGGAGGACCTTTTTCCGTAGGTAATAGGCAATGATAGCAAATGGGAGCAGGGCGGGCCGTGAATAGTGGTTTTCAGAAGAAAAAAATGACGAGGGAGCCATATGGGATTGAATCTAGTTTATGGGACGAAGGTTGGGGGGGCGAGTAGAGACTGAGTGTGGTGACAACAGAAGGCAGGGGTGAGATCAGATTTTGGGGAATAAGAGCCAGCAAAATTCGCAGCTCAGTATTTCCTGATTTCTTATTATTCTTTCCTCATTTCCTGATTTCTTATTATTCACCTCTTACAACACTCATGCCTGTATTAAAATTTTTTTGTTGGTATGTAGTTCACATATGAAATTAACCCTTTTAAATTGAACACTCCAGTGGTTTTTAGTCTATTCACAGAATTGTGCAACCATCCCACTGTCAATTTTAGAACATTTTCATCACTCACCTCCCCCAAAGCCCCAAACCAGTAGCAATCACTCCCATTCCCCCTCCCCACATCCCATGGCAACCACTACTTTGCTTTCTGTTTCTATGGGTTTGCATTCTAGGTATTTCATATAAACAGAAACCTACAACATGTGGCCTTTTGTGTCTGGCTTCTTTCACTGAACATGATGTTTTCAAGGTTCATCTGTGTTGTAGCATGTGTCAGAATTTCATTCCTTTTTATGGCTGAACAATATTGCATTGTATGGATATACCACATTTTGCTTATTCATTCACCAATTTTACATTCCTACCAACAATGCAAACGAGTTTCAATTTCCCCACATCTTCACCAACAAATCTTGTTATTTTCTGTTTGTTTTTTTTAATAGTAGCCATCTTAATCGGTATGAAGTGGTATCTCATTGTAGTTTTGATGTGCATTTCCTTAATGACTAATGATGTTAGCGTCTTTTCATGTGCTTGTTGGCCATTTATTTATCTTTGGAGAAATGTCTATCAAATCCTTTTCTCATTTTAGAGTTGGGTTGTCTTTTTATGGTTAAGTTCTTTATATATTCTGGATACTAGGCCCTTATCAGACATATGAATTGCAAATATTCCTCCCATTCTGTGGGTTGTCTTGTCAATTTCTTGATAGTCCGTTGAAGCACAAATTTAAAAAACTTTAATGAAGTCCGGTTTCTCTTTTGTTGTTGCCTGTACTGTTGGTGCCATGTCTAGGAAGCCATTGCCTAATCCAAGGTCACAAAGATTTACTCTTATGTTTTCTTCCAACAGCTGTGTAGTTTTAGCTCTTACATTTAGGTCTTTGATTTATTTGGAGTTAATTTTTATTTGGAGGTAATTTTTATTTATAGTGTGAAGTAGAGGTCCAGCTCCATTCTCTGGCATATGAGAAATCCAGTTGTCTTTAGCACTCAGACAATTCTTTTCTCATTGAATTATCTTGGTACCTTTGTCAAAAATCAACTGCCCATAAATATATGTGTTTATTTCTGAACTCTCAGTTCTACTCCATTGATCTCTACATCTGTCCTTACACCAGTACCACACTGTCTTGATCACTGTAGCTTTGTAGTAAGTTTTGAAATCAGGACGTGTGAATTCTCTTACTTCATTCTTTTTCGAGATTTTTTTGGCTATTCTTACCACTATATTGTAATTATTTGTATATGTCGTTTGCCCCTTAGAGAAGAGAGCAGGACCTATGTCTAATTTAGCACTTAAAAGAACATGTGGTTGGTACATAGTAAACATTTGGCAGGAGGAAGAGGGAGGATGCCCAGTGGCCCAAGCCTTTTGGCAGGAATGACAGGAAGGCAGGTGATGGAAATATAAAAATCAGGTAGGAGGGATGAGAGGTTAGGAACCAATTTGGTGAGAAGAGTGGGAGTTGATGCACTCTGTTATAGACACAGTGAGTTGGGGGTCATAATGAGACATGCAATTTGATGTGTCTGATGGGTACCTGGGGAGATATTCAACTAAAATGGCATCAGCAGTAGGCCCTGGGGACATCAGGAGTAAGCCCTGGGGACATCAGGGGTAGGCCCTGGGGACATCAGGGATAGGCCCTGGGGACATCAGGAGTAGGCCCTGGGGACATCAGGGGTAGGCCCAGGGGACATCAGAAGTAGGCCCTGAGGACATCAGGATTAAGCCCTGGGGACATCAGGAGTAGGCCCTGGGGACATCAGAAGTAGGCCCTGGGGACATCAGGAGTAAGCCCTGGGGACATCAGGGGTAGGCCCTGGGGACATTGGGATTAAGCCCTGGGGACATCAGGAGTAGGCCATGGGGCCATCAGGAGTAGGCCCTGGGGACATCAGCAGTGGGCCCTGGGGACATCAAGGGTAGGCCCTGGGGACATCAGGGGTAGACCCTGGGGACATCAGGAGTAAGCCCTGGGACATCAGCAGTAAGCCCTGGAAACATCAGCAGTAAGCCCTGGAGACAAAGTTTGCTGCCTAAACTCCCCATTCATCAGAACAAGAGGAGAAAGACGGCAAGGAAGGTCAGAAGAGATCCCCTTAGCTAAGAACAATTATTTTTTAAAAACCTACCGAAGCACACTTCAAACTCCCAAACCAGGCTTAGGATCAAGGCCAAGGGCAGCTAGTGGAAACACAGCCACATTCTGCACATTCCTGCAGGGCCTCATCCTCCTGGGCTCACAGCTGGCCTGTCTGCGAGCTGCATGGGTAGATGGTGAGGTCGGAGCCAAAGGAGCTTCTCTTTTCATTCTTGCAAAATCGGAGTCCGCTGTGCTGACGGCCCCGAGTGAATCAGAGGCTCAGTTTCCGAGCAGATGGAGAGTGTTTCCCAAACACTCCACCACCCCGTCAAGATGCTCTGCTCCGGGAAGCACTTCTAAAGCAGGCTGTGGTGGTTTGGTTCTTTATGTGCTAAGCAGTCCTCCCTATGAGGTGGCTTTTCGAACAGGACTGCGGCCCCAGCTGGGTTCCAGAAAAGTCATTACAGAGGTGTTGATTCCAGTCCACAAAACTGTGAACTCATTTCCTCTATTACTGAGAGCATCCTGCTCTTGGTTGAGAGAGAAACCGCTCCCTGGGTTGAGTAATCTTGGTTGAGGTTGTAATCAACAATCTCTAGTTTTGACACGTGAGGAGTTCTGAGCGCTGTTTGTCATTGGGGGTGAGCAGGTAAGTTGATTCACTCCCCTGAACCATGAAAAGTGGGAATCGTCATCCATCCATTCAGCTGTCAGAGACCGTGCTAGTGGCTGGGCCATAATTTACAGCAGAATGGGCCATTGCCCTCAAGAAGCTTCTAGATGCTAGTAGGGAGAGTGAATGCCAGTGTTGTCAAGTCCTGTGCTAATTTAGAGGAGATGACTTTCTCCTGGCACCTTGGGAGGGCTCTGAAGGAAGAGGTATTTTACCCAGGCCATGAAGAGTGGGTGGGGTTTGGATGGACAGTGATGTTGAGAGATGAACCTGCAGGTGCCCTTGGCATCCAGAAGCCCACAATCAGAGCAGCTTCCATCCTTCTCCAGCCTTTCTGTGTGGAGTCTAGAGGCATATGAGTGGGAGCTGCGGAAAGTGACCAACACACGCGAAGGCTGTGTGACACAGTGGTTAGAGTGGGGCTTTTAGAGCCTGACAGATCCCAGTGTCACCACTTGCTGGCTACATGGGCAGTTTACTCTGAGCCCCATCATCCTCATCTACAAAAGAGGATGATGTTGGTTTGCGAGGCTTTTGTAGAGGTCAACATTTTCCTATAAATTCAATAAGTGGTCGCCATTATTAAAATACCTACCTCGTAGATGGTCATGGAGATTAACTGTGAAGGTTTGTGAAGGGTGTGCAGTAGAACTCAGTTCCTTTTCCGCCATCAAAGGGGAGGGAGAATGGATGTGGTTGGGAGGCCTGCTGTCACATCTTGTGGACTGTATGTCCTGCTCCTTCCACCTGCCAGTAACTCTGTGAGTCCTCGCTATTGAAATGAAAGTAGGTCCTCAGCCATCATGGGCCCCTCTCCATTCTTTATTGCCTTAGTTCAGCTGCAGAGACCTTCAGAACGCTGTATCCTGGGGCGCTGTGCATAACCCCACCCTCATCTCTGAAGTCAGGGTATGCTGTTCCAAATCTTAATGTGTAGCATTTCTTCTGATTTCTCTAGAGGGACCGGTCACACTTGTCTGATCTCCTCGGCCTTGACACGCTTCTCTTGGATTTTATGGGAGAAGCCACGTCCCCAATGCCAACAGCGGGCAGTCAAGTCTCATCATTGGCCTTGGCCTGCAGGGGCTGATGGGACCTGACGCAGTCAGTGGACAGGCTGCTGCTCATTAAACATCAAACGGCAGGGCAGGAAAGTTCATCCTCGTAGGATGCTGTGCTGTCTCTTTCATCAGGGGAATATATTGAACAGCTCTTGGGTGAAGCACAGTGGACAGTGGCAGGAATATTATCATATAAGGGATAATTCAAAAGAAATTTCCTACTTGGCTATACGTGTACTCTTTGTCAGTCACTCAACAAACATCTGCTAAATACTTACCATGATGCCAGACACTGGAATATGGGACAGTGTGGACTTTAGATGGCATGATGCATGCCTGGAGGAAAATTAAGAGAGAGTGCATTTCTGTGGGATGCTGAGTGGCAGGGCTAAGCCTCCTAGGCGTTGCCTAGATTGTCCATGGCCAAATTTTTGATCCAGTAAGCACTTTTCCAAGGTTCCGTGGAAAGAATGGGTGTGTGCGGAGGGGGAGCCCATTGGCCACATCAGTGATTATATGGACCACAACCCAGTGTCTGCCAGGAGCTGGGAGTCTGACACAGAGCACTAAGTCAAGGATGGCTTTCAGTATTGCAAAGAAAGATTTCTACACAAAGTCAGAAGAGGGGCCAGCCTATAGGATGTGAGGAGTAACTCAAAAGATGTGGTAAATAAAAGCAGAGTTTTTTTAACACCTTTATTCCGGTTGCAGAAACCCACTTCATGGGAACTAAGGAAGCACCATCAAATAGCTAAATTTGGGGTGTTTTGAATTGAGATGAAGGATGTACAAAGATCAGAGAACCTCAGTGATCACAGTGGGTGGTCTGCAGCGCACTAGAAAATGTTGAAAGTTGGCACCTTCCTATAGCTCTGGGTGTATTTATTTTCATGCTTCTGAGCACAGTATTGAGACATGATAGAAAAATAATTTGCCAAAGCCGGTGTCTGAGCAAAGGAACAGAAGCGAGCATTTTTATTTTTGTTTTCCAAATAGACGTTTTGACCTCCTTCTAAAAGCATTACTTCATCCCAAATGTCATTGGGGGGGATGTTAGACTCAATTGTTTATTAATTATCCCATAGTTTCTCCTAAGGGGAAAACCAGAACTTCCTAAGATGTCGTAAGAAAAAAAAAAAGAGCGTTCTACTTCTCAGTGGCCACAAAAATCCTTCCAAGGCCACGTAGTCAACCGTCTTCAAAGGCTCATTTGTGCATTTAGATGCTGGAGCAGCTCAGGATGCTAGAAAACACCAGCCAACATGAGATGCCTTAATCTCTTGGCTAACACCACAAGTTTTCTTTGAAAACCCCAAGGGTGACTCAGCTTGTGACTTCTTTATTTTGAAAATCAACTTTCCTGTTTCAAGATAAAATGCTGTCAGAGCTGCTTCTCCAGCTGTCCGATTCTGAAGCTTCAGGTCGGCAGAAAGAGGGCTGCGAGGAACTTCTCCCTCACGTGGGATAGAAGCGGGGCAGAGGCTCTTTGTCTAACCTTAGGTAGGGGACCTCTGTCGCTACCCTGATAAATCAACGTGAACCCAGTAAAGGGCTCAGCCTCATAGAGGAACATCCTACTTTACTCAGTCCATCCATTCATACTCTAAATGTTGTTATCAGCAGAGCTGTAACAGATGATAAAATGAATCCACGGCTCTGAGGTTTCGTATTTATTTCTGATTGTTGGTGGGTAACGACTTCAGACGCTTCCTGGCGATTACCTGTCCAGCTGTTTCACCTCCCTACAGCCGCTGTCCTGGTGCAGGCATCACCCACTCCTGCCTGGACGATAAATAGCCTAAGCGATCTCCCTGCTTCAGGGTGATCCCGGCACCTTCCCCGATACACACACACCATCACACGGCACACGTCATGGTTTCTTGGACTCAGTGATGTCAGTCCCCTTCTCAGAGCATCCGCTGGCTTCCTTCCTTCCTCCTTACAGTGTGCCGCTGGACTGGCCTTCCACACCTCCCCAATCTCATCTCTGACCGTCCAGCCACACTGACCACCCTGTTTCTCGAGTGTGTAGTGCCCCAAGCTCATTCTGGGCTTCGGGGTTAGTTAGCCTGGCTCTTCACCCGTCTGGAGTTCACTCAGTCATTCAACAAATACTTACTGAGTGCCTACTTGGAGCCAGGGATTTTAGGCAAGGGGACATTGAGATAAAACAGCCTTGTTGAGCTTATGTTCTAGTGGGACAGCCAATTAGTGAATATATAGCATGGTGGGTGGTAAGTGTGTGAGTGCAGGGGGGTACTGATTTCAATGGGTGGCTGGAGAAGGCCTCCCAGAGAAAGTGCCCTGTGAGCAGAGATCTGGTGGGGATGAAGGAGCAGCACCTTGAGACTTTCTTGTTTGTCTGCTTGTTACTGATACCAGCTCAAGACAAGGTTGACATAAGGGAAGCCATATTGTAGAAAAGAAAAACTCTATCGTAACTTTGAATGACCTCTGACAAACTAACCCAGCTGGATATGCACCCTCCAGGAGATCTAACTGCTCTGTAGATTTTATGACCCCTGCTTGTGCAGGTACCTCCCAGCTGCGATAAGATGATAACTTTGGTTTTTTGAGTTCCTTAGGAATGTGATGACCCCCGAACAGAGAGTCTATGCTGATAGCCATCATCAGTGAAAACTGAAAGACCTGGTGTGGTGCTCCCAGTCTGTAACACCAGAAGGTCAATATTCCCAACCCCTTCCCCAATAACCCAATGGCCTATATAACTGCTGTAAGATTTCATGCCCCCTTAAGATGGTTCTTTTAGACATGAGTCAGCCATCTTCCCTCTTGCTAGCAAGCTGTAATAAAAAAAGTCCTTTTTCTCCTACCACTTTGCCTCTTCACTATTGGCAAGGCTTGTGGCGAGCAGAAGGCCCCCCACATTGGGCGGTAACATTATAACCCCCCTACGCCACCCCACCAATACCCGAATCTATAGAATAGAGACTTTGCCTTGTTCTCTCCTGTCTCCAGTGCCCAGGACGGAGCCCAGCACATAGCAGGTGTGCAGTAAGTGTTTGGGGTGTCAACACAAATAATCTGTAATCAACCTATGAATCAAAATTGGGATGAGTTTATTATGAGCCAAGCCTAAGGACCACATAGCTGGGGAGAGTACCTTTACAAAAGAAGGAAGCACTCCAAAGAAGTAGGGTGTTCAGAGTGGTTCTATACCGTCTTGGAACAAAGAGCATACATCACATATGACAGGATCATCCCTTTTACAACAGTCATGAAATGCTCTGCTGGCACAGCAGGTCAGTGGTCACAAGGTGAACTCAGCAAGTCAGTAAGTAATCCTTAGTTTCTGGGAAGAGATGCTTATCCTTAAAGAAATGCTGATATGGCGGGGGGAGCCACATGTCTATCTTTAAGGGCATCATTCTTGGCTTTGGGACACTGTAGATGTTTAAAGCAGATGTACAATGCATGCTCAACAGGCCACGTCAAGCCTTTCTGGAAAAATAAGGTCAGGCCGAATTAGTTCTGAACCAAATGGGTTCCTCATGTACTCCAGTATATCCTATTGCTTGTCATTTATTCATCCGGGGATATAGACGTTTACCTGGAAGGTTCCAGTGTTGATCATTACTGCTGCCTTAATTTTTAAAGCCAAGAGGAGAGCGGCTGCTCAAAGAGATACAGACTTTTGTAAAGCAAATTACACCTTCCTTCTAATCTACCACTTCTGAAAGCTTAGTCCTAGAAGGGGATGCATTTGAGGAAGTCAAGATTGTGGTCACTAAATAATTAGATTGGAAGATTCTAGCCAGATGGGATTTCATGAGAGGAGGTGAGATGCCAGAGGAAGCAGTTGCTTCTGACAACCAGGATTATAATTTATGAGAGGATGAGGGTGGGGGGTGAAAAGGAAGAATGTCAGAACCAGGGAGGGGGCAGCAGGCTTTCCAGCCCACGGCTGCCATGACGGCTGCCATGACGGCACAAAGGTGCTTTTTGGGCCCATGTTGGTGAATATATGGATGAGCAGTCAAAACACTTGGCTTTGCATCTGCTCACCAACCAGAGAGCTTGGTAAATCATTTAACTTCTGATCTTGTTAAAGAAAAACTATTCTGACGCTTGTTAAAACAGTTGGAAGACTTTATTCAAGACTATTGCAATAGAGAAGATAGGGCTCAACTCTGAATACAGCAAAGACAGCTGGGGATTTATAGCCAAGGAACAGGGCTGGGGCTAGGGTTAGGGGAGTGTCGGTGGGTGGAAACCTACGAAGAGGAGACATCAAGGGGAGGGGAATTCTTGCCAGACTGGACTAATGGGATTCTTGCTAAAAGCTGGCCAAGGGCTTAGACATCAAAGGTGGGGGATGGGGAACTTGATCAGGTATCATGGGTGGGGGATTCTCTCTAAACTGTCTTAGCAGGATTCTTGCTGAAACTGGACTCTGCAAGGATGGACACAGAAGCTTAAGGTCAGGGCTCAAAGGAGCCTAACTGAAGTTTGGTCAGGGAGAGGCCTTCGTCAGCCTCACTTTCCTCATCTGATAAATGGGGACAGTAATGCCAGTGCAACCCACCCACAGGGCTATTGTGAAATAAAGTCAGTGGAACACACCACATAAACCCTACGTTGCTGAACAAATGTGAGGGAGGGTGTTGTTATAATGCCGTGCCCTCCCACGTTAGGTAGAACCTACAGCTCGGAAAGACCTCAGCGCACTTCTGTTCAATTAGCCCTCCCTTCCTCCTCGCTATCTACACCCCATTTTATTCTAGCTGCATCCTTGGCAGTGATTTAACTTGGCAGCAGTCAGCTGATGTGAGGAGGAAGAGGAAGCTGATGGTGAGGGGAGCGTAGATTTAGGAATTGGCTCTGGAAAGAGTCTGCAGATAGACGGTGGTATATAATGGGGCACAGAGGCAGTGCCCAGGCCATTTAAGCTGGTCCTTGAGCTGAAGGGTTTTTCCCGTGATTATGACACAGTATTTCAAATGAGACATTTGTCTCAATGAGAGCTAGTTTTGAGGTAGTGGGGAAAAGAGGATTTATTGGAACGACAGCCTAATCTTTTGGGGGAAACCACAATATATTCCCATTTTACCTCATACTTCAAAACAAACATGAGATAAATAGAAATATTAAGTGTAAGAACAAAACCATAAGGAAAATAAAGGGGGTGAATATTTATATAATCTTGAGGTAGAGTTTGTAAGTGTGACATCAAAGGAACAAAACAGGCTTAATAAGTTTGATTAGTGACAGAGCTGCAACTTTAAAAAGAGGGATAGAAATGCCAACTGGTAAAAAAAAAAATGTTTGTAGCATCTATTCCAAGGAATATGTTCTTAAGGCATAAATAGCACTTACAAAACTAGAAAAAAGATGAACACCGTAAAAGAAAAATGGTAACAAAAGAAGACATTTCTAATGGCCAAATAGATGAAACAACTCACCACCGCTAATCAAAGAAATGTAGATAAAACCAAAAATTGAGAACACGTATTCAAAAGATGTTTATCAAGGATTTGGGACTGTTACAATACAATTACAATAACAGCATTATTTAACCTTGTATCTAAATTCTAAAGTATTTTTAAAGTAATGCCATCCCATTTAATGTATGTAAATTAGAATAAATTCTTTAGAGATATTAAGCTTTGATGCAAAGATAAAAATGATTCGTAATTAGTGCTTTCACGCCAATAAGCGTGTCTTCCGTTCTTATTTGTTCTGGAACTTAAGAGGCTGTTGACACAAACAATCCATAATCAATCTATAAGTCAGAATTGGTGTGAGTTTATTATATGAGCCAGGTCTGAGGACGATAGCCCGGGGGCTCCCTTCCCAAGGAAGGAAGCTCTCCAAAGACACGGGGTGTACAGAGTGGTTCTATACCATCTTGGAACAAAGAACATAGATCACACATGACAGGAATATCTGTTTTGCTGCTGTCACAAGATGCCTTGCTAGCACAGCAGGTCGGTGGTCACAAGGTGAACACAGCAGGTCCGTGGTCAGCAGGTCAGAGGTCGCGAGATGAGTTAAAGCAGGTCAGAAACTAATCCTGAGTTTCTGGGAAGAAATGCTTATCCTTAAAGAAATGCTGATATGGGGAAGGCAACACCCCTATCTTTAAGGGCATCATTCTCGGCTTTGGGACCTTGTGAATGTTTAAGGCAGATTTACAATACACGCTCAACAGGCCACGTCAGGCCCTTCTGGAAAAAGAGTCAGGCCGAATTAGTTTTAAACCAGATATCTTCCTCGTATACTCCAATACATCCTATTCTTTCTCATGTATTCATCAGGCCTTAAGGTAAAATGCTTTGTCACATCACCTTCTCATAGGTAGTATAAACTTTGGCCTAGCTTTTTTAAGAAAAACACACAAACAAAAAAATTCCAAAGTAAAATGATGGGTTGCTGCCGTATTTGGAAACTTCCATTGGTTCTGACCCACCGCTGGGTGAGGCTGGGTGTGTCAGGAAAAGGTGTTCATGTGAGCGTGAGGGGACACTGCCTCAGTACTGACACTGTTATTGTAGGTTCGTCACCGGGCTTGTATAAACAGTTGTGTGTGTTGCCTGCGCACGCACGTGTCTTAGGAGGAAAAAACCATTGCAGAGCAAAGGTCTCAGTATTTGATGTGAATTTCACCATTCAAAGGAAAAGGACTTCAGCCGCTGGCTGGAAACCCGGCAGCTGGGCGCGGAGGAACTCTTCACCCAGGAAAGCCTTCAGCCAAAATAATAAGAGGGACAATTGAGGATCTCTTGTTCAAGATCTGCTTTCCCAGGGAGCAAAAAGAATGCCGGGGCAGTGAGACAAAGACACGCATCTTAATCATGAGTGTCATTCATAAAACCCCCTTTGTCTATTCAGAGCGATTTTACTACTTGGCTCTGTGAGCCCAGCATAGAAAAGAACAAGAAGGAATTTTTATCAAGTTACGCTTTCAATGAACTGAACCTTCTATGAAAGAATTCAAACCAACTTCATTCAGTACTTGATTTGTTTTTAAGCAATGGTGGGTTTTGTTTTTTAAAGTTAGAGGATGCCATGTAGTAAGTAATTTTGCTGAACAGCTCCAGAAAATATTTCTAAAACTGATGGTTTGTTAACTGTGCTCAGTCCAGGAGAAGAAGAAAAGAAAATGGGATACTTAGTGTTTTTAATAAGGATAACTTGCCTGGCAAAGCGATATTTCCCCTTGCGCTCGATGAATACATTCAACATTTGCCTGCACCGCAGAGTCATAAATTCTTGTGGGAGCTAATCGAGACCTCCACCCCCACCCCAGCAAATGGCCAGGAGGGGAGGCAAACCATTTGCATGCACTGAGGCATTCAGTTATTGCTAACTGGTGAAAGCTTTTTCTCCTGAGATGAAAAATAAATGCATATTCTTAAGAGGCTCATCCAAAGCCATTGATTGGCAGCCTTGGATTAGGACTCTAGATGCAAAGAGAGGGCTCAAGCGAATTTACTTTAGAGGTTTTCTCCCTCTATGCATCAGCAAAGAAGTTGTGATCATATATTTATTAGCTGTGTCTTCGGCTGAGCTGTCGAAGCATAGAGAGAAATAATGTATCTTAAGGCAGGAACGGGCTGCTGACTTGAGCTCTGCCTCCATACAAACATCTGCTCTTTAATTACACAAAGAAGTCTCCAGGCACCCCCTCCCTCTTGCTCCTGGGATGTGTATGCTTGCTTATTTTGCAACTGTATTTAGTCATGGAATTTCCAGAGCCACTCAGCCTGGGGAGGGAGCCCGTGGCCAATGAGTCAGGTTTTTAACTTGTGAAAAGGATTATTTGATGAGTTGAGATGATGCTCCAGCTTGGTGATTAGTTCAGATCATTGCAACAGAGGTTGGAGAAGAGGCCACTGTTGTTATCTGCTTTCTCCCCTGGTGGTGGAATTCAACCTGCTAATCCACCCAACCCATCCCCTGCTCCTCCCGAAAACTTTCTCATGGGCACCACAGGGTCATTCGTCCAGTGTTAATGCAGAAGAGCCAGGGCCGAGGCTGTGAGGTCTCTTGTTAGCATGGCTCTGGGGGCACTAAGAGTTCTATTGGTTATCTAGGCAGCCTTAAGTATACTACTGACCTTCACCTGTAGACATTACCCCCGACTGCAACAACAGAGGTTGAGCTCTGTGTTATCTCTGAGGTCTGTGGTCAGAGCCAATGGTTCTAATCATTCAGGTAGACAGCAGTCTCAAAATTAAATGGGGAGCGAGCTTGATTTTAAAAAGATGGAGGGCCGGCTCCGTGGCTTAGCGGTTAAGTGCGCGCGCTCTGATGCTGGCGGCCCGGGTTCGGATCCCGGGCAAGCCCCAAGGCGCCACTTCTCCGTCCAACGCGAGGCCGAGTCCCACGTGCAGCAACTAGAAGGATGTGAACCTATGACATACAGCTATCTACTGGGGCTTTGGGGGGAAAAAATGAATAAATAAAATCTTTAAAAAAATAAAAAATAAAAAAAATAAAAAGATGGAGACCCCACTTTTGGACATTCTGATTCAGTGGCTTTGAGATAGAGTCTGCAAATTGGTATTTTTAGGAATCTTTCCAGTTGACGTTAATTAAGAATTTTTCCAGGTCTAAATGATGTTCTGTTAACCTTTTTTTTTTTTTTAGGTGAGGAAGATTAGCTCTGAGGTAACATCCATGCCAGTCCTCCTCTTGTTGCTGAGGAAGACTGGCCCTGGGCTAACATCCGTGCCCGTCTTCCTCTTTATATGGGAGGCCGCCACAGCATGGCCTGACAAGCGGTGCGTCGGTGTGCGCCCAGGATCTGAACCCGGGCCACCAGCAGCAGAGTGTGCGCACTTAACTGCTACACCACGGGGCCAGCCCCAATGTTCTGTTAACCTGAATATATTATATATATATATATTTTTTTATAATTTTATTTATTTATTTATTTATTTTCCCCCAAAGCCCCAGTAGATAGTTGTATGCCATAGTTGCACATCCTTCTAGTTGCTGTATGCGGGACGCGGCTTCAGCACGGCCGGAGAAGCGGTGCGTCGGTGCGCGCCTGGGATCCGAACCCTGGCCGCCAGCAGCAGAGTGTGCGCACTTAACTGCTACACCACGGGGCCAGCCCCAATGTTCTGTTAACCTGAATATACTAATTCATCGTATGACACGGCACCAGGAAGAATCTGGGTCTTTACTGAAAAGAAAAGGCGTGCATCCCCCTGTTCAGCCTGCCTCGGGGATAGCAGGGAGGGGCTAGCTGCCTTACCTCTTTGTATTTCCACCTTCCTTTGTTTTGCAACAGAGATAAGCAGGCCATTGTATGTGCCAGAGGTGCAGCAAGGAGAATGGTTTGTGGTAAGCAGGAAAGATGAACCCCACCCCCTAGAAAAATCCTCAAAAGAAATGAGAAAGAAGATAATGTGATTGTAGCTGCCCATTAGGTCTGCCCACACTATTTCCACCTTCAGTCCTGACTCAGTCTTTCTTTTTCAGCTAGCACAGTCGGGCCAGAAGATGCCATTGTGACTACAGGTGTGGAAGATGGCGTGGTGACCCACAGTGTGAAAGATACAACAGTGACCCCAGGTGCCAATGAAGACCATGTGTCTACTGGCTTGCCACCTCTGGTGAGTGTCACTAGGAAGAGAGGAATTTGCTCCATAGGCGTGCAATTACATGCAAGGGTATAATAAATATATATATATATATATATATCGATAGAATCCTCAGTAGCCACCATACAAAGGAATTGTTATGTGGCATGCAAGAAAAGCTGCTTCCCAGTTTCATCCAGCTAGCCACTGGCTGGTGTGCTGATCTCAGGGGATTTGAGAGTATACACCAGGTTTCTCAGACTGATGAGGAAGTAGGTTGATAGATCTGTTAGAGCCCAATTTTCAATACAATAAAAATCTTGGATGTTGCGGCACTGTCTTTGCTATAAAAGTTTCTGAATACGTTATTTGCAGTTTCTTGTCTTATTGTAGACTGGTAATAAACACAGACTAGAACCCATCCACAGACCACACTGGAATAGACTATGTGGAATCTCAATCAACAAATTCCTAACCTAATGAATTGTCATCAATTCATATGTGTCTTAAGCACCTGCCATGGGCAAGACAGGATACCAGGCTCTCGGAGGCACTGAGGAGGCATAGAAGCCACACCTTTGACCCTTGAGGTGCTTATAATTCAGTTAATAACATTAATAATAATTTAGCCTAATAACCGAGGCTCCTGCCCACCCATCTGGCCTTGTTGCACTGGGTTCTCACTTTCTCTCTTTCAGCCATGTTGGCCCTTCTGACCTTTGAACTTATTCCACCCTAGACTTCTGTTTTCTCTGCTTAGAACGCTCCCCAGATCTTTCCATGGCTGACTTTTTCTCATGATTCTCAAGTTCAAATGTTATCTCAAAGAGGCCTAAAGTAATCCTGCCCCCTCCACCCTCTGTTCCCCCTGGGAGGTACCCTCTAGCCCTGACGTCAGCAAACTACCCACCAGATTTGGCCCACTGCCTGTTTTTGTAAATAAAGTTTTATTGGAACACAGCAATGCCTGTTCGGTTGAGAATTACCTGAGGCTGCTTTCCTACTGTAAGAGCAGAGTGGAGTAGCTGGTTGCAACAGAGGCTGAATGGCCTGCAAGGCTGAAAACATTTCCCATGTGGCCCTCTACAGAAAAAGTTTGCCAATCCCTGTCCTAGTCTGTTACCTAGCTTACGTTTTCTTCAAAGCACTTAAAATCATGTGAAATTACCTTTTGTATTTGTTTCTTGTTATATGTTCATACCTTGCCACCCCATCTCAGAATGTAAGTTTCAAGAGGGCAGGGAATTTATATTACTTGTGTTATATCTTCAGGGCTTAGAACCATGCTGAGCACGTAGCAGGTACTCCTTAGCATATTTTTTATTGTGTTAAAAAAACACGTAACAAAATTTTACCATCTTAACCATTTTTAAGTTCAGTAATGTTAAGTAGATTTACCTTGTTGTGAAACAGATCTCCAGAATGTCTTCATCTTGCAAATCTGAAATTCTATACCCATTAAACAACTCCCCTTTTCCTCGTCCCTCCAGCCCCTGGTATCCACCATTCTACTTTTTATCTCTATGATTTTGACTACTCTAAGTACCTCATATAAATGGAATCATACAGTATTTGTCTTTTGGTGACTGGCTTATTTCACTTAGCATCATGTCCTCAAGGTTCATCCGTGTTATAGCATGTGACAGGATTTCCTTCCTTTTTAAGGCTAAATAATATTGTGTTGTATGTATATACCACATTTTGTTTATCTGTCAATAGACATTTGGGTTGCTTCCGACTCTTGGTTATTGTGACTAGTGCTGCCGTGAACATGGGTATGGAAATATCTCAAGACCTTGCTTTCAATTCTTTTGGGTATATACCCAGAAGTGGGATTTTTGGATCATGTGGTAGTTCTATTTTTAATTTTTTTGAGGAATGTTCATCCTGTTTTCCATAACAATTGCACCATTTTACATTCTAACCAACAGTCACAATGGCTCCAGTTTCTCCACATCCTCACCAACACATGATTTTCTGCTCTTGTGATAGTAGCCATTCTAATGGGTGTGATGTGATAATCTCATTGTGATATTTATTTGCATTTTTCTGATGATAAGTGATATTGAGAATCTTTTCATATGCTTGTTGGTCATTGTGTATTATCTCTGGAGAAATGTCTATTCAAGTCCTTTGCCCATTTTTTAATTGGGCTATTTGGCTTTTTGTTGTTGAGTTGTACAAGTTCTTTATACCTTTATCACACATATGATTTGCAAATATTCCTCCCATTCCATAGGTTGCCTTTTCACCCTGTTGATTGTGTCCTTTGATGCACAAAGTTTTTAAGTTTGACGTGGACCCATTTATCTATTTTTGTTTGTGTTGCCTGTGCTCACTAGCTTATTTGTTGAATGTTACATTGGTGTGACCTTTGAAGTCAACAGAACCACTTCCGAGTCTTGTGCTGTCACTTGTCGGCTATGTGATTGTCTAATCTCTCTAAGCTTTGTTAATACTGTAGGACTAATAATAGGATCTACTTCATAGGGCTTCTTGTGGAGTAAATGAGATCCATCCACGCACTGCAAAATGACATTTCAGTTAACATCAGACTGTGTATACAATGGTGGTCCCATAAGATTAGTACCACATAGCCTAGGTGTGTAGTAGGCTATGCCATCTAGTTTTTTGTATAAGTACACTCTGTGATGTTCACACAACGATGAGATCACCTAACGACATATTTCTCAACATGTATCCCCGTCGTTAAGCGACATGTGACTGTATTTAAAAGGCCTGGCACATAGAAAGCCCTCAATAAAGGCTAACTATTATTCTAATTGGGGGAGGGAAGGCATTGAAGGATGATACAACATAATACGTGCCAGGGAAATGTTACAGGGAAAAAGTGCCATTCAAGTTTAAGGGAGAGAAAGAATTAAAGCCTGGTGATCTGGTATTTTCCAAAGAATTAAGACCCTAGGAAGTCATGCTAAACATTTGGCATTCGTTTCTGGAGGAGACTTGGTTTTATTCCTGTCCCTACGCTTGTTGTTTCTTTTTCTTTATTTATTTTCTTGTTTCCACTTTAAATTTATGTCATCATATATTTTATACATTTACCCCACTTTAAATCCTTTTCTTTTATAAGGCAGAGTATATATTTTAAAACATTATGTTTTATTTCTGTTTTGCCTCACTTACACCTCTTAATAGGTGCCAAGAAGTACAAAGAGTCCAGGCGGTCAGATAGAGGATCTGCCAACTGCAGGAAACACAGTCTATTACCCAAAAGAAAGCCGGAGCACCAGAACCCCAGATGTGGTGACCAGCCACACCGTGGGTAAGAAAACCAGTCGCCCCAATAGGGAACGAACTTCTTTTGCATAATCCATGCATTCCAAAGACCATGAACAAATGTAATAATCAGTAGGGCACATGTTGGAATGCAAGAGCGAATTCTGAACCAAGCTTTATGTGGTAGGTTCAGAACTCAGTTTATTAGCTCGCTGAACACAGCTCTCTGCCTTGAATGACAACTAGTGATAATGCCCCTACGAGGGCAAGTTAAGTAGCTACTGGTGTCCTGTTGCTGACCCTAAGCTGATATCATGCTACACTCAGAACTTTGTGTTGACACCCGAGAGCATGAAACTCAGCCAACTTATGTAAATCTTAACCAGTTCTATACTGATATTTGCCGTCTTATATTGAGTTCATGTCGGTCTACATGGAGCAAGGATCTTTTCTAAACCAGCCTTCCCAGGATTGGGGTTGTACTTGTGATTCATAGTTGGCACCTGCAGGAGTGTGACTAGAACACCTTGGAGAGAAAGTTTGGAGGAGGACTTTGGGTCTTTGCCATGTTGTGAAGTGTAGACCATCACTGATGAGAATAAGGAAAGATATTTGGCGTTACAACTTAGCAATAGAAAGAGGTAACTTTCTATTTCTAGAACTTTATTAAGAGAATTCAGTTGTTTGGGATTTTTAAAAAATATGCCTTATTTTTTTAGTAGAGAGGGGTGGGAGAGCAAAGGAACCAACTCTCCAATAACTGCAATGAGTGCTTGCTATCTTGAGCAACTTTATATAAATCATTGAATCCAGATAGGTATATCCATCTTTAAATGAAACTAAACATAAAGACGTTGCCTAAAGCAGTGGTTCCTTACACCAGTTGCACATCTGAACACCTAGAAAGTCATTCTTTATTGTTTGATATACATTTCCAGACCCAATAGCCAATCTGGTTTTAAAAACTCTATAGCACTTCTGAAGATTTAAAAAGTGCTTTATATTTGTACATCCTTCTTCATAGCAGCATTATTCACAATAGCTAAAATGTGGAATTCATCGATAGATGAATGGATGAACAAAATGTGGTATGTACATACAATGGAATATTACTCAGCCTTTAGAAGGAAGAAAATTCTGACACATACTACAACATGGATAAACCTTAATGACATTATGCTAAATGGAATAAGCCCATCACCAAAAGACAAATACTGTTGGTGTCTACTTAGATGAAATACATAAAGTAGTCAAAATCGTAGAGACAGAAAGTGGAAGGGTGGTTGCCCAGGGCTGGGGGGAGGAGAGAGTGGGAGTTATTGTTTTATGGATATAGAGTGTCAGTTTTGCAAGATGAAAAGAGCTCTGGAGATGATGGTGGTGATGGTTGCGCAACAATGTGAATGTACTTAATACCACTGAACTGTACACTTAAAAATGGTGAAGATGGTGAATTTTGTGTTGTGTATTTTACCACAATAGAAAAAAAAAACCTTGGGCCGGCCCGGTGGCTTAGCCGTTAAGTGCGCGCGCTCCGCTGCTGGCGGCCTGGGTTCGGATCCCGGGCATGCACCGACGCACCGCTTCTCCGGCCATGCTGAGGCCGCGTCCCACATACAGCAACTAGAAGGATGTGCAACTATGACATACAACTATCTACTGGGGCTTTGGGGGAAAAAATAATAAATAAATAAAATTATTAAAAAAGAAAAAAAAAAGCTTCATAAAGTGCTTTGAAAATAAAGCCTAAAGGTCACTCCAAGATGCTAAAGAAATAGTTAACATTTAAACACCAGAGAAGACCAAATAGGGCTAAGCAGGGAAAGAATCATCAATATAAGCGGTCATTGGGAAGCATTTCAAAATTTTGGAGAAGTATTGATCATTTGTAACCTGAGTTGACAGCGAATTAGCAGCAGAAAATGGAGCCTTCCAGGCTGAGTATTCTTTCTATCATACCAGGATACCTCTCCTAGTCCTTAAAAAAAAAAAAATCTCAATTGCCTGGAAAATAGTCATGGTTATTTTCTTGTCCTGTCCCCTGCCCCACCATGTCACAAAAAGTGTGACATGTGGCACATTCCCACTTCATACATCAGTGTCCCAAGAAATTTTCACATATGAGTTAAAATTTAATTATAAGCACTTATTTTTTTTTAAGAGGTAATTTTATTAGGGCAGCAGATGTCTTTTCCATGAAACGTCCAAGTTTGATGATGTTCACATGGATGACGCAGTCTCATGATTACAGTCAGTGTAATTGGGAGGGAGCTAGGGAGTATAGACCTAATAAGCTCTAATTTAGTAAGGAATATTCCGCAAACTTTATTTTTGGTAATACGTTTTCTAACCAATGGTGCATTGATGTTGATAATGGTGTTTTAGGAGGCCAGAATTGGCAGTCACCATGTTAAGACCTGATAAACAAATGATTGACCTGTCTCTTCTGGTAGTTGACAGCCAGGGATGACACTTTGGGAGTTGATTTGATGACACCTTTGTTCTGGGCAGGCCTCAAACCCAGCAGTCTCCCCATACTTGTTTTATGACGAGATAGGTCAGTCAGCTTGAGCTCCATTTAAATGCTCCAGAGCCATGGGTTCAGCTCATGAAGGAGAGTAGAGTTCAGGGATGCCTATCCTGGGGCCATCTTGGAAAGGTAAAGACAGCCTTGGTACAAAGGGGATGACTTCTTTCAAACCCAATCATTAGTAAAAGCCAGCATCCTGTAGATGATGATTGGCTGGTTCCACCTTTGATTAGGAAAGCTATTGGACATCTGTGGTATTTTGCAAGTTGTGAACAAAGGTTCTAGGGAAGGGCCTGACTGATTCACTTCTCTCCATTGTGTCATTAAGTCAAGGAATCTTGACTTTTTCTCTATCTGCAAACTAGATAAACAACTACCACCTACAGGAGTTAAGGACTCATTTAAGAGTTTGATCGGAGAAACAAAACGAAACAAAAAAAACCTTTATTTCTAAATAGGAAGTGTGTAAAATTATCTGAAAAAAATAATTTTATTACTTACTTATGGGAAGGCACTCGTAAATAAATGACTTACACCCATACAATAGGTAAGTGAGAATATTCACATTGTAATTATTGGACTAGGTTTGGCTGCAGATAGAAATCCTAAAATATCAGAAGCATAAACACAAAGGATGTATTCTCTCATTCAGCTTTGCCGGGCTTATTGCTGCCCTGTAAGATCTAGATTTTGCTACTCAAGAAAAGGCAAGGAATTGATATCACAAAGTGAATCACAATCTTGGCCACATCTTCTAAAACTAGAGTTGCTCTCAAAATGAAAATCCCTCAAAACAGCCCTCATCACAGTGGAAGAGTTTTCCATGATTTTGACATTGGACCAAGAATCAACAGCCTTGGATTCTTTTGTTACCCAGCCTCTGAAACTTTCTGACCATTTATTTACGATCTCTGTGGGTCAGTTTCTTTGACTCTGCTCTCTAAACTGCATGAGAAAAAAGTAATGTACGCAAAAGTACTGTGGCCCCATAGGTCTGAAGAAGCGTTCATAAATTCAATAATAATAGTTTTGAAGACCAGGTCATGTCAGAGCTTGCTTAAAAACCCACTGATACAATTTATTTAAGAAATTATCCTCTGTTTGTGTTCTGCTACCTTCCACGTAGGGTAAATTCGTCTTTTGCCAATTGTTAAATTATAGTTATTAAATCCTAATAATTCTATATCATTACATCTCTCTCTTACAGGGAAAGCGGGTGGAAACACAAAGACAACTGTTGAGAAAGGTAGGCTAGATTTTGGTATCAAAATATTCTTATGAGAGTTAAAAAAAACAGGTTTCTTTGAACCTAATCTTTGTGATGAATCACATTTTTTCCTGGATTGTAGTCAACAAGAGCAAAACACAGAACCTTCTGAGAACAGGTTTCAAACCTCTTTTAAGACAGAAAAGGGAATTGCCTGTATTTGAAAATAAACCACAAATGAGTCTATTCACTTAATGACAGCTATGGAGAATGGTATCATATCACAACTTATTGTGACTAAGAATGAAAATAGGGGCTAATTTAATAGCCGTACACAAATGCTACCCAATATTTAACAGTGAAGCCACCCAGTATGAATGGTATGCTTGATAGATCCTGAAACCCAGAAATCTTTCCATTCATAAGATGAGATCAGAATAGCCCAAAGTTTCTCCTCTTCTAAGTCAGCTTCCACTGCATACAGGAGAAGTGACATAGAACATTATTTTCTATCTGTAGTGGGGCAGTGGCATTGTTTATCGCAGGTATGTTGTTTATCTGGGGCTCATGCTTTTTTTCCCCTCTCATTCAGATGGCTTGTCGACAGTGACTCTGGTTGGAATCATAGTTGGGGTCTTACTAGCCATTGGATTCATTGGTGGGATCATCATGGTGGTCACTCGAAAAATGTCAGGAAGGTTCTCGTAAGTAAATAACTTACCCCCACGTGGTAGGTAAATGAGGGTGGTCATTTCTAGAACTCCAACCTTTGAACTAATAGAAACCTCTAAATCAAGGTCATGTTCAGAAGCCCCCTACCTTCATAAGTACTACATGTAAAGTTTCCCCAGAAGAGCTGGTGTCTACTTGGGCGTTATAAGTTTCCAAGGAAAGGGTCAGAGCCAGAGGTGGCTCTTGAGTTGACTTCTGTTGAGCTCTGACCAAATTTGACCTCTTTTCTTAATTTTCCAACTAACTGGACTTGAAAGAAAACCCAAACCAGGTTTCAATTTGATATACCCAATCACCTGCTCCCGATCATCAGAGGGAGGTGGTTTCCAGAAGAGCACGTGTTACAGAGGCAGGGCTCCATTCTGATGAGGAATTCTACTGGTGATGGGGTCTCTTTCATCTGGATCCCTCCCTCCACTCCTGCCCTGCACACACCCACACATGCTAGTGTCCTCCTAGCATTGACTGTTGATGAGGGGAAGGAATTCTTTGTCTTTACTAAAATTCCTTAAGAGTTCAGAACATTCAAATTCATAGCCAGAGGAGGACTTTTTCTTATTTCTGTTGGGGAGATGACCTATGACTGGGGGGATGGGGAGAGGAGAAATGCTATACAACAGAGGGGTTGAGGGACGCGATTAACAATTAAGTTGCAGATTTATGTGTTTGGAAGTGCCTGGGAATCTGACCCTGGCTGTGTAAGGACCGGGCATGGAGGAGGAATGAGCGGGGAAAGGAGAAGAGGTTTCAGAACTGGAAGACTTAGACAAAAGGACAATAGGAACGATGACTCACAGATTACTATTCACAGTTCCAGTAAAAGAAGTGACGGTCACCTTTCTCTTTGTTTTCACAGACCGTAAAGAGCTGAAGCATTGTGCCCTTCTGCCAACATGTTGAAAAAGAGAGTTTCCGACTTCCCCATCCCTGCGCATATGGAGAAGATGACCCATGGCAATGCTTCGCCATCCCACTCAAAATCCATGGTGATCCCTCCACTTGCCAAAAGTAACCGAAAAAAAAGATAATTCACAAGACTTACTCCTCTAAGCACTTGTCTTTTCAAAATTTTTTCAAATATAAATTTTGTAAAAGGTGATTTAAAAGACAAAATGCATAGAAAATGGAGCAAAATTATGTAAACTGATTTGTAATTAAGATGGACAATATAATTCAATCAATGTTAGCAACTGTAACCATGTCTTTGTTCTGACCATTCTCTATTATTGTTAAAATGCAAAGGAATCTGAAAATATTTATACCAGTGGAGTCCTTGGGTCTAGTGCTATGTCAGTAAATGGCATAAGCATTTTGCAATTTCTGTTAAAATGTACACCTTGCAATCTAGTTGGGTCTATTTCGAAAGCCTGATTTGATGTGAATAACCAAGTAGAAAATCTAAATTTGGATAATATGTAATGAGCAACTGCCTTTCATTGGTCCAGATAAATCATTTCAAAGGCATCCATTTTAGATCATAAACAGGAATCTATACTTTGGAGAAGGTATTTTGTTTCTCACAACAAGGCCACTGGGCAGCTTCTAATCTTGCTTTACCACCTTCTCCAGCGATGACTTGACGACTCAAAGGTTTGCTCCTACCTGCCCCCTCTGCGTCCCTCAGATGCTGGGGAGCCAGAGCTAAGGGGGCCGCCTTTTCTCTTTCCTATGACGAAAGTCTTCCGATTGGCTGCTTTGTTCTGGAATATGGAGATCTCAGCTCTGGATGCTGAGGGGGCTCCTGGGGGCCCAGTGGTGCCAGAGGCTCAAGTGTTCCAGAAACCAAGAACCATGGTGGTCCTCAAACAGAAAGAAACCCTGTGTGTGCCTCTGGCATGGGAAATAGAACCTACCATTTTCTAACCTTTATTTTCTGCCTCAGAGGAAAGACATGGGAAGCAAAAATAATCTTGTAAAATATCGAGTTCTCAAAAGCAGCTGGATTTAAAGACTTGATTTAAAAATGAAAGATGTTCCCAGTCTTCATGACACCACATATTTCTGTGGGGTCATAATTGAAAAGCTCAAAATGAAGGAGCCCAGGGGCCGGCCTGGTGGCGTAGTGGTTAAGTTTGCGCGCTCCGCTTCGGCAGCCCGGGGTTCGCAGTTTCGGACCTACACACTGCTCATCAAGCCATGCTGTGGTAGGTGTCCTACATATAAAAAAGTAGAGGAAGATGGGCATGAGTATTAGCCCAGAGCCAGTCTTTCTCAGCAAGAAGAGGAGGATTGGCAACAGATGTTAGCTCAGGGCTAATCTTCCTCACCAAATAAATAAATAAAGGAACCCAAGCTGCCATTCTGAATTGGCACCATTCAACTCAGTTCTTCCCATAGGCCAATTGAGTTCTTTTTCCTAAACAAAAAATGTTTATAGTGGGCAGATGCTCTATCATGATTGTGGTTGTGCAATTCTGACATGCTCTAAACATGTAAGAGTCCATAAAACAGGAAAAAGTAAACGATCGGTCAGAAAACACAGCCCATTCCTCCCAATTTTTGCAGTAATATGTGGATGTTGTTTTAAACAGTGTGCCCTTCTGTTGCCCAAATCCAGCTGGTCCACTAGCCCCGGGTCCATATTGAACATCAACTGATTAAGAGAAGCGGCTTTAGAAAAGCTTTATGAGCTTAAATATCCTTCTGTTTCATCACTCAAATTCCTGGACAGGAGTTGGGAATAGTGTCAATTTCGTCTTTCCTATCCTTGCTTTTTTTTCTCACTGTGAAAAGTAACATTCGACCCCAAGTCATACACTGGACCCATCCCCTGCTGGGACAGGACTGTGGGTTTCTTGGTCACATCTGTGTTGGGGGCTCAATGCAGTGTAGACATGTTTTAAAATAAAACAGATGATTGTGCGTAACAATGAGTCAGACCTTTCATTGGAAATCTTGATCAAGTCTGGGTCACACTTAAGAACATCTCCAGATACAATCATAAACGGTGTAAACATCTGCCTCCTGACTTGATTGGGAGTGGATTATAAAAGGTCGTAGGACTTACATCCTTGGGAAAGAAAGGTAACTACACCTTTCACCCAGGGCTCTGCCAAAGCAGAGAGGTTGTCAAGCCGGGGATGGGATGAGAAGACAAGTAGCATCTTGGGACTTCTGCCCTCTGGTCACAAAGGGTTAACAAGGTTTTGCCTGGCTCCTGATTTCTCTTCGCTGAAGGGAGGAGCCAGATGAGGGAGCAGTTACACCTTGTTCCTGCCTCCTCCCTGGGAACCTGACCTCAGGTGTGTAGGGCTTGGCTCCACAAGAACCTGTGAGGGTGTTTCAACTGCCCGTGGGTCAGGGCAGCGTGTCGCTCCAGAATTCCTGTTCCTGGGACATCTCACTGCTCCTTGGCCCGCAGCTGCAAATGCTCTGCCAGGTCTGGAGACTGCAATGGCCAGGTGGCTCTCCTTCTGGCCCTTTGTGCCTCTCTGTCAGTCGATCTGCTCATCTGCATCCCTACTGACACTGCTCCGTATGGATTCCGGGCCACACCTGGGTCTCTGCCCTGCCAACCCTATCACCACCCACAAAGGTTGGATGCCAGGAGCAGGAGAGCTGTTACATCACGCCTTCCTCATAATAGCCAGTTTTTGTTAAATCAAGATTGTTGAATTTGCCAGATCGGGTGCCCGTGTCATAATTGGTGACGCAGTGGAAAAGATCAGGGTTCGAATCCCATTCGGCTACTTTACAGCTATAATCCCTCAGAGGAGTCATTTAACTTCCTTGATTACAGTTTTCTTCGTGAGAACTTCCATGAGATGGTTCAGAGAGCATCCCTTTTCTAGCATAAAACTAACCACGTCCGCCTCGTCCCACAGACTCTGAAAGAGAATGGGGCCCTCGGTTCTGTCAAGTGTAAGTTTATATTCCCTTACATGCTACCCGCAGGAGATGACTGGAAGCTAGGGCTGCCAAGGGTGCTGTAAGTTTAAGGAAACAACTCCATCCACTCTTCCCACAGAGACATCTGGGGAGCAGGCCGTGCTGCCATTAACTGTTGGCCCCATATTAAAGCTCTGTTTGAACCCCTGTTATTATTATTCTTTCTTTTAACCTGGGAGAACCAATTGAGAACCAGGACTTAGTTCTGCTTCATGTGCCGCCTTTAAGGAACAGGGAAAGAGCCAGTCACTTAATCCCTTGCTGTCTCCATCTTTATTTTAATTCTTGTTTATTTAGTATTCAGGGCATGGGGCTGCTTGTGACAAATGCTTCGATGAGGAATAATGCATATTCTGACATTAAAGCTTTTTTTTTTGCTGATTAAAAGTCCAGTGACAGTGGAAGAAGAATTTTCCTGAAATACAGCCGAATATTGGCACACACACTTGGAACACACAGCCATCCACTGAGCATCAGAGGACTGAGCATTCCTTGAAGGACTGTGTTTCTCTTTGCTCTTTCTGAAGCTTAAAATCAGGTTAGAATGCATAGTGGAGCCTAGGTTTGTAAATTCAATGAATATAAATTATGTGACCACAGTTAATGGGCAACAATGCAGAATAAATTTAAAATCTTGGAGTAGAAGAATGAAGACTGTCCCACTGGTGTGAAGAATGTGAGTTCTTTGGCCCATTGGCCCCGCAGATAAGTATCGGCCTGATACAGGCAAAGGGTCAGCCCGGATTCCCTTGTCCTCAACACTTTCACTCTCCCTGGGGGTCATTCATCAGACTGACTCAGAGCCCCGCGTGTTCTGCTTCTGCATCCAAGAGCTCAGGGCCGTAATCCAGACAGTTCCATCCGTGATCCTGAGACCTTGTTCCTCCATTTGTTTCTTTCCTACCCCCTTCTCTCTCTGCCTCTAACGTCCCACTGATGCCAATCTTTCAGAAAACAATCACATGCCGGTCACAGGGGGGATGTTTCTGAAGGATGGTTACCCTCTGATGCTATTGTCTGAAATATGTGCTTAAACAACCAAAACCACTCAGAGCGCCTGTGTGTCACCTCAGGAAGGAGTAAATGTTCCCACTGAAGGGAAAGGTTGACACTTCCTGTTAACCGCCCCCCGCAACCCTGTGGATGAGGACGGGGCTGTGGAGGGCACAGGGCCAGCTGGAAAGGGAATGTATGGTGTGGATGTTTGTCTAGCAAGACCCAGGGGCAAAAGACACTCACGGGTTGACAAGGCATTTGGGGTTGCTGGAGAGAGACTCTCTTGTAGGATAGGAATAATCTGTGTGTTCATTCGTTCATTCAATAGACATTTATTGTCAGGTCCTGTTCTAGGTACTGGGGATTCATAGTGAATGAGACCAACCAAAATCCCTGTCCATGTGGGAGACAGATTGCACCCAAAATAAGCAAGTAAATCATAGAATATGTGGAAAATTAGAGGATAGTAGAGGCCATGGAGAAAACCCCAGCAGGGGAGGAGAAGAGGAAGTGCAGGGTTAAGGGACTGCAGCGTTGACTCTGGTGGGTGGGGAAGGCCCCACTGAGGTTGAGCAAAGTTCTTGAAGAGGCCCTGAGGGAGGGAGCCGAACGGGCATCTGGGGAAGCATTCCAGCAGAGGAACATCTGAGGCAGGAGCGCATGTGGCGTGTTTCAGGGGAACGCAGGGAAGCTCAGAGGGCTGGAGCAGAGCGAGCTCGGGGGGAAAGGTAGGAGATGAAGCGAGAGAGGTGGGAGCCCGTGCAAACGGGAGCCATCGGAAGGTTTTGAGCAGAAGAGTGACATTTCAAAAAAAAAGGTCTGACTTCCATTTCCAGAAAAATCACTCTTGCTCTGGTTGGGAAGTGGCCAGTTAAAAAGCCAGTGTGATAATCCAAGCAAGAGATGGCTGGTGGCTCAGACCAGGATGATAGCAGTGGAGATGGCAGGAGGTGGTTTGGTTCTGGTTATAATTTGAATAAAGTCAACAGAATTATCCGATGGGTTGAACATGGGATACGAGAAATACTGAGAAGTCAAGATGAGTCCAAGGATTTTGACCTAAGCAACTGGAAAATGGAGCTGCCATCAACTCGCCAGGGACGGCTGTGGATGTTGCAGGTTTGAGAAGGAAGATCAGGAGTCCTGTGCTGAACATCTGTGAGTAATCCAGGTGGAGATGTCAAGCGGGCAGCTGGGCATATGAGTCTGGAGCTTAAGGGAGAGATCTGGCTGGAGACATAATTTGAGGTCTCTCAAGCTCTCCAAGTTGCTTAATGCTGGGATGGGGGTGTCCTTGATAGCGGACACAAGTATTCCCCTCACTGGAACAGAATTTCACTCATTGGTAATTGCCTACCTCACATGTGGGCTTATAAATCAGTTTCTTATGAATTTGATTGGCGTGAGTGAGGCCCTAGAGCCTGTTCAGCTCTTATGCAACAATGATTTCAGAATTATAAATCTGAGGACCAGGTCTTTAGAGAATGACAACCACATCAAGTTACCACTGCTGTATTGGGCATCCAACTCTCCTCCCTACACAGCATTTCTGTTGTAAGTGCCGACTGTAGTGGGGCCTGCATGACCTCCCGCAATTTAGCTTCTACCCACTCCATTGAATTACTCTGACCAAGCTGCCAAATGACCTCCCACTTGTCAGTGGGAGGAGGTTGACGCTGCCACCTCTTTTGGTCTTGTCCTCGGTAATCATGGGCAGCAGTCAGCCTCATTGACCCCTTCTTGAAGCCATCTTCTCTGCCTTGGTTTGCGTGCCAGGCTACCATGCTGGTTGCCCCTCCTGGCTCTCAGATTGCTGCTCCACTGGCCTTTTGCTTGTCTTCGCTTCACCCTCTCTCCTCGCAGGCATATCTAGGGCCCAATTCTCACTTCTCTATAGTCTCTCCTTTGGGGAGCTCATCTACTCTCACAGCTCAACAAGCAGAAGCTCCGGGAGGGTGGGAGTCTGTTGGGTTCATTGCCACATCTTTAGCCCCTGGAGCAGTGCCTGGCACATAGCAAGTGAGCAATCTCTCAGCCTTTACATATACACCACCACCCTTCTGGTTCAGATCCTCAACCAAAACCTTCCCCGCTCCAATCTTATCTGTATTCTACCAGTGAGATCTTCCTAAAACCTCTTATTGCACATGTTACCACCATATTCTAAAAATTCCCCAATGGCTTCCTACAAAATAACTTGATGTTCAGGGCTTCTAGACTTTATCTTGAGACCTACATCACATTTGTACATACAGTGTATTAGAGTGGAAAGAGCATGGCTCTAGACCCAGTTGCTGTGACTTTGATTCCAGGCTCTCCCTCTTCCAATGTGGAGGAAATGACTTAACATTTTTGTATCATTAGGCTCTTTTGATTGCAAGGAACAGAGACTTATGCAGGTGGCCTCATGCAGTGCTATGTATTCTTTGGATGTGTGTGAAAACATGGGAGACAAATCCCGTGGGAACCCCTAAGCAGCAGCATACCTCAGCCACAAGGAATTGAGAGTTCTGTAAACAGTGCTGGATTCTGGATTATCTTGACATCTCTATCTCTGTGCTGGAGAGTTTTTATTTGTCCCTCTGGGTTTATTTTCCACCTCTCCCCACCTAGCTCTGTGAAGCGGGAGGCAGACCTGAATGGACTACATCAACCAAGTCCTCTTGCCTTCTGGGTTCTGGTTGGGCTTGCACCATGGGAAGCACTAAGAGGTGATCAGAAGAGACAGGCTGGGGTATTTATTCCTCCAGCTCCTTCCCTGACAGGCCAATGTGTTGCTGGTGGTTTTCCTCCTCTACCAAAAGCCACAGCTCCTGTTGGATGGCCTTTTCCTACAGCCATAGGCCTGGCTGGGTTCGTTGGTTGGGAATTTCTCTGCATATCATTTTATCAGCATCACTTTCAGAAAGCAACTGGCGCCAACCCCGCCTATCGTGAGTTGAACTGTGGACCCCCGAAGAGATATGTCCAAGTCCCGACCCTGGTCCCTGTGAAGATGACCTTATTTGGAAAAAGGGTCTTTTCAGATGTAATGAAGTTAAAGATCTCAAGATGAGATCATCCTGGATTACCTGAGTGGGCCCTAAATCCAATAACAAATGTTTTTATAAGAAGAGGAGGCACAGACAGAAGAGGAGAAACACAGAGGAGAGGCCACTTGAGGATGGAGGCCAAGACGGGAGGGATGCCGCCACAAGCCAACGAACACCCGGAAGCACCAGACGCTGGAAGAGGCGGGACTGCTCCCCTAGAGCCTTCAGAGGGAGATGCGCCTGCCGACGCCTTGAGTTCAGACTTGTGGCTTCCAGAACTGTGAGAGAATAAATTTCTGTTGTTTTAAGCCCTGCAGTTTGTGGTAATTTGTTACAGCTGCCCTAGGAAACTCATACACCCCCTGAGTCACTCATCTGTGAGGGCAGCTCCCCGCTGGCCATCCAGCCCATCCCAGAGGGAAAGCATCACTGATCTCTTGCACTTCGACCTTGGATCATTCCCTGATTCCTCCAAACAATGGATTGGCAGCCACCGCGCTTCCTTTTGACAGACAGATGTTACTAGACCTTCCCATACTGTCATCCCCATTTTTCGCTCATGTTGGAGGAACCCATGATGAAAGAAATGTGGCCTATAACAATAGGCGAAGCCAAGCCTGGCATAACAAACGGAATACAAAGGCAGACGCAGCTGGGTTAATTCCTCCACCCTTCATGGTGACTAACCCTGACATGCCTTCCTCACTCCACACTCACCTTGAATGGTCAGAAATGCTTTAATGAAACTAAAATCCCCGTTGATTGAGTGAGCGTTGAACAAATACGCATCGAGTGCCTCCTGTGAGTCAGGCACTGCCGTCGATGTTAACAGTGACATGACATTATTCTAATAATTTGTAAAGCGTGCCAATGAAAATATTCCTTTGGGTTTGTGGTTAAAGGAGAAACTACTTCTTTGGGGTTTGAGGAGCATTCTTCAGTCATTGATGAGATCTCCATTGGGACCAGCTTCCAACAGTGATGGTGTTTACAGATTGCTGTCGAAAGCCAAATATACAGGAAGACAGTTTCAGAGATGGTTGTGGTAAAATGAAGAACTTCTTTGGCGCCCTGTCACCTCTCCTTTGTTCGCTTCTGTCTGTCAGGCTCCTGGTCTGTGCCCCATCGCCATGGGCCTGCCCTTGGCAGGCTGCCAGCTGCTCCACCTAAGCCAAAAAACCATGGAGAAGAAGGAGTGTGGAGTCAAGGGTGGGAAGACCTAGCTTGCAGGTCATATGCAGCGCGTTACCTGTCTGTTTCCTCATCTGTAAAAACAGAAATAATGACACAGTCCAGCCAGCTCATAAGACTGCATTGGAGCAAATAGATAGTATGTGTGAAAGCATCTTATAAATTATAAAGCAATATACAAGAGCAAGAGGAATTGCTGTTTATTTGGCAACTATCACATCCGGGCACGTGCTAGATTCTCTACATGCGTTGTATCTAACCCTTACAACCCTGAAACGTGGGTATTGCTGTTGCTCTTTTTTAGGTGAAGAAGCCAAAAGTTGGAGTGGTTAAATTGCCCAAGGCCACTCAATAATAGGTGAAGGAGCTGTGGTCCCAAATCCACAGCACTTCCGCCATGCGCTGTACCCCAAATATGAGGTATTACATCTGTAGAGGCTCACTCAGACGGATTTTTATGCCTGGTCTAGAGATATAAATTGTTTTAAAAATCTAAGAATCAGGGGCCGGCCCGGTGGTGCAATGGTTAAGTGCGCACACTCCACTTCGGCAGCCTGGGGCTCGCAGGTTCGGATCCCAGGCATGCACCGACACACCGCTTGTCAAGCCATGCTGTGGCGGCGTCCCATATAAAGTAGAGGAAGATGGGCACAGATGTTAGCCCAGGGCCAATCTTCCTCAGCAAAAACAAAAGAGGAGGATTGGCATCAGATGTTAGCTCAGGGCTGATCTTCCTCATACACACACAAAAAAATCTAAGAATCAAAGGAATATTTCCAATGGTGGAAGTTCAGGAGCTGGGACAGGTAGTAAAAGATCTTTTGGAAAGAGACCCTGCTGGAGTCCCCAAAATTATGCCATGAAAGTGGCCGCCTGCTCCCTGCATGCACTTTGATGTGTACGTCACACACCCGGGACGCTGTTTAACGAGGTCTCACTCCTTCTTGGAGCCCAGCTCACGCTGCCACCTCTCCTATTTAGTAAGGTCAAGTCATTGCTACTGTGAATGCAGCAGCCATAGAGCCCTGAGTGCCGTGACAGGAGCACACAGCCCAGCGGCCCTGCTCGTCATGCACACGCCAGCACACAGGGCTACCCCCTGTGAGCTCAGACGCAAGGGCAGGTGGAGAGTTGGGTGCCTTTGACATGATCCCGTTTTCCTTATTTGGTGGGTGGGGTGTGGCTCCTCCAGGGAAGGACCTGACAGAAGGAGGTGGGGAATCGGGGCAGGAGGGGAGGGGTAGAGGGAGGTTTTGGGGAGGAGAGCTCACTTTGCTAGGTTCAGGCTCAGGTTCCGTTCACACTTCACAGCCCAGTGTCCCAAATTATGACACTCGTATCTCCCAAGGCTCCAAGAGGCATGCAAGGAGCGAAACGCAAACTTACAAGCTTCTGCATTGTCCAGGGCTCTACTAACCTGGAGTCGAGGTCAGGTGTGTGAGGGACACTAGAGACATTAAAGGCTTGATTCCTTACTTTCCAGTCTTAGGGTCTGGTTCGGGGAAGCGACAAGGTAAGGCAGCACTGATTTGATTATACTGACCCAAAACTTTTGCTCCCTAGCAGTAAAAACTCCGTGTGCTGTCATTCCCAATGTAGGATTATGTCGAACCACATGAAATGGCCGTTTTTGTAGAACAAAAAAATAGTCCAATAATGACAATTGCACATTGTACAACCCAATAGTTGTACAATTGTTTACAAATTGTATAGGCGTGGACCTCTGCCAATTTGCATATTGACTATTAGAAAGGCTTCATTTCTTTCCTCTTTGAAGATGCAGTCTAAATATAAAGAAGAGTTCTCGAATCTTCTTCTTGTATCCCAAATGATCATTGTGTGCCCCCCAACTCAGGAGATCGCTACTATAGATGAAGTCCGTATGCACTCTGACATGAAAGAAGGGATATTTGAGCGGAGCCTGAAGAATGGTCTGAATTGCTGAGGCAGAGGGTCCAGTGGAGAGTCTTCCTGAGGAGGAGAACAGCACAACTAAATCATGACGTTGGGGGGCTTGCGGGTTGAGGGATGGGGGAACCGCCTGTAAATGCGCTCAGGCCAGCCAGCAAGCCCACCAGCAGAAACACGGCCAGGACTGAGCCTTCTCCTTCAGCTCAACAAGATAGTTAACCTTTTCTGAAAAACTTCATCTTGTAGGATAGATAGCAATTAGATTTGTTATCCCATATCCTGTTCTCTAACCTTCTTTAAGGGAGAAAAGGTATTGGGAATAGAACCTGTGTCTAGGTGTAGTGGGTTCAATGGTGGCCCCCAAAAAGATATGTCCATGTCCAAGTCCCTAGAACCTGTGAATGTGACCTTATTTGGTAAAAGGATCTTTGCAGATGTAGTTAATTTAAGGATCTTGAGATGAGATCCTCCTGGATATCCACTTGGGCCCTAAATCCAACAAGTGTCCTTATAAGACACAGGAGACAAGAAGACACAGACAGAAGAAGAGGAGGCAATGTTGCTACCAATGTTACCTCACTCCAGTGGGACTCTGACCCACACTTGGAGGAGCTCCGGCCTCGTACCCACAATCTGTCCCTTCCTCAGAGGATTCTTTCCTGTGCAGTGTCACGGATTTGAAATGAAACCAGAGCTGAGCGTTCAACAGCATGAGCTTTTATTCAATGGCCAAAGAATGGAGAAGTGGGAACTATGTCCACAAATCAACTTCTCAGCTCCTGGGGTGATTAGGCAGCTGTTATAAGGGGTCTAGGTAAAGAAAGGGAGGAATATTCATAGCTATTCAGGGAAATGGGCAGGCTTTTCTGGGGACCAAGGCTGCCACCTCTTTTCTTTCCTCATTTAGTTATATCCTGCAATTGCCGTGGCAGTTGTAAACCGTCATGGTGCAGATGGGTGTGTTATGTGGCATGGTGATGTATTACAATGAGTGTACAATGAGCAGAGGGGTCTATGTCAGGTCAAGTCAGACGGCCGTGTTGCCTTCACCTGGTTTTAACTGATTTCGACTATATGTCTCAGCCACCTCCTCCTTCCTCTGTTGTGGTTTCCTGTAAGCTAAAGAGAATGTGTTAGGTTTATTCTGAGCAGGGTTGTGGTTAATGAGTTATGGGGCCAGAGGCCAGGGTAACAACGTGACCACAGAGGCAGAGATTGGAGTGATGCAGCCACAAGCCACAGAACACTGGCAGCCACCAGAAGCTGGAAGAGGCAAAGAACAGATTCTCCCCGAGAGCTTCTGGAGGCAGTGCAGTCCTGCAACAACTTGATTTTGGACTTCTGGCCTCCAGAACTGTGAGAGAAGAGATTTCTATTGTTGTAAGCCACCCCAGTTTGTGGTACCTTGTTACGGCAGCCATAGGGAAGTAAACACCAGGCAAATGCACTTGGACTCCCTGTGCTGGGCTATCTGCTGATGCTACAGTAAAGTAAAACTGGTGGGGGAAAGACCCATTGTTGAAGAGACCCCAAACCATCCCCCAGAGGGCCCTCCAAATGTGATCTTCTTAGCATGACACAGCAGCCTCTAAATGAGGCTGTCCCTCTCCCCCAGCGCCCCACACGCAGAGCGTGACTATTTACGTGGGAAAGATTTGCTCACCCAGGTCAGGCCGTCCTCAGTGACTCAAGCCCTGAAATCAGCTCCCGGATAATCCCAGCCCACCCCGGGTCATCAACCTGTGGGTTATGAAGGGCTCCACAGTGAGCAACAAGATGGGGAACATGCAACCTGGGGGACCACCCAGAGGAGGTGCTGGCAGTGACAAGGGTCTGAGTCACAGCCTTGTGCTGCCCTCCAGCCGTGGCCAGAGCCCACTCAGTAAATAAACCCGAGTCGCACCGGCTATGCGTCTCTTTGTCTGCATCTGTAGATCTAGGCATCAGACCAAACCCACAGACACCCCTCGGTAACAAACACTTGGGGGAATGTACAAAGATCTCCATTCAACCTCCTTGCTTGTTAATTTCTGCACCCTGAGGAGAGCAACACTTAAAACCTGTGTAAATCAAACCTGAGGGCATTTTAACAGGCTGGGCCCTTTCCATTTCATACATTTCCTGGTGTAAGTATCCAATGTCCAGGGGGTTTATTCCCCACACTTCTGGCTGAGAGGGTCTCAGTCCTGATGACTGAGTGTCCTGGGCACTAGGAATGAGCACAGGCAGAGAGGAGCCGGGGACTGCTATTTAATCAGCGGGTTCCTCTGCATTCAGTAAAGAGGTAACATGTTTAGAACCCCAAGCCCCTGCGATTCTTGAAACCCAAACATCTCATCACATTGAATGTGTCTCTGAGAGAGCTATGGAAACCAAAGATATTCTGGAAAGAAAGCCCCAATGTCCTTTGAGAATTCCAGGATCATCTCACAGTAACTGGAGGGAAGCCCCACCAGCTGCCACCACGGGCCTCGGTTTCAGGAAAGGAAGTAAGAGGAACAAGTGGGGCCGGGACCAAGTAGACTCACATGCCCGTTCCTGGATTAAAATTCTCATCGGTTAACCTGGAGCTACCAGAGCAATGGAAGCCAGTGGAAACGATCCTTATAATCAGAGGGTGATTATTAGGATCACCAAGCCAACTGTATGACAGATTTTCTGAAATACTTAGAAGGCCACAGGAGCTTACATTTCTCTCTTCAGTCACCTCCTCCTCCCACAAGCACATGATCATGCCCATCACAATTCCAGGTCCTGGCCCAGGCCTTGGGCAAGACTCTGTATTTCTCAGATAGAAATAAGAGTGTGACAAAGCCTGGGCCTCATGCATCTTTCTTCTCCTTGTCTAGAGCTCCACCCCACATCTCCTCAACCAGCCCCCTTTGTCTAGTCAGCTTCTCCTGTTCACCCTGCTGGTCTCAACTTAATGGCAAATAATAACAGCAAACACACATACAGCCCTTGCTGTGTGCCAGGCATCCTTCTACGTGCTTTACACATCCTCACAACAACCCAGGAGGGGAATACTATTATTATCGTTGTTTTATAGAAGGGAAACTGAGGCATAGAGAGGTCAAATAGCTTGCCTAAGAAAGCACTCAGCACTAAGTGGCAAAGCTGACATTTGAACCCAAATACCATAGCTCTCAGCCTCTGGATCTACTGCCTCTCAGTGTCACTTGCCTAAGGAAGCCTTCCCTGCACCTTTGGACTAGGTCAGGTCCCCCTTTCATAGGTCATCAACGCACCTCCTCCTTCCCAGCATTCATTTCTGCTGTGCACCAATAATGATCTGTGTGATTTATTACTTAACGTCCATCTCCTCTGCTGGGCTGCAAACTCCTGCACTAGTTTTCTAGGGCTGAAGGAACAGATTACCCCAATCTGGAGGCTAGAAGCCCGAGATCAAGTCTTGGCAGGGCTGCTCCACCCCTGCAAGATCTAGTGGTGGCTGTTGGCGCTCCTTGGCTTGTGGCTGCCTCACTCTCATCTCTGCCTCTGTCTCCACATGGCCTTCTCCTCTGTGTGTCTCTCCTCTTTGTGTCCGTCCCCAAACTCCCTCTGCCTCTCTCTTGTTAGGATACATGTGGTTGCCTTTAGGGCCCACCTGGATAACCCAGGATAAATTCCTCCTCTCAAGATCCTTAACTGAATCACATCTTTCGGCAGATAAGGTAATATCCATAGGTTCTGGGGATTAGGACGTGGACAAATATTTTGGCGGTGGAAGGGGCTACCATCTAGCCCACTATAATTCGTAAAGAGCAGGGACTGTGTGCCTCATTCCCAGCCATAGCCCAGTGAGGACGGGGCTCCCTCAGGGCTCTGAGTGCCTACAGTGCATTTCCGTGAGTCTACGGAAAGTTAGGGCCACAGCGTGTATGAATTCTCCTTTTCTACCTCTTTGGTGCCATTATCATTGCCCCCATGGGCTGAATCTCCAGCAGTTATTTCTACATGGAGGGGCAGTGGGGAAAATCCCTCCACTCCAGGACTCACTTCTTGCTGAACCCCACCGGTCAGTGTGTATTTGTGAAGAGCCCAGATCCCCAGGAGGGGTGTCTGGAGAATGAATTGGTTCAGAACTACTATCTCCCAGGCTCATTGACCATCTCTGCAGGGAGCGAGGTAGTGTGTCTTCTGAACAGCCTCTGTCCCCAAGCTTCTCAGGGATTACATGATTGGGGATGCACTGACGCGGTTGAGCTGCCGGCTTCTGGATTCGATGTGCAGTTGGGGTGATTGGAACCCCTGCGCCTGATCAGGTATACACAATGCCTTCAGAGACATGGGGTTGTCCCCCACTTCCCTCATAGCACCCACCTTCCAAAAGCACACAGAGCATCTCGTCTCTTCCTCAATCCCAACTCCCTTCAACAGAACCCTCCAGGCTAATCCATTTCCTTCTTTAAAGCTTCAGTGAGTCTTGCAGAGGAAGTTCACTGTGAAGACTTGTCATGGAAACTAAAACCCCAGCGTACGAGCCAGACTCCCACCCAAGGGGAGACAGTATTTCGGTTCCTTAAGGCTCTGAATGCTTAGGAACAGAGAAGCACGAAGCAGAGCATCGAGCATCCACAAGGCGAAGGAGCAGCCATGAGGAGGAATGAAGAGTCCATTCACTGTTTTATGGACTTCAGGCAGGAGCCCCCACATGAATAGCTCATTTCATACTGATGACGATTTCTAAAAGGATAAACACCGTCCAGTCCTAACTTATGGATGGAAGAAATTCAATACAAGCCAATGATTGCAAGATACAGAGTAGACTCTCTGATGGCTTCAAAAGACTTAAAATTATGTTTAAAACATTATATACACATAGCAAAATCTCATTTTAAGTAGCAACTTGAGAAAACACAATTTTGCATCCAAATACTATATAGTCCAAGAAGGCATCTCAAAACCTCTTCTGATGGCATATGATCCATTCTTGCACGTCATTGAAGCTTGGAGTTTATTTTCTGGGCTCTTTGGCTAATATTTTTATGCCAGCGTTATACTACCTTATTATTTGAGAAGAAAAATAAAATCTTGACCTAAACCTTGAAAGTCAGGGTATGCGTTGCAAAGCCCTGCAGAGGACACAATTTTGTGTGAGGATACAAGCTCAGGGTACTTGTTTTATTTAAAATAAAGCTAGTGATGCTCTATTTTCAGAATTTATCTTCAATCCTTCATCAGTCGCCATTTATCTTGAAAAGCTATAATTGCATTTAAATAATTTTTCAATAGAAGAAATGAAATCTGAATTTTATATGTATTTGGATCAGAGCTGACAAACTAACTTTGAAATAGCCTCCATTTTAAAGTGGCCTGACTGTAGACGACTAGTTTGCAGCATGCGCCACACACAGTTCACCAAGTAAGTTCAACAACACCCAAAGCGGTCATAGCAGAGACTTCCTACTTTCTATAGGCCCTGATTGTGAGCTTGGATGTCACAACAATGTCATGTTGCCATAGAAGTTTCTCAGTGTTTACTCTCATTTTCCGCACTTCCTGGTCATGAACCAGTAGCAAACAGCTCTCAGACTAGCACCATCCACGGATCTCATCCAACTCCCTCTTTTTACAGATGTATTCATTCAATCATTCATTTATTCAGCAGTTGAGTGTCAAGCATGTACGAGTCACTGGAGCTAAAGTGGTGAGCAGTCCAGGGAGGGTCCTACCCTCATGGTGCTTACACTGTTGTGGGGGAGACAAATCAAAGACAAATATGCAATATAACTTCGGGTTGTGACACTCGCTATTCAGAGACACAATGCAGAGGAAAGGCATAGAGAGTGAAGGAGTGGAGAGGGTGCTAGTCCAAAATACAGCCGCCATGGAAGGCCTCTCTGAGGAGGTGGAAGAGGTGACCATCTGAGCCGAGAAATGAAATGAAATGTGGGAGGGAGACGTGCAGGGTTCTGGGAGAAGCTTCCAGATAAAACAGAAAATGCAAAAGAGGTCTTGGGAAGGGAAAGAGTTTGGTGTTTTTGAGAAAGAGAAGAGGGTCCATGTGGCTGGAACAGAGCGAGTGAAAGAGAGATGAAATGGGAAACGAGGATGGAGAGGTAGGGACGGGCTAGATCCTGTGGGGCCTTGAGGGAAGACGTTCGGTAAGGACTTTAGATTTTGTGCTATGTGTACGGAAGCTCTTGAAGGGTCTTGAGCTGGAGAGTGAGTTGGATATGCAGAAAAGGGGCCAGGTCCAGTTAAAGTTGAATAAGTCTATAGCAATGGTTTCCAATGATCCTCACCTTGTGATATTCACACCCTTGTACACACCCCTTCAACATGAAATAGCTCTGACCTGTGTAAGCAACAGAATATTGTGGAAATGGAAGCGTATGACTTTGGAGGCTAGTTCACAAAAGGCTGTGTGGCTTCCTTCTTGTTTTCACTCTTGGATCCCCTGCCTGGGAGAGGGCAGCTGCCATGTCGTGAGGACACTCAAGCAGCCCAGTGGAGAAGACCACGTGATGGAGGACGGAGACCTCCTACAACAAGCAGCATTGACTAGTCAGTCACAGGACTGAGCTGCCTTGGAAGTGGACCATCCAGCTCCAGTCAACGCTTCAGCAGACCACAGCCCAGGCCGACATCTTGACCACATACCACAGCCTCATGGGACACCCTGAGCCAGAACCTCCCAGCTAAGCTGCTCCCAAACCCACCGAAACTATGAGATAATGTGGGCTTATTGTTCTTTTAAGATGCTAATCAGTAATTTGTTCTGCAGCAACGGATAACTAATTCAAGGAATATTTTTGGAATCTTAGAGACTAGTTAATAGATGCAGCTTGGAAGAGAATAAGGGGACTCTGAAAGGGAAGTTTTCTGGTACACGAAGATGAATAGTGTTTTGGAAAGGGAGCCAACCCCAACTCATGTCAGTGAGAGTTCTAGAAAGAAGGATGAAAGGTGCATTAGGGAGGTGGAGGAGAGTGCACACTCTGGCTGTCATATGGAATACTTGGCACAGCTCGGTGAGGATCCAGTTTCTGTATAAGTAATCTCTGAAAGAGAATAATCAACACTTTCTGAGGTGAGGCAGAACTGTGAAGCAGACCTCATTCATTCATTCACTCATTCAAAAAATATTTATTGAGAGCCAACTATGTGCCAAGTTCTCTGATAAATGTTGGGAATCGAGCAGTACACTACACAGACTCGGCTCCTGTCCATGTGGGTATTTCTGTCACGGGGATTGAGGAGACAGACAGTGATCAAATAGTCCCACCAAGAACTGAGCAGTGCAGGTGGGTAAGTACACTGAAGGAGGAGGAGATAAAAATATATGACAGGGACAGGAAAACTAGCTTGGCGAGAGGTCACAGCGGTCTTCCTGAGGAAGTAGTGTTTGAGTTGGCTCTGAGGGACTAGTAGGACTAGTTGGGCAATGACATGAGAGCAGCATTCCAGTGGAGAGAACAGCATGTAGGAAGGCCCTGGGGCAGGAAGGATAGGTTGGAGGAACCCACTCCATGTGGCTGGGGTGCAGAGAGTGAGGGGGAAGAGGCAGCAGAAAGGCTAGGCTAATGGGTGGGGCCAGGCCATGCCCAGCCTCATGGGCACATTAAGGATTTGGGTCTCTACGCTAAGGTCAGTGGGAAGCCTGATCATCCTGGTTCTGCCATTGGATCCCACTAATATCAATTGATACTAGATTGCTCCTCCAATTCACTTTTTTTTTTTTCCCAAACCTTACTTGGCTTTTTTTCCCCTTATTCACTAGCCAAATTTAGAAGGCCAAGTTTAAAAAAAATTTTTTTTAATTTAATTAATTAATTTATTTTTCCCCCAAAGCCCCAGTAGATAGTTGTATGTCATAGCCGCACATCCTTCTAGTTGCTGTATGTGGGACGCGGCCTCAGCATGGCCGGAGAAGCGGTGCGTCGGTGCGTGCCTGGGATCCGAACCTGGGTCGCCAGCAGCGGAGCACGCGCACTTAACTGCTAAGCCGCGGGGCCGGCCCCCTCCAATTCACTTTTGTGTTTTTTTCCCAAGAAAGTAACACATCTACGTGGAACATTAGCCAAGTCCTAGAATGAGAGGATTATTGGTTGATGACGTCGAAGCTGCTGCCCAAAGATCGCCTGTTTTCCTTTGGTTCCAGATCAGCGTGTGCTCTGAGTTACCAATGCCAAGATTCCTCCAGAAATAACACAGCGTGGAGTCTGGGAGAAGCAGTCTGTGGCCTGGCAGCCTTGCTCTAAGTTTGAGCTTCGAGTGAAATTCAGTCCCTCTATCGTTATTTCAAAGAGTCTCCTACAGAATAAAGGCTAAGTGTCTCCAGTCTTGCATTGAGCCCTAAGAACCCAAACAAATATTTGCATGTATTAACTTTCCTAAATTTGTCAGATGACTTTTACCATAACCTATGATTAACGCTAATTTTTCTTCAAAGCAAACAGAATTTTCTTGCCTCTAAATGTGCATTCGGGAAATGGAAACTTGATCATTTCTTCCACTGAACTGTTGCTCTGGAAAATTACAACGTTGCACGATGTTGAGGGGATAGTCAACAGCTGTAGATCTGCATGCTGAGGCAATGTTACCGGGAAATCGATTAGGATTCTGTTGTACTCCCTTTATCTAACCATACTTTATCTCTCTCTCCTTCCCTTCCCTCCTCCTTCCCTCTCTTTTTGTTTTCCTTCAGTAATTTGAAGCATAGCCTTAACACCATGCCATTTCACCTTGAAATACTTCTGTAGATATTTCTAAACTATATAGCCATTTTCCACAATATCATCACCTCATCTAACTTACAGTAAAAATTCCTTTAAAAGAATGATGAGTCCACTTATCCTCTAATTTCTCCACTCATTGCATTTGATTATTATGGCTTCTAAGTCTTTTTATCATCTAGAACATCTGCCCTCCCCTTCCACCCTGTTTATGCCTTGACTTTTTTTAGAAACTGATCAGTTTTTCTATAGGATGTCCCACATTCTGCATTTGTTCCATTATTTTCTTCTGGAGTCATTTAACTTATTGGTTTGTCCCTTGTTTCTCCCGTAAACTGAAAACTAGGTCTAAAGGCTTGATTAGACTCTTTGGCAAGAATAGGTCACAGTGGTACTTTCTACTGTGTTCTATTTATAAGTGTACTTTCTATCACATTTCGTCCAAGATACATAATCTGTTGTCCTACATTGAGCGATGCTGAGATTGGTCCGTGGGTTCAGGGGACGGCAGTCTGATCCCCCCATTGTAAATTTCCCTGTCAACCATTCTCCGTTAGGTTTTTCATCAATTTAATCTCTGGACCGGTTATTCAGTAAGGAGTTGAAAATGGTGATTTTTTTTCCACCATTTTTAATCTAGCATTCCCTCTAAATTTATTAACTGGAATTCTCCTGTAAAGAAGAAATTTTCCTCAGCAACTAGGGGTATTTAGTAACCCAGAAATACAGTTCACATGGAACAAGCAGGATAAATGCATAATTTTTCCCTTGAACTACCAATTATCACGGTAAGGTGTTTGTCTTCATCAGCTCAGGCTGCTATAACAAGATACCACAGACTAGGGGCTTCAAAAACAGACATTTATTTCTCACAGTTCTGGAGACTGGGAAGTCCAAGATCACGGTGCCAGCAGATTCACGGTCTGGTGAGGACCCTCTTCCTTGCTGTATCCTTACACGATAGGGAGAGGGAGAAAGCTCTAGTCTCTTTCTGTTCTGATAAGGATGCTAACCCCATTATGAGGGCCCCAGCCTCACGACTTCATCTAAACCTAAGTTCCTCCCAAAGGTCCCACCTCCAAATATCCTCACATCGGGTGTTAGGGTTTCAACATATGAATTTGGAGGGATACAGAAATTCAGTCCATAACAGAGTCGGTGCCCTAGCTACCAGTAGCAGCTTCAACAGTGTATTGAATTTTTGAGCTGCTATTGCTATTCCTATTTCTTCTTCTTGCTCTTATTGTGATGAACTCATTAATTCTTACATATCTGTCATGTGTTGATCAGTTACAGCCTTTATTCTTTTTGATGCTCAAATTATCCCATCTTAGGCTGTGGTAGGCCAAGTTGGCTTCTTGACGTGACCTCGTTAGTTTTTGATAACTTCCTTGTTTTCTGGCACGAGAAACTCCGGGATCAACTCTTTTATTTTCTGCCTCCAATTTGGACTTAGCTATCTCTCTAAGAAACCCTGTTTCTTTTAGCAGGGTATGGTGTGCTCATTGCTATGGAGGTGTCATTGCTTCTGTTAATTGATTTAGCAAATGCACATTTTTCAAAAAGAAAAAGGCTGAAATATTCATAGTGGTATTTCCACTTCAAATTTAACCTTGTTGAGTTTTCACTTGACTTCGTTAAGTTTATATTTGTGTGTCTTTTCTGTTATGCTAAAAATCTTAATTCTTAACAATAATTTTTATTGCTCCAATAACTTACTAACCTACCACACATGTATAATCATTTTTAAATTACAATACCAATATTGCTACTAACAAAAAGACTATTGAATGAAGTTTAAATTTTCTTTGCAGTTCTTTTCTACCTTAGAATATTCCACTAATGATGTACCGTCCAAATGTTGCATCCAAAAGTAACTTGAAATAGCTCTTTTATCTCTGTGGTACGACATCAGTTTGATATATAATTTAGTACTTGTTTTGATTTGCTTTCAAATTTTAGGAGATGCTTTCCCCCCCTCCTTTTGATTTAATTTTTTCTGAATATGTAAGATATTTCCAAAGTCAAAGCTTTATAGAAGATATATTCAGGAAGGCCTCATTTCCGCTCCTGCTTCTGCCTCTCATTATCTCCCTCTTCTTCCCAATATTTCTCCCACTGGTTTATCCTTCTTGTGTTTCTTTTTGAAAATAGGGAAAATGTGTGTGTGCGTGTGCGTGTGTGTGTGTGTGTGTAAGCATTTGTATTTCCTCCCCTTCTTTTCTCAAAAGGTGGTACACTATAAAATAAAATAGAGTTAAAGGAAAAAAGAAAAAAGGTGGTACACTAGATACACTGTTTTGCAGGTGAGATATATACCAATATATCCTGGATATCACGCCATATAAGTATATAGCGGCATTTCCCCATTCCTTTTTAAGATGCCTAGTGTGCTCCATTGTATGGATTTTTCATGTTTGAATCAACCATTTCCCTATTGATGGATATTTGGGTTGTTTCCAATCTTTTAGCATTACAAATAATGTTGCAATGAATAACTTATGAATACGTCACTTTGTATGCTTCTTTGGGATTGTATCACTGGGATAGATTCTTAGAAATGGGATTGCTGGATCAAAGGATAAATGTATATGGAATTTTGCTAGACATTGCCAAATTCTCCCCCATAGGGTTTATAGTACAGTCATGAGCTGCGTAAGGACGCTGTGGTCAACAATGGACCTCACGGACGACAGTGGTGCCATAAGATTAGCACCACATAACTTAGATATGTAGCAGGCTATACCATCTAGCTTTGTGTAAGTACACTCTATGATGTTCACACAATGACGAAATGGCCTGATGACACATTTCTCAGAACGGATCACCATCATTGAGCGATGCAGTATTTTGTATTCTTACTAATAATGTATGAGAATTCCTGTTTCCCCCACACCCTGTTTTGAATTTTTGAACTTTTGAATTTTTATTAGTCTGATAGGTTAGATACAGTATCTCTGTGTAGTTTTCTCTATTCTCCTTCTCCTGTTATAAGTGAGACTGAGCATCTTCTCATATCTTTAAAGACCACTCACTTTTTATTTTCTATAACTCTTTGTAACTTTCATCCATTTAAAAAAAATCAGTCTTTTTCTTCTCAACTTTTAGGAGCACTCTCTATAAATTCTTTATCTATTATATAAGTTGCAAATACTTTCCCCACTTCATTATGTGTATTTTGCCTTATAGTATTTTCACTGTTTAAAAAGTTTTTGTTTTATTTTGTTTTTTGGTAGTTGAATTTGCAATCTTTTTTCTATCACTTCTGGACTTCAAGTCATCATTAATAAGTTTTTTCTCTACTCCTACATTACAAAGGAACTCACCCACATTGTTTTCTGGTACTTACATAATTTCATTTATAAAATTTAGATCTTTGATCCATTTGAAAATTCTCTTGACATACTGTATGAGTGACAGATGGATTTTCTTCCAAACATCTATGATTGATTGTAGCTTTGACTCAGTTGAAATGACTGATGTTCTGGTTGATTGGATATCCTTAGTTAAAGTAGGATAAGATCTATTTCAAATTTTCAGCACCTTGAGGCTAAAATTCAAGAATATTCTAAAAGTTACAAGTCAATATTATGGGAAATAGTTGTTAATTTCTTTCAGTCTGTTGTTCTAGAGTTCTCTGACTAGACTACTCACATTCCTATCTCAATATCAGTGCGATGCATAATATTATACAGGAAGCCAGGAAGAGTAAACTATTCTTATCGGCTGAGCTGGCAAGATGGACCACTTCCCCTCAATTTCCGATGCAATATTATATACCAGATATAATTGGGGATTGGAGACTCTAATATCTGCTGTTGACAAACACAATGGCTCTTGTGCATCACAAAACATTGCCCATGAGAACACTTTCTCTCCTTGACCCTCATCGGGGGAATGGCTCTACGTTACTTTTAGAAATGCCAGAGCTGACACTTTACATACATTCATTCAGAGGATTGCAAATACTGATATTTCTGACTTATTTCAAAGATTTTTAACGCAGAATTTATAACAATGACAATATAATAAAATGAAACCCAATTTGTGAAATTTTCTTAAGTACTTAGAAGAGTGATATATACATCAAACTCAACCAGAAATGGAATTGTCAGCATATTTTTAGCAACAGATGAACCTTTTCTTCTGTGGTTTTTTGTCATAAAATCTGCTATTCTTCACTTGTTGAGGATAACAGAAGTAACCAGCAGATAGCAGGACATGAACTTCTATACTGTTTTTCTAGTAATATTTCACGAGTCATGGTCAAAGACCCCAGGTTTACAGAGAGACTTTCAGGGACCTGTGAAGGTGGCTGAACCGACGCCATGAGTTGAAGGAAGTTCATCAGCCAAAGGAAGAATCAAAATTTCAGCCTCAGCCTCATTCATGCTGTACTCTAGTCAACCAAACCAACTATGGAATTAAAGTTAAGCAACTGTTATTTACTACCAGCAAACTGATTACTATTTAAAAATGGCAACCAACTTATAAGTAGGCGGTAGTGGTGGGGTAGAAGGATAATCCCACAAAATATCACAAGGAAGGAATAATAATAAAGAACAGAAATAATTGGAAGCAAATATATAATAGAGAGACTCAATAAAGCCAAAGGTTAGTTCTTTAAAAAAATTATAACATTGACAAACCTCTGTGATTTAAGGAAAAAAAGACAGAGACAGAATTCACAAATAACCAATACCAGGAATGAAAAAAGGGATATACTGTATGTATCATAGACATTAAATAGAAAATAGATATGATAAACAATTGTATGACAATAAGTTTGAAAATTTAAAAAAATGGTCAATTCTTAGAAAAAAATAACTTAGCAAAAGTGCTTTGAGAAGAAATAAAGTACTTGAGAATTTCTACAACCATGGAAGAAATTGAATTACTAGTAAAAAGTTTTCCATTAAAAATTCCAGACTCAGATGGTTTTCCTGGTGACTTTCACCAAACACTCATAGAAGAACTTATTCTAACTTCACACACACTCTTTCACAGAAAAGAGGAGATTATTCAAGTCTATTTTGTGAGGCTAGCATCCCCTCAATACTACACCCCACAAAGACAGCCAAGAGAAAACAAAAGCCAGCCAATCTCGTTCATGAACATGCAGGCAAAAATCCTATAAAAAACATTAGCACACCAAATCTCCATTATACGAAATGGATAAAATATGGTGACAAATGTTGGGTTTCTACCAGGAATGCCAGGTTGGTTTATCCTTAAAAAAATTAATTAATGCATTCACAAGATTCGGAAAGTAAAGGAGAAACAACATATGATTGGTTCAGTAGATGCAAAAAAAGAAAACCATTTGGTAAAATTCCACACATATTTATGATACAGCTTAGCAAACTAAAAACCTGAGCGAATACGCTAATGGTGAAATGGAGAAAGTTCTTCCTTTGCTATCAGGAGCAAGACAAGAATATCTCCTGTCATCACTGCTATCCAATGTTGTAAGAGAGTCCAGGAAAATACAGGAAGACAAGAAAAAGAAAAAAATAGTGAATCAGGAGAATATAAATATGGACCAGGGAAAGAGAAGAAGAGCCCCGTGGTGTTGGAGTGAGGGCATAACGGTGAATTCATAAGAAAATATATAAATGCTACAATTACATCATATATAAATGTTCCAGTGTAAAATTGTAAAATAATTAAAATAAAATATCTAGCTCTGTTGCTTCTTTCAAGGAGAATTTTAACAACACAAATTTGGAGATTAGTATTTTTATTAGCACACCTTTGTCTTTAAAATCTCCAGCCAAAAAAAAAAATTCACCATTTATATTATAAGATTCAAAAATAATAAAAAATAAGTTCATGTGTTTGAAGTGACAATAAAATCAGAAAATTCTAGTGTCGAAAGAGAATTTAAAGACCATCTCATTCAGAAGAAAATCTCTTGGGTGTTTGTAAGTGCCGCTGCGCGGTGGCAGACACCCGAGTCAGGAGTGGGAGAACTGCTTTGCCCACAGTGATGAGCCAGACAGTTGAAATGATATGAGGACATGATGTCAAACAAAGAGGAACGACCCACTTAGGGTGACTGATCGTGGCTGAGTCAATGTAATTGCATGCTTACTAAATGGACTCTGAGCACCAGCTAGTGGCAAGATTAATGAAGACATTATTTGCCAGGAAAAATAGAGAGAACATTTGTCATAAGGAAATCCTACATTTCAATTTCTCAACCACTTTTTAGGCGTCTTCCACAGTACATAATTTTTACCCTCTTGACTAAATAATATAGACATCTTTATATAAAATGCTGAAGGGTGCTGCTTCACTGAAAAACAGATGAGCAACTTGCATGATGGGGTTGTCAGAATCCTGGGAGGAAGGCCGAGGATGGGGGTTGGTGAAGAAGGGAAGGAAAAATCTTTTTCATTTGGAAAAAACTACCCTTGAATATACAGGCTTCACAGAGCTTGTGAATACGTAGTGGCTTCTTGGTACTTCACCCTAACTCAGCCTGAAGGACCCTCTAGCTGTCCTTGAGAGCAGTTATGATCCATCAGACTCCAGCCCATTTATCACATCTAACATGATGGAAAATCTGGAATTTCAAACAAACTCATCAATCACATTCTGAGCCAGCTCTGACACTGCCTTGTTGGGTCTATACAGACAGAGAATTAAGGACTTCTATGGCAAATTTGACATTGGTAGCTAGCCTGCTTTGCCATTGTCAACAAAGCCCACTTTTGTTACTGTTTACACACCCAGAAAATCTAATGAGTGCACACAAGTACACAAAGCACTAATGCATGATGATCATGAGGCGGGATTAAATTGGATGCAAGATCTATCTTCTGTGGCTATAAAGAAAAGAACTGGAAAAATGCACCTTTGTTATCCAAGGCAGGTTCCTTTAGAACTAAACCTCCAGGAATGAGAATTATCCTGTTGAAGTTAAAACACATTTCAAAAGATCATTATAAAAAATAAAAACTTCACCAGTGGAGCATTTTGTTCTATAGTGGTGCTGAGATCTAACATATATTTCAAAAAAAGATACACAAACCCATGGTATAATTTGTTTACATTAAGAAACTATATATGTGTGTATATATGGATATATTTATAAAATCCAAACACAACGGAGTTCCTATTGGTGTGCTTTTAGCTGCTGAAAGGTAATTGGCTCAAAGTATGTTGCAATACTTTCTAAACAACGTCCTTTCACGACTGTGGCTTATATGACCTACAGATGTTGAAGAAGTCCCGCTTCTTGTTGAGTTCCTTTGTGGCAGGGAGCTCTTCTGAAGCTCACCTGCTGCTCACAGGTCAAAAGAAGCGGCTCACAGACTCTGCATCTCCAAGAGTCAGACTCACAGGCCCGCGGCAACCCGTATGCCACCCTCCAAGACAGAAACAGTCAAGAGAATTACTAAACAAAGTCAGACCCACACCCAGCACCTGTCCAATTAGAGGGTCCTACACCAGCTGCTGCCTCCCCATCTTCCTCAACCCCCACACTCCAAACCAGGACTCCCAGTTCTTTGAGGCCATTGTCTGCAGCCAGTAGGGCCACAGTTCTGATCACATTCATTCATTGGTTCATTCACTTACTCAACACCTGCTTATTTAAAGCTACTCTGTGCTGGATGCTGATGTTTCAGAGATAAAGTGCCCAGTCCCTGCCCTTGCTGACTTCACAGTCTAGTGGTGAGAAGGAGATGCCAACTGACAAATAATACAGAGTGGGAAATAAAAGTTCTTAAATTCCTAAATTGTGCTAGCACTGAGCTAAGAGATTTGCAAAGATGGTCTCATTTAATCCTCACACAACAATGAGATGGATGCCATCACTCTCTTCATTTTACATAAGCAAAAAAATGAGGCCTCGGAGAGATGAGCGATTTGCTCAAGATGACCAAGCTAGACGTGGTGGGACATAAGGGAGGAAGTCACTCTGATTCCAGAGTCTGCGTGTTAACATGTCTCTGACAGGCATCTTTAAAACAACAAAACAAAAAAGATTTCTTATCCTCTAATCCAGAATAGATTTATTTATTTTTCCCCATTTATTTATATCTATCGGTATGGACTCACGGATAGCTGTGTTAGACTTTGGTTTATAACCCAATACTATCTTATTTCTTTTCTTGTTCACATTGTTCCGCTTTGGCCACTGGGAGATCTTGCATTTGGCTCATGTGTCATCTTGACATGCTCTCATCCTGTGTGTTTTATTTACTCGAGCACTTTCTTTGAGCATGTCTTACTACAAGATGCTCCAGTCTCATCTTGCAAATTTCCCTGTTGGCTGTGTTTAAAAACTAAATTAAATCTATTAATTTGGTCAGGTGAGCTGTAAGCCACTGTGTGTAAATTAGCACAGATTTGCAGCTACACATTGAGCTTTATTTCTATATTTAGCTACTTTATTTCTACTTTATTTCTATATTTCTACCTGCCTTTTGGATGGAGCTGGCAGTCCTCTGGATTTGACCACAAACCTATGATCCTGGATTTGAACCCTTGACTGACTCCCTGAGCTGCACTGATTTACAATAACAGAGTTAGCTCACTTCTTTCTGTTGAGCCCAATAAATTGATGAAATTATCGGTCTCTTAATATCACGCTTCCTATATTCTATATTCTGCTTCTGTTGAACATTCCTGGAAAAGTGTGGATGCCATTCCACTGCAGCAATATGAAAATAAAAACCAGTTGTTCTTCCTCCTTGTTGGAGAAAAAGGAGATGGGAAGAACCCGACGGCTACATGCCTTCTTGCAGGGTTTCTCACCCTCAGCACTGTTGACGTTTGGGGCTGGGTGCTTCCTTGTCCTGCGGGCTGTCCTGTCACGGTAGGATGACATCCCTGGCCCCACCCACCAGATGCCAGTAGCACTCACCAAGTTGTGACAACCAAAATGTCTCCAGACACTGTCAAATGTCCCCCTTGGGGGAGAGGCAGAGGAGCAGAATCACCCGCAGTTAGAAACCACGGTGTCAAACTAATAACCGGAGAGATTTCTATTTGCAGCATTACCCAGAGGGGATGTAGAAACCTTGGAATAAACACCCTGGCCCTTTATCTACGTAATCTGATCAGCTTTGATTCTCTGGGCAGGACTGAACTGAGCAAGTCTTTGCAAAGGGAACATCCAAGGACCAGCAAGGGTGGCAGTTGGGTAATTTGAAGAGTGATTTAAAAGGTGAAAAGTCGCTCTGTTTCATTCATTCAACACCCTCGCGCTGCGAGTTTCCTGTGTGGTCCTGGCCGATTTCCAGCCCAGGTGATTGCAGTCTACCTTTCTTAGTTTTCCTGCCAATTTCCGTTGCACAGGGTGCCTTTCTTTCCTCCTGTTCTACACTGCGTGACTCAACCATAATTATTTTCTTAGCCTCTAGTGATTAGTTAGGGGTATTAATTTGTGATTTGTTGATAGTGTTTAAGTCGGCAAAGCACTAGACGATGAAAAGGATAGCTTGAGTTTCTCACTTTGGCTCTGTGGGATATAACACTGGTTAGGGAAACCTCCTTTAAATGTTCTTGCCAAAAGAGCAAAATTATCCAGTAGTTCAGAAATCTGCACAGGGCTTTCTTTGATGATAACTAGTCCTAGTGGAATAGAGAGGAAGCCAGATCCCAGTGTCCAGCACTTTGCTGTTTAGACATGGTTGAAGGACCGGGTGTTCTTATGTTAAATAACGTCTCCCAACTGGCCCCACCCCGCCCCCGGTCTCTGGTCTGACGCCCTGCTTACACCTGCCCTTTCGGGAAATTGCGCCATTCTTCAGACTTTTCTCAATCTTTGTTCCCATTTAAACCGCCAGCTCTGTATTTTAACCCCTGGAGAGGCTTGGTCTCTGTGTAGCAACAGAGGGAATGGGATAAACGTAGGGGGACCAACTTGACCCAGTTCGTCCAAGATTTGCTGGATTTTAGCACTGAAAGTCCAGGTCCCAGGCCATCCTTTAGTCCGGGCAAACTGAGATGGTTACCCTGACTCCTTAAAAGCAACCTCTCCTGTGACCTCATCCCTCTCCTAACACTTCCCAGCATCAAGTCAGGAAGTGATTTTGCATCTTAAAAAAAAAAAAACCTTGAATGAGAGAAACGGAAATTAACTGCAACTCTCCATTCGGCCACCAGGGGCCGCCTTCTCCCACGTGTGCAGTCCTGCCTGCAGAGAGGACCGAAAGTTCCGGCTCGGCCGTGATCAGGTTAACATGGCCGGGCGGTCAGTGACCGCCTGAGGGGTAGAAATCTTAAAAACGGTCAAGTGTTTGACCGGTCACGTGTCATTCCTGCCCCTTAAAAAAACAAAAACAGTGCTTATGAAATTGACCTTCCGTTCTGAGTAACACCGGGGTCCAGAAGCCTTATATCCCCAATTCCCGGCCCTCACAACCACCTTGCAAAGTGGGAACTGCGGTTAAGTAGCCTAAAGTCACAAAATTGGGTAAAACTTACAAAGACCACCGTCTGTCCACTATAGCACGTCACCATATTATTTTAAACAACCGTGAAATAGGAGACTTACTAACTGTTCCCTTGGCTTAAGCCTGGGGGGTGGGGGGGAGAAACCCTGGTCCATGCCCATCGTGGGGGCAGGGCTGGGGGTGTAGGGCATCACTCCGCAGTGTGGACACCGAGCAGAGGCTGGGTGGGGAATGGGAACACTGGGCCCCACAGTGATGGGGAGGCAGGGATCCCCAGCCCCTGTCCTTTCCGTTTCCAAGACAGCTGAGAGCAGAGGCCGTCACTGCTGCCCCTCGTTCAGGGGCTCCGAGAGCGAAGCAAATGTGATTAAGGCCAAGAGTTCCAGGCCACTCAGCATGAGAACGAACCAGGGAGTCCTTCATGGAAACCGGGGAGAGCAGCCAGGTGGGAGTCACGTCCCCAGGCGCGGGCCACCTGGGACCGCTGCCTGCCAAAAGGAACAGGCAATGCCAACCCAAACTAAATTTAGACCTGAAATACCAAGAATACTCATAGAAAAAAAGCATCTGGTGGTCGTCGTTAAAGCAGAGAAGAAGGAAGAGCATGGCAATTCTATCAATGAGCTGTTCAAAGTCTTAATTCTGGAGTCAGTGCAGAAGACACAATGTTCTAGAAAGGGTTAGGGTGATTGGGTGGGGGGCTTCTCTTAGAAGAGAAATCTTAAATTCAGTGTGATTTCTATTCCTCTGCTGGTTTTTCACACCTATCAGACATGTTCGAGAGTCCTGGGGTTCACTCGTTCTTTCCCCTTTCTTTTTCAAAGAAAAACCTCAGCAATAGGTTTCACTATGACATCGAATTGATTTTTTTGTCAGTCTCTACCATTTTGACAATCACAGCTTGGGAGGGAGACCTGCTGAGCTGTCAGGAAAAGGACTCATCTTTGCATTACTTTAACCAAAACAATTATGGCTTTTAAAACTATAAATTAGATGACTATATTGGTCCCAGCCTACTTGGCTGCCACCGAATGAACTAGACTCACATTTCTGAATTGCAAATAAGCCTTTCCCTGTGGACATATTTTTATCCAGGGCAATATCCCTCTAATTCAAGGCTTGACAAACGAAGCCCACGTGATTCCAAGAAGATGAGCACTGTTAAGTTGTGAAGCATGTTGTAGCCTAAAAAAGAAAAACAGCCTTCCAAGAGAATCATCTCTCCAGTAACTAAAAAAAAAAAAAACTTGACTGACAGCTCTTTTCAAGTGTAAATGAGAGTGACAGCAAGAAGAGGTTTAAAATTCTCATTGATTGGATGGTACTTTTGCTCTTTTAATGTAAATATTGATGTGTAATCTGGTTTTGCCCTGTCAAAAATCACTCATGCATATACCTATGCTCAGAATTTAGTACATGTGTTCTCTGTTCCCTTCTGAAGTCCTGTATTGTTTTCTTTATAACACCCTTCTTAGATGAGCAGAGAGTGGGACTTACGGCCAATTTCAAGATGGCGGCACTGAAAAGCACCCAAAAATCTGCCCATAAACTTTCGAAAGAGCCAGTATGTTTACATAAGTGAAGTGTCATCACGTCCCTGTCCAGTTAAAATTTTTTCGACGGGCTTCTGCAAAAGGAGTCCAAAAGATGTACTTCCATACAGAACTGGAATGGTGTAAATCCACTGTGGAAGGAAGGATGGGGACACGAGAAAACCTCAATTAGGGTTTCTCAAACTAGAGCGTCTGTGGAGTATTTAATGGGGTCTTGGTGTATAGGTAGCTCTCCAAATTTAAGACTCAGTGTATTTTAGAATTCATTATAGTTCTTTGCTATGTAAACAAAATAAAACACATTTTAAAATAAAAAATAATAGTTTATATTAGTGAACAGGATGATGCTGTTCCTTCTCTTTTAAGAAGGTATCCATAGTTTGTTGATGATAGATTGGTTGAGACAAAAGTCTAGTTCCAAATCCAATCGGTTTTGCTTTTTATTTTTTATTAGTTGCTATTTTGGCCAGTGCTCTTTCTCTTGCAGGTGATAAATCTCAAATTAGCTTAATTTTAAAAAGGAATTTATTGGCTTGAATAATAGAAAGTTCAAGGATACTTCTAACTTCAGGCATGGCTGGATCTAGGTGCCCAAACAATTTCATCAAGGATGTGTCCCTCTTCATCTCTTGGCTCCCTCTCTTTCCCCTCACCCCCCACCTCTAGTTTCCTTCATTCTAGGCCCTCTGTCCACGTGGCAGCAAAGATGATCCCAAGCTGCTCGGGACATCCATACCTTATTGCCTATGCTTTCAAAAGGACAGAGTGTCTCTGTCAACAAAAGTCCCTGCAAAAATCTCCCGGAGGACAGATTGATTACAGATCCATCTCCCCAGATCTAAACCAATCATCCTGCCCAGGAAATGCTGGACCCATTGGGAAGGCCTGGATTTGTACCCATCTTCCAAACTTAAGATGGCATCCACCTGGATCACACAGCCTGGGAGCAAGGAGTGGTAACTTCCCAAAGAAACTTTAGGATGCTGTTACTAAAAGAAGTGGGGCATAGTGTCTGGCAGGGAGAAACAACACGTGTCCACTTCATACACCAAATTAGAAATTCCTCAATAACAGTTTGTGTCATCGAGAATGGTGGCAACCATTTGGTGGATCTCTCAGATAGTTATGAATATGCAGCTAGAACCAGGACCAGAAAAGATGGGCAGGTCTCCCAGAGAAGTCTCTTTCCAGTGCTCCATCCCAGGCTAACCCAACCAGCATGACACACTCATTCTGGAAGATTCCATTTCCGCTCGGGAAAGAAGCCTAGTGTGAATTCTTGTCTCTCCTTTGGTTGCTGTTGGCCTGGAAAGCCTTTCTTCTTGTTGCGTCAAACATTTGGATGTGGTATTAAGATTATTCCCAACAACACATCGTTGAGTTATTTCTTCACTGAGGATAGAAAATTATTGATTTTCCGGGAAAAAAGCAAACTGTTAATGGTTGGACCACGTGCACCACAGTTTGGTCTCCTTAAAAATCCGAATCCTTTATAGCCTCAATGTTAAAATCCGTGCAATTCCATCCTCAATAAGAGGTTCCAGCTTGTGGGACATGCCACTCAAGCACAGCACCAGTCGTGATAGAAGTGGCCTTTACTGGATTATCAACATTATGGAGAAATGTTTTCATTATCATCAGTTCTAAGAATTTCTATCAGTTTTAAGAGTTTTTATTTCCTCTATGACCTATAATTTGTTTCTTAATATTATTTAGTTTTCCAGACATATGACAAAGGTCATCCTTTGTTACTAAATTCTAATTTTATTGCATTATAGCTGAAGAACATGGTCAATATGGTGTATGTGAGCCCGTTCTTTTGGAATTTATTAGGGTTTCTTTTATTGCCTAATTCATGGTCTACTTTTTTTTTTTTTCCCTAAGGAAGATTCGCCCTGAGCTAACATCTGTTACTGATCTTCCTCGATTTTGTATGTGGGTCACTGCTACAGTATGGCTGACAAGTGGTGTAGGTCCACACCTGGGATCTGAATCCCTGAACCCGGGCCACTGAAGCACAGCGTGCTGAATTTAACCACTACACCATGGGGCCCACCCCCATGGTCTACTTTTTAAATATTTTTCCATATGTACTCGAAAATGTGCAGGAAATGTCTAGAAAAGATGGTGTATTCTGTTTTTTGGTATATTGAGTTTCCTCTCTCTCATTAACTATATTATACATAGCAAAGATCTGAAAAATACAATTAATAAATTCAAGCTATATAAATTTATATGTGTGTATGTGTATTTATAAATGTGTCTGTATACATGTATATACTTTTTTTTTCCCCCAAAGCCCCAGTAGATAGTTGTACGTCATAGTTGCACATCCTTCTAGTTGCTGTATGTGGGACGCGGCCTCAGCTTGGCCAGAGAAGCGGTGCCTCAGTGCGCGCCCGGGATCCGAACCCGGGCCGCCAACAGCAGATCGCATGCACTTAATCGCTAAGCCATGGGGCCGGCCCTACATGTATGTACGTTATACGTGTGTGTACATACATACATATATAATATATACCTATATACATATAGATTATGTGTACACACACGTATATATATACATATATATTTATATAGTTTGAGTTTATTAACTGTATATTTCATATCTTTGCTATCTGTATTTTTAATCTTCTCGTCCTATCAGTTTCTATGAAGATTTGTTAACATCTCTAACGATATTTCTTGGTTTATCTGTTTTTTCCAATATCATCACTTGTTGCTTGATAAATGCTGAGGCCATGTAGTTAGCAGCATTTACACTTATAACTTAACCTCTTGGAGAGAAACAGCGTGGAGAGGAGGCAGTTTCTCTGGGCTGAGACCCACGAGACCAAGGAGTTTGGAGACAAAAGTGGTGGTGGAGACGGCCACAGGGCAGCCAGTTGGTCCACACCTGCTTTATCCACCCGTCAGCCCAGCAAGGATTTGTGACACCCCAGACACGAGGGGTTTCTGTGGTGAGGGGGGAGATAATAATTGTTCCAAGGCAATTTGGGGAAGAAGCAAGAGCAGAGCTTGAGGTCTTTTCTCCAAGCTGACCTCTTGGTGCAGGTTCCAGCTGCTTCTTCCGGGGCTAGAATCACCAGTGTCCCGCAAGCCCATCAACGCAGCCTTCAGCAGGCGTGTCTGACGTTTGTTGTGTTAGTTTATGGAAGCCACATCCCCCACCCCCCCTTTTTTTTTTCAACAGTTTCTCCAAGGTTGATTTTGGGAAGAAAGAAACAGCAACCTGTGCTGGTTTGCCATTTTGACAGGAATCAGAAGTCACTCCTCAGACCAAGGACGTGTGTTCACTTAGCTTGCCTCTCAGAGTCGTCTGTGCAGCTTGGCCTTCACGCTCAGTCCATGTTAGTGTGCTTACTGCTCACGTCAGTGCACAGTATGCTCCAAGTATGCAATTCAGTGATAAAGATTTGATCGCCTTTGCAATTTTTACAATGAAGGTATAATCCACATAACATAAAATTCACTTTTTAAAGTGTACAGTTCAGTCATTTTTAGCATATTTACAAAGTTGTGCAACCATCACTGCTATTGAATTCCCGAAAATTTTCATCACCCCAAATAGAAACCCCATACTCATTTGCAGTCACTCCCTATCCCTCTCTCCCCTCAGCCTTGGCAACCACTAATCTGCCTTCTGTCTTATGGGTTTGATTCACCTGTTCTGGGTATTTATTATAAATGAAATCATACAATGTGTGGTCTTTTGTGTCTGGCTTCTTTCACCTCGTGTAATGTCTTCAAGGTTCGTTCTTGTTGGAGCGTGTATCAGTGTTCCCTTCTGTTTTATGACCAAATAATAATCCGTTGTATGGATATACCACATTTTGTTTACGCATTCATCAGTTGATGGGTTGTTTACACTTTTGGATAGTATAAATAATGCTGTATTGAATATTTGTGTGTAAATGTTTTCGATTCTCTTGGATAGATATTTAGGAGTGGAATTGCTGGGTCCTGTGGTAACTCTACATTTAACTTTTTGAGGAACTGTTTTCCAAAGCTGCTACACCCTTTTACATTCCCACTAGCAAGGTATGAGGGCCCCAGTTGTTCTCATTGTTCCTTGCCAACACTTATCATCGTCTGCCTTTTGACGCTAGCCATCCTGGTGGGTGTGAAGTGGTATCTCGCTGTGGTTTTGATTTGCATTTCCCTATGACTAACGATGTAGAACATCTTTTCATGTGTTTATTGGCCATTTGTATGTCTTATTTGGAGAAAAAAGTCTATTCAAATCCTTTGCCCTTTTTAAAAATTGGACTATTTTTTCTTTTTATTATTGAGTTGAAAGAGTTCTTTATATATTCTAGATACTAGAGCCTTATCAGATAGATGATTTGTAAATATTTTCTCCCATTGTCTGAGCTGCCTTGCACTTTCATGACAGTGTCCTTTGATGCACAAAATTTTTAAATTTTGGTCAAGTCGAAGGTATCTGTTTTTTTCTTTAGCTGTTTTGTTTTTGTTGTCGCATCTAAGAAACTGTTGCCTACTCAAGGTCACGAAGATTTACGCCTAAGTTTTCTTCCAAGTGTTTCACAGTTTTAGCTCTTCCACTTAGGTTTTCACCCATTTTGAGTTAATTTTTGTGTATGGTGTGAGGTAGGGGTCCAGCTTCCCTCTTTTGCCCGTGGCTCTCCGGTTGTCCCAGCACCATTTGTTGAAAAGACTATTCTTTCCCGGTTGAATTATTGGGCACCCTTGTCAAAAATCAATTGACCGTATATATATGTGTTTATTTCTGGACTCTCAATTCTATTCTATTGATCTCTGTCTGTCCTGATGCCAGTACCACACTCTTGATTGTTGTAGCTTTGTACCAAGTTTTGAAATTGAGAAGCATAAGCCTAACTTTGTTTTTCTTTTTCAAGATTGTTCTGTGTTTATTTGAATGTTTTATGCAAACAGCATGAAATACAATGATATATTTCTTTTTGCTCTTTTTTAAGTAGCTACTAGAAATTTTTAAATTATATATACGGCTTGCACTTTATTTTGATTAGACTGTGCTGATCTGAGGTAGGGCAGGTTCCTGACATGGAGGATCAGACCTGGGTTCCTCCACGCTTCTCTTGGTCCTTCTTTCTTTTGTATGTAAGTTTATGTTCAAGCTGTTTTCATTTAGGTCACAAATGTCTGCCAGGCAAAATTGGGGTGACATGGTTTTTTGTTCACATCTAGCAGGAGAGAGGAAGAGGGTAGGGGAGAGAAAGAAGAGACTGTCTATCACTATGGGGTTTAAGTCTTTCCTTTCACTCCAGTTGTTTCCATAAATGATCATATGCCCAATCCCAGTCCAATAGCAGTTTCCAGGAGGATGACACACACTGATTGGCTTAATTCTGGTTTCTCCACCAAGTATAGAAAAAGGAATGGGATTGTCATGATTGGATTAGCCTAATCTAGCTCCACCTCCAGGACTGGACATACTTTTGGGGAGGCTGCCTGAACAAAATCTGGCTTCTGTTAGGAAGGAGAAAAAGAGGAATAGGCCCCGGGTAGGCAAATAACAGTCTATTCCATCAAACTTTAAACTTCTTTCTTTCTTTGGGTCTTTCTTTACTTTAGAAGGCAAGGTTATTCATTCAATTCATCTTCATATCCCTAGTGACTAGGACAGAACTGCTGATGGTGACGTGAATTATCGGATGCTTGTCTACTGAATTAGTGGCAAAGGTTAACTGATTCTGGTGATGACAAAGCTTCAACGAGGAGTTGGTGTTCCTAAGGACAACAGGAGGATCTCATACAAATGGCTCATGATTTCTCTTTTTGTGTGGGGGTTAGGTTCCTATGGGAAACTCAGGCATTAGAACGGTAGCTTCACAAAGCCCTCTGCAACCTAATGTGCTGGGTGGAAATGGGATGGGCCATAATCCGCCTGGCGCCTACCACACTGGCACATACTTCATTTTCAATTTCTGATTTTTGAAATGCAGCCATCAGTGCCAGCAGGAATTCCTGTCCCATTGCTGGTCTCCACATCAGAATATCCATGTAACTTTTGATATTTGAGAGCCGAAAACTGTGTTAGGAGGGAAACGGTAATCAAGGCTATTTCAGTGAAATTGCAGGTCAGCTACCATAAGATAAATGTTGATAATAGTTAACATTTCTATAAATCTAGTGATTCACATATACTATCTCATTTATTCCTATCCAGCATTTACAGCTAAAGGAACTGAGGCTTAGAGACAATGTGTAACTTACTTGGGGTCACATAACTGCCCATAAGAAGCCAGGACGTAAGTCTTCCAGCCCAGCAGGCATGTCCCCAAACAGCAGACTGTGTGCTCTGAGTTTCTTTCATCAGCAAAACAGGGGCAGTCATCGTGCCAGAGCTCTCTAGATTAATAACTGCAATGAGCTTTAAAAAATAAAATCTATTATAACCAGGAGCTATTCTAGGTGGCTTTTGTGGTTTGCTTCTTTGGCATCTCTCCCCACCCCATCCCATATCCCCACAGAACAACCTGGTCTTCCATTGGGGAATACATCCTTCCCCCATTCTCAGCAATGCAGATTAAATAAGACAATATTTGTACACAACCCATAGTAAATGCTCAAAAATTCTGTCAATTATTACTATTCTTACTGCTATCATTGCAATGATTATTGCTATTTTAAATGTGTTTGTATATTTTAAATTATTATTATCATTATTATTCTAACTATATATACTTAAGATAATAAACTTCTTGAAAGCAGGGTCTATGGCTAACAGGTATCTTAATATCCTGAAGTTACCAGCACGGCACATTAATTGAATTACAATTTAACTATTTTTTAAAAGTCATGCAGCAAAATATAAACTGAATTACCAAAACTGTTTAAACAGGCTAAAACTGATTTTTAAACTAAAATTAAAATACTACACCAATCTTTTAATGTAGTTAATGTAAAGACATTAAAAATAATAAGTAATGAATATAATAAATATGAGTATTGTACAATAAAAATGAACATCTGCATGAACCTGAAAAATACTAGTTATTTATAAAATTGATATAAATAACAGGAGATGATTAAAAATGTGGATTTGACCCACACATGCAGTGATAGCCATCTTTAAGAAAAACCCAAACTAGCCTAAACAGTTAGTGCCATAGGGCCTGAAAATCCTGATTTCTTTTCTTTTCTTTTTTTTTGTGAGGAAGATCAGCCCTGAGCTAACATCCATGCCAATCCTCCTCTTTTTGCTGAGGAAGACTGGCCCTGGGCTAACATCCGTGCCCATCTTCCTCCACTTTATATGGGACGCCGCCACAGCATGGCCTGACAAGCGGTGCATCGGTGTGCGCCCGGGATCCGAACCTGGGCCACCAGCACGAGTGTGCGCACTTAACCGCTACGCCACAGGGCCGGCCCCCTGAAAAATCCTGATTTCTTTCTAAGGTTTCCTACAGCGTTTGTCATGGAATTTAATGCCTGATGCCGACAAGAAAGTGGAATCAAGAAGCTAGGACTGGATTTGAAGGGGCTTCCTTGATGTCTACTTGGTGTTTCTATCTGGATCTGTGGTTTCAAATTCAACCATTAATCTGTAAGTTCACAGAGACCCTGGTTCCACGGTGGAAGGTGGAGGGCAGGGACAATTTGCTCTGTAGATCTTACTAAAGTTTAGGCACAGTCCGGCTTCCGCAACCAGCTTCTCCATCTCCGGTTCATTGGGCTGTCACGTGACGCTGCTTCTTCCCGCAGGCTGACTCCCTTTCCACCCCACAGCCGTGTTCTGTGAGCACTTGCTTCTCAACTTCATTGCCAAATTAGACAGGATTAACCTCAGTCTCTTCTAATCAGAAGAGCAGTTTCTGCAGAAATCGTTTTCTCAGCCCAGGACAGCGTCAGCTTAATTTTCCTGCACCCTTTCTAGAGGTTTGCTAGAATTGCGGATGGCCTGGACCTCTCCTCTTGGTCTCTACCAGCTTCTGTACCTGAGAAGTCCTGGCTGTAACTTGAGCCTGGAAAAAACAAAACCCCACTTTCTGTTCTGTTCGAATTGGTCTTCAAAACTTGCCAGTGTTGCATGGGATTATTCTGCCTGGTTTCTAAATGGAAAAGAAAGTAACCATATTAAGGATATAAATTGGCAACTTGATTTTGATTCTTAAAATTTTTTTTTAAAGAATTTTACCTTAGTGTTCTCTCTGAAATGTTGAGAGAAGTGATAAAAATTAAATGCTCTCACCTGTTTTTATTACCTTGGCAAGATCCATCTCATCTTCAACCATGTCTGGCTTCTTGCTCTGTGCTGGAGGGAGGGATGTTCTTCAGGTTCATATTCAAAGAGATGCAATTTTTACAGTACACTGAACTCATAATCCCATCTCTCATTTATTCATTCCACAAACATGTTTGAGTACCTGCTCTGGGTAAGGCACTGTGACAGATGTAGAGGAGACAGAGATGATATCTCTGCTTAATGAGCATCTTGCTACCGTGCAACACACATTGTGATACGTGCTTTATATACGTTATCTCTAACTTCACAACCTCCCACTGAGGCAAGTATCATCATTATTATTATTATTATACCTTTGGTAGTATTATTGTTATTCACTGAGGCCTAGAAAGGTTTAGTGACTTGTCCAAGGTCACACAGCTAGTGAGTAACAGAGGATTCAAACCTTCAAACCTCAAGGACTAAGTGCAGAGTTCAAAACTGACCCAAGAAGCGGAGCGACTTCTCAGTTGTACAGAGGTGAATGAGACACAGTTCCTACTCTCACACAGGTGACGGCCTCCTGGGGGCAGACTGCCGTATACCGGTAACTAGCTCATGATGCTGATGTGAAGGTGCTTTAAAAGAGATGCACATTCCAAGACACCCAAGAAGAGCTTCCACCTGGAGATCAGGAACATGTTCTCGAAGAAGAAGGAGGCAGGAGGTTGAATCTCGATGCCTGGGGAGCTTATTACAAAGCAGAGAGTGAGGGAAGGGCGTTCTGAAGAGCAATAATGTCAAAGTTCTGCAAGTACATGATGGGTTTGAGGAAAAGTGCAAACTATAACTCTGCATGTCTGGGGTGCGAGGAGCTACGGCTGGGCTGGGAGGTGGGAACAGATCCGTGGAAAGAGTACAAAATCTTCAGCAGAGTAGCAGAGGAGGGAACAGTTTGAGATGTGAGGGAAGGGGAATGGGAGGGGTGCTCATCTGCACATGAGCAAGATGACCGTCAGGCCGCTTCATTACTGTCTCCCTGAAGGTCGATTGGGTCTGGAGAAGGCAGGAGCCGAGGGCCAGAAAAGCTTACTCTGCACCCTTTCAGTTCAAGGTAATGGATCCAGACTTCCATATATGATTGAGATATGGTTAATCAGATCCTTAAATACTTATAGGAAAACAGGATGAAAAGTTGTCATCGCAGGGGCCGGCCCCGTGGCTTGGTTGTTGGGTGCACGCGCTCCGCTGCTGGCAGCCCAGGTTCGGGTCCAGGCGCGCACCGACGCACCGCTTCTCCGGCCATGCTGAGGCCGCGTCCCACATACAGCAACTAGAAGGATGCGCAACTATGACATACAACTATCTACTGGGGCTTTGGGGGGGGGGAAAAAAAGGAGGAGGATTGGCAATAGATGTTAGCTCAGAGCCGGTCTTCCTCAGCAAAAAGAGGAGGATTAGCATGGATGTTAGCTCAGGGCTGATCTTCCTCACACACACACACAAAAAAGTTGTCATTGCAAACATTTACAGAACTAGAATGTAGGTGTTTGCACCCCAACTCACTTTTCAAAACAGATGAAATGAGGGTAAGTGATTTGCCCAAACAAATCGATTCATTAATTTATTCATCCCATAAGCAGCATCTATTGTATGCAGGGTGCTGTGACAGGATAAATAGCTTTGGACCCTGTCCTCAGGTAATTAACAGTCTAGTGGGAGAGATAAGATGTGTATGCAAATAATGAGAATTACAAGGTAGAAAGTTCTAAATGGATAAAAGAGGACCATGAGCTCTAGGAAATACAGGGAGTTGAGAGGTGGGCAGGATTTCTCCCCACCGTGGGATGAGGAAGGACCAGGGAAGGGCTCACAGAGGCGGGAGGAGAGTGAATAGGATGTGAACGTGTGGGTGTATGGGAGAAGGGCTTCCTGGGAGAGAAGTTAGGAAGAACAGTGGGACAGGGTAAGGGTGAGTGAAGGTGATCGAGGCAGACAAGGCTGACAGGTAAGTTAACATGATAGCATGCAAGGCCTTGACTTGCAGACGGGATAGAGCGCTCCTTAATCGGCAGGCTGTAAATCCCAGTCCCATGCAGGCAGGGCCAAGGTCTGTTTCGCTCACGCTACATCTCCCGACCTTTGCCCGGGGCTCGATAAATCTGTGCTGAGTGAATGAATGAATGCAGCCTAAATAAACCTCACTCTGACACCTCGTCAATTTAGTGATACAGGGAGCAATTTTGTCACAAGTCTGGCTCAATTAATGCAAACGTGAACAACGGGGTAAAAACATGCAAACATGAACAACGGGGTAAAAACAAGAGTGCAAGGTGAAAGGAAAAATATGAGGGTGAGGTCCAGCAGGTTCTGTTCCTATAGAAGTCTCAAGAGAAAGGGTAATGTAAGGGAGAAAACAAGTTTTACACTGACGTTACATTTGTGTTCTTATTTTTGCTTTCATACGTAATCTCGTTATACTTTTTTTTCCAGTAAATGCCGTGTGTGTGTTTGCATGCACACACGTGTGCACATGCATGCTGGAACAGAAACGTACTTTCCTCAAGGAATTTGGAAGTGCTTGAGTGGAAATACGTTTCTATCTATTGGTTGATAATGTTCTTTAAACATGTTTATATTAAAAACGAATAATGTATAATATAAAAATAGTACTGAAGCAGTAACAGGAATTCGCCCAGACCTCGTGTCAAGACTTGTCTGAATGCCGCATGCTAATCTGCAGCCAAAGGCATGGAAATTCTGAAAGATCTACAGACATGACTGAGCCTGTCTTTTCTTTGCTTCAATAGGTTTTTTTTCTTTCCGTAGGAATAATCTTCACTTAGAAGTTCACACACACAGAAAAAGAACAAAATGCAACCAAATGCAGAGGATTCAGCAGCAAGGAATTAGTGCCGTCCTTTAGGGAGAAATATTGTAGATCTGTGAGAAACCCAGTTTATCCACGAGCATGGCCTCCATACAGAAATCACTGACAGAAAAAAAGAATTCTGTCTGAATGTGCTGTGATCTAAGTTAATATTACTATAAAACACTTACGTACCAATGCTCCATTTCCATTAATATTAGGTATGCATCAGGTGCCAATTTATAGTATTTCTATATCATCATGATAGTTAATTGTATGTACCAGCTTGGAGGGTGTTTTTGGATGAGATTAACATTTAAACTGGTAATCTTTGGGTAAAGCGGATTGTCTTCCATAATGTGGGTGGGCCTCATCCAATCAGTTGAAGGAACAAATCTCTTTCCCCCCCCCCATCTATCTATTTATCTATGTAATCTCCTTTTGGTCCTGTTTCTCTGGAGAACCCTAATACAACCTTGATTTTATTCTAATCTTAGCCCTTTGCAGAATTGCTTTCTCTGATCTACAGTTTGTTGTTTTGCCCCAGCTTGGGGACATTATAAGAATCAGGTGTGGAATACTCTGTATGTTTGGACCATAAGGAGGCTGTTGAGGTGCTTATATAGAAACTTCTGTTGTACTCACCTCTTATTTTTTTTCTTCCACTTTGTTTTCTTTACCTATTTTTACCCTACCATGCTGTATGCATATATGTCAGCCACTCATATAGTTTTAAGAATGAGACGGAATAGAAATAAACAAATAAATACATTAAGGACTTTTCCTTTATATATTTTGCTCAGAAATCTTAGCAAAAAAAAAAAAAAAATCCAGTGAAGCCAGAAAGGATTAAAATGCCATTACAGTATTTATTAGTCTCATACATACCATCTTATACTTATGCTTCTAGAATTGTAACCACTTGTTAAAATATATATTACAGACTTAGAGAAGATTTTTTTTCTTGCTATTTTCAAGTAAACTTTTGTTCTGTTATTTAGTAATCTTCCAACTCAGGGAGAGAACATGTAATAATTTTTTAATTAAAAAAGATATTATCTTATGTTGTGCATCTAAAACTAATACAATGTTATATGTCAATTATATCTCAGTAAAATATAATAAAGATGATTATTACTGTAAAAGAAGATATGTGATAGTTCTTTTATTCTCTGATTCAAAATAGTGACTTTTGTATATACATATGATATATTTTATATTATGTAAATATATTTGCCTATATCATATTAAAGATTTCATATTACATATTTATGTTTTATGTAAATGTACTTTGTATAATATATATAGTTATATACATATCTTTATGTATTCCCATATATATAAAGTAATGAGTTTGGTTTTTAATCACTGAAAGGACGTCCCTATTTAACTGCAAATGTCCAGATTCCATAGTGACATTTCAAGAGGATACAGCACGAACTCTCTAGTTACACAACGTTATGGCTTTCTTTGTCTTGCATTTTCCCCCATATGTCACCTCTAATAAAAGGTGAATTGCACATGATTTTTACTTAAATAGTTGTTATTGTTGAAAAATGTCAAAAGTTTAAAAAAATGAATGTTTATAAAATTTATTTTTTTGAGTGTTTCTCACAAAATAAGGGATATCCCAACTACTCTATTTTTAACTCAAAATATCTCCCCTTCTCAAATATTACTAGTTTCAGTTTTCTATTATGAAACTTTCCTGCAGTAGTTTATATAAACACAATCAGAATAACAAATTTTAGAACCAGGAGAGATCTTAGGGGTTTGATCTAGCTCTTTAATTTTACAGATATAAAAATCAGGCCCAGAGATATTAGGCATCGTAATTAAGGTCATGCAAATTCTTAAACAAGTTATTAAAAACAAAAACAAAACACTAACATAGTTTTCAAAGGCTGAAAAAATATTTTAAAAGAAACACAGCAGCCAATTTTACATTTAAGAGCCATTTCTAATCTTACATAAAAGATTTGTTCATTCCCTGCTAAAATATTTGTTTCATGCCCCTATAAAAAATGGATGGGGTCTTGTGATTTGGGATGCCACCTAGGTAAATAAGAAACAATTCACAGGAATGTCTATTGCTAATTTTAACCATATCAGAAGGAGAGAAAGTTGGAAAATCTTGCCCAGGGCGTGGAGCTTCCTCTTGCTTTGGTCTCTCTCTCTGAAAGTAGACATAATTCTGACTGGCATAGGAGGATGGTAATGAGGCTTCAGTCTTGCTAGTAAATTTTTTTGACATTTGTTCTCAGAGTAGAATACATAAAAAGGATATTATTAATAGTAAGCTTCCCATATTGCCATCTTTGTGCATTGCATCATGAAATGCATTTAGAAAGAGTAAGAGATCCCTCTCCAGTCCAGATGGAGCCTCAGTTTGTCTATATTTTTAGCTCAGGTAAGCACAGTACGAGGAATAAAAGCTTGAGTTTTCTCATTGTTAGGGAGTTCAGCAGGTCGGGCATGCTGCCTGTTTGGGTCTGCTAAGCATAGTTCTGATCTTATAATGGACAGCCATTTGGCAGGAATAGCGTTCACTATTAAAAATAATTGAGGGAATGACATACTCTGAACACAACATCCCTATTTTGACCAACGTAGTCAACCTTTGTACTAATCAACTTTTTCTCCCTCAATCAGAATGTTATTGACTAGAATTCATGCATTCTCAATGCAGTCAAAAATTGGTTCTTGGGGGATACAAAATTTTAGCCATAAAACATTTAAAAATTCTTGGCCACAATTTCTTAAAAACAAAACACCAAAAAGTTTTCAAAGGCTGAAACAGATATTTTAAGAAGAAACATGGGAGCTAAATTTATATTTAAAAGCCATTTATAAACCCAGAAATTAACCCTCGAATATATGGTCAAATGATTTTCAATAAGAGTGCGAAAATCATTCAATAGGGAAAAGATAGTCTTTTCAACAAGTGGTGTTAGGAAAACTGGTTATCCACGTGCAGAAGAATGAAGTTGAATCTTTACCTTATGTCATATAAAAAATTAACTCAAAATGGATCAAAGACCTAAACATAAGAGTTAAAACTATAAAACTCTTAGAAGAAAACATAGGGGAAAAGCTCCAAGACATTGGATTTGGCAATGGTTTCTTGGCTATAACACCAAAAGCACAGGCAATAAAAGTAAAAATAGATAAATTGGACTACATCAGAATTAAAAACTTCTGTGCATCAAAGGACACAATCAACAGAGTCTAAAGGCAACCCAACAATGGGAAAAAATATTTGCAAATCATATATCTGATAAGGGGTTTATATCCAGAATATATTAAAAAAAAAAACTCTTACAATTCAACAACAAAACAAACAACCTACATAATTAAAAAATAAGCAATGGACTTGAATAGACATCTCTCCAAAGAGGATATACAAATGGCCAATAAGCACGTGAAAAGATGCTCAACATAACTAATCATTAGAGAAATGCAAATCAAAACCACAATGAGGGACTGGCCCGGTGGCGCAGTGGTTAAGCGTGTGTGCTCCGCTTCGGCGGACTGGGGTTCGCTGGTTCAGATCCAGGGCGCACACCGACGCACCTCTTGTCAAGCCATGCTGTGGCGGTGTCCCATATAAAGTAGAGTAAGATGGGCACGGATGTTAGCCCAGGGCCCATCTTCCTCAGCAAAAAAGAGGAAGATTGGCATTGGATGTTAGCTCAGGGCTGATCTTCCTCACAAAAAAAAACGACAACAAAAAAACCACAATGAGATACCTCCTCATACTCATAAGGATGTCTATTTTCAAAGAAACAGAAAATAATAAGTGTTGGCTAGGGTGTGGAGAAATTGGAACCCCTGTGCACAGTTGGTGGGAATGTAAAATGGTGCAGCCACTATGAAAAACAGTATGGCAGTTCCTCAAAAAATTAAAAATAGAATTACCAAACAATCCAGCAATCACACTTCTGGGTATATACACAAAAGTATTGAAAGCAGGATCTTAAAGAGATATTTGTACACCCCTGTTCATAGCAGCATTATTTACAATAGCCAAAAGGTGGAAGCAACCCAAGCGTCTATTGACAGATGAATGGATAAACAAAATGTGGTATATAGATACAATGGGATGTTATTTGACCTTAAAAAAGAAGAAAATCCCGTCATATGCTATAACATGGATGAATCTTGATGACATTAAGTGAAATAAGCCAGTCACAAGAAGACAAATACAGTGTGATTCCACTTACATGAGGTAGTGAGAGCAGTCAAATTCACAGACAGAAAGTAGAATGGTGGTTACCGGGGGCTGGGTTGGGGAGAGAAATGGGAAGTTATATTTTAATGGGTGCAGAGTTTCTGTTTTGCAAGATGAAAAGAGATCTGGAGATGGGTGGTGGTGATGCTCATTGCACATTCACACTGCACAACAATGTGAACATACTTAGCACTACTGAACATTACAGTTAACAATGGTTTAGATGGCTAATTTTATGTTATGTATATTTTACCACAATTTTTTAAAAAGCTGTTTATAGGCTTACATAAAAGATTAGTTTATTTCCTGCTAAAATATTTGTTTGCTCTTCAGTAACTGTAGCCATAGTATTTCACCAGAATGTATAAAGCACAGATAGACATACATTTCATAAACAGATATACAGTTTATCCACGATATTAAAATTTCATGGTGGGGGAGGGGCAATTAGGAAAAAATGTCTAAAAAGGCTTCTGGGTGGGGGAGGTTAACAAAAAAAAATGTTGAGAAATGCTCCTTTTTCTTGACAAGTTCCTGCTCCATACTCCAACTGAGCAGACGGATGTCTAAAGATGAGACTGGAAAATAGATGTAGAATAACCTACAGGAGAGTTTCTCAACATTTTGACATTTTGGGCCAAATCATTCTCTGTCACGGAGGGGGCTTTCCTGTGTATTGGAGAATGTTTAGCAGACTCTCTTGCCTCGCCACTAGAGGCTGCTAGTGTCCCCAGTCCAGTTACAACAACAATTGTCTCCAGACGTTGTGAAATGTCCACTTGAGGGCAAAATCTCACCCCGGTTGAGAACCACTGCTCTACAATTAGATAAGTTAATCATAACTTGGACAATGGGTAGGTCTCGAGTAGAAGCTCAGACAGGTTGATTATGATGCTCATGAATGCAGCTCAGGTGTCTCAGCCCTGGCAGGTATTAGCAGGTGCTATCTTGGCTGTGACATTTGTATGACTGCCTTATATTGTTTAAATGATGACCTCTGTGACAAAGGAATGCCATGCCTCTGACTCTGTTTATGAAGCTTTGGAAAGGTATTATTATTTCTGTTGTTGGCAAAGAATCTTGTGATGATAACAGAGTTTAAATTTTGGGGGAGTGGTGGTGGAGGGACACATAGTTGAATTAAATTGGAAGAAAAGTGAATTCAAAGCGCACGCTCAGATTTCTTGCTTAGCCATGGCTGAAGTGTTTCTATTCCATAGGTTATATTTAAATCACAAAACAGTGCACAAATCTTTATCAATCAACAATATTGACGGAGGCAAGACTTGTGCCTACCATTGTTTGGATAGTGGAGGCATGCACAACTCTGTCTTCACTCTCAGGGGGGTTAGAATATGTTTGGAACTTAGGACATGCATCTGCAGTAATTAGACCATGGTGGGGCAGAGCATATGGATAACTGCTCATGGGGCATATGTAGGGATTCACAAAAAGAGGAAATGATCAGCGTGGACTCTACTCCTATACTGGGTTGAATAGTGTCCCCTTAAAATTCATGTCTACCTGGAACCTCAGAGTGTGACTTTATTTGGAAATATCATCTTTGCAAATATAATTAGTTAAGATGAAGTCATACTGGATGAGGGTGGGCCTTAAACCCAATGACTGGTATTCTCATAAGAAGGCCATGTGCAGACACAGAGAGATACAGGGAAGATAGCCATGTGAGGATGGAGGCAGATTCAGAGTAGGTGCCTCCAGAAGGAACCAACTCTGCCAACACTTAGATTTCAGGCTCCTAGCCTCCAGAGCTGTGAGAGAATTAAATTTCTGTTGTTTGGGGGCCCACCCCGTGGCTTAGCAGTTAAGTGCATGCGCTCTGCTACTGGCGGCCCAGGTTCGGACTCCGGGCGCGCACCAAGGCACCGCTTCTCCGGCCATGCTGAGGCCGCGTCCCACATACAGCAACTAGAAGGATGTGCAACTATGACATACAACTATCTACTGGGGCTTTGGGGAAAAACAAAAAAAAAAAGGAGGGGGATTGGTAATAGACGTTAGCTCAGAGCGGGTCTTCCTCAGCAAAAAGAGGAGGATTGGCGTGGATGTTAGCTCAGGGCTGATCTTCCTCACAAAAAAAAAGAAAAAAAAAGAAAAATTTCTGTTGTTTTAAGCCATCCAGTTTGTGGTACTTTTCAAGGCAGCCCTAGGGATCTAATATAACTCTTATGAGAAGATTTCATCAAAACACTGGCTTCTGAAGAGAGGCAAAATTTGGATGGAGGAGAGAAGGGGTGATGAGTGAATTCTAGACAAAAAGCGAGGTGAAGAAAAACAGAGAGCAGAACATTTCCAGAATACAGTGGGGGCGGTGAGAAGTATGGACTCGGGTAGCACACAGCTCACATGGATGAATGAGTGCTGTCTGGGTAGGTGGGAAGGGACATACTGTTGGTAGATACCCCTGTAAAGGGACAGACAGGAGCTTGCAATCTGGGCAACAAATGCAGGCCTGGGACTGTACCACCTCAGCACTATCTGCATATTCTGGCACCCGATTTATCTTCTATTCCTTCTCATGCTGCTTGCTCTTTCCTGCTGAAAAATATTTTCACTTTATGTCTTTGTTGCCGACCTATATGTTTTATTCATGCTTCCATGGTAGTGTATTAGTGAATTAATTCTGCCTTCAAGGAAGATGAAGACTTTAATAAACTTCCATTTGTATTCTCTAGAACGAAACTACATTGGCCTTTGAGCTTGTTATGCTAGTGGTTCTGAAATAGGAGTGAACGATGCTATTTAGGGACCTCTATGTGGGAAATTCTCAACTTTTTAACTGATTTATTAACATGTTTGGTTCTAAAAATGTAGTGTAAGCAGTGCGATGGAAAAATCTAGAAACAGTGCTCTGAATTTTCTTATAGAAGGGAATACATTTATTTTGGGAGTCATAAATTTGAATTGGTTAAAATGTTAGCATCTTGGAATTGGTTTTCTTTCTCTTCTTTTCTTTCTACATGATTCTTTATTTGTTGTTGTTCCAATCAAGAAAAGGTTACCACACAAACCGCAACTGTATAAAATGCCAATTCACTCACTTTTGTCCAGCCCCTCCCTGACATCCTTCCTTTTTTTTTTTAAAAATGATTTGGTATTTGTATATGTTGTGAAATGATCACCACCATAAGTCTAGTAAACACCCATCACCATACATAGTTACAGAATGGTTTTCCTTGTGATGAGAACTTTTAAGATTTACTCTCTTAGCAACTTTCAAATATGTAATACAGTATTATTAACTATAGTTGCCATACTGTATATAACATCCCCATAACTTATTTATTTTATAACCGCAAGTTTGTACCTTTTGACTTCCTTCGCCCATTTTGCCCATCCCCTAACCCTCATCTCTGGCAACCACCACTCTGTTCTCTGTATCTATGAGCTTGGTTGTTTGGGGTTTTTTTGATTACTCATATAAGTAAGATTGTACAGTATTTGTCTTTCTCTGTCTGACTTATTTCACTTAACATAATGCCCTCAAGGTCTATCCATGCTGTAGCAAAAGGCAAGATTTCATTCTTTTTTATGGCTGAATAATATGGCTGAATAAATATATATACCACATTTTCTTTATCCATCATCCATCAATGGACACTTACGTTGTTTCCATATCTTGGCTCTTGTAAACAATGCTGCAATGAACAGGGGGTGCAGTTATCTTTTCGAGTTTCTGTTTTCATTTTCTTGGGATAAATACCCAGTAGTGGTAATGCTGGATCATGTGGTAGTGTAGTTCTATTTTTAATTATTTGAGGAACCTCCCTTCTGTTTTCCACAGTGGCTGCACCAATTTACATTCCCATCAACAGTGCACAAGTGTTCCCTTCTCTCCACATTCTCACCAACACTTATTATTTATTTTTTTGATAATAGTCATTCTAACAGGTGTGAGGTGATATCTCCTTGTGGCTTTGATTCATATTTCCATAGTGATTAATGAGTTGAGCATCTTTTCAAGTACCTGTTGGTCATCTGTATGTCTTTTGGAAAATGTCTATTCAGATCCTCTGTCCTTTAATTGGATTGTTTGTTTGCTATTAAGTTGTATGAGTTCTTTACATATTTTGGATATTATCCCCTTATCAGATATATGATTTTCAAATATTTTTTCCCACTCAATAGGTTGCCTTAAAGCAATATTGAAAACAACATGGAGTGGGGGGCAAACACTCATGGAGCATGTGGGGAGCATAATGATGCTGTTCTAGTCATGCACCGTGCTCTGCTGTGCTTTGGAGCAAGTCCAGTCTGCTCACTAGATCCTAAGTCCTTGGAGGGCAGGAGTGGTGTCTGTCTCTTTGTGTTCTCCCTAGTGCCTGGAGAGTGTAGCGCTAAGAGCCCCTCGATGACTGGGAAGCAGTCTGGCCAGTAGACAGACCATGGACTTTGACACTGGTCAAGTCCTTGAATCCCGCCTCTGGAACTCCTCAGCTGTGCCCCTCAACAATCCTTGCTTCAACTTTTTCATCTGTGAAACAGCAGCTGCTGTTGTTGCTGTTGTAAGGATTACATGAGAAGGTAACATAAAAGCATCGGTGTAAACTGGCGCTCAATAAAGGTCACCTCCTTTCCCCTTCTCACCGTTAAATCTCACCACTGCTATGATTCCTCTGTACATTTGGAGGCTGCAGAAGTTTTTGCACTGAAATTACACAGCCAAAAGTGTCCATTATGCAATAAGATGTATCTTTAGTCCCCAGAATTTCTATCTTTGAACTTCATTTCTTCATCTCTAATCAGAACCCCAAATCCAAGTTCCAAATCTTTTGGTTGCTGGTATGCTTGCTCACATGTCATTTCTTGCTTGGGTAAACCATGTGGCGGAGGGATAGGGAGGGGGGAAAAGTGAGGTGAAGAAACCAGGAAAAGAGACTCTGGATCTCATTGAAAATGATTTGCAGTCACGAGGAAAGGGGACTCAGGATTTAAAAAAAGTAAGTGATGTGTTATTTGAGCAAAATGCGAGTTCATTTGATGCAGTTGCCCTTAGACACTCGATCCCCTTTCCCCTGACCATGGGATGCTCTTGTCTGACAGTCCAAGGAGAGTATTTAGAGTAGTCTCTTTACGCAGATATAAAAAAAAATACTTCCCAATTCCTACCCCAAGTGTCTCAGTCGAGGAATGACTTAGTAGTTGAGAGCATGTAATGGGAGAGTTGCCTGTACCAGCTCTCAGGCTTTTCCATGTATGTGTGTGGGTGCCTGTGTATGTAGTATAGTTTACTTGTTAAGCCTGTAGCTTACTAGGAAGCTACATTGTCTAGGTTCAAAACCTGGTTCTGTCACCAACTAGGCAAGTTCTTTAACCTTTCCTGGCCTCAGTTTCCTCAGCTATAAAATGAGGATAGTGTTTATCACACGGGGTTGCTATGAGGATGAACCAGATGGTCCCTGTGAAACACCTAGACTAGAAGCCAGCGGAGAATAAGTACTGTTATCATTCGGGGAATTCTAAGCCCACTTACATTCCCATTGGTGATGTGTTGTGAATTCTTTAATCTTGGCGGTAAAATCTTTCATCTTTTTAGGAGCAATGCTATAGGTCTCCTGGCTGCCATGCTGAGCAGCAGTCCTGTGGTTCCTATTATAACCATATGTTGTCTTTTAAATGCACAGTGTCTTTGGCCCACACATATTTGCTCTAATCCAGCCACATCAGAAGAGCCAGGGAGAAGACTTTTTTCCCACTAAAAATATCTATCTAATGTTTGCTATGTGCCAGACACCATTCTGGGTACTGGGATGCTGTGGTGAATGACGATTATTGTCCTCTGTAATGGAATTGCATGCCAAGGTACGAAACCAGCCAGGACCTGTACTAGATGTACCTGTGTAGAGTGGAGTTTCATCCATGCTGTAGCTCTAGACAAAGAGTGCATTTTATACCTCCATCCCCTAATATAGAAATGGCCCATGAGATGTGATGAAATGTCTCAAATTCCTTCCCTCACCCTTTAGCAAAATACATCACCTTTTCAAAGAGGCAAAAGAGTAATAGTTGGCATATCAGACAGATAATAAATACTCATGAAATTACATTGTATTCTCAATGATTTATATCTTTTTTGGATTAAATTGATAAAACATATACATTTATCCTGAGAAGTGGCACAGGTTGAAAAACATAAACATGTCCAGGAAAAATACGTAGATGAAAAATACACGATGGCTGATTAAGGGGGTAATTTAGCAGTGCTGAGGATATACCCAGTGTGGCAGCCTAAATAACGGTCCCCAAAGATACGTCCGCGTCCTAATCTCCATATGGAAAGAGGTCTTGGCAGATGTGATTAAGTGAAGGGTCTAGAGTTGGGGAGATTATCCTGGATTATGTGGGTGGGTCCTAAATGCAATTACATGTATCCTTATAAGATGAAGGCAGAGGGAAATTTGACCACACAGAGAGAAGGTGATGTGAAGATGGAACAGAGAGAGATTTAAAGATGCTGACCTTGAAGACTGATGTGGCCACAAGCCTAGGAATGCTGGCAGCCACAAGCAGCTGAAAAAAGCAAGGAACGATTCTCCCCTAGAGCCTCGAGAAGGAGTGTGGCCCTGCTGATGCCTTGATTTTGGCCCAGTGATACTGATTTCGGGCTCTGGCCTCTAGAACTGTGAGAGAATACATTTCTGGTGTTTTAAACCACTCACTTTGCAGTAATTTGTTACAAGAGCCACAGGAAACTAATACACCAAGTCATTTTAGACTAATGCCAGGGAGAACAACCACTGATTACTGTCAGCCATCTCTTGGTATGATGCTATCTAGTGTACGTTCCGGTTCACTGTATCACTTCTAATTTAACATTCCTTCACATTCTATTGAATGCCACAGGGCATATAGCTTTTCTTTTAAATTTTTGTTTAGTACGTCAGTGTTTTGACTGAGGATGAAATGATGGAGATTCCCCGACTTTTTTTGGAGATACTCCAGATGACTTTGATGCATGGATCACATTGGGAAGCATCGATCTAGGTAAGGGATGGAAAAGTCTGATGTCTGCTCTGACCCACAGTACTGTACACTATTTTAGTGACATGCATGCAAGTATCTCCCAGATCTCTTTCCCTTGAATAGTGGAAGAAATAATCCAACTCTTGAGGTTTGATTTCTTTTTTTCTTAGGCTCTGTGCTGACCCTGTCACTTTTTAAGGCCTGGATAAAATTTACTCTGATGAGGTTATCTTCATTTGTTCACAATATCTGACTAGGTCATTAACTACAGCACCATCCCTTTACAATAAGATTATAACATGATATATATTGATACATCATGTTTTCTTATTAAACCATAGTTACATAAATGGGCTTGTGTGCTTCTTCAAAAATTCCCAAAGCACATCTGCATCTAACTTGGTGTTTATTCTTTAGGGTGGGTCCTTTCCACAGAGGCCTAATGTCACCATTCCATTTAGATTCTTCCTGATTCCATTCTCAGGGCTTTATCTTGAAGAGGTCATGGCTTTAAATACCATCCATATGCGGCAACTCCCACCTGTCTATCTTGTCTCCAGCATGCATCTCTTCCTCAGCTCCAGACTCCTTTCCAACTGGCCATCCATCTCTCCTTGGACGGCTACTAGACATCTCCAGTTCAACCCAGGTCCTCTCCATGAGAGCATTTACTTGTCGTCGTCTCCCCGGCCGTCTATTTGTTTCTTCTTTCTTAAATAATAAGTTCCCTCAGGACAGGGCCCATGTCACGTTCTGTGCCGTGGCTGCAGCCCCTAAGACTGTGCTAGGCACAAGGCAGGCACGCCGTAACTACTCATGTGTCACGAAGGAGCAAATGAACCCAGCTGCATCTGCTTGGAGTTTCATCTTTTTGGGTGAGGCAAGACGGGTCTTTTCGAGAAGAGCGAAGAATGGCGTCTATGTTTATTCATTTGCAGGGACTTAGTGGTGAACCCCTTTCCTTCCTCCTCCGCCTTTTATTAAAGGCTGTGGATTCTTGTAGAAACTCGCAAAAGCGCAGGATCCCAGCCCCCTGGTGCGGGCAGACTGGACGCGGGACGCGCGCTGGCCGCTGGGCTTTTCTTTCAGCGGCGCCGCGCGTGGGGTCCGCGGGGTCCCTGCGAGGCCCGTCCGACAGCGCGAGTCATTCCGGCGGCCAGGCGTCGGGGCCAGTGCGGCCCGCGGTCGTCGGGCCTGCGAGAACCGGGGTCGGTCCACGGCGGCCCGGGGTCGTGGGGGCGTGTGCGGCCGGGCGTCGGAGCCCGCGGGGTCGGCGGTCTCGGGGGCGCGGGCGGCGCGGGCTCGGGAGGCCGCGGCCGGCGCCGCCCGACGTCACTTCCGACCGGAGCCAAGATGGCGGCGGCGCGGCCGCGGGCGCCGGGGCGGGCGGAGCGGCGACGGCGGCGCGGGCGGAGGCTCTGGGCGCTCTGAGGCGCGGGGCGCGGCGGGCGCAGGTAAGAGGCGGCCGGGGCGGGCGGCTTCCGGGACGGCGGCGGGCTGGGCGCCGGGACGCCCGTCCCTGCCCGCGAGGAGCGAGCGGCGGGCGCACGCCGGGGGCCCGGGCGGGCCGGGGGGCGCGCCCCCTGCGAGGTCCCGGCGTCCCGCCCGGCGGGGGCCCCGGAACGAGGCGCGGCCCGGGGGCCCTCCCTCCCGCGCCCGAGCCCCCCCGCGCGGCGAAGTTGCGGGGCCGGCTTTGTCGCCGTTGGGCTGCCGCGCGCCCCGCGCGGGGGACGCGTGTGGGCTGCGGGCGGGCGGGGCGGGGCCCCCCGGGGCGCGGCGTCCCCCCACAGCCGGGCGCGCGCGGCGCCGGGGCCGTCGCGATTTCCAGCCGTTTGCTTTCCTCTTTTGTGTTCCAGCCGAACGTCTTGCACACCTGCGGTCTTCATTTGTTTCGTGTCTTGCGTCTTTGTGTCGCCTAAATAGTTTCTGTGTGGCTTAAACCTGGACATTGCCCCCCCCCAGTATTCCCATCGCAGACCCACCGGTGTCTTTGTTTTAACAGACGTGCGCTCATATAATATTGATTTTGTCACTGACCGTGTCCACGGACCTATTTCTGACGGTGGCAAGTGAGACGTGAAGTAGACCTAACGGGTCAGCGTTGTTCCCAAACCGCCGACCCACGCGGGGACCGGGAGCCACGACCGGCCGCCGTCTGTCGGGCCGCGAGCTGCGGGAACAACCCCACGTTGAACCAGGCAGCCCAGATCCCCCTCACGACGCAGCTGTGATTTCCCCTGGGAGGAGACATGCTGGCCCCCCGTTTTCTTCCGTTCACGGTCGTGTTGAGGTTTTGGTTTTATTTCAGAAGTGGAACGCCTTTCAGTGAATCCCGCTAGGTCCTCAGATCCCTTTAAACAGACACTCAAAGGGTCGTACCCAGAAGGCGACTAAAATATTTTTTCAAGTGTTTGTTAACTGCAGGTTTATTGTCGAAAGCACCCACAACGTTGAACAACAAACGGAACCTCTCAGTGATTCTCTTACCCGCGACGCCAGACTTCATGTTGGTTTGATCAGTTGCATCCAAGTACTGGAAAAATGTCGGCCTTTTTAAATTTTTTAACGTTATGAAATTTGCTATACAAATATTAAGGAGAAACTGAAACACATAATCGTATGTTCTTTTTTAGTGGGGTTTTGTTTTTGAGATGCCATGCAGCTGCTCCCCCATTCTCTAGAAGCTTCCTTACGAACACTTATTTGACCACGTTCTTTTGCGTGTGGAATCTCAGCGTAGCCGCGAGGGGACCTTGAAAGATCGTTTTATTAAGCCCCCTCGTTTCAAGGTATGGAAACCGAGATTGAAATCCGTAGTGGGACCAACACTTGTTCACAGCTCCTGTTCTGCCAGGGCTCTTTCTGTGCATCCTTTTTGGTTTGATTTAAATAAGTTAGTACATTTGAAGGGCTTAGAATAAGCTGCCAGGCACATAATAATAATGCTCAATAAAGGTGGCTTTTGTTGTTTCTGAAGGTGATGTCTTGGATTGAAAAGTTGGCATATTCAGATTTGTTTTTTTCTCATTTTGTGGACAGTTCCAGAAACAGTACGTCCTAAATTTGTAATACTGTATTCATTTTGTAAGCACTGTACAAAACATAGCAAGATTCTCACTGTAGAACAATTTGAAAATAGGGAAAAGCACAAAGAAGGAATAGAAATCAGCCATAACTTTCCCACTCGTCAGATAACCACTGTTAACATTTTGGCAGACCTTTTCATCTCTCTCGGTGTGCGTGTGTGTATTTCTTTACTTATATGTATTTATTCTCTTCTATATATTTACATTTTATGCAGAATTGGTATCATACTGTATATATTTTTTGTAATCTGTCTTCCTTTGCAATGTTGTGAGCCTGTATCTATGTTGTTAAATATTCTTCATTATGATTTTTAATGCTTTTGTGATATATGGACAGGCCATAATTTATCAATTCCATATTGTTCAGTAAGGCTTCTATAGCCTGAGATTTTCTTTTTATTAAGACTTACTTAAAAGGTTTTTCTACTGTGAATTTTAAAGTTCTATAATCGTTTAAGATGTGTGAAAATGTAAATTCTGTTTTTGTCTCTAAATATGCATTTTTCCTGCCAATACAGTTATAAGAAGCAGCCTTCAATTTCAGCTCCCTTTTATTGTCTTCTCCCTCAGTCGGGTCTGTGCAGTTACATACATATATCTGCACACATATTCTTTTGATGATTATTTTATGTTAGATATTTATTTATTCATGGGACTGTTTCTTTAAGCTGCTATCTTTTCAAGTTCAAGATCTGATTTACAAACCTTTTAAGTCCTGTTAAATCATAGACTTTCTGGAATGGAAAGTACCTTAGGTTATTTACTATTTTCATCTCTTCTGATTTGCTTTTCATGCTATTTTTAATACTCATGCAGAAAAAAAAAAAAACCTGTGGGCTGTCGCTAGAAAACTCCGTAGTGGGGAGTGAAAAGGGAGTAGGTGGACAGTAGGGGGAAATTGTCAGACTTGGGTGGCGATGTGTAGCTACAGGGAGTTTCCAGCTGGTGGGGACATTACCTGACAGTCATTACTGCTGATACTGCTGACGTGTGTCCAGTGCTGTGCGGTGTCCATCAGCTATGCTGTCACCCTTCAGAGCGTTTGGTTAGAGGTATGGGGTAGTGTTCTGGCGCTCTCCTTTTGAAGTTAGAAGTATTAGAGCCATAAAAATCATCTTTGTAGAGTGACTGAAAGCTGTGGATTCCATTAATGAAGGCAATACCTGGGTTCCATTAAAGCAAGGTTTCTTAACCTCAGCAGTATTGACGTTTGGGGCTGGGTAATTCTTTGTTGTGGAGGCTGTCCCGTACATTGTAGGACATTGTAGCAGCATGCTGGGCCTCTGCCCCTGAGATGCCAGTAGCACCTCCCCCGAGTCAGGACAACTGATAAAGTCTCCAGACATTGGCAGATGTCCCTTGGGGGGCAAAATCGCCCCAGTTCCCAACCGCTGTGTTAAAGGAAGGCTCCTCTGACTGGATGATTGAATCACTGAAGCAGTTTATGGAATCTCTTTAGTCAAAAAACTGTAAGAGTAGACTATATGGTTTACACAAAGTTCCCCTTGAAGGCGGGGAATGGACTTAGTGGCCTGTGGAAGTTCCTTTCTGCGTTTGGTTTTATGACATTATCGAATGGTCGCTTTCAGCAGTTTTGCTTTTGTGGTAAGAGAGAAAGCGATGTGAGGTAACCTGGAAACTACGAAGGAGTTTTCATGACATATGATCAGCATTCCTAGTGTGTAGATTAAAATATTACGAAATTTAAATAAATTTGCATAGAGTTGGTGCATGGTGAATAATTTAAGCTCATGGTCTATTATACTGAATAGTACAGAAACAACTGTGTTTTCTCCTAGAAAATGAGACTTAAGCACCGCCTAGGAGACTGATCGTAGAAGCCAAACTAGTTTTTCTAAAATCTTTTTTTTCCTAACAACCAATTCAGTGTTTGCACTGAAAGTGATGAATTTACCTTGAGGAGATAATGTTTACTGTTGAAGTGCTTTTGTAACTTTAACTTATTACTTTATAATTGAAAGATAGCTTATTGCTCTTCATGGGGAACATGCTTCATTCATTTAATTTTCCCCGGGGTGAAAAAAGTGTAAGTTGTCACATCCTCATTTGTAATTTTTAAAAGTATAGATAGTATAGATTGAATTTTTTGTTGCTGTTGTTGAGGAAGATTGGCCCTGAGCTAACCTCTGTTGCCAGTGTTCCTCTTTTTGCTGAGGAAGATTGGCCCTGAGCTAATATCCATGCCCATCTTCCTCTATTTTTTGTATGTGGGATGCCGCCACAGCATGGCTTGATGAGCGATGCGTAGGTCCACACCCAGGGTTCGAACCTGCAAACCTGGGTCGCCAAAGCAGAGTGCTCGAGCTTAACCACTATGCCAGTCCCTAGGTTGAATTTTTATTGTGGCATAAGTAATCTTTAGTTAGAACTTCCTGATAAATAAAACATAAAAAAAATGTGCTATTGGACCACATTTGGTAATGTGGTGGTTTTCTGAATTACAGAATATCTGCGTATTTTTGCTGGAATGAAGGCCTGTGTCATTTGAATTTTCTTAAAGAGAATGCCTTTCATTCCTCACCCCCACCTCCCCGAAGCATGAATTAGTTATTGTATGTAGTAAATCTGGTTCATTTGGAGTGAAATATGCTTATAATATTTTTCTCAGAACTGTATAGTATTTATTCTCACAGTCTGGGTTCGTGTCATACCTATACTATATTTTCATTTATTAGTCCTTTGGAACATGCAGTAAAGGAGGTGTCACTGAGTACTTATATAGTTGCCAGCCGTTTTGGTGAATAGCATATTTTGTAGCTCTTGCAATAAATCATATGATAGGCTTTGCTTTGAAAGAGCTAAATTACGTCTTGGCATAGCTTGCCTGAAATATGTAAAGCTAAGTGCAACTGTTAGTTTGATTATGTTGGGCAGCCTGTCTGGAAATTCGTAAAACCTACAGATTTTACATGTGTTCATAAGTAGTTCCACTAAGACTATGGTAAACTCTGGTGGCAAAATTCTGTGGCATTTCCAAGTAATTTAAATGATGTCATCAAAATTTGAAAAGAATTGTGAAATTCACCAAACCCTCATATAGTTCAGTATGAATCCTGCATATTACCTAAGACCTTATTAAGACAATATAAGTTAAGCATAATGTGGAGTATAAGTATTAAAAATGACGTTCTAAATGTTTCTCACTGTGAGGCTTATTTTAGGGACCTTGCCAAAATTCTGAAAGACCTAGTTTTTAAGTACATCTGAAAGTTGGAGTTTTAAAAAGGAGTGCTCTTGGGATAAATTTAGTTGCTTGATTGTGAAGCTCTGTTACATGTTAGAGGTCATTGAGCAGCTTAGTTCACCTGTTTCAGGAGGTAGGTATTGTATCAGTGCAAGCCCCTAGGAATTTAATTGGGCCCGGCCTCAGTGTGCAGAATACACCACATCACAGATCAAGCTCGGAAACTGAGTTATTTCTGGCAGTGGCGGGGATAAATCACTGTCCTCTCTCCCTTCTTCCTATTTGTAAAGTGGGAACAGTGGTTACTTCTTTCTTTCACAGGGATGTTTTGAGATGAATAGATGAAGAATATGCAAGCAATTTGAGATACTTTAGGTTTTTAAAAAATATTAATAGCGTTTTTCTTAAATCTCTCTCCTAATACAATAGATCTTGAGGGATAACATGGCCCAGTTATTGTCGAGAGAAACCCTTCCAAGTTATGTCCGAGTCCTTAAGCTTTTTGGTCTCTCCCCACCTCCCCCTACTGAACATGGTAGGTGGGCGAGTTTTTTTTCCAGTCCTTTCCATCCCTTTCACAAAGCCAAATCCTTGTCTTCTACTCTTCTCTGGATATTTTTTCCCTTGGTGATTTCTTCTGTCCCCAGGCACCCCCTTGCGGCTGAAGAGTTCTGAATCTCCATCTCCGGCCTCAAAGGCAGTCTGTGCTGGGATCTTGTTTTCCATTTGATGGAGGTAGCTTTCCATGCGGCTGTCTGGCCTCTCTTCAAAGTCTCTAAAACGGAGCTCACCACCTTCCCCTTAAATACCATCCCTACTCCTGGCTGCTCTGTCATTAAAATACATTCATTCTTCCAGTCAGGCACATTCTAAATTTTGGGCTCATCTTCACCATCTCTTTTTACCTCCTGTTCAGTTAGAAAACACATTCTGTCCATTTTTCCTCTGTAGTGTTGGTCATATTTTTTATTTCTTTTCAGCTATCATCTGTGGTTCAAACCCTTTTCGTTTATCATCACAGATTCTTAACCGGCTTGTCTAGCCCCAGTCTTTCTGATTGCCCTCTCCGCACCTACGTCCTCGCTCTTCCCTGTCAATTTAATCTTCCTAAACTGTTAGACATTGTTTTGTTGGTGGCACTCCTCAGTCAGAAACTCCTTGTGGCTGCACGTTGCTCATCCCGGGTGGCCGAGGCTGCTTTCCTGATGGCGTGAAACCCCGCTTTCCCCTGGCCTCCTGCCTGCTTGTGTTCATGGGCTCTGCCTTGAAGTAATTCTTCGGACCTTCAGGACTTGGGGAGTGGGTCAGGAGGGAAGATGGGAAGGATAACACATCCTCACACAACATCTGGGGAGCCCTACCCACAGGGTCAAATTTCCCTTTAACCTGGAACTCAAACCCCCCTGGAACTATCCCATCTAGTCTGTTACTGCTCTGCACAGACCCTTGCTTGAGTCGTGCTGTGTAGTCTCCCACAGCTGGTAGTGCCGAGACGTAGTTGCTCATCCTTTCTATCATAAATGGGGAGGCATTTATCTTCACCTTGAAACAAGAACTACAAATAATTTATTTTGAGGAAACATACTTTCCTTTAAAAAATAAAAACCTTGTGTGTACAAGAGCTTCTTAAACTGTAGCGCAATACACAGGCGTTGCTCTGCCAACAGTAGGCATTACTAGTATTTTAAATTACTCTTGAGAACAGAAGTAGTTACATATTTAGAGGATAGACCCTAAACCGCAGATTTTATTTAAAGTAGATGTCACTCCCTACCAAAATAATAAACACCTTAATAAACTCTTGGGGGAAGACCTATAGGATCTTGTAGTGATATAAGTGTGCCTGGCATCTTAGCAAAATATAGTTTAAGTTGTCTCTATCTGGTATAACTTACAATCTTGCTTTAGGTTTGTTCACTTATGAATTCAGGAAGCCTCCTTGTCATTTATGTGTAGTTTGTGAAAGATGAGTTTTCCTATGTATTTTATTGTGTAGGAAAACCCAAAAAAGCTCTGAGCAGCCACTTGCAAGGTGACTTCATTGATGCTTAGAGGGTCTTTACTCGAGAAAGTGAATACTTGCGTGCCAGGATCAGTGCATCATGCTGCTGAAGCTTTCTTCTCTTTTTTACGAAATTCAGAAGTATTTTGCAGGGTTCCTGACAATCTCTCAATTATAAATGTTTAATCCCCAAAGTAACGTCTACATTGGCAACTCCAGTGGAAAAACAGTAACTCGAAGGGGTCAACAGAGAATTCATTTTAATTTGGGAATTGTGAAATGAGCTATCATGGGGCATCATGCTTTAGAAATTTTGTGTTTGAGTTGGAAGATTTGCATTTGAGTGTTAGGAAGAAATTGACTTAATTTTCCTTTTATGATAATTTAACATTTTTACACATGTAACAGGGAAATTGTCAGAAAAGTATCTTTTCATAGGAACTTCTTTGATTTGAATGCTCTTTTGTGGAATATGCAGTCAACAGTTGGTTAAGTTGGACTTTTCCTAGGAGAGATGGGAGTTGTAATAGAATTCTTGAATCTGTGGCACATTTCTCATCAGAGAGCAGGGACTGGCTGGAAAGCTTTTGTATTCTCACCCACCTACCTTTTCATGTGAACTTTTACATCTATCTATCTCTCTCTCTCTCTCTTTTTTTGCTGAGGAAGGTTCGCCCTGAGGTAATATCTGTGCCAGTTTTCCTCTATTTTGTACGTGGGTCACCGCCATAGCATGGCTGACAAGTGGCGTAAGTCTGCACCTGAGATCCGAACCCATGAACCTGGGCTGCCGAAGTGGAGTGCACTGAACTTAACCACCAGGCCATGGGGCCAGCCCCTACATCTATATTTTTTGAAAAGCAGTCTTGAAAATAAGGAAAGGAAATTAACTTTTTGACTTGAGTATTTTTTTTTTTTATTTAGAAAACCTCTACTTTTATTTTTTTTGTGAGGAAGATCAGCCCTGAGCTAACATCCATGCTAATCCTCCTCTTTTTGCTGAGGAAGACTGGCTCTGAGCTAACATCTATTGCCAGTCCTCCTCCCTTTTTTTTTTTTTTTTTTGCCCCCAAAGCCCCAGTAGATAGTTGTATGTCATAGCTGCACATCCTTCTAGCTGCTGTATGTGGGACGCGGCCTCAGCATGGCCGGAGAAGCAGTGCGTCGGTGCACGCCTGGGATCTGAACCTGGGCCGCTAGTAGCGGAGCGCACACACTTAACCACTAAGCCACGGGGCCGGCCCACTTAAGAGTATTTTGATTGGATGGAGTTACTTCATCCAGGAAAATTGACAGTGATTCTTTGGTTTTTAGTAGTGTGGGGAGGAACATCCTGATGTTATAGTGAGAGTAGTATGTTTTAATTTCTTTAGAGGAGCTAGGTATTTTTAATTGTGAGATTAGAGGGAATTATTGTAGAAACCCTAAACAAAACTTGAAATTTGTAATGTAATAAATTACATGTTCAATACGATATAATGACATAGATCAAAAGAATAAGGGGGAACATATGTTAATAGCTGTCCATCAACAGGTGAGTGATAAATAGTCAGCAATTGTTGTACATTTATTGCTAAGCTACCTCTTTATTCATGGATGCTTGGAGCAGTATTTTTTGAAAAATTTCCCTTTAATCTTTTTTTTTTCCTTCAAGTAGAGATATTCTGGGGGAGGAAAAAACCCTTAGAGTGCCATCATCTAAATTTGGATTTATAGTACTCTGATAGCATATCTGCAGATCTCTTATTTAACATTCTCCTATGGTGTTGTTTACCTTATGTCTTTCAAACAAAAGCTCTCATCAGCCTCATTTTCTCTTTGGAGCTCTGCAGCTTTAAAGCCATTCAGAACAGCGGACCCTCTGTTTTCCCCCTCTGTTACGTGGAAACCGTGTTGTCAGTATCAGCTTCTCCCACCTGGAGTAGATTCACTAAATTCTGCTTCCTTGTTTAGGTTTGTGTCAGGACACTGCTCTGTGAATTGGGGGAATCAGGCCCTGGGATATTTGTCGGTGGTGTTCTGGGCACCACTGAGGAAACCGATTTATTGAAATGGGAGAAATTACTGGTTTCTTTGTGAGCATTCTATTCTTTGTATCTCTCATATATTTTTTCTGTAGGGAAATTTGTCTGTGTGATATGCTCTGTTTTACCGTTGCCTTTTGCCTTGGGTAGAAATCATTCTAGAGGGCTAGAGACGTGAGCAATTAGTTTCAAGCAGTAAGAGTTCATATCCTCTGATTCAGCGATTTACCAAATCTTTGCTCTGCTCTAAAGATAAAGTCTGTCTCTTTATCTTTACACATGCACACACACAATCTCATTCTTAAAATGATAAGCATATCATGTTTGATTTTTCACTTTAGCTTATTTAATTTTGTAATGTAGTCTGCCATTTAAAAGGAAAATTGGTATATTTTTAATGTGAAACAAGATGTTATAGACGATTATTCTTGTGAAATTGTATATTATTTTAGAAAAGGAAAATGAATGATTTTTCATTTAGCAAATTCCTTGCAGATTCAGTATTTATGAATTATGTGCTTTTTTGCTTAATCCAAGTAGGCACTAAATGTTTTCATATTGATACGTAGAATTTATAGATTGTAATTTGGTAATTTCATTTTTCTGGTAGGAATTATAAATGGTAGTTGTTTATGATGAGTACATTCGCTGTGTTTGTAAATTAATAAAAACTGCTTTTGAGAAGTTGGCATAGTTTAGATATTTCTATTATTTTTCTAGAAGTTTCTGGATTGCAAGAATCTTTTGGTCAGAGTAAGTTGAGTTGAGTGTTAAACTGAAAGCTTAATCTCTGTGTTTGCTACGATGATATTTATTTACCATGAAAGATCTTATATAGTGATTCATTTTAGAATATTTTTCTTATCCTATGTAGACCATAAACTTTCCAAGACTCCTTTCACAAAATGGTATTTTTAAAACTTTTTTTTGTCTCTAGTCCATGTTTTCAGTGCATTTATGAGCTTTTAAATTTCGATACAACCATACTAGTTCTCTTACTTATTTCTATTTTACTCTTTGTCCGTAAGCGATATGTTGCTTCCTGAGTCTTAAAAGTTAAATAATTTCTTCTGAGTCTTGATGTTATGATGTGGAATTTTTTTGCAACTTAAGAAAGTAATTATAAGATAATTATTATTAGTGACCTCTAAGTGAATGTTGCAAATTTAATTAATTATTTTCCAAGTAGCCCCAAAAGATCTAAAGTGATCCAAAAGAATAGTTGTAAAATAATATCAGTGACTTATAGGTGAATGTGCAAATCACATCAAATAATTATTTTCCTAATTCTCTCCCTTCCCTCCCAGACTTAAACTAATCTTAAAGGATTTGCTATTGCTTTTACTTTACCTTTCATATAGTTTTGTAGATTTTCCAAATCTACAAAGGGCAGACATGACAGTATAATGCGTTGTGTGTGTCGCATTAATGTTAGTGTCTGTCTTTAGTTTAATCTGCCTTATCTCAGAGGATGGGTGATAGAGAGATGGCTGAGGCTGCAGGGCTAGTCTGACCCAGGGACTAGGGTGTCCCACATATCTCTAGATTTTCTGGTCTCTGCCCCTCCATATCAGATGACAGCAGCTTAACAGTTGTTGAGGTTGTCTTGATACTTTAAGGGACAAATATTTGAATAAAGACCCTATTTATTTTATCGTTGCTATATTGATACTGATCATGTATAATCAAATCATCTTTATGATATTATTAAGTTAAATATTTGTAAGGATGATTTGTCCTAGAATGTGGAAGCAACATCTTGAAAAGTTAAGTACGTATATATTATTAAAATGTTGGATATATGAAATCAAGATCAAGCTCTTATTTTTCTAGGAGTGTATGCTATTAGTAAAGTATAGTTGGTGATAAAGATTCAGGTGCTCTCAATTTGTATATCTGCCTAATGTACTTTATCTGGTAAACGTCAATAAGGAGGAATGGGATGGACATGTAGAAATATTCAAGAAGATTTGGTCAGGCATAGAAATCCAAAAAAGAAACTAAGGCATAAGCCAGGGTTGGAGAAGTACTAGGGATTTTAAGATTTTCAGTATTTACCATTGGAAAACCAGAGACACTTAATTGTTTAGCATTTTTAAAAAATTTAATAGAATTGTTAAGTTTCAGTGTTATGTATGGAAAGATTCCTCTCTGCCTCTATGCTGATAGGATTGATAGTTCAAGTTCTCACATCTGATAAAACTTTGACATTGAGGTATCCATATTCAAGTGGGTATAAAAACAGTGCTGAGGTCAACATTGAATATGAAAGTTATGTAGGATTGCCACGACGCTGCCACAGGGGTTTCCAGTCCTGGAGGACTCTTAAGGAAGTTACTCCAATAACAGCTTGTAGAATCTGTAGTTGCTTTAAAATGTGTCATCACATTGCAGCTAGTCACATGACGACTACAGTTCAGAGGGCCTCAGCTGGGAGGGCACTGGAGGCTGTGTGCAGGTATCTCTGATTGTGAGAATGATCGGAGGCACTGCTGGTACGGATTGTGCAGGACAGTGCTGAATGGCCTTGATGGAAGGGACAGTCCGCACAAGGAAGAGTTGCCCAGCCCAAAACGCCGTGGTCTTCTATGGAGAGACACTGCCCAAAGTCTGATTTCTTTTTTTGTAACACTCCTTGTTTTTAGTATAGTTTAATAATCTAATTAAAAAAATATCATTTGAGAAGTCAATATCGGATTTGCAACACTTTTGATATTATAAAATGTTTTAAGTATGTAATTTGACAATGTTGTGAGTCGAGAGGGAAAAAATGAGGGTCTGGTTTTTAGCAATTAGGATTAGAAGTGATAGAGAGGAGGGGCCAAGCATGCAGGTAGGGAGTGAACTGTTAGAAAAAAAGAGGTGTTAAGATCCTCCTTCTCTCTGGAAAAAATGTTGAGTGCATTCCTATTTGGACAAAGAGGGAACAGATAGTGTAGAAAGTCAGAGAGGATTCTTAATCATGTAACAATCTGAATTATATTGTAACTTTTTTATTAAAAAAAAGTTGAGATTCATTGAGGTAACAAATGAAAGAATACAACTGTTTTAAGTACTTTAATATTTTAGTTATTTGGTATCAGATGTCAGGTTATCTCAGTTGTTTGAATTGTGTCTGTGAGCTAGCAGTGACAAAACGAGAGGAAAAGGAAAGGAGAAAAGCTTTAAATAAAGAGGGAAAAACAAATGAAGAACAGATGGAAAGGAGGAGGCAGCATCGCAGAAAATGGCAGCTCCATCCTTCCATGTCCAAACTCTCGTGTCATCCCTGACTTCCTCTCTCACACCTAACATCTAATGTGGCGGCAAATCTTCGGGTCTCTATTTTTAAAATATATCTGGGATCCCGTTACTTCTCACATCTCTTCTACTCCCAGGGCCAAGCCATCATCGTCTCTTACCTAGGTTGACTGGGGCCTTAGCCTCCTGAGAGGTCTGCTTGCCTCCACCGTACTCCCTACAGTCTCCTTTGAAATCTAAGTTGCATTAGGTCACTTCTGCCACCTTGAGCCTCCCAGTGGCTTTCCCTCTCTAGATGGAAAAGCCATAGCGTTCTGGTGAACAGTGCTTACTTTGCAAAGCCTCTATGTAATCTGCCACCCCACCCCACCCTCGCCCCAACGCCTTTCTGACATCACCTCCTCCACTTTCCCTCTCACTCGCTGCGCACCAGTGGCACTGCTGCCCTTGCCCCCATCCAGTCCCCAGGCATGCTGCCATCTGGGGCTTCTCTCTCCGTGTTCCTGCTTCCGTACGGTGCTCCTCCCCATGCCTTCCTGCCTTACAGTCCTCCTTTCTCAGGGAGGGCTCCTCTGACCATACTGTTGGGTTCACAGGCATCGAGATAGAGACAGAGGCGGTACTCGCTATCTCCTTCTCCCTATGCCTTTTATTTTCCTCTACAGCACTTTCATTATCTGACATGCTACACATTTTACTTATTTATTTGTTTATGGTGGGTCTCCTCCCCTCGAGGGCAGGGATGTTCTGCTCACTGTTCAGAAAGAGTGCTTGACCCATAGTAGGTGCTCAAATGGAGGCAGAAGTAAAAAGTTGGTGAAAAATGGTTAAGAAGGAATAGCAGAAACCAAAATTATGAGACTGGCTAAGTTATCTTAACCTCCTTGAATCTGTGTCTTGTTAGTTGAGGATGCTAGTACTTACCTTTGTGAAAATTAACTGAGCTGGTTTATATGAAGGTAGCACAGTGCCTGCTGGTCTTAGAAGAAGCTTCAGAAATGATAGTTCTGATGATGATACTGATGATTCTCAGGAGGAGGAAAAGACAAACCAAAGGAAATGATAAAGCGTTGTAGCTTTTTACAAAGATCTTTCGGTAAAACATTTGCATTTTACTGCGGGTTTTTTTGTTCTGTTCCTCAAAGAGAACTCCCAGTGGCCAGTGTTAGTACATCCATCTAGAAAAGCTTAGTAAAAGGGCCAGTGAAACCTCTGCTATTTTATTCATTCCTGGGGGCCTAAGGTGTCACACAAGGTCCTCCTAGTGGCACTCTGTGGCAGTCAGTAGGCATTTACAGTTGAGCGGGTCAGGCGTCCACACCTCGGGGACCACTAACTTCATCACTGACTGACACCCAAATATACATTTGTAACTTCATAACGATTTCCATAAAAGAGGATCAGTTGTGTTCAATATAGTATGTATACTAAGGAAGGACATGTTAAATATATGTGAGAAAGATGCTCAATACTGAAATTTAAAGGAATGAACTTCATGGGTTAACCTCCAGTTATCTGAAATTGTATTCACTGAGTACTTACTTACTGAGAGTTTATATTGGTTTGGCTAACACTGAGCTCTCTAACAAGATGCAAGTTATGGAATACACTCCCTGTGCCAATTATGAGTGAAAAATAATTCAGATGACTAGGATTTAACTTTAAAATATAGTGCTTTTGATTGTTAAAGGTGATCAGGTGAGTGTTTAACCACACTCAAATAGCTCAAAGAAAAAACCCCAAACTATCCTTATTAAGAAACTGGGGTAAAATGTCAAAGCACTATTCTTTTTTTTTTTTTGTGGGAAAGATCAGCCCTGAGCTAACATCCATGCTAATCCTCCTCTTTTTGCCGAGGACGACTGGCCCTGAGCTAAAATCCATGTCGATCTGCCTCCACTTTATATGGGACGCCGCCAGAGCATGGCCTGACAAGCAGTGCATCAGTGCGCGCCCGGGATCTGAACCCGGGGCCGCCAGCAGCGGAGCGCGCGCACTTAACCGCCACGCCACAGGGCCGGCCCCTCAAAGCACTATTCTTTATGCTCGTGGGCAGGCAATGTATTCCAGTATGAAGAATGTCATTATGTTACACGCTCCTTGGTTTATTAACAGTTAGAACGTAAAGTTACAATGTGCGCAGAGTCTTGGGGGTCTAGGAAGGAGAGATCAATTATTATAAGCAAGTTCATGAAGAAATAGAATTATGCTTAATGGTGTGTGTATGTATACGTGCTGAAAACATTTAGTATATTACAACGGAAGTGCTACTTAAAGTGGCATGGTTTTCACTTGTTATGAAGGACTTCAAATGACTCCTAGGACGTACCTTGCAGAAAGGACCATCTTCATCGATTATTTAGAAAGAAGTATGTCATATGCATTTCAAGAAATGATTTTTGTCGTCTTGTTATTTTACTATATTATGACTATATTGAGCAAAAATTTTAAAGGAATAATTCTAGTTCTTTCCAAACAGCTTTTATTAAAACATTTGCATTTTACTACAAGGTTTTGTTCTGTGCCTCAAAGAGAACTCCCCATGGAAGTGTTAGTAAATCCACCTTTCTACTTCAGGAACTTGAGAAACAAAGTAATGAAAAGGGGTCTAATTGTGTTTGTATTCAACACAGTGTTGATATAAATAAAAGAAGGACATTTACATTGCGTAATCAGTTACTCAGCAATGCTTTGTATTTCTGTCTATTAACAAAGCGAATTTATTTCTTCTTAGGAATGATGCAATTCCAAAGCAAAAATTTGATGTCGTTCTAATGAATCTGCTTTCAATTGTAGAGTACAATGAAGCCCTAGTAAAGATTAGTAAGAAATCTATTTTATTGTAGATAATAAGTCTGCGACGTAAGCTCAGCATAGACTGGAGTTGATCTGGCATGGAGTTACTTTCTGAATAGCCCTTTGAGCAGACTCTACAGTTCTGTATGTGGTTTTAAATCACTGTAAATTTGTAGGCAGGTACATATTACAATTGTCTGTTTTTCTTTTTAGGGCTCATGTAATCAAAGAAGTTTCTTTGTTGTGTGTATCTTTTCAGAACACAACAGGAATTGAAAATGAATCAGGTGAGTTTAAAAATAAGAATTTATACAAATACATTACCTAGATGTTAGACCAGTTCTTGATTTTTAAAAGATAGTAACACACACGTTCATCCCTCCCAGATTTTCCTTTCTGTTTCTCAAACCATTAATTAGTTCATTGCTTTCATAGTGTATGTTTGTTTGTGGAATGGAGTGTGCATTGTTTTGGCATGGGTTGGCGTTTCTGTGGAACCTTGAGTAGAGGACTCATTCTTAGAGACTTTATTTTTTTTTTTTAAAGAGACCCAGTTTTTTTTTTTTTTTTAAATAATTTTATTTACTTTTCCCCCCAAAGCCCCAGTAAATATTTGCATGTCATAGCTGCACATCCTTCTAGTTGCTGTATGTGGGACGCGGCCTCAGCATGGCCGGAGAAGCGGTGCGTCGGTGCGCGCCCAGGATCCGAACCTGGGCTGCCAGCAGCGGAGCGCGCGCACTTAACCGCTAAGCCACGGGGCCGGCCCTCTTAGAGACTTTAGTTCAGATTTTCTTTTTTTTTACTTCTCCCCTGCCACAATCTAGTGTTTTTTTTGTTTTGAAGCTTATTAAGCTTTCATTTTCAATGCTTTTTATTTTGTAATTACCCATTGGTTGAAAAGGGAAGATTGAAAGTTATTTTTAGAGACCAAAACTGATCAAATGGGAAACTTTAAGCATTCTGTCCTTGAAAAACCTGTTCGTAGAATAAAAACAAGAGGGCGAATATTTAAATGTAAGATGTGTTTCTCCTTACAGGATGGTGTGGGATTACCTGGAGATTAAACAGTTCTGCTATGGATATTTCTATAGCCTCAAGGGTGTTCTAATAAGTAAAACCAGTTACGTGGATTTAATATATTCTAAAGTAGGATTCTTATTTGCTGATCTTAATATCATTTCACTTGCAGTTACAGAAATTTTTGGGTATCAGAACTTTTTTTTTGAAATCTTCATAAACACATTTTTTTAAAATATGAAGGACAAAACTTAAAAATATGAAGTCTGTAATTTTTAGTGCATAGCTTAAAACCGTCAGACTTGAAAACATTTTATATCCTTCATCAACTGAAACTTCAGACACCTTTTTATCGTTTACAGGTATCTCTAACTGGAGATCACAAGTCCAGTTTTATTACGTGGCCAAGTTTAATAAGTTCAGTCCCGTGTTGCATTCAGAGATGTGAAATTTTTGGAATGGATTCTTTTGATTTCTTTTCATTACTTTCTTTATCAAAAATACGTTTATTTTAATACAGAGGACCATACATCATAAAAAATGAGTCTGGCGAACACATGGAGCACATGGTTTCTATTATTTTAAAACTTGTAGATTTACTGACATGCTTTTGAAGGCAAATTATTTTTGAAATGGCAAGGTGGGGGAGGGAAAAGAGAACAGAGAGGATTTTCACAGTCATTGTCAATCAAAGTTATGTGCATATATATGTTATAGATTTCATTTATTTTCCTTTTTTAAGATTGATTTTTCATGCCAACCTGGTCACCCAAAGGAACTTGCTTTCCTACTGCCTAGGAACTTGTTCGAGGCGTCTTGATTCTGGATTAGAATGATTGTGAATGTTTCCAAAGTGGAATCTCAATGTTGATGTTGCTTTGTTGCATCACTGTTCAGTAATCATTTATTTCAAATGGCTACATCTTGAACCTTAGGGTTAATAATGCTTTAATTCTTATTCTGTATTAAGCTAGGAATAGTTTATATCTAATGTGTTTAGACCTGTTTGACACCTCACACTTTCACTTTAATATTCCATGTGTATCAAACAAACTTGTGTTTAGAGAAAGTCCACGTGCCATTCAAGAGTCGTAGCAATAACCATGTCTTTTTTTGGCTCTTTTACAATTTCGTTTTGCTTTTGACAAGTTTTAATATCAGATCTGCAGAGGACTGCCTTTGATGCCAAATGCCAAATATCAATTGAAAAGTGTCCTCTTATGTTTCTAATGGTTAGCACATTTCTGATTTGAGTGTAATTTAAATGGTCTGGTAGTAATGAAACTTTTATTTGGATTATAAAAATTGTCCACTTTTTATGAGTAAAATTTTCAATATCTTTAGTTGTGTTTTCATTATTTGAAGAATATTAGTGGTATGATATTTAGACCTGATTATTATGTCATGGCATGAGTGTTTTTCAACAATTATCCCAGTAACTTCTAAAAATTAAGAATTATTTCAGGATGTTTTATGTTTTTCCCTCTTGTATTTATTCTTCTCACTTCAGCCAGTGAAAATGAGCAATAAATCTTGAAAAAATTCAAAATAACTACACAAAAATTCAGATATTAAAAAGGTTTAACTTGAGCCCGATTGATTTTTTTTTTTTTTAATTTTATTTATTTATTTTTACCCCCAAAGCCCCCATAGATAGTTGTATGTCATAGCTGCACATCCTTCTAGTTGCTGTATGTGGGACGCGGCCTCAGCATGGCCTGAGAAGCGGTGTGTCGGTGCACACCCGGGATCCGAACCCGGGCCCCCAGCAGCGGAGGGTGCGCACTTAACCGCTAAGCCCGATTGATTTTTAATTAAAATCTTGATGGTGAGTTTAGGGTTAAATTATTCTCTCTAGGGACCGATCAACATTGCTTTGATGAATTTTAGCTGTCAGGTCTGTCTCTTATGAATGGCCTGGTCTCTAAGACAGTTAACACGGAATCATTCATTCACAGGTGCTTGACAGTTGAGTTTTAGGGACTGAAGGATCCTAGGAGTGAGCATACCATATTGTTTGCAAACGAGTCCTTGAGGAGAAACAACCGAGTCCAGAGACTCCTGGTATTTTAAGCACTGGCTGTTGAAGCAGCCTTCTGAACTGCTCAGCCTTAGCAACGTGTTCCAAGTCAGTCCTGCTGCGGTAGCTCGCCAGGCTCTCCCTCTAACCCCAGCCCTGGGCTCCACAGAGCCCCCAGACCCGCATGTCCCTTGTCCTCCTTTCTCTGCTGGTCTGTTCTTCGCTCAGCACTTAACACTTTCTTAATGTCTCTTATCTTCCCAATTTAGAACCCAGCTTGCAGGCAGGAGGAAGAGTCACTCTGCTCCCTCCCCTTATTCTCCATTTTCTTTTCTCTGCATTTTCAAGTCGTAGATATCCTTTACTTGCTTCATTAACAGTCCACACCCATCCCAATATTTAACTTTTGAGATGTTCCACTATTTTCCTTATCTTTTTTCTGGATTTATGTAGGAGAATCCAGACCTTTATAAGTGGCTCTCTCATTCAATAAAGAGTTTAGAATGCTTTATTTTATAGAACATCCAAGGTGAGCCAAGTTCCGTGATGCGAATATGCTCACAGTAGCTTAAAGTAAATATGCTAGAGTTTAATAAAACACTTCCTCTCTATTGAGTGCTTAACCAACACGCCAGGCCCTCTGTTAAGTATTGTGTGCACATTTTCTCATTAATTCAGTCTTTGCAACCACTCTATGAAGTGTAAGTATTATAACCATTTTATGGGTGAAGACAGTAAGGCCCAGAGAGGTGACCATGCCTTGCCCGTGATCATTCAAATGGTAAGTGGCAGAGCTCTGATTCACAGTCAAGCCTGTCAGATTCCAAAGCCCAGGTTCTTGGTCATCATGCTGTACTGCTGTGTCAGTCAGGATAAGCTGCGTTATGCTGTGCTGACAAACAGGCAGCCGCAGAATTTCAGGGGCTTCACACAGCAACTGTTTGTTTCTTGTTCTCACTACACATCCAGTGTGGATCTGCTGCTGTTGCTCAAGAACCAAGGATGGTGGAGGCTTTGTCTAAACGCACACCACTTCTGCTCACGTGTAATTGGCCATAGGTAGTCATAGGGCCACATCTAACTTAGAACTCGGGTAGGGGAAGCAGCGCGGTCCTGTCAGATGCCTGGGAGGAGAGAACTGTAATATTTGGGTACAGCCTCAATGATTTTTTTCCCAGCTGTATTGAGATATAATTGACATATAACAACTGTGTAAGTTTTAGCCCTCATGATTTAATACAATGGCCTGGATTACTAATTTATTAAGTCACACTTAATTTTTTAAAAAGAATCTTTGTATAACTCAAATTGTTACTGATATTTGAAACTTTATCAATATAGTAGCTTATGATTGTAGCATCTCTGCATTCCAATCAATCATCTATGGCATTACCAGTAACTTGTAGCAAAGAAACTTAGCAGTTTAGCCTTCCAAACTTGTTTTAAAGTTTTATGTAGTAAAATAACAAAAGAAGCTTTTAATCACTTGATGCTACAAATCCAACCCTGAGAATTGCGATAAACCATCCATAGTTCCATTATCTTAACTGTTCCGAATGCTCAGTGATTCCCTCGTTCATCCTGCATAGACGGCATCCCAGTGTGTTATGGATTCTGCAGTGAACTAGGTAGGCAAGGGCTCTGTTCTGTGACTTACATACTTATGGAGGGAGACAGTTAAAAAGCAGGAAGACAAGCAAGGTAATTTCAGGTAGTGAGAAGTGCTGTGGAGACAATGCGTCAAGGTAATGTGATAAAGAATGATGGGTGCAGGTGAGGGAGCGCTCTCTGGATTACATGGTCAGAGAAGGCTGTTCTGAAAGGGTGAGTAATAATACAACAGAGAGTCAAGTAATAAACAAGAACCAGATATGAAGATCTAGGCAAAGAAAATTCTAGGCAGAGTGAACAGTGAGTGCAAAGGCCCTGAGGTGGGAATGAACTTGCAGGTTCAAGGAACAGAGAGCAGTTCAGGGCCTGGAGCTTGGCAAGCATCCCGGACTCTGAAACAAGATGAAGTTGGTGTGAGAGGGAAGGGCCAGATTTATGGGGCCTGAAGGGCCGTGGGAAGGGGTTTATATTTTATTCTAAGTGCAGCAGGAACCTCTGGACAGTGACATAATCTGATATCCATTTTTTGGAACGTCATTCTTATTGTGCCGTGGAGACTGGATCATAAGGGGGCAGGAGTGTAGTAATATGTTTCTTCACTATTGAGATTAATACCATATTTGAGGACCGTTTCTTCAGTTGGACAGCCTAATGGACCTGCCAGCTTTTTGAAAGAGAGTACTTTTTTATGTGTTTCAGAACTGTTTGCTGTTCTTTTCCAAAGGCAGCGTATAAGATTTTCTTGTTCTCTGTCCCCATCTGTTTATTGTTATTGCAGTCTTAATACTCATTCCTTAACCAAATACCGTTTAATGCTATGTCAGTAAACTGAAGCTTGTTTGCTTTTCCCCCCATTGTTTGCCCCCAGAATGGTAGCTAGGAGTCTTGTTTGCAAGTCTAGACAAAGAAGAATTGTTCATAGAATTTAGCGTATTTTAATACTCTTTGATGCTTGCGTGTCTTTTGCTGGTAACAACAGTTACTGTAGTGATTATTGTTAGTCTTTTGTAGTAATGATATGTGTCTTAGTGTGAATATGCTATGATGTGCTCTTAACTATTAAGCAATATTGAATCTAATCTCTTCCGTTACCTGCTGCTGTTGCTCTCCGGTGTTAGTTTTGATCAAATTGATATTTAAGAAGCTAGATGTTTTAATTAAATAGATTGAATCTGATATAATAATTTATGGTCATTCTCTGGATGGAGTGTGTAAAAGGAGTTACTGATATAAATTTAAATGAAATACCAGTAAAAGTTGCTTATTCTTATATTTTTAAAAATGTAAGACGTGTCGCCTTATATAACACATTAGGACGTGTTGCCTGTATAAGATGGTACATGCAGCCTTAGGTAACAGCAGCCAGTGCCGATGCTATGCTGCATAGTGGCGTCACCTTACTAATTCCGCTGCCTGTTTATGTGAGAGTGTGAGGAGAGGGGAGTGGAGCAGGCTGGTTCCCAGGCCGCAGTGTGCCTGGAGCGGAGCAGATGAGGCAGGAGTGACTGTCAGAGAAGTGTGGGGTCAGTCTGTGGTCATTGTAAGGACCGGAGTAGACTTTGCCGGAGATGGGAAACCTTTGAAGGGTTTTGAGCAGAGGAATGCTTTAGTTGGGTTAGAAAAAAAATCTTGATTAAAAAAATTTTTTTTCTATACCATCGATGTTTTTGTCCTTTATTTTCTCAGAGCATTGAAGTTTCATTTGAACATGATTTAAAGAAGAGAGTGTAGGATTTATTTACTTATTTTACTTTAAAAGTAAACTTTGAGTTGTAATTTATGTGCAGTAAAATGTACTCATCTGAAATGTATAGTCTTGAGTTTTGATAAATGTGTACAGTCATGTAACTACCACTGCTATCAAGATATAGGATATTTGCCTCACCCCACCAAGTTCCTTCTTGTTGCTCTGCAGTTAGTCCTCCCCCACCCTACTCTAGGCAGCCGCCGGTTGGCTTTGTGTCCCCGTGGATTGGTTTTTCCTGTTCTAGAGTTTCATGTAAACGGAATCATAGGGTACGTGCTCTTCTGTGTTTGTCTCCTTTTGGTCAGCATAATGTTTTTGAGATTCATCCATGTTGTTGCGTGTATCAGTAGTTTGTTCCTTTTACAGAAGATATTTTATGGGACAACATCGTACCATCTAGAGAAATCTGTTCATAGTTGTATTTCTAAAGATTTGGTGAAACCCTGGAATGGCTTTTTATCTTTCATTTTAGGTGTATCTCCCCCCCACCCCCACTTTTTCCTAATCTTAAATATATATACAGTGTTAAAATCAAAACCACTTTTGCTGTTTTAGCATATTGTTAATATAGAATTTTTTTATAAGTGATTATAAATATAAATTTGATTTTTCAAACTTTTTGAAAAAAGTCTTCCAAGTGAGGTGATTCCTGTCTGTTATAACTTAAACCTCAGTTAATGAATGTATAGTTTAGGAAATTAACATGTTGGATAATGATGGCACTTAAATCTCATTTTGAATCATGTATTGTACTAGATAATTCAGCAATTTTTATAAAATCTGGAACATTGTCTTTCCGAATGAAAATATTAGATTATTTCTGAAATTTGAGAAAAAAATTAGCAACTCGAATAGGATTTCCTTGTATAACTGTGGCAGGAAGTGTGGCAAGAAGGCTTACGTTTTTGTTATTCTGACATTAATGCTTCAGTAGAGAAGGTTGTGGGGTTGTTTAGCTCTGCCTCGCCTTTGCTGTCTTTTGACTTACGTTCCACCTTCAGTCCTAGCTTTGCCACTCCAGCTGTGTGACCTTGGGCAAGTCACTTGACTTCTTGGTGTTTGCTTTCTTAGCTGTTAGATAGGGCTGGTAGTGGTGCCCACCTCATGTGGTTGTGGTCAAGAGTAAATGAGTTAATAAACGTGAGGCCCTTAGACTAGTGCCTAGTGTATAGGAAGCACTGTGGAATTATTATCGTCATCATCATCGTTATTATTTTCAGCCAGTAACCAAGTCTTGATTCTGCCCTTGTAAGTACCTTCTAATCACTGTTAGTGTTTGAGTTCAGACCCAAACATACCTTGTTTGGACTATTATGGAGACCTGCTAACTGGTTGCCTCACTGACAGTCTCGCTTTCCCCATCAAACCATTCTCCATGTGCCTTGAGTGCTGTGTGTTTGCAACATAAAACTGAAATCAGAAAAGTGGACAGTCATCACGAGTTGTTGGGAGTGTCTTCATGGATGAACTGGGATGTGAACTTGACCTGGAAGGATGTAGAAGATATTGACTAGTCAGAAGAATTGAGGGCCAGAAGGACTGGTGGCTTGGGGTCATTATCAGCTGAAAGCCTGAATTGTGAAAGACCCAGAGAAGTGAGAGGGCCTGGTCTGCTGAGGGAAGGAGTAGCCAGCAGTGGTGTCTGTAGGGGCCAGAGAGGAACTTTCAGAGGAAAATGGGGATTTTTCTGTGATTTCTTCCAGTAGATTTTTCTTTTTTCCTGAGGAAGATTCCCCCTGTGCTAACATCTGTTGCCAATCTTCCTGTTTTTTTTTTAAATGTGAGCTGCAGCCACATTAAATGTGAGCCGCATGGCCACTGACAGACGAGTGGTGTGGTTCCATGCCCGGGAACCGAACCCCGGGCTGCCGAACTTAACCACTAGGCCATCCGGGCTGGCCCTCTTTTTTTCAAAAGTAATGCTGTGGGTAGACCAAACAGACTCCATCTCACTTGAAAGGCTGTAGCCGCTACAGTTTGCTTCCTTGGACGAAGGTAGTTTGAGAAGTTGCAGCTCAGTCTCGCCAGTAACAGACTCAGCGGGAGGCAGCAGAATGCTCCTTCTCCTGCTCACCCCCGTGCAGTCCCACCCTGTATCAGACTCTTCCAGACAAGGGGGGGGTATGTCAGGTTGAGAAAGCTCTCAGGTACCTCATTTACTTTGCTTCTCTTGAACCTTGAAAGTCTCTAAAACTAGTAGAGGAATTGCTGGGTTTTATTTAGAAAGTTTTTAAAAAGAGTTTTGAGGCAGATGCTTCAGCCTGTAGATAGGATGATTAATCAAGAAGGCAGAGGGTTTGGAGAAGTTGAATATAGAATAGACTGGATGCCAGGAAACTTTCCCGTCACTTCCTGTCACTGTCCTGCCCCAAACCCTCTAGTGCTGTCCCACCGCTCTCCAAATGCAGTCCCCTCTCCGTACCCTAGCAGAACTGCAAGCTTCTACAGGTTCTGGCGGCGGCCGCCTCTGCTTTCTCCCTGGCTCGTTCTGACCCGGCCACAGTGGCCTCTTTTTGCTCCTGAACGTGCCAAGTCCTTTGTCTCTTCAGGATGTTTCCCTGAAATGCTCAATCCTTAACACATGGCTCATTCCCATCTTTCAAGTCCAAGTCTCTGTGTCATCTTCTCTGGGATGCCCCCGCCCCACCCCCAGGTACCGTAGCTGAAGCAGTGTCCCCTCCTTATCTCTGTCACACTCTATTTCATTGGCCCCCAGGGGAGTTCCCTGTCAGTCTCCCGCGTTAACTGGTGGGCTGCAGGCGGGCAGGATCCCATCTCCTTTTCGCTGCTGCTTTCCTAGAGTAGTACAGTGCTAGCACATGGGGCACTCGTTGGACATTTGTAGGGTGAGTGGAGATGGCTGTGTTATTTCAGGTTTGAAGGATGTTGGTGGCAGTGGGAGCTGGAGAAAGGGATCAGAGACAACAGATTTTGAAGGCTCACCAGCAGCATTTGACTCTGTTGACCTCTCTCCCTTCCTTGAACCTTTTCCTGGCCTTTCTGCCACCACTCTCTTGGTGCCCCTTGTGCCTCTGTGATGACTTCTTCCAGGCCTTCTCTGCTTCTCCTGTACTTCTCATTCACTCTTAGGTAATGGCGTTCTGAGGGCTTTGTCCTTGCTTTTCTCTCGTTGTCTGCTCTCCAATCTTATCCACTCCCATGGAATCCATTACCAGTTGAGTCCATACGCTCTGTCTGGGCGCCGTTTCTGTGCGCCCAGACCGCCTGGCACTTGACTGCTAGACACTTGTTTGTTTGTTCACAGCGACCACTGCTCTGAGCTAGGCATCCTGTGCCAGGGACTGGGTGCGGTGGTGAGGGAAACAGAACCTGCCCTGTGTGTCTGACCTAATCCTGCTTCTAGTGGGGAGGCCATTAAATAAGCCAGCCGGTAAGTGCTTACAAAATGCAGAGTGCTATGAGCTGCAGAGAGTGTGGTGACTGAGTCTTGGGAGAAATCCTGCTAGGGAGGGTAGCCGGGACAGGCTTCCTCTGCTGGAGGCAGAGCCTAGAACACAAATGCAAATTGCTTCCTTAGGTAATCTTCATGCCTTTGTGGGGTCTCAGCCCCACCATCCTGCGGCTTAGAAGCAAATGATAGGAACTCTCTTCTGCTTTTCTTTCTCATCTGTACAGGAGCCCTGCACTGGCATTGACGATAAGTTGTTGCCTTTAATATTTTGAAGCCACTGTCCTAGTTTATTCTAGTATGTTTTGCTTTTTCTCCTTTAGTAATTAGTGGTGAAGCCCTCAAAATAAAAAAATCCCTTGTGCCTGTTTTTGGAGAGCAGCCCCTCCAGTGGTACTCAAGAGGCAGGGGAGGTAGGGCACAGATGTGTGGATCCAGCCTCCTTCTCGCTGTCCCCTCTGATCTCCACCTCTTGTCATCTCTCCTGTTCTCTGCTTCTCAGTCCTGAGCTCAGAGGCCCGGGAAGATCAGAGGCAGCCTCGCTTACGGCAGCAGTCCACAGCTTTTTATTTATATGGATTGTGTCTTTGGATATTTACTATGTTAGAAATTGAAACAAATTTTTTCAACTTTATTAAAAAAATAAATATAGATTTACAAGAAGTTGCAGAAATAGTACAGAGAGTCCAGTGTACTCTTCCTCACTCAGCTTTCCCCTGTGGTGCCGTCTTACGTAACTCCAGTACAGCGTCAGAACCAGGAAATGGACGTGGCACAGTCATCACTTAGACTCCAGGCCTTACTCCTACATCAGAAAATTTTAAAATGCAAGATTAAACAATCACAGATTCCTTTAGCTGGCAGAATGGTGGTATCATCACATGTCATAGCCTCCCGAAAACTCCCTTCTACACACCTGAGAGTGAAAAGGCAGATAACATCTTAGTATTATTATAAAAATAGCTCTGACCTCGTGGACTCCTGGAAGGGATTTGCCAGGCATCCCTGGACTAGAGTGCGAGACCCTGCTGGTTGAACTGTGGACTCTGGAGTCTGACTGTCTGGATTTTGTCTTGGCTCCACCACTTTAAAACCATGTCGCTTGGGAAAGTTACGCTCCCCTGCGGCATATTATTTGAGAGTCCAGACCCTGAAGCCTGGCTGGGTTTGAATGCTCGCTCTGCCACTTACTAGCTGTGACAGTGGGCAGGTTTCAGTTTCATCTGTAAAATGGAGATCATAAAATTCCCCACAGCCAGAGTGCTAGTGTAGAGATTAAATAGGTGACACATAGAAAGTGCTTGGAGTAGTGTCTGCGTAGTGTCCTGAACACTCCGTCAGTGTTAGCTGTGATTATTGTTGCGAGGACTCCGTGAGGTAATGGGTGGAAAGTGCTAGCATAGATCTTGGCCCAGAGGAAGGAGTAAATGTCATACTCCCTAAGCTCCGCCCATCCAGCCTGGGAAGGTCATCCTGGGCCAAAGAAAGGTATTAGGGGAAGGCAGAAGAAGGATCTTTAAGAGGCTCCGCAGCAAGATCAAAACTGGAGAATCACAATCTCTTTAAGGTTTCTTGTGTAAGGAAACAGGAAAAGAGCGGGATCCTGTAGCCAGTGAGCTTCGTGAGCGGGGGACCTTGATCAGCTTTATTAACCGTCGTATCTTCATGGCTCAGCACAGTGCCGGTGTGGAGCAGGCACTCAGGAAGTGTTTGTTAATGACTGAATGATGGGCTGAGTGAAGGAGAGACGCTTGTGGCCATGGATTGGAGAAGGAAGCGAATATTGATTTTCTTTGAATTTGAGGTAGGAAGTTGGAGACATTGAATTAATTAGATCAATTAATAGTTAATAACTAAGTAACTTATATGTTAACTTAAATTTAATACGTTATATTTAATACGTAATGTTCCAGACCAGTTCATTGAAGCATGTTTGGAGACTGTACTTCATTAAGCAGTGAAATAAAGTGTTCTTGTTTCCTATTATGTAATAGGAAAGTAGAGAAGTCCTTGTGACTTCCTCCATCCTTATCTCAGTGATCAGGGTTAGAATCCCTTAAAATGGGAATGTGCCTTTATTCTGGGACAGCAGGGCCAGGGCGCGGGGAGAAGGAGCAGCCAGGGTTCCCTCCTGGAGCTTGCAGTCTGCTCTCTGGTTGGTTCCCTTCTGTTCCTCTTGTTCTGTGTAGTCCAGCAAATGCTGATGCGTTCTCCTAAGCCATTGCTCCTGTCCACCTCTCCCACCTCAGGGCTAGCTGCTTTTCTCTTGCCTTCTCTGCTGCAGATACACTGCTCTTTCTGCCCCTCTGTCCTCTGATCACACCAAGCTTATCCCTAACTCAGGAGTCCATCCCTGCTGGTTCCCTTCCCTGGTATGTGTTCCCCCATGTCGCTACTCGATTCCCTTCCTCCGAGAGAGTGCTTCCCTAAGCACACTGTCAAAATGGCACCCTGCCCCTTCTCCATCACTGAGTCCCCTTCTTGTGCTTGATTTTTCTTCAGAGCGTCAGTAACTACCAGGCTTTGTATATCTTTGCTTGACTCTGTCTGTCCTGATCACTAGAGTGATGCATTGTTAAGGCAGATGTGGTGCCTAGAACATTGCCTGGCCTGTAGTAGGGACTCAGAAATATTTTAATAAATTGAGTGGATGTTGCAATTTCTTTTAGACAAAGTCAATCTGGGAAACATTCCCAGGATCAAGCCGTGATTCTTTAGCGTAAGAACCAAGATGACCCTGTTTAGAATATGATGTTATATCTAATACATCTAATACTATCAGGATATCTATAAAAAAGAGATTCCAGTTTATGAGTGTGTAGGGGAGAGGAATTTTCTTTTAAATGTTCTTTTGTTTGAAAGGTTTACTTGTGAATTGATTGCTTGGAATTGAGAGCATACCACATTTTCTAAAAAAGGATTCTTATAGGGACCCAGAAGTGTACCTACCTCAAATTCAAGGAATTCAGGCACACATGGAGAAAATACTTTCTGATAGATGACCCTGCTATTTTTTGTTTTTATCGCTCCTTTTTCTAAAAAAGATTTGTTAGCCTACAAGAATCATTTGTCCATTCAAGTATTTAAGTGACAACAAACATTTCATGTCTACTGCTAAGCATTGGGAATGCAACATTGAATAAGATGCCATCTTGTCTTTATCACAGTCTAATGGGAGGTACAAATAATTATTTAAAATTGTGATAAGACCTATGAAGGAAAAATAAGGAAGGCGAGAGGGTGGTTCTATACAGGCACGTCATCTCACCTTCTTCTCAAATCACTGATTTTCTAAAACTGTTGCAGACAGTTTGCTTGCAGCCATCGCCACTGCAGTGGAGATTCCAGCCGCTGGAGAGGGGAGAGGAAGGCCCTGGAGCCGGCCAGTGTCTGGATGGCCTGTTGTGGAGTGAGGTCCTCCTGTTTTAGTTGAGTCCTGTTATTGTGTGAAAGATACTAAAATAAACAGAAAGAAAGCTTTCCTCTACTACGTAAATGAGCCCAAGTTAAAAATAATAGGTTAGCAGAAAGCAGGTAAATAAATGCATAGAATTTTCCTTATTTCTTTTTCCTGTGACGGCTCTGCTGAGGTCCTTTATATTCACAGGTGTTTCAGAAATTTTAATACACATTGTCTCCAACTTACACTCAAGTTACAAATTTCCTGTGGGAATGACCGTTCCTATCTTAGGTGCCATCTCCTAAGGTGCCATTTCCATTTAAGTTTGGAGATTTTGGGGCAGAGGTTCTTAGATTATATTTCAGCAGAATCTTTTTTGCTTTTTTGCTTTAATGAAGTATAATTGACAAAATTGTAAGATATTTAAAGTGTATGTCATGGTGATTTGATATACATATACATTATGAAAGGATTCCCACCCTCTAGTTAATAACACATCCATCACCTCTCATTATTTATCTTTTTCTTTTTTTTCCTTTGGTGAGAACATGTAAGTTCTATACTCTCTGCAAATTTCAATTTTATAATACAGTGTTATCAACTAGAGTCACCATGTTTTACATTAGCTCCTCAGACCTTATCCAGGAGAATCTTAACTGGAAACAGCACAGTGATTACAAGCCTGGGCTCTGGGGTCAGACAGACAAAGGTTCAAATCCTGGCCTTGAGCAGCTTAGACAACTTCACTAAGCCTCAGTTTCCTCCTTTGTGTGTGTGTAGGGGTGGGGCTGGGAGGAGGCACCGACAATCCTGCCTCTTGGTCTGTTTGGAGTAAACTCGGTGATGCATGTAAGACAGTTAGCAGAGGGCCCTGCACCGAGGCCCAGGAGGTTCTCAGCACGTGTTAAGTTGTCATTAGTATTACTGTAATAGGGCCTGGAAGTATCAGTTTAGGTTAGCTGACACTCTGTGTTTTCAAAGCCCCTGGGGAGGTTAAGTGGTGTCAAATCAGTTTAGATCTTTGCCTAGGGTCCCATCTGAGAAAAGAGAAGAAAACTCCCTCTTCCTGTGCTAAATGGCCACATGCAGATAGGACTCATAACTCTGGCTATTACTTGTTAATATTGCTTAATTTATCCATGTTAAAAAATTATTATTATATAGCCTAGGATACCAACTACCAATTTAATACCTTTTCCCTCTTTCGGAAAAATTTATTCATGTTTGCAAAAATCCAGTTTATAGATTAAAATTTTAAAAACAAGGACACTATGTTTAGAAGTGAGAAATGTGTGGGCTAGATTTCTTCACACTTTAGCTAATTAAAAATACCATAAGACCATTTTCTGGGGCAATTTTGATATTCCCATGTTTTGGAAGGCGTTTAAATTGGTCTTGTTGATACTGTTGGGACCAAGACTTAAATGGAGCAGGATGGAAGCATTTGTGCTTCTGAAGTGTATGCCTGGTCACTTTGCCCTGTCCAAGAAAGGAACCTCAGTAGATGCTCACTTTTGCAAATTCCAGCTCAAAGCAGGCCAGAGAGTAGGCCTTCATAATGACTTGCTCGTTGCTGTGGGATTTATTTCTCTTGAAGCAGCCTATTGATATTAAAAAAAGATTGAAGTGCTGGGAGTACGCAAATTTGGAAATTTCTTTTCTTGGCATAAAACATTCTGAAAAACTACAAGAGTTTTATTGTTGTGGGAAAATGAATCTTCTTAGGCGCTTGGAGTTTGCTTTTTGCCTATGTTGGTTTCTTTGAAAGTCCTTGAGAAATGTTTCCCTTTGTGGTGAAATAAAAAACACTCAGACTACAAAACCCATCATTCTTCTCAGTGTCATGATGTGCACATCAGTTCTTTAGGGTATACGTGGTACAAGTTAATGGACACTTGGGTTTCCTTTGCTTTGAAAGTTATTTTTAAAATAAGTTTTGTTATACCAGTTGGCTCAAATCTCCCCTTTCTATATACCCTTACATCCATATTGAATAGTAATCTTATTTCTTAAGATTATGATGAATTTTAGCATAAACTTTGGTTAGTAATTATGTAAAATTCTCTCTCTGTTAGAGACTTGGTGATATTGTGGTGACTCTGCTATTTAGTGACTTGGTATCCAGTGGTAAATTACTGTTTCCTGGAGAGGCCGCACTTCAGTGAGGGCCCCTAATAAGCTGTAGTGTTCTTGGTTGGAATATTCAAGCCCCTGTCAAGGGAGTGTTGTTGCCGGGGGAAACCTGGGTGGGGGGATCCGATTGGCTGGCATGGCCTTTTCAGTGTGTGCCAGCCGAAAGTCTTTATTTAGGTAGGGACTGTTGATTTTTTGTTTCTAAATGTTCTACACTGCTGATGGTAGCTTTTGACTTAAAAGTGAGCTTAAGCTGTGTTTTGCTGCCAGATTGTGCGGGAGTTTAAAGGAGTAGGGTGCCAGAGATTTACATGTTTTGAAAATGGCTACAGGGGGCTGGAACAAAATAGATGAACACAGACCTGCTTGAAGGCTGTGTGGTTTCCTTTGGACACTCTCAGACAAGCATCAGAGCAGCTCCTGAAGTGCTTGACATCATGGTCTTGGTGTGGCTTGCCAGTTTCAGGTTTCAGTTACATTTTTACATATTTGCTTATTGGACCAGAAAAAAACTGAAACGCTAACTGGGCTTCCTTCCTTTTGCTGTGATCCTTCTGCTTCTTGACTTGCAGAACGCTCCTGAGCCTGTAGCAGTTGCCGAGACCCTGGCCGAGGTACCTGACCATGTACTTCGAGGACTTCCAGAGGAAGTGAGGCTTTTCCCATCTGCTGTGGACAAGACTCGGATTGGTGAGTGCGAGGGTCACAGAGCAGACGGGGAAGGGAGCGCAGGCTGCAGCGAGGCTTCCTTTGGGGCACTTAAGGTCCAGAGCTCACATTAAAGCAACAGATTTATACTTTGACCTGGAAGATTTTGTGGTATTTATGCATTTTCCAGGGTATACATAGATTATAAAAATTAAACTAGAAATGCACACACACACCCCATCCTTTGTGACCCAGCCTGAGTGTCCCCTTCCTCCGTGTCTCCCTTGGCCTCTTCTTCCCACAGAAGGTATTGCTCCTTCCTCTCTGATTTCACCGTGACTCGAGTGTGATTAAGCTGTGATGTTTATTTCATTATTTTGTACTTGTTCTCACATCTGTCCCTTTCATTGATTGTGAGTACCTGCATTTCTTGTCTTTACGTCTCCAGTACTTGACACTTCATGGACCTGAGTAGATACTTGGGTGAATGATGACCTGAGTGTATCTGAATGCTTCTGGCTGGGGTTTCTCGTTGCATACAAGCCAAGCTTTTGTGTATTTGGTCTTGTTTTTGTGTCCTAATCTTTAGACAGAAGCCTAAGGGAGTAAATTATAGAAGTTTAGTCAAAGTATAGTCTTGGAATATATCATGTTTATATCCTGTTTTCTTTTTTTTAAGAGGTACTACTAATATTCCAGTTTATGTATATACGTGTGTGAATAAGTAGCTAATAAATGCTTTTCCTAGTTCTCATTGAAAAATTGTTCAGTAAGTAATTTGAGCATTTATATTGTATTGTTCGCATGAAAGTGGTGGATTTTATAGCTCCACTAATTGATTATTAGCCACGTTATCAAATGGGATTCATAACAGACTTACAGAAGAGAGAAATTCATATGTCTTAGCTGGACAGGGCTGGCTCAGCCTCCACCCTCCTTCTGTATGTGGGGAAATTGAGGCCAGAAGATGAGGGGCCCTGTCCAGAGTGATGTTGTCAGCAAGAGTCAACGCTGGGCGCTGGTTCCCTTGACTCCAGGGTGGTCTCCTGCCGTTTTGCCCTCTGCTTCTTTTTGTTTTCTCTCTCTTTTTTTTTTTTTTGGTGAGGAAGATTAGCCCTGAGCTGACATATGTTGCCAATCCTCCTCTTTTTGCCGAGGAAGATCAGCCCTGGGCTAGCATCCGTGCCCCTCTTCCTCTACTTTATATGGGACGCCGCCACAGCATGGCTTGACAAGCAGCACATTGGTCCGCGCCCGGGATCTGAACCTGCGAACCCCAGGCCGCTGAAGCCAAGTGTGCGAACTTAACCGCCACGCTGCTGGGCCGGCCCCAGCTTTCTTCATCTTATCTGTTTGCCTTGTGGTCAGTGCAGAGAACATAGAAATACCCCTGAGAATGCCACAGAACAGCAGAAATCTTCGCTGTTTGAAACTCTGAAAAGCACCTTGTTCCAGGAGCTAAGTTTTCAGGAAACTTAGCTAGAGAGGAGAGGGTTTTCTACCTTGAGCAAACAAACTTCAAAAATATTTATTCATAAAACTATATTTGTAATCCTTTATACAAGCAACTCATGTTCATTGGAGACTGTTTGAAATCTAGAAAAGTAGAAAGAAGAGTTTAAAAATTATAGTTTCACTACATTATGATATTTTTTCTCTTTAATTATTGTGATTGTGCTGTTCTCCATGTATTTGTGATTGTATTGTCTGGGTAATTTCACATGTAAAAATTAAAAACAAATATACAAAATTCTTGCCTACTTATAAAACAGTATAAGTTCTGTACAGGCTATTTGGAAAATACAGAAGAATGTAAAGAAGAAAAATTAAAATCCCCATTGCAGACTTGATTTAATTTGGTGTCACTTGATCTTAGTTGATTTAACATTTTCTTGCTTTTAGCCTGTCTTGCCTTTTAACTATTTTGTGAAACTGAATTGATTTTAATGCTTCAATTTTTAAAATAACCACAAAACATTATAAAAATATTGGTTTTATTTTCTAGGTGTCTGGGCCACTAAACCAATTTTAAAAGGCAAAAAGTTTGGGCCATTTGTTGGTGATAAGAAAAAGAGATCTCAAGTTAAGAATAATGTATACATGTGGGAGGTAAGAAAGAATTCTGGTTCTTTCTCAGAGTTCTATACATTTTTTAAGAAATCATTCTATTCTCTCAGGATTTCACATTTTGAAATTAAAACAATCGCCTTAATATGTTCTTTACATTTAAAGATTATTTTTATTAAAGAGAAAATGTTTGCTGGGATACTGACTGCTGTTTACATTTCTATTTTGAAACTGCTTGGCTGTCCTCAACCATAACCGTCAGATCCACTTTTTACGTTGCCTCGTTCAGGGTGTTGAACTTGACAGCCAAGACTCTGCTCTGTTACTTTACAGGCTTCCAGATAGACAGCATAAAAGATACTTCAAGGTGGCTGCAAATAAACACTGTTGGGGTCTTCTCTATATTTTAGAAAGTAATCTCTGTGTTGCTGGAGTAGTCTGAGTTGGATATTTTTAGCACGTGGCACATTTATATAGTGCTTTGAACTTTCCGAAAGGCTTTCACTCTGTACATTTGGTGTTCTCACAACAATCCTGGATGAGCAAGCGGAGCATTAACAGGCTCCTTTCAGGGGTGAAGTGGTCAAGAGCAGAGGCGAACTGCTGCTCTCTGGGGGCCCACATATTGAGAGTGGTGTTGATGCAGAGCTAGAACCCACAGCTCCTGCCTGATGGAGAAGCAAGTAAAAATGTTTCATTGAATTGCCTGGGTCCATATTCTACCTTTAGCTTTGTGACTCTGGGCAGGGTACTTAACCTCTGGGTCCTAAAGCCCTCAATTTAACAAGGGAGAGAATAAAAAATATCTCAGTAAGATAGCTGTGAAGATAAAACGTGTTGTTACTGTTTCCTGGAGAGTTGCGTGCGAATTCAGCATCCATGTTGAGTTTAGTTCAGATTGGTGCCCTTGGGAGTCTCCTCCCGTTATTATAGAAACTCAGTGGTGTGACTCCTTGTTAAACAAGTGAAGTTTTTTGGTGGTGAGTAAAAGCATTTTTATCAGATTGTCGTAAATTAAATCACATCACATTCACACGTAAACATATAAAAGCCTAAAAATAAAACGGGCCTAGAAATGTCTGGACACTTCCTATCAGAAGTTCTGTGGCATTCGTACATTTGAGTTATGTTGTGATTTTTCTCAATGCTATAAGCAGTGTTTCTTAACTTGAAAATTCTGAGTTTCTGCCAGTAATTTTGAGTTTCTTTGTTTGTTGTGAATCCCTTGTAATAAATCTAATGACAGTTAACCCAAGGTACTTGGGAAACAAGGATTTACCATAAGAATAGTTACATTATACTGTTTCACCACTTTTGAGGTGTAACAGCCCTATATTTGTAGAAAAACTGCCAGGCCAAAAAATGATGTTAATTACTCAAGATAATGCCCGAATGATTAAAAATGTCTTGACCACAAAATTATGCTCCAAAAATAAACTGCCCTTCTTTTTTTTTAGCCCTGAGCTAACATCTGCCAGTCCTCTTCTTTTTGCTGAGGAAGACTGGCCCTGGGCTAACATCCGTGCCCATCTTCCTCCACTTTACATGGGACGCCGCCACAGCATGGCTTGACAAGCGATGTGTGCCCGGGCTCCAAACCGGCGAACCCCGCCCGGGCCGCCGCAGCGGAGCGCGCGCACTTAACCGCTTGTGCCACCTGGGCCGGCCCCAAACTGCATTTTTGATTTTAGAGGTTTCCCAAGAGAAACCAACAAATATGCTTTACTACGTTCGCACTAATCTTAGGATAATGTCAGGGAACCAGGAAATGCTTACGCTAGTTCTGTGTCTATAACGCTCAGCTTAAACAAATGCCATTAATATTAAACCTAAGTTTATGGTCCGTCTTTTGCCCAGCGTAACAATTTGATGTTGTTGGGCATGTTGTGTAAATTATTAATAGTGCTTTTTGTAAATTAAGCTTCATTTGTATAGAAATTCATACATAGTAGCTTGGTGAAAATGGTAATTTGGAGCCATGACCATGTTAGGGGTTCGATTTCCACAGTAACTTCTTAACATCCTGTTGTTAACTCCAGATGCTGCTACTTGCGTACTGCCATGGTTTGTGAATCCTTGTGACATTACCAGTTTCTGTTAGTCAGATTTAAAGATTTAGTTCTTGTTAAGGGTGGCTTTTTCTTCTTGCAATTAAAAAAAAAAATCTGGATGTCATTCAGATAGTTCCAACTATGAGGTATATATTCCATACAGAAACCTTTAAGCCTTTTGCTATGTTAAAATAAAATTATGTATATATATGACATTTATACGTAGAAGTATGCATTTGGCAAAGTACAGGAAGCATAAATTATAATGTACATATTTATTCTAAAGAAAATAAAAATTCAGGTAAAATAGAACATTTCTCCATTAATTTATTCCAACCTGGGTCTGTCCTCAGCCTTGCATCAGAATGCCTCTTATTAGTGTAACAGAAACTCCTTATTATTAAAATCTCATCTTGGCATTTGTTCTTCCATCAAAGCCCCTTAAGACCAGCTTATCTTTTAGCAGCTGGGTCTTTTGCCCCAGCTATAACTCCATTTTAAAACTAATCTAAGACAAAGTGTTAAATTGCTTTTTTTGAGCCCTTGATTATCTAACCCAGTCTTAAGCCCTCTAAGCGTCACTAAAATCATTCTATTAAATCCGAAATAGCAGGAGAGAAAAAATAGAGTATCCTCATGGTGAATACACAAAACAGTCAGGTTCTCGAAAGAGGAGAACATTCTTTGATCCGTTTCTGGTGGAAACTGCTAGCCAGCTGAAATGCTGGACTTAGTGTAGTGCTTCCCTTGACTGCCCCTCCCCTCCCAATCTGCAGCGATCTGTAGTATTCTAAAACCGCCTCTGATAAAAGCCTTTTAAATTCACTTCTGTGAGGCTCAAATTGCTTCTGATGAACAGAACTTTTGAGTTGTTTGCATACAAAATATTTTAATAAGTCTTTAAAAAATAGCCTTATTTTTAGAGCAGTTTTAGATCCATAGGAAATCAAATAGAAAGTACAGAGTTCCTATATACCCCAAACCCTATTATTAATATCCCACACCAGAGTGGTACATTTGCTACAATCAATGAACCTGCAGTGACACATCATTATCACTTAAAGTCCATAGTTTACATTTGGGTTCACCCTTGGTGGTGTACATTCTAGGAAGTCTTTTTTAAATTATAAAAGTAATACATGATCATTGCAAAATAATATAAACAGTACAGAAAACTATAAACAAGAAAGTAAAAATCATCTGTGAACGTCTCGGTGAACCTTCTTTTAACTCTCTGCCTCGTTTTTCTTCTGTTGCTCACACACTGGTACATAGAGAAACACCATGTATAGACATCTCATGCCATTGAGATCAAACAGAACATGTAGGTTTGTAACGTGATTTTTGCTTTCCGTGTGTTGTGGAGATATCTGTGTCAAATACTTATCTACATCATCATTTCTTGTGGTTTCCTAGAATTTCATTGCATTCTTCCACTATTTAGCCAGTTGGACAGTTAAATAGTTTTAATCTTTTCATGATATTAACACTTCTTCAAAGTACGAAAGTCTCTGTATATACATATTTGCTGACTTGTCTAGTTATTTTCTTAAGACGAATTCCCAGAAGTATAATTAAGTCAAAAGTTATGTACATTTTAATCTTTAGCAAATTTTGCCTAACAGACCTCCAGAAGGGTTATACCAATTTACATAGCCACAAAGAGTACATATTTCTTCCAATATTTTTAAAACCCAGTATTGTTAATCTTTAAAAAGTCTTCTTTCCCTCATTCTTATAGATGAAAACTGATAGTTCACTGCTTCTATTTGCATGAAGTAGAATTACATTTCAACTAAAATTGATAGGGAAATTATTTCTGTATAATGAGAAGACTTTAATTTTTTAAGGAAAAAATGAACTTTTTATCAGCACTGTTGTGATTAGATATTAACAAGTGAGTTTCATAGTCCTTGCTATCTCAGTTCTTCTAATTTCAAATTATTTCTAAGTTAAAAATGGAGGCACGAAGAAAAGAGCGAGTAGAGAAGTCAACCAGCCGATCCTACAGAACCATTTTTCAGAAACTACTAGTCGCCTCTTACTGCTCTTTCCCGACTGCTCACCCAGAGTAGTACCCGAGGAAAAGACCTGGATCACAGCGGGTATCCAGCCTGCCACCTGCCTTTTACAGCCCTGGAGCTAAGAGTGGTTTTACGTGTTTAAGTGGTTTAAATTAAAAAAATCTAATGTTTTGTGACACATGAAAATTACATGAAATTCAAATTTCAGTTCATGAATAAAGTTTTATTGTAACACAGTAATGCTCATTCATTTATGTATTATGTATGGCTACTCTTGCCTTACAGTGGCCGAGTTGAGCAGTTGCAGCAGAGACCATATGGCCAGCAAAACTGAAAATATTTGTTGTCTGGCCGTTTACAGAAAAAGTGTGCTGAGCCCTGGTCTCAGTGTGTGGAGAAGAGAAGCAGTGAGAATGAGGGTGGTGATGTCTGGTGTCTTAAGTTTACTGTGAAGCTGTGTGAAAGATTGTGAACGTGGTACTTACTGGTGGGCTAGCTGTAGAGTTGGTTGTCCTGGAACTTCGAGGCCGGTCACATTCTTCTCTCAGGAAATGCAGGACAGTTGAGGACGTGGAAGTACAGAGAATTAAGCGGTCTTCCCGAGTAAGTTAACTTGTACTCAGATGGGCAGCTTGGTCTGGAGCAGAAACAGTTTCTCTTGGAGAGTTTATTTATTCACTCACTTAACCCCTATTTGTTAAGCTTTTACCGTGTGCTGGGCACTGTCCTACGTGCTGGAGTGCCAAGCTCGGCATATAACATTTGTGGTGGTGTATAGACTGCACGATGCCTCGTGGAGATTTCTGTTTGTGGAGTAAAGGAATACTAGAAGTGCCCTGAATCTTGCCACGGATGAGAAATCTGAGTGCGAAGTGGCTTGCTTGATGTCTTAAAGCTGGTGGGCCTGGACTCAGGTCTGGAGCCCAAGGCTCTCGGCTGCCTGTTCAGTGCTCTTACCACTGCAGAGCCGAGATTCTTACTCTGTTCTGTGTTGTGGGAACTTTTGAAAATCTCCCCAGAAAATATACAAATGCACATATATACACAAAATTTTGCATATGATTTCTAGGGTTATGTGGAATTCTTAAACAGCCGTGGTCCAGAGTTAGAATTTCTAATTTAAGAGTAAGTTATTTTGTTCATCCAGTGGATGGTGATATTGACAATCCTGTCAACGTTTATTGAGTATCTATTATTAGGAGAGTTTCCAGAAACATTTGTGTAGTTGTAGGTATGAAACTTAATTTCAAAAAAGAGGGTCAAGGGTCAGCGGGGGCTTTTGTAATGATGGCTGTGGGACTGGGCTTTGCAAGCTTGAGAGGCCCAGCTGTTTTAGTTTTTAAATTTATATTTTAAAATTGCCTACAAGTTGGCTTATTGTAGTAAAATGTGCCACCACCTATTAGATTCTCCTTTTTTCCCCTCATTCTAGAATTTTCAGAATATTTCAGATACAGTGATGCATTTGAATAGCTCTTAAAAGAAGCCCCTGGTTTTCTAAAACAATCTTAGGAATGAAGTGGTTGGTATCAAAGATGCATTCTCTGCAGCCACTGGAAAGTTACTTCTGTGGGGTGGCCGTTTTATGATCCTTAACAAGCCCTCCAGGTATCTAGTTTTGTAATTCAAAAACAACTGGAATGTGAACCTACCAAGAAGGTATAGTATTTTCTAGGTAGCAGTCTTAATAAAATTCTTTATATCTTACAGAGATATGACATTTATTAAATGAAGGCTCACTGGAATGCTCTTATACCACAAGGTTATCCTTTTTTTCTTTATCCTCACTTTTAAATGAGGATAACAAGCTCCTCATAGATTTGTTTGGCTACAGATGAGATGATGTATATGAAATTACTTGATATAGAGACTCTTGATATAGGTGACTCTCAGTAAATATTAGTTGAGCCTAAACATCAGAAAAAAAAAAAAACACTTGAAGGATCATGTAGAGGATAAAAACGTTTTTTTGAGTACTTTTTAAAAGATTACCAATCTTCATTTTTGCTTAGAATTTCTTTCACGTCTAATGTTAGAATATGGCCTATATTTTGAACCAAAAAATTAGAATACTGTGTGGGGGCCAATCCTGGAATTGGCTTCTGAAAGCTGAGTTATTGTTCACTTATGGAAATGCATTGGAGGTAAATGCTGTACAAGTTGGGCTCATGGGGATGTTAACCTCCTTTCTCCCCTTCACTCCTCTGTCAGTCTAAACAAATGGAAATATAATTAGATACTTTCTGTCTTCCAGGAGCAGACAGGGAATGTGAGAAATGGTGTATAGATAATAGAAAATACAAGCTAGATCCCCTGAGAAATAAAGGTGAAAAGGAGCCTCAGACAGTATGATGGACTAGAACCACTGGAGTGGAGCTTGGACCTCCAGGAAAGGCTCTGTCTCCATCACTAATGTGTTTGAGCTCTAGGTTACATGCCATTGGAGGGGGAGGTCCAGAGCACCGCCACTGGAATGGCCTTATTACTGTCGACTCTACCATTGGGGGGCTGGTTTGGATGAATAAAAGACTTACCTTACCTTACCTTAGAATGAGGAGGTGTCTTCATTGCCCTGTCTTAATTCTCAGGAGTGATTTCGGTCAAAGTGAGTGGCTACTGCAGGTTGAGAGTGGGTAAGGACCTCAGAGGCAAACAGTTGAGGATTCGCATGATGGTACGTTTGCATTAATTGAATGAGAATTTTTTTTTAATTTACAAATTTGAATTAATACAGGTACAGTTGAACAAGTAAATAAGGAGAGATATAAGGTAAAACCCTCAGCCCGAACCCCTGAGGTAACTGTGTAACAGTTTGGTTTGCTTTTTGCAGACCTTTCTCTATATGTCATGAGGATTTAATTGTGAGTGTTTTTAAATTGGAATGTGTGCTAAAATTCGAATTTAGATTATTTTATGACTATTTCAAAATGACTGGATTAAATTGGATGGAAATTGGGTGGTAGGAAAATTACGTCGTTTGACAGAGAGTTAATACCCAGTCTCTCTGTTTAGTGGTAGGGGCAGAAGGGAGGTCAGGCTGGGTAACTAGGGAAGGTTAGGATGGGAGGAGGGATTAGGAAGGAGGAGAAATAGAGATGGAGGAGTAAATGAGGGGATGAGCTTGGAATCCTGGCTCTGGCTTTTGGTGACTTCAGTATTCTAGTAAAATTGCTAACCTTCCCTGGTGTCCTCATTCATAAAAGGGGCTTAATAATATTTCGTAGGGTTCTTGTGAAGGTTAAATAAAATAACACATAAAGCATCTGGCCCACTGCTTTGCATAGAGGTGCTTCCCTTTCTTCAGTTCTTTCTCTCCAAATAGAGAATTTCCATTTGAAAGTAAACTTGTAAAAATTGTTTTATAATAGTACATAATCAGGTACCCTTGCTTTGTGAAAAGGGACTGTTTTATAGATTGGATCAGGAAAGATTTTTGATTATATGGAAATATTTCTCCTTGGGATCAAGTCAGCTGAGTATTTCTTGGTCATTATCAAGATGTGGAAATAGATTTGTTGTGTATCATTTGTTGAGTTTGAGCTGGGGTGGGAGAATTTTACCTGCCTTTGCATTGTCTTTGTCTGAAGGAAGAGAGTCTATCTAGTTGGTTCTGCACTCTTTCCACTGCCCTGGCCTAGTGGTGTTATGGCAGTTTTACAGTCTGGTAATTTTTAGTCACATTGAACAAAATTCTGTCACATTTTAAAGATTAGATTCTGTGCAACAATCACTGAGTTTAATTCTGATTGGAAACCAAGGTTTGACTGACTAAGGTAGGAATTGTATAAAAACACATTTTCATCCAATTCCCTAATTATGAGGTTAGACTCTCAGTAAAAGTGAGAACACTACATGCTTTAAAGGTGATGGAGGAGGAGGAGTATTTCAGCGTAGCTTTCAGCAGACTGTGGCTACCTTCATTCAAACTTAGGTTTTCATTCAAAAGACTAACTTGCTCTCCCCACCCACTTCCCTTTGTTACTTAGAGCTTATACTAAATCAGTGGAGGAAAGGTAGAAAATTCAGATAAGCAGACGGAAAATAAAAATTATGAATAATCCCACTTCTCAGAGAAAACCATTATTAACATTTTTACATATTTAGTTTCAGATTATTTTTCTCTTCATGTTGAAAACAAAAAATGGTATCACCTAAGCCATACTTTATGTAAATGGCTTTATTCAATCATTCAGTGTATTATAACTATCTTTTATACTGATAAATATATTTCTACAACTTCTGGTTGTCTTTGTTTTCTTCTAATTATAGAAATAATGTGTGTTTACTGGAAACATTCTTAAGGAATACAGAAATATCTGACAGGAAATACAAGTTTCAATGTAATTCAATTAATTGTTTACACAACAGTACTTTTTAATGTCTGCTTAGTATTCTGCTATATGCATGGATTATCATGCTGAGCTGATCCATAGTGTTTTCCATTCAGCAATGAATTGGAAACAGTTGTAGTAAACCACACTGCCATGAACAGCTTTATACATACAACTTTGTACCATTGCCCAATTATCTCACGAGAATGAATTCCTACAAGAGTATATGCCCGTTAAAGTGTGTGTGTATGAGCTGAGGGTGAGCGTGACAGTGAGTGGATGGATGACCTCTCTTTAGAATGGTGCAGATTAGGTGTTTCAGTAAACAACCCATTTTTGAATAAACTCACTGGGAGTACTTATAGGATAGTGAAAATATTCTCCTTGGCACTTACAGTGATTAAATGAAGTGACTACAAAGCACCTTCTGGCATGGTGCTGTCACATAGCAGGTGCTTATTAAATGATGGCAGTTACACATTGGTGTATAATGATAGCCTTTCATTCATTCCATAGTGATTTATTGAGAGCCTACTCTCTGCCAGGCTCTGATCAAAGTATCGGGGGTACTGTAGTGAATGAAAGGGCTAGAATGTCTTCTCCTCATGGAGCTAGTACTCTGGTGTGGAGAGACAGTCATTAAATAAGTAAGTAAGCAGGTGACCTCATACTTTAAAAGAGCATAAGTGCTGTGAAGAAAAATAAATCGGGGGAATGGCTGGGGGTGCTGATGGGATAGAAGGATTTGTAGTCTTAACTAGGATGGTCAAGGAAGGCGGTGATAAGTAGAGGTCAGGCAGATGGGTTTAAGCCCATCTTTACTACTATTAAGTGGGTGATTTTGGGAAAGCTATTTAAGTTTTGATCCTCAATTTCCGAATGTTAGAAAAAGATAATAATGAACCTGCTGCATAGGGTTAAATGCGATAAGATGGAAAGCATGTAGCATTATGCCTGACATGTAACTCCCATAGGAAGGAAGTGCTGTCAGTGTCTAGTAAGGTGGGCGCTGCCCCCTGGCAGTCCCGGGCTTGGAGAGATAGGTATGCCCAGAGAGTGGAGAGTGGAGAGGGGGAGCTTTGTTGTAGCGGGAAAGTTGCAGTGAAGAAGAGTATTTAATGTGGGTAGGAGAGAAAAGAAGTGAGTGATGGGAGTCTCGGCTGTGTATGTGTAGCGAAGAAATGGAAGAATTGAGATTCTTTCCTTTCTTCCTAAAGAGAAAGTAAAAGACTCATTTCTTTTGCTTTGTTTTTGACAGGTCTGTCACCAGTTGACTCTGCAGTTCTACGTCAGTGCCTAATCAAATGTTTTACAGTCTAGTTTTGGGGAAGTAAAACATATATAAATGTATATATATACAAAGATCAAGTTAAAAATAGTTGCTAAGTAGATTTTCTTTACAATGAAGGAGGGATAAGTGCTGGCAGCGTCTGAGAGGAGTTGACTGAGCTAGGTGCTCAGGGAAAGCTTTTTGCAAGAGCAGGTGTGACTGGACTTTTGAAAGAGGGGTCGGGTTTTTGGTCTGTTTTTGGAAGGACACTGATATTTCCAGAGTATGTTCCATAGCACCTTAGTCCTGACAGATGCCCTGGGTAGAGAAGGTTTTCAGGGTCAGCTGAGTTTGCAAAATCATCATACCCTGTCATCCATGTGGAGGTTCCCACTGCACATTCACTTCCAGAAGTTCCTGTCAGCCCTGCAGTAAAGGGACCTGCTGAACTGTGTACCCCGGCACCACTGGGCCCCCACACTCAACTTGCAGAACAACCCAGAAAGCTCAGGGGATTTGGGTGCTGTGGAATACTACTGCAAGCTCACTCTTCCTCTTTGAGTTACACTTGAGGGAATAGGGTTGTCACTTGTCTTTGTGTATACATTTGCAAAGCATTTGGAGATCATTAAGCATGTTTACTATAGCTCTTTAAGTTTAGGAGAAAAAAATTACTCAAATAAGCCCAAATAGAAAAATAACTAATGAGGATTACAGTTTTAGATCTCAGTTTTCATCTTTTATTTTTCTTTTCTCTGTTGCTTATTTATTTTGTTTCTGTGAAATGCTTTATAGAGTACTTGCATATAATGAAAAAGAATCATTTTACAAGTTGAAAATGGGAACATGTTTAAGATCCTCCTATTTTAACAAAGGTGTTTCTTCCCTTCCCAAGGTATATTACCCAAATTTGGGATGGATGTGTATTGATGCCACCGACCCAGAGAAGGGGAACTGGCTGCGATATGTGAATTGGGCTTGTTCAGGAGAGGAGCAAAATTTATTTCCGCTGGAAATCAACAGGGCCATTTACTATAAAACTTTAAAGGTAAGAGTGTTGGAATTTCTGCTGTTAGTTACCTGCGTGCATTTTTGCAAATGCTGTCCTTAGTGGTGATTGACAGTGACGACTCTGCAGACCTTGAAAGGATTATATTTGAAAGTAGTTCATCAACACATTGAAAGGTCTGTGTTTTAAATATCCGATTGCCACTGCTTTGTGTGCGTAAGGGCACTAAAGCATGAAGATCATGTTAAGTAATACATACTGCATCTTTATAGATACTGATGAGTTAAGCATGTGGCAGCCACTTGCCTCCTCCTAAGATACAAATGCATTAGGAACCGTCTGACTGGCAGATTTATCTAGCTGTAAGAAACTCAATAGCTATGGGGGTTCTGTGTTAACTGAAAACACATTCGTAGTCTTCAGTGTAATGTAGCCCTGGATTAGCTTTCCTTTTCCTTAAATCTTATTCAGATTGGAAATTAAACAGAACGTTTCTTTTTCTGCCAAATTTTTATTTGGAAACATTAATCATTGAGACAAAAAGGAAAGGAAAGCCACTTGTTAGAGTTTGTGGTTGAGTCACAGGTCACTGAGTACCTTCAGGGAGGTTAGTATTAGGAGGCATTGAGTGTTGCTGCATTTCTGCAACAAGCGAGCCGATATCTGTCTCCCTTGTTTTCTTGTTCTCTGAAAAGGCAGATCTGCACTCATCATGTGTGGAAATGTTCTCTGAGGCGGAGTCTTGAGGATCTAAAGATAGACGATTGTTGCTTTTTGGAATAGATATGTTTGCTAAAATTGCTGTAAGGCAAATTTCTCTGTATTCACTTACTTCCATTAAAAATGTCATAGACTGGGGACAGTCCATGAGAAAAATTATCTTCATGGAATTAAAAACTCTTGATGAGCAAGCATTTAAGATGCTGGTCAGCTTTTCTGCATGCTGAGTTTGGCCTGTGTAGTAGCACTAGGACTTCTGGAAGTTTAGGTAACATACAGCTGTTCAGTTTTCCTTTGCTTATTTTTCCTATCATCTTTAGTCAATTGGGCTGCACTTTACCTCATGTTCTTGCTTCCAACCCCTATAGGAAATATTTTTTGTGGTACTTCCTCATTTAAAACTTCTACAACCTTCTTTCCCATTTTCTTTCTGCTAGATCATAATAGCATGATTTTCTAGTAGATATTACTATACAATCTTGTTACACTGGAGTTTGAAATTGGATTCAAAATTCGATTCAAGAATTCATTCTGTGTCTCAAATTTATTTAAAGTGAGATTTACATCTGGTTGAATCAGCGACGCATGAATCCTGGTGGAGATGAAGTATGAGCGAGGGGATGAAGGTGAGACTATCAAGGAGTATAAATGAGATTTCAAGGGAGAGCAAGCCCAGGGAGATATTAGGACGCTTTGCAGCTCCTTCATCAGACTTCAGGTTAAAACGTGTTCATCTCTGATAACAAATCTGAGAAACAGTGAGAAGCAAGAGAGAATAATGTTTGGGAGAGTGAACTCGGAAGCCAGACTGCTGGACTAAATCCTCGATTGCTCTGTGACCCCAGGCAAGTCATTGTGGCTTTACTAGCTGTATAACCTTAGGAAAGTCACCTTCCTCTGCCTCAGTTCCCTTATTTGTAAGATACAGATCATTTGAGTATCGACCTCATAGGGTTATCGTGATGGTTGCATAGGTGATTACAGGTGGAGCTCTAGCGCCTAGTAAGTGCTGAATAAATGACAGCTGTTATTTTAGGTGAGGTGGTATAGTGTCGTGGTTAGGAGTGGGGACTCTGGAGCAGACTGCCTTGCAAGCAAATTTTGGCTTCTAGATGTGTGACCATGAGAAGTTACTTAAACTCTCTCTGTCTTAGTTTTCTCATCTGTAAAAATGGAGGTAATGGTAAAATTCATACATACAGTTGTTGTGAAGATTAAAAAAGCTGATATGTGTAAGGCTCTGTGAACAGTTCCTAGTCTAACCTAAGTACTCAAAGTGTTAATCAGCTGTCCTACTACTATTACTTGTACCTGTCTGTCCAAAGTAACGGAGTTGTGATCTTTGCAGACCTCCTGACCTTTGATGTTTGCTGAAGTCTGCACAGGACCTTCAGATTCCTTACTAGTGATCATCTAACGATATTCTTCTAGATTACGCTTTCTCTGGGTTAGGTTTTGTGACTAAATTACATGTGATGTTCTTCTGGGCTCTGTAGCACCTTCTCAGCTATCACTGGGATAATTGGGAAATCTCAACACTGGTTTTGTTTGTAATATGATTAAAAGTATTTTACATTCATAAAAGTTAGCTGTTAGCCTGCTGTCTATTTATTCATCTCTTCATTAGTTCAACAAATATTTATTGAGTGTCTGCCATGTACCAGATATTCTTCTATAATAGTGAACAGAACAGACAAGGCCTCTGCTCTCATGGAACTTCCAATTTATGGGGGAGGAGACAGATAATAAGCAAGTGAATAAGTAGACAGAATAATTGTCAGATAGTGATAAGTGCTCTGAAGACAAGAAAATGGGATAGAGAATGACCCGGTCGGAGGAGAGGTGGGTCGGGTAAGATGAGACATCTGAACCCTTACCGCTGTGGGAAGGAGCCAGCCACGCAAAGATGTCTGCAGGAAGAACAGTCCAGGAGAGGGGCTCCCGCACAAGCAGTGGCCTGGGAGAAGGAATAAGCTCGATTTTTGTTTTTTTTTTTTAAAGGAATAGAACAAAGGCCAATACGGCTGGAGCAAGGAGAGAGTGGTAGATGAGGTTGGTGAGGTGGGCAGGGGCCAGATCAGGTAGGGCCTAGCGGCCGTAGGGAGAAGTATGAGTTCTAGTCTTCAGATCAGTTCAGCCATTTGAGAGCTGAGGCTGTGTGACCTGTGACTTTTAAAAGATCATGCTGGGGGGGCCGGCCCTGTGGCTTAGTGGTTAAGGGCGCGCGCTCCGCTACTGGCGGCCCGGGTTCGGATCCCGGGCGCGCACCGACGCACCGCTTGTCCGGCCATGCTGGGGCCACGTCCCACATACAGCAACTAGAAGGATGTGCAACTGTGACATAGCACTATCTCCTGGGACTTTGGGGGAAAAAAGAGAAAAAAAGGAGGAGGATTGGCAATAGATGTTAGCTCAGGGCTGGTTTTCCTCAGCAAAAAGAGGAGGATTGGCATGGATATTAGCTCAGGGCTGATCTTCCTCACAAAAAAAAAAATATCATGCTGGGAAACAGATAGTAGTTGTAGGTGGGTACACGTGGACATGCCGTGTTCTCGTAATTCTAGAGTATTGCTCTGATTTGAACCTAGTACAGAGATATTTATTGGAACCTTGCCTCTTCCTAATTGGTCTGGTAAAATTTCAAGTTTATATTTACTGATATTTAGAGAAGAGAGTATGCTTAGTTCTCTAAGCCTGTCAGAACCCAAAGGAAAAGTTGGAAGAGTTTCAAGTCTTTTTGCTGTTGTTATTTGTTAAAACAAATATCAAAATGCAATATATAAAAAAAAGAGGTGTTTTGACTTTATTTTTTTTAATGTGGGTTTATATTTCCTGTGTTTAAGGTCATAATTTTTCTTTTCTTCTGAAATTTGACTTATAAAATCTTAAATGTGCTAAGCAGTGCAGAAGAAAAAACAGTTCAGTACAGAAACAATCACTGATTTAAAAAAATATATTATTTCCCTCTTCATAAAAGTCTGTTATTTGTGTAGTTGTTTTAAAATGAAGTTGGGAAGTATATAGCTTAATAATATAATAACCGTCTCAGTTGCTAACAGTTTTGAAGGTTTTTCAGTAGCCAACAAATGAGGTTGCTCTTAATCTAGCTATTCACTAGCTCATTAGCCATTTAGAAATTTTATATTAAATTTGAGGTAAAAACAGATCTGGTATATTTTTATATTGTGTGTTTTGCAACAAGAGTACCCTCCTAAGTAAAGAGTTTGTGCTGATATTTAGCTTAATCCAGTTGCTAGTACAGTTAGTTCTCTGCAGAAGATTGCAGTAGAATGAACATGGAGACTTAAGCTCTGAGCTTAGGCAGTATCTTGAAAATGTCCAGTGAGTATCTTCTAGCCAGTGTTCTGGTTATGCTGTTTGGGTAAGAATAAATTGGGAATACATTTTTCCTCACTCTCTTCCATGTACTTTTTTACTTTGGGTTTATTTAAGACATTACATATTTCTGCGAACCCTGATCATTTGAAATATTATATGACATATGATGCCATTATTTCATAAATATGTGACTTATAACAAAAAAGTAGAGAAGCAAACTATACACTTGGAACTAGAAATAGTTTACTTAAATAAAAAAGCCTGTTCTTCAACAGAAACAGATTAGCTCATCAGAGTGCCAAAAGGCATGTGTAATGTCTATTTTAACTCATTAAAATCTTACATATTAGGTTAAGTTTTTTGATTTAGGTATAACTGATTCAGGAATGAAAAAAATAATACATTGGTTTCAAGATAAGAAAATGGCAGGTTTTAGCCATCTTTGGGGGAGTAAAGGACGGCAGTGGCTTGTTCTTTGAAAGAATTTAGAATATTTTAAAATTTGGATTATATAAACAACAGTGAGTTCTACAGAGAATGAAAGAAAATAATATTTACTTGCAAGGGCTTTATCTAGACTAGAAGGTATGTTGAAGTGAGGAACTATGTTGTTTCTAAACTGACATCTTATGTAGAATTCCCCCCCCAAAAAAACAAGGGCATCCTGTTCCATAACCGTAGTGCAATGATCAAAATCAGGAAGCTAACACTGACACAGTATTTTATTAGCTGATCTGTACACCTTATTCAGATTTTGTCAGTTGTTCCAATCATGTCATTATAGGAGAAGAAAACTTGCATTTAGTTGTAATGTCTCATCAGTCTCCTCAATATGGACAGCACCTTGGTCTTTGTCTTTCACAACTTTTCAATTTTGGGAGAACTGGTCAGTTATTTTGTAGAATGTCTCACAGTTTGGGCTTCTCTTGTGTTTCATTATGATTAAATTCCATTTATGCATTTTGGGCAGAAATCTCCAAAAGTAATGCTATGTTCTCTTCTGTGCACTGTATCAGGAGGCACATGATGTCAATTTGTCTCATCATAAAGATTCTGTTTTTCCTTTTGTAATTAATAAATGTTTTATGAGGAGCTGTTTTGAGACTATGCAAATATTCTGTTATTCTTCAAACTTTCACCTACTAGTTTTAGCATCATTGATGATGATTCTTGCCTGAATCAGTTATTACTGTGATGATTGCTAAGGCGTGATTTTCTAATCCGGTTGTTTCTTTTTCATTGATTAGTTGGGCTCTACTTTAAGGAAGAGTTTTCCTTTTTTATTTATTTACTTGTTCGTTCATTCATTCCTTCCTTTATTCATTTTATCAGTATGGACTCATGGATTCTTATTTTATTCACTGGGTTTTAGGTGGAATTTTACTTGTGTTGATACTCTTGGTACTTGTTGAACAGAAACCAATAAGCCATTTCCTTAAATCCTATTTAGGAGTCCAGTGTTTGCACTCAGTATACTTTTTCTTCAGGATGATGTTCTAGGTGTAATCAGTAATGGTGGATATGTGCTCACTACTCACATGGCTGTTAGCAGCATAATTCATGTGAGGTATTTTTAAGCATTTCCTTCAGAATCTAGAAGTCGTGATGTAAACTCGATGTGTGGTCAGAGGGCAGGGTGGTGAAGTGTCCCCCGTGGGCCGAGCAGCTGGCTGGCAGTGCGCCGATGACCCTGCCCGGACGCCCGCGCCCGCCGCCCGCCTCCTCTCCGGCGTTTCCGTGATGGGGTTAGCGGGCACCGATGAAGGTGCGGCGGCGTCCCCCCTTCCTCGTCATGCTCAACCTGCTCTGGGAATCGGAAACCTGCGCTGGTAGTGAGCTTGCAGCACTTCTCTTTCCAAACCACCTGGTTCTTTGTAGTTATGCTTTAAATTTCTCACCAGCTTAGATTTCGTGGGCAAAATGGTTCCGCGCTTTAGTTTTCCTTCTGCGTGGGTAGTCGTGAGGTTTTGAACGGGAAGATTCGGAGCCCGCGCCAGGTCTGAGTTGAAAGCGCTCGCCCCTCGTCCGACCCGTGCGCCTGCCGCGCGGACCCGTGGACGCGGCGGCGGCAGTGAGGGCCTCCCTCCAGCAGAGGGTCCCTTCCGCGGCCGCGCGGCCCGGGCCGGCGCCGGGGGTTAAGGAGCCCTTCCTGCCGGGCCGGCCGCCGGCGCGCCGCCCCCGCCCCGGCCCGCCCCGCCAACAACCGCCGCTCTGATTGGCCCGGCGCCTGTCTCTTCTCTCCCCGCAGCCAATCGCGCCGGGCGAGGAGCTCCTGGTCTGGTACAATGGGGAAGACAACCCCGAGATAGCAGCTGCGATTGAGGAAGAGCGAGCCAGCGCCCGGAGCAAGCGGAGCTCCCCGAAAAGCAGGAAAGGTAGGAGCCCGCCGCCGCCCGGCGCCCCGCCGCCGCCCGGCCGGGCCGGATCCGGGCTCGGGCGGCGCCCGCGGCTCGCCGTGCCCCTTTCCGGCCCCGGCCGTCGTCCCTCCAGCCCGCGCTCCCTGCCCCCCCGGCCGCTGCTGAATCACGGCCCCGCCGGCCGGGCGCCGCGCTCCGGCTCTTCCCTAACTTGGGCCGGGCGCCCGAGGGCTGGTTGTCCCTGCGCTCGCGGACGCCAGCAGGAGCCGGACTCGGGTGGGAGCGGCGTCTGGTCTCTCCAGAGCCGTGCGCGCCGGTAGATTCTGAGCTTTTTGTGCTGTTCGCCAGCGAAAGCGTCATGAAATGTGTTCCCGGAGTGACATTTCCAGGTCCGCAGATTCGGCGGCCTCGTGTCCACCGGGGCTGTGCAGGAAGGGACAGGAGCTGCAGCGGGTGAGCTCGCCTCCGGGGGGCAGGGCCGGCGGGCGCCGGGCCGCTCTGCTCCGCGCCACCTCACCCCACCCCACCCCACCCGGGGCCCGGCGCGCTGTCGCTCCGCGCCAGCCGGGAGCAGGCCGGGCACTGCCAGTCCACCCCACCGGGGTCCGGCCACTGTCCGCTCCACTGCACTCCACCGGGGCCGGGCCACTCTGTCGGCTCCGCTCCACCCCACCGGGGCCCCGCCACTCTCCGCTCCACCCCACCCGGTGCCTGGCCACTATGTCCGCTCCACTCCACCCTACTCGATGCCCGGCCACTCTGTCCGCTCCACTCCACCGCACCCGGGGCCTGGCCCCTCCTCACCCGGTGCCTGACCACTCTCCGCTCCACTCCACCGGAGCCCGGCCACTCTGTCCCCTCCGCTCCACCCCACCCCACCCGGGGCCTGGCCCCTCTCCGCTCCACCCCACCCGGGGCCTGGCCCCTCTCCACTCCACCCCACCCGGGGCCTGGCCCCTCTCCGCTCCACTCCACGCGGGGCCTGCACGCACTGCCACGCTGTGCCGCCGTAATCCACTCCGCTCCACCCCACTCCACCCCACTCCACGCGGGGCCTGGCTGTGCTGCGCAGGATTGCAACACTCCCGGGATGGGCGAAGGTCTTGGTGAGACAGATCTTCCCGAAATTAGGATATTAACAAGATGGAAGTTGAAGGGTGTGCTTTTTGTCACTTTTGACGCAATTCCAGTAGGTTTTATGATGTTTTTAAACAAAAGGTGAAGCGTAGTCACACTTAGGAAAGGGAGGGGATCATTTCTGGGTAGGAAAATAGTTTGGTTGGATATATCATATTTCCAGCTGACATTCTGATACGTTGTTGGGATTTTTTTTTAAATCAAGAATTTTAACGTGATTCGTGACTCTTTTTTAAAGCCCAGTTTGAATCTATGCCAAGGCACGGTATAGTAGTTTCTTAGTAGTATAAATCCTTTTTTTTTTTTTTCCTGCCAGAGTAAATTTTTGTAGTCAACTTAACTGAGTCCGTCCTTTGCTCAGAACATTGTAAAATGAGTTGTGGAAGTCATACTGTAAATAAAATCATAACGTAAATTTGATTTTGGAAAAATGTAAAAATAATATTTAGGAATGTACGCAAGAAGTCTTTTGATTTTTCCGTTACATAGTCTGTGTATTTCACAGCATAAATGCAAATACAACTAACACATCCAAGGGACAGTTTGTGGGCATTTTACTAAATGCATGTTCTCTACTTATTGAACGTGATTTTGTGGCTGTTTTAGGCCATTAAATGCTTTGATCCTGAATATCAGATGATCAGGATCTAGAAAATTCCCAGGTCTTTTTTTTACTGTTTTAACTGAGATTAACTTGAGATTTTGTTGATATTAGGCTTAGCGCATAATTGTTTGTAAACTCTTCACATAATTCAACTTGTTCCTTTATTTAGTGTTCGTTTTGTTAATAACTAATGTCACCAGCCTCTCCAGGTAAGTTGTGATTTGCAGGGGCGGGGGTTTGGGGGGAAGGGGAAGTCTTTACTCTGCCACTAAGCACAACTAACTCCTATATTGAAATATATTCATAGGTTAATAGCAACTTCACTTTAAGGCTTTTCTCTGTTTGGCATACTTCGGTGTGCATGTTTAGAACATTTCATTAGATTTTGCTTTTGTTTTTTACTTATCCCTTAATTTTCTTTCTCTTCATTTAGTTGGATATGGAGAAAAAAACTGAAAGTAAACTTTTTGTTTCATTAGTGACAACGTGAGCTTACCCATCTTCATTTTTTATACCTGCCTAGTTTGCTGGGTTTTTATATTGAGTTAAGTAGTTCATATTTCTTATTATGCTATTATTATTTTTATAACTACTCCAGGTAGCATATAACCCACTGAATCTTAGGCTTTAATGAACATACTTGCATGAAGCTCACTCTTGGAACTTAACAGCCTGTTTTGAACAGCTTGCTGGTAGAGTCCTCTTTGCTCTTTATGACTTTAAGTTTGGAGAGTTTAAATAGCGAGTCAAACCTTTTTTGTTTTTAAATGACTCTGTGAAAGCTAATTTATAGCTTGCAAAGACCTGAAACGGAGAACTTTTTAAGTTAACTTTGTTCTGTTTAGGTCTTATGTGTGGTCTTATGTGTGACCTCAGACATTTAAATATCTCTTCAGGCAGTGATGTCAGAGAGTAAATCAACATAAATTGCATTCAGTAGTAACGTTAACTTAGTACTTCTGAAGGCCGGACGTTGAAGACATGCAGCTGACAGGTAGATTGACAGTGGACCTAACTTCATCTAGGTTATGAGGCAGGCAGAGAGAAACAAAGGGCTGGATTCTTCCTAGTTCTGGGCCTCGGCTCCTTTGCATGACAGCTGCTGTGCCTACAGCTGTGCATTGCATGTGGTGCCTTTCAGAATTCATCAGATCGCTAGTGGATCATGAGGCATGTTCTGGGCAGTGAAAAACCCCGATTCCTTTACATACAAAGTGGCCCCTTCTCCTCTCTCTCTCTGTCTCTCTGTCTCTCTCTCTGTCTCTGTCTGTCTCTTCTTCATTCATTTAACTAATGTTTGTTAAGCCCCTGCCGTGTGCCAGGCTCTCTGCTAGGTTGTACAGCGCAATGGCAAGCAAAAGAGAAGCAGTAACTCTCCTCATGGTGCCTGTAGCCTAGTGGAGGAGACAGACGTTAAATCACCGAGTTGCTGGTCAGCACCTAGATGGTTGGCATGGACTAGGCCCTCAGTAAATATTCGTTGATTGGCAAAGACTCACGCAAACCTGTAATGAAGGAAAAGAACACAGAGCTGGGAGAACACAGTTCAGATTCTCTCTGACCAGAGAGCGTGCAGTTTTGCCAGGGCCCAGAGAGGTACACACATCGGGCATTTCAAATTAGAATTTTGGATTCTCAGCTTTGTACTTCAGCCTAGTTTCTTACATGTCTGAGCAGCCTCTGTAATGAAATTAAACATGAGAAGTTTCTTGGATGGACAGATTAAACTTTTCAGGTAGAGAGGAAGGGAGGGTTTTTAGTGTCAGGTATTTCACGTTATTTTAATTTGAACCATAGGAAGATTGTAATCTTTGAAGTAACATAGAAAAACCAAATTTAGAAGCATTTGCCGTCTTCTTGATTTCTGTCCCCTGTTACTGTGAGAACTGAGAGCGTGAATTTGCTTGTTAGTAATAAACAGAGACTGTTGGCAAAAGACTATTGGCAAATGTTCTTTTAAAGTATAGAATAGCAGTGTGTGGTGTTGCCTTGCTCTCTCGGCTGCATCAGAGGCTTACCTGAAGTTCTTTCACCCCCAAAGAAACAACAGTGGCTTTATACAAATGGGCTTAGTGCAAGGAGTGAGAAAAGCGGGACCCCTGGGTTTTTACCAGATGTGTGACTGGGCAAATCATGTCGCCTTTCTGGGGCCAGTTTCCATAGCTTTACACGTGGTGTCATAACATGGAGTGGTCCGTGTGCTACCTAACCTCACAGGGTTGCTGTCAACAGCAAAAGAGATAATAAAAAGGAACAACTCTGTGCAACGTGTGGGTCCCTAGTAACTAAGTGCCACCGACAGAACGTGGCTGACAGTCACTTACATGTTTCTTGCGGAGGAACTGCTGAGTTCGTGAGTCAGTGAGTTAGTCAGTGTTTATGGAGCCACCTGGGTAAGCTCAAAATAGCAGTGCGTCTGTCCCTTCTCCCTCCCATGGCAGAGCCTCACTGTGCCGACTTACCCTTGTTCTAACCTGTTGACTTTCCTGTTCACAGCAAATTAGAAGGAGGAAATTAGAAAGAGAGGAGTTATTTATAGCAGCAAGTGGTTTGATAGCTGATAGCTGGACAGTAAAGAAGATGGAAAGTTCGTAACAAAACCAATAATGAACTATAAAGAGCACAGTTCTTAACGTCACTTAACGGGTTCAGATAATCCTTTACAAAATTGTAAATAGTCCCTGAGAATATCAACTAGTTTATAGTATTTACCTAGGTGACTTTTAGTCACCACAGACCAGTTAAGTTATAATCAGCTTGAAAAGGAAATATTTCATCCGTCTCTACAATCCAAATCATTCAAATAAAAAACCTTGGTACTATGAAGAACATTCACGCTTTTTGAAGTTGCACATATTTGAAATTCTTTCTTCTCCAAAGGTGACAAAGTCTATGGAAACTTTCAGTGACTTTAGGGAGGCAAGAGATCCGCATGCAAATTCACTTGTTGGAGGCAGTTAAAAAAAAAAAGTCTAAGTGCTAAACTAATGGTATAGGCAGTAAGGACTGTTGATGTCAGAGAAGGAAAGAGATGCTGGGCTGGCTGGGGGGTCTTTATTTAGAAAGGGGGTGGAGGGGGACATTCAGAATGTAGAGAGGAGCAGCAGGACCATGCAGAGGAGCCTTAGGGAGTCCACAGGTCAGAGAATTTGTAAGTGTATGGATGTGGGCCCCCCCTCCCCACCAGCCGCCTGGTATTTAACAAGTGTTTGCTGTGTCTGTGTCAGACACTATTCTAGGTGCTCAAGTTAGAGCAGAGAACTAAAATGACCAAGGACATTCTAGAGAGTGAGGGGACAACTGGCCAACAGATGAACGAGACAAGTCTTGTTAGTAAAGGGTGTGTGTGTTGAGTGTGGGGTGAGGTATGACATGACTGTAAATGGGTGGCCAGGGGTGGCCCTTGGGAGGCTATGACAAGGATGGCACAGGGGCAGGCCTGGTCAAATTCTAGGGGCTAAGAGCTCCAGGAGGAGGGAACACATTGGGTGTTCTGTTAATAATTTGGGAAGTTTATTGCTGGGGTGGTTGCATAGTGAGGGCCACCTAGAAACCCCCATGAGTAGGATTATGAAACTCAATTCTGTAGATGGACACATTGGCCCCTCTTCTAGCAGGCACTGCGCTTAGCAGCTGGATTGGTAGAGAAGATGAGAGAGATGACTAGAACATCCAGGGAGGAGCTGTCGTCCATTTTATTGCAGCTCAGTGCAGGTCACACTTCCTGGGTGTTTTGGTTGATGTGTATATGGGGCCCGGGATAGGGAGGGGTTGGCAGGAGCCCTTTGGGAGAGGCGGTGATGCTGCTCTGTGGTCACAAAATTGAGGAGGGGAAGAAGGAAAGAGCAACACATGAGTTGGGGAAAGAAAAACTCAAAGGGCCATGGGAGGTCACAGGACACTGTGAGACAACAGGTAGAAGACATGCAGCGAGAGGCTCTGATGGAGACGCAGAGCCGTGTGGGCAGTGGTGTGCGGTCTGCAGCCAGACGCAGTCGTGCTGGGGGGTGCCGAGCGCTCCCACAGGCATTCCTGCTTAGCCTCTCCTGTGGTGTGCAAACCATCTCTATGGTTTGTACCAGCCCCAGAGGAGGAAGTGGGCACTGAGCGAGGTGGGATAACTTGTCCAAGCTTCCTCTGCCAGTGAGTGTCAGAGTCAGAACTTGAACCCAGGTTTTTCATGCCTTTTCCTTTACATAACATGCTGCTGTTGGTCCACTTCTGCCTGTGGTGGGCAACAGCAGTAGAAGTGACAACACTGATTCCATTTAAATTTAAAATTAGAGGATACATTTAATAAAGGCAGAAAACAGGTCGGCTTCACTGGAGTTTGATCTCCTGACCTTCCATAGCAGCTGACAGCTCTGTTTCAGGCTCCTCAGCCAAAGCTGAAGGGCAGAGGCATGGCCGAGGTGCCTGAGGGTGATGGCAGGTGGGCCCTGAACCTTCTGGGTGCCTGGCGGGCAGCTCCTGTGCTCACTTACTTACCGGCACTCACCCCTAGATCTTGTTTGTGGGTGCTGGAGCAGGGTGTGGGACAGTTGGAGGTGGTGATGTTCCTGTGGAAATGTGGCCCCAGCATTAAATACTCCATCGCTTTCGAGCTTGTTGCATTGGACCCAAGTGAGCGGTGTCCTCGTTGGCCTCTCCTGTAGCTCTCGCTGCCTTCCGGCTGAGTGATGCCTTTGCGGAGCTTTCGGTGTCCTTGTCTCCGATGGTTGCCAGCTGGGTTGATTGCTGCTGCTGTTGTGGTCAGTTTTTAAAAGCTCAGTACAGTTTTAGTATTATTTCAGCAGGAGTCAGGGAATTTTTGTGATTTCTAAATCTGCTGCTACTGAATTGCTCCGATTTTAGGTAAATAAGTTGGTCAGAATTTTTGTTTTGTGTCGTTGATTCTTGCTTACGTATAACCTTGTTCATAGGGAAAGTATGTCAATGAACTAAAATTTTTAAAGTATTTTGCAAATTTTTCACCTGTATTTTAGTGGATGCATTTGCAAAAATCCTAATATATGCCATGATTAAAAACTGCTTCAAACGTCGTAATTGAATATATTAGGGAATATGCTATGCTCTGTCTATGCGTACGTGGTTATTCTGTCCTTATGTAAACTGGAAGGCGAGACTTGCCTAACATGGAAAAAAGGCTTGATTATAATTGTTTTCTAAAAGGTAAAAAAAATAACAAGACCCTTATTGTAATGAGTTCAGAATAGTTTAGTTGACTTAAAAAAATCCAGTTGTAATTTGAAAGTAAACAAACAGTTTGCTGTGCTTTCCTTAAATATGAAACTAGATTCGTTTTCTAAATTACAGTTTAATTACTGTTTTTAAAACCCAGTGAGTGTTTCCTTTTCCTGAGTAGTTTCATATTTCGGTTTACGGATGGGCTGTTAGAATACCTGAACTTAAGGTTCATATGAGAGTTAGAGAGAGGAGAGTATAGTTTATATTTGAAGTTGCCTCTAAATAACTGAAGAACTGGGTAAATACTCCAGAACACCGCTATGCAGGTTGGAAATTACTAGCCGTTTCCTCCCGTGAAGATGACGTGGAGCACTGAGAGCTGCGCTGTCAGACTAGCCTGTGCTCTGTTGGCGTTATCTGTTCAGATTTTACGTGCTGTCAAGGACAGTTCTGAGGTTGCTTTTATTAATGTTAATAATTTGGTTGACATAGTTTAGGGAAGCTGAACGACATGGAGAAGCAAGAGTTATTTGAAAACACTACTGTTGTTTCTCAAAATGAAAAAGAGGAATGCTGAAAGCAGCCGTTTTTCTTTTTTACCACTCAGGTTAAACCAGTGTCAGATGTCACAAGGGATCCTAGCTGACTTCATTCATTTCAGTGTATTTTGATATGGACATATTTCATGATTTGACATTTATCAGCACATCATGTCATTCTGTGATGAATCACTGCTTTCTGTTGATGGTGACAATGACATCAGTTACTCGTTTCTTGAGCGTATCTCGCAGGTGCCTAGTGCTGCGCTGGGTGCTCCGTATCCATCATTGCTGATCCTCCCAGGAACCCTGCAAAGCAGGGATCATTCTCCTTCTTTGTAGATGAGGAAACTGGTGCTCAGAGGGCTTCTGTGGTTTGCTCAAGTCACCCAGCTACTAAATTACTGGCTCCGCCTTGCCTAACTCCGGTTTTTATTCCTAATATTTCTAAGTAGGACAGTTACACTGAATAAGTAGCAGTGTTTTATAAGGCTTTGCTAATTAGCCAAGAAGAATTTTCACTACTTACTTTAGAGTTGCCCACTTTAATCCTAAATAATAAGGCAGTGTGATTAAGTGAAGTCATTGGTGTTGGAAAGCCAAGTTATGGCGAGAACTAATGCCTTCAGTTATTTTTGCTTTGGGGGTTTAGGGATTGAATAGATTTATTGTATTCCTTTGAGTGCTTCAAATAAACAGTTTTCAAAAACACTAACATTACATTTTATCCCTTGCTGGCTGTTGTCTGTTGTGTTTTTTTAACGACATATTTGTCGGTTTGGGCTTTTTATGAATAAGTCATTTCTCTTAAGTTTTATATTATTTTTGAAATCAGTTTAGAAACCACAAGAATAGAGTGAGACATTGTCTTTGCCAAACTCCCTCTCCAGTGTGGATGGCAGAGGGGTTGGGTCAGGATCCTGGAGCTCTTTTATTTTGTCTTATTGATGGTTTCAAAGAGCCCATGACGTTGAGCTTCCTCCTCTGCACCAGTGTTCTTTTGTTGAGAATGACTTGCTAAACGTTGAGAATGACTGAATAAAATATAATTTTTAAAGTTTTCGTAATCTGAGTGTTATAGATCATGAATGTGTTTTAATTAACACACACTCTAAAAATTAAATCTAGGAACTGTAAATGCAATTCTGATTTGCTTGTGGATATAAATCAGTTAAATCGTACTTGTTACTTTCTTTCACTGCCTTATAATGTGACACCAATAAAAGATGGGGAATTCGTTTTTTTGTTTTGTCAAATGTCTACTTAGGGGGGCATAGCTTTTTATTTTTTTTACCTTTTCCTTTAAGAGGAACTCATTGGAACTGTTTGAAGCAGTATCTTAAGAGGTTTTGTTTGCTGATAAAGCTGTTCCTGTTCTAGCGGCTTTGACTCATTCCTGAGGAAAAGCACAAAAAGAAACAAAAATGAGAAAGGAGTTGCCCTAACCTGTCTGAGAGCACTCTTGGGTTTTCCTCATGAGGGCCAAGGGTTGGTTTCTCAATGGTTTTGATCTCACGATAGAGTCTTTAGAATATGTGTTTGTTTATAAAATCTTAAAAACTTCTTTCACGTGTAACAAAATGTAATCTGGCGGGTTCTCCCTGAAACTTTTACTGAGAGTGCTTTTTCCCCGTGTTGCTTCAAGATGTAGCGAGCCCACCCCCACGCCTCAGACGCGTGTATAGTCAGCTAGACGGACCGCTGCTTAGTCTAGGGCAGTTTTCCTTTCTGTTCTACCCTTTTCTCTGAAAAGTAGGAGGCGGTAACTTTGTTTAAAAGGTTAAAACTTAGTGCGTATATTAGGAAGAAAAAGTCCTGAGGGATTATGAGTAAGAGACTAGAAAATTCTCAGCGTTCTGGAGCATTTGTTGTAACTATTCCCTCTCCCCATTTTTGTGGTCATGACCCTGAAATTTAAAAAGATTTTTTGATGGAAGTTTTAATAATCTGGTAAATGTGGTATAGTTATTGTAAATGTTCCATGTTAGTTAATATATTTATTTTTAGTATACAGAGAATATTTGAATATTTTCAGAGGCAAGAGATTTATTCTAACCATAAAATAAGGATTTTTTTTGTGTGTGGTATATAAAAATACCGTTGTCTAAAATAAGTTTATGACATCTACAATCCTAGCTAATTTGATACCTTCAGAACTTTCACTTTTATATGTTACTAGTTTAATCAGTGTCTGAATGACCAAAACCTAATTTCAACCTTAATGAATTAGCTATATGTTACCAGCTATGTATAGTTGAGGAAGATTATCTTTGCTTTGGTTAAAAAGAAAAGCAGTGAGTGTTACTTAGGTTAAAATACCCCTCCCCCTGTATTTCTCTGTAAGCCACCATGATAAACAATCTTTTCTCCTTGTACTTATCATCCTCCTCTTGGTGCAGTCTTTTGTAGGTTTCCTGAGACACCACATGCCGCAAAAATGAAGGCAGACTGGTTTGTTCACCAGTGTTTAGAACCCCCAAACTGAATTATGTGCAATGTTTAAAATTGCAGTGCAGTTTCGAGTGGGCACCAGTGCAACTTCTGTGCCTTTTGTTGTTCTTTCTGCTGTTTGGCCTCTTCGGTTCAGTTTTTATTTTCTTGCCAGTTTGAGGTGTAGAATATGCCTTTCTGGTTCTGTTGGCTGTAACGTATGAGATGATCAGAATCTGTTTATGGAATAAAGTGACTGCTGGCTGTAAGTAGAATGTTGAGGTCCCTCTGAGGAATGAGGGCTTCACTGCCCTCTGCCTCTTGCCTTGGTACCTTCGCTGAGCGCATGGTAATGTTGGCGTCAGTGGAGACCTGTCATGTTCATTTCTAACAGGTTCATGCTGCAGGCAGCGCGGTGTTGGTTAGTTGCAGTTTTGATCTTTTACACATGGAATAGTCTCCTTGTCTATTTACCTATTATGGATTGTAGTTTTTGTAGCGTTAACACAGTTTCCCTCTCACTGGCATCCAAAACAAATAATAAACAGGAATAACTATCAGTAGTCTCACTCTTGGTTGGGATTTTGAACAAGGTCTTAAGATTTCAAATTTGCTTGTTTTTAGGAGTTTTATTAGCTGCTAGCTGTATTATCACAGGAAGTATCTTTTCCTTGCTAGGTGTGATCATAGGAATATTTGATAAGAAGATCAAATTTAAGTGTTAAGCTTAATATCTATTTGCAGTTTTGATTCCATCAAAATGGTGAATTCAGGATAGAGAATAATGTAAATTGCTGTCTGTATGCCAAGCTAAATTAAATTCATGGTTGCAGTAGAGTGTAGAAAATATTAAATCAGGAAAAAGTGATGTTGAACTATTTCTGACTCTCTTCAGTTTTAGACAGACAGGGTCCTCTAAATTGCATGGACAGTTGTCAGAAAGGACATGGAATTGGTAAGCTTTGTTTCCATAATGAATGATTGTTGTAATCCTCCCACCCCCAACTTCAATTTCTGTGCTAAAGCACTTGAAAAAAACCCAAAAACGATCTAAAGTTTTTTTAGTGGGGTGGGAGTGTATTGCTTGGGCTTCACTATTACTTCTGTGTTAAGTACACCTTGATCAGTACTTTGCAAATGGATAACTTGTTTAAAATGAGACTGAAATTGTGTGTGCGCGCGTTGGGTGGAGGCAAGAAGGGCAATATTGCTGACCCAGCTATATTTTTGAGTGCTGGGAGATGTACAATATGAGGACTTGATTGTGGCATGTTAGAACATAGCCTTGGAATTACGAGGCCAGATTCAAATCCCAGCCCCAGCAGTTAATAGCAGTGTGACTTTGCATGGGTTAGTCTCTGTGTTTTGATCTTCATTCAGTGTACCCGTCTGTAAGATGGGGATATGACCTACCTTGTAGGTTGCTGTGAGCATTAAGTGAGAGCCTCATAGGAACACGCGTGGCATGCCAACCTTGGTCCTTTCCATTGTCGTTGCTGGGCACCAGCAAAATTAGCTCCGTGGGGACTCTGCCTGTCCTTTCGCTTATCATGGCACTTCTGAACTTAAAAAAAAAAAGAAAAAACAGTTTCAGCATCTTCTAACATGTCCTTTTAAAATCTGTGTATTTTCCTTTGGTGACATGGAGTGAGTTCAGTAGATTGCAAATTTGCTGAGAGTAAAGAGCTTCTTTGGATCTGCAGCTAGATCGACATCAGGATACTAGAGAATTGCCCAGGTGCTAGAGACCGGTGTCTCTTAAAAGCTGTCTTATTTCACTGGTTACCTGAACTAGGACATCTGTGGTTACTGGGTTGATGGGTTAGACAACGCTTGGCATTGATTTGTTGCATGGGCCTGGGCAGAAGTAAACGAGGTTCACTGTCTGGTTGCTGCTCAAGTGAAGGGTTAACTGTTGTCTTCCTGTTCTTCTGTCTTACCTTGATGTGGTCCAGACCACTCATGACTCTATTGGACTGTTCTAACTAAATTTTATGTGGATGATGTTTTGGATGCATTTTTCTTAGATATTAAATGATCAGAGAGCCTTGAAAGTAACTGTGTGGGAGCAATTTCAGTGCTATATATGACAGATTAGGAAATGTCATCTTACATCTTTTTTTTTTTCTCTTTTGGTGAGGAACTGACCTAACATCTGCCAGTCCTCCTCTTTTTTTGCTGAGGAAGATCAGCCCTGACCTAACATCTGCCAGTCCTCCTCTTTTTTTGCTGAGGAAGACCAGCCCTGGGCTAACATCCCTGCCCATCTTCCTCCACTTTATATGGGACGCCGCCACAGCATGGCTTGCCAAGCAGTGTGACCGTGCGCGCCCGGGATCCGAACCAGCGAACCCCTGGCTGCTGCAGCGGAGCGCACTCACTTAACCGCTTGCGCCACTGGGCCGGCCGCTGTCATCTTACATCTTGATGTGAAATCAGGAAAAAACGAAAGTGTGAAAGAGCTGTTTTCTTAGGAGAAGTGACTAATTAAGTTGACCATATCCATTCTAAGGAAACAAATGTCCTGATTGTGCATCATGTTTATCGAGCAGTCTGAGGAGGCGGGGTTCTTTTTCAGGGATCACACAGAGCACTCCTGTTGATAATGAACATTTACAGGAACTCACAACTTGACTCTGAGCCTCCAAATGTTGTGTTTATGTCTATTTGTGACTATCTGGGGAGGGAAGAGGTATTCTCTGATTTTCAGAGGGGTCTAAGGTTTCTTCCCGAAAAGATTGGGAACAGCTAAAGTGAACTAGTATGTTTAATTTTAAAAATTAAGCAGAGACACGGCCAGTCTGGCCCCGTGGTGTAGTGGTTGAGTGCGCGCGCTCCGCTCTGGCGGCCCAGAGCTTGGAACCTTGGGCGCGCACTGGCACACCACTTGTCGAGCCGTGCTGTGGTGGTGTCCCATATAAAGTGGAGGAAGGTGGGGACGATGTTAGCCCAGGGCCAGTCTTCCTCAGCAAAAAGAAAAGAGGAGGATTGGCATGGATGTTAGCTCAGGGCTGATCTTCCTCACCAAAAAAAAAAAATTAAGCAGAGACAGAAGCAATAAAATCAGTAAGTTACAGACTTAAAAAATGAAATATACTCACAACTTCTGCTGTTAGAGCATTAATGTATATTGATGGAAATGTTAGTGAGTGTTTGACAGCCTTCCCTCTTCTCCTGGTAAACTTCTGTCCTCACTGGACTTGTACATTTCCATCATGGTATCAGAGTGGAATCGTGTGAATCAGTGTAGAACAAACGAACAAAACAAATGGATGAATTTGGAATTGTTAGTGGAAGCAGAATGTCATTGTCCTCATAAGAAGGAACACATGCTGACAATTTAGACTTGTAGGCGTGGAGTTTCTGTAATTTGTTTAGGAGAATCTACTGTGGATAATCTTTACAATTGATTCCATTTATTGAGTCTGTGTCAGGCCCAACGACAGTATCAGGTAGTTATTGCCAGCATGTATTGTAGTTAGTTCCCATCTGCCCTGAACAGGATTATTTCTCATTAATCAAATCATGGCCCAAGGCTGCGCAATATAGTTTCAGTTTCGTGAATTTCAGCGTGTGGCTTCTGTCCTTTGAGGACCTGCTTTATTCTGAGTGCTGCCCTGACACGGGGAAGGCGAGGAGAGCGCAGTCCAGTGTCTCACTTTAGTTGGGGTCAGCTCTTTCCAGGGAACATGTGTGACCTTGAGGACACAGGAACCTTTTGGGAGCAGGTGGAATGAGTGGCTGGATTGAGAAGCAGACCCTTTCTCCCAGCATGGGCACTGACCTACGAGGCAGCTGTGTGTCAAATCCTAGTCCTTTGTGAGCTTTCCTCCAGGCTTTGTTCCCTAGGGTCATTATTTTACCTATATTGGTAAAAGAGAGAAGCAGCATCAGCTCGGGACGATGTAGGATAATCCTGGGCGACCAGCACCGAGTAAGATTGAGTGTTTCTAAAAGGCTGCCATCTCAGTGCTGGTTCTGGAGCCTGTTAGCAAAGCTGGAGGCCCATGGCTGTGCTCCTAAGGAGGGTCACAGATTTCAGCTGCTTGGTCAGCCCATTCTCTGAGCATCCTTGCTTTACCTGGCTGGATGGCTGTTTACACCCCGCTGCTCATCTCTCTCCCTCCCTCTCCCCACCTCCCTGTCCTGTCCTTCCCTATTCTTTCTTCCTCCCTCCTTCCTTTCCTTCCCTCCTTCTTATTTTTAATGAAATACAGACTCTTTGGAACATTTTTTTCCCCACTCAAAATTTGCTTCTTGTTGACATTAGTAGGGCCTTTCTGCAAAGGGGCTTGCTTTTCACAAAATTAGACATATAACTTCAATTTTAAATTCCTCTGGGGCAGACATCTTTGTAGTAATGTATATGTATTCTCTGTAACTCTTAACAAAGTGCCTTGTACATAATAAACACCTGAGAAAAATTATCAAAATACTTCTACTTCACCATTATTCCAGAAACTTTACAAAGTACGTAAAGGAAAAAATGTTATAATCTAGCAAGAGTAATGAGCTTGGGCTAAGTTTGAATGGTAGTCTGATATAGGCTAGTATATCTGAGAATGAGATGTGTTGTTAAATAGGCTAGTAGCATTTTGTTTTTAGGTGGAGATCTATAAGAAAAAAATCCGGAATTGAATTTAAATGTAATTTGTGATTTAAAAAATAATGACTTTATGGGGATAACACATTTTAGTTCCTTCTCTGCTTCTTGAATCTGAAAGACAGCCTTGGCAGTTCTGAGTTTGTCAGAGCGGGTCTGCTGGTGCCTGCCCCTGTGCATGTATACACCTCGAGAGGTCCAAGCTCTTCTCCCGTGGGGCAGCGATTTGTCAGTTCTGCACTCCGAGAGGGGCATGTCTGCAGGCATGGAAGGGTCTGGAAAAGGTCTTGGGCAGAAGGGAATGACATCATCTAGCAATAGTGTTGAAGCGTTTTAAAAATTATACTGGAATAAAAGTGTCCCATTTCATGGTAGGTCCAAGTGATTAGGTAGTTTAATATTCTGTAAATTCTCTTGTCTTTATAAACAACTTTCTTAAACCTGTACCAAGATGTGGCATATTCAAATGCCATTGCCTAGTTTTTGCATTTTAGTAGAAGCAAAATAAAAGCTAGTGAACAGTACTCGATTATCACAGTCCAACTGCCAAAACATTGACCCTCAGCTTATATCTGGGAAACACTTAACATGATGGTTTGAAATAGATTTTTTATTTAAATAATGTTGGGTATAATAACCAACTACAGTGAAACAAGACAGAATAGGAGGTGTGTGGCTGTTCAAATGGAGGAGACCAATTAATTTTTGTTTGAAGTAATGTGAGGCATAGGAAAAAGAGTGGAAGGATATACACCAAAAGGTTAGCAGTGGTAATATGAATGTGTAAGCAGTTTTGGCTGTTTAATAATGTCTGTTACTAATAGTTTAAATCCTTTTTAAATCTTTATAACTATGTGTGTGTTGTGGATTTGGTATTTCTGGGGATAGTACTTTTTTCTGGACACTTATGTTGTGGGTGTACAGGTAGGAGATAGAAAACAGAGAAATACTTCAGCAGTACTTTTTGCTGTGCAGGCAAAGTGGAAAATTGAGGCCTTTTCCAAATTGTACTGTTATAAAATTGCTTGTTAATTGCTTGTTAATCTCACCCAATGGAAACATTTTCAGTGGTCTCATTAATTTTGCTTTTGTAGGTGTTGCTTTTTTTAAAAAAATTACTCCTTTATTTTTTGCATAATGTAACCAAATGTTCGTCTAGAAAGATTAGAAAATGCAGACAGATAGGGAGATAGCTATCATACCCTCATCAGTAATTACTGGGAGCCACTTGCCCACATCGTACTGTCTCTCCTTTCGGTTCACGTCTGTGGACACATTGTAGGCTGGTCTTATTCATTAGTGATATGGCTTGACCATTGCTCCTGTGAGCATTTCTGTAAACAAATGTAGAGAATGAATTTTCAGTGTTGCAGTTGTGTCTTGACTCAGATTTATATCTAGATTTTACTTCCAGAAAATATTTTAAATTTTATAGTTAATTCATCAGGGTATAGTATTGTAAAATTTATCATGCGCTTTGAGAGGAAAAAAAGGACTTCCTTTTAGCTGAGAATAACCAAGTCTCGAGGGTGTGGCCGTCCCCTCTGTTTTGGGTGGTTGCCAGGCTCTTATACCGCACCACTTCTCTGCACAGCTCCCAGTCCTGCTTTGTTTGGCCACAGGGGACTGACACCTGAACTTGAATTAGGTTCTTCACTTTGTGGTTGCCAATTCACTTTTTATATGTAAGGTTTTCAGACTTTAGATACATATATTTTTTCCCTGTAAAATAAAAGCTACTGAAAATCCATGAGAAGAACCCTAGAGATTAAAATAATTATAAAGTAGAACAGGCTGGCAGCTTAAGTTTCAGAGATATTTAATTAGTCTCTAAAATCATTTTATTCATGCCACAAGACTTTTTGAGGTTCCAAAGAGTATAAGGAAATGTAATGCTTTCTTAATTTGAATTTATTAAAGTTTATTTGGGGAGCCCTTTCTCGTACTTGGAATTATGCAGTCAAAGCCACTAAAAGCCTTTTTTAGAGAAAGTAAAAGCTCCCTTCAGATGTGATCTTTGCTGTGTCCCATCAGCCTGACATTTGGAAGAGTTGGGGAGCCGGAGTCTCCACAGCGGCAAAGGCTGTGCACCCCCTGGCAGGACACAGGCATTCCAGGAATTTATACTGTGATCTGCAACACTGAAAAATCCAGAACTTTTCCATTGTTTCTGTTGGAAGCAAAGCCTAGAGTCCTGTTTTAATACCACGAGCAACTTAAAACCAGAGAGGTTTTATTTGTGTAATTTGCCTCCAGGATTACGGACGGCTCTTGGTGAGTTTACAGAAAAAGATTTGAAATTATGCCCAAGGAGCTTAACAGAATTTTTTACTATCAGGTACATTTCAAAGTTATTTTAACTGTAAAAGAAATCTAAGGAAAATGTATAGCATATTACTTACATGAAAACCAACTGTGCAGCATCTTACGCCTTCAGACTTGTCTCCTTCAAACGCTGTGGACTGATGGGGCTGGGCCCTGAGTGGCTTGTTTCCTCACTGATCCCTCCTTTGTGACGGCCACTTCTAACCATCTGGTAAGCACGTCCCTTGGGGGGTCACACTGTTGACCTCTGTGGAAGCCTCTCTGGTCACACTTTCCGGGGCGCTGTTCTTTCATCAGTCCTGCTGCCCAGGTTCCCAGTTGTTTTCTCATGACTTCTCATGATTCCACGGTACCCAAGTCATTATCTTCTTTTTTTAAGCACACATTAAGGATATTGAAATGGACCATTAATTCCTTGAGGAAAACTTAGTTTTATATATCAGTTTCCAGCTTCTCTCCTCTCTACTCATCACACCAACTGCAGAACGTTAAACCACCAGCAGATGTAAAACAGTGCTGAGGTCTAACGCTGACCACCCTTTACCAGCTCACGTGTGACATCATTGTGGTCGTTCTTTAAGCTGAGAACTTTGCTCTTCTCCAGATTCCCCTTCCTTACTACCTGATCTGTTGTGGGCTTGTGGGCTTTTTTAAAAATCTTAGTAAAGAAGTCATTTCACGTGCACTTTATGCTTTTTCCCCAGTTAAGCTTTTCATCTTGCTTTCGGAACTCGGACTTATCTCTAAACCGGACGTCCTGAGTGCTGATGTTAGGGCCACGCTGGCCTGCTGTCCTGAAAATCACACCCTTGCCTTTTCAAGATTCAAAAAGATGGATACTGACTTTATATATTAATGATGAATTTCTCAAACTTGCCTGAAATGCAGATGGCACTGTGAATTCTCTTTTTTAAGGGTGCAATTAGACCCCAGAAAGTGTCACTCCCTGACAAGGCTGCTGGAACACAGTGGTTGGAGTAGTGAATTGGGTGGGAATAAAAGCCCCAGTTGTGCTACAAACTTGCTGTGAGATTTTAGGCAATTCATATATAATGAGGTAAAGATCAGAGTGTGTTTGGGAAGCAGACTAAGACCATCTTTAAGGCTCCCTCTCTAGATCTTAGGGTTCTTCTCTCTTACTTTTTAATGTAGCCCATTAATTCCATTATTCCATGTCTATTCTGTTCTCTAAGATCTGTACCTTTGTCGAAGCCTTTCTTTAACCTCATATGAAAGCATGCTTCCAATCTTCAGATTTCCTGGAGGGACCCTCTCATTTAGGGGCAGGAAGAAGAGGAATATTTTGCAAAAGAATGGTCACGAAAGGAGGAGATCCTGGATGGTAGTGTCATAAGGCTGGGGAGAGGAATTTTAAGAATATAAGACCATCAAACTGTCAAATGCAAAGGAGAAACTTGGGGCACGTAAAGCCTGAAGAAATTTTGGGTTTTGCAGTTGTGAGATCAGTGGTAACCGTGGAAAGTGGAGTTCCAGCAGAGTGGAGAGGTGAAAGTTCAGTTGCAGGGATGAAGGGCTGAATGTGGGGTGAGGAACTGGGGCAGCAGGCACAACCTACCTTTGGGGGAGTTGATTACGGATCCCGTTCAGGGCAGCTTATGTCCTCGATGACCTTTTGTGGTACGATTGTGGAACTCTCACAGGTGGGGCCTCACCTGGTTTGGAGTCAGCTGTGTATCTGAGGGAGATGGTGGGCCCTCCAAACAGAGATTGGTAGACCGGCTTCTCTGCACTGATGCTGAATTCTAATTTTATACTCCAGAGTGGGTATCTCCCCAGTGAGGAGGCAGCATACTTTGAGTTACATATGGTTCTAAATTTAATTCATTTAAATCACCAAATGCATGAGCCTTCACTGTTGTGATGAATTTTTAATGTAACTTGAGCAAGCCTTCTAGAATTTTGCATTCTCTCTGATGCCTGAACATTTTTAAGTGAAACATCATTCTAGAATTTTCTAGTGTTTGTCCAGTTTATTAGAACAGTAGAACACAGTCCAGACCTAGGGTAAATTATTCATGTGATGCTTTAGGCAATTTTGGTTTTGCCACTTGCATCCCAGACACTTGCAGTATAATGCTCCACATCGTGTTTAAAAAGTAGTCATTATGGCTGTCAGATTCTCTATATGGAGGCTATTTCACTAGAACATCCAGTTTTATTGATATTATTTAATGGTGAATCATATTTGCTCAGATTGGGGTTCTGTGCTATTGAGCGATACTTGTTTCTGGCATAAGATAAAATTGAAATGGAAAAAAATCTTTATCTAATTTGATTGTTACTCCTTTTCTATAAATGCAGTGGAAGTCTTTATACCACTTTTCTTTCATTTGCCCTTGAAACCAAGTGAAAAAATGGATATAAAGTGCTTTGTAAAGAATAAGATATTCTTATTGTGCCATTATTGGTCTTAAGAAATAAATGTAGTAGAAAGAACAATTTTAGCATCATCCTCCTCGGGTTTTAATTCTAGCTCTAGAGCTAATTTAGTTGTGTGACCTCGGGCAGATGGCTGCGTGTCTCCAGTCCTTGGGTGTCTCTGTAAAGTGAGAGGCATGGATTGGGACTTTCGGTCTTCTAGCAGAAATGGTACGCAGTGGTGACAGCATCAATTTTACAACACAGGCCTGGCACAGGCCGGAGAGTAAGTATACTGCACTGGTCCTGTCAGCAACTAAGAACACACTTAAAGACTAACTTGTGTGTGTGTGTGAGAACCTTGATACAGTAGGTAACTGCTATTTTCCTTCTGTTTCATTCTATTTTCTTCATAACTCTGTGTATTTCTTTTCCTTTTATACATACAGTTTAGTCCTGTCCTTCATTATGTTCTTTGTCGTCGTTTCCATTTCACTTTCCTTGTGTTTCATTCCTGTATCTTTCTTGTTTAGACCAAGTGGAGCACGCAGCTGGCAATAGCCTCTATGTAGGACCCTTCAGGAACCTGATGGTAAGTGCACATGTGTGCTTACCAGGCTCCCAGTGGGCTCTGCCGGACCCGTGCTTGAGGTGCCTCCTGCCGCATAGAGAGAAACCAACGAGTCCCCTCACCCCCTTGTAAAAATCATTATAGGTTGTTTTTGATTATAGGCTTGTTTTTGTTTTTTCTTTTAATTTGATTATAAATAGAACAGAAACCAAGTATCAGGAAAAAAAGTTACTGATTTAAGGATGTGTAGCAGGTTCCACCACCTGTTAGGGCAGTATCTGGCCTTGTGAGTGACACCAAGCATATCTAAGTGTGAGTCAGGACGCCCGGCTCCTAATTTCTGTTCTGTCGTAGACTGATTCATCCCCCTGGGGCCCTGGCCTTCCTTTTCCTTCAAAATAGGTGATTTCAATAGCCCCTTCACCTCTAGTCTGCGGTCCCAATGGGAAATAACTCGGGTGTTAGATGGTTCTGATTAAGATTGAGAAAATCATTTCATGTATCAGATAGTCTCAGTTCCACGAATGAATGATATTTAGATTCATGATAGACTCATTTCCGTCATAGACTAAGTGTGTCGGTGTTCACCAAAGGTACTTTGGAGGTACATTTAATTGTTCCATTCCTTAGTTTTTAGAATTGGTTTATTAGTGTTATTCAGATACTTTTTAAATGTTTAATAGATATATAGACTTCAGAGTCCCTTATGTCTGTAGTGACCCATGTTATGTTGGTTTAGCCCAGTCATTCTTAACCTAGGGAGACACTCCCTCCTCTTGGGAACATTTGGCCATGTCTGGAGACTTTTGCTTGTCACAGCTAGAAGGGGGCTGCCACTGGCATCTAGTGGGTGGAGGTCAGGCATGCTGCTAAGCATCCTCTGACACATTGAAAAGCCCCATAACAGAGAATGATCCCTCTACAAATGTCATTCGTGCTGCAGGTTGGGACAGCCAGGTAGCATGTAGCAGCCTGTGGCAGGGGTACTCTCGTTAGCCCTCCGAATAGGATGCAGAGGTCCCCACCACAAGTGGCTTCTCTTCCCGGGGGATCAGGGTTTCCTGGTCATGGTTTTTAAAGAAGGCACCTAGGGATGGGGAGCCGGGGGGAGGGGGACACTTCTTTGCTGATAGGTTTGGAGAGTCCAAAAATAGACATTTGATATTCAGTGTCAGCTAGGTGTTCTAATATTCTTTTAGGCAGGGAATAAAACTTAAAATAGCAGTTTTACTTTTAGGTAGCTATGTGATTTCATTCTCAGTACATATTAATGAATGGTATTATTAAAGCTGTGCTTCGCTTTATTATAATATAAATCTAGAAATTTCACTTATTTAATGTTCTATTAGGCCAGTTTACTTTTTGTGTATGACCTGCTAACTAGCTTTGCATAGTGCTTGAGAGGTTGCAGAAAATCTTTGAGTTGCTTTTGCAAGGGATTGTATTATAGCAAATTGACATCTGTATTTCTATTAAATTTTACAGTGTGACTTTTTTTTAACGTATGTAAAGTTTGTGCTTAAAGGGCACGGTTTAGACTGTACCTCTATTTTTCTTTATTTTGAAGGCTGCTACCTGTACAAAGTAGAAAGTAAGAGCTCAATGAGAAAGGGTCATATTCCTTGGCTTGTTTGAGGTCCATGGGGTGGTACTGACGTCTATACAATTTTGTGGTTTTGATCCAGGGAAAAACTTTTCTGAATATAACTTGTGAGTCAAGCGTCTTGAGGGCACCAGGAGCCCTTTTCGTGGATCTCATCAGATGTGAACTGCAGTGCTAGAGTAGTTATGTTAGTAGCCAGATAATCATTTGTATTTGCATTGTGTGCCACCAGTAATCTGATAGAGACTGGGCATCACACACAGGGAAGGGCATATGTCCTAGTGAGGATATGAAAACTGGTTGAGAGGGGGTAGAAGCCAAATTCCCTTCAGCACAGCTGGATTCCTCAGGAGCCTTTGTCATCATCAGATGTACGCTAAGTGCTGGGAAGTTGACACAGGGAGAAAGAACTGGAAGAGGAGGTTTGCTCTCACTGTGAAAAGGTGTTTCTGTCTCCTTGCCACTTGCAGAGAGGATTGCCTTATAATCCTGCCACCTGGGGGCCTGAATCAGCCGTTTCCATGCAGACTCTTGGCTTCTGTTCCCTTCAGACTGTGGTTCCAGTGACATGCATGCTTGTGTCCTGAGTTCCGTTTTAGCTGCCTTTGGAATTGAACAGATAGATGTGTTATCAGGAGTTTGAGCTTCGTTTTCATAGTTGCAGAAAACATCTGTTTGTTTTTTTTTACAGGCTGAAGAATTAGGGATTTAAAATGGTATTTTAGAACTTCCTTTTTAAGACTAACAAAGTAAGGGGCTGATTATTAAGTATTTCATACTTTTTTTGTTGCATCTCTTTAATATTTATCAAAATCTGGTGGTGTTTTTTAGGATAAGTATTTGCTTTGTATTGTAATCGATGTTTCTATTTTTAGTCATTATGATCTTTTCAATGATAATGTTTTGTGTCTCTGACCTCATTTTCATCTGTTGTCTAAAGCTCCTCTGTAGTGATTTTCTGATATGGAGAATACCATTTTGCAGAAGCTGTGAGTGGTTTCTAGTTTGTTATTTTATGAATTCAGAGATAAAGGTGGCGAGAGGCTTGTTCCGAAAGAGAAAGGACAGCCCCAGGAGCTATTTGAGACCTAGTCGGGGACAGCATTGCAGAAAGAGAAGGAAATGTTTGAGGACGATGAACGGGAACCCATTCTGATTCTGAAAACTAAAAAACAAAAGCTACCAAGAATAAGAAACTTATAATTTAAAAAATAGACAAGAATAGTCACAAATTCTGGTTAAATCCCAAAGAGACTGTACTTCTATAGAGAATTGTTTATCCTTATTGAATATCTGGTGACTTGAGTTCATTGTTCCAGCTTGTCAGAAATGTGTTGCATTTTAATCTTATCTTCTGAACTGCGGTATCGCTTGGAATGCAGTTAGTGTTTCTTGAATTCCACTCTCTGAATCGTTAATGAAATATTGAATTGTACTGGACCTGGAGTCGAGTCCCTCAGGACCCTCTGAGTGCCATGCCGGCTGACAGTGAATTATTCATAATTACTCTGCATTTGCTATTTAAGCCATTGTGCATGTCTGTCCCTTGCAGTTCAGCAGAATCTCTGCTTCTGTTGTTTCACTTTGACGATTACGGATAATCATATCGTAACTAAAAGGGCCCCAAGTTATACTATATTGTGTTTCTCTAATGTGCTTCTTATGAATAATCAGACTTCTGCCAGTCCCTGTTGTTTGTGTGGTATCGAAACTCAGTGCTGTCCTCTAATTTTCCTCTGACATCAATGTTGTTAACTTTTCTGGAATATATTATTTGTTTGATAGCTATTATAGCTGTGAGGGAACTAATGCCCAAGATTTTAAAAAATGCAGGATTTATGGGTTTCTTTTTTTTCCCCTGACATGGCTTAAAAGTATTCATATTGATCATTCATTCCTTTCTTTAGGAAGCTGAAGTGGTAATTGCCTAGAAATATACAATTTGCTGTGATTGGATTAGTAATTGTCTCCTTCAGGAATTCAGGATAATAGTGAGTGAATGAATGAATGAATGCATAAAGAAACAAACAAACAAATAAATAATAATGTGTTTCAGGGAAGAAAAAATCCCAGGAAAATAAAAACAAAACAAACAAAATTGAAGACATACTGCTGAAGACAAGTGAGCCAGATTTCACCTCTGCAAATATGAGAGATTCTGCGGAAGGTAAGCTTGGTTCTTGGACTTGTCTGATTCCGGTATGTATCACCAGTTACTTCACCTTTGTATCTCCTAGGAATGCCCTTCTGAGAATCATCCAAGAACTATAAAAGGTTAAACAGCAAAAAGGCCACCTGCATGTCATATGGTGAATTGAGCCTTCCACATCCCCCTTTTCTGTTAACAATGAACTTATTCCCTGGTTAAAATAAAGTGAAGCATACTATATGATGCATTTATAAATAATTTATAAAGTTCAAAATCATCAAAACACATCTATGGTGATAGAAGTCAGACTGGCAGGGACGTGGGGGTCTTCTGGAGTGCTAGTACTAGTTTGTCACTGTGCCACAGGGTGGGTCCATCCGTGTCTTTACTTTGTAAACATCTTATCTTGCTGTATACTTATGATTTATATACTTTATGTATGTTTTGCATTTCAATCAAAAATTTACTTAAAATGTCAAACACCTTTGATTTTATATATCAGAATGAAAAGTGTACAGAATAAAAAATGTTTCTATCTTTTGTTAGAATTTAAATTCCTGTTTTATCTCTTTGTGTTCCTCCACACAAAATTTTCTTCTTTATAGAACCATGTGAGGATTCATATTCTAGGCCTTCCATGATGTAAGAATTCACAGAGAGGCATGGATGGAAAGTTAATCAGAAAGGCAGATTGCCCTGTGCCCATTGCAGTTGAGCCGCCATATTGAGACTGTTGATACTAGAAATGAGGGGGGTGTGTCTTAATTTGTTACGTGGCCAATTTATGCGGAGACTGGAGCTTGCTCAAGAGTGTTCATAGTGACCCAAATAGGCCAATTTCAAAGTATAGACTTGTGACTCAAGAATCTTTTGTAGAGGTAAAAAACCTAACAAAATATTTTGGATGCCTTTTAAGCCATTGTATTAGCACTTTTTGTGGTAATGATGTTCCTAAAGGATTGTAATTTCCTGTGGCATTTTATGAAGCAAGAATAGACAGGTTTATTTCCCAGAGCCTCATAAAACTGAGTTCTGCCTGCTGGTAGCAGATTTGCTAAGTAAGACATTTGTTTGGACAACAACAAAAATACAAATACATCACTACCTTTAGTAGCAGAATCAAAGAAGAACATACAACAGCCTCCTCTCCCCTTAGTAATTCAAGAGTTATTTTCCCTGATATAACATCAGGTCCCATGAAAAAAGATATTTAATGTTTCCCTGTTGTGGAATAGCTGGCCAAGATGCAATGGGTTCTGTACAGTGTAGCTGTCGGCCTCTCCTGAATGTTCTGCATTGTCCTCAGCAAGTGGTCTACATACTGAGCAAACAGTCCAGACTCTTCCTCATGTTCTCCAAACCTTCTTTTATGTTTAAACCTCAACAGACCTCATTGGGTATGTGGACACACTTCGGTATGGGCCTTACTAGTTAATAGAGCTGTGCATGTGTTGGTTCATATTACTTTGGACAGTTTTAAATCTGGAATGGTTTACCAGTCACAGGGAAAGAAATTTTTTTTTTCCATTAAAAGAAGCCGCAGATTTTGGCTGAAAATGAACTCTATAAAGAAAGTTCTGAGCCTTGGAGATAGTATTTTCCTTTTATGTTGTCTCATTTTGAGTTTTTTAAGCAACATGCTGAGTCTTTGTTGAAAAGGTATTTCAAAAGGGAATTAGCTCCAAATTTGAAATACATTATCACCATCAAATGACTGATTTCCCAGTTTGTGGAAAACTCATGGAATTTATGAAATTGTTCTAGGGGATGAGAAGGCTAGTTTCTATTTAGAGGCAGAAACCTCATTGCTGGTAAATGTAGTAACAGATGGGTAACGTCAGACTGATGTTCCTAGGAAACAGCAGGAAGGCCAGGCCTGAGTAAGCAAGCTTGTATTGATACCTCACGTTTGCAGAGCCTGGAACCGTTGGCCTTTTTAACCCTCCTTACCCCTGGTATCCAGGCAGTCACCAGGTCTGTTAACGGGCCTCTTCTGTCTGGACAGTCTGGCCACTTTTTTCTGCCTCTACTGCTTCTTTCCATTTACTTCTCTTAGTGTAGGCAGCCAACATCTTCCTTCCATTACCACTGCATCACAGTGGGTCTTCTGCTTGCGGTAGTGTCCTCCTCCCAATCCCTTAATCCACACTGCAGCCAAGTCTCCCAAATGGCACTCTCCTGCTTTAAAATACCTTAATGGATCCCCTTTGCCCCTAGATAAGTCCAGACTAATTTACCATGTGCTACATGTTTTAACTCCTTCTGCTTACTTTTCCTCTTCTATCCTTGACCTTCAGGTTCAGCCTCCTTGGTACTTTCTCTAAGAAGCCTTCCCTAATTAACCAAGCCCTGGATGTTCTTCCTCTGTGCTTCCATAGCAGCATGTACTTCCACAAGCATGACCATTAATTTACTATAGTGTTGCTTCCTGCTTACTTGTATGTAGCTCCTGTTAAAGTGAAGCTCTGTGAGGATAAGGATCTGGACAGTCTTGTTCACCTGGTACCTGCATATGGTAAATATTTGTCCAGTGAGTGGAGGAAGAGCCAGTTAACAGCCAGGAGAAGTCAGAGTAGTGCTGCCTCCTCTGCAGAGCCTTTCTTAACTCTTCAAGTGTGTACAGTAAAAGGGGTGTATTCAACAGAGACTCAGGTGGTACTATGAGAAAGCAGCATTATGGACCATCCCTATCAGCCTTAAATGTGCTTAACACGTTCTCTCTTAGGGTCCCCTGCTGTCCCTGTGTTTCCTTCCCGCCACTACCCCACTTCTCTGCTTTCCTTTATAGCTAAACTTGAAGGAGTTGCTTATAAGTCTTCCTGTCTGTCACTCCTCCTTACATTCTCTTAGGAACTCCACTACTCCACTAAAACTGTTGTGATCACTGCACCTCCACCTTGATAAATTGAATTTTCAGTTCTCATCTGACCCAGCCCATCAGCAGTTTTGTACAGCTGATGGTTCCTTCCTTGAAACTTTCTGTACTTAGTCTAAGGGCCACTTCTCTCTTGGCTTTCCAGATACCTCACTGGCCATTCCTCCAACCTCTTAAGGACTGGAGTCACCTGAGGGACAGTCTTCCCTCCTCTCTCCTATGTTCACTCTCCATATGACCTCGTCCAGTCCCATGCTCCAAATACCATTTCTAGTCTGAGGACTTGTGCATTTCTAGGCTCAGCCTCTTTGTTGAACTTGAGTCCGATATATAACTAACTACTTAATAATTTTACTTGGATGTCGATCGGGTACCTCAGACTTCAGCATATCCAAAGTAAACTCTTGAATCCCACTGCAGTGTGCACACATGCACAGATTAAGCCTGCTTTTCCCTCAGTCTTCTACAGTTTAGTAAACAGGATTATTGCAGTTGCTGTGGAATCCTCTTGACTCCTCTCTCTCACCACACCTAGTCAACAAGCATTTCTTGTCAGCTTCATCTCCTAAGTAGATCCAGAGTCTGACCATTTTCTACCACCTCCCATGCCACCCTCATCTCCCCACCCTGCTCTTCGTCTGGAGGAGTAGTAGGCTCCTCTCTTGTCTTCCTGCCTCCACCTTTGTCCACCTAGAGTTTTCTGTCTTCCTCGTAGCAGCTGGAGTGATTCTTTTGAATATAAGTCAATCATACCATATTTCTCTGTTAGAACTTTCCAGTAGCCCCCTATTTCACTCAGTATAAACGCCAACTGCCTACAAGGTCCTACGTGAGCTGGCCTCTGGTTACCTCTGTGATCTCATCTCCTTCTCTCCTCCCTCCCTCTCCCTCCAGCATCGCCCCCAGCCTTTCTAGCTTCCTTGCTATTCCTTGAACACATCTAGCTCGTTCTTGACTCAGAGCTTATACATCTGCTATTTCCTCTATCCAGAGAGCTTCTCCCCCTCCACCAGATATTTGCATGACTCATTTTCTTTAGGTCTCTGCTCAACTGTCACCTTACTAGTGAGTCCTTCCCTGACCGCCTGTCTGCTGTCTGCCTCAAGTTGGGCTAGGCTGGGTTTCTCCTGGGAATAGAGACTCAGAAGAGACTTCAGATTTCTGTTTCCTGTTTGAGGTACTCCTGAGTTCTTAATAATTTGATCAGACTTGGAAGAGATGATCTCTGAAGTTTCTTTTACTTAAAAAAAATTCTGATCACATGATTCTGGAAATATTTTAGCTTCTAAATATATGGTTTGGTCACAAAGGAGGGAGGGAATCATTTCATTCAGGACAGACTACTAAGATTCTAACCTGGTAATATATTTGGCAGTTTCCTTGTTTCAATTTAGAATCTTGAGAAACTGGAATTCACAACTAGTCTCCTGAAATTCAATATCAGCTACTCCAATACAGTTTTAGGCACTACAATTTCTGTCAAGGAAAATGTATTTATCTATGTGTGACTAAACACAAAAGAATCTAAGCTCCATGTGGGCATTCTTTGTTCACATGTGTATCCACGTGCCCAGCATGTTGCCTGGTACATAAAAGGTGCTCTATAAATATTTGTTGAATGAATGAATGAATGAATGAATGAAATGGATTCATATCCAGTACAACTTTATAAGTGAGAAAGTAGAGCTCTTTATTGTTAATCATAATCTCCCTTACACATTTTAGGTGATAAGAGAAATAACTTAAATAATAAGAATTGATCATAAAGTGGCCAGTTTTTGCCCTCACTTCTGTGCTTTTGCTTCTCTGTGCTTTCTAGGTCCCAAAGAAGAGGACGAGAAGCCTTCAGCCTCAGCAGCTGAGCAGACAGCCGTTCTTCAGGAGATGGTTCGTCAAGATGTGCTTCCAGAACTAGTAGTCCCTCCCCCTGCCTGCGAACCACAGACAGAACCAGACGAGAAGCTAGAAGCAACAAATTGTGAGGTGAATGATTTGGAGGAAGAGGAGGAGGAAGAAGACGACGAAGATGATGAGTTGGAAGAAGAGGGGGAAGAGGAAGCTGACACGCCAAATGAAAGTTCTGTGAAAGAGCCAGAAATACGGTGTGATGAGAAGCTAGAAGATTTATTAGAAGAACCAAAGAGTATTTCAAAAGAAACTCTTGAAGACTCTCCAGAGGTAACATCTGTTATCAGAATTCCCAAAACGAAAGAAGAAGCCAATGGTGATGTATTTGAAGCATTTATGTTTCCATGTCAGCATTGTGAAAGGAAATTTACAACCAAACAGGGGCTTGAACGTCACATGCATATCCATATATCTACAGTCAATCATGCTTTCAAATGCAAGTACTGTGGGAAAGCATTTGGCACACAGATTAACAGGAGGAGGCATGAGCGTCGCCATGAGTCAGGGTTAAAGCGAAAACCCAGCCTAACACTACAGCCATCAGAAGACCCAGCTGATGGCAAAGGATCTGGAGACAGTGTTCCTCCGAAAGATGACTCCAGTCCTCCCAGTCTTGGGCAAGACTGTCTGATCTTGAATTCAGAGAAGGCTTCCCAAGAAACAGTAAATTCTTCTGTTGTAGAAGAGAATGGAGAAGTTAAAGAGCTTCATCCGTGCAAATATTGTAAAAAGGTTTTTGGAACTCATACTAATATGAGACGGCATCAGCGTAGAGTTCATGAACGTCATCTGATTCCCAAAGGTGTACGGCGAAAAGGAGGCCTCCTCGAAGAGCCACAACCTCCAGCAGAGCAGGCCCAGCCCACCCAGAGTGTCTATGTACCAAGCACAGAACCGGAGGAGGAAGGGGAGGCAGATGACGTGTACATCATGGATATTTCTAGCAATATCTCTGAAAACTTAAATTACTATATTGATGGTAAAATTCAGACCAGCAGCAGCACTAGTAACTGTGACGTGATTGAGATGGAATCCAGTTCGGCAGACTTGTATGGTATAAATTGTCTACTTACTCCAGTTACGGTGGAAATTACCCAAAATATAAAGACCACACAGGTCCCCATAACAGATGATCTTCCTAAAGAGCCTTCCAGCAGCACAAACAGTGAGTCCAAGAAACGGAGAACTGCTAGTCCTCCTGTGTTACCCCAAATTAAGGCTGAAACCGAGTCTGATCCTGTAGCAGCCTCGTGTTCCTTAAGTCTGCCTCTTAGCATAGCAACTACAGAGGCAATACCTTTCCACAAAGAGAAGAGTGTATATTTGTCATCGAAGCTCAAACAGCTTCTGCAAACCCAGGGTAAACTAACTCCTGCAGGAATTCCAGCAACTGAAATACCTAAGTTAGGTCCTGTTTGTGTGTCCTCTCCTGCTTCAGTGCTGCCTGTGCCCTCGAGTAGGTTTAAGCGGCGGACCAGCTCTCCTCCCAGCTCTCCACAACACAGTCCTGCCCTTCGAGACTTTGGAAAGCCAAGCGATGGTAAAGCCGTGTGGTCTGACGTAGTTCTAAGTTCCAAAAAACCCAAATTAGAAAGTCATAACAACTCACCAGCGTGGAGTTTGTCTGGGAGAGATGAGAGAGAAACCGTGAGTCCGCCATGCTTTGATGACTATAAAGTATCTAAAGAGTGGGCACCCAGTTCTACTTTTAGTAATGTATGCAACCAGCAGCCGCTGGATTTATCCAGTGGTGTAAAACAAAAGGCTGAGGGTGCAGGCAAGACTCTGGGCCAGTGGGAATCTGTATTAGATCTCAGTGTGCATAAAAAGCCTTGTAGTGACTCTGAAGGCAAGGAATTCAAAGAAAATCATTTGGTCCACCCAGCCTGCAGTGCTGTGAAGAAAAAGAAACCAACCACCTGCATGTTACAGAAGGTTCTTCTCAATGAGTACAATGGCATCGATTTACCTATAGAAAATACTCCAGATGTGACCAGGAGTCCGAGTCCTTGCAAATCCTTAGATCCCCAGCCAGATCCTGACCTGGGTCCTGACTCTAGTTTATCTGCTCCTGCTGTCGAGTCCCCACCTGATGTTTCTCCTTCATCACCTGCCCGACAGACATCTTCCCTTTCTTCCGGGCAGCTGCCTCCTCTCTTGATCCCGACAAATCCCTCCTCCCCTCCGCCCTGTCCTCCTGTGTTAACTGTCGCCACCCCACCCCCTCCCCTCCTTCCTACTGTACCTCTGCCAGCCCCCTCCTCTGGTGCATCTGCTCGTCCATGCCCCTCTCCACTCTCGAATGCCGCTGCACAGTCCCCACTTCCAATCCTTTCCCCTACAGTGTCTCCCTCACCATCTCCCGTTCCTTCCGTGGAGCCTCTTATGTCTGCTCCTTCACCTGGGCCTCCAACACTCTCTTCCTCTTCTTCCTCCTCCTCTTCTTCATCTTCATTCTCTTCTTCATCTTCCTCCTCTTCCCCTTCGCCACCTCCTCTCTCAGCAGTATCATCCGTTGTTTCCTCTGGGGATAATCTGGAAGCTTCTCTCCCCATGATAGCTTTCAAACAGGAGGAATTAGAGAATGAAGATCTGAAACCCAGGGAAGAGCCCCAGTCTGCAGTTGAACAGGACATTGTTCAGGAAACATTCAACAAAAACTTTGTCTGCAATGTCTGTGAATCACCTTTTCTTTCCATTAAAGATCTAACCAAACATTTATCTATTCATGCTGAAGAATGGCCCTTCAAATGTGAATTCTGTGTGCAACTTTTTAAGGCTAAAACTGATTTGTCAGAACATCGCTTTTTGCTTCATGGAGTTGGGAATATCTTTGTGTGTTCAGTTTGTAAAAAAGAATTTGCTTTTTTGTGCAATTTGCAGCAGCACCAGCGAGATCTCCATCCAGATAAAGTGTGCACACACCATGAGTTTGAAAGTGGCACTCTGAGGCCCCAGAACTTTACAGATCCCAGCAAGGCCCATATAGAGCATATGCAGAGGTTGCCAGAAGATCCTTTAGAAACATCTAGAGAAGAGGAGGAGTTAAACGATTCCTCTGAAGAGCTTTACACAACCATAAAAATAATGGCTTCTGGAATAAAGACGAAAGATCCAGATGTTCGATTGGGTCTCAATCAACATTACCCGAGCTTTAAACCACCTCCATTTCAGTACCATCACCGAAATCCCATGGGTATTGGTGTGACGGCCACAAATTTCACTACACACAATATTCCGCAGACGTTTACTACTGCCATTCGCTGCACAAAGTGTGGAAAAGGTGTTGACAACATGCCTGAGTTACACAAACATATCCTGGCCTGTGCTTCTGCTAGTGACAAGAAGAGGTATACCCCTAAGAAAAATCCAGTACCGTTGAAACAAACTGTGCAACCCAAAAACGGTGTGGTGGTTTTAGATAACTCTGGGAAAAATGCCTTCAGACGAATGGGACAGCCCAAAAGACTGAACTTCAGTGTTGAGCTCAGCAAAATGTCATCGAATAAGCTCAAATTAAGTGCATTGAAGAAAAAAAATCAGCTTGTCCAGAAAGCAATCCTTCAGAAAAACAAATCTGCAAAGCAGAAGGCCGACTTAAAAAACGCTTCTGAGTCCTCCTCACACATCTGCCCGTACTGTAACAGAGAGTTCACGTACATCGGAAGCCTGAATAAACATGCCGCTTTCAGCTGCCCCAAAAAACCTCTTTCTCCTTCAAAAAAAAAAGTTTCTCATTCATCCAAGAAAGGCGGACACTCATCACCTGCGTGTAGTGACAGAAACAGCAGCAGCAGCCACCGCAGACGGACAGCGGATGCAGAGATTAAAATGCAGAGCACGCAGGCGCCCCTGGGTAAAACCAGAGCCCGCAGCTCAGGCCCCACACAAGCCCCCCTGCCCTCCTCGGCCTTCAGGTCCAAGCAGAATGTCAAATTTGCAGCTTCGGTGAAGTCCAAAAAGCCAAGCTCCACTTTAAGGAACTCAAGCCCGATAAGAATGGCCAAAATAACTCATGTCGAGGGGAAGAAACCCAAGGCTGTGGCCAAGAATCATTCTGCTCAGCTCTCGAACAAGACTTCCCGGAACCTGCACGTGAGGGTACAGAAAAGCAAAGCTGTCTTAAAAAGCAAATCCGCTTTGGCCAGTAAGAAAAGAACAGACCGGCTCAATGTCAAATCTAGGGAGCGGAGTGGGGGGCCGGTCACCCGAAGCTTCCAGCTGGCAGCTGCTGCCGACCCGAGTGAAAACAGGAGGGAGGACAGCAGTGGCAGGCAGGAGCTGAAGGACTTCAGGTAAGCCGCGTCTTCAGGGCCAGAGGAGTTCAGAGCTTGAAGGGCGGGGGGAAGACGGTTGGAAGAAAACAATGTACTTGCCCAATGGCGTTTTTTTCTTTTTCCTGTATAATTTTGACATAAAGCATTTAAAGGAAATAGCTGTTGCTTAAGTTGTAGGCATGAAGAAGGGTCACTGCTTTGGCTGTTTGTGGAGATAAATGCCTGGCTTTTATTTCAGACCTAGGACTCACAAAGTGGTACCATTTCTTTAGTAGGGCCAGTTGTGAATTGAATTTGAAACCGTGTAAAGCTCTCAAAAGTACCCTATTACGAAAAAATGAAATTCTCTCAGACTTCCTTCATATCTTGGGTAATATCTCAGTGTCACTTGTATTATTTCCGGATCATATATCACTTATGTTAAGATAAATCACAAAGTTCATTAAAACTGCTTTGCAACCTTGTGTAATGTTTCTGCGACCTAAGCGTAGTTAAAGTAACTAAGAATGCTTGTATTATTCATGCTTTCTTTTATTGTGTTTTAATTTAAGAAACTTGCCTCATTGGTTGTAACAAAACACAACACCATTATTCCTTTTCAAATGCCTCATGTGCCCCTCCTCCTGTCTTCAGGTGTAAGATAATAAAGAGGCCAGTTTCCCAAGGAGAAGAGGAGGAGAGAGCGCTCAGAGCCCTGCAGTGGGGCATCCTCGGGGTTCTCTCAGGCACGGGTGGTACCCAGGGCAGGTCGGCTTCATTGGTCGGTGCCTTGGTTCCCCAGTGATGGTGTGAGAGCTCCTCTTACATCTGAGGTGATTTTACAGCCTTATTCTATGTTCTCCCTATGTTAAGAACTATTCTTAGTGACAGATAAAAACATAGGGCAATAGTTAAATTTGTTACATTGAGTCCTCAAACTTTCTAAGTTACTTAAATAGCCTGAGTTGATGTGTGCTCTTGGAATTCCTGCTCTTTCCTGAATAATGCCTACAGGTCAATCTCATGTGAAATTATTCATTGTCAGATAAAATTTCTGCAAAATTTTGAAAAATCTTGTCCCTTCAGAGTGAGCTGCCTGACTCTAGGCTTTCTTGGCTATACCTTTCAGTGTCTGAAAATTCTTTGGTGTTTCAGGCCAACAGAATTAGTGTTAATGGGGAGCGACTGCCGTTCTGGAGGGGCCGTGAGAAGGGGAAGGTGCTGTTATCACAGCACAGTTGCCGAGGTCGAGTTGTTTGTGCTGGTGCCTTAAGTCACGGCTACAGAAAGATGTCGAGAAGAGCCATGAGCTGAAGCTGATGGGAATGACTTACTGTAGGATAAAGGATCAGGTTTTTAGAAAGCTACTTCCTAAATGTACTAAATAATCAGTTCCCGTAGATCACATTCAATATCTGGTCTCTGGCCACGGCACGTGCATGTGTAGCATTTGGGAACTTAGCTCTGGTGAAAACAAGCACCTGTTTATCAGCTGATAAAGCTGCCTGCCTGTAGCAATTTCGCTGTGTACCTGTTTGTACCCCGTCTGTGTTCTTGTAGTTCCACAACGACAGAATATTCTTAAACTGAGTCCTTTTCAAGCTTAAGAACCAGAATATGCCTCTTTTCACAGATTGTACTAAAAAATATCTCCCAGGTGGTTGATGCTTTAGAATGCACTAGGTGTGTCCCGTTTTGTCTCCAGTACTGTCTGAAAGAATCACTCATTTTGTACTGATCCCATTTATACAGTTTAAGGGTAAAGTCGATATGAAAAATACAAGTACTATAAAGAAAAGTGCTCTGAGTAACTATAAATTTATGAAGTTCCTTCAGTTAGCCTCTTACTCATCCAGTGCTTTTTGAAGAACCCTTAAGACCGCAGAGGACCAAAGTGCCTATTAAGAGTATGTCTCTTCTTTGCTCCAGTTAATTTTAATTATTTTGCTTTGCGTGATAGTTAACAGAGGGTTACATTGCTGGAATGAAATTTGGCCTAAAAGGAAACACAGAAGAATCAGATAAGAAAACCTGGGTATTGTTCTAAGTGGTAGATGGTAGCAGCAGGTATCCAGGGTGGCTGTTCTCCTTCGTATGAGTCACTGGAACTGTGCAGTGGACGCATCTGAAGGATGTGTGTCTTACACAGGGGTCCACTTACAAGTGACCATAAATTTGCGAAGTATTTTTGGGAATTAAAACACAAATGTTCAACAAGATAATCATGTTTTGATTATCTGAACACAAGAGTGGGCATTTCTTCAGAGGGTTTGTTGTAGTCTTCTTGTACCTTGTATTGAATTTGGTGTAAAACCGGGATTCCTGAACTCAGGCCTGCGGAATGTGGTGGTTCATCAGCACCCAGCCCAGGGCTCTTAGAGAGTAGACCTGGTCCTTGGTACTTGTGTTTTAACTATAGTCTTCTTCTGTTTTCAGTATGTTGTTTCTACTTGTAAGTTTTATTCAGGGATGGCTTCATGGCGCATTTTTAGAAGTACTCACTTTTCACTCTCTTTTTAGTGATTTTGCTTCACTTAGCCCACTACATAGTCAAGGACTTACTGCAGAACTGGCAGCACCTCTTTTCCTGTGTATTTCATCATAAGAAACTGTGATTAAGAGCTAGTCCCCAACACTCAGACATTTTACATTTGAATGCCAGTTTAGAATTCCACAGATTTTCAAGTATATCCTTGCAGTCAGCCATGTGAATGAAGTCATACTTTTCCATTTAACACTGAGGGCTCAGCAGAATTTGCCAATTGGTCATTTCCTGGAGAACAGGCCATTGTGCCAATCTGGGTATAAAAAAGACATGTGCTCCAAATCCTTTTCTTAGGACAAAGCAGCAAAGGACACCAGGCGTACCACCCATCTTTAGAGTCTCCTGTTACAGCTCTTAATCCAGTGACCCCTGTGTTGGGCTCACTGTCCACAGTTAGCCGTTGGAGCCTACGTGTGGCTTATTGGTGGGACTGAATTTAGATCTGTGGCTGAGGGCTCGTTTCCTTGGACTATAAGACAAAAAGAGGGAAAGAGGTGCATTCTCTACTCTACTCTGATCCATCTTTGGTTAATCCCAAGGTGTTTTTACATTCTTTAATGTTCCTTTTAGAGCAACTTCTTTTTTAATACTGTGTTCCCAGTGTAGCCAGTAAAGAACACTTAAAGATGGAGAAGCAAAATGAAACTCCAGACCAAGTTTTCCCATTTACCATGAATTGATTAAAAAAATAAAATGATGCTAATTTCCACACATCCGTCTCTGCCACACCACTCCAAATAGACCTGCTTGTGGTTCCTCCCAGCACACGTCTTTTGAGTGGGATACTCAAGTTTCTGCATACCTTCAGAGTCATTCTGTTGCTGTCTGAACATTTGTCACATGGTCTACTCACCTTTTCTTTAACATGGTCAATTCATATAAGGTTATGTTATGTTGTCATTTATCTTCAGTTTTCTTATTTTCTAGGAACTTCCTGTAGAAAAGCCCCCCAAACAAAACAAACCTTAATTGACTAAATAAAGATATTGCATGCTCAACTTAGGATAAGCACTACGGCAAAGAATACGAAATCTACCAAGCTTGCAAGACCCAGTTGAAGCTGACTCAAAAATGCTCCCACAGCCGATTGCCAGCAGGCTTCTTGTGCTGGTTAGAGGCAGGCATCTGCTTCTTCGCTGGTGCCCATCACACGTGCTGGGCTCTCGGGTGATTGGCTGTAGGATGGGCTAGATGAGCTGGCTCGTCGTCACGGGACTGTCGCTCAAATCAGTGTGGCCCTGGTTTTTGGCACATAGCAGAGAAAGGAATACTTTGAAGGTAACCTTGCAAAGCAAGTCCTCTGCTTTATCAATAGTTTGTTGTAGATTTCAGGGATGACAAATTGTGATGCACTCATTTTAAGACGTTTTGGTCACACACCAGCTCTTGATGCCTTTCTTTTAAATGAATTGTAGATAGAAAGAGGTATTTAGCTTCTCTCTTAGCCTGTTTTTTTATCACAAGCAGATTGCCAGCATAATAGAGAGGAAGCCAGATTGGATATGGACTCTTTTTATGCCTCTTCCAGTGTCATGTTTATATATCCAAATGGACAGTATCCTCTCAGATTATTATCTGGCACTAATTTATAACTATTATATTATCGAAGACTATGTAGCAATATATCAGTGCCCAGGATGGATCACAGGCCTGTATAGATGTGGGTCTACACGTGAGTATAAATGAATTTACACACCAGCTTTTACACTTCAGTCCCTAATAGAGATTAAAAACAACACATTGGCCCCTTCCTGAGTATATAAGTATCATTTCTCCGTGCATTGTATGCCTTCCCCCTAATTAATGACAGTTGGTGGAAAATGGTTAGGTTCATTCATGTTGTTTTTTTGTTCTCAACTTTAAAATAATCTACCTCTTAAAATCTGTAGTTTAATACTTGTTTGGTGAATTTGTGCCACTTTAACCCTTTCACTATCATTCCCATTTTGTTACATTTCTGTTACTGGGACTTTGTGTTGAAATATTGTGTAAAGCATTTGTAGTAGTTTAAAAATAAAATATTTAAAATTATTTAAATTGTTTTGGACGCTTCAATTGTATTATATGTGATTTACATTTTACATTTTTGTTTGAGTTGTTAATCTGGAGAGTGTACTTGTATTGAAGTTTGCTGTTAGTTATTTTATTGTTTCTTGTTGGAGAGTGATATAAAAGACTATTCTAATGAAAACATTAAAATTTGCGATTTGACTTACAAAAGGGGTTGTCCGTTGATTTTAACCGATGTAGCCTTGAGAGAGAGAGGTTCATTATTATAGACAGACAAGTGAAGAGTGCTGTTTGCTGTTTCTCTCTCCCCTTCCAGCATGAAATAAACCATTTGAGTTTGTCAGATGTATAAAAAAGTTTTTTTATGCTCTTGCTAGCAAGCACTTAATAACTAGGGGGAATTCAAATGATTCATTTTATATAATTGTAACCAATAAAAACACTTTCTAAATGCTTGTGAAAGGACTGCATTTTGTACATCACTGGGAGCAGTTAAGGGAAGGAAATGAAGGGGCACGTAGGACAAGTGTTCAGAGGTTGCACTCTCACAGGTGCAGCGTGGAGAGGCCACCCAGACCTCTTTTCACTTGTTTCTGTTTGGCATTAACTGAATATTTGTAAATTCAAATGGCTTATACACCATCTAGAGGGTAGACAGGCGGTGGGATGGGCAGTGGTGCTAAGAAGGACCTTGTGCACTTTTTTGATAAGAGTGAAAATAAAGAGTTTCCTCTGGGCTCTCAGCTTCCTCTGTGCTTGCTAACAGTTTGCTGTAGTTTGGGGATTTTTATTTTTATGGATCCCTGAAGAATGAAACAAAGACATTGCAACATGTGTATTAAGTTTTTCTGGAGTTGCTGTTTTTTTAAGATTAAAAATGGTTGGATCTAAGTGGTTTATTTCATAAAGTCCTACATGATAGCACTTGTTTTTCTCATACTTTCTGTATATCTCTGTGTCATTCCTTCTTAGGGAAAGGTGGTAAAGCTGAAGATACGATCAACCTCCCTTGGCCAAATGTTCACATTTCTTGCTTAGGACGTTCCTACGTCAGAAAAGCCCAGCGGGGAGGGGCAGGGGAAGAGGTTGACGAAGCTTTGAAATGGCTTTCAATGTCAATTGTGTTCAGTGCCCCACTAGACGGAGTACTGAACACACACCGCACCCTGGGAGGAGTTGGATCTGGGGAGATAGAAAGCTCTGCTCTGGGAAGGAGAAGTGGGTTCCATCTTGGCCCCTCTGCTCACCGTTCTTCCACCCCTCTGTGCCTCCAGTGAACAGGCATCTGACAAGCGCCTTCCAGCCGACTGTGTCCCCGCCGTTGGTGGCTTAGCCTTGGGCAAGTTATTTTACTTTCTGGATCTTAGTTCCCTATCTGCCAAAAGTGGGGAAGGGACTAGATGGTCTCTGAGTTTTCCTTGTAGAATATCTTTTTGTCCTGGGTATAGATGCTGACAGACTGAAAGAGCAGGGCGAGCGAGGTCTGTCTTGTGTCCCGGATCTTACAGCAGTGTCTGAGCATGGCAGACGCTCAGCTGTTTCCTTAACGGAGGAGTGCCCAAGAAGTCAGGTAACTTGCATCTCACCCAGAACGAGCTGCCCCAGTTTGGTTGTTTTACTCTTTATGGAGTAATTTTAAAAATTCAAAAAGCTAACAAGTAAAGCCTTATGTCCCTGCTGCTATTTTGGAGTATCCCACGGTGTTTCTGATTACAAATCCCTTTTTAGGTTGGCTGTATTTTATTTGGTTACTACAGGTACTTTCTATAGCAAGGTGTTCTACAGAAGCACATTAATTTATTGAGCACCTATTTTGTACCAGGCTGTGTTCCAGGTGCTAGGTTACATCAGTGGACGGAAATCCCGACCTTTGTGGAACTTATATTTGTGTGGTAGCTTTTTCCTCTTTTATACTTCATATTCAAAATCTCTTCACTTTGTCACAACTCTCCAAAGACTAGGTGGTCAAGAAGATGCTTCTAGCTTAATATTTGAGGGCAGATATCTAGATGACTGCAAACTTAATACTTAGTTAAAGTGACTCTAAAGTTATAGCTCATTTAATGCATTTTATATTTATGTGGATTTTGATTTGATATCAAACCTCACTTTGCAAAGATTGACCTATATCCATAAGAAAATTTATAAAGAGCAATTTACATTGAAGAGTGGATGAGAGGAGAGGTGGGTGAGAACAGATTGACTCAGGTTTAAAGGCCACATTTAAAGTACTCCCGAGACCAGGCTGAGAGCTAAGATGGTTTGCCTTTTCTGTCCGGCTTTTGGAGGCCCAGCAGCCCACGGCCTCTTCTCTCCCCGGTGGCACCAACCCTGCTCCTGCCACCTCCGGGTTTGATCTCTCAGCAAATGTCCTGGTGAAGCACTGTTGAGGGTGTATTTAAGAGCCTCGAGAGTGACCAAGCCATTCTGAGAGGTGTGAGAAGGGTGGGAGAGCTGGAGGTGACCTCTTAGCGATGGCTTGGTGGCCAGGCGCCAGGCCCTGGCTGTGAACAGACGAGAGCCGCAGCCTTGCCCTCGAGGACAGTGGTTCTCAGACGTGACCCAGAGAGGTGGTCAAGCTACCAGCTCCAAGGCCCTACAACCAACCATCCTTATAAATTAGACTATTGGGGGCGGGCCCTGGGTAGTCTAGTTTAAAGCCCTCAGGTGATTTCAGTGCACACTGAAGAATTTCTGAATGTATGTGGAAAAAATGATAACGAATGTGTGTAGCTCTTAATTGCCAAATACTTGTGTATTCTCATTTGAGCCTCTCAGTGTCACATTTAATCCCTACACTCACCTTGCAAAGTAGGTACTTACATTGTTCCATTTTTCCGAAGGCTGGAGGGGCAGAAGGTAAAGGGCTATTCTGAATCTAGTCTTGAGCCCTTGTCTGTAGAAAGGTGTATGTACTTGATGCTAGACCTGGAAGGGAGGAGGAACAGCAGCCTGCTGTGTAGTTTCTCACCGTGTTTATTCCAAGGCCAGAGCTCTTGGTGGGCCCCTCCCTCCTGGGGCCTTGACCCTTCCTGGGAGTTTGCCTACAAGATGCAGGGCCTTAAATACACAGTGCTATGAGATTAAAAAATATATAATAGAAACGAGGGCCACATTGGTGGGAATGATGACATCCATCTTACCAGTAAAAATTCTTTATAGAAAAAAATAAAACATCCAGTGTCAAAAAAAAAAGGTTGAATGGAACAAAACTTGAGGTTTGAGTGGGTGTGATGTAGGGAAAAATGTGGAACTGCGATTATTGGTTGATGTGTTCAGGCTCAGTGTCCTAGTCTCCTGTTTGGGGACCGCCCAGGCTACCACTCCTCGTCCACTCTTCGCCTCTAGCCACAATGGTCTACTTCGCTTCTTCCTCCCACTCCTGCCCTTGTGCTGCTCCCTCTCCAAGTGGTGCTGGAAACGATCTGATAAGCTCTAGGGAGAATTGGATGTAGCTGTCAGGTGCCTTGTGTGCGCGAGGTATTGTGCTAAGCATTTTTCACACTTGACTCTTGACAATAACACTGTGAGGTTGGTATCATTTACAGATGGGAAACAGACCCTGGGGAAGTGATTTTGTTCAAAGGTCAACGACTCTCAAGTGGCAAGCTAGAATTTGAACTACCTCCAAGCTACGCCATCCTGTTGATCATTTCTATATATTTTTTTTTTTTAAGGCTTCATTTCCTCTAAATGTGGTGTACAGGCCATGATACCTTCTCTGTTAAGGGTTTTTCTGGCATTAGTGAACACGTAGAATCGTCACTTTATGGGCAAACCTGGTGCAGCAAGACCGTTGATTAGTCAGAGCTGCTCCTGGAACAGTCTTGTCTAGTTCCTCTCTTGACTGTGGGATATGCCTCCACCCCCATCGTAGACCGCTCAGGTCCAGTTGGCTTCATAGATCGATTGTTGATTAGTCAACAAAAATCTGTTTAATGGAAATCAAGCTCATTATCATAATGCCCTTTGGTTTTGAGAGGGGTTCTGAAGAAGGGGCCTGGGGGTGGTGGCGAGTATCCTCAGATGTCACTTGAGAACCTGGACCTGTTGGGCATTAGCCCAAAAAAGAAGCTTGGTTGGGCTTGCCTTCTCACCTCAGCAAATAGTGCGCTATGTGCAAAGCAAAGGGTTAAGTTTCTGCCAATAGTAAGTTGTTTTTAAAGTATAGGATTAGAGCCTGGAGGGTGTGTAGGTTTTATTTACCTTCTGGATTAAGAATAAGAATTGGAAAAACCATTGTGCCTCTGCATTAAATTACTTGCAGTTTCAAAAATTACATTCTATTGTGAGCTGTTAAAAGGGGCTCAGAAATACTTTTATGAGAGAAAACTTGAACTATTAGGGTAGTAGGATTTGTACATGCTTCTCTTTTCTGCCTCACTTGTACCAGCTGGATTCCGTTTCAACTATCTCTTATGGAAAGTGACCCAAAGTTCAAGCGGATGTTCCAGAGAACAAGAACATTTTATGGAAGAAGTTAGTGCCTAAATGGGCCTTCCGATGTCCAGTTGATAACCCACAGAGGGAAGCCACACAGAGAACCCACGTTTTTGAACCTGCCGTGATGGGTGCTACCTGAGTTACTCAGTGAGAGGAGAGAGAACTGGGCTGTCATTTCAGTAATGACAGAAAACTACAGATGGATTTTAAATTATGGGTTTATGTTCTGAATCAGAGCATATGTAAGCTAAGAATATTTCCATATCAGTGTTTAGACAGGAGCCTACTGCATAATTTGGTCTTAGATAACTACTGAGTCATAGCATTAAATCTGAATGTAAATTTTAAATAGGTATCATTTGGAAAAGACCTGGAATTTGTTGCCCAGGTAAGTTAATAACAAAAGGGGGAGTTAGGCCTTAGGATACAGTTGTGGCAACTTTACTTTTTTAGCTTAATAGAATTTCAATTTAAAATAATTGCATTTGTTTTAGTATTTAATAATTGCCAAAAATATAATATTTTAATATTCTCTATTGGAAGGAAGTTATTTAAAAGTCATATGGATTCAATTTTCCTTGCAGTAACGTTCTCTTCTCACTTGCTTTTTATAATCACATCCAATCCTTGCCAACCCAGCTCGAGTTTAGGAACATTTTCAGATGGCTTCTATTTCCAAGCTATTATTGGACTTGTGAGTTCAGGCACATTCTCCTGTAGTGATTCAGTCAGTCAGCCATTCAGAAAACATCTTTAATGGTCAATCTGGATCATGACGGTGTCAGGCTGTAGATCTGATGGCCTCTGGCTGTGTCCTGGAACGTTCAGAGGACCCTCGGATGTAGCCAGCCACCGCGAGGGGGCTGAAAACACTCCTGGCCGTCCCTACGTGCTGGGCTCTGTCCTGAGCGCTTCACTGGGCTTCACTCCTCGGAAGCTCTCCGCCACCTGGGGGAGACGGCTTTCTCCTTGTTTACAGATAACCAGGTCTGAGAGAGGTGACATCACTTGTGTCCCATAGCTGTAAGCGGGGACCCCAAACGCGACCCTCTGATTGCAGAGCCGCTCTCTTACCTGCAGTGTGCAGCCACCCAACACGCTGTGCCCTTGGGTGTCACGTAGCTCTTGTGTCCCCAGGTGACTGATGCTGATGTCACTGCCCAAAGGGGGTTTTGTTGCAGAGAAGTTGTGCAGTATAGTGGGAATAAACATTGGCCTCGAACTCCTAGCGATCTGTGTTTTAATTCCCTGGGCACCATCTGTAACCGAGGCAGGGCACGCCGCTGGCTGAGCCTCGGCCTCCTGGTCTGCAAGTGGCCGTATTAACGGAAGTAGCGTGTTTCCTTGTAAGGATTCGGTTGCTGAGGGCTGTTGGGGTGGTGACCACTAACCTTTACATGGTGTCAGGGCCTTGAGTCATCACGATAGTAGGCCTGGGGTGGCCCCACTGAGGAAACTGATGGGGTTTAATAACCATCCTGTGGGAAGGGGCAGAACTGGGATGACGGTGATCGCTGAGGAACTTTTGGAAGAGGCTGCTGAAGAAACTGCTCGTGCTCTTAAAGGCTGTGAAAGAAAAGATTCCTTCATGGAAACCGACAAACTTCAATTTGTATTAGTTTCACAGAATGGCTGGTTAGTGCCTTTGGTGAGGATAGAAGTTTAGTCAGAATGTTAGAAACACCCCTAAAGGCTTCCAGGATGCTCTCCTTCCCTCTCCATCTGGGCAGAGCAATGAGCGGGGTGCACCGAGGGTGCAGGGGTGCCCAGGGAGCTCTTCATGCCTGGCTTCCTGGAAGCCCAGGAGCCCCTCATGGGAGCAGTGCGAGTCCATGTGGAGCCTCGGTTCAGGAGGGCCCGCCATGATTACACAAGAATGGAATGAAAAGTTCAGAATTTCCTGAGGGCCTCTTGCCTTCCACAAAAGAGCGAGTGCAGTGCAGGCCAGCACTGGCCTGGTTTTGAGCTTTTGCTGTGATTTCATTACAGGCAGTGGAAAGTAGGTAAGGCCATTCGTTGGCTTTGGACCTAGAGCGGCTAATCAGCTGTCACCTCCTCCCAGAAGCCTTCCCTGACCAATGGATCTGAAATACTGCCCTTGTCCCTCTCCATCTCCTTACTCTGCTCTGCTGTTCTTGGAGGCACTTAACTCTTTCATACATTCTGTTATCCATTTGTTACATTGGTTTACTGTCTTCCCTCCTAGAATGAAAGTTCTCCCGTGGCAGGAACTTGGTTTTGTTCACTGCTGCATTTCCAGCATCTACAGCAGTGCCCAGCTTGTAGTAGCTGCTCAATAAATATTTGTTGAACAAATAAAATAATTTGAATCCTGGCTTTATCACTGACTAGCGCTTACCTTGGGCAAATTACTTAACCTCTCTGAGCCCCAGTTTTCCTTTTCGTAAAATGACATTAATGATCAATCTGACCACAAAGGATGGTTTTGAAGACAACAGATAAGCCTGTGAGGACCACAGAATGCTGCCTGCCTTAGTAAGTGTTTTTTAACTTTAGCCGCTATTATTATTATTGAAAGATGTACTCTTGACTCTCAATTTGAATTGGATTAAAACTTGTGGCTGTTGCTCAGAACTGACTTGCCGCATAGGAGATTTCATGACAGCACAGGTTGCAGTAGCCGGAACATTCTCGCATCATCTCTTGCCTCTGCACAGAAAGAGGGCTCTCAGGTGACTCCTAGTTCTGCCACCAGTGACCCCAGGGGGCTTAGCTGTATCTCAGCCAGGGCTAAGCTGTTCATATACGGACCAAAGCTGCTCTGTTTCCACGTCAGGCGCTCCTTCCCATCAGAACTAAAAAGAATGGGCTGTAAAACAGAAAATCATTTTTCAAATCAAGGTGAGAAAAAAGATGATTCTTATTCTATTACTCCTCCATATAACTTTATTTCTCTTGGTTTTGCTTTTCAAAGCACTTTCCCCCATGTAACTTTTTATTTCTCTTGGTTTTGAATTTCAAAGTCAAAGTGTAAATTCTTTTAAAAGCTAGGTTCAGAAGAAAACATTTCATTAGCTCTATGAAATCATGAAAACTTAATCAAGGAACCCCAAATTATTGAAATAATAGTAACGTAAGAATGATGGCCGGGGGCCGGCCCTGTGGCTTAGTGGTTAAGTGTGCGTGCTCCGCTGCTGGCGGCCCGGGTTCAGATCCCAGGTGCGCACCGACGCACCGCTTCTCTGGCCATGCTGAGACCACGTCCCACATACAGCAACTAGAAGGATGTGATGTGCAACTATGACATACAACTATCTACTGGGGCTTTGGGGGGGAAAAAAATGAATGACGGCTGGTACTTGGGGTAATATGTGTAAAGCCCTTAAAACAGTGTACACATATTACCCCAGTTAATCATTAAAACAACCCTATGAAGTAAATACTTTTTATGTTCTCCCTTTTTACAGATGGGGAAACTGAGGCACAGAGGTTAAGCAATTTGCCTGAGGTCACAGCTAGGGAGAGTTGAACCAGGAAACGTGTCCAGGCAGTCTGGCCCCACCTCTCATCATAAGTCTGTTCGGCCTCTTTGCCCACTGATCTGGGAGTGAAGCCCCTGGTCGTGCCTGGTTGTTCATGGTGGCGTCTTTAAGAAGCAGAGACATGGCTTGTTAGTATGTAGCTGAGCGAGTGTCAACAAGAAGCACTAGCTGATGGGAAGGAGTTGGAGCGTGCGGGAGGTGGACGCTGGTCATGCCCTTCCTGGCCCTGGTACATTTTGTGTGTTCATGGGAGACCAGACTGAGCGGTTTCAGCCCGACCTGCGCTGGTGCCTCATCCGCCCGGCTGTGTTAGGGAGGGAACAGGTCCAGATGCTGACTCGTCCAGGGAATTAAACCTCACTCTCTAGTGTCAGCTTCTTTTTTTCTTTTTTCTGTTTTCATAGAAGTGTTTCCAAACCACGGTTGGCAGGTCGGTGTCCATCTGTACACAGGGAGCAGCTGCCCGGGGTGCTGCATCCCGCTGGATCTGGGGGCAGGGTCACGCCCAGGGAACGAGGGCCAGGCTGAGTGCCCAGTGTCTGCTTTGGACGCAGGAAGGGGGACGGCTCTGCAGTGCGGGTGTTCGCTGTCTGTGGTCTACTGTGTCTGCTACTTCCCTGCTTTTATAGTGGTACCCTGGCGCAATTGCACCTTTCCTTGAAGGCTCGAGGTACCGTCAGTTAATACTTTGTTGTGGAGAAGCGATGCCCTCAGAGATTGTACAGGCATACGGGATCCAGAAGCTTGAGAAGTGACTTAACGTGTTTTGAGAAGGATGTACTCCTCACTGTCTCCCTTTTCATCTATCGTTTATGGATATATCTGCACTCCCTGGCATCCTTCAGCGAGGCGTCTGTTAATCATCCATGGGCTAGGAAGCTAGGTAGCGGTCCTATTAATAGTACGTGTAAATAAAGAGGCAGGCCCTGAGAGAACATCCAGGGATCTCCCTGGTAAGCAAAGGGCACTAGGAGCAGCGAGTGGAGTTTTGGGCACGGTTTGCTTACTCGTTAAAAATATGTCATGGCTCTTGGTTCTTTGCTCGTAAACGATGTTGCTGGTCAAATGACCTCTGGATGGGAGAGTGTCAAGTGTAAAAATCACATAGAGACTGCCCTTTTCTTTTAAGCTCGTAGAACACACGTGAGTTAAATTAATGATTTGTGGAGAGAAGGAAACGAAAGTTTGGGTGAAAGCGCACACAACCTCTTCCCTGGCGAGGATGTGTTGCCGGGTTGAAGTACCTTAATTCTGAAACAGAATAGTTTTCTTCTCTTTGCCTGGTGCCTGTGTCCTTTATGTTTAGAATAAATGTTTTCCTGGTGCCGAGTGCTGGCGAGTGGTTGACTTTAAGGCCGTCCCTGGGGTTCCTTCCATCTCATTCCCTGTGGCCTGGCTCCTGCACCTGCCCGTTGATGTGATTTCCTCTCTAATTCAGGGTAGTACTCCAGAAGTTTCCAGAATTCCTCTAATCAGTGCACAGGTTTATAGGTGTTTTATACTCTTCTTCATTCAGGTGTAGGCTCCTTTTTTTTTTTTTTACTTTTTATTTATTTATTTATTTATTTTGTGAGGAAGATCAGCACTGAGCTAACATCCGTGCCAATCCTCCTCTTTTTGCTGAGGAAGACCGGCTCTGAGCTAACATCTACTGCCAATCCTCCTCCTTTTTTTCCCCACTAAAGCCCCAGTAGATAGTTGTATGTCATAGCTGCACATCCTTCTAGTTGCTGTATGTGGGACGCGGCCTCAGCATGGCCGGAGAAGTGGTGCATGGGTGCGCGCCCAGGATCCGAACCTGGGCCGCCAGCAGCGGAGCACGCACTTAACCGCTAAGCCACGGGGCCGGCTCAGGTGTAGGCTCCTTTGGTTGAATGTTACGAGTGAGTTTGGTGAAAACAAGTCCATGTTGACTTTGCCTTCGTGTAGGAGCCGACCATCTTGATGCCCCTCAATAAACTGGTGTCAGATATATATTTATGGCATGTATGCCATATATTTATGGCATGTCATTGACGCATGCACTCTGTTGAATTATTTCATCACTATACTTAATCATGTGTTTATATCCTTGAAACCATTTATAAAAACTACAGACACAGGGGCTGGCCTGGTAGTGCAGTGGTTAAGTTCGCGTGCTCCACTTCAGCAGCCAGGGATTCGTGGGTTCAGGTCCTGGGCGTGGACCTACACATTGCTCATCAAGCTATGCTGGCGGCGTCCCACGTACAAAATAGAGGAAGATTGGCACGGATGATAGCTCAATGACAATCTTCCTCAAGCAAAAAGAGGAAGATTGGCAATGGGTGTTAGCTCAGGGCCAATCTTCCTCACCAAAAAAAAAAAAAAAAAAAGAAATTACAGGTACATCCCATTAGTGCCAGCTAACAGCAGGTTCTGTTAAGGTGATGTCCTGAGTTGTGCTGGACAGTGCTTAGATGAGGGGAGAGGGTTTCGCTGGTCCAGTAGGTGTTGTCTTGTTCATTTCAGCTGGAGAAAGTGAGTTTCCCACCAGTGTTCCCAGCTGTGCGAAGGGGCCCTAGTTGGGATTATCTCCCCAGGATGTTCACTTGGTGGACCATCTGCCTCAAAGACCACCCAGGAGGCTTATTAAAAATTCCACCCCTCCTAAAGCGTAACCTCTGATGGGGGTCTTTGAAATCATTTTTATCAGCTTCTCAAATGAGTCTTACTCAGATTTCAGAATTCATCTTTGGGTCCTAAAAAGAAAAAAAAAAAGTGACGTGGTATCACGCCATCTTATCATTTAATTTGCATCCGGTTTTCATTTTATTTTCCTTTGCTTATTAACAATCTCTTTGATATATTTATGGCAGTTTTAAATTCTCAGAACACTTTCATTTATATATCTCCTTAATCCTAATAACCACCCTGTGACAGAGGAGCCAGGGCAGCCCAAGGGTTGGGGATACTTCTCATCTCCAAGGATTCCCTGCCTTGTCCATCATTGCTCTGTGTGTGTCTTTTCGAGGGGTTTATACAACCTTTGACCAGTAACTAGGACAAGCTTGGTGTCACACAGTGTCCTGCCGGTGTGCGATCACCACGCAACCCAGCACCTACTGCTGTGCCCAGCCATAGTAGGTACTTGCTCAGCGATGGTGGGATAAAAGGAAAAAAAAAAAGAAAGGAGGAAATCTCCAGGAATAATAGAGCCAAAGCTACCACTCCACTGACCTGTTCTCTGACCCTAACTCATGACTTTTTGGCTTAAAATGTGAATTCAAGGGCACTTAATTGTTGGCAACTGAATAGAAAGTGTCACTGGGTAACTAAATGATCAATTAAAATCAGGTTGAAAGAAAAGGATTAGTTATTTGGTGATAGTTAAAATCAGCATTAAAGGGTTACTACCTCGGGGCACAGTCCTCAAAGTTAAGGATGCGAAATGAGAGCTGATCAATAAACCAGAGATGCCAGAAGGAAATTGTGTGCTAGAAGTCAGTATAGCACGGCTCATTAATTCAAAGATATTGGTGAAATTGTGTTCTCCCCTCACCAGTCTACACTGGTACACACACAGGCTGTCTGTGACTATAATCAAGCATCCTCTGAACTTGATGGGGTAGAATTATCCAAATATCTCTTCACATTTTTAAATCCTTTCCCCCAATTTTTGGTTCTGAAAATAGGTCACCCTCCCTCTGTCACCAGCTTTAATTCTGCCTCTTGATATGTAACATCTCCTAAGGGGTCCCTCTCCCGTAGAGCCTTCAAAATATATGGCAGTAGACAATTTTCCTTGTGTGTTTTCTTATTTTTGCTCAAAATGACAAATCCCTTCCTCTTAGATTAAACGCTGATTGATTTCATGATGTCATATGCACTTCACTGGGCTGAGTGGAACAAGGCTGTTCCCCAAACTGGATCCGCAGCACGAGCATCACTCACCTTGGTGATTTCTCCGTCAGGCTCATGCATCAGAGCTGCTGTGTAATGGGATCCAGCTGACGAAGTCAAAGGGTAGCTCACACGCACTTGATGAAGGAAACAGAGAGGTCTCCCATTTGCACATCATTGCATCATCAAGTCCAGTGGGTTCACTTGTCCCCAGGCGATAATTGACGTGAGAGCATTTTGCCAAGTACAGGGCCCGGGAGGGTAGGGGGTACCAGAAATCTTTCTGAACTTTTGTTAGGATACCAACTGCGCATACAATGAAGTACAGTTGAAGCTCAGTTGATTTTCATTTAACCAACCCACCATATTCATGGGTGCTCCTCATCCTCTCTGGAAGGCATCCTGACGACACCCGTGGGGAGAGCCCGTGCGCTTCGATTCCCAGCAGTCAAGTTAATGCCAAAGGTCAGTTGTATTTGTTCCCAAACCTGTTTATGCCACTCGGTCAGTTGTATTTGTTTATCATTGTACTTGTGTGACATAAATAGGATCCAGACACATGAAAGATGATCGTAGAATTGTTTATGAAAAACAAATTGAATGCTTAGAAAGACTCATAGTAATCTGCTTAAAAAATGCCATCCAGTTAGGGGTGGGTGAGAAGCAATTAAAAATTTGCACAAAGGCCTGGAAAGATTCTGCACTCAGATTGCTTTTATAAGTGTCTTAAGTTCTTGCCCCACTTTAAGCAATAACTGGAGATCACAGATGTTGCATTATGGGTGTGATTTAGTCAAGAAAGACAGTGCAGATCTCGGCCCTTCATTCATTCATTTATTCATCCATTCATTAATAATGCCTGTAGGGCCAGCGCCTGCCGTCATGTGCCAGGCGCTGTTTTAGGAGGATGGAGCAGTGAACCCAATGGACAAAATTCCTGGCCCTCATGGAACTTACGTCCTGTGGCAGGGGAAAGACAATGAACAAGCAAGTAACTATGTAGGCTGTCAGGTGATGAGTGCTGTGCGGAGAAGTAAAATGGGGAAGAAGGAATAGAGAGCTCTGAAGTGAAAATGGGGGCTACCATTTTAAATATGGGGTCAGAGAAAGGCTGACCGAAAAGGGAAATTTAAGCAAAGACTTGGAGGTGAGGAAGCAAGCGACGTAGGGGAGGAAAGAGCTTGGCAGCGGGAATAGCAAGTGCAAAGGTCCTGAGGTGGAAGTATCCCTGGCATGCTCAAGGAACAGTGAGAGGCCAGTAGGGTGGAAGGGGAGAGGAATAGGAGATGAGGTTGGGGGTAACCAGGGGTGTATTGTATTGGCTATTGGAAGAGGAGACAAGGTTGGGGATAATCAGGGGTGGATTGTATTGGCTATTGAAATAGGATAAGAGGTGGGGGGTAACCAGGGGCCCATTCATATTGGCTAAGGGAATAGGAGATGAGGGTGGGGGTAACCTTGGGTGGATTGTATTGGCTGTTGGAATAGGAGATGAGGTCAGGGGTAACCAGGGGTAGTTTGTATTGGCTATTGGAATAGGAGATAAGGTCGGGGGTAACCAGGGTGGATTGTATTGACTATTGGAATAGGATATGAGGTCGAGGGTAACCAGGGGTGGTTTGTATTGGCTATTGCAGCCTTTGTAAAGACTTTGCTTCTACTCTGAGGGAGTAGAAGTCACTGGAGGGTTTTGAGGGAAGGAGTAATATGGGATGACTTGCCTTTTGAAATGATCACATGGCTGATCTGTTGAGAATAGACTGGAAGGAGCCAAGAGTAGAAATACAGACTAGGAAGGGAACGCAGTAACCCAGGTGAGAAATGATGGTAGTTGGGCGGAGTAAAGCAGCGGAGGTGGTGAGTAGCAGTGGGATTCCAGATGTATTTTGAAGGTAGAGCCACAAGATTTGTGAGGATGGGATGAGAGAGAGAAGTCACCGATGACCACAGGTTTTTTTGCCTAGGCATCCAGATGGATGGATGGAGGTGTCATTAAGTAATGAGGTGAAGACTGTAGTTGGAGCCAGTTTGTGGGGGGCACGGAGGGGAGGTGGTAGTGTGTGTGTTGGAATTCAGTTTGGGGCATGTCAAGTTTGAGATGCCATTAGACATTTCAGGGGAGATACGGAAGGGGTAGTTGAATATACAGGTGTGAAATTCAGAGGAAAGGATCCAGCTGGAAATATAGATGTGTCCTCAGAGTACACTTGATATTTAAAACCACGAGATTGGAACCCCCAAGAGAGTGAGTAGACAAAGAGAAGGAATTAGGTGTGGGGGCACTCCAATGCTGAGAGGTTGGAGAGACTTGGAAGATACTGGAAGTGTTCTGGGCGGATGGTGTGGAATGGGACGATGTGACATCTGAGGGCGGTGGTGGTGGGTTCAGACGGGGGCCTTCATGTGCTGGAGGTGCCTCTCCTGGACTCTGCATTTCTGAGTAGCTTCTCTCTCCACCATCGTGGGACATTGATTGGGCCCACACAGCAGGTGGAAACGGCCCCTGACTTGTCTGGGGAGACGTATCAGGCACAGTCATCCTCCACTCTCCCACCGTTCTCCAAGTGGTGGGCCGTTTCCATCTGAACACCCATCTCTGCAGCAGGCCAAGCATGACCCCATCGAAAACCCAGGGCCTGTCCTCAAAACTTGCTTTGAGTCTCAGGCACAAAAAGAGGGCAGGAAAGATTTGGGGGTGAGGGTGAGTAGTAACAATGTCTCCTTCTGTCCCCAAGGAGTGGCTTTCAGGGACAGAAATGACCTCTTCTAGAAATCCTTTCTCTTTCTTCCTGGGGGAAAAATAAGTTATGCATTCTGTGCTCTCTTTTCCTTCCCTCTCCCCCCTCCATAAAGTAAAGCAAAGGGCAGCATGGTCCAGTGCAGCAAGTCCTGAAACGTATCCCATATGTCCATGGAACCCAAGTCTCAGGGTGTAAACAGAAAGTAAGCGTGCACGCACACACACACGCATGGTGCTTCTGTGGTCAGGTCCCTTGTTCTGAGCTCTGACAGCCCCTCTTTTTCCTCCTTAGTGCAAATCACAGGTTCTAATTATGTATTTACTTCTGTATTATGCAAATAATGAGTTTCCCCTTCTAGAACACAGGCCCCATGAGGGCAGAGACCGGCTCTGCTTGGTTTACTGCTATGTCCCCAGAGCCAGCACAGGAGCAGGGACGTGATGGGTGCTTGATTGATCCGTATTGGTAATAATCGTTGGAATGCCTGGTTTTATTTAGTGTGTGGACAAGAAGGTTTGCACACCTTCACAGCCCTGAGGACATCTCTCCGCGATGGCACATGTACATGTGCAGAGTTGGAAATCGGACTCCCAAAGAGAACACTAAAAGTTTAGGCCACTCTGCTTCATAAGGCTGATTTTAGAAAATTTCTGTCCAATGAGGTTAAATTAAAAAAATTTTTTATGGTGCTTAAAGGGCTCCCCCTGAGGCTCGGCACAGACCATTGACAGAAGCCATCCCTGACAGGATTTTCCTTGTGCCTTCAGCCAGCACATCTGCCTGGCTCCCCACTGTGGCCCTCACCACCTGGCAGAGCAGGCAGTCAATAAATAGTCATCAGATCAGTGGGGGAAATAAGTTTGGGGGTAAATGACAGCCTGGATCCTCCTCTTGGGAATTTACACTGCCTGTTAGCACATTCAAGGCTCAGAAATCCTGCAGAGACTCGCCTGTTTGGCTTCACGAGCCCATGCCCTGGGGGTCAATGGCTCAGGCTTCAATCCCAGCGCTGCCTCTTGCCAGCTGTGCGTTCTTGGGCAAGCTGCGGAAATTCTCTGTGCCATAGTTTTTCACGTGTGAGATGTAGTAGTACCCATCTCATACAGTTCTTGTGAAGATGAAAGTCATTGTTCCGAGTCAGACATCGGGCACAGGCTTGGCACATGGTAAGCATGGAAATGTTAGCTGCTCTAGTGCAGAGGAGAATGAGGAGGACGCAGGCCGTGTCTGGGCAACTACTTCCATCAAACCTTTGTCTGGGAAGTGTTGGTGACGTGGAAGAAACATTGGGAGGGTTTTCATTCCACGTCTGCCCCTGCCTCGGCGTGAGTCCACGGGCTCCCCAGTGTCTGGCTGGGCCAGGTGTCCGTCCTCTGCCTGGAGGGAGCCTGTGGGAAAGGCCTCCATGTAGCAAACAAGCGGTTCCTAACCAAATGGAGTGCAGGATCCTGGGGAGGCCCGAGCGGCCCAGAGGGGAATCAGACGGCCTGGTCCAAGTCATTTGGTATCTGCAGGCCTCCTCTGTCTCCCCGTCTGTGAAATAGGTTGAACTGACCCACTGTGGGGTCTAGCCACCCCACAGCCTGTTTGGGATCAGCTGGGATTCAGGGTGAGGGCTCTGGGGGTGACGGGGCAGGGGTGGGGAGAAGGTTTGTGAGCAGACTGTTGTCCAATCCCCTGCACCCTTGAGGTGAGGCCTCCAGGCCCGAAGCCCCCGGCCCCTCACCCTTTGTGCAGTGTCATGACCCCATTGACTAACACCCCGTTCTGGCGCATAGCGAGCGTGCCTTTCCCATGGCGGTGCCAGCCCGCGTCTGGGGCACCCCACCAGCCAGGCACACCCAGGCCTCCTGAGACGAGCTGGCTGAGACGCCCCCGAGCCCCCACAAGCCTTCTCCACCAAGGCAGCTGCTTCTTCTGGTTCACATCCTTGGACGGGCGCCAGACGTCCAGTTCTAGAAATCCTGTGACCAGGGCAGATGCCACATAGAGCTTATGAGACTCGCAGTCCCAGTGACTCCAGACCGTGCAAGGGTTTGTCCTGGAGTTGGCTTAGTCATCTTTTTAACTTCTTTGGCCGAAGTCAACTTTAGAAGATGGAGTGGTCATAATAATTAAGTCTTAGCGTCCTTCTAGAATTTTACCATCTGGGCCTCATGGGAGGCCGTGAGTCCCTTTCTGTCCCAAGTTGGAACCTGCTTTGTGTGCGTTCATCAGTCGTGTCACACTCGTATTTGCTCGTGTTTTCTTTCTGTCCTCCCTCCTGTTCTTAGAAGTTGCCTTTTGAAGAAAGCAGACTATTCCAGCTCAGCTCGAGGGGAAGAGAAGGGACGGCATTTGGGCCAGAACTGGGTGGTTGCAGGAGTGCAGTGAGGTGGGAGCTCAGCGGGGAGCTGCGCTGGGGTGTTGACGGAGCTGTTCCTCCAGCCCGCTGGGGCTCCCCGCGCCCGCGCTGGGCCTGTCACGGGCAGCGACTGTGTTTCCTGCAGGTGTGACGTTCTCTGGACGTGTGCCAGGCCCGGAGGCAGGCGGGTGAGTGGGTGAGACGTGAGTGGACTCGGACTGTCCTCGCTGGGGCTCGAGTCCCGTGGGGGAGGCGGGTAGGTGGAGGCAACGACAGAGCTCCAGATGCCCTCGCCGAAGGGGCACCTGCCTCCCAGGGTCCCTTTGCCCAAGTCCCTTGGGGCTTCACTCTGCTCTTCTCCCCATCATGTGTCTCCAGATACAGTCATGTCCCTTCCCTCTTTCCCAAGAGCAACTTGCTGTGTGACCTTGAGCGAGTGACCGCCTCGCTCAGGCTCAGTTTCCTCGTCAGAGTGAGGGGCTGCGTGCACAGCCTCCGGGCTCCACTGCCCCTCTCCTGTCCTGCGGGACAGGAGGTGGCCCCGGCGGAGATCTCCCCGCTGGCAGCTTCCTTTGGTTGAGGTCATCGAAGGCTGGCCGGCCTTCCTGTTGCCTGGGTCGTGTTATGAGCTGTCACGTGCCGGGTGTTTGGAGTTCAAGCCAAACAGGTTTGGGGAGCTAATGGCCTCTGAAGACCTCAGAACCTGGCAGAAAGCCCCACGCGGCAGGGATGTGATTGGTCTTGGGGATGTGTGGACACCAAATCAGGAGCCAGCCCTGGGCCCCTGGCCTCCCTCGGAGCTGATGGGAGGGACGGAGAATCTGCCTGCTAAGAGGCAGACCAGCTCTGGAGTCAGGTCCGTGTGAGTCCCGGCTCCCACCTTCCTCCCCTTTCCTTCCTCTTTCCCTCCTATTCACGCCTTTCTCTGTGACATTACATGCATTCCTTAACCTCTCTGTGCTCCTGTCCCCTCATCCATAAAAAGGGCGCAGTAACCCATCTCACATCTCACATGGTTAAAGGGAAGATTAAATGAAAAAACTGCCTGAGCACTGCCCGCAGGGCCCGCAATGCCAACCCCGCATGTGTTAGCCTCGGGCACCCCCCCGCCGTCGGCCCCCGCCAGCCCCCAGCATCTCCACTTGAAGGAACCTCAACGACTGTCCTGGCTGGTGGCTTCAAGCCTCTGCCCCTGCCCGCCAAGGACCACTTTCACTTTCCTCCCCTCAGCCCTCACGTTGGGAAGACTTTCTCCACAAAACTTCACTCGGTCCTCCCAGGCTTCAGGACCAGGCCTCTCCCAGCCACCTGCACGCTGCCTGCACTTGACTCTGCTGAAGGCGGCCCCCAGCCCCACGCTCCGCCAGCGTCAGTGTGCAGATGCCTCTCCAGGGATCATCTTAAAACGCAGATTCTGAGTTGGAGGGAGGCCGGGTAGGGGCCCAGCGTCTGCATTTCTAACGCGCCCCCAGGGACACCCATGCTGCTGGTCCGCAGACCACACTTTGAGTAGAGGGGTCTAGACCAGTGGTTCTCAAAGTTGGCTTTTAAAATTTTAAGGCCCGGGATGCAAACCGGATAAATCAGCGTCTGTAGGGCTGAGGAGCAACGTCAGGACTGTTTGCATCTCCCCAGGTGACTCCCGTGAGCATGGAGTCGGAGACCCCCACGCCAGGCCCCTCTGAGCCCACCTGTCCGGCCCAAAGCCAACTCCCAGCTTCGTGGGCAGCTTGTGCGTCTGTTCTGTGGGCTAAGGGTCAACCCCTTCTGGCTTTTTGGAATATTGGAAAGAGCTCTTCACCCCCATCACCGCAAAGATGTGTCAGGGAGGGGGACCAGGCTTTGGTGTCACATGGTCCTGGATTCAGATCTTGGCTACACCCCTACTGGCTGAGGGAAAATGGACGTTGGGCTTCCTCGCCTCTCTGAGCCTCCGTCTCCTCCTCTGTAAGATGTGGATCATCATGGTCTCCACCCAGAGGGCTGCTGGGAGGGTTTGAGGAGCTCCCATTAAGCACTCGAAGTAGCTCCTGGTGCGTAGGAGGCGCTGCACATTTTTTTCCTTGCTTGACATCCTCATTGTACAGGCAAGACTACTCTGGCTCAGAGAGATGGAGGCATTTTGCAGAGGCCACACAGCAAGTCAGTGGTGGAGGACCAAGGGCTGAAACTCCGGGCTCCTGCATCCCAGTGCTGTGTCACTCTTCCCACCCCTGACTCCCATCCTGGGGGCCTCAAGGTGTGAGAAGGACCCCCTGGAGCGGAAGGGGCTCCCGCTGTGGGAGGGTGGAGCCTGCCTGGGATGCTGAGCGTTCCTGGAAGCGTTCACTGGCTGGTGCCAGGAAGCAGGGAGTGGCTCCCAGAGCTCCCACCTGCGGGCCTTCCCCCAGCTTCCAGGGAATTGCAGCAGCATCTCAGGTTGTCTTACCTGGGCGCGGGCTCCCCGCCCTGGCCTGTCCCTGGCCCCCGGCAAAAGTGCAGGACGTCAGACACTCCGAGAAGTTAAGGCGAGTTGTGTAAGACTCCTGCGGGGCTGTGTGGTCTGACCAGCTCGGGGACTGCGTTCCAGGAGATCCCTCCTGACACAGGCGGGGGGAAGAGGTGAAGGGGGACGGCAGCAGCTGGGCTCTCGACTCAGAGTGCCTGGGCAGCATGGCGGGCAGCGTGCAAGAGCGCCTTGGCCCCGTGGGGACTGGAGAGCCCTGGAGAGCGCATCCTGGAGCCGGCAGCTCGCTCTCCCAAACCCTCCTCCTCCCTGCTCCCCTGGACCAGGACCCTCCCTGATGGAGTTCTCCTGCCTCTCTTGAGCTCGCTTCTTTCAGGCCTTGGTCTCTGCCTTGTCCTAGAAGCTGCTGTTCCCCAGGTTACCAGCAGCCTCTAGGAGGCTAAATGTGGTGGTCAGTTGTTTCTCAGTCTGGTCTTCCTTGACTCATGGGCAGCGTGGACGCTGTGAATCCTCCCTCTTCCTGGGTGAGCCCGTCGAGTCCACCTAGACACTGACCAATCCCAAATACATTGGAGTCATATTTCCACTGCCCACCTGACTTCTCCCTTAAGTGTCTAACAAACATTTCACACTTAATCCTTCCAAAACTGATTTCCCACAAAGCCTCCTCCCACCGTCTTCCCATCGCGGTTAAACGGAAACCATCCCACCCTGGAGTCTCTCTAGACTTCAGGCTCTTTCTCAGGCCCCTGCCCCAGCCCCAACGTCCAGTTCATCAGCAAATCCTGTCAGCTCCACTTCCAAAATGTATCCGAGATCCAGCCCCTCCTCTCTCCTCCCTCTCCTCAGCTGGCCCTGGGGTCCCGGCTGCCATCATCTCTCGCCTGGATGATGGCAGCCACCTCCTTACTGGTCTCCCCGATCCCATTCTTGTCATCCTGCAGCCTGTGCCCAACACAGTGGCCATATCAGGGCATGTCACTCTGCTGCCCAGAAGGACAACCTGGCTCCCACCTCGCTCAGAGGCTTATGAGACCCTCCCCTCTGCCCCCTCTTACTTCTCGGATATTCCAGGCAACTTTCACCTCAGGGCCTTTGCACATGCTGTTCACACCGCCTGGAACACACAAAGCCCCGGTATCGCAGTGGAGCCGTCGCATTTCTGTGAGGTCTTCCTCTTCCTCCTTGCTGCCTGCCCGCCCCCACCGCGCTCCCGAGCTCTTTCCTCTGCCTCGCTTCTCTCCACAGCTGTCACTACCGTCTGACATGCTTCTTGCTCATCCGTTCACTTTCTCTCTACGAGGATGTGGCCTGGGACCCGCTTGTTCCCGCTGTCTCGTCAGTCAGTGCGCACACCGTGCTGAGTGGTAGTGACTGCTCATCTGGGGGCGAGATAAACAGCTCTGACGGGGACTAGCTGGAGAGCTCAGGAGGAGGGGCGGCGGGCACGGCCTTCCCAGTGGCGGGGAATTGGCGGTCCTCACCCCCTCACGTGCCATTGCCTGTGGCACCACATATGTGGCGCCTGTCCCCAGTCTGACCAGGGACTGTGCTTTCTTGTGTTAACGCTCTTTTGGACAACAGCAGAGAGGCCCAGCATCTTTTATCTTCACTGGCTTTGGATTTGCCTGTGAATTGCCTCTTCATGTCATTAAGTTATCTGGTCAATGATCCGGGAGCCTTTGCCCATTTTTATTTAGTTTTTGTTGTTGTTGCTTCAGTCCTTCTCCCTGGCCCCCACGTCCCCTGTCCCCAGGAAGGCCCCGGAGACGAGAGGCTCAGATGTGGCTGCAGCTTTGTGACGTCACCTTCTCCCCAACTCCCCAACCCCAGTGAGCTCAGAGCTCCAGGAAGACCGCCAGAGCTGGGGGCGCCTCCTTCCCCTGGGGCTCCTTAGCTCGAGGACACGCCTCAGGCAACAGACCAACCCTGTTAGATCCCTACTGGGTCCTGTGTCCCTCTCTTGGCTCAGACTTGAGCTGGAACCGCCCCCTCTTGGAATCCTTCCCAGTGTCCTCATCTTCTCCCTGACCCTGGCCTTCCCCCCTGTCTCTTCAGTTTCATTTCTCATGTGTAGCTCAGTGTATCTGGAGATCTCTTTTACCAGAAACAGCGGGAGCTGAACGGGAACGTGGTGGCCCGGCAGACAGGATGCCCGAGCCTTGGCCTGTCGCTGGCCTCAAACTCCCTCTGGCACTGACCATTTTTCCCCTCTGGGCTACACTAGGCCACACTCAGACTGCTCGAGGTGAAGAAGTCTGTATGCCCTATTCACCAAAACTGCCTCCGCAAAGACCCTGGCAGGCAGTAGACACACCGTTCGTCCAGCAGAGAGTGAATGGCTCCCTACGGTGTGCCAGGCACTGGTCTAGGAGCTGGGGGTGTGTCGGTGACAAAAGCCTCTGGGAGAATCCATAAACAACCCAGGAGACACAGAGTGTGTTGGTGGTAAATAAAGTAAAGAAAGTAAGTGGACTGGAGGCCGGGATTTTAGAGGAGGGCGTTTGCATCTCAGAGAGAGTGGTTTGGGGAGGCTCGTTGAGAAGGAGGCTCTTGGCAAGAACTTGAAGGAGGGAGGGTCGAGCCCCGAGATGCCCTGGGGGGAGCCTTCCAGGCAGGGAACAGCAGGTGCCAAGTGCCTGCTGCAGGGCTGGACCACGGGAAACATAAGTGGCTGAATGAAAGGATGGGTGCGTCCTCCCGTGCCAGGAATAGAACAGCTCTGCCCTTTTGGTACCTTCAGACTATTGAGGGATTCTGACAATCGGGAAATTATCACCCAAAGGAGACGAAGCTACAAGGGCCACCATTTATGAGCCCTTGCTATGAACCCAGCACAAGCCAGGTGTGTTAGATACATCCTCTCGAACGATTCTTCCCAGCCTGTACAGATTGGGGATGGGACGGGATCGTGTGTGAGATCCCACTGTGCTTTAAAAGTCCGTGAGTTTTTGTTCCATTTAAGTGAAATTTGCAGAAAGCCCAAGAGAGCATTCTGCAGGTGGACGGACAACTCTGAGCAAAGTCTGTGTGGAGCCCTGAGCAGGCCCCTCCCGGCCCACCACTGTTGTATAAAAGTTAAACCATGTTGTCTGAAAATCTTATAAAAGGAGTGCCGTGCTCCCTGCTCTTTAAAAAGCGGTGGACGCTGAGCTTGGTCACCCCTTTCCTGATGCCTCAGACTTAGGGTTATGGGTGTTGTCCGTTACTGGGCTGTTAGGAGGGATGTTCGAGGAGGCGTGTTAAGTCCGCCCTCTGGCCCCTGCACTAAACGGGCGCAGCTTTCCTGCTGTCCGAGAAAGCCTGTGCAGTGGGAGTATCGCGGGGCCTAGAATCACTCATTGCTTCATTAGATTTTGAGGGTCTACTATTCACTCACTCAGAATTAGGAGTTAAGGCTACAATGATGAGCAAACCCAACCGAGTTCTGCAGTCACAGACCACCGTCTCCCGGGGAGACCCGCATCCATCACACAATCACGTAGATAACGTGAAACTGCTCGGGTAGGGGCGTGTGCTGGGAGAGGACGTGGCCCAGGGCCGTTCTGCCTCATGACGGTGGCCTGGGAAGCATCTCCAGAGCAGTGGGTCCCAACTTTGGCCCCACACTGGAATCACTGGGGAGCTGAAAATACGGATGCCACCTCCAGCGATTCTGCTGTCCCGGGCCTGGCCTGCAGCCCGGGCCGCCCCAGGTGAAGCTGCCGAGTAGCCGGGGCTGAAGGCCCAGGGAAGGGGCTCTGCGTGGCCGTGCTGGAAGCAGCCCAGCGTGGCGGGGGTAGCAGGGCCGAGGGAAGTGCGACAGGCTGGGGAGGACAGTGGGGCTGGGAGGTCAACGGGGCTGGACTGTCTGTGGAAAGAACTTGGTGCCGTGTGGGAGTCTGGAAGTGACAGTTGCAGCAGGGGCGTGTCACGATCCGATTTGCTTTGGGAAGGGAAGGTCACTCCTCCGTGGAACCGAGGGGAGGAGAGCCAGCATGGGAGTGAGGGGGCCAGTGAGGGGCGGGCCTTGTAGGAGACCAGGCGGGGGTGGTAGAGGGGGACGGAGGCTGATGGAACCCCGGGGGGCGCTGGCGGGGCTCCTGCTCCGACGCTCCTTGTCGTCACAGCACTAGGAGATCCCACGGGTGCTGAGTGCTCAGAAGACAGAGTGCTTTCACAGCCCATCCGGGGCTCTTCCCAGCCCTGTTCTGCGTCGCAGGCCGGCAGGGATTGTCCATTTTACAGGTGAGGAAATGGAGGTTCCGAGGCCGGGCGGCAGGGAGGGCCTGGGTCACACAGGCCGCGAGTATGAGGATGGGAACTCGCACCCAGGTCTCTAACGGCCATGCTACCTGTTCTGGGGTGATGACATCTCGGGGTGTGTCACACTGTCTAGGATCCTTTCACTTAGCAGGGCCACCCCGCTCCCCTACCTGCCTAATCCAAACACTGTGTTTGTAGATATTGGGGAGCCAGTAAGAACTGCCCTAAGAGCTTTCTCTAATTTAATCGTCACAATAACCCTATGAAATTACTGTTCCCATTTTGCAGATGGTGAAAGCAGAGCTCAGAGAGGTCCATGACTTGCCGAGGTCACACAGCTAGTGAGTGGGAACAAGGAATCATGAGGTCTTTGTGCGTTAACCACCACTGCGCTGGGGACTGGAGAACTATCTGGTTCCAGGGACGCTGTTCCTCAGCACTTAACTCCTCAGCTCCAGGCCGCCTTTGATCAGAGAAAGAGTTTCATGATCAGAAAGGAGACTGTCCTGCTGGACGTCACTGCCCTAGTCCTAACGGGAAGCAACCAGGTGGTGACCTGATGTCCCCTCAAAATCGTGCCCGTGGATCTGAAAGGCCTGGGCTCTGCTCCTCCAAGAAAGTCTCCACGTGTCTGAGCCTCAGTTTCCTCATCTGTGAAATGGGTATAAAGGCACTTGTTCTTCCTACCTCCTGAGCTGCGGGGAGAGTCCAGAGATAACCACTGAGAAAGTGCCTGGGGATCACAAGGCCGTGTGCCTGTCAGCTGGCGTTGCCCTCCATTGGGGCAGGCAGTGTGCGGAGGTGGCAGGAGGGACCTGTCCTTGCGGCCATGCCCCTGACCGTAAGCGCTTTCCCCACGTGGATGCCTAGGGCCGGGGAGAAAGCACGCCCCCTAGTGGAAATGGCCGTGGCTGCCGCGGCCTCAGGAGCTGAGTGGATCAGATGGGAAAGGAGCAGAGAAACCCAGTAGCTGGGGAGGGCTGCGAGGTCCGGGGTGTGATCTTTGTTTGATTGATTTGGTTTTTGAATGTTTAATACATGTGTGATGGTGGTAACAGACAGGAAGAAGCTGGAAAATGATGACGCAGGGCCTGGACGTCTCCAAAGCTGCTGCTGGTCCGGCTATTCCCCGCTGGAGATTCCGCCCCCCCCCGGAGGGGGGACAGTGTGACGGGACCCGTGGTGTGCCAGGACTGTCCCTTACTCCACAAGACAAGGGTGTGCAAGTCGTCCATGTTTCCAGGCAGCCTCGCAGCTGACTGTCCCCACCCACAGTTGGGACAGCTGGCCGAGGGGCCGTGCTCACACTGCAGTGCCAGCCAGCCCGTGGTGCCCCCACAGGCCTCCTCGGGGACCTCGTGATCCCTGCGGGCCTTGGTGGACCATTTAGGGCACAGGCTTGCCCCTGAGCACCGGGGCTCGGTTTTCTGCCTTGAATCTTGCTCAGGTAGTAGAAGGTGCAGACCACAGGCCTTGACTGCACACTCGAGGAGAAATTCAAACGGAACCCTGAACCTTGACGGAGAGCCAGGCCCTCACAGTCTGTTTGTACATCTGTCTGTTCATGCATCCACTTATTGCTTGTATTTTAATGAGTGTGTATAGAGAGAACCTCGTCAGCTTCGGCACTGTGAACGTTTTGGGCTGGAGCGCTCTCTGCTGTGGGGACTGTCCTGTGCCTTGTAAGAGGTTTAGCAGCATCCCTGCCCCCACCCGCTAGATGCCAGGAGCAACATCCTTCCCCTCAGATGTCACAACCAAAAATGTCTCCAGACGTTGCCAAATGCGTGTCCTGTTTGAGAACCACTAATCTCAGCCCTGATGGTGCAGTTCGGACGCTGGCCCTGCTCCCACCTCCCGCTCGCTCACACAGAGCTGGCTCCGGGAGGCCGGGAAGTTGGTGGAAGTGTTCATCCTTCCCGCTGTCCCCCCGTCTCACGTCCCACCTCTCCTGACCGGAGGGCCTGCTCACTTCCGTTCTTCTATCTGGAGAGGCTGACCTGGGACCCGGGACAAGTTACTTCACCTCTCTGTGCCTCCGTTTCCCCATCCTTTAATTAGGGCTAATACGGTATCCACCTTGGTAGATTGTGGAGTAAGATACTGATACACGTAAAATACTCAGCACAGTTCCAGGTACGTCGTAAGTGCCATGTGTGTTGTTCTTATTCAACAAATATTTACTTCTGTTGTGCTGAGCTGGGGATGCAGCAATGAACAAGACAAAGGCCCCGACCTTGGGCTCTCACAGCTCAGGAGGGAGGCAGACACGTTGTCCTGCTATTGTGACTCAGTGCAACAAGTGCTGTGATGGGGAAGTACGAGGGGCAGCGGGGGCCGCAGGAGGGACGCCTCATCCAGGAGTTAAAGAAGGATGGCTTCCTGGAGGAGGCGGTATCCCAGCCGAGACCTGAAAGATGAGTAGAAATAAGCTGAGCGAAGGAAGAGGAGGAATAACGCCTGGGTTACCTATCTTTAAAAAAAATTTTAAGTGCTTTCCAGAAAAAAAAGTCCAATTTAATGGGCTGTAGTAGCAAACAGGGCCAAGTGATGTCACAGGATCCGGGGTCACGTCCCCTCTGAGATCCTGGACATGAAAGGGGTGGGCACAGTGAGGCCAGGATAGAGGCGAGTGTGGCACCGACGCCTGGAGGGGACCCGGCCCTCCCTCCTCTCCCCACCGAAGGGGATGGAGTCACTTGGTACCAGAAACCTCCCCAGATGCTTTGGAGGGGAGAACGGTGCCTGGGGAGGCGGGTGGGGGAACGGTCAAGTTGCTGTCTGCACGGCAAGGGCAAGCGTTCGTCCCCAGGTCGCCTCCTGGGGTCCCCAGGACGGCCCTGCTCTGCGCAGTGTCTCAGACGGGCTGGGGGGCGCTCGCGCTCGCCCGCGGCCTCCGAGGGGAGGGGAGGTGGTGGACGGAGCTCGGCTTGATAAAGTTGATACAGCGCGCATCCCATTGTCCTCAGGGTGCCTGGAGGGGCGGGGCGGCACCAGCGCCTCCCGGGCGCTGTGGGCACCAGGCCGGGCCCCTGGTGACGGGTGTGTTGTTCCTCTCCCCGCACAGCTACAGCCTCCGCCTGGCGTCCCGATGCCCGCCGCCCGCCGCGCCCTACATCACCAGGCAGTGTAGGAATGTCAAGGCCGCGGCTGCAGCCCAGTTCCAGGGGCCCCTCTTCAAAGAGTAGACCGTCGCCTGCTCCCTGACAGGTAGGAGGAGGCTGGAGCAGCGCTGGCACCGGTTGGGCGGCTCTGGGGGCCGAGGGGGGCTGGGCTTGGGGCTTGGGGTGGGCTGGGAAGAAGAGAAGGGGGTAGGCGTGATCGCTTGTGGAGCACCCGCTGTGTGCCAGGTGGGGCACCGGGCCTCCTGCACTGGGTTCAAATCCCAGCTCTGCACCTTACTGGCTGTGGGCCTCAGCAAGTTACTCAACCTCTCTGAGCCTCAGTTTCCACATCTATAAAATGGGACGACAATAGTAGCTACTTCCTAGGATTGTGAGAATTACAAGTGTCGAATGTATACAGAGCGCTAAGCACTAGGTAAGTGTTAGCTGTCATTATTGTGGTCATAATAATGGTAATAAAACATAGCACTTAATTGGCACCTTTAAGCCCAGAGAAGATTATGGAGTCCCTATTCCCACAATGCATTTGAAAGTGAAAGTAATACTAATGTGTACAATATAAAACTTAGATTTCTGTTGAACCAGAAGTCTCTTTCTAGATTTTCTGATGGTAAAACCTGAATTCATTCATAGAAGCTGGACTTTTCATCTTTGGGGGCTGGGCTTCGTCAGTGATCAGGAGCAGGCTTGGGTTTCCCTGTTGGTGACACAGCATGTCTTCTCTCATTGTGTCCCCGAGACCAGCATCTCAGGCATGATTGGAGAACCCCGTGCACCAGTACATTGGGGCACCGGTTAAAAATACAGCCCCCAGGGTCCCACTGCAAATTTACTAAACAAACATGCTGGTGCGTGGGACCTGGGAACCTGCATTAGCAGGTGGCCCTGTGGCTTGGGACACACTCAAGATTGGGGATGCCTGTAGGGTTGTTTGGATTGAGAATGTGGTTGTTTAAGGTGAGAATGGGCAGAATTCTGAAATTCCAGGCTCTTGTATGTTGTACCTTCTCTGCTGTCTGCCCTCCCACCCTGATCACTCACTTGCTCCTCCCCTCCTTAGCCGGTGGAATTTCTGGGCTTGCCCTTATTTCTCTGGTGGTTGGGGAGGAGAATGAAAATAAAACCCACCTTCCCCAGAGGCTGTAGTCTGCAGCCGGGACTGAGCCCGCCGCTCGGGACCAGGCACCTGAGAGGGGACGTGACTGAGCTGGGAATGCTGTGGAGTAAAGTTGAAATGGACGTAAGATAGCGCAGAACTGGAAGGGCCGAGAGGTCATCCCTCCCCCGTCCCATTCTACAGACAGAAAGAGTGGGCCTGGAGAGGGGCGGCTCGGCTAGAGTCTCCCGGAGAATGGGAGGCAGCGCCAGGATGAGCAGTTCCCAACTCTGGGTCCCATGCTGTCCCAGGAGCCTCCCTGTGGTGGCGGAGGGAGAGCCTGGTGCAATGGGCTGATTCCCACACAGACTGGGCGTGTCTGTCAGCCATCGAGGTCTCGGCGATGATGACGTACAGCGACATTTGCCCAGTCTTGCTAATTCAAGCTGTCCCCCGGGGCCAGGGCACGACCCTACACGGGTGCATTCTTTTCCCTTATTTTCAAACATGTGCAGCTTTCCAAGCTAGACGCTCAGATGAATAGAGGCCCAATTCAGTCTGCATCCGCAACTCTCAGCTTGTGTTCGCTCACCAACAATGAGGATTCCACACTCAACAGTTTAATTTCTAAGGGACTGAAACTTGCTCCTTAAAATCTTATTTAATTTTTTCTATTGTTCAAATTTGTATTTACAACAAGCATATGCTACTTATTTTATTTTTAAATGACTTAAAAAAGAATTCTTACTTACACTGTTTGTCCTAGTCTGCTCGGGCTGCCATAATAAAAACCACAGACTGGGGGAGCTTAAACAACAGACTTTTATTTCTCACAGTTCTGGAGGCTGGAAGTCTGAGATCAGGATGCCAGGTCGTGTTCTGGCGAGGACTCTCTTCCTGGCTTGCAGACAGCCCCTCTCTTGCTGTGTCCTCCCAAGGTGGAGAGAGGAAGCTCTGGTGTCTCTTCTTATAAGGGCACTAATCCCATGGTGAGGGCCCCACCCTCATGACCTCATTTAACCCTAATCATCTCCCAGAGACCCCACCTCCAAATACCATCACATTGGGGCTCACAGCTTCCACATATGAATTTTGGGGGGATACAATTTAGTCCATAGCACTAATGCAGATCCAGAATGATTTTTAAAAATGCCGTGGCAATGGACTTCAGCATGAGAAGGGATGTCAACACCCTCATTTTACAGAGAGGGAAACTGAGACACAGAGGGGTGAGTGGCAGACCTGGGAGCAGAACTGGAGTCTTCTGACTCCCAGAATGGACGATGGATTTTAAGTGGTCTGTGCCCCCCACCCCGAAATCATATGCAAAACTGCACGTGTGTATGGGGTCTGTTGTGAGAAAAGGATGGCATCCTCAAAGCACCCAGGTCACCCTGTTGCCCTTGCCTGATCAGAGGCTCTGTCACCAGTTTACTGGACAGTCTGAGCTGGCTTTTCTCCGGTGTCTGCCTTCCACTGTCCTCTGTTGAGCCTCCCTTTTCTGCGCTCTAACGATGTCTCAGGCAAAGCCCAGAGCTTTCTGTTCGCTTTTACGGGTAAGTAAGGGCTGCACTGCCTCGTCTAGCGGGAAACTTGCATTGCACATCCTGTTTCACCTCTGTCTCTTTCCGTTCCTCGGGCCAGCTGGACTCGTGCCTGAGGGTCAAGGAGGGGAGGTCCAGGGAAGAGACTGGACCTCTCAGTTGTCTTGCTGCTGCCATGATCTTCCTCTGGCTAAGACCAGCCGGCCTTGGGGCAGGCTTCCCGACGCTGGCCCTCTCACGGGGTCCCGGAGTGGGGTGGGTGGAGGGCCTCCCTGATAAGAGAGCTCCCTCTGGTGCAGCCTCCCCTCAGCTCCAGCCCCAGTGTCCAGCCCACAGCCCCTGCTGCTGGGCCCCTTCCTGGCCGGCTGCCTCTCGGGTGGGGGCCTGGCAAGATGGCTTCATTGTGGATCCCACGTGTGACCCACAGGACACGTGCTAGCCACGCCAGACCACGCTGGCCGTGTCTGCATCGTTTCCTCCCTCTGCTGGGGCTCAGATGGGCATGGGCACAGGCAGGCCTCCCCTGGGAAGGGGGCTCCCTGTCTTGAAGGCACCCTGCTCCACCACAAGCAGCTCTCCTTCCAGCCTTGTCAGGAGGTTTCGGGGGGTTGGAACTGACATGGTGTAGTGGTGAAGTGCACACTTTCTGGAGTTAAATCCTGGCTCCGGTAATCCTGGCAGGTACTTCACTTCTCCGTGTTTCAATTCGCCCATCTGTAAAATGGGTTGATAATAATAGTACCCTGTCGTAGGTATATTGCCGGGATGGCATAGGTTAGTTCATGAAAACACTTAGGAAAGTGCCTGGTGTGTAGTCAGCCTTCCATAAATCTGTGCTGCCGTGATTATCCTTCTCATTGAGTTCGTATATTATCATCAGTAGGAGTAGGAATAGTAAGGAGGACCAGGTCCACTGGGTGAGAGAATTCAACCCCTGAACCTGGCCCCGCACAGTTCCAGGCTCACCTTCAAGCCCCTGGGGCGCACGGGATTAAGCGCTCTGTGCCAGGGGCTGTGAATGGTTTCCGTGGAGGAAGCGCGCGTGCTGAGCCACGCCCTCGGGACAGAAAGCACATGCGGGCTCTGGGGTGAGCCTGGCCTGGCTTCCAGGCCCACCTCTGCCCCTCGTCATCAGCCCGACCTTGGAAAAGTTGCTTCTCCTCTCTGAGCCTCCATTTCTTCCACGCAGGACGGGGATCTGTGTCACCTGCCCCGAGGGTTGTTGTGAGCATTAATGACGTTCAGTGATAGTGGTGCTACTTTGGAAGCTGTTTGGCAGTGTCGACTGATGCTGGACACACGCACACCCCGGGACCCAGCGAAGACACTCTAGGGATACACTCAGTGCCAGAGCACACATGCAGGAGTGTTCATGTGATACACGCACACCCCACTACCCAGCATTTCCACTTGGCAGAAATATGTACACGTGTGCACCCCACGTGTCCTCTAGACGTTTATCAGAACATCCCAGCAGCATTACCCGTGATGGCCGCAGACTGGGCCTGCTCAGTTGTGCACTGGGAGTGGACCAGGCAGATGTAGGGGGCCTGACCCTACCATGGACCCTTGTACAGCAAGGAGATTGCAAGAACCACAGCCACATGCTCGGAAGAGACAAATCCCACAAGCACGTTATGCGGAAGAAGCCAGAAGCAGAAGGATGTGTACTGATTGATTCCATTTATTTAAGTTAAAAAATGAGCAAAATCCATCTGTGGTGGTAGAGGTCAGGACAGTGGTTATTCTGGGGGTGAGGGTTAGCGGTCATCCTAAAAGGGGGCGTGGGTCAGGGCTAAGCGGAGGTTGGTCGTGTTCTGTGTCCTGCTCTGCGTGCTGGTTACACAGGGGTGTTCACTGTGAAAATTCACCAACCTGTGCTTTTTTCTGTGTGTATGGCATACGTCAATAAATAGTTTAATTAGAAAAATTAACTGGGCTAATGCTTGAACAGCCCACGTGGGCACTGAATATGCGGCCTCCGTTATGATTTTTCTTTTCTCTTTCTCCTCAGCACCTGAAGTGACCTGGAATCAGTGAAGCCAAAGGGACGAGCCTTCTGCCCTGCAGGGAGTACCGACTTATCCCAGTTCCACGAGCCTGCGAGAGAAAGGGAGGGAGTGCGTGTGTGCGTGTGCCTGCACGTGTGCGTGCGGTCTTCAGACGAGGGTCCTGAGCCCCCGGGAGGCAGGAAGGCAGCTGAGTGCACACCATGGATGACACGTGGGTCAGCCCCTGGGACCGTGTTCTGCAGCTCAGCCTTCCTGTTGGCGTGGGGCCTCTCCTACCTACTATGCAATTTTTCAAGAGCTCCTTGATCCTGCTTTTTGCTTCTCGAGTTGTCTTTTGCCATGACAGGGACTTTGGTCTGGCCCAGGGGTCAGCCCCAGCCCTGTCCAAGGAAGGCCTTCAGGAGGACGCCAAGTTCCCCTTCCAACCACCCTCGCCCCCCACCTTCCCTCGCCCCCCACCATCTCTGGGAATCAATAGTGTGTAGACACGTTGGAGACTCGCTGACCATCCTTCTGGCCTGTGCACTTGGAAAACCCCCTTCTTTGCCTGAGCAACCTGAGCTGCTGGCTCTCGAGTCATTTCCAGATTTGAAATTCTAGTCAGCCCGTGTGCACCCGGGAGAAAGCCCTCGTCCCCATTTATAGATCAGGTCTCTCCCTTGGAAGAGGCAGGGAGGGGACGGCGTGTGGGGGCAGAGGGGCATCTCCCGTGTGCTTCTTTGCCTCACTTGGTGGGACCATCAACACTTAGTGTCTGAGCTTCTCAAATTAGCTGAAAAGGGAAACAAACAAATAAGCAAAAATTAGGAAATGAAAAATAAGTTGGAGGATTAAAAAGCGTAGGAGGAAGATAAAGAGATTTCCAAAGGCCATCAGTCGCCTGCCAGGGAATGAGGGAGTCGGCTCCTGCTGTCTGGTGGCACAGCCCACGTCTCGGAGAAACGGGTGAGCTGAGCTAGGAGTTCGGGCCCAGTTCAGTGAGGGCCTTGGGCTTTGTGCCTTTGGGGCAGACCCCAGACGAGGATGTCGGAGGCCACTCTGGCGCTGTTTTCTCAGCTCCATTTCCTATAGAGATAGATTAGTGGAACTTTAAAGAGGACCAGTGGTCACACAAAAAAGGGACTTTTTTTTCAGGGCTACTATGGTTGATCTTACAATTCTGTAAATATGTATGTAGACACTTTTAAAAGCACGTATTTATGTCCCTGACTGTAAATGCCCCGTTTTTAAAGTTTTATAACTTGTGTTATTTAATTACTGAGTCGACTGGCTGCGGTGTGGCGTCTGGTAATGGTCCAGGAGAAAGGTCTGTGAGATCCTCACGTGGGCAGAAAAATGCCGATAGTTGGCCCACGTCACACTTTCCCCATTTCCCACCCAGCTAAAAACCGTTGTTTGTTTGAAATTTTCATAAACTGGAATCTTTTTGCCCGCTCCTCAAATTAACCATCACAAACATGAAGAACTGTGGCTGTTCCTTATCCCGACGATATGATTTTGTCCCGTAAATTTTGACACTTACGAACTGTACCCCAGTCTCTCAGTTCTTGAGGGTTTTCCCCCTTCAGCAGCAAGGAAGGCTCACAAACCCAAAGCTTCCAAAGTCACCTTCAGCCAATGGCAAATTCCGGAAGATGTCATGGGGCCCCTGGGGACGCTCATTTTTTGCATGTGCAAACTGTGCTGGTCAGCCCGAAACATGCTCAGACTAGCAGGGAGGTTGTTCCGAGTGTTCCCATCATGAAAGGGGAGGGTGGTTTTTAAAGAGTGCTGTTTCCTGGTCAGTGATGGTTCTCGAGCGTGGGTTTGGATCACAGAAGAGGACGGTTCTGTATCTGCCACATGAAGAAAATTAACAATAAACGTGTGAAGTGCGATTGTAAGGAACAAGTTTAGGAGTGATCATTTTGGTCTCTGTGTTTTATGTCTTCCGTTTTCGTGGTTTCTGTGTCGGTGGGTGGGAGTGGGCTGGGGGACGGGGGGTTCCCTGAAGGCTCCATTCCAGCAGCGAGAGAAGCCTAAGGTGTCGAGGAAGCTCATGGTGGAAATATCCTACCTGGTGAGCAAGGTTACTGCCTTCAGCCCCTCTCCCACCCACCAGCCAGTAAGTTAAACCATTTTGCTAAGACTAGAAAGGTCTCCTGTGATTGTAAATATATTCTTTAAACAGCTTCATTGAGATCTAATTCACATACCATACAATTTACCCATTTAAATGTACAAATGGTTTTCACTATATTCAGAGGTGGGCAACCGTCACCACTATCAATTTTAGAACATTTTCCATCACCTCGAAAAGAGACCCTATACCCGTTAGCAGTTGCTTCCCATTTGTCCTCAAGCCCCTAGCCCTAGGCAACCACAAATCTACTCTCTGTCCCTGCAGATTTACCTATTCTGGACCTTTCATATGAATGGAACCATATGATATGTGGTCTTTTGTGACTAGCCTCTTTCACTTCACATAATGCTTTCAAGATCATCCAGGTTGTAGCATGTGTCAGTACCTCATTCCTTTTTATGGCCAAATGACCCATTGTATGGATATATCACCTTTCATTTATCCATTCTTCAGTTGATGGACTTTTGGGTTTCCACTTTTTGGCTATTAAGAATAATGCCACCATGAACTTTCCTGTAGAAGTTTTTGTGTAGACATAGGTTTTCTTGGGTATATTGCTAGGAGGGAATGGGTGGGTCCTATGGTGACTCTATATTTCACATTTTGAGGAACTGCCAAACTATTTTCCAAGTGGCTGTGCTATTTTACATTCCCACCAGCAATATATGAAGATTCCAATTTCTCCACATTCTCACTAGCACTTGTCATTGTCTTTTTAATTTTAGCCATCCTAGTGGGTGTGAATGCAAATCAGTTCTTTCGGAGGGCTAACCATCCATCCGGTCACATATCCTAGCAGAGTCAGATACCAGGGCCGTGAGAGGAAGGGCATGAGGACAAGTGAATTTTGATGGGAGGTGAGAGACAAGCATGTTCTTGGGTTGAGGGTGGGTAGATGGTTGGAGGCCCCAAAATGGTCTTTGCCCGCATCCAAATATTGCAGAGGGGTAGGAAGAAGAGCCCAAAGTTCTGTCTTCTCGCTTAAACCCTTTCTCTAAAAAGAAGACGTGATGCTAGTCAGAGCTCTCTAAAGAAACAGAACCAATAGGAGATATATGTATGTATTTATTATTGGCTCTCGAGATCACAGAGGCTGAGAAATCTCACAATCTGCCATCTGTAAGCTGGAGACCCAGAAAAGCCTGTGAACCAGAGGAGCTGATGGTGTAAACCCCAGTCCAAGGGCAGAAGAAGATGAGACGAGATGTCCCAGCTCAACAGGGAGGGGAGCCAGTGTTCTTTGTTCTATTTAGGCCCTCAACAGATTGCATGACGCCCACCCACGCTGGGGAGGGCCTTCTACTTCACAATTCCACCAATTCAAATGTGAATCTCACCCGGAAACACCCTCACAGACACACCCAGAAACAATGTTTAATCCGGGCACCCCGTGGCCAATCAAGCTGACACAGAATTAACCCTCCCACATGACTTTCCAGTCTCTGGAGGAAACTTGTCTAGAAAGCAAACATAGTAGAACCTCCTAATGAGGTGAAATCCGTGGATCCAGCTCGTCGACCTTGGCTGATCGCTGGTTTGGGCACGCAGAGGTGAATTTCACACCGGCCTTGCTCTGGAGGGACTCACAGTGGTGGTGAGGGAAGCAGGAGATAGATGGAGGAGGAAGGAGACCATTTCGGGAAATGTGAGGGGCTGGTGCAGAGGCCAGCCTTGGGGGCTTGAGAGCACAGAAGTGGGACCCGTCATCCAGCCTGGGCATGAGAGAGGGCTTCCTGGAGGAGGAGGGAACACAGAGGACTCTTGCAGACCCTGACAGTTCTCCTCAACTGATCTCCATGTTGAGCCGTAGAAGATTCATGAAGTTTTCTTAGTTACTGCAAGTAGCCTGGAATTAAAATGAAAATGACAGCGTACGTTAACGGACTGCTTTTCAGCTCCATCAGGTGCTCTCACGCATAATTCCATCTCATGCTTCCAAGATGCTTTGAGGAGGGCGGGTCAGGTCTAATGTCTCTCCCACCAGATGGAGCTCAGCCAGCCGACGACTCACCCAGGTCACACCTGGTCAACGTCAGCCCAGCCCTGAGCCCGCCTCTGGCTCCAAGCCCAGGGCTGTCATTCACGGGCACCATTTACTGAGCCCTGCGATGCCAGATGTTCCCCGCTCGTTCCCTCTCATCTCACAATGACCCAACAGCATGGGTGCTTCGATAGCCACTTCACAGATGAGGAAACCGAGGCTCAGACATGTTAAGCAATTTGTCCAGGGCCACACAGTTGGCAGAGGTGGGTGACGAGTTGGACTCAGGCCTTTCAGGCCCAAAGGTCAGTATTTCCTACTCACCCTTCCTGACCCCTTGCAGCTCCGTCCACTGCCGCCCTACTGGTTCCTGCAGCTCTCAGGCCACCTGCAGGTGGAGATATTGCAACAGAGGTCAGCCTCAACCCCCCAGAACAAAGCAATCAGTTGCTGGATTTTTGCTCCCCCAGATGCGTGGCCATAAGAGATGCATACATTTAAAAGTTTGGGGTCAGGGGTCACCGGGTCTGGGTTAAATCCTAGCTCTGCTCCTTACTGGCTGTGTGACCTTGGCCTGGTCACTGATCTCAGCTTGGTTCGTTGTGTGTACAAGGGGATGAACCACTGCACCCCCTCCCTAGGCTCTAGTGAGGATATAAATTAGCCACCACTGTGTCTCCTTAAGGTGGGTTAACTTACCTGCCTCTGGAATCACCTGGCTCATGGTTACCTGACAGATTCTTGGCCTCCACCCCCACATCCACTGAGTCAGAATCCCGGGAGAGGGGTCTGGGCCACACGCACTGTCAACAAGCTCTGCGCATCCCACCAAGTCTAAAGCCCGCTAAGATTGAGGACTGTGGCTTAGCAAGGACTGAAAATAGCATTCCCGGCCTCGGCCAGACCACCGGGTCAGGGGCACCGTAGCGGGTCTGGAGTGGCTTTAACCAGCGTCTCTGGTGGTTTTTTTTGAGCACCAGGCTGTGCCCAGTGCTAGGTCACCCCTAGGAGAGGGGAGACGGCCTCCGGAAGCGCACAGCCTCCAGGTGCTTCGCAGATCCTGTTAAACCCGCCACCTGTGTCCAGTGGAGAGCCAAGAGGCGGGCGGTGTGGGGGCAGGGATCAGGAAATGGGGAGTCCCACAGACCCCTGTGGCAGCGGCACACGGAACAGAGCTGTCTCGAATTCCCGGGACAAGTTAGAGCCCAGCGGGGATAGTGGTGGAGACTCCAGGACTTGGGGAGTCGGAGGGTGAGCATACAGCGCTGAGCACCAGGGCTGTGAGGGGGTCTGCCCAGGGATCCGGGGCCCCGGTGCACACCGCTGACCAAACACAAGACTAGCGTGCCAGGGGGGTCAGGGCATCTTCCTGGGCACCTTGGTGGAGCCAGTGAGGGGGCCCCACAGCTCCCCTGAGGCTGTGATGCTGACAGTCACCAGCAGATGGGGGCCCTCCCTCGCACCAAGGCTCCAGGCCCCATGGTGAGCCAGGTGCTCCTGGTTAGTGCTGATTAGGGTCAAAAGGAGACTTGCGGCCACACAGCCACTTGGCTGAGGGGGTGGGAAGCAGGTTCCCGAGCTCCCTGGCTTGGGCCCCGCACCCCCATCTCAGGTGTGAGGTGAAGGCAGAGATGCAGTGGTCTGGGGCCAGGTGTCCAGCTCCCTCTGACCCACTGCGTCCTGAGGGCAGAAGTCCACTAGGCCAGGGGACTAGAAGCTTCGGAAGCCCCAAAAGCTTTGCCTTGCCATGGCCCAGCTGAGAAGACGAGCTGCTGACCCCCAGCTGGTGGATACCTGTGCTCCAAGAGGACCACCCGGCCCTGGGTCCGCCCCTTCTTTACAACAGGTCAGTGGGGTGGCGCATGAAACGCCCGGCCCAGTGGGAAACGGAAGCTGCAGCCTGTCCCCAGAGGATGGAGCGCACAGTAAGATTCTCTCTTCTCCTCCTGATCTGCCCACAGCAGGTCAGGTAACGGGCAGGTTCGCTGGTGGGGTGAGGCACGAGAAGGTCACTCCTGGTCATGTGACTTCCGGTCCGGGGAAGGGGGCCAGGGGCCATGGAGAGTCAGCACTTACACGAATCTAAAAGTGAGAGTCTCCTTAAAATTTGCACCCTAAACTTGCCTTATGTATCTCCTCCTAGCCCTGGTCCTAGCAGCCTATGATGCTGTGTGTTTCTCTGGGCTATGTGCACATCTCTGAATCCAATCATGTCACTCTACAAACCCTCCAAGGACTTCCTGAGCACTTGGAATAAAATCCAGCTCCCTTTTCTGGTTTAGAAGCCCCTCTGGCCCCAGCCTGACCTTGCATCCCACCATCCCCCTTCCTGCCCTCTCTGTTCCAGCCAAAGCAATTGTCTTTCTGCTCCTGGACTATGTAAACTCTTTTCTGCCTCAGGGCCTTTGCACGAACTAATCCCTCTGCCTGCAATGACTTTCCCCCCAATAGTCACAAGGCTCTCAGCTTAAGTGTTGTCTACTTGGCATCCTTCTCTGACCACTCAGTCTAAAGTGGCCTCCCTGTCACCTGTCACTTGGCCTTTTTGATTTTATTCACTACTGAGATTTTCTGGTTTCTCAGCTTCTCTAGAATGTCAGCCCCAGGGGAGCAGACAGACCTTACCTGTCTATCCCCTTGTCGGCTACTGTGTCCAGCACCCGGTAGGCCCTCAGGATTCACTGTGGGATGCGTTGAGAGGCATCCCTAGGGGAAGGTGACCTCAGAGAAGCCCTTGATGAATTGGGATCGAAAGCAGCTGTGAGAAAGTGGCTGGTTTGCAGCTTCCGAGCTGGGTGGAACATTCTGCTCAATTCTCAGCCAGGACCTGCTTCTGTGTAGGAGTCTCTCTGTGCAGACGACTTTCGTGGCCAGAAGGGGAAATGAAGGGGCTTTTATTTTAAACGTCACTGCTGCAGAGAAAGGGTTGCCAGGTAAGATCCAGCATGCCCCGTCACATGTGAATTTCAGATAAACAATGAGTAATTTTTCCTAAGTATATCCAGAATTTTGCATGGGGCATACTAAAAAATTGCTTGTTGTTGATCTGAGATGAAAATGGAACTGAGCGTTCTGTATTTTTATTTGCTGTATCTGTGCCCCTATACAGAGGGCTAAGCCCGTCAGCGATGCCCTTCTCTCTGGGACATCTTGCCGGGTTCCAGCTGGTCACTCTGAGCGCTCATCAGCCAGCCCTGGCCCTCCGCCCGGCAGCGGGGGCAGCGGCTCCCCCTGCTCTTCATTATAGCTCGTGCCTTGGATGCGAAGGTCACCGATGTCAAGTGGGGCCTTGAGGACTCTAAAGAATATTCGAGTGGCTCTTGACACCTGCCTATGTCTTGGCGTTGTGGCTCTGACCTTTGCTGGCTGCATAAGATTTTTTTTCTTTTTTAAATAGACCATCTTGCCTTTCTTGCCATCCGACGTGAAAGATTCCTTGACAGAGGGGCAAACAAGTGGACCAGTTTTGGCATTGGTTGGTAGGACCTTGCCAAATGCCATCGTTCTTGGGCAAGGAAGGTTTCTACAGCCGTGGGCGCCCACCCCTTCCTGGGGCCACGCTGGGTTAACCCTTCCAGACCCGCTGTTGCGTGGTCCACATCTGCTCCATCTTACCCAAGCGTCATTAGGTGCTGCTGGCAGGGCTAAGGCACAGAGCAGAGAGAAGGCAGGGGCGTGGTGGGGCCCAGGGAAGGGCGGCCTGCACTGTGGGCCGTCCCTGCCTTCTGGGACTGCTTAGCCCAGGGGTGTGCCCAGCTCCCAGGAGCGCTCATGCTGCCTCAGCACCACTTCTTGCCTTGGGCCCAAGTGCGTGATTCCTTACACACCGAATTTTAAATTTTTTAATTAGACAAAGTACATTATACATTTCTAAAGTATAACTTGAGAAAATCCAAAGAGATCCCTAGTCACCGATGGACTCTTTCGTGCAAAATCCTTCAGATTTTTATGTAAACAAGTATTAACAATATTCATTCTTCCAATCCATTAGCATGACTATCTTTCCATTGATTGTGTCTTCTTCAGTTTCTTTCATCCATGTCTTATAGTTTCAGTGTGTAGGTCTTTCACCTCCTTGGTTAAATTTATTCCTAGGCGTGTATTCTTTTGGAAGCAATTGTAAATGGTATTTTTTTTTTAATTTCTCATTCTGACATTTCATTATTTGTGTATAGAAACACAACTGATGTTTGTGTATTGATTTTGTATCCCGCAACTTTACTGAATTCACTTACTAGTTCTGATCAGGTGTCTGAGGTCCAAGGCTCTTCCGGCTTCCTAAGCCTCTGCAGTTTGCCTGATGCCACCCAAGGTCCCCACGTCCATCCCCTCTAAATCAGGTGATGCTACAGGACTCCTGCTGGGAGAGGGTGGGAGGGGCTCTGAGGACGTCTGAGAGCAGGGCCCTCCTGGCACAGGGCGGGGTCCAGGTGAAAACCAGCTGCCCCGGGGTCTGTTCCCAACTTGGTTTGCAGTATTGTGGAAACTACGTCTTTACCGAAATGCCCTCAGTCTCCTGGGAACAGCTCCCTGGAGGGAGGCGTGGGGGGAGCTTGCATGCAGGGGGCTGGTGTGGGCCATCTTCTCCCTTCCTGGTGACAGCTGGGATCCAAGGGGCCTCTCCAGCCAGGTGTCCCAGGTGGGCTTATCTGGACCCAGCTCCATGCACATCTGCTCTGCGGACCCACTGCTGCTTCCAAAGATCTAATAAAGATCTCCAGGCTCAGCATCTCCGTGCACGTGCCTGCTGGGGAACAGAGTGTCTGGTGAGGGAGGGTGTAATAAAGGAAGGATGTCCGCAGAGGGTGCCGTCAGTGTGACAGAAGAGCCACACCTTAGATGGCCAAGGCCAGATCTGCTGGCTTTGTTCCAGCTTCCCTCCCTCTTCCCAACACACATGCTCACTGCTCAGGGGAACCTCCAGGCACGTGGTTGCAGAGACACTGTGTCCCTTGCTTGACCGTGCTAAGCCGGTGGTGGGGAGAGCACTCTAGTTTTCTCTTTCCTGCCAACAAGATGGGCCTGGGCTGGTTACAGCTCCTTGGGACTCCATTCCCTCCTCCTGAAGTGAGACCTGCTCTCGTCTGGTACGTCTCTTCCGTCCCTCCCTAAGTCCCCAGTGATGGCTTCAATCCACAATCCACATAAGAGCAGCCATGGTGGGTGGAGCCCTGGTCCTCATAGGAGGAAGCGGATCTTGTTAACCTGGAGAGTGTGAGGTTGTCTGATGTGTGCGCAGGAAGGATGGGGACACGCAGGGCTATAGCTGGGTGTAATTGTCCCCAAATGCTTTAGATGTTCTCCCCCATAGCAGGACTCCAGGTGTGGCCTCAGGGCAGGCCTATGACACGTGGCGTAGAAGATGCAAGGGAACAGATTTGCTTAATGTGAAGGCTTGATTGCCCTTTAATTTAAAAATATGCCAGTGATGGAGTCTTTTCAACGGCCAGTTACGACCTTGAGCTTTTCCGCCTTCTCAACACCACACTGAGGTCAGTGCCATCACACGGCCCACCTGTGATGTGGGGCAACACGGGTGCAGGGCCAGTCCCTGCCTGGCTGTGGGTTGTTGGGGTTTAGGCCTTTCAGCACTGCCTGCCCAAGAATGGAGACCAAACGGCTACTTGCTTTTCTTTTCAGCCTTTCGTAAGTTTTTGTTTTTTAAAATCAGGCCCCTTTAGCATACATGTTTGTTACAAATGTTTCTTATAATTGGGATGCGGTCAGCCCTCTGAAAAGCAAAAGGACCCCATCGTGAAGGTGTGCGTTTCCCATCAGCTGGACCAGTGAGAAGGGTCGGACCACCACATGGTGAAAGGATGGGGGAGCAGAGACGCCTTTTCTCAGTCGAGGAAGAAACATGAGAGGTGGGACGGCTGTTCTTCCTGAGCTTGCAGAGGGGAGTGTCCCTCCTGGACGAGGTCTGGATTACCCTCCCCAGACCTGGGTAGCCCTAAGGACCCTTGAAACTTGTCAGAGCAAGCTAGGTGGCCCCACTCCAGGAGGGGGCTCTCCTGGAACGCTGTCTGTTTGGAAGGCTATGTGCGACTTCTGGCCGCTGGGTGGGAGGCACGGCCAGCCCCCTCTGACACTGGACAGGTGGCACGAGGTGGCTGGTTTGTGGCTGCACCTGCTGATTGCACGATGGGAAGCAGCTCCTCCCCTACAGTTGGAGGTGAGGGTTCAGACTCGAGAGAGACTCGAGAGAGATGGTAGAGGTGATTCTCTGCTGGTGGAGCTGCTGCCACTAACATTCCCAGTTGTGCTCCTACAGAAATGGTGTCTTGGATATGCTCAGTGCTTCTTCCAGTCTCCCGGTTTATTTTTACCCCTGTTGGGTAATGCACTGCTACCCTAGTACCCCCACCCCCCTGTGCCCACCACCCACTCCCCTGCTAGGGGAGGCTCAGCGTTGACAGCAGCAGCTTGAGATCTGAGCTTTGGGTCATCCTGGGTCTAATGCTGGCTCTGCCCTGTCTGGCCATGCACAAGTGACCCCTCTGTGTCTGATTCCCCTGTCTAATGTGGGGGTGTTCTGAGGATTCAGAGAATGTGCATAAAAGATGCCACTTGGCAGACGTCACATAGCGAGCCTTCAGTGGATGGGAGGCCCTGCTGGAACGTAACGATCTGTTATTATTGGCACACGACCATTTTCTGATGTTTTAACGGGCAGCTTCTGTTCTGGATTGTACTCGTCTGCTTGGACTGCCATAACAAAGTACCACAGACTGGAGGGCTTAAACAACACATTTATTTTCTCGCAGTTCTGGAGGCTGGAAGTCTGAGATCAAGGTGCCAGTGAGGTTGGTTTCTCCTGGGGCCTTGCTCTTTGCCTTGCAGGCGGCCACTTTCTCGCTGTGTCCTCGCATGGTCTTTTCTCTGTGCACATGCACCCCTGGTGTCTCTCCTTCTTCTTATAAGGGCACCAGTCCTACCACATTAGGGCCCACCCTTATGACCTGATTTAACTTGACGTCTTTAAAGGCTCAATCTCCAAATACAGTCATATTCTAAGGTATTGGGAGTTAGGATTTCAACATATGAATTTGACAGGCGGGTGGGGGACACACAACTCAGTCCATAACATGAATATTCTGATATTTTTCTGTCCAGTTGAAATTACAAGGGAGGTCCATGGAAGAGAGAGCTGAGGATGTACAAAGTGTGGGCCTCCAGTGTATGCAGGAAATTGGTCTGAGTCCTTGCTTTATTAACCTCATCAAACAGCCCCTCCAAGCCCTCTCCAAGAGCACACTGCCATTCCTTGCTAGGTTCACTGTTGGTAACCCACCTCTAAGTCCAGACAGCTTTCCCTTTATACTCTCCCTCTGTGTATATATCAGTCAGGATGGGCTATTTACGCTGCAGTAACAAACAAGATCTGGGTTGCTGTTAACAAATGCTTATTTCTTGCTCATACTACATGTCACTGTGAATCGGCTAGGGACACTTGTCCCACATTCACGAACTCCTGGGTGGAGAAGGACAGAGCAGCTGCTATCCTTTTTTTTTTTTTTTATTTTAACTTATTGTAAAACAAAACACAGATACAAAAAAAATCACACAAAACAAATGCATAGCTTGGTGAATTATATAAAGTAAACTCCCTCCTAACTACCAGCCAGGACAGGATGGAACTTTGCCAATCATTCAGTCCCAATCACAAGAACTTTCCTTCCAAAAGTAGCCACTGTCCTGACTTCCATAGTGATCACTTCCTTGTATCCTTTTTTTGGTTTTAATTAAACTTTTTATTTTGAGATTAACTGTAGATTCACAAGTAGTTGTAAGAAATAATGCAGAGACCCCGGTCTCCCCCAATGGTGACTACAGCACAATACCACAACCAGGACATTGACCGTGTCAAGACAGAGCATCCCCATCACCACCGAGATCCCTCACTCTGCCCTTTTAGAGCCACACTCACTTCCCTCCCTTCCCCGCCTCCTCCTTAACCTCTGACAACCACTGATCTGTTCTCCATCGCTATAATTTTGTCATTTCAAGCATGTTATATAAATGGAATCACATGGTGTGTAACCTTTTAGGATTGGCTTTTTTCACTCAGCATAATTCTCTGGAGATTCACCCAGGTTGTTTTGTGTATCTACAGTCTGTTCCTTTTTACTGCTAAGGACTGTTCCATGGTGTGGCTGCCCCACAGTTTGCTTAACCACTCACCTGCTGAAAGGCATCTAGGTTGTTTCCAGTTTGGGGCTATGATAAATAAAGATGCTATAGACTCCGGTGTACAGGTTTTTGTGTGAACGTAGTTTTCCTTTCTCTGGGATACATCCTTGGGTGCGCAATTGTGGAGCCGTATGCCTACTTTTTTTTCTTTAAGAAATTGCTAACCTGTTTTCCAAAGCAGCTATACTGTTTTATGTTCTCACCAGCAATGTCTGAGTGATCGGCTTTCTCCATGTCCTTGACAGCATTTGCTGTTGTCACTGTTTTTTATTTTAGTCATTGTGGTTTTAATTTGCATTTCCCTAATGGCTAATAATGCAAATCTTTTCATGTGCTTATTTGCCATCTGGATATCTTCTTCAGTGAAATGTCAGCTCAGGTCTTTGGCCCATGTTCTAATTGGACTGTTTGTTTTTTTATTGTTGAGTTTTGAGAGTTCTTTATGTATTCTAGACGATAGTCTTTGGTTGGTTATGTAGTTTGCAAATATTTTCTTCCGGTCTGCAGCTTATCTTTTCGTCCTTTTAACAGAGTTTTCCACAAAGCAAAAGTTTTTTTTTTCTTTATTGTGAAATTTTTGTTGTACATTATTGTTTGTCAGTCACCATATAAATGCATCCCTTCACCCCTTGTGCCCACCCCTCACCCTGCTTGCCCCTGGTGACCACCAAGCAGTTCTCTCTGTCCGTGTGTTAGGTTATCTTCCACTTATGAGTGAAAGCATGCCGTGTTTGTTTTCTTTTTATGGCTTATTTTGCTTAACATAATGCCCTCCAGGTCCATCCATGTTGTTGCAAATGGGACAATTTTGTCTCTTTTTATGGCTGAGTAGTATTCCGTTGTACTTCCTCTTTACCCAATCATCAGTCGAGGGACACTTGGGTTGCTTCCACTTCTTGGCTATGGTGAATAATGCTGCAATGAACATAGGGGTGCATAAGCCTCTTTGGGTTGTTGATTTCAGGTTCGTTGGGTAGATACCCAGTAGTGGGATAGCTGGATCATAAGGTATTTCTATTTTGAATTTTTTGAGGAATCTCCATGCTGTTTTCCATAGAGGCTGCACCAGTTTGCACTCCCACCAGCAGTGGATTAGGCTTCTTGTTTCTCTGCAGCCTCTCCAGCATTTGTTGTTTTTTGTCTTGGTCATTGTAGCCATTCCAACAGGTGTAAGGTGATATCTTAGTGTTGTTTTGGTTTGCATTTCCCTGGTGATTAGTGATGTTGAGCATCTTTTCATGTGCCTATTGGCCATCTGTATATCTTCTTTAGAGAAGTGTCTGTTCATTTCCTCTGCCCGTTTTTTGATCGAGTTGTTTGTTTTTTTGTTGTTCAGTTGTGTGAGTTCTTTATGTGTTGTGGAAATTAATCCCTTGTCGAATATATGGTTTGCAAGTATTTTTTCCCAGCTGGTGTGGTGCCTCTTCATTTTGATCCTGGTTTCATTTGCCTTATAGAAGCTCTTTAATCTGGTGAAGTCCCACTTGTTTATTTTTTCTTTTGTTTCCCTTGTCCGAGTAGACAGGGAATTTGAAAATATCCCATTATGACCAATGACGAATAGTGTTCTACCTATATTTTCTTCTATGAGTTTTATAGTTTCAGGTCTCACCTCCAGGTCTTTGATCCACTTTGAGTTAATTTTCGTGTATGGCAGGAGAAGATGGTCTACTTTCATTCTTTGGCATGTGGCTGTCCAGTTTTCCTAGCACCATTTATTGAACAGACGTTCCTTTCTCCATTGTATGTTCTTAGCTCATTTGTCAAAGATTAGCTGTCTGTAGATGAGAGGTTTTATTTCTGAGCTTTCAATTCTGTTCCATTGATCTGTGTGTCTGTCTTTGTACCAGTTACCATGCTGTTTTGATTACTATTGCTTTGTAGTATGTTTTGAAGTCAGGGATTGTGATGCCTCCAGCCTTGTTCTTCTTTTTTAGGATTGCTTTAGCTATACGGGGTCTTTTGTTGCCCCATACGAATGCTAGTATTCTTTGTTCTATTTCCGTGAAGAATGTCATTGGGCTTCTGATTGGAATTGCATTGATTCTGATTGTAGAGTGCTTTAGGTAGTATGGACATTTTAACTATGTTTATTCTTCCAATCCATGTGCATGGAATATTTTTCCATTTCTTTATGTCATCAATGATTTCACTCAATAATATCTTATAGTTTTCATTGTATAGGTCTTTCACCTCCTTGGTTAAATTTATTCCTAGATATTTTATTCTTCTTGTTGCAATTGTAAATGGGATTGTCTTCTTGAGTTCTCTTTCTGTTAGTTCGTTGTTGGCTTATAGAAATGCAACTGATTTCTGTAAGATGATTTTGTACCCTGCCACTTGGCTGTAGTTGTTGATTATCTCTAATAGTTTTCCAATGGATTCTTTAGGGTTTTCTATATATAAGATCATGTCATCTGCAAACAGTGAGAGTTTCACTTCTTTGTTCCCTATTTGTATTCTTTTTTCTTGCCTAATTGCTCTGGCCAGAACCTCCAGTGCTATGTTGAATAAGAGTGGTGAGAGTGGGGTCCCTTGTCTTGTTCCTGTTTTCAGAGGGATGGCTTTCAGTTTTTCCCCACTGCATATGATGTTGGCTGTGGGTTTGTTGTATATGGCCTTTATTATGTTAAGATTCTTTCCTTCTATACCCATTTTGTTGAGAGTTTTTATCATAAATGGATGTTGGATCTCATCAAATGCTTTATCTGCATCTATTGAGATGATCATGTGGTTTTTAGTCCTCATTTTGTTAATGTGGTGTATCACATTGATTGATTTGGGGATGTTGAACCATCCCTGCGTCACTGGTATAAATCCCACTTGATCATGGTGTATGATCTTTTTAATGTATTGCTGTATTTGGTTTGTCAATATTTTGTTAAGGATTTCTGCATCTAGATTCATCATGGATATTGGCCTGTAATTTTCCTTCTTAGTATTGTCCTTGTCTGGCTTTGGTATCAGGGTGATGTTGGCTTTATAGAATGTGTTGGGAAGTGTTCCATCTTCCTCTATTTTATGGAATAGTTTGAGAAGGATAGGTATTAAATCTTCTTTGAATGGTAAAATTCTCCAGAGAAGCCATCTGGTCCTGGACTTTTAGTTTTTGGGAGGTTTTTGATTACTGTTTCAGTCTCTTTACTTGTGCTTGGTCTAGTCAGATTCTCTATTTCTTCTTGACTCGGTTTTGGGAGGTTGTATGAGTCTAAGAATTTCTCTATTTCTTCTAGATTTTCCAATTTGTTGGCATATAGTTTTTCATAGTATTCTCTTATAATCCTTTGTATTTCTGTGGTATCCATTGTAATTTCTCCTTTTTCATTTCTAATTGTATTTATTTGAGCCTTCTCTCTTTTTTTCTTAGTGAGTCTGGCTAAGGGTTTGCCAATTTTGTTTATCTTCTCAAAGAACCAGTTCTTTGTTTCATTGATCCTTTCTACTGTTTTTATTGGTTTTGATTTCATTTATTTCTGCTCTGATTTTTATTATTTCTCTCCTTCTGCTGACTTTGGGCTTTATTTGTTCTTCTTTTTCTAATTTTGTTAGGTGTAGTTTGAGGTTGCTTATTTGGGATTTTTCTTGTCTGTTAAGGTGGGCCTGTATTGCTATGAGTTTCCCTCTCAGGACTGCCTTTGCTGCATCCCATATGAGTTGGTATGGTGTATTTTCATTTTCATTTGTCTCCAGATATGTTTTGATTTCTCCTTTAATTTCATCAATGATCCATTGGTCATTCAGTAGCATGTTTAATCTCCACATCTTTGTCATTTTCCTGGTTTTTTTTTCTTGTAGTTGATTTCTAGCTTCATGACATTATGGTTGGAAAAGATGCTTGTTATAATTTCAATCTTCCTAAATTTATAGAGATATCCCTTGTTTCCCATTCTTGAGAATGTTCCACGTGTGAGAAGAATGTGTAATCTGCTGTGGTTGGATGGAGTGCTCTCTATATATCTATTACATCCATCTTGTCAAGTTTTTCTTTTAAGTCCACTATTTCCTTATTGACTTTCTGTCTGGATGATCTATCCATTGATATAAGTGGGGTGTTAAGATCCCCTACTGTTATTGTGTTGTTGTTAATATCTCCTTTTAGGTTTGATAATAGTTGCTTTATGTACTTTGGTGCTCCTATGTTGTGTGCGTATATATTTATAAGTGACATGTCTTCTTGTTGGAGTGTTCCTTTTATCATTATACATTGCACCTCTTTGTCTCTCATCACCTGTTTTATCTTGAAGTCAGCTTTGTCTGATATAAGTATGGCAACACCTGCTTTCTTTTGTTTACCATTAGCTTGGACTATTGTCTTCCATCCTTTCACTCTGAGCCTGTTTTTGTCTTTAGAGCAGAGATGTGTTTCCTGGAGGCACCATATTGTTGGGTCTTGTTTTTCAATCCATCCCACCATTCTGTGTCTTTTGATTGGAGAGTTCAGTCCATTTACATTTAAAGTAATTATTGATATATGAGGGCTCAATGTTGCTATTTTATCACTCATTTTCCTGTTTTTTTGCATTTCTTTTGTTTCTTGTCCTGTGTGTTTTGGCCTACCAATTCAATTTGGTAGTTCTGTATGGTGATTCTCTTAGTTTTCTCTTTATTTATCGTGTGTGACTCTGTTCAGATTATTTGATTATTGGTTACCATGAGGTTTGTATAAAAAATCTCGTGGATATGGTAGTCCATTTTCTGATGGCCTCTTACTTCCTTAGACTAAGTCAATTTGATCCCTTTCCTCTTCCCCCTCTAAGTTATTGTTGTCACAACTTATTCCATCTTGTGTTGTGAGTTTGTGTTTAAAGTGATGAGGTTAGGGCCGGCCCTATGGCTTAGCGGTTAAGTGCGTGCGCTCCGCTGCTGGCGGCCCGGGTTCGGATCCCGGGTGCGCACCGACGCACCGCTTCTCTGGCCATGCTGAGGCCGTGTCCCACATACAGCAACTAGAAGGTTGTGCAGCTATGACATACAACTATCTACTGGGGCTTTGGGGGAAAAAAATAAACAAAAATTAAAAAAAAAAAATAAAGTGATGAGGTTATATTTATTTTTGGTGTTTTCCTTCCTTTGATATTTAGTTTTATAATTAAGTGTTTGCAAATCTATTGTGATAGAGAGCTGCAATTTTTCTGGTTTTGTCTACCTATTTTTCTCCTTGTTCAAAGCTTTGTGTCCCCTTTCTCTTTTTTTTCCCAGGCATGAGGGCCTTCTTGAGCAATTCTTGTAGTGGGGGACTTGTGGCAATGAACTCCCTTAGCTTTTGTTTGTCAGGGGTAGTTACTATTTCTCCATCATATCTGAAGGACATTTTCACTGGGTAGAGTATTTTTGGCTGAAAGTTTTTGTCTTTCAGAATTTTGAATATATTATTCCACTCTCTCTTAGCCTGTAAAGTTTCTGCTGAGAAATCAGCTGAAAGCCTGATGGGAATTCCTTTGTACGTTATTATTATTATTTTTTTTGTCTAGCTGCCCTTAATATTTTTTCTTTATCATTGACTTTTGCCAGCTTTACTACTATATGCCTTGGAGAGGGTCTTTTCATGTTGATATATTTAGGAGATCTGTTGATTTCATTCACTGGTGTTTCCAGCTCATTTCCCAGGTTTGGGAAATTCTCAGCTATTATTTCTTTGAACAAGTTCTCTGCTCCTTTTTCCCTCTCTTCTCCCTCTGGAGTACCTATAATCCTTATATTGCATTTCCTAATTGAGTTGGATAGTTCTCAGAGCATTTCTTCATTTCTTTTTAGTCTTAGTTCTCTTTCCTCCTCCATCTGGAGTATTTCTGCATTGCTACCCTCAATATTGCTAATTCTATCCTCCATATTGTCAGCTCTGATCCTTAAAGTTTCCAGATTTGTCTTTATTTCCTCCATTGTGTTTTTCATCTCCAAGATTTCTGATTGGGTTTTCTTTATAGTTTCAATCTCTTTTGTGAAGAAATTCCTGATTTCATTGAATGATCTATCTGTATTTTCTTGTATTTGATTGAGCTTTTTTATGATAGCTATTTTGAATCCTCTGTCATTAAAGTTATACATTTCTGTGCTTTCAGGGTTGATTTCTGGGTGCTTGTCATTTTCATTCTGTTCTGGAGATTTAATATATTTTTTCATAGTGCCTGATGGTGTTGCCTTATTTTTCCTCATATTGAAAATATCTGGTTGCAGTTTCCTCCTGCTGCCACTAGGTGGGGGTCAAGAACTGTGCGTTCTGAGCCTGCCTTGATCTGCAGGTGCTCTGGTCGGCCCATGACTGAGCTGAAGCACGGCTAAGCTGGAGCGTGGCTGAGTGGAGGCTGCTGGGGATGGAGCACGGGAGCAGCTGGGGCTGGAGTGCAGCTGGGTTGAAGGAGCTGGAGCTGGAGCGTGGCTGAGTTGAAGCAGCTGGAGCTGGAGCAGCTGGAGCCTGAGTGCAGCCAAGCTGAAGCAGCTAGAACTGGGGCGCAGTTGAGCCAAATGTGCTGGGTCCGGGGCATGGTCGAGCCAGGGAAGCTGGGGCCTGGGTGTGGTCAGGCCCGAGCCACTGGGTCTGGGGCACCAGGCAGCTGGAGCCACTGGAGCTGCGACGCTGGGGAGCCGCCACTGCTGGGGCCAGGGCATGCCACAGCCGCTGGGGCTGGGGTGTGGGGGAGCCGCAGCTGCTGGGGCCAGGGCACTGGGGAGCCACTGCCACTGCTGCTGCTGGGGCTGGGGCTGGGGCTGAGCTGAAGCCCCGCTGAGCTCAGGCTGCAGGGCCGCTGTGCTGAAGAGCGAGGTGTGCCTGGGGGAAGGGGCGCTTACTTTCGCCTCCCCGATCCCAGAGTTTTCTTGCTTCATTGTCATTCTCTGCTCTCCTGAAGTGCTAGCTTGTCCAAGGCACCCACACAGCAGTTCCGCTCCCTCTGTAGGGGAGTTCCCCATGGGCTGTGAGGGATCTTGGAGGGATCTTGGACAGTGATGGTTTTCCCATGGAAGGCCGCCCCTCCCGTCCTGAGAGCCGGGTGGTCTCGGTCTCAGGGTCACAGTCCTTGGGGAAGGGAGGGAGCTCCTCTTACCTCCCTCCACTTCCTCTGGGGATTCCAGCACCTCTGCCCTCGGATGTATGGCTGCATGGGTCCCTCAGAAGTCTGTTGTGTTGTGTGAATGTCTTCTGTTGGTACATGCATCTCCTTTCTGTTGTGTCTTAGACGGCGAGAGTTCAATAGGGGAAGCTCACTCTGCCATAATGCTGACATCCACAAAGCAAAAGTTTTTAATTTTTATGAAGTCCAATTTACCAATTTATCCTTTTATGATCATGCTTTTGGTGTTGAGTCTAACAACTCTTTGCCTAGCCCTGGATCCCAGAGTTTCTCCTATGTTTTTTTTCTAAAAGTTTTATAGTTTTACATTGTACATTTAAGCTGGGGATCCATTTTGAGTTAATTTTTGTATAATGTGTGAGACTTAGCCAAGGGTCTCCCCCCGCCCCATGAATATCTACTTACCCCAGTATCATTTGTTACAAGGCTCCATGTTTCCTCCATTGAATTCCTTTTGCATATTGTCAAAAATCAGTGGGGCATATTTGTGTGAGTGGGTGCATTTTTGTATTCTCTATTCTGGTCCACTGATATCTGCATTATCTTTTTCCTTCCTTCCTATGGGAATTGGCAATTGACTGTATGCTAGTATCACACAGTCTTGATTATTGTAGCTATACGATAAGTCTTGAAATCAGGTAGACTAATTCCTCCAGCTTTGTTTTATTTTTTTCAGAATTGTTTAGCTATTATAGTTCCTTTGTCTTTTCACATAATTTTAGAATTTTAGAATAATCTTGTCTATATCTACAAAAAATCTTGCTGAGACTTTGATAGGAGTTGTGTTAAACCTACGTATCAATTTGGGGAGAATTGACATTTTTACTATGTTGAATCTTCCAATTATGAACATGATATATCTCTTCATTTATTTAGATTTTGATTTTTAAAATCTGTGTTGTATAATTTTCAGCATATAAGCCCTCAACATGCTTTGTTAGATTTTACCTAAATATTTCATTTTTTGAATGATTATAAGTGGTATTGTATTTTTAACTTTGTTCATGTGTTCCTTGCAAATATAGGAAAATACAATTGGTTTGGCATGCAGATCTAGTATCTTACTACTTTGATGAATTCACTTAGCAGTTCTAAGAGTTTTTGGTAGATTTCTTGGGATTTTCTGTGTAGACAATCATGTCATCTGCAAATAGGGACAATTTTATTTCTTCTGATCTGTGTGCCTTTTATTTCCTCTTCTTGTGTAGAATTGGTATTAATTCTTCTTTAAATGTTAGGTATAATTCTCATGCAAAACATCTGGGCCTGGAGATTTCTTTTTTGGGAGGTTTTTGCATTATGAATTCAATTTCCTTGATAGTTATAGGTTATTCAGATTATCTACTTCATATTGGGTGAGTTGCAGTAAATTGTATTTTTAGATGAAATGAATCAGTTTCTCAAAGTTGTCAATTTTTTGTGTATATAGTTGTTCATAGTCATCCCTTATTATCCTTTTGATCTCCTGTTTCACTCCTGATACTGTTTCTATTTTTTCTTTGTCAGGCTTGCCGGAAGCTGATCAATTTTATTGATCTTTTCAAAGAACCAGTTATTGGTTTCATTGATTTTCCATATTGTTTTTCTCTTTTCAATTTCATTCATTTCTGAGCTTTAGTGTTTCCTTCCTTTTGCTTGCTCTGGGTTTATTTTGCTCTTCTTTTTCTAGGTTCTTGAGGTAGGAGCTTAGGTTGTTGATTTGAGATTTTCTTCTTTTCCAGTGTATTGAACTTAGTGCTATAAATTTCCCTCTCAGTATTAGCTGTGTCCCAGAAATTTTCATATGTCCTCTTTTCATTTTCACTTAGTTTAATGTATTTTAGGTTTCTCTTGAGACTTCCTCCTTGACCTATGAGTTATTTAGAAATGTGCTGCTTAGTTTCCAAGTCCTTGGAGATTCTCCTGATATCTTCTGTTACCAATTTCTAGTTTGAGTCCATTTAGTCAGAGAATACACTCTGTGTGATTTCAATTCTTTTACACTTGTTGAGTTTTATTTTTTTCAGTTTTTTTTGAGATATAATTGACATGTAACATTGTATTAGTTTTAGATGTACAACATGATTTTATATATATATGAGATTTTATATATATAATTGCAAAATAATTACCACAATCTGTTTAGTTAACATCCATCACCATAACATAGTTAACAAATTTTTTTTCTTGTCATGAGAACTTTTCAGATCTACTCTCTTACCAACTTTCAACTGTATGATACAGTATTGTTAACTATATTCACCACGCTGTGCATTATATCCCCTGAACTTATCTTAGAACTCTAAGTTTGTACCCTTTGCCCACCCCCACCCACCACCTCTGGCAATCACCAATCTGTTCTCTGTATCTATGAGTTAGGTTTTTAAAAATTCTATGTATAAGTGAGATCATAAGTTATTTGTCTTTCTCTGATTTATTTCACTTAGCATAATGCCCTCAAGGTCCATCCATGTTGTCACAAATGGCAGAATTTCCTTCTTTTTTATGGCTAAATATATTCCATGGTATATATAATATATTCCATTATATATATATGTGTATATATATATATATATACACATACTACATTTCCTTTATCCATTCATCCGTCAATGGACACTTAGGTTATTTCCATGTCTTGGCCATTGTAAATAATGCTGCAATGAACATAGGGGTGCGAATATCTCTTCAAGATAGTGATTTCGTTTCCTTTGGATGTATACCCAGAAGTGGGGTTGCTGGATCATATGGTAGTTCCATTTTTAATTTTTTGAGGAACCTCCATACTGTTTTCCATAGTATCTCACCAATTTACATTCTCACCAATAGCACACGAGGCTTCCGTTTTCTCCACATCCTCACCAGCATCTGTCTCTTGTCCTTTTTGATAATAGCCATTCTAACAGGTGTGAGGTGATAGCCTCTTGTGATTTTGATTTCCCCGATGATTACTGATGTTGAGCACCTTTTCATGTACCTGTTGCTTGATCATGTGTCATGTTGCTTGATGCTATTCTGATTTTTATACCTGTTTTTCTCCCCCTCAGAAGTTTTTAGGATTTTTTTCTTTATCCTTGATGTCCAGAAACCTCACAGTGTGACTAGGCACGGCTCCTTTTTTCATTTGTTACACTTGGTGGGTACTCTCTTGGAAGTTTGAAACTTTCCTAATTTTTTAATATTATAAAAATATTTCTTTTCCCTTTCCAGAACTTTTATCGTTTTGATGTTTAGCTCCTGCATTGATTTTCTAATTTTCATTATTTTTAAATTTTGATCATGATTTGTTCTATGTTTTTGTGAGACTTTCTTAGTACCACTGCCCTTCTATTTATTTTTAACTTTAGTCATTTTTAATTCTTAAGAGCTGTACATTTTTTCTCTTCTTTTGTATTAGCATCCCATAATTTCATGGGTACAAAAGTCTCCTTAACTCACTTTTTCTGCAGTCATCTTATACATCATGCACTGAGTGTTTCTTCAGAGCTGCTTTCTTAAGCTTTTATTTAAACATTACTTAGTTCTTTTATAGCCCAGGCACCATTCTAAATAGTTTTACAAGTATTTACTTGCTTAATCCTCCACCCACAAGGTAGGTATTGTGAAGTGATCTGAAGCCATTGTCTGAGTCCCCCAGGTGGGGAGTGGCAGAGCTGGGATTTGAACCCAGGCCTCTGGCTCCAGACCCCACTCTGGTTGGGGACTAGAAGCTTCCCTCAGGGGTCAGCTGGTTTCGAGATGTCTTGTGATACTTGGGTGAGGGTCTACAGCTGACCGGAAGCTCTGTGTGCACGGGTGATGCTTGTCTACTCGCAGGCCTCTCACACGGTGTGTGGGTAAGGCCCTCGACATTCAGCAAGGAGTCCTAATGTCACTGTCTGTAGGTTTTTCCTTTGGGATGATTAGTTTTCTCAGGAGAATCCTGGGAAGAGGATGTGTCAGGCGATGAGAGACTGGATCCAGCTTTCCAGGGGCAGAGTGGGGAAACACAATGCATAGACTTTCTCGTAATCTTCCTGCCTTCATTTTAGCCCCTGCTCTTGTGTTTTGCTGTGGTTGGCATTCATGAGTCTGAGGACTTGCTGCTGCAACTGCTCCCTGGAATGTACTTGCCATTTTCTGCCACATTAAGGAAGGGATGTGGGCAATCTAAGCGTTTCTCAGGAACTTTCGATGCACCTTCCTGTTTTTCAGCCCAACTGCATACCCCTACCTTCAGAGATGGCTGGTACCTCCAGTTCTGAGGTTTTCTGGATTTCCATGGTGTGGGTTGCAGCCTCCTGTTGACTACCTTCCACTCCTGCCTGCTACCTCTGCTGCAGGCTCCCTACTTTCAGCTTTCTCTGCCTTAAGGTGGTTATCCCTCGGGCACCACTCTTCCTGCTTCCAAAGTTTGTTGACATTTCATCTTTCATGTCTCTTCTTTGCCTCTGTGGGTTTCTACCTTTTAAAAAAAATTACTTTATAATTCTATTGAAGTTTTGGAAAGGAACTGATATAAATGCATGTTTAATCTGTCATATTTAAACTACTACTTTTAAAATAAGGAAACATTTCATCCTTACAACAATTCCAGCCTAAGCACATACGTGAAGATGCCTTGAAAAATAAGATGCAGAAGTGACAGGCATTTAGGATTGGCAGCTTTGCACAGTGCCTGGTACATGGTAGTAAGTCACATGTCATCTCTATGGAGAAGGCATCACTCTGTGTTGGAAAAGAGGGAAGGGAGGAAAATGATTGACTCTGATCTGGGAGAAATAAAAGATGAGACAAGTGTGGATTAGGGAATTCTGCTGCTTCTAGGTTTTGCATTTTCCAGCCAGGTCCCTGGGAACCTGTTTCTAGCATAGGGTGTAATAGATGTGTGGAGTCCTGTTTGTGTGTGAAATAAGTTTTTACATGCTGTAGTTATTTAAAATATGTTCAATCCAGAGGTACCTGGAGGATAGAGCACCTATTTGTGCTTGAGACTATAAGGAGAAAAATAGTCTTCATAGGCTTTCAAAGGGTGAACCTTCATGAGGTGGGATGGACCCTGGCAGTTTTTGCCAGCTCAATGCCCTTTCCCTTTCCTATCAATATCTTGATGCTCTGAGGGGATAACTTCTCCCCCGTGTGGGTGGTTTAGTTAGGACACGGACAAGTTGAGTCAGTTGTTTGCATCTGTTTAGTCGCTGATGGGGCCATGTCCTTTCTCTCACCATCCTGAGCACAGCTTGGAAGTGAGGAAGGGGCCCAAGTTCTGCCCACTGGATGCCCTTGTCTGAGACTTTGAATTCTGAGAGAGTGTAAAACACCAAAAAAAAAAGTTGGCAGTCATGCATCTCAACTGTTGTCCCCTGACTAGACACTTGTGCTTTGATACGGCTCCCGTAGTTCTTGCTTCCGAGTCCCTGGAGATGTCTTAGATGTTCTTGTGTCATTTGGAGTTTTGGTTGCAAGCTGTGGTACTGACTGTGGCTTTCTTAAGTAAAAGCAGGGTATCTATTGAAAGGATATGGAAACTAGACATTGGTGGAAGGCTGGAGGACCAGACTTGGAAGATGGGCATGGACCAAGGCTGTTCTGGGGGGTCAACAAAGAAGAAGCATGAAAGTCATATTTTAGTAGAAACAGTCCACCAGAACGAATTTGCAGCTGCATGCTGCTATGTCATTGGGCTACCCCCACATAGCTGCTCTGGAATTATTCCTGTTTGTCCCTTTGTCTCTACTACTCTCTCCAGATTCAAACTCTCAGTTGGGAGGGTGGGGTTTGCCAAGCCCGGGTCACATGCCTGCCCACGGATTGCCAGGAGCTGGGGGAGAAGAAGAAAGACCCCTCTTTTTGGCTTCCATAGCTAAAGATGAGGTAACTAACACTACACATGATGGGAATTGTCCCCGAATAAGAAAGGAAGTTGGATTCTAGACAGCCAAAAAGGGGGGAGCCCACCATGCTGCTGATTTCCATTCCAGGTTTCTGCACTTTTATACGGGTTCTGCAAATTTCAAAATTCTTTCCAATAAATTCTCTGTTTACTCGCCAGAACTTGTGTCTTGTACTCAAAGATCCCTAACTGTAGTATGTCTCATTGCTCCCATATAAACTCTGTTTATTGGTGCATTCTAGAAGTTTGGGAATCTTGAAGTCTTCGTTTCTAATTTGTTCTTATTGCATCAGCGTGATGATAATGTTTAGGGGAATAAATAACCTGCATCTCTTGCTGATAGCAGTTTGGCGAGGACTGCCAAGAGGAGCATTTTTCATGTTCTTGGCCAAAGAGTGAGTTGATTGCACCGAAGTGTCTTTATTGAGCCAAAGCACCAGCGCTTGGATATGGGGCTGTGGAATGAGTCAGTCTCGCCAATCCATTCCAATTTGGCACATTCAAGCTTGAGGATTTTTCATCAAGGAGTTCATTAGTGTGGGCGTGGGGAGGCAATTTCACGTGAAAATGAACACGAAACCACTTTGCCCACTACTATGATTTGGTTAAAGAGACTTATCCAGCTCTGGGGGACTTGATGAAGCTGTGTGTAAAATGTTCTTGGGCATGTATGTTTACTTTTTGGAGGAGAGAGTCCGTGGTTTTCGGGAGCTCACAGGGGTCCACAAAACCCAAAAAGGTTGAGTCATTGACTTGTTTCTCGAATTCTGAAGTTCTTAAAAATGACCTTTTAGCTAGTGGTGATGGTAAATAACTCTGAATTTATTAAAAACCATTTAATTGTATACTTAAATGGGTGAATTGTTTGGCAATTGAATTGTATCTCAAAAAAGCTATTAAAATCAATCTTTTAGTGTTTAACCTATTTTTAAGCTGGGGAGTGCCTGAACAATGGGCTCATCTTGGGTCCTCAGTGAGTTTGGATATTATTGAGCTTGTTTGTATGTAATTGCCTGTTTTTATGTAATGCTCTGTCTCCAGAGACACTCAACCACAATGATTTTGTAGGGCTTCTAAGTGAGCTATTTGGCCTCTAATCCTGCACTGAGGACCGTGTCTACTTCTATGGTGGCTAAAGCTGGTTCTTATTTCATTTATTGCCCTATAAACTGTGCTGCTTATAGTAATGGGAGAGGACATGAGCACAACGAAGGTTGAGCCAAGTTTAATGACCCCCAGTTCCCTCCAACTGGTGTTCTGCACTCTAAGTGATTACGTGTTAAGTGATTGTTAAGGGTTATTTTGGGGGAAGTGCTAAGTGGCTACGTTGGGACTATCGTTCTAAAACTGACCCCAAAGCAAAAGAAAAATGAGTCTGGGACTCACTCGAGGTCCCACAGAACACATCAGGAAATAAGGAAGTCAAGGTAGAAAGTGTTAAGTAAAAAGAACACAGTTGTACTTGCATGTAGCTGCCGGAATGCAGGCCTGACCGTGTCCTGCTCCTGGTTGATTCTCAGATGGCTTCTCATCACAGCTGCAGAACATATGTGCCCCACAGCAGGGTGTGGGTGGCCCTCGCGTCCTAGCCCAGCGCTCCGTTCCCTTTGGCTCCACGCATCCTGCCTGTCCCAGCCCATCATGCTGGTTTTCATTTTTGAACCTTTGTTCGTGCTGCATGAGGACCACGTCGAATTCTACAGAGGGGAGTTGATCCCCCTTCCACCTGGGTAGCTCCTCTTCTGTTTTCCTCTGTAAAGGTTTCTCTGCCGTTGTCTCCTCTGGGGTCCTCCTGTGGCCCTGCAGAGTGGCTTAGGTGTCCTGCCCCTGGCTTCACGCGCTCACTTCCCTTGCCATCCAGTGTTGTTTGTAATGTTGCTCCCCCACTCCCGCCCCATTAGACTGAGTTCCCTGAGATTAGGGGGTCTTATCTGATCACAGGGTCCTCAGTGCCTGGCAATTGCGACCCGTGTGAACGGCTAGACAGGAGGCTTTTTGAAGGGGCCCTAGGTTACTTACACAAAAAACAACAGCAGTGGCTGTCTGCCGTGTTGAAGAGGTAGTCAAGGGCCCAGCCAGCCTAGAGACCGGGCAGGGGATGTTTAGCTGCTCCGCCGACACCCGCCCTCCAGAGAGCAGAGGCTGGATTCGTTTCCCAAGGCTAGCATAACAGATGACCATCACTGGGGGATTTAGACCAACAGAAATGTATTCTCCCACAGTTCTGGAGGCTAGATGTCCTAAAGCAAGGGGTCAGCAGGGCCATGTCCCTCCAGAGGCTCTAGAGAGGATCTCTCTTTGTCTCTTCCAGCTTCTGGTGGTTGTCAGCGATCCTTGGTGTTCCTTGGCTTGTGGCCGCAGCACTCCAGTCTCTGCCTCCGTCTTCACGTGGCGTTGTCCCCTGTGTGTGTCTGTCCAAATTTCCCTTATAACGGTACCAGCTACTGGATTACGGTCACATCCTGGTGTGGATGTGGCTCACTCTACTCCAGTATGACCTCATCTTCACTCTAATACATCTGCAAAGACCTTATTTGCAAATAAGGTAACGTTCACAGGCTCCAGGTAGACAGGACTTTTGGAGGGGATACTGTTCAACCCAGCGTATGAGCTGTTCCTTCCGATGCGCGCTAACTTGCTCCTGCATCCTCTTGCTTGCCTGCTCGGTGAGCGTGGGAGTCATTCGAATATTCTTTCTTCACCCCTTTGCATTCTGCTTCTAAACGTGTCGCACGTGTATCCGTCTTTCTGACTCCTTCCCCACCACCGCAGCCTAAGCGACCATCCTCTGAATGACTAAAACGGCCAGATGGGTCTCCGTGCTCCTCCCATATTGCCCTGCCGTGACCCGTCGTCTCTTCTGCAGCCAGGGTATCTCATTGAAGCTCAAATCAGGACACTCTTCGGCCTAAACCCTTCCCACGCCTGCCCATGTGCATAAGAGAAAACCCCGAAGCCTTATGGACCACGAGCCCCTGTGTCGCCTGGCTGCTGCCTCTGCCCCAGCGTCATCTCATGCCACTCTGCTTCTGGCTCTGCTCAGCTGCAGTGACGGCCTTTCAGTGCCCAGAACACACTTGCCGCTTCCCTTCCTTAGCACGTGCTCTGCCATTCATCCCTCTCACTGCCCCCTCCGCCCCCATGCCTTTACCGGCTAATTCACTCATCAGTTAGGTGTTTGCTTAAATGTCGCTTTCTTGACTTAAACATTTCTCTGACCCCAGAGTCTAAATCTGGTCTGTTGACCCTGTTGATCTCATCGTACCCTTTATTTTCCTGTACGGCTCTTATCCCTTGCAATTATGCTTTTGTGATTTTCTGTGTAATCTATGTCCACCCTATTAGACTCGGAGCTCCAGGAGGGCACAGGCCATCTTGTTCACAGCTGTACCCTAGGCTCCTTGAAGAATGCTGGCGAAGAGCAGGGGCACAATTATTGGAATTAATCTTGGCCATCCCCTCCCTCCCCTCTCCCCAGTTAATTATTCATCCTTTAGGTATTTGAGTGCCCACAATATGCCTGGCCTTATGCAAGGCACTGGGGAAAATAGATGTGTAACCTAACTTCATTTCTGTGCTATGTCTTGCTTCTTCCTTTTTATTCACACAGTCCTGTGGCTGGTTGGAAGCAGACCTCAAACTGTAGAAAAGAGTGAGCAAGCTACCTGTGCCTTATTGCTTCAGGCCCACACGGCATATTTTTCCACGCGGTCGTTGGGGAGGAAAAAAAAATTTTTCCTCCACCCTCTTGGGTTCATGAATGGGGCCCTGTAAATTAAACTGACAAAAGACAAATTAACAGTCGCAAAGGGTTTATTTCTTATGCATATGGTATGGGGGGGTCCCACGGAAATGAAATGAAAAACCCAAAGAGGTGGTGAGACCTGGAGCCTTATATATCATTTTAACAAAGAGTGATACATCTGTGAAGAAGTGACAAATGAAAAAGGTTTCAGCCTTCTAGGGGCGGCCAGTTGTTGGAAGGTAAATAGATGGGGAAACTAATGGAAGATAAGAATTGTTACGCATATTCCTCTGATGCCATCTCTGGGCTGAGAAGAGTCTGGAGTCCTCTCTTCTGCCCTTCCTGATATGAGAGTGGGGAGAGGGACGCCTTTGCAAAGGGCAATTTATGCCTGACTTAGGCAGATGGGGGAGGGTGATGACCTTTATTTTTCAGCCTGCTATTTCTCAATTGCCTTTGGCTCAAAACAGTCCTTACACCCAGGCAGCACGTTTTGGGATGGCACATTTCAATCCCACTAGCTGTTTTAGGTTCTTTCCTACTTGGCCCCTCGTGTGTCTAGGACACTTCTCCTCTCTCTGGGGTGGATCCAGGAGGCGTGGGTTGTGACCCCAGGGACCTTATTCTGGAATCTGGGCATCATTGGCTGTTGCTCTTCTCGGAGTCTGGCACTGTACTAAAAATCCTGCAGGTTTATTTTGTGCATATCCTATTAAAAGGCATTGATTGTTTTCTAGGTAGGAGGTTGAGGCCTGGAAAGGTTGCCCGAGTTTCACACTGAGTGGCCCAGCCTGGTCTGGCTGGGGGGTTGACTCTGGGGATGATGCTCCTGACTGCTCTGCTGTCGCCGTCTGGGTTCCCTTTATAAGCTCAAGTTCTAACCACCCCTTTAAGTTCCTTATCTCTGAGCGCTCCCACACGTATGCATGATACACATGTCAGTAAGCTTCTGTTTGTTTTTCTCTTGTTAATCTATCTTCCGTCAATAAATTTGCAGAGCCCTTAGGTTCAGCCAATGAACCTAAGATGAGTAGAGGGAAAAAGAATATTTCCCCCCCTACATTTGGAAGCTGAAATGGCCCATCAGAGTGTCCCACATTGGGCTGGAATGGCCAGGCCTTCATATTTCCACTGTCATTGGTCATGGGAGATGGCCAGCCCTGGAAGGACACGACCTTGGGCCTCTCTGCAGTGCAGACAATCCTGCAGAGCATGAAGCATCATCAGCGGTGGGGGCAGCTAGTCCTTCCTGGAAGGGTGGGACTGGGGACTCCATTGCTACACTCCCCTTCTGCTTTCTTTCTTTTTTGTGGGTAATTCTAAAACTTTCCACAGCATATCTACAAGTGGGATTTTCCCCAACTTAGGTGACTGTTGGAGTTCTTGATAGTGAAATATCCTTTCATTTCAAGGATAATCTGGATGAACCAGCCTTATTGTCCCAAACTTTTAGATGAATTTATCCCTAAAGGCTAGCGGCCATCTGCTCTGTGTGGCAGAGAGGGCTGTGTTGCAGGTTGCAGACCAAGACTCTCAATAAGCGCAAATTAAAGGAGATTGTTTGCAGTTTACAGGACCCTTAGTCTGAATGCAGACCTAAGCCTCACTAGTTAGCAAGATGAATAGAAAAGGGGCGTTAGGGAAAAACGGCCGAGTTTCCGCTGCCGAAGTAGAAAGTTGACAGGACTGTGCCCAGTACAGTCTAGCTGCCCTGCTGATCTATCCTCTGAAAACTGTCCCGTCTCCTCCCACCTCCCAGGATAGCTTAGGAAGTCATTCTTATCCAGGAGCTCAAACACAATTCTTCTTTATCAAGGCTCAGCAAATTCGTTCTGTAGGTATATGGTTCTGTACATGCATTCTGTAAATATATGGACATTCTTGAGGCTAACTGGCATTTGAAAAAATGGGGATGTTCTGTTCCTTCCCTGTTGTGACCAGCCACCATTAAGCTCTTGCTAGGTGTCAGACTGTGTTAAGTGCTTTAAGTAGGTTATTTCATGTAACCCTCACAACTAACCCTTACAGCCCCAGGAGGGAGGATATACCCATTTTGCATAAGCGAAAGCCAAGGCTTAGAAAAGTTAACTGAATTGCCCAGGGCTAGACAAATAGCAAGGAGAAGTAATAGAATAATCTCCTGCCTCTAATTCCACAGCTTTTAACCACTACTACCCGGCTGCCTCTATTCTAGAGTATTCCTCTCTATGATTTCTCTGGAGGTTCCTTCCTGTTTGCAGGTTCCTGGGGGTGCTTTAGCTGGGAAGGGGAGTGAGCAGCTAACGGTGGTCATTGGGTGCCGCAGATGAGCGATGAAGCCACCATCCAGATAGGGGCCAGCAAACAGTGGCCAGTGGGTCAAATAGAGCCCACAGGTCTTGAGCTAAGGATGGTTTTTACATTTTTAAATGGCTGAAAAAAAAATCAAAAGAAGAAGAAGAATTTGTGACACCTGAAAATTATATGAAATTCCAATTCCAGTGTCTATAAATAAGGTTTTATTGGAACACAGCCATTGTCTATGGCTGCTTTAGTGCTACGATGGCAGAGATGAGTAGCTGTGGCAGAGACTGTATGGCTTGTAGAGCCTAAAATATTTATTATCTGGCCTTTTGCAGAAAACCTTTGCCAGCTCTGGATCTAGATGAAGAACAGTTTGCTCTCCAGATGAGAATGACTTCCTAAGCTCTTCTGGGAGGTGGGAGGAGATAGGACAGTTTTCAGAGAGCAGATCAAAAGGGCAACTAGATACAAAGCTGGATCAATTGAATTATATGCTTATCTGCATTGTTCTGGAACATTCTTTGTAGTCACAATGTACTTGCTCTCCAATGGGTCCTGGTGACCCAGGGTACTGTTCATGTCCTGGACAGCTCTAACTGGATGCCTGGACCCCTGGGTCATCACTTCTCTGTATGACATGAAGGGGTTCAGGGTATACAACCGCAAAATATGCCACTTTGACATAAAGATTATTTCGAGCTGAAGGCAATTGAGAAGAAGCAGACACCAGAAAAACACTCTGCCTTCTCCTCTCTGCAATTCTTAATCACTGGGGACAACTCTTGACTCTTCTTGGTCCAGAGACAGCACCAGAGGAATCTATATGACAGACTTTACTAAAACAACCCTTATCTTCCATTATTTTCCGCCTATATTTACCTTCCCATAGTTTGCCACCCATAAAAGCATAAACCCCTTTTCTTTTGTCACTTTTCTACAAATTTATTGTCCTTTGTTAAGATGCTACATAAGCCCCAAGTTCTAACCACCCCTTTGAGTTACTCATCAATGAGTTTCTCCCATGTGTATGTATACTGCACGTGTTAATAAGCTTATATTTGTTTTTCTCTTGTTAATCTGTCTTTTGTTAGTGTAATTTGCTGGGCCCCAGCTGGAGAACCTTGGAGGGTAGGGGGAACAAGTTTCTCCTCCCCTACAGACACTAGACTAGTTAATGGAGATGGAGGGGTTGGGGGCAGTGGGTTTAAACTAAGGTTCTCCTAGCACACCATGGTTATGCTTTGGGGAAAAAGCAGAAGGTTGGACACACCCTCTGACTTGAAAGTGACTTGATACACACGGAACACTGACTATGTTACGTGATTTACTTGGTGTTTAATTTAAGCCTCAATAGTCTGGAGAAGGAAATGACATTATCTTCCTGTAATGATGCTGCAACAAGACCCTGACATCAGCTGACACATGCTCAGACCCATTTACTTCTTGAGCACCTGCCCAGGTGCCAGGTACGATGCTGTGGATACAAGGAGTTATACCTAACACGCGCTCAGGTGTGCATCCAAATTCAGATCTTGTGCCTGGAAGCCTGATGTGTTTATGCTCTATCACGTTTGTCTCCTGGTGCTTACATCCCTGAGCAGCCCCATCAGGACGTGTTGCCTGCCAAATTGACAGCTCTTGACACAGCCCATCAAAGCAGCATTACTCAGTGATTAGCACGAGGAGTTCCCACTCAGTAAACCAGTGAGCAGTTTCCGTGTACCAGGCCTTGTGATAGGAGCTGAGGGTGTGAAGATGAGTGACAGCCACTGTTCTTAGGCGGTCACTATAGAGTGATGGGTGGGATGGTAGAGGACCTCAGGGTTTTTGATTGTAAGCAACGGAAGCCGACTTTGGCTAAGCTCAGCCAGAGACAGTGCACCGGGAGGCTGTGGGATGGAGCGCAGGACTGGAGGGGAAGCTGAACGGCTGGACTCAGAAGGGACAGGAGTGGACAGCGGCTGTGGGCGTCTGAGGAGCGGGAAACATAGACAGTTGATGCCTTTGGGACAAATCGCTGCTCATCATTTTCAGCATCAATCCTCCGCATGAGAATTTGACTTGACTTTGGTCCTCTGTCCACTCCTTTGGCTAGAAGTGGACAGGACTGCAGATTGACAGCCCACCAAGGCTGTGTGCCGTGGTGGAGGGGACCTCCCAAAGGACCTTGAGTTTCTGGTACTAGGAGAAGGGATTTGCTGTTGGGCAAATGGAAGCCAGGGTCCCTATGTGCTATACATTATGGGAGCATGGAGGAAGATGGCCAACCCAGCCCTGGGGGTCAGGGAAGATCTCCTGGAGGAAGAAACAACTAAGCTGAAACTGGGAGGACAACTGAAGGTAACCATAGGCCAGAAGGAAGAAGACATCACAAGCTAAGGGAATTGCAGGGGCAAAGGCCCTGAGGCAGGGGCAATTACCTCATCTATGGAATAACGGCTCTTCCCTGCTGGTTTCTAGGAGGGACAGGTCATTTTGCCCAAGGACTTGTGCTTTTAAAGATCAGGGTCCATGCTCTCCCTGTCCCACTCGAGTCCTTGAGCTTCCCAAGGTCAACTGAGCATCGTGGAAAACCTCAGGCCACGATTCCCTCCTTCCCAGGGAGTCTGCAGGATGAAATATAATCTGGAGCCCTCCTGCACTGAGAGCTGCTACGAAGAAAAATGCCAGCATGGCCTTGAGTGTTTTTATTATTCCGCCTGGCTTCAGTGGGGGAGGCCTCTGGTCACGAGCTGCCTGAACCGATTTGCACTGGCCTTAGTCACAAATTGTGGCTTGACGTTTATAGCAGCTGTGATCCCTGCGTATCGATTATTTAGGAAAAGGAATGCAGCCCAGAGGGCCGAGCAGCTGCCTCGTTAAAAATCTGCTCTTGTCGCATTTCATCCTGATGGGAGAGGGGGCTCACACTTGGAAGGGGCAAAAGACACTATCCAGTTCAGATCCTGCTCGTGTCTTGGCAGATAGCAAGCAGCTTTTATTCACCTTCTTTGATTAATCAGCTCCTCTTTATTCATGTGAAAAATCCGCGGTCACCCAGGGGCTCCTTGGAAGGAATTACTGTTCTTTGCCTTTAATGCTCAATTGCTTCTGTATTGTGTTCGTTGGGCTAACGGAAGCCAAGCAAATGTCTCTGTTGCCTGTGCTTTGATGAATTAGCACTTAGTCTGCAAACTGTATTTCTCTGATTAAGCTGATGAGTTTGGTTCCTCCTCCCCTCATTATGAGGTGGCTTCTTCCATGCTAATGACCGTGGGAGCTGCGGAGAGGGGAGTTTGGGCCTCCTTCACATTCAGGGAACCCTTGGCCACTCCATGATGGTCCAAGTTCAGAGGGAGCAAGCCCAGAGATAGAAACAAGAGCAGCTCCGGTGTGGGCAAAGCCCAGTTCACACCTGCAGGTGATGAGCTAAAGGGCGCCCAGTGACTGTGTCCTTCAGCTGTGTTGGGGGGCAGGCAGGCCCCAGCCTGGGTGGGACTCTAGGCCGAGTTCTGCTAGAACCAGACAAGGTCCTGGCTCTCTCTGACAGAGGCGCCCCTGTAAAATGAGAGGCCTGACTGGGTGACTGTATCAGTCTGCTCCGGCTGCCATAACAGAAGACCACAGACAGAGTGGCTTAAACAACAGAAGTTTATCTTCTCACAGTTCTACGGGCCAGAAGTCCAAGATCAAGGTGCCAGCAGGGTTGGTTTCTGGAGAGATCTCTCTTCCTGTCTTGCAGACGGCCACCTTCTCACTGTGGCCTCACATGGCCCCTCCTCTGTGTGTATACTCCCTGTGTCTCCTCCTCTTCTTATAAGGACACCGGTCCTCTCAGATCAGGGCCCCACCCTATGACCTTGTTTAATCTTTTTTTTTTTTTTAAGATTTTTTTTTTTATTTATTCAGTTTGTCCCCCCAAAGCCCCAGTAGATAGTTGTATGTCATAGGTTCACATCCTTCTTGTTGCTGTACGTGGGACTCGGCCTCACGTTGGACGGAGAAGTGGTGCCTCGGGGCGCGCCCGGGATCCGAACCCGGGCCGCCAGCATCAGAGCGCGCGCACTTAACCGCTAAGCCACGGAGCCGGCCCTGACCTTGTTTAATCTTGATTACTTCTTTGAAGGTCCTGTCTCCAAATATAGTCACTTGGGGGGTTAGGGCTTCAACATGTGAGTTTGGGGGAGTGCTACAATTCAGTCCATAATAATGAGAAACTAGCAAAGCAAAAGGGTGGGGGAGATTGTTGACCCCCTCCACCTAATTTTTGGGTGATGGGAGAGGACTTTTTTCCAGCTATACAATCTCGCCGACCCCATTCCTACTTGAAAAGCCCAGGCCATATTGAGCTGCTCTCACTGATGGTCATGGTCTTTCTTCCACGTGCTGGGTTGTAGCAAACTCAACCGGTTGCCCACACCAAAGCCTTTTACCCCCTCTCCTGTGCTGGCAGAGGTGTCCACCCAGGGCTGCGCTGTGTCTTTCGTGGGTCCGAGGCACTTTGCCTTCAGAGGGCAGCTTTCCTCTACAAAAAATATTTGACAATTACATAAATGACAGTTGAAGTATACATCTCACTTATTGCGAAAAGTAAAACATTTTTGTGGGCCCCGAAAAGTATTATTGGCTCTAGGCTCTGCGTTTACTCTGCTTAATGGATAACTCAGCCCTGTGTCCACCTTCTACTCACTTTCTTTAGGGAAGGATGACCTTCCACCCAGCTCCACAGACAAATCTTGAGTGAGGGAACACGATTCCTGTTGCTGGTGATCTTAGCCATGGGATGCTATGTGGCCAGTGAGGTGTGAGGGAAAGTTCTCGAGGGAGCTTCTAGAAAGGGTTTCTTTTCTCTTAATAACGTATCTGAGAGAGAAACAGTCCTTCTTCCCCTGGACCTTCTCCGGCCTGTCTGTGGCAGCCGTTTTGTGATCCTGAAGCAAAGCTGACTCACTGAAGGTGGCGGAACAGAATGGAGGAAGAGACCTGGGTCCCAGATGACGTTGTCGAGCTGTGGAGTCAACCGTCACCGGAGCTACCCTATTGTGTTAGTTTGTTAGGGCTGCCATAACAGTGTCACACAAAATGAGTGGTTTAAACAACAGGAATTTATTGTCTCACGGTTCTGGAGGCTAGAAATCCAAGATCAAGGTGTCGGCAGGGTTGATTCTTTCTGAGGGCTGTGAGGGGGAATCCGTTGCCTCTCTCCCAGTTTCTGGTGGTTTGCTGTAAATCAGGGCTTCCCTTGGCCTGTAGAAGCATCACTCGAGTCTCTGCCATCATGTTTACAGGGTGTTCTTCCTGTGAGCCTGTCTGTGTCCAAATTTCCCCTTTTTATTGGACACCACTCGTACTGGACTAATGATCTCACCTTAAACTTGATGACCTCTGTAAAGACCCTGTCTCCAAATAAGGTTACATTCTGAGGCACTGGCGGTTAGGACTTCAACATATGAACTTTTGAGGGGGGGCACAATTCAACACATAGCACCTACCTTGGGACTAGTTATGTGATGATAAGTCCTCTTATTGTTCGAGCCTCGTGAGTTGGGTGACTGTTACCTGTAGTCTGCCTGAATTGCTGAAAGAGATCCCAATAGGGCGGCCGGCTGTAACCTCTGGCAATGTGGGTTGTGGGTTTCCCTTCTCATTGTCGGGTCCTGTAGGAACTGGACTGTCCCGTTTTCTTGCTTTTGGAGATGTTCACATGTAGGCCCAGGAATGAGAGCCCTGCGCCAACCTTCCAGCTCAGGGGAGCAGCACACACAGTGGTCCTGAGGTAGGAAGGGGCTCAGGGTATTTGAAGCAACAAGAAATGAAGTCGTACTGGCGTCTGCTGGGAATACCAGTCTCCCTGTGCGTGGTTGTCATACCCTCCTTGTCCTCATGGCCGGTCAACGTGGCTCTTTTCACTGTGTCCCCTGGGTGTTTTGTTTATACCGTGATTATGGTTCTTGGTGTCACTGTGGTGTGGCGAGGAAGGATCCTTGCTGTGAACTTGGGGGCCCATGTCAGGTTTGTGCTTAAAATGTATGCTGCGTGAACACAGTTTACCCCACTGGCCTAAAGGGACTCGAGGCATGGGGCCGGGTGAGGACAGAGCAGTGGCACTGGGTGAGAAGGACGACTTCAGTGTCAGGTGGGAGGAAGGGATATGGTGGGGGGACAACATGTGAACACCAAGAATATGTGTAAAACCATGCGTGTTTTTCTGAAAAAAGGCTCATGTTTTTCATCAGATTCTTAGAAGGAAGGATGGGACTCGAGCCCTGCCTTGGGCAGTGTTGTGGATGGGATGCTGGTACGCTAGATGCAGGATGTTGGTTCTTGTTGGCCTTGTTTAGGATACAGATCTCAAGGGTAGGGTCAGGTCCAGCCGTATTAACATGGGCCCTTAGAGCTTGGTGCACACAAGGATTGGTCAGAGCTCAAGATGAGTGCAAACCAGGTGGTCCCTCTCAGGAAGAACCAACACCCATCATCTCCTCCCACAGAAGACAGCATGGCCAATGATTAATTAAATGCACCACTAGTTCTGGTGTAGAACCTAGATTTGAATCTGAGCTCCTCCCCTACTAGCTGTGAAAATATGAGCAAGTCACTGTTTTTCCAAATCTATTTTTTCATGTGTAAATGGGAATAAAAATAGTTCCACCCAGGCTGGTGGTGAGCATGAAATAAGATCATGCCTGTGAAGGGCTTGTGAAGGGCTTGATTCTATGCTTGGTACCAAGTGTTCAGATGGTGGTGTTACAAAGTGAAGGAAATGTCAAGAGGTTTAGAGGCCATCAACCTGGCTTTAAACCTCACCTCTGTCCCTGACCTGCTAGTTGTATGGGACTGGACTGCACTTCAGTTTTCCCATCTGTAAAATGGAGCCAAAATAACCTTCTTGCAAAGCTGTTGGGAATACTAGTGATAATACAGATGAAAGGTCAGGCTCAAATGAATTCTCCTAAAGCAGATGTGCATATTACGCCTGAGTCAGGTTCTTTTAGATGGAGAGTGTATCAGTTTCCTCCTGCTGCTGTAACAAATTACCACAAATTTAGTGACTTAAAACAACGTATTTATTCTCTTACAGTTCTGGAGGGCAGAAGTCCTGAACAGTTCTACTGGGCTAAAGTCAAGGTGTCAGCAGGGCTGTGTTCCTTCTGGAGGATCTGAGGGGAGAATCCATTTCCTTGCCTTTCTCAGCTTCTAGTGGCCACTATAGTCCTTGGCTTGTGGCCCCTTCCTCCATCTTCAAAGCACATCACTCCAATCCTGCTTCTGTCATCATATAGCTGTCTATTATCAAGATCCTTGTAATTACATTGGGCCCACCTAGATAATCGGAGATAGTTTCCTCATCTCAAGATCCTTCACTTAATCACATCTGCAAAGTCCTTTTTGTCATAAGGTAACATGTTCACAGGTTCTAGGGATTAGGACGTGGAGATCTTTGGGGGACCATCATTCAGCCCTCCACACAGGGTTAGACCGTCAACTGCGTTGCTCTATTTTGTAGTGTGATGGCTGCTTAGAAGTGAGTGCTTTTCTGCCCATTTCTGCTCCTGGCAGAGAAGTAATTATTTTTCTATACCTTACTGTGGGGTGGAGGTGAGAGGGAGGGTAATATACCCTAAAGCAGAGGTTCTCAAAGTGTGGTCCCCAGATCAGCAGCATCTGCATCACCTAGGATCCTGTTAGAAATGCATTTCTCAGGCCCCACCCCAGACCTCCCAGATCAGAAACTTGGGGATGGGATTCAGCAATCTGTACCCTAACAAGACCTGTCTTGTGATCCTGCCTTTACTTTAAATTTTGATATTGTATTCATCATGAAATTTTTTGCATTCATTTTGATTTTTAAATATTATTGCATTAAGATATATTATTTGTCTTGACTACCAAGATTTTTGGTGCCTCCTTAACTTTTGTGCCTGAGGTGAGTGCCACGCCCTAGTTCTGGCCCTGGAGAAAACAAAGGTTATTGAATCTCAGATCAAGATCTGAGTCCTCACGGGTCTGAGGACTGTGTAACAGAGATACCTGACCTACTCGGGGCGATCAGAGATGTCTTCCACGAAGCAGTGATGTCAGAGCTGAGAGCTGAGGGCCAGAAGGCGTTAACTCAGTGAAGAGGGGGTAGGAGCATTTCAGGCACAGAGAGCAGCAGGTGCAGAAGCTGGATGTTTGGAGGGGACATAGCAAGTAGGAGGGACCGGAAAGACCACTGTGCCCTGTGACTCCCTTAATAAACGTTTATTAAACTCCTACAGCAATCCCTTGGGTCTCTTGGCCTTGAGCAGTCCAGACGTATTGACTTGGAAGAGCCTGAGAGAGGCGACTAGAACAAAGGTTAAATCTCGCATGCCTGTGTGACGTTGGCGAAGCGTGCCCCAGGCAGTCTTCCTCCCAGAAATGGTATTTGGCACCCGGCAAACAAGGCAGGAAAAGTACAAAAGGCCGTGAGTCTCATAAAAGATACATTTAGCACAGGTTTCTATTTCAGAGCTAAAAGCATTAGCTGTTGGTAGAAAGTAAGAGAACACAATTATCCTGTTTTAATCACAAGGTTGACAGCACAGCTGTAATCCCGGAGGGGCCTTGCTTTACGTTTTGAGATTTTTCCGGCCGGTGAGCTCTCGGTACAGAGCTAGCCTGTAACCTCACCTCCCAATTTGCCTAGAATGGTCCTGGTTTATGCCTGATGTGCCAATATAATTGCGAATAGCATCCCCTTTCACCTTCAAGTGCCCCAGTTTGGGCAATAAATGACATGATCACTATACTGACACAGAACTGAGAAAACTAAGCCCAAATTTTATGATGGGTTCCCCACCAGCTCCTTTGAGAAATCCTCCCTAGCAAAAAAAAAAAAAAAAAAAAAAAATCCACTAAATCCCCAATTTGTCCATTAATGTTTGGGGGCCTTTGCATGCCAGGTACTGTTCTAAGAACCAGGCAAAAATACTTCCCAGGAAGAGATACGGCGTTTTTGTTGTACTCAGGGAAAAGCTTGAGTAAAACAAGGGGAAACAGAGACATCACAAAGATAGAGTAGTGTTCATTTCATTTAATAGCTCACTTCTCAGATGTTGAGCTTTTCCCAGTAGCAGTGATTGGGGAATAGAAAACCTTCTTGAGGAAGCTAATATATCGCCCCAACTCAATGTTCAATTAATTTAAAAATTACAACTTTGTTAGAGACAACTTGAAGTAAAAATGAAAGTTCCCTCAGTTGTCCTGCACTCTAGGGTGAGAGTTGTTAAGTTTGGGGTGTATCCACCCAGACTTTCAGAAGCGACTTTTATTGAAGTCTAATGATAACAACAACAAAAAGAGCACAGAATCTACGATGGGCTCCTGTGTTGGGAGAACATTGCAAGTCCCTAGGTGTCCCGCTGGAGTCTTCCCAATCACCCCTGCTCCCTCGTCCCTAAAGATGAACACTATCCTGACCCCTTATACCAATGATTATGTGAAGTTCCACAAGATAAAACTAAATAAGACATCCCTGTATTTTCTGTCTGGCTTTCCCTTTCAACCTTGAGAATCATGCATGTTGCATGTCGTCTGTCCACTTTCATTCCTGTGTATATTCCACTGTACGAATATACTCATTTATCGTATTCTGCTGTTGACGAAAATTTGGGTGGTTTGCAGTTTGGGGCTGTAATGAGTAATGGATACTTCTGTGAACCTTCTGGTAATATGCTGGTGTACATGTGCATGCATTCTGATAGGTATATGCCTAGGAGTAGAATTGCTATCTCAGAGAGTAGGTGGATGGTCAACTTTAATATAACACCAGACAGTTTTCCAAAGCATTTGCAAAACTACTTACTTCCACCAATATTGTATGAGATTCCTGTTGCTCTACACCCTTGCCAACACTTGGAATCGTCAGTCTTAAGTTTTGGTTATTATGGTGGATATGTGTTAGTATTTCATTGTGGTTTTAATTTGCTTTTCCCTTTTCAAATACACACTTTTATGAAGTGCTTGTCTAAGTCTCTTGTCTGTGTTTTAATTGAGTTCTTTGTCTTATTGATTTGAGGGCATTCTTTCTATGAGAGTAGGAATCTTTTCTAGGCTATAGGTGATACAAATTTCTTTCATCAAGAGGTACTATTACAAAAGTGAAAAGACAAGCCACAGAATGGGGGAGGTTCTTGACTTTGATTTCTAATTATCAATCTTTTCCTTTATGGGTAGTGCTTTTTGTGTGCTGTTTAAGAAGTCACTGCACACCCCAAGGTCATAAAGATAGTCCCTATTATCGTCAAGAAGTTTTGTTTTAATTTCACATTGAAATTTATAATCCACCTATAATTGACTTTGTGTATGGGGTGAGGTTGGGATCAAGTTTTATTTTTTTCCCCTGTATGGATTTCCATTTGATTGAGCATCACTGAACATCTCCATTGCTCAGCAGTGATGCCTTTGTCGTATGCATGGTGAGTTTCCTTCTGGACCCTTTCTTCTTATCTATCATCTATTTGTGTATCCTTGGGCCAGTATCCTACTTTCTTAATTACTGAAGCTTAACAATCTGTCTGGATAATCTGGTAGAGCAAGTCCGCTCAGTTTTGGTGGTTTTCTTCAAGAGCTTTTGGCCCTTTGCCTTTTCAATTAAATTTTAGAATCATTTTGTCAATTTTCACAGAAAAATCTGTTCAAATTTTAATCAGATTAAATCTTTAGATCAATTTGAGGAGAACTGAAACTTTTATGACATTGGATCATTGAATCCGTGCCTTAGTGGTGTATTTCTTCATTTGTTTAGGTTTCTTTATTAAATTTTATTTTCTGTTTCATGTGTAGAAGTATGATTTATTCTTTTATATATACCTTATGTCTATCAACCCTGCTGAAAATATTCTAATAATTTGTAGACTTTTCTTTTTGGATTTTCTGCAACAGTCATATCATGTGCAAATAGGGACAATTTTATTTTTCTATTTCAAACCTCAAATCTCATTTTTTTCTTTTACTTCCAGGATAAAGTTGAGTAGAAGTGATGATAGTGGTCATTCTTATCTCAATCCTGATCTTAGGGGGAAGCTTTCAATATTTCATCATTATGAATGATGTTTTCTATGGGCTTTCTTTTTTCTCTTTTGAGTTGAAAATGTGGCCTCTTTGTTTATTTGGCTATTTCTGTCTCTATCCTGGCTGGGAGGAGCCTGGTTAGATTTTTTTTAATAGACTAAGTTTTGGAGCGGTTTTAGGTTCACAGCAAAATTGAACAGAAGGTACAGAGATTTCCCATATACCCCCTGCCCCTACTCATGCACAGCCTCCCCCCTTGTAAACATCCCCCACCAGAGTGGTACATTTATTGCAATTGATGAACCTGCACTGACACATCATTTCCACCCAGAGTTGATAGTTTACATTAGAATATACTCTTGGTATTGTACATTCTATGGGTTTGGACAATTTTATAATGATATGTATCCACCCTTATAATGTCATGCAGAGTATTTTCATTGCCCTAAAAATCTACTGTGCTCCACCTAGTCATCCCGCTCTACGGGCTTTTTAAATACACATTCTTTATCATATAAAGGAAGTTTCTTTTTATTTGTTTGACATTTTTTTGAGACTTGAATTAAAGTCTAGCATAGGGATATTTTTGTAACATTCTGCACTTTTTTTAAAGGATGTATATTCTGCAGTTGTGGGGCACAATGATCTATATACGTCCATTGGTCAATATGTTAATTATGTGCAATTTTCTGTATTTTCTGCTTTTTGTTTAGCTTTTCTATTTTTCACTCATTCTGGATTTATTTTTCCTTATGGTTCATCAATTTTTTTTCTTCATGTTTTGAGGCTTCTTGAATTGATCGTTTTGTTATTATGAAGGATATTTTTGGTTGCTAGAACTGCTTTTTTCCTTCTTTATGTCTACTTTGATTGACAGCAACATAGCCACACCAGCTTTTGTTTCAGTTCCTTTTTCTCTCCTTTCCGACATCTTTTGGATCGATTATTTTTATATTCATGTTCCCCCTCTATTAGTTTGGTGATTGTATACTCTTTTACTATAATTTCGGTGGTTACACTAGAGATCACACCATGCATTCGTGACTTATCAAGATCTAATATAAATTAATACTCCTATTTTTTACTGGACAATGCAAGGATCTTAGAACATTCTAATTCCATTTACCCTCTCTCAATTTCTAAGCTATTTTTGCTCTATATTTTGTTTGTATATGTACTTTAAACCCAATAGTGCATTATTGATATATTAATATATAATAAATTAATTGTAACCATTAATAATTATAAATTTGTGTGATTGTATATTAATATTACATGTTAATATTAATTTATATTTAATTTAGATTTAGCAACAATTAGCCTTTTCACTGCTCTTTGTTCCTTCCTACAGCTCTGAGCCTACATCTGGGTTCACTTTTCTTTTCCTTGAAGAAACACCCTTTAGTATTTTTTGGACTGGGTCTGCTGATGATAAATTTTCCTAGATTTCTTTCATCTGAAGATGTCTTCATTTCACCTTCATTCTTGAAGGATATTTTCAGTGGGTGTAAGATTCTATGTGGCGATTATTTTCTTTCAGCACTTTGAAAGTATCTCATTAACTTCCGGTTTCCCTGGTTAGTGTTGAAGTCAGATGTTGGTCTCCACTGCGCCTTTGGAGGTAATCTGTTCTCTGCTCACCCCCACCTCCAGCTGCTTTTAAGACATTCTCTGTTACTGGTTTTCAGCATATGTGGTGTGCCTGGGTGTGATTTCTTTTTATTTATCCCACTTAGGATTCATGAACTTCTTCAATCTTAATCTGGTTAGTTTTAAAAAATATTATCAATTATCTTGTCTCGTAGTGCTTCTGCTCCATGGTCCTCACTTCTCTCTGGAATGACAGTTAAACCTATGTTAGATGTTTTAACTGACTCCTCATGTCTCATTCTTTCCTCTGTCTTTTCTGTCTTGTTCTCTATGCTTCACTCTGACTTTCTTCCAACTGGTTTTCCAGTTCACTAATTCTTTCTACCTGTGTCTAATATCAATTTGGTTACTTACTTTTTCAGTTTGGTAGCTATTTATAGTTTCCACTTCTCTGCCAAAATCCTTTACCCTGTCCCATTTCCCTGAGCATATGAAGCAAACTTGTTAGAGTCTGTATCTGATACTGGAGTTGTCTGGATTACTCACGGTTCTCTGTCAATTGTGTCTTTCTCTTGCTTTTTGGTCATGTTGTCTTTGTTATGTCTGGTTATTTTTATCAAACCTACAGAAAAGCTGCCAGAATAGTACAAAGAAGTTTTTCCTGGCACACCATTTGAGAGTATGTTGCAGACATGATGCTCCATCACTCCCAAATATTTTAGGGTGCACGTCCTACACATCAAGGGCATTCTCCTATTTAACCACAGTACAACCATCACGCTCGAGGAGTTAACACCAATCCATCATTACCATATAATCCACAGACTCCATTCAAGTTGTATTGGAACAGTTCAGGATCACAGTTTGCATTTGGTTGTCACTCCCTCTTTAGTTGCTTTCCATCTGGAATAGCTCCTCAGATTTTGCCAACTTTTATGACCTTGCCCCTTTTGAAGATTACGGGACAGTTATTTCGTAGGATGTTCCTCAGTTTGGGTTTCTCTGATTTCCTCATGATTAGATTCATGTAATTCATGTAATTCCTTTGTTAGGAATATTGCAGAAGTCATGCTGTTTGTCTTATTGCACCCTATTCAATGGTATGTGATTTTGATTTATTCTATTACTAACGATGTTAATTTTGGTCACTTGATTAGGACGATATCACTTCTTTTTCTCTTTGTAACTAATAAATATTTTGTAAGGACGTAGTTTGAGACTATAAGTCTACTGCTCCTTATCAAACTTTCATCCACTAGTTTTAGCATTTGTTGATGTTTCTTGCCTGACTTATAACTTTGAGTGGCTGTCAGATGGCAGTTTTCCAATTACACCATTTTGAATACATTTATTGGTTGGCATTCTGCTATGAAGAAGAGCTTTCTCTCTTATCTATCTATGCATTTATTTATGTATTTATGTATGTATCCATCCATCTGGACTCATAGATTTCTATTCAATGGATTAAATTCATTATTTTTCTTTCTTTTGCTCAAATTATCCTTGATTGGGCCAGTGGGAGCCCCTTTAAGCTGGGTTTGTGTGTTTTTAGAATGTCTCCATCCACCTTTGAGCATTTCCTTACTTTTCAGCTGAACAAGATGTCAAGCTCTCCTGTGTCTTCCTTGCCCCAGTCCTGAAATCAACCAGCTCTGGTTCCTTTTAGGCAAGAATGGTATTTAGAACCTAGACCTTGTTTTTTATGAGATCTTATTGCTGTCGGGGTGTCACTGCTCTCAGGCCCTCCCAGTGGACAAAATTAGGGAATATGGCATGTATATACTGACTTACTACACATACACACACATCTAAATCTAGATTTATTTCTTTACTGTATAGGTAGAGATTGAAAACAATGAATTCACACCAGTACTTATAATTCCTATTTGACACTGTAATTTTCATTCTAGCTTTTCCCTCTTCTCTAACAGTGAGAAATCCGACTCCCATTATCTTCAGTATATTTACTTATTTGCTCTATACCCCTTGTATAAAACCAATCTCCTGTCACAGCTGCTTCTCCACGTGATGGCTTCCTCACCTCCCTGGGGCTCTGACCCTCCTGCCCTCCCTCCTCACCTTACAGACGCCCCCTCATCTTCCTTGGGCTCTGACTCAGCATTGGGCCCCGCCACCCACACCTTGGGCATGGATTTTTATCTGTCTTGTCCCATTTTTTGGATTGAATGGAATTATTCAGAATGGAAGGAAGGAAAACAGATACCTGGTTGTTTTTGATTTAGTGCTGGAAAGTACCTATGAAATTATAGAAATAATTTAAGACCTACGATTGATGAGATTTAATTTAAGACCTATTCCTCCAGAGAAATATTACGTTTACTTCTACAGGTTCTGTTGTGACAGAATATGAGTACAATATTATCTCTTTCTGGCCTGAATTCACTGATCAGAGACTTCTCCAGCAGAAGATAGGGTTACCTTTCTAAATGAGTTTGTTTAGAAATTTAATTAAGCTCCTTTTGAGCCAATTACTATTTTAGTCTTCGCTACCTTTAAGGTTAGTAGAATAACTTAGTCCCTTGTACTACGTCAAGCCATGATTGTATAACAAGTGTTCTATGACTCATATGAAAGTCCAAAATAAGGCCATTTATAGAGACAGAAAGATTAGTGGTTGCTTAGGTTAAGGGGAGATAGGTGTGTAGAGGATGATAGCTAAAGTGTATGAGTTTCTTTTTGGGGTGATGAAAATATTTTAACATTGATTATGCTGATGCTTGTACATATTTATGCATACACTAAAAGCCATTGAATCGTACACTGTAAATGGGTGAATTGTATGGCATTTGAATTATATCCCAGTAAAACGGTTTAAAAACTTTGTAAAAATAAAGACATTTATTGTGACTTGCGGGGAACCTTGAGTCAATATAGAAGACTTTGTGGAATATAAGTCAACAGCACAACTTTTCACTGAAATAGGTGGTAGCTAGTCGCAAAGCAGAGAACCAGCAGACCATTCATCTTGTAGATTACCTATTAATGGCCGTATAATTTTCTGGCTGTGTAATCTTGGGCAAAGTACTGGAATTTTCCTAAGCCCAGGTTTTCTCATCTGGGAAGGGAGCATATTATTCTCTGTTATTAAATGAGAATGTCTGTGGAGCTCATAGTATGGTTCACGGCACATAGCAGCCTCTACTCAGTGGTCATTTGCTATGAGATATGAAGTGTCATAAAACAATTTGCTCTGAGCTCAGTGTCATGTTTTCCTAAATTCTTCTTCACTTTGCCTCTACCTGTCTATAGCTCCTGGCTGTGGTACTCTGCACCTTTTGGGAGCTGTGGGTGATAACAGCTGATGGATTGAGGCTGATGGGTCAGAGAATTGACTCTTAACTCCTCTGAGTTAAGAGGAGAACATAACTGAGAAGTATGAGTCTCAGCAAAGTCAAGGGAGCCCTCTGGGGCAGGTCAGTTTAAAGTCTATAGGACTGAAAAGGTACCATGGGAGATCTTAAAACTATAGATATGACCATTGATTTGAAGTAGAGCAAATGAATATCCTTCCTAATCTAAAGAGCCCTAAGTGGCCTTGAAAACCTTTCAGTATAACAGGACATTTAAACTAGCCTTTCCCAAATGACTTGCTTGTGCCAAAATCCCCTCCCCCAACCCAATCTTTTCCTTCTACTGATGGAAATCCCACTTCTGTTCTTAGATCCTGCTCTAATACTCCCTCCCTTGAAGGTTTCCCTGAAGGCGCTAGCTCTCATCTATATTGGAATGACAAGACCTTTCATGATCCATAATTCACAGTGTGTTCTCGCTTGTTTGGTTAATCATTCTTAGTGTTGATTGAGTACATAGAGATTATGTGTTGTTTCTCCCATTGTCTCCTCCGCCACTTTCCATGTCCCGTCCCTGTTCCATCTACCTGTGGCTAGCATAGCATCAGGAATCAAACAGATATTTAATAAATGATCTTTATCAGCACCGAGGTAGCAAGAGTCCTATAAGTCAGTTAATGTCTACTCTGGTGTGATTTTCTTTTGACTTTTATCTTTGGAGATGTTTTTGATACCTGACCACATCTCTATGAGGAATAGGTTTATATTGTAAATGAATGCAGACTAGGTTTGGTGCGACAAGAAGTCGTGTATCCCATATAAATGGGGCATCTGCTGTTCTAGCTGATTGCTAGCATGAGACATACAGCCTCAATCCCATCAAAGTTCACTTGTCTTGAAAAATTTGAAATCCAGACTTCTTAAATCAACAGGACAGGAGCAAGTTCAAGAACAGATCCAGGTATGTGGAAACTTGAGAGATAATGATAGTGGTCCACAGTGGGGAAAGGATGGGTTGGGAAAAGATGGTTTTGGAAAAACTGATTCACCATCTTGAGAAAAACAAAACTGGACCCCACCTTATACCAGATATAAAAATAAGCTCCAGAAAGATAAGGATAAGTGTGAAAGGTGAAACTATAAACGAGGCTGACTCTGCTGCCTATGAGTAGGGAAGGATGTTTTAAGCAAGACCCTTAAAATGACTGTAAGTCAAAAGAGCAACGGAGGTGATCACATTAAAATGAAGTATTTCTAGTCAAGAAAAGACTCTGTGGGCAAAATTATCAGTCAGATGACTGATTGTGAGGATATTTTGGCAAAGTCTAAACAAACATCTAGCAAAATCAAGGAACCTGTGCAAATCAACGAGAAAGTCATAAAATAGAAAAACGCCTGGAAAAATGGTCAAAGGCTATGAGCAGGAAATTTCCTGGAGAGGAAACCTCAATGGTGAATAAGCTTTTTAAGGAGTGCTCAACTGACTAGTAATCAAGGAAAGACAAATCAAAACAGTGAGCTATAACTTTACACCTATTAGATGGCCCAGCTTCCTAATTTTTGCCAACAGTTACTGGAAAACGGTAATGAATGAAATCAAATTTGCATATATCTTTGAATAATTCCACTCCTGGGTATGTAGCCCGGGAGATTCTTGCACAAACACATCCCTCCTAGTTTATGCCACTTATCCTGGTGTAATTATTCATAGTGGTTCCTTTCGTTCAGTGTCCTGACTTGAATGATATATTGATGACTAACCATTAGGTGGCATCATTACTGTGTTGTTTACAGCAGCAGGGCGTAGGAGGCAACTCAGGTACCCGATGCTAAGGGAGCAGACAGAGTAAAACGTGGTAGATTTAGTATATGAAACACCATGTAGCAGTGAGAAGCAATGGACTAGGTGTACAGAGAAGGGAGGAAAAAAACCATGGTTTTCCAAACAAAAGACATCTGCAGTTTGAATTATTGTATAAAGGTTTGCCTTGGATTTTTTTTAAAAAGACAAATTTTTCGAGCAATTTTAGGTTCACAGCAAAATTAAGAGGAAGGTACAGAGATTTCCCATATACCTCCTCCCCCACACATGCGCAGCCTCCCCCATTATCAACATCCCCCATCAGAGTGGTACATTTGTTATGACAGATGAACCTACATTGACACATCATTATCACCCAAAGTCCATAGTTTACATTAGGGTTCACTTTTGGTGTTGTACATTCTGTGCGTTTGACAAATGTATAATATGTGTATCTACCATTATAGTATCATAAGCAGAATTTTCACTGCCCTAAAAATCCTCTGTGCTCCTCCTACTCATCCCTCTCTTCCCTACAACCCACCTTGGATTTTTTTAGTGGCAGCATAGCTGTCCATTGCTAGGATGCATTAAAACTGACACAGACCTGGGAAGCTGATCCATTTCCCATCCTGCATGGGGTTTCTCCAGTTATCAAGAGATCTGCTCTTCTCCCAACCTTAGTCCCTGATCTTCATCTTAGACCTCAGTTGTCAGAGGGAATGGTCTCTGATGTCCTACAATTTCATGACTTAGAGAAGAATCTCTTCCATGCAAGAAAAGGGATACACAATAGTTCAAGCTACCTTAAACCATTAACAGGAGTAGACTTCATTTAACTCTTAGAAGTATTTCCAGACTTCCTCTGTCTTGCCTTAACCATCTCAGGTAACCCTCCAAACATCACTGAGTGTATGTCTTGCTGGCAAAGAACTCAAATGGAGAAGGCTTCTGGTTGAGAGCCTTTCTGGCCTACAAATCAGTTGGAACTTGACCTTCTGTATCTTAAGTACAGAATAGGCAAATGGCTTTTCAACCGAAGTCCTCCTGGGGGAACAGACGTGGGTGCTTTGATTGCTGCTGCTGTGCTGTATCCCATTCTCTCTCTCCTGGTGGATGTGGTGCTGCCAGCGTCCTGACAATGTTGCAGCCAGATCCGGGAGGAAAATATCCAGAATGCTGGCTGGTGATGATGCAGCGTCTCTCTAAAGTTAGCACCTTTGTGATCAGCAGATGGAGTAGCAAAATAGAGATGCAGCATCCATTAAAACAGCTGTTGTAATCACGTGAAGGTATTTCTCCCTCCCCTCCCTTTTTTCCAGAGAAACTGCCCCTTTGGGGTGGGAGCAGGGGACAGGTTGTTCTATGCACAGAATAGGTCTGGTTTGGCAAAGATGAAGCACGCAGACCATCTCTGTGTCACCCGAGTGCCTTGGGGGATGTGTGGCATTTTCCATCTCATCTCTTCTTGATCTTCGCATTTTATTGCTGGCACACTGCTCTCCTGTGTCTGGCACTTCCTGGGCTGCAGGCACGAAGAGGTTACAGCAGCCGGGAGCCTGCTGGGCTGAGTTAGCACTTCCCTCTGCATCCAGAATATCTCCAAGTAAAGGCCCTTTTGCATCATGAAAAAGGGGTGGCGGTGCGTGCTGGGGGGCCCCCTGCAGTAGGTGGGAGCAGGGGCTCTTTAACCTCGTCTCATTCCCCTCCCCACAGCCCTGCGAGGAGGGGGACGCAGAGAGAGAGAGGCATCTGGAGTGAAGGATGAGCCAGGGACACCTCGGTCCCGAGCTGCCGAGTGCCCGCGCTGCGTCCGCCCGCTCTCCCCGTCTGCGTCTGGCTGCCCAGGGGCGCACGGACCCGGGACAGCAGCGCTCCGGCTCCGGGAAGACAGAGAGCGGGGCTGGAGCTGCCGGAGCCGCGGGCCTGCGAGGCCAGCTCCCCGGGGAGCCCGGGGCAGCCCTGCTCGCTGCCCTCCTCCCTGGAAGGAGACGCCGCGGAGCCGGCAGCGCTTCTCCTGCTGCTGGCGCTGGCACGCGGCTGGGGCCCGCGCTCCCTCCGTGGACCCTGCCCCTTCTGACGGCACAGAGGTGACCAAGTCCCAGTCACCCCTCCTGGACAAGGGGAAACGACTCCTGTTGGATAAAACTTAGAATTTCTTTGCATCTAACTCCTGAAGCTGTGCAAGATCTGCCCAACCCTATAGGGTTTCCTTTTTCACTTGATTGGTGTTTGAGAAAAACTGCAAGGAGTGGGTGGTAAGAGGAAGAAACATTCTAAACTTTGGGGAGGGGGCCATCTTCTTGGAAGTGACAAGTAGCCTCAGACCTACAGTGCCTGCGCCAGCGACGTCATCCGTCGCTTGGACACTCTCAGGGGTCTGGACGCTGCTGCATGACCAACACCAAGGACCCCAGAAGAGCCATGGAATCCACGCTGGCGACATCCAGTTCGGCCACAGGCCCGGTCACCTTCTCCCACGTCTTCGGTCAGCAGTGCCAACTCATGGAAGCAGGTAGGAAGTGTGTCATGTGGGAAGTGGGGTGATACCCAGGGTCCCCCGTGGTGGAGGCCCGCGTGCATGTCTGTCTGCCCCATTGCTCCCTTGATGTAATTTGAATACAAGATTCAACTAGGCGGTGATGCAATTGCCTGGCATATTCACTTCAAAGTTTTAAGGACATGCCACGAGACTGAATGTGCCACTTGGGCAGGGTAATGAGGGCGCATGTCTGTCTCTGGTCATCTCTTCTCTGTGGCTCCCGGAGGATGAGGGAGGGTGCGTCAGGAGGCATCTGATGACGTGGTGACTGTGGTCATCTTTTGAGGGCACGTGCCAATCCTAGACTAGTTGTCTTTCCATCAGCTTGCCTCTCTCTGCTGCTAAGAGTGGTGGTTAAGCCATGCTTCTCCAGGCACTGATGGATTAACGAGATGCTCACGACAGTGTCCTCCCCGAGCAGCCTCTCCCGCCCTTGGCTCTCCTGTGGTGGTTCCTCACTAGCCTTTGCTTGTGACTGTCTTCCAACGGGCTCATGTTTTATACAGAGGGGAAACGTGGTGTGGGCTGCAGCCTGATGTGCATTTGGTTACAAAGAACACCATGTGAGGGTGAATGGCTTGGCGTAAACAGTCAGCGTGATGGAGCCTGTGAACTGGTGCTTGATATGTGCTTACAATTATGTTAGAGTCACACGAGAAGTTGGATGCCTGGTTCTCTGCTTTCTCGGAGTTCTTTCCTGTTGTTGGGAAAAGGACCACGTTTCTCCAGTGGTTTCTTGGGTGTTAAAATGTTAATTGTGCCTTTTGGCAGGGAGTCTCAGAAAGATGGTGAGAAGAGCACTATATTAGGATTCTGGGGGCTTGAGTTGGTGTTGATCTTTCATTGGGTGGTTGCATAACCTTGGAAATTGCAGATCATACCCCTTCCCCCTGGGAATCTGTTTCCAGCTTCAAAACAAGAGAACTGGACTGGAGGCTGCCTGGTCCATCCAGGCCTTCGATTCTGTGAGCTCAGAGGAGCCCAGTGCAATGGAGCAGAGAAATTGGAGCTGGTGTCTAAGGATGGGATGTGCCTGTGCAGGGAGGCAGCCCGTGGAGTGGGGGAACGAGGGCTCTGTTGCTCGACTGCCTGGGTTTGAGTCCCAGCTTCGCTTGTTATAAGCTGCGTGACCTCAGACAAGCTACTTAGCTTCTCTGTGCCTCAGTTTCCTCATCTGTAAAATGGGGATAGTAGGCACTACTTCATAGGGTCATTGCAAAGATTAAATAAGTTAATAAGTGGAAAACCTTAGAATAGTGCCTGGCACCTAGCCAGCACTATTTTAGTGTCAAGTGCTTATGAATATTTTTAGGGGATGTGGGGGATGCTGGGCAAGCATTCTTCCATGGGCCAGTCGAGGCATCTCTGTTTGCGGAGAGCAGCATAGCTGCCTTCGGTTCTAGAAGGTCAAAGCATTGAGTATCCCCCTCTCCACCCGCAGTTTGACACTGGTTTCTCCAGAAGGCTGAGACTCTCCCCCTCCATGTATCTGTTGAATGTTTGACCTAGTAGCTGAGCTGCCTCTACTTCTACACGAGAAGGAGAGCTCAGGGGCTTTCCTGGACCGAGGTCTCACACACCTTTCTACTTCTCTGAAGTCCCGTGGGGAGGCAGAGTGGATTTCTAACGTGCCACCCTGCTGTCCCCTGTGGCTTTATTCTCCAAGTTTCTGGAGGCACCCGGGCCTAAATCCGGCTGTGAAATCCTCTGTCTCCTTTTTTAAAAAACAATCCTTTATGGGAAGAGAGCAACACAACGTAGAATAATAACGACCAGCAGTCTCAAGGGAGAATGCTCTCCCTGAAGAAATGCAACGGGGAATAATTAACCTCTAAGTCAACAGTGCTCACTCAGTTAGGAGGTGAAATGGATTGAGAGCAAACATGGATACGTCTCCAGCCATTTGTAGTCTAGTTGGTGTCACAAATGAGATCTTAAACGTACGTGAAAATGATTCCGTGACTCCAGGGGCTTACAGTTGTGTTAGTCATGTCTATTCCTGAGTGAGAGGCAGCTGTCAATCATACATATTCATTGAGTACCTACTACGTGCTCCCTCTGCACAGTGCCAAGAACCATAGAATCTGAAGATTAAGTCGTGGTCCTTACTCAAGAAGATGATGGTTTAGTTGGTGGTCAATGTAAAGCATATTGAGCAAAAGAGAATTATACAAGATGTGACTTTTTTTTTTGGTGAGGAAGACTAGCCCTGAGCTAACATCTGTTGCCAATCCTCCTCTTTTTGCTGAGGAAGATTAGCCCTGGGCTAACTTCCGTGCCCATCTTCCTCCACTTTATATGTGGGACGCCTGCCACAGCATGGCTTGATAAGTGGTGCATAGGTCTATGCCCGGAATCTGAATGTGCGAACCCCGGGCCGCCAAAGCGGAGTGCACGAACTTAACCACTATGCCACCGGGCTGGCCTCCTAGGATATGACTTTTTAATGATTCCATTTTTTTGAACAATGCTTCCTATATATTTTAAATAAATTATCTTAATTTTCAAAAACCCTAATCAATTTCCACAGTCAAAAGAAACACTCAGGGGTTGCCTGCATGCCCATGTTCATGCAGCTCGGAGGTAGCAAAAGGGGAAGGTAAACTCTGGTCTGATGCCCAAGCCTGTGCCTTTAACCTCAAAAGTGTGTGGTCCACAGTGAAGACTTGGGTTGTTCTTTCATATCTCTAAGTATCTCATGTCTTAGGAGAAGAAGTTGATTCCTGACAGATGGATGCTTAGTGGGGTGGAGGTGGGGGGATGAGCATAAAAGGGCACATCGAATTTAGGGGGGCTGGGATAGACCCCTGACAGCAAAGGTGTGATTGGGCATGGGTGAAGCCAATGAGAACTTTGACCAATTAGCAATAGTAGGATTGTGAAGGTTGGTGTGGCCGTGGAAAGAGTATGGAGTTCTTTCTCATTCGTTCCCAATTCAGCTGTTTGCTGGCTGTGTGAATTGATAAACCCCAAAGCCCTAGACCAGGGGCTGGCAGGCTACAAGCATGGGCCCAAATCTGGCCCACCGCTTGCTGTTGTAAATAAAGTTTTATGGTACACAGCCACACCCATTCATGTACGTTTTGTCTGTGGCTGCTTTTGTGCTACAATGGTACAACTGAGTAGCCGTGACCGAGACCATGTGGCCTACAAAGCTGAAAATATTGACTATCTTGCCCTTTGCAGAAAAAAGTGTGCTGATCCCTGCCCTATGGCTGGCTGGAGATGTATCCATGTTTGCTCTCAATCCTTTACAAACATACTTGGCACAGAATGGACGTAAAGATACTTCGTGTGGGACAGTGTGAAAGGGCTCAAGCCTGAGAATTTGGCTCTGACTCACGCTTCCTCGCTGGCACCTTTGATGCTCCATGGTGCCTTGGTTTTCTCACATCCTACCCCCATCTCCCCTACCTCACCATATACACATACGGTGGGAGCTGCTTCAGGAAGCATTTAGAGTGGATCTGAAAGTTCTAGTAAGAATCGAGTTCCCACTGTGTGCCCAGATCTATAGCACCTGGGCTGGGCAAGATACACCTGCCTCCTCTTCACGTTCACCCTGCAGGGAGATGGTGCATTTCTTATTTAGTGGGTGAAGTGTAGATGTTGGCAGAGTTGGGACTTAAACCTCAGTCAGCCAACCCCAAAGCCTGTACACAAAAAAGGCAATCCTGCGGCTTCTGGATAGGGTTTTTAAAAAATGTGTCTTGTCTTTCTCAAGGACTTGGAGGAGAGAGCAGCATTCTGGCTCTTTTGTGGGTTTTGATGCTGTTGCCCACCCTTGTCCCTCTCCGTGGTCCTTCACCCCACTTCAGAATGGTTAGTCCTATGATGTTAATTCTCTTCTCTTTCTAACCCCCAACCCCAGTTTTTTCCCCTTTCCTTTGACCTCTGCTGTAGCCCAAAATGGTAGGTGAGAAGTTAGCCTGGCCAGGCAAGTGTGACCCATGGAGGCCACCATTCTCCAGTCTTCCTGCCTGACCTCCTTCAGGTGGGAGCTTAAGGCCACATTCCCGGGCAGGCCATTGGCTGACTTCACAGTCTCCCACATCACTCCGGTTTCTAGCATTTTATTGAGGATGTTGGGCAGAAATCTGAGGGAATGGGTGGTATAGACTCAAGCTGGTGTACTGTTAGTCTCTGCATAGCTGAATAATTTCCTTGCCCATCTCCTCCTTGGCTCCCAAAATGTTTAACTGGGGTGCCCCTCTGACCTGGCGTTTGGCCACGTCTCTGCTGAGGGCTCTTGACTCATCCTTTGCCCTGACAATGTGTTGGTTGAGGGACCCCAGTTTGCAGGCCACGGCTCCTGGGGACTTCATCTCTTGCTCTGACTTGCTAAGCTGCCCCCGTGTCATCCTAGTTGATTTCCAACCTGTCCCATTTGGGTGGAAAGCATTTCCACGGGGTTACTTTGCTTGACTAGAATGACTAAAGTCATTCTGTCCAATATGTTCTGCCAATGCTATATGAATCTGGGCCCAGCTCCAGAAGGAGAGTGGAAGAGAGGAGAGGACAGAAAGGTGACAAGACTTGAGTACCTGGACTGCTGCCGTTTTGCACCAATCCTGGGTTGCAGCTCAGAAGATACCAAGGTTCCCCATTTGCACCATCAGTTATGGATCAGTCTCCAGCTCCGTGCCATGTAGAAACTCAAAGATATGCAAGCCATGTCTGTCTGTCTGTCTCATAAGTCAGGCTGATACCTGGAGCTCGGGTCTGGTCATCTATTGACTTTATTACCTTGTTCCTTCTGAAGGCTGCCAGCTGAACCCCCTTTCCTGCCCTTTGAAAGATATAGGGATCCATCTGAATATATAGCCTACATGTATTTGGAAGCCACTTGCCATGTATATAACCAAGAGAAGAGAGAACTAAGATTTATGGCGTCTGCTGTGAGCTGAGCACATCGGGTGCTTGTGCAAAAGTTAGACAGATGAAGATGAGCAGAGAGGAAAGAGCCCTGTTTCCTGTCTTTCTATCTATGGAATAGGAACTTGGTTTTAAGGTTTCCTTTTAGATTCCCAAGAGATATTTGTCTAGGGCTTGTTTCTTGCCTGGCTGTTTCTCTCCTGGGAACAATAATATGTTTTGACATTCTAGGCAAGGAATTATTGTAGTGACTACTAGCAATTGAGCGTAACCATAGCTGACACTATTGGATGCTTATTGTGGGAAGGTCATTGTGCTAAGTGCTTACATGTTACGTAATTTCATCCTTGTCACAACATTGTAAGGCAAATGAAGTCATCCCCATTTTATAGATGAGAAAACTGAGGCACATAAGGGGAAGTATTTCTCTTAACTAGTTAGTGGTTGAGCCCGGATTCAAATTCAAGCCATCTGGATCCAAAGTCTCTTCTTATTCCTGTTATTCTGTCCAAACTCTGTCAAATTTCCCAGCTCCTCCAGGAGTTCATCTCCAGAAATTTTTGTTGAACATCTGTGCCAACAAGTGAATGTTTGCCGAATGAATGTGGAATCTTCAGTAACGAGATGATGTCCAACCTCCAGGAGTTTGTAGCTTAAAGGGGGGGTGACCTACATCTGTGTTTCCACAATACTATTCTTGTTGTGTTGTGCTATGATTCCTGGTCATCGAGGCCTTCTTTATTAGACTCGGAGCTTCCTGAGGTCAGGAACCATTGTCTTGGTTGTCTTTGAGTCCTCCAAACCTCGATGTGTTGGCAGCACTACAGTTTTCATCACTAAGACGTTGACATGTCTGTTTTAAACTAAATCATTCGTCCTTTTACAGGATGGCTGTCATCCTCCAGAGAAGCTCTTAGCATGATAAAATGATGTTAGTGGAATCTGGCAGAGCAAAATTGTGGTCACGTTCAGTCTGTTTCTCAAGACTAATTCTTCTTAGCCCTCAAGTTAGCCTGCAGAATCAAGGGCAGTGGGGAAAACAGTTTATCCAGTAGTCCCTTGGGCTGATCAAATTGAGTGCTCCTAGCTCCAGCCTCTTACAGGGAGAGAGGTCTACTTGTTGGGCATAGCAGACAAAGTGGTGGGCACCAGCTGCTGATTGCCTAACTCCAGCGTCTCCTGCCTGCCCAGTCTCCCACCCTCAGTCCCAAGGAAGGGTTTCCTCAGCATCCTGGTGGTCTCCTTAGGATGCAGGGATGTCACTGACACCCCCGGACCATACCTTGACCTCAGAAGTTCCCACCAATAGTGCTTGTTTGAGGGGAAGCAGGGACAAGTTGGGTGCTTGTAGCATTGGAATAAGCAGCATGCACAGGACCCCTGGCTGTGAGCAGCACAGTCTTCCCACAGGTCGTTCCATCACGAGCAGCAGCTAGTCTCATTGACTTATTTCTCTAGAGACCTACATGTCAGGGGCAGAGGCACGTGGTTATTTGAATGGACTTAAGAGCTCAAGTGCTTGGGTTTAGATCCCAGGTCTGCTGTTCACTAGCTGTGTGACCTTGGGCAAGTACCTTAACCTCTCTATGCCACAGCTTTCTTATCTATAAAATAAGGATAACAGTTTACCTAATTCATAAGGTTGTGGTGAGTCTGACAATGAGTTAATACATGTAAAGTGTTTATCACAGTGACTGGCACAGAATGCATTCTATATAAACATTTGCTGTCTGTCTTAGTTCAGGCTGCTATAACAGAATACCGTAGACTGAATGGCTTGAGCAAAAAACACTTAATTCTCACAGTTCTGGAGGCTGGGAAGTCTGAGATCAGGGTGCCAGCAGACCCGGTGTCTGATGAGGCCCTCTTCCTGGATTGCAGACAGCTGTCTTCTTCTTGTATCCTCACATGGCGTAAAGCAGAGAGAGAAGCAAGCCCTCCCATCTCGTCTTATAAGGGCACTAATCCCCTTCACGAGTGTTCCACCCTCATGACCTGATCACCACCCAAAGGCCCTGCCTCCTGATAGCATCAGCTTGGGTGTTCGGATTCCAACATATGGATTTTGGGGGGACACCGATGTTCGGTTCACAACACTGTCCTTGTTACTATTTCCTATTAGCACGTCTGCTCTGTCTTGCCTAGGGGGACAAAGTTTGGTAACACTAGGAATTAAAACATCCTTGTGGTCATGTCTTTTGGACCAGTAAAAAGTTGCTGCTTTTTGCCTCGGCTAATCATTGTGGTTTAAAAAAACCCTAAAACTCAACGTTTGTTCTTTCCTTGACTCCCAAGGCCAGGAATCACCAGACCAATGAGAACTTCCATCCACCAATCACAAAATGGTATTTTAAGACAGTCCTCATTGGACCCAGCTTACCTGGGACGAGCCTAGTTCATGTCTTTCTTGCTGGTATAATTATTAACAGCGCCCGCATCCATTGTCAAACATGTCCTCGATAAATTATATGGTCAGCCTTAGTAACGGGCAGCTGAATAAATAAAATTCAAATGTTACGTAAACTAAATGTGGAGCATCTGATCTTGGAGGAAGTAGTTTCAGGTTAAAAGACAGCAGAAGAAGCAAATTCTTGGTTGGAAACAGGAGCCAGGCGGGTCAGGCGAACTGGGTGCCACTTCTCAACAGTATTGTGAGGGTTGCCAGTGTTGCCAGATCTTATTCTCCAAGAGAAGCCTCAAGTCCCAGTTTTTCTATGAAACCTCCCAATTTTTGAATGTGTATTACCAAATGGAAGATTTCCATTTCTGGAGGGTCAAACTCTGACAGCTGTGTCCTGCCGGAGGCCCACCAGTTTAGAATCTCTGATTTAAGCCCTCAGTTCTCGTTAATAGGTCTTCTGTTCCAGTTGGTAGGCTGCTTCCAGCCTCAGTGATATTCCTACTTTTTGCTATCCTATTCCCTCTCGTTTCCTTGAATAAAATAAAAGCTTTCGATTGAGGCCCCAACTCCAGTTCTCGTCCATATTCCCTTATATAACAAACGTGGTCTTGCTGGGGCCAAGTACCATCCCAGCCCTGGGGGCTTCTGAGCCCTGTTTGTGACTAGCCGACCATTGGGCATTGTGATATATGTGCTCCCTTGAGCTGTTGGTGTTTTCTCCCTCGTCTTAGTCGTGGGAAGCTGGAGAGGACTTGGCAGCAGATAGGGAATAGAAACAAATAGAAGGAATATAATCCTGAGGCTCCAAGGCATCCCAACTTTTGACTAGACATCATGCGCGTCCAGAATGGCAGGTGGGTGCCACCATGAAATGGAAGGTCTTAGCCAAACCATTAATGCACAGTCCCCAAGCAGTCCCGGGTGGTCCGGAACAGAGCCGGCTCTCTGCTCTTGATGGCAGCACTGAAGGACAGGGGTGGCATCTCGGATTTGGTAAGTTCATGGGCGTTGCTGAGCAGGAAACGTAATGGCCTATTTGTGGGAGAATACGTTAGAGACCCCACTGTACCCTCGGTTCTGTCTTCAGAAAGCGCTGGGATTAAATGACTGGTGGGTTTCCTGCTGGAAGCTGGTCTAGGGAGTACCTAGGGCCCACCAAAGAGGGGACAGTGAAGGTGCTTGTTCTTGTCCGGGGTAAACCTCGCCTTTAGACTTGATCTCGTTCTTGAACACTTGAGTTGACCAGCTTAACCTGAACCAGCTTCTGAAAAACTTAAGATTCTGTTCTCCTCATCTGTGTTCCCAAAGCCTCTACTAGACAACCATTTAAATCAAGGGCAAAGCTTTTACCCAGACAAGCTTCTCCCACCTCTTCCCGAATGAAATGGAGTGGCTGTAGGTTTAAAAGTCTGAAGGAAAAGCGCATTCGTCTGTGATGGTCCTCCTCTGATGTGGCTGGTGGGTGAGTGAGGCCCAGCCCACAGTGGGAATCACTAGGCAAGAAAGAAGTGAGGAGGGTTTCCACGTGGGTCAACAGGAAACCCCAAAGCAATAAGGATTACCTGAACTGACAATGTGATGTTTGGAGTAGGGGAGATTATAAAAGTCCTGCTGTAAAAGATTGTGAAAATGCAAAAATAATATACTAGGGATGTACTAGGATCCCCGCCTCCCCACTCCCATCCCTACCCCCACGTTTTATAGTGGTGACTTTTGGACCTTGATGAATAACCCATTTCCTGTTTTATTGTAGTCTTACGCAGCGTCTTTCTTTTGGACGTCAGCTCCTTTGACCAATTCCGATCTCATCTATCCTTCTAAGGATGTAAGGAAAGAGCTAGATGGAACAGACGTAGTCTGGGCTTTTCCTGGAAAGGTAAATGTGCTTTCGTTGGTCCCTCATATCAACTATCCCCTCTAGTGCCTGTATTTACCTTTTGTTTTAATCTTCAGGGTCTAGCATGTCGCTAGGAGGGAGACCCAGCCTCAGACACCAAAGGGAAGATCACTCCAGCGGGCTCCCAGCTAAGGAAGAAGACAAAGCTATGAGGGCAGCCAAGGGCCCAGGCTCGGCTCTGCTTGCATTTTAGGACTTCTGGAGACTTGAAATCTTCTCTTTGATCTTCTTGAAGGCATTTTCCATTACCCAGAGTGAGGACAAGTTAGGAAACTTGAAAAGCGGACTGGTTGGAGACAGGAGTAAAGGGGAGAGGGAGGAGGTTGTTTCTATCCCTCCTGGTCCAGGGAACTGGAAGGGTGATGTGCTGGGGGAAGAGAGCCAATTCTTGGGAGAGATTTATAGGGATTGTGAGCTGGTCTGAGAGAGAAGCACTCCTGGGTACTTGAAAAGGCCAGAGTCTTAGTCTTGATTCCAAGGTGAGAAGTGAATCTCAAGAGGAATTTATGTAGTGGGTCCCTCTGAATCTCTAGGGAGACTGCAGCTCCAGCCAGGAGCACCAGGATGACAGGACTACAGGACGTGGTTAGAACTCCTGGCCTTTGGTCAGAAGGGACCTGTGGGCCACCCCTCAGAGTTACGGGAGACCCAGAAGTCAACCAGGGAAAACAGAAAGGTCTGTTTGGGGACAAGGCAGGGTCTACCACCTGGTTAGTGCTCCAAATGAAGCACTTGTCCAAAGGCTGGGTGGAGGGACTAGAAGTAGGTCTAGCCAGAGGAGCAGAGGATGGGGACGCAGGATGCAGAGCTGAGATGTGCCCTGGGATGCTGGAGGCCAGCACGCACCTTCCTCAGCACAGAGGAAATCTACAGTGCTGAGACAGGTGAAAAAGGAAATGGTATCTTAGGGAGAGAGCCCCTCACACCTCCTCCTCACCTCCAACAGGCAACACCCCCACTGCCAGTTAAGCAGGGAACATTGAAGGGAGAACTCCAAGGTCTGAAGAGTTGGATTCTAGAGACCCAGCCAGTGACAGCTGAGATGATCATCAATGGTGGGGACCAGTCTACGGTGGAGACCAGGACCAGCCACAGAAAGGACTCCGTAGAGGGATCTCCAAAATTTTTTGGGTTATTTTGGCCGATGTTATTGGATGAGACCAGCTGGAGACAGATTTCTAGCTTGGCTTATTTCTCGCTCAGCATTTTGGGCATGATATTTCTCTGTCTTCTGGCTTCTATTGTTGCTGTCGGCCTCTATTGATCTTGGAGTCCTTTCTCTGTAGGCAATCTGCCTTTTCTGTGGATTTCTTTTCAGCCTTTTTGTCCAGCAAGCTCTGTAGTTTCACTACAATGTGTCTAGGAGTGGATCTAAATTTATTCGTCCTATTTGGGATTTGTGCTTCTCAGATCTGAGGATTGGTGTCTCAGTTCTGGAAAATGTTCAGCCACTTATTTCTATGAACACTGATTCTCTCCCGTTGTTTCTATCTCCCCCTCTCCCACCTTTGGAAATTCTTCTGTGACCTGCATTGGACTTCTCCATCTGACCTATTTTTCATCTTTGTCTTTCTGCTGCATTCTGGATAATGACTTAAGAACTATCTTCTGGCTCATTACTTTTCTTCCCAGCTGTGTCTAATCTTTGGCCTAACTTAGGTAATCAGTTTTTCATTTAATGTCTTTTTTTTTTTAACCTCTAGAAGTTCTATTTGAGAAGTTTTCAAATACTCCAGGTATTTTTTTAAAAGTAATCTCTTATCTCCTTTGCTCTTGATCTCGATTTAATCTTTAATTTATTTAATCATTTTGAACCATATTTATCCAAAAAAGGAATTTTATAATCCATTTCTGGAATTTTTGGGTACAATTCTTCTGTTTTTCTGTTGACTTATGTCCAGGATAGCTTATTACCTCATGTACCTTAAGTCTGGATTTTCAGCTCATGTTTGAGGTTTTATTTGTGAGATACCATGACTGTAGGTAATGTGAATTTCTGACCCGGAGATTTCCTCAAACTCCCAGGGAGTATAAATTTGAACCCAAACCCATTTGAGGGCAAGCTTGGGGTAATGAGCTATTAAGGGAGATCACCCCCTTGCCCCCTCAATCCAGGACTCAGACCCCTCTTCCTTTGCTCGTGTGCAGGACCTTTATCCAGGACCTCTCTTTGCCTGATGGTGAAGCCCTCTGAGGCAGCTGGCTTGTGAGAATGTGTGTGTGTGAGTGCTGTAGTTCTAAGTCCTCTATCCCCCGTAACCTAAGGCCTTGCTACCTTCCCCATGTGCCAGTACATCCGTTTTACAAGACCAACAAATGCCTCTGAGCAGCTCAAGTGTTAGTGTGTATCACTCTGGTTCTCAGTTTGCTATTTCTTTGTTGCTTGGTTTTGTGGATGTATTGGTTTCCTGTGGCTGCTGTAACAAATGACCACAAACTTGGTGGCTTCAAACAACACAAAGTTGGAGGCCAGGAGTCTGAAATCAGTATCAGTGGACTGAAATCAAGGTGTCGCAGGCTGCTCCCCCTCCAGACTCGAGGGGAGCATCTGTTCCTCGCCTCTTCCTGCTTCCGCGGCTGCTGGCGTTCCCTGACTTGTGGCCGCATCACTCCAGTAGCTGCCCTGTGGTCACATTGCTCCTTCGCCTCTGTGTGTGATTGCCCTCTGTCTTGCTCATATAAGAACACTTGTGATGGCATTTAGGGCCCACCTGGATAATCCAGAATAATCTCTTATCTCAAGATACTTAACCTCATCACATCTGCAGACACTCTTTTTCCAAATAACGTAACATTTACAAATTCTAGAGATTAGCATGTGGATATCTTTTGGGGGCCATCTTTCAGCCTATCACGGTAGATTTCCCTTACTTTGAGATCTCAGCTTTGTGTTTATAAAGATGCCCATTATATTTCTAAATGTTTTGTGGCTTTTTCCCCCGAGTCCACCATATTTCCTAAAAAAGAAATACACTGAAGAATCTCAAGTCTAGAGAGAGAAATGCACAACCCACTGTTGGGGGCTGCTTCTCAGAGAGCTGGAGGTTGAAGATGTTAAGGCATGGGTGCTGCCTTGTGCCAGGGAGTGACACTTCTAAAACCCTGTGGGGCAAAAGGCTGGCTTAGCTCATGCTAACAGCTCCCTGCTGTCTGGACTGGTTGGACTGGCTTAAGTCCCCCTGGCCCACCTCTTTCCAGTCTTCGGTTCGCTCTGGCCCATTCCTGACTTTGTCTCTTAGCTTTCATACGTGTGCGAATGATCCTGGGGCCTGCTCTCATTTGACCCTTAGCATCTTCCATTCTGACAAACAGTAACAGACCTTGAGTCTGTTCCCCATCATCCCCTTTGCTTCAGGGGCTGGACCAGACATTCACTCTGGAGTATCTTGGGATCTCACTCTGTGCCAATCGGGCATTGCCAAAACCAGAGCAGGGGCAGGACCAGAACTGACCATTATTGCAGAGTATGCCTCCTTTACAGCCGTAGGAGTCCCACCCACAGGAGAGAGCTGAATGCATTCCTGAAAATTCTCTTCTGGTGAACATCTTCAACCCTAGGGACAGTCGGGCAAACTGACCAAGAGGTTATTATGTCATGCTTCTTGTGGCTCTTGGGGAACTAAGACTCACCAGCTTGCGTGAAGACCATTGCAAAGAGAAACACCCTGTGCCCTTAGGTAATGTGTGGAGTGGTTAATAATGGCTTCCTGGCTCCATTAATTCAGAGGGAAGAAATATCCTACACGGGTAGTTTTTATTTCCACCTGTCTTGAAGTTGTGTCCCTATCCTCTGTTAGTGGCTGGAACCTTGATGGAAAGGTTCACAGCTGGAATTCCTCCCTGAGAGGTCATCTCCATCATGAAATGGAACTTTCTAGAACCACAGAGTACCACCTTCAGGCCCAGAGTTCTACTGAAGCCTGGAAATGTGCTTAGTGTCTTTCCTACCAGCATTAGGGATCAATTTGCTATGTCTCTCCACAATGACATTGAGTGACCCCTGGGGAAGTCCCCTCAGAGTTGTGCCAGGAGTTTGACAGGGTGGAGTCTAGGAGCTAAATTCAGTGTTAAATCAGCAGGGGCTGGCAGAGAAGACCCCTGCCCAGGGCTCCAGGCCCAGACGGGACAGAAGGAGTGGCAGGATTTCAGACAGGGCCTTATGAGGGGTGTGTATCTGTGTGTGTGCGTGTGTGTGTGTGTAGTGGGGGAGGGATCCAGGAGTGACCCAGGCTGGCATCACCTGTGTCCCTGCCATCCTCAGGTCCAAGCCCTCTTCTCTGGGAGGAGATTCTAGAGGTAACCAGTCCCTGGAGCCATTGATATTGTCTCCTTGTCCAGCAGGCCTTCCACAGACAAACCAAACTTCTGCTGTCCTCACCCCGTTTCCAAATGTTTTCTGGGAAACAGGAGGCTGAATTAGTGTGGCCACCTTCAGGTTGGGTTCTGGAGAAAGCTCAGTCTCCCCGTGAGAAGTTTCTGAACGGGTTTGGGAGTAGCTTCTCCAACTGTAACATTTTTGGAGTTAGATGGTAATTCTGGTGCCCAAGCCGGTGAGATTATAAAATTGTGTAGTTCACAGAGAACAAGAGAGTGTGCTCATTCTAAACTAGAGTTGATTCTGTAGGAGGACCACTGGGGTCTGAAGAAAGTGATCCCCATACGCCAATTTCTAATATAGATTAGCAGTAGTAGGAGTAATAGAAGACCAGGCACAGAGCCTTGGCTCTCAGCTGGCCTGCAGAAACTGAATAATTTAGATTAAAGAAAGCTCTGGCCACATTTTAGCAGCTGGTCAATTTTTCTTCTTGAAACAGAATTCCAGGACTTTGTTTTATATGAAGACATAGTTTATTTTTAGGTCCAGCAGGGAGCCTGTAATGTGGGTAGCTCAGAAGGTTGGTGTGCCAGTGAAACACAGGCCCCATTAACATGTTGTCTTGTGGCCTAGAAAGACTCTCTTGCCTGCTCTAGCATGAAGGACCAGCCAGTTGCCTTTGAGGGTAATGAGAGGGGGCATGAGAAAGTTGGAGGGTTTCAAAGGAGCACAGGCTTTCTTGCACAAAGCCTCTTGCTGTAGGCCCAAGTTTAGCTCTTTGGCCTGACGACTCTTTGGCTAAGAAAGCTCCAGCTGAAATAGCTCATTCCCCGGAGTACTAAGTGTTCATTAAAAATCCACTTTGTCAGGTGGTGGCACCCTGGCTGTGCCCGATTTAAACAAAAGTTCCTTTGTGGCTGCTGGCACTGGGGAATAGAACCTTGGAGCCTTGTTGATGCCAGGAGGCAGACGGTAGAGCCTTGACAGCTTTTCTTGGTGAAGAGTTGATCACTGATAAACGAGCCTAGCAGGGCACAAGAAGGACCCTTTGCTGTCATCTTGTCCCTTGGTAGATTAAAGAATTGCGAGGCCTGTGCTTCACTTTCAAGGGTCATAAACTTCTCAAGTGGTAAAACAGGCCTGAGCTAGGAGGCTGAATCACAGAAGTTGTTGTGTTGTAGAAATCTGTGGTTACGGGACCTATGCTCACTCCAAATAGCATAATGACACAGCTGCTGAGGACTTCTGCGAGCTGGAGAAGAACATAAAATAAACACGTGTTTTTTTAAGAAAAAAGAGAGACGGGATAAGGCCAGTCTCTGGGCTGCCTTCTTTTGCAAAGGGGGTAGGACTTGCAAGTTTGCATTTCTCCCGGTTCTTATGATCTATAGACAGATGAAATCCACCCATTCACTGCAGTAGGTAGGGGCTTTCTTCTCCTACGAGATCTCTCTACCGGAGAAAAGATGGGCCCTTGGGTGAAAGTATCTTATGCAAACACAAGGTGACTAAGAATCCTAGTATCCCGCCTTGAGTTGTGGGACTGGTTCTTCAACAACAACAACAACAACAACAAAGTGTGTATCTGCAAGGGAGATTACAGTCTGGGCAACACTGGGGTAATTTCAATTAATGACTCTTTGTTTGAATCTCTCTCCCTCCTGGGATGCTGACAATAAAATATCTGTAAACCTACAAAAGGCTGGTGCTTCTTTCCAGGGCAGGAGGATAGGAGGGAAGTACAGGTCTCCCTCTCTTCCCAGGAGGTAAGGGGAAAGCCGAGTCTAGCCTTGGAGGGAGGGAAGGTTGTGGATAAGGGGGAATCTGCCTGGGTCTGTTCTAGCTCAGTCAGGGTTTTTTTTTTTTTTTTTTTTTCCCCTAAATGGTCTTCTTGCACTTGCTTTCTTGCCCCCCCGTTGCTCCGTCCACATTATCTTCAGAGAATCACAAATCAATATTCGGTACTTGGGCTTATTCAGGATAAAATGTCTTTCTTGGCATCTTATGATTAAAGCCTGGTTTGAAAATGTAGTGGGACTAAGTAAGCATTTATGAGAGGAGGAGAATACTTCTGTCAGCCTTATGGAAAGATTCAGTCTGAGCTAAAACCTGTGAGGATCAGGGGGATGGAAGCTGCAGGGATGGCAATGTGGATGGGGACCAGAGGCAGCTCTAGCCCATTTCCTGGGCTGGCAAATGTTGAGTGCATGGAGCCCTCATTCAAACCCAGACGGTGGTCGTCAGCCTCACCCCTGTGAGTTGGGAAGGCTACCAGGAAGGGCCCTGATGCTACCCCCAAAAGTGGACATTGGACTGGCCATTCAGATGGGCGCTGACTCCCACCTGATGTCTAGAGGCTTTTCCATAATGAGAAGAGATTATAATCCTTCATGGCCGACTTGGAATTCTCCTGCTTTCTGATGCCAAAGGAGAAGATCACGTCTCTCGAGAGCTGTAATAATTCTGCCATTTTGAAAATCACTTTTTAAAATCCATCCCACGACCTCCACCACCTCAGAGGCCCAGGTAGAAGCATTTTGAGTAGAAAGCTATGTCCTCAAATCAAAAATTTTGTAAGGCATGGTGCTGCTCTGCAAAGGGGGAAGAAGTGACTGACGAAGACAGTTGTCTGCTGGAAGTCGGGGTTGGGTTTGGACTCCCAGAAGTCCTTTCTAGATGATTCCACAAGAGCATAGAAGTTAAGGGCGAGGGTTTGGTGTCAGATCTGAATTCGAGCTGTGCTGTGCTCTGTTGTTTATTGACTGTGTGACTTTGGACAAGTTGTTTTTTTCCCATTGTTGTTGTTTTCAATCTCTCTGAATCGCAGGTTTTTATGTAAAATGCTGATGGCATTTCCTAAGGTAGGAACTATGAGAATTATATAAAAGTGAAAGCGTTAGAGGACCAGGTGCGTGGAGTAGCACAAGGACCACTGTCACCGACCAAGGGCAGCCTCTGAGCGGAGCTCTTGAAGCGCTTGGCTCCTCCTGCACGGCCCCCGCCCCAGCACACAGGTAAAGTCTTGTTCGTGGTGAGCACCTGGTACCTCAGTTCTCTCAGGTCAGAAGAGAATTCCACTCTTTCCTCCTGGCACAAGAACCCTGAGGAGCCTGTTGTGGTTCCTCTTTGAAACCCTGGTTTATTGGGGCTGCTTTGGTGGCTGCGGAGTTCGCGATTTGTCCAATTCATATGTGAGCACACACTTTAAAATGCTACATGAAACTGTCACTTGACAGGATAAATAGGTGCCATTTAATACGCTCCCGTCACCTCAACTTCCAGGACTGGACCAGGGCCAGGGCTGAGCTCCTCCTCCTTCCAGATCTGGAGGAAGACTCTGAGACCAGGGAAAAAGGCGAGTGTTAACACTTGCAGGATTGCCTCTTTCTAAAGGGGAAATGAAGACTTGCACTGAAAAGAAATCAGATGATAAAACTGATGAAGGATTGACTGGAGTTTCCATATTTGTAAAAATGAAATCCCATCTAACACAAATTCTGTAATTCCATCCAAGATATACCTGCTGGCCGAGCATCACAGAGAAACCAGAGGAGAACCTGGCTGGTCCAGGAGTTGTGTTCTGAGGGATGACTGGAAAGAATTGTCTTCACACGGAGTTGGAGTTCTCCCTTCCATCCTGCTGGTCATGGGGGTCTGAGGCAAGGGTGCTGGAACCTCCCATAGTGGTAATGTGAGAACTGTGAGAGGCATTTATTAAGCCCCCAGGTTTTCCCTCAAGACAACGTGCTGCAGGGCCTCGTCCTTGCCTGCTCAGATAGACAAACACGCAACAATGGAGGACCAGCAAGTGAGAGAGGAGAGGCTATGGATGGTAGAGACTGAGGGGGTGTTCCGTGTGGCCTCGGTCTGGTCAGGCAGAGGAGACTTGTGGGAAGTGGTGGGTCTTGATGTGGATCTTTCTGGACACCTTGGGCTGTGGGTTTGGTTAGGAATCTGAGGCTCCCCACAGCCTACAGTGGAGCTCCAAGAGACAGCAGTTAGTTGCTCCCCAGAGCTGGCCCTATGAACATAAAAGGCTTTGGTTAAATCGTAGGAAAATTCTGGGCTGTGTGAGGTCAGGAATTGATTGTGTGGCTACACTGTTCCCCTCAAGGGCTTCTGCTTTTCCAGCAAGGCAGTTCTTACAGACTTGCAAGTCAGGCTGTTTTTCTTCTGATCTCTGGGGAGATAGATAATAATAACTACTGCTATTCGTGGCTCTGCTCTCAGCTCTCCTCTTGGCTAGGACTTCTTAAACTTTGCCAAATCAAGCCTACTTTGGCCAAGCAAGAGACCTTGGAGGTGAGGATCCTTTTTGGAGCGGTTTTGTGACTTCAGTGTTTCATAGTCACTTGGGAAGGCTGTTTAAAAAGCAGACTTGTAGCTCCACCCCAGAAATTCTGATTACTAGGTCTCGTTGCTGGCCTGTTGAATCTATCCAACGAGAACTCCCAGGAGCTCCTGCTTCGGGTGGTTTGAGAATCATTATCCAAATACAGTGGTTTTCAATGCTGGTCCCAGACCAGCATGGCTGGCGACCTTGTTAGATGTGCAAATTCTCAGCCCCACCTCAGATCTACTGAATCAGAAGCTCTGGGGTGGGGCCAATAATCTGGGTTTCAACAGGCCCTCCTGGTGATTCTGATGCATGCTAATACCTGAGAACCAATGCACTAGGATTTGCAACAACCAACGGTGTGTTGAATGAATTTCAAACCCCACTCGTGTATCACTTGCTCCTGGGGATGGGGCACCAAATACCAGTATGAGCAGGCAGGGTACTAATTTTGATTAGGTACCGATCTGGTGGTGGTAAAAAATTGTAAGGAAACTAAACATTACAAGGAAACTATTCATGCTTAGATTACCACTGCCCTCTGCATGATGAATGCTGGCTTTGTGAGCCTGGGTGAGCTACCTAACCCTCCTGGGTATCAGTTTCCTCAACTAACACAGGGAGAATATAATATTACCATCTACCTCAAAATTGTCAAAACTTGTATGAATTGCACAGAACAGTGCCTGGCACAGAGCAAGCCAATACAGCTACTGATATTTGCTAGAAATCTTATGGTAGACAGAATTCTAAGATAACCCCAAGATTTCCGCCCCTTGTAGGGGGCATCTGTGAGTATGATGGGGTGTCACTCCCTTCATTAGGTTATGTTGTAAACAGCCTTGTCATGAGAGGGCCAGGTGTCAAGGGCCTGAGGGCAGTCCTAGGAGCTGAGAGTGAGCCCTGAACGGCAGAAAGCAAGTAGACGGGGACCTCAGTGATACAGCCACAAGGCAATAAATCCTGCCAACAATCAGAATGAACTTGGAAATGGATTCTTTCTCAGAACCTTCAGATGAGAACACAGCCTGGCGGATACCTTGACTGCGGTCGTATGCTGTGCCTGGACCTCTGACCCACAGAAGCAGAGATAATAAATGGGTGTTGCTTTAAGCTGCTAATTTTGTGAAAATTTGTTACACGGTAATGGAAAATATGCACAATTGTGTGTGTGTATTTATATACATATACAAACATGCATAATAAATACATACACATATGTTTATATATGTGTATGTAAATACAAACATATGTAAACACACATACACACACACCATCAGCAGGTTTCCTGTGGTGGAATCAGGAGAGCCTTAGTGATACCTTGGGTGGGAGGTGGATGGCATGGTACCTGGGAACCACCATACTTTTAGGGGCTTACACAATTGTTTAAATTTTTTTAAAATCAGAAGAAAAAAATGTGCTTTATGTTGACAAAAATGTTTTAGTATATATTATATATTAAAATATTAATATATTTGTCTTCAAATACCAACACAGTCATAAACTATAATTTCTAATATTTTTATGGAAGAAGGGGCCCACAGAGCAAAAGCGTCTCAGGCCCGTGAAGGTCACCCGTGGCCCCCGGGGGACGGCGGGGGTCCTGTCCTCCCCACGAGGAGTCTCTCCACTTGCTCCTCCTTCCCCCTCCGGCCCCTGGCCCTGGCACTACGTACGCCGAGCTGGCTCCCCACCATCCTTGCCCCCTGTGTCTACCCCCGGTTGGACCTCTCTGATCTGGAGGCCCTTCTGGCTGAAGGGGGAAGCATGGGAGAGGACCCGGGGCATGAGGTCACGTGCCTTGATGTCCGCATGTTAGCACTGGGGCGAGATGTAGATTTCCAGGAGCGAGGATCTTCTTGGCTGAGCTTCGGTCATGAGCTCACCTATTCTGACGGGAGAGTAGGGCCCCTGGATGGAGAGCCCCCCAGGGCTGCACGTGGTGGACGAGGGGTGTCTCCCCAGAGCGGTGTTTGCCTGAAGGAGGAGGGGACGCCAGGAAGCAGGCGTCGGTTTGATTGTGTTCTGGCTGGTATTTTCTGATTGTCTCATGGTCTCTGTCTTAGATCCTCACAGGGACTCCAAGGGTCGGGGAGAGGGGCTGTGTCTTAGCCTCAAACTGCTTAGAGCAGACAGTAGGTGCTCCAAGACTGCTCTAATGAACATCCACTTTCCCCCCACTCAGCACTCCTGTGCCGGGTGATGCATATAGAGGTGAACAGAACCAACAGGATCTGTGTCTTCTTGTTGCTCCCAAAATAGCAGAGGGACCCAAGAGTAATCAAACCACACAAATATGTGTGAAATTATAACTATGGAGCGTGCAAGGGCCCCAAGGCTGGAGGGAACATGGCACGCTGGAGGATCAGCATCAGCAAGGGGGCCAATGCTGAGGTGGGGGGAGAGAAGTTAGAGGCGGGGCTGCGACTCATGAGGGTTTGCACACTGGGGAGGAGGCAGGGTGTCATGGGTAGCCGTGGAAAGATTTTGAGCAGAGGAGGAACCAGTTTTGATTTCTGTGTGATTCAATGAGCAGAGTTCTCGGAATGCCAACATCAGCCAGGCTTCCAGTTCCCTTGAAGTGTGTGTGTGTGTGCGCGAGCGGACGTGCATGCACGTGTGAATACACATATAATTTGTTTAAAGTAGGGTAACTCCTAATTGCTTGTGACTTTCTTCCACCCTTCTCCTCCTCATCCTGTAATAGCTGAACTGGTCTCCCTGCTTCCATCTTTGCCCACTTTCAGTCTGTTCTCCACTCAGCGGACAGAAAGATTTAAAACATTCTATAGGCTTCCATCACTTCTAGAATGTTCTCCCTCCCCCTCCTCCCATCACTGCACCTCTGGCTCCTTCTTTCACACAGATCTCAGAGGAGCCTTGCCTGACCACCCCATCTCAACTGGCTCCCTCTCCATCCCTGTATGTTAGAAGATGATGAGGTCTACGGAAAAAAGGAAGAGGAGAAAACATAAGGAGAATTGGAGAAGCAGGGTAGGGGGAAAGGGTGGGGTGGAGGGCAGGTTGCTTTACTAAATAAAGCGTCAAGGTTTGGGAAGGTGCCATCTGAGCCAAGTTGTGAAAGAGACAAGGGAGTGAGCTATGCAGTGAGCTCTGCAGCATCTGGGGAGAGCCTTCCAGGCAGAAGAAACAGCTGATACAAAGGCCCGATGGTGGGACGGCTCCTTGTGTGTTTGAGGGACAGCAAGGAGCAGGGGAGTGGGAGACGAAGACGAACAGAAGGACTTCCAGACTTCTGTTGAGGACTTGGGCTTTGGAGCAGAGGAAGGACATGTTCTGACTTCCGGTTTTTAAAGAGTCACTCTGGCTTCCATGTGGAGAATAGAACTGTCGGGGCAGGAAGACCGGCTACCAGTTGTGAGTAATCCAGGTGCACAATGGTGAGTGTGTGTCCGTGCACACACACACACATGTGTGACACACACGTGTTATGGACATATAACATGTATTACTTACGACTCCTGCCTTCAGCCAGAGTGGGAGCAGTGGAAGTGGGGAGCACTGGCTGGGTTCTGGGGGTATTTGGAAGGTAGCATCAACAGAATTTCCTAATAGATTGGATGTAGCTGATGAGAGAGAGGAGTCAGATGTTACTCCAAGGTTTGGTCTGAACGATTGGACGGTGGAGTTTCTGTCAACAGAGACGGTGAAGGCTGTGTGTGGAGCAGAGCTGGGACAGAAGGTCGAGGGTCAGTTTTGAACACGTTGGGGTTGAGATGTCTATTAGATGTTCAAGTGGAGGAGGCAGGGATGTAGTTGGGATATAAGCCAAGACTGGGAGTCAGGACTGGGCTGGAGATGAAATTTGGCGAGTTGTAGGCGTATAGATGGTATTTAAAACTCTTTGATAAAGATAAATTTACTCAATTTAATGGACTCCTTTATCCTGACATTTTTCTTCATGAGCTTTTTGGTATTCAAATATTCTTTCCTTTTTGGAATAAAATTGAGATGAGATGGTGGGCTTTTCTAATGTTCTTCCTTAGTAAAGTAAACAATTAGTAACCTTTGTCCACACAGGGACCAATGAAATTGAAGTAAAAATTGAAGTAAAACATACAAAAACAGGCACAAATCTGAAGTGAAGTGCAGCTCAGTGAATTATCACGAAGTGACCACATCTGTAAACCACTGTTCATCTCTGCGCCGGGAGACTCTCTTCAGGCCTTCTTCTTTTTTTTCTTTTTGCTGAGGAGGGTTTGCCCTGAGCTAACATCTGTGCCAGTCTTCCTCTATTTTGTATGTGGGTCTGCCAGAGCATGACCGCTGATGAGTGGTGTAGGTCCATGCCCAGGATCCAAACCTGCACCGCCAAAGCAGAGCACGCCGAACTTAACCACTAGGCCACGGGGCCTACGCCCTCTTCATGCCTTTTTTAGTCACCTCTCACACCTTCTCCCACAGATGACCTCTATCCTGACATCTCACATACTAGTGTAGTTTTGCCTGTGTTTGAGCTTTCTATGAATGAAGGCATAGAGTATGCTTTCCTTTCTGTCTGGCTTCTTTTGCTCAGTCTGCTGTGGGAATCATCCATGTTATGTGTAGCAAGAGTTGGTTCTTTTTCATCGCTAGATGGTATTCTGCTGTTTGAACATATCACACACATTTAATATGTCTATTCTACTGTTGGTCCTTTGGGTTATTCCCAGTTCTTGGTCATTTTGAATGGCGCCTCTATGCTCCTTGTACAGTCTTTTGGTGTATAGTGCATACACATCTCTAGGAGCAGAACTGGGGTGTGCCTGTGTTCAGCTTTAGATGCTGACGACTTTCCAGAGTGGTTGTACCAATTTACACTCTCACCGAAAGTATATGAGAGTTCCAGTTACTCCACACCATCTTGTCAGCACTTGATATTGTCTGTCCTTTTCATTTTAGCCATTCTGGGTATGGGGTAGTAGATCATTGCTGTTTCCATTTGCATTTCCCTGATGACTAATGAAGGTGGACACCTTTTTTTATTGGCCATTTGGATAACTTCTTTTGTGGAGTGTTTGCTCAAGGCTTTCGTCCATTTCTTTATTGGGTTATCTGTCTTTTTCTTACTGAATTGTAGGAGCTTATATATAATACGGATACCAGTCTTTGGGTCACAGATATGTTCTCCCACTGTGTAGCTTGCCTTTTCACTCTCTTAATGGTGTCTTTTGATTAGCAGAAATTTGTAATTTTAATGTAATCCACAATATTAATCTTTTCCTTGATAGGTAGTGTTTTGTTTAAGAAATCTTTACCTACCATGAGGTTTTCATATTTGGATCTAAAATATACATGAAATTGATTTTTGTATACAGTGTGAGTTAGGGGTCAAGGTTCTTCTTTTATGATATGAATATCCTATTGACTCAGCACCATTTATTGGAAAGATCATCCTTTTCCCCATCATCTGCAGTGCTCTCTTTGTCATGAATCAGGTGTCCATATGTATGGTCTGTTTTATACTCTTTATTCTGTTCTGTTGATCCATTTGTCTATCCTTGTTGGCACACCACACCTTCTTAATTCCTGTGGCATATGAGTCTTGCTATCTAGGAGCGTGAGTCCTCCAGCTTTGCTTGGAATCTAACTAGTGAGCTTGACGGGCTAGCCAGGTGGACAGGTCAGATGCACAGCTCAGAGGAGTGGGAATAGCACATCTGGAATGGAAAAGCTAACTTTCCTTTATGCTCACACACAGACCCATGCCAAGCCCTCTACATGCACAATCTTAGTTATTTTTTGAGGTCTTTGTCATCCAAGGATGGCTGATATTGGAAAAAGATCCCTCAAAGTTAGATGACCTTGGTTGTTCTTGGGCCTTTGCATTTCCATAATATATTTTATAGTCAGTTTATCAATGTTCACAAGGAAATCCTGATATAATTTGATTGGATTTTTTTGATTCCTGGTCAATTTGAGGAGAGTAGGTATGTTTTCAGTAATGAATCTTTTTTTTTTTTTTTTTTGGTGAGGAAGATTAGCCCTGAGCTAACATCTGTTGCCAATCCTCCTCTTTTTGCTGAGGAATATTGGCTCTGAGCTAACATCCATGCCCAACCTCCTCCACTTTGTATATGGGACGCCGCCACAGCATGGCTTGACGAACGGTGTGTAGGTCCGCACCCAGCATCTGAACCCTCGAACTCCAGGCCACCGAAGCGGAGCACGTGAACCACTGCACCACTGGCCGGCCCCCAGTATTGAATCTTTTAATGCAGGGATTTGGCAAACTTTTTATCTGAAGATCCTGATAGTAAATATTTTAGGCTTTGCAGGACAGACGAAGTCTATCACAACTACTCAACTCTGCCCTTGTATAATGAAAGCAGCCATAGACAATATACAAATAATGAGTGTGGCTGTGTTCCAGTAAGACTTTATTTACAAAAAGAGGCAGTGGGCCAGATTTGGCCATGGGCTGTAGTCTGCTGACCCCTGTTCTAATCCATGAGCATCTCCTCCCAGTTCTTTCATATCTTCCCGCTCTGTGAAATCCAGAAGTCTAGGAACCATATCCTGTTACCTTCCACCACACCTGGCACTCCGCTCCTCACACTTCTGTCCTGTCTTGCACCATAGTTGTTTGCATTTTTATTGGAGTGCCTGACTAGGTCATGAGCCTTTTGAGACCAAGTTTTTCCATTTCTCTTATCTTCCTGGTGCTCTGTGCAAGGTCTGGCACATGTAGTGGTGCAATAAATTACTTGGATCAAATCTGATGTTGAAGAGGAAGTGGGAGAGGAGGGGTTTAGAAGCCCACCCTTGGGACCCTGGGCCCTGGCTCTCTCTGCCTTGTTTATAGTGTTTTTGGGAAAATCTGTGGCCCCAGAATGGCTCTGTCTCTTCCTTATGGATTATCAGCTTCCCCTCTCTTGTATTCTTCAGGAAAGTTCCAGGTCCAATGGAACATGCAGGTATTAGATTTGGGGGCCCCTGAGAGCCAGCCTGCATTCCCTTATCTCTTGGCCCCTAAGATGGCACTCCATGAGCTTGTGAATGAATGAATGGACTAACTGAGGGAAGAAGAGCTGCTGTTTCTGTTTCCCATTGGAAATCCCTAGGTGATCTCTCCCGGGATCTCATTTCTTTTAGAATGGCGGCACTCTGCCCCTGGGAAGGGTGTAATTGGGGCCGCCCTTCCAGCACCACCTGGCAGAACGGCTTGTGCGTACTGTGCTTTGAGCTTTGCTGTGGGCTGACCCTAAGTGGAAGGAAGAGAACTGTGGCTGAGCACAGCCTGGGTGACCTTCTCTGCCTGATTTACGGCTTCACATGCACAGCCGCTGGTCACCTTGAGAAGACCTGACTTAGCAGATCACAGCCGTGGAGGCTGATGGGGCCATTCAGGCATCAGGTACGAGGACGCCCTGTCCAGCCTGAGCTGGCTCTCTGTCTTTACAGTCAGTGACAGGACCACATTCTAGGACTGTCCAGCTCAGGTCAGAAATTGGGCTCCTTTGGAATGTTTTTTTCTTGCTTTTGGTTGTCTTTTTAAAGCTGTGCCATTTTATTTCTCTAGTTTAGTGCTTAGAACATTGGTTAGCACACTGTAGTTGCTCAAAGGCTTTGGATCTAACTAGTGAGGTTGGTGGGCTAGCCAGCTGGACAGCAAGGGGACTGAGAACAGAGCATTGGGATGGCAGTGGCTAACTTTTCTGTGTGTTTGCTGCGTCCCTGACCCACGCCAAGCCCTGCATGTGCGTGGTCTCAGTTACTCTCTGGCATCCAAAGATGGCTGAACCTGGAAAAGGCCTCTCAAAGTAAAGCCACATAAATGGACTAAAACTTCAAATTGAATAGTGGTGGTGAGGTCGAAAAGGTTTAGCACTTTAGTATTAAAATCACAGTTAAAAACTTTAAAAATAAGTTTCTTTAATGTAACAAAATTTTAAGTTGGGGAGAGAATATGAAGGAGACTTCAACTTTAGTAATAATTCCTCTTATTATCCTGAACAAATATGTTGAAGTGATCATTTACTGATTCTGATACTATATTCTTTTTTTAAAAAACAACTTTATTGAGATTTAATTCATATACCATGTAATTCACGTAAAGTGTACAATTCAGTGGTTTTTAGTATATTCACAGGGTTGTGCAGCCATCACCAAGTCAGTTTTGGAGCATTTTCATCACCTCACACAAACTCCATACACTTTACGTATCACTTCCCTATACACTGCCCCATTCCCTCACAGCCCTAGGCGGCCACTAATCTGTGTTCTGTCTCCATATATTTATATATTCTGGACATTTCATATCAATAGAATCATATAATATGTGGTCCTCTGCATCTGGCTTCTTTCATTTAGCCTAATGTTTTCAAGGTCCATCCATGTTGGAGAATGTATCAGTGCTTCATTCCTTTTTTTGGCTAGTATCATTCTTTTACTTTTCTGTAGTTAAGAAAATCTCCCAACCTGGAAAAATAATCTACTGTGGTTATGCTGAAAGGATTTTCCTCTCTGTGAGAGCTCAGTAAAGCTGGGAGTGGGATGAGGAGCACAGGGGATTGGGTTCAGTTGTAAACTGGGTGGTTGGGAAGTGACTGGGTGGTCACCTCAGGGTAGAGGTGACATTTGGGCAAAGATATGAAAGAGGTGTGGGTACCAAGAGATGCTCCAGACAGAGGGGATGGCAGGTGTAAAGACCCCAGGGTGGGAGCATGTCTGGATAGTTCAAGGGACGTCAAGGTGGGCAATGAACAGGCAGGAAGCAGTGGGAAGTGAGGTCGGAGAGGTATTGGGGGATCACTTAGGACCTTGTAGACTATTGAAAGAATTTGGCTTTTCTTCTGGGTGAAATGGGAAGTCATGTGAAGCCTTTGGACGGAGGAGTGACTTTACTGACATACAAGTTCAAGGACCCCTCTGGCCATGGTGTTGACAATGGACCATAGGGACTTGGGGGCAGAGGCAGGGAGTCCAGTTTGGAAAGAGTGAGTGTGACCATGACTTGGGCTTGAACACAGGGAGATGTGACCAGACTCGGGATATATTTTGAAAGTGGCACTCACAGGATTTGCTGAGGATTCAACGGTGGGTGTGAAAACAAGAGAAGAGGCAATGCTGATCATCAGGGTCTTCTCTGAGCAGCCAGCAGGGTGGAGGGGCCATTGACAAATGGTCCAGACTTGAGAGAGACAGGTCTGGGCTGCTGGAGAGAGATGAGTGATTTGGTTTGATAATGTATTCTCTCAACCTTCACTTTTTCTTTTTATAGAGTCTAGTTCTGACCCAGCGTCTATACATTATTAAAATTGCTAGGCTTTGTCTCTACTTATAAAGCATCTCTCCAAGGAAACTTTCACCAGTTCCTCCCAAAACTGGGTTAGGGTCCTGCTGGCTCTGACAGAACCTTGTGTCTCCCTTGTGGCCCTGAGCTTATGGTGCTGCTCATGCACAGGTGGGCAGGCAAGCCAGGACCCTCTGCCCTGTGCTGGCTGGGACCACCAATGAACACCATACATCACCACTGGGAGCATAGGGGATGCTCACTGTTAGTTTGGTGGCATGCCCACCTGCGTGACATAAAGGTACTTCCCTTTCTCACTCTGAAGTCTCTCATTCAATATTTAAGACAAGAATGAAACAATGTACAAGTCCCAGTTGTGTTTCTGGGTCTCCCCATAACTTTCTTCTACATTTCTGCAGCCTTTTCGCTATTTTCAATTCCCCTTTGGGTGAAGGCGTGCACACACAGAACGTGACATTGGGTACTGATTAAAGTGAAACTGACAGCTCCCTGTTATTAATAAGTAAAAATAACCAGGCACTGAAAACGAGAGAGGAAGATTTATCTTTGTTTTAAGAGTTAAAAATCTCCTGGGAACTTCAGTGCATTACTGAAATAAATGGCTGTAAATTTTCCCAAGCACAAATCAGTATTTTAAGGTGACGAAAGGCTGGCTGGAGTGACAGATTATATTTAATATTGAGGTGACAGTTGCAACAGCATTCTCTTCATTTGCTATTTCTCCAAGGTAGGGCTTCAAAGGGAATAGCTAAGGAGACAAGAAGCATTTATCATCTAAGTTTTTCACTCCCTTTCAAAGGTTAATATTGCTGTTGTGCTTAAAGAAAAACACCTGCAAAAATATATGTTTTAAATATAAATTTGTTTGAAAGTGGCTAAAAATAAAGTCCATGTCACTTAACCCTTTATTTTCCAGGAAAACCCTCAGGTAGGGTCTGTCATTGCAGCATGACAGCTGTGCTGATAGAGAGATGCCATATTTTCAGTATCTTCAAGGTGGATTCTTTCTTCTGAATGAGACCCAATTTCCCTGTTCCATAAAGCCCTTTCAGAAGCCTTTATAAGATCAAAGAATGTTGCCCTCTTGGGTTTTGTTAATAGAAGTGTAATGTCAAGGTACATATGCTAATAGACCCATGAGAAGGTCAGGTCACCTTCCCCACGATGAATCCAGTCCTGGTGCCATTGGAGAAGAAGGACCCTCAGGAATCGGAGGGTCACACAGGGACCTAGAGGCCAGTCTGGAAACCTTTCTGTATGAGACACAGCTGAGCATGACGGGCGTTGCAGAGAAGACTAAAATGGGGCCTGGGAACTGTTTTCAGACACCTGAAAGGGTCCGAGCAGAGGGAAGTAATTTGTTCTCTTCATTACTTTAGAAGAGTGGGTTAGAACAGCTGGGAAAAGGACTGGGAGTGTGTGTGTGTGGGGGACGGGGTGGGGTTAAGAGTTTGGTCTTTGCATTAGACAGACCTGTGTCAAAGTCCCAGCTTCACTGTTTCATTCAGAAGCTCTTGGTTGAGGGTCTGCTTTGAGCCAGGCACTTTTCTAAGCATGGGGAATACAGTGGGTGCAAGACAGAGAAGGTACCTGCCCTCATGGAGCTTACGTCTTAGTGGGGAAGCCAAGAAAAGAATCCATGTTCAAATACTGAGGAGGTTACACAGCAAATAAAACAGGGTGATTGAGAGAAAACTGGATGTAGGAGGGTGGAAGGAACTGCTGTGTACAGGGTGCTCAGAGGCAGCTCTACAAAGGTGGACATTTAAGTTGAGAACTCAATAGTGACAGGAAGCCAGTCACGCGACGTTTTTGGGGGAGGGCATCCATTGCAGGGGCAGAGTGAGTGCAAAGACACCATGGTGGGAACTGGCCCATGTGTGCCCAGAGTTCGAACTCTTAACCACAGAGCTGAACTGTGCGCACTGGTAGGAACCATAGTGCACGTTCCCATGGAGTGGTCAGAGGTTTCATTGCTCAGGCCACCAGGGGAACACTAGCTTTTTGCAAAACACCAGCCTGTGGCTCCAAATTCCTGCAGCATCTGGGCTGCTTCTGAAGGGGCTTTCCATGTGGTTAACCAACCTGGGTGGAGACCCAGTTGTGTGACTTCCTTGTGCTGGGTCCTGTTAGGGTAATGGATGATGATGATGGGATGAAGACAACAATGACAACCACAACCATGTCACAGCGTACTCCGAGGACTGTTATACACTTGACGCTTTGTGTACCATCTCCTTGAATCCTATGAGTTGGGAACTATTTCTCTTCCCCTATTGTTCTGATGACTGAAGCTTGGAGAGGGTGAGTGACTCGCCCAAGGCCACGCAGCATCAGTACTGCTTCTAGACCCATGCTTGTTGCTAGTTCTCTGAATGTAAATCAGGAGGAAATGAGATTGGAAGTAGAGTTTAGAAACTCACTGTGTCCAGGATGCCGTTGTCTGTACTATGTGTGATTCACATAATAAAATAATTAGCAAATGCAATTCTCATCCTGAATAAAATATTCATCTAACAAGGCTCTGCATGGTGGCAATAGTTGGGGCATAAGTGGGCATATTTATTTTTTTGGGAGGATGTTGACCTTTCCAGTAGGAGAACATTGTGATTTTTAATTTTTGAATGAATAGATGTCTTGGGGCCAAAAAAACCTCTCTTTGAGGAAACCTTTATTTTCCTGATATTGAATTTTGGGGAAAGAGCTCTAAGAGGGGATAGATTCTAATCCTTTTTCTGCCCCCAAACTAGCTGTGTGATTGCAGACACTTCTGGGATTTAGCTTTCTAGATTATAAAACAGATCTGGGATGGCTGATGACTGAGGTCGGCTCAGTTTTAACGCTCTTTAATTTTAATTAAGGGGACCCAGGAGAGGCACCTGATAGGCACCTGCCCGTGTTTCATCTTGAACATTTTTGTCTCAGTTCAACCCAGTTACAAACTCCGGCTGCAGACAGACCCTGTGCATTCATTTAGGAGTGAAGTTCACTCCCACTGCGCGCTCTTTATCTTCGCGGCTGCATTCCGGCTTCCAAGGAGGAGATGGATTGTCCTGGAGGCACACTGCAGCTCAGAAGCCTGCAGCCATCCATCATCAAGACACCTTCTTTATGGGCAGAATGACTTTGGTGACGCTTGCCTCAATGTCAGCCCCGGGCTTCGGTGCCTTATGTGAGCCTGATGTTCAAGGGTGCTTTGAGTGGCTACTAAAGACCTACTCCTGGTTAATAAAGGAATCGTATTAATGAGATAAAATATGTGCGCCAACTGGGGGAAACTGTGGAGTCTGGTCACAGGAGGGTTGGCATAGGTGAGAGATGGGGGCTGGGAGGTGTCTGGTGTTTTCCGGGAAAAGATCCAATGCAGAGAAGAAAGAGGATGAAACTAACGGGTACCGTTTATTGAGTACTTGCCACGACTAGACCCTGTGCTAAATGCTTTGCAGGGACTATTTTCATCCAATCCTCATGGCAACCCTCAGAATTAGGTATTATTATTATGTCAGTTTGACAGATGGGGAAACCGAGGCACTGAGTGTTTGAGTCACTTCCCCGAGGTTACAGTTTTAGTGGGGTGGAGCCGGGATTTGAACTCAGGCAGTCTGCTTTTGGAGTCTGACTCTTAATAATTACCCTGCTGTCCCTACTTCTTCACTCCATCCGTGTGTATTATATATCCACACTCTTGGTCATGTGACTTGGCCACGCACCCCGATAGAGTAGAAGGAATATCCTCCCCTCTCCCTACATTTGATGTTGGACTTGTCCATGCATCTTGATTTGGACAATGAAATAATAGTGGATGTGACTCAAGCAGAGACTTTACATGTGCTGGTATGATTCAGCTTGGATTCTCACCTTTCTGCTACCTGCTGTGACGAGAACATGCCCTGGGAAGCCACTTCTCCACGTGTTTCAGTAGGTCTGAACCCAACCTGCAGCCTGAAGCCAACTGAGCCACAGCAGCAGAGCACAGCCCAACAGATCCATGAGTGAGAAAGAAATGCTTCTTGTAAGTCACTGGGTTTGGGGGTTATTACACAGCATTATCACAGCATAGCTGACTGATACAATGGGATCTGCTAAACCATTTTCTTCTTCTCTCTTCTTCCCCTTTTCTTGCCCCCTCTTCCATTAAACACCTACTATGTAACAGATACTGTGCTGGGGTGGGGAAATGAAAGATATAGTCCTGCCCTCACAGATCCCAGTCTAGAGGGGGAGTTTGTTGATAGGCAGATGAACTAAAGTGCTACACTTGAAACACAAGCAAAGCATGAGAGGCATTGACTCAGCGGGAGTTTGGAGAAGGTTTTACCCAGGTTTACCAGGACCTGGGTTTTGTAGGATTCATAGGAGTTTGTCAGAATTGATATTCTAGAGCAAAGGAATTGCTTTATTTAAGAGTCTCTGCATCCCTGGGGTTTGTTTGGTACTTGACGGATACCCAGTCTGGGTTGGAAAGAGTAAACTCTGATGGTCCTTAGGGAGTCCCGGACTGACCCTCCCAGACAACCAGATGACTCCCACAGATCTGCTCCAAGGCCTTGTAGGTCTCATGCTGTATCCCTTTAGTGCCTTTTTTCCCTTCAAAACCTCTCTTGTTTGTCTGAACTTGAAGCAAGAAGCAGCTCCTGCAGCTGCAGGTTCCCAGTGAAATCCTGTGGTCAGGACTTCTGCGTACAGGGCTGTTGGTTTTCTCGTGATTAAATAATGAAGGGCCATTCATCTCTTCAGGCTGAAAGAATTCGATTTTGCCAATTAATGTTAGTGAATTGCAAAATCTAAGGAAATGATAGTTTCCGCAAAATAAAAGCACTCACCATATTTTTCTTACATGACTGTAATGGTCCAAGTACATGGCTATGATTGTGTCTGTAAACTGTAAACATACATTAGTAATTCTCTCTCCAAATACCAGCGCAGCTTCCCTGACGCGTTTTAATTGCCGTGCTTTGCGGTGCAGGAGAACCTGGCCGGGTGTGACTGGAGCAAATTGCTTCTTTGGGAATTGCCGATGTTTTTCAGCCAGAGGGACACGTGCGTGTGTACGTGTGTGTGCACCCAGACACCTGTCTCTTTCTTGAAAGGTGCTGGGTTGAGGCTTAGCATTGCATCTCAGGGAAGCTTAAACCGGAAGCCATCATGCACCATGGCAGCATCTTGAGTTCCCCATTATCCCGACTAATGAGAGAAGATCAAGGGCGTGGATAATCAAAAACATGGACAATCCCCAACAACTGTCGTTTGTGTGTGTGTATTTGACCCCTGGCATATTAATGTTAATTATTCTGTGTGGCTTAGACTGAGCTATTTCAGAACCCCAAATCAGGATACAAATCTCTCATGGTTGTATTTTCTGATTGGTCAATGTATTTATATGAAACATCTTACGAAGGTATGCAGCTTAAGTTTTACATTTAACAACTCATCTATAAAAGACGGAATGTGATTGTTAGCCAGCTTATCTTCACTTATAGGTACAGACACAATTCTCAGCTCTTTAAGCGTATTAACTGAATTCTCATATTATCCCCATGACATAGCACCATTTTTATTCCCATTTTATACATAGGGAAATGGAGGCCCAGAGAAGGTGATTTACTTGGGCATAGTAACACAGCTAGTAAATGGGAAGCCAGGATTTGTACCCCAGCAGTCTGGCTCTAGGGCCTGAGCTCGTAATCACCAGCAATACGTGTTTGTTGATAAGTGTTGACGTCAGGACTGTTCCTAAATCTGGGAAGCAGGCCGCCATGCACACACTTCCTGATCCTCCTTGCAGTGGAGTCTGACTTTGTCATTTTATAAACTTATTCCAAAATAAGTTTAATTTAAAAAAGATACTGGGAAAAGATACTGGTTCTTTTTTTGTAAAATAAACTTTTTATTTTGGAATAATTTTAAATATACAGAAAAGTCACAAAGATGGTACAGAGAGTCCCCGGACAGCCCAGACCCTATTTCCCCCAAGGTCAACCCACGTGGCCGTGGTACTTTGTCAGAACTAAGCAACCAGCACTGGTACATTACTATTAAGTGAACTTGAGGCTTTATTTGGATTTCACCAGTTTTTCCATCAGTGTCCTCTGTCTGCTCCAGGGTCCCATCTTGACCCCACATAGCATTTTTTTCCATTTCTAACAATACTCGTCGAGTCTGGTAGGGTCTGGCGTGTGGTGAGTACTCGTTCATTCATTTGACAAACGTTGACTGAACCCTGCTTTGTGCCTGACTGAGTTCCTGGTACTGGGGACACAGCCAAACAAACCCAGATCCTGCCTTCCCGGAGCCGATATGCTTACAGTTTCTTGAATGATCCTTTCAGTGATGAGAATAATGGCTAATTATTAGCTGAGTGCTCGCTGTGTGGCAGGCTCATTTGATTGATGTTATGACCCAGTGAGGTGACTGACTCAGAAAGGCTGAGTCACTTTCCTAAAGTCACATACCTGGTTGGTGGCAGATTAGGTCCTCTACCCCAGGTCTGCCTCTAAGGCCAGTGCCCTTAAGCACTGTTTAGTAATGAATGAGTGAATCCTTACAGAATGCAGTCTGAGGCCAAAGATGTGTTGGATGCCAAGAGGGAGCTGGTCTGTGTTCAAAACAAGGAAAACAAAATTACCAAGAATATCCACTCCCCATCTTTGGATAAATGGAAATAGCCTGTACCAATCCTTTTAAATATCGAAGGCATTTCTCCCTGGTAACTAGGATGGAGTAGATGCATAGAAGAACTATTGCCTTTGCGATAGTTGTGTGTGTGTGGGGAGCCTCCACCTTGAGACTTCACTTCCAAAGGAAGCTTCCAGAAAGGGCTGCCTAGAAAAGGTGGTGGGAAAGATAAGCCTGCAGCTCAGCTGGTGACAGGTCATTACCTACAAACTTAGTGTCATTTGTGGTTTTGCCAAAGCCCATGAAACTCCTGTGTGTAAGATAAGTGAACAAGGAGGTACACACTGCTGGGAAGACCTCCCTGCATTGAGACCAGGAGGAGAACACGTTTTCTCTCTAAATCCTTCTCTCCAGTCACACTAGACTCATGGGCCTGTCCAGACATGCCGTTTCATGTGACTGTGTCTATTATTTGCTGTCTCTCTCTCTCTTTCTTTTTTTTCCTGTTGAAAGCCTTTCTGTCCTCTAAGACTTGATGGAGGAAGGAATGACTCGCACCACTGGGCTCCCAGACATTGTATTCTGTCCTCAAGCAAGACTCTCCTGGCTCCTTCGGTTGTGTTCACTCGCCTACCTCCTCTGAGTCACTGAGCTCCTTGAAGGTGGAAACTGGGTCTTAATCATCAGTCTTGTCCCAAATCCCAGCCTAGGGCTGCCCTTAGCAAATGTTCAGTGAGTGTTTTCACTTTGAGATGAAATGGAATTGAATTAGTATAATAATAATCCTTCAGTTCTTACATATGCTAAGCAGTTTACATCTTCTGTTATTTAATCCTCCCAACAAGCTGAACTATTTTAATTCTCCTTTCTGATGCAGAAAGTGAGGCTGAGAGGGTGCAAGAGACTTGTGCAAGGTGCCAGAGCTAAGGAGGTTAGACACTGGGATTCAAACCCAGGCCATCTGGCAACAGAGCCTGTAACATTAATTGCTGTTTGGTGCTGCCCTCAGTTTACTCAAGAGAACTTACTGGATTTTGTCCAAGAACCTTACCTTTGGGGATGTCATTCCATGGCTCAGATCTGTGGGTGGGAGGTGTGAACAGTTGGGAGCTGGTGCACTGATCTCCAGCTCATTGTTGGGAAGTTACAGTTCTCACAGAGAGTACCACTGCTGGCCTGTAAGCCCCAAACAGATGTGCAACTAAGGAAACCCAAGATATAAATGTCAGAGTTTATAGTATGGGTTAGTAGATAGGAAGGTAGATGGGATTGAGTTTAATAGCTGACCACCTGATCATGACACTACTGACTGCAGCATTGGGCAAGCCACTTGACATGTTTGAGTCTCAGTGTCCCCATCTGTAGAATGAGGATAATTACTTATACATCCTTCTCAAAGTTGTGAAGATTAAATGGTAAATATATAAGTAAATCAGATAATTTATCAGAGAATTAGAATCTGTAAAAAAGAATGACAACTCTACAATTGAAAATACTATTACTGGAATTAACTCAATATATGGATTAGACACAGCAGAAGAGAGGATTAGTGACTTGAAAGATTAATAGGAAAAATAGAAAAAAGATTAATAGGAAAAAAATATGTAGTGCCTTGTACATGATTGGAGTTGAAAAATTTTAGCTGTTATTCTTAATGGGGGACAATTTTGGTCCCATTTTTTTTTTAAATTTACAGAATGAGTTGTTGCCAAGATTCTTAAATGGACTTCATATGAAATATCTGATTAATATGAAATTTATTTATACCCCAAAGGTCTAAAATGCATCTATGATATTAAGTGGGGAAAATCTGCATGGTCAACCCTACTACATAGAGAAGATTGGGCTCTTTCATACATGCTAACACACTCTTTCAAATATCTCTCTCTCTTTCATCAAACATTTATTGAGTATCTACCATGTGCTGGAGATGAATAGGGCACAGCTCAGGAACCTGGCGATCCTCAACTGCACATGGTCACTCACACTATGATGCATGCTTAGATTAGACAGGCTTCCTCTCTTCTCAGCTCTCATACCAGCATCCCTAAACCTTGCCAAGTCAAGTCAGGGACAGTGATTGTTTGGCAAGTGCCTAGGTAAAGCAAATGGGATTTGTGGATTCTTTCCCAGGAAGCATCCTCTCCTGGGGGCTCTGTATTCTGGAGTTTTGGCAGAAAATGGCACTTTAGAACAAGCACAGCTGTGTTTCAGATTTTCTTTCCGGTAATGGAAAAGAAACTTGTTGCAGACCAATGTTCCCACCGAGAACAACTAGAAAAACTGGCCCCAAATAAAAACACACAAAACCCACCACCACCATCACCACCACCGCCACCACCAACTGTAACAACCAAACTCATGTGTTTGAGAGCATCAAAGAGCTACCAAGGCAGCCAGAACTTAGGGAACCAGGCTCTTGGAAAGAGGAAACACCCAATGGTGTTAGTCCAATATTCTGCTGTGTCTTCCCCCTTAAGGCATTTGACAATTGCAAGCTGCATGGAGCTGAGAGGTTAAGAAGTTGAGCAGAAAGCAACAGTCAAAAGGCTGGAAGACCAAGCAGGATTTTGGAAGCCTCATGGGTCTGGGAGGTAAATATTGAAATCTGGGTTGACCAAGGAAGAGGGTCCCTGGTAAACACTCAGACTTCTAGTTAGTATCCTGGAATGGCTATATTTAAAAAGTTAGAGTAAATTGAAAATAGATCGGCCCTCAGAGAAGATTGAAGCCCCGCTTCAAATTCCTCGGTCATCAACTGGATTCAGGTGGTTTGCCTCTACTTTGCCCCAAAGCAACACAAATCCTTTCTGGAGGAAGATATAATTCACCAGAGCCTCAAATTACCTTCATACTTTTTCATACACAATATCTTCCATTTAATAAAAATTCCAAGCATGCTAGGAAACAGGATCAGATAATCAAAAACCAAGACAAAGACTTGGAGTATTTAGATGTTGACTTTACAATAACTGTGATTAATATGCTTAATAAAATAAAAGAGAATTTTATCAGAGAGCTAGAATCTATTTAAAAAGTCATATGACAACTCTAGAGCTGAAAAATACTGTAGCTGAAATTAACTCAATATATGGGTTTGACAAACACATTAGACACAGCAGAAACAAGGATTAGTGATCTAGAAGATCAGTAGATAATATACACTGAAGCATAAAGAGAAAAACTGATTGAAAATACAGAAAAGAGTGTAAGAGGCATATGGGACATGGTGGAAAGATCTAATATGTGTAATTGAAGTCTTGAGAAGAGAGAGAAAATAGAGTAGAAGCAATATTTGAAGAGATATTGGCCAAGAATTTTCCAAAGCTGATGAACAACATCAAGCCATAGGCCCAAGAACTTCTATAAATCCCAAGCGGAGTCAGTACAAAGAAGACTACCTTAGGTGCATCATCATAAAACTTATGAAAAAAGACAAAGAGGAAGTTAGAGGGAAAAAGATGTTGTTTTCAAATAGGCAGCAAGACAAACAGCTGACTTCTCTAGAGACATGGTGAAAGCCACAAGACAATGGAACGACATCTTTAAAGCACAGAAAGAAAGAAAATGATAGTGATTTAGAATTCCATATCTAGAGAAAATAACCTTACAGCACAGCAATGAAATAAAGGTGTTTTCAGGCAAACGAAAATCTAGAGAATTTGTTTCCAGCAGACTACACTAAAAGAAATATTACCAAAGAGAGTTTTCAGGCAGAAGAAACGTGATCCCAGAAAGAGGAAGAGAAATGCAATCAGGGCTGAAGAGCGATACAAAGGGGAATTATGGGTAAATCTAAATATATGCTGATTTTGTAAAACAAATAATATATGCAAAGACAACCCAATCAAAGAAGAAGCCTATATGGTATATGAAGAAGATACACAGATGGCTAATAAGCACATGAAAAGATACTCAACATCATTAGTCTTTAGGGAAATACAAATTAAAATCACAATGAGATTCTATTTTGCCTTCACAAGAGTAGCTATAATAAATAAGACAGACCATAACAAATATTAGTAAGGATATGGAGAAATGAGAACCTTCATACAACGCTGGTCAGGAAGTAAAATGGTGCAGCCACTTGGAAAATAATTTGGCAGTTTCTCAAAAAATTAAAGATAAAACTATCATATGACCCAGTGATTTCACTTCTAGGTATCTACTCAAGAGAAATGAAAATGAATGTCCACACAGAGCTTTTATGCAGATGTTTATAGCAGCATTGTTCATAACAGCCAGAAAGTGGAAACAACATAAATGTCCATCAGCTGGTGAATGGGTAGACAAAATATGGTATATCATACAATGGAATACTATTCAGCAATTAAAAAAAATGAGCTACTGATACATACTACATCATGGATGAACCTCAAAAACATTATGCTAAGTGAAAGAAACCAGACACAAGAGACCACACATTGTGATTCCATTTATATGAAATGTCTAAAAAAGGCAAATTTATACACAGAAAGTAAATTAGTGGTTGCCTGAGGCTGGGAATGGGGATTAACTGTAAATGGACATGAAGGATTTTACTGGGGGATAAAATTCTCTAAAACTAATTTATGGTGATGCTTGTACCACTTTGTAACATTTATTAAAAATCATTGAATTGTATATTTGAGATGGGTGAATTTTATGATATGTAAAATATACCTCACTAAAGTTGTTTAAAACATGTGTAGCATTAAAATACATAACCACAATAGCCCAAAAGCAGGTTAAGTCAAAGGGAGTTAGTGTTATAAATATCTTGAATTAGCCACAGAGTGGTAAAAGTAGTAATTTGTATTAGACTCTAATAAGTCAGGGATGCATGTCCTTATCTCTATGGTAACCACTAAGAGAAGAGTGAAAATGTGTAACTGAGATACTAGAAGGATAAATATAATAAAAAATACTTGATTAATCAAAAAGTCAAGAAAAGATAGAATAAGCATCATGAAACAGTTTGATAAATAAAAAACAAATAGGAAGATAGTTGATTTAAATGCAGATATGTCAATAATTACATTGTATATAAACAGACTAGATACTCCAATTAACAACAAAAAAATCCAACACTATGCTCTTACAAGAGATATGCCTTAAATATAAGACACAGAAAGATTTACAGTAAAAGGATAGAAATTGACATACTATGTAAACACCAATCAAAAGAGACCTAGTGCCATTTTGTTAATATGACACCACACAGCTCTTAAGACAAAAGACATTGCTAGATATAAAGAGAAACATTTCATAGTAATAGCAAAGACAGGCTCAATCCACCTGAAAGATATCATATCTGAAAGATACAAATGAAACAATTTGTATGCACCCACTAACATCGTCTCACAATATATATAGCAACAAACCATAGAAGTAAGAGTGTATTCACAATCATAGTGGGAGTTTTTAACACAACTGTGCCTCAGGATGGTTTTTTTTTGAAAAACATTTGCCCTCAGTCGTGTGGTCTATGAGTGTGTGTGTGTGTGTGTGTGTGTGAGAGAGAGAGAGAAAGAGAGATAGAGGTTTTATGGACCCACCGGGTGGGATAAGCTGGGATATTGGGAACCAGAGTGCTGCTTCTGGTGAGGGCCCCGGGAAGAGGGGAAAGAGGGGGCAGGGTGGTCCTCGGACGTGGATGGTGGCTCCTGTTCTTGCTGGGGCCCCCATGCCCGCGTCCTGTGGAAGCACAGTGGCAGGTCTTGGGTGTTTCATGGGAGGCCTCTCTCCAGCAGGCAGAGGGGCAGGTGGCAGCCGTCAGACAGTCTGGGCTCCTGAGTCCTTGGGGGGAGTCGCTCAGACAGATGAAACTCCCCTATTTTTAAATAAATCCAGAGTTAGCCTTTCTGTATTCTTTCCCTGGTCAGCAATTTCTGGTGCCTTTCTATCAAGAAGAACATTCTTTTGGCTAACCTGAATCGCTCATGGCATGATTTAAGTGCCTTTAATCTGCTTACCCCAGTCTTATTGATAGAAGAGGAGAAACCTCACAGAACTGACTTTGAAAACAGGGTTTTTATTTCTTCAATCATAAAATGCATAACGGCCTGGTGAAGAGTCCAGATTCTGGAGCCAGCCTTCCCTGGGTTCCAAAATAGGATGCTCCCCTTATTAGCTGTGTGACCTTGGACAAATTACTTCTCCTTTTCCCCATCCATACAATGGGGATGCAAGTAACAGTTCTGAGGATTAAGAGAGATCATGAACACAGAAGTCTGCCAATTGAGTGATCAATGGTAATAATTAAGCTCATACTCACTGTAGAAAACGGGAATTGTTTCATCTGTCCCTCCAGCACTGAGGACAATCCTTGGCATCTAGTGGGTTCCTAATAAACAGGTGTTGAATCAATATTCTGGAAGGCCCATGACCTCTGCCTCTGTGCCCTACAGCACATGTCAAAGATCCTAACCAGCCAAGGTTTTATATTCCTAAAGGTAATATAACACTTTCCTCATTTGTCTTAATCCATAACCCTATTTGCTAGGGCTGTAACTGGCCCCGACTAAAGATGTCTCATATTTTAAAATTAGGTGGTAATTAGTTTCCTCTGGCTGCTCTAACAAATGACCACAAACTTGGTGGCTTAAAACGACATAAATGTATTCTCTCACAGTTCTGGAGGCCAGAAGTCTGAAATCAAGGTGTCAACTGGGCCGCGCTCCCCTCTGAGGCTCTGGGGGAGAATCGTCCTGGCCTCTTCCAGCTTCTGGTGTTTCCAGGAGTGCCTTAGCTTGTGGCTGCATCACTCCATTCTGCCTCTGTGGTCACATCGCCACCTCCTCTGTGTGTGTGTCAAGAATCCCTCTGCCTCTCTCCCACAAGTGTCTTATAAGGACACCTGTGATGGCATTTAGCACTCACCGAGGAAATCCAGGATAATCTCTCCAATCTCAAGATCCTTAACTTAATCACATCTACAAAGACCACATTCCCATATAAGGTAACATTCAAAGATTCCAGGGATTAAGAACTGATTTCTTTGGGTAGCCCTTATTCAGCGACTACAGGTAGGGCATGGAAAGAGAAAAGGACATTGGGAACGTCAGGTAACTGAAAGCCACCTGCTTGAGGAGAGAGGGCAGTTGGAATGCTTTCTGCAAGATGGAACGTTCTGTCCTAAAATCCGTGTTGCGAAGCCATGTTGGCCTTTCAAGCCTTACCTCTAAAACCTCTCTGTAGCCTTTGACATCATGGAATATTTCTTCTTCTGAAAACAATCTCTTTCCTGTTTCAATGATACCACTCATGGTCTCCTGGTTTCCCTTCTACATCTCTGGAAGCTTCTCTTCAGAAGCTCTGCTGGCTCCTGTTTGGTTGCCAGTTTTGGAAATGCGGATGTGGCTCAAGGTTCTTCCCTGGGCCTCTTCCCATTTTACAGATGAGAAAATGGAGGCATAGAGAGCTAGGTGACTTGCCCAAGGTCACTCAAGGAGCAAGAGGCAAAATCATGATTGGACTTGATAGGTGACTGAGATGTCCCAGCTCCTTCACCACATGTGTGCTGCCTCTCTGGTTTGATGTACCACAGCACCTCGTGTATACTAGAAGTTCAATAAACACTCCAATAAATGCTGAGTAAGACAGAACTCAAACCCGGGACTTCAGGATTTAATGTGTTATTCTTTACAGCCAACATTTTGGTAAGGACATCATTTTTTTTCCCCAGAGGGAGTAGCTGTCCCAGGAATTGCTGTTCCTCTCAAGATTTTTATTTTCAGCAGCTCTGATTTTTATGTTCAGGGACCATGTTTAATTATTGCAAAACATCTGCCAGCACAAAGTGCCGTTTTGCTCCTGAGTCCTTCCCAAGAACGCCCTGTGAGCTCTTGTACTTGGAGACACAACTTCTGCAGGGGGCCCTGGGCCGGCAGAAACACCTCCTGCTTAAGTGGCAGCAGGAGAGATTCAAGGTTGCACCGGCTTTGAAAATGATCACCAAATATATCGCTCAGGGCTTAAAAAAAGATACGCCTTCTGAACACCAGGCAGCGGTTCTTATCAAACATTTAATAACTCTGCGTGGCTTTTCCTTAGCATCTCAGTTTTAGGGTGGGTTTTTTTTCCATGCCTTTATAGGAGGTTCCATAATGAGGATCATAATAGCTCACACTTCCTGGGCCCTTTCCCCACGCCAGGCAGTGTTCTAAGCACTCCTGGAACTTCATCAAATTCAGACTTCACAATGACCTATAAAGTGTAGACTGTAACCCTTCCCATTTTACAGGGAAGACATCCAGGTCACCAAGAAGTTGACTCGCCCAGGCGGACCCAGCTGGTCGGTGGGAACAGGATCTAGACCCAGACGGACTAACCCCAGAGCCCCCATCCTCAATCTCCAGCCTCAAAGGTCAAAGGCAGTCGGGGAGCCCTCTGAGGTCACCTCTGCGGCATCCCGCATTGCGCGCCTGCAGCACCACAGCTGGCCCTCTGCACCTGCCTCTGGGGTTTGATTGCCTCTCCCACTGGACTGTAAGCTCATGAGGACAGGGGCTGTGTCTGCTTTTCCTTACTGTAAATCCCCAGCCTTCAGCACACTGTCTGGCACAGAGTTCAAGTTCAAGATAGTTTTTGAATGAGTGAGTTGTCTACTTGCTTTTCGGTTTCCTCAATAGATCGGCAGGCAGTAGTTGGTGTGTGCAAATTGGGTTATCGGTGCTAAGAAAGATACAGTTTACAGAGGTGGGGGCAGGATGAAAAGAAACCGCACGGGATGGCGCAGTGCTGTGGCCTCGTGCCAGCGAGGAGGCATTATAACTCCCAGGCCTGAGTGCGCCGGGGGAGGGGGCTTCCTGGAACCTGGAGCGGGCTGCCCTGCAGGAGGTGGGCCAGGTACTGCCAGCCAGCAGGGAGAGACAGAGGACTGAATACCCCAGCCTCAGCCACCTCTCCTTCTCTGCCCTCCTGACGTGCTTCCCATTGGCCGAGCCCACAGGAGCAGCCACAGGACGAGGGGGTCCACTGATGCTGTCGGCACGGGCCTACCTCTTGGGGCACATCCAGGTGAGGTTGTCTTTCCAGAACCGTGTGTTAAATGGATGTGTGAAGGAATGAAGGGCCTTGCTAGGAGATGTGATAGTGTCGTTCTCTGGAAATTGTTGAAGGAGAAGGGACAACAGCACATCGCTGGTCTTGTTGGGAAGTGCCTCTGCCTGGGGTCCATAGGATTTCTCTTAGTTTTAGCCTCTTCTGCCAATCCCCAGCCCTGTATTAACCTTAACATTTTGAATTAGTGGACTATGAAAGTGTTGTCAGGTGGAGATTCTTTGAGCAAGGACTCTAGAGAGGACGGAATGTGGTGGTGTGGACAGAGCATGGCTTTGGGGATCAGCCCCGTTTGAGTGTCACATCCTGGCTCCAGGAGAGGCAGTATGACATAGAGGTTAGGGTGTGGGACCAGGAGCTAAGCTGCTCAGGTCCAAATCCTGGGTCTACCACTTCATAGCTGTGTGCCTTGACTTCCCCATCTGTGGAATGGAGATAACGGTACATGAGGGTGAGATGAGCTAATATGCACAATGCCCTGGGAACCATGCCTGGCACGGAGTGGGGTGACCCTGCTTCCTGGTGAGCTCGGGACAGCCCCAAAGTATGGCTGTTCTCCTGGCATAATTATTGTATTAATTCTATAATTAACAATAATAATTATTGTTACTACCCCTTCGCTCTCAAAGGAGTTCTGATTTGGAGATAACTCGTATGGTCTTACGCACGATAAGATGATGTTGAGGCTGAATGCTTGGCTCTTCACTGCTTGGAGTCTTAGGTGGAAAAGGAGTATAACAGTAACGCCTGCTGGGTTGGGCCGATTCGGGGATGATGGGACGATGCAGAGTGGCTGGTGCAGGGCTGCTCTGCATTATGGTGATGCTGTTCGTGGTTCTTCGGGCTCTGAGTCCAGGCGAGCCGTGTGGACCTGCATGGGTCCTCTGACTCCCTTACCTTCCATTTCTGGATTCATAAAAATCTCTAAAGCACATCCTTCGTGAGAAACATGATGCCAGAAGCCGTCGACCTCCTGGGAGGAAGGCGTGACCCGGCCCTGCTGCCCTGGGGGTTATCCGGCCTTGGGTAACTGCTGCTTATTCTCAGCAGGGCGGTTTTGTGCTGGTTTCCCAGGGAAGCCTCGAACCAGGTCAGGCCGGTTTGCTGTTAAGTAAAGTGTGGTGTCTTAACCCAGATTCCTGCGGGCCTCTGGGAGCTGAGGATTGTTTGCGGACTGTCTGATGCGTAATCTTCCTTCCAGCAGCATCTTATTTGAATGGGAGAAAGGGTTTTGGGGCTCCTTAGAGTTGCTGCCTTTTCTGTTTTCTGAGCTGACTTCTTGTGCTTCAAATTCCCTGTGCTGGGCCTTTCAGTGGAACGACAGCAAGCTGGGGCAGTGCTTCAGGGAACAGGTCTAAACCCCAGGTCCCTTTCTGGGGCAGTACCCTCAGCTCGGAGCTCTTTATTTTATAAAGCCAGCCTCTGGGCCACAGTACAGGGATGACGTCCCTCTTTTATTGCTTTGACCGTGACCCTGAAAAATCTCTCCACTAGATCATCATGGAAAGCCCCCCATGTTGCAAGGCCACTGGCTGGCCTGTATGCAGATCAAATGCCAGGAGAGCCAGCCAGACCGCAACTGTGCTGTGTGACCTTGGGCATGTCCCTTTCCCTCTCTGGACCTCCACTTCTTCACCTTTAAAATGAGGGGATTGAACCAGAGTGATCCTGACTTCCCTCCTAATTATATAATTATTTTATTCCTAAGATATAAGGAGATAAATTTTTAGCTCAACATAAGGGGCTTTCCAACAGCCCAAATTGCCAACAACCAATGGAATGGGCTGTCTCAGGGGTAGTGAGAAGGCTGTGGTTGGAGGCAATCAAGCAGAGGCTACAGAACAGTCTGTAGGGGAAGCTATAGAATGGCTTCGTGACTTCCATGGGCAATTGGCGTGGGAGACTCAGAGTGGCCAGGATTCTTCCTGGGACCATCCCATCTCTCTTCTCTCATCCCTCACATGTTGGAGGTGGGTTTTGGGTTCATTTACTCAGGGGGGAGTTATGGCTGCTTCTGGGGGCCTGGAATGGTCTACACTGACACTTAACTCTGAGAATCTGTAGACATTTTTTGGCCAACAGAGTACTTAATGCTGTAAAAATCAAACTTAGTTCTAGGCCAAGCCTGACAATGGGAGAGAGGGTTTTGCAAAGATTTTAGAAAGGGTCTCAGGATGAACTTTCTGAGTTCTTACGTGTGCAAGTTCTGTTTTCACCTCAAAATTGAATGACATTTTGTCTGAGTAGAGAATTCCTGATCCCAAATAACTTTTCTTGAGAAATTGACCCTTTTCCTTCCAGCATTTGGTGTTGCCAATGACGAGTCTGATCTCAATTGGATTTTCATTCCTATGTCGGTCATCTTTTTATCTTTTCTGGAAGCTTTTAGAGTTTTTTGAAAGCTTTTAGTTTTTCTCTTTGTTTTGTTCTGAAAGTTCATTATTATATTTCTAAATATGGGTCTATTTTCACAAACTTGGTGAGCTCTTTTAATCTACAGATTCTTGTCCTCAGCTTGTCTCTTACTTTCTCTCCTACAGTCTAATTGTCGTCTCCTTCTAAAGTTCCTGTTGTATCTGTGCCGTCCAACATGGTAGGCACCAGACGCATAGGACTATGAAGCGTCTGAGAGGTGGTTAGTCTGAATTGAGATGTCCTGTAAGTGCAAAACACACTCCAGATTCCTAAGACTTATTCAGAAAATATTTCATTAATTTTTTATATTAATTTCATGTTTAAATGGTAATATTTTGTTTGTAATGTGTTAAAATATATTACTAAAATTAATTTCACTTGTTTCTTTTTACTTTTTAAGTAGCTACTAGAAAATGTAAAATTACCTATGTGGCTTGCATTTGTGCCTTGCATTGTATTTCCACTGGACCGTGCTGTATTAGACACCTATTGGAACCTCTAGGGTTTTCCTCATATGTCTTTTAACTTTTCTCTTACACTTTCTATATCTTTGATCTCTTTTTCTCTGACATTTTTATATCTCTAAGTCCTCTGAAGTGCATTCTAGGGGACTTCCTGAGCTCAGTCTTCCAGCTTACACAATTCATCTTCACCTGTATCTATTCTGGTATTCAGCCCCCTACTGAATTTTTAATTCAGATAGTCATGTTTTATTTTTTATTTATTTTTTTTTGTGAGGAAGATCGGCCCTGAGCTAACATCTGTGCCAATCCTCCTCTTCTTGCTGAGGAAGACCAGCTCTGAGCTAACGTCTATTGCCAATCCTCCTCCATTTTTTCCCCCCAAAGCCCCAGTAGATAGTTGTATGTCATAGTTGCACATCCTTCTAGTTGCTGTATGTGGGACGCGGCCTCAGTGTGGCCGGAGGAGCTGTGCATCGGTGCGCACCCGGGATCCGAACCAGGGCCGCCAGCAGCGGAGCACACGCACTTAACCGCTAAGCCACGGGGCCGGCCCCAGATAGTCATGCTTTAAAATGTTGACAATCTCTAATTGTTTATGATCATAATAGTTGGTTCTTATTTTAGAGATTTAATAGAGTATCCCTTTGAGAATATTAATTATGCTATTTAAAAAATCATTGTCTGTTTGTTTTGTTATTTCTATTTCTTCGGGTGTTAATTTCTTCCTTTGTTCAATTTGGAGCTTCTTGTTCAAGGTGTAAGTTTCCCTAAAGTGTGGGCTGAATCTCGACTGTGTGCTTATCCTTGTGTCTAAAATTTCCCGGTCCTCTGCGTGGGTGCTCTGAGACTCCCCGGTCCTCTGCGTGGGTGCTCTGAGACTCCCCGGTCCTCTGTGTGGGTGCTCTTTCTGTTCACCACACTCTGTGTCCAGGGACTGTTAAGGATGATGGGGATGTACAATTTGGTGGATGCTGGTGGTGTATCTTCTGGGTGTGGGACTCGCTGCCCTTTCAGGGGTCTGTTGGTGCTTCCCTAGCTCACCAGCCACAGGACCCACACTTGCAGCTTCGGGCTGGGATTGCTGTCTTCTGCCGCGCAGGACAAGTGGAGCAGGTGGGGTGGGCTGACTGCCCTAGCGTCCTCACTATGGTGCCCACTTCTTCACTTCCTGACTGCCCCAGGGCCCCTTCCCACTCCATCCATCCGTTGACTTGGGGCTTAGAGCTTCATAAAGCTGAAGTCTTCACCTGAGTGTGTTTAGGGTTGTGGTTTTCTCTCTTTTTGTTTCTCTCATCATCTGACCTCTTTTTTCCTCTCTTTCAGAAATTTTCCCTGAATTTTGGCTTGCTGATGAAATTTATTTTTATCTTTCAGAGTTTTATGTATTTCTTTCCTTAAGAAAACATTTCCTGTTTATTCCACAGCATCTGGGGACATGGTGGGTGGGAAGCAGTAAACACGTGTTCTTAATCTGTCATCTTGAGTCAGTTTTTCACAAAGAAGTTAAAAGCTTCCCGGTGATTATAACTTCCCAAATCTCCTCCCACCAATTACAACCCCACCGAGACAACGTGGAAGTCCTCTTGGGAGGATCCGTGGGAGGTGGCAGGAGGCAGCAGAGAACTACTCAGGGGTAACAACTAACTCCTTGTACCTCCACCCTTCATCCTGAGAGGCCGAGGGCATGCTGTACCTGAATTCAAGCTCTGGGGCCAGGCATGTTTCACAAAGATGTTCTCCACCTCGGGAATCTGGAAAGGAGAGGAACACAGGGAAAACGTGAGATGGGTGTGTGAGCGCGTAAAGCCGTCTTGCTTTTCATGCACGTTTCCCAACCTGTTGGGGTTCACTGAAAATTCTGTTTTAATATTAGACCTTGATATGACTAATATTTTATCTCAAAAGGAAGTATATTGCTACTACATGAACACAACCTTCTTGACTCCAACCTAGAGAAAAGCTGAAGAAGGGACACCGAGGAAAGTCCATGGGTCTTTTTAATATCCCTCCACTGGGATGGGGCCTCTCTTCTCCTGGGAGTTATAACTATGCTGTCCACAATTGCTGGGCCATACCAGTAATTCCACTAAGAAGTGTTCTCCCATTGGACCCATCGCTGGCATCTACTCGTAGTGAATGCCTGTCATCCTGGTACCTAGGGAGACCTGAGGTAACATTCTGGAGAGGCTGTTGAATGAATGAGTGATGAATGAAGGAATCAATCCCATCTGGAACTGGAAAATATGTTCCCATTTTTATTAACTGAGTCGAAGCTCTTTTGTATTAACTCTCCTTAAATCATTAGTCTGCGTTTTCCCTTGTTGACATTCTCTTTGTGTTGTCGTCGTCACTAATTGTACAATCTTCAAGTTGACTCTTCTTTGCTTGGCACGTCAACCTGCAAGAATTTTTAATAACATCTTTAGATGTTATTCTATCATTTCTTTTAGAAATATCAAATATTTTTTATAGAAATATCAAATCAGCCCAGTTCCAGCCCTGATTTTCTAGGTGGACTGTTTACATATTCTACCCAGAGACATCTTCCTTTGTCTCTATTCAACTCCTGTCTGTTCCTGACCTATGACAAAACCATCCTCCAATTCCTCGCCAGCTCACGTTCTGAAAGAAACTTCTAGGAGGAGAATTTCTTGGGAAAAATTCCAACACACACATGGTCATTCTTTTCTTGGTAGGCGTTTCTCCAAGGCTCTCGTCACTCAGTTTGTGTCCTCCAAGCACGGTCCACCTAATGGTGTGGTAATCACTGCGGCTCCTGCAGAAGTCTGTGCTCATAATGTGATTGTGTGTATGCTCGGGGCGTGATGTGCACCCACGATTTTGTTGTTGGGGAACAAACGATTGCTTTCAGATTGAAAAACACCAGCAAGGACTTGAAGGATGCACAGAGAAGATGTAGGGGGAGACTGAGAGAGCTGCTGTCTGCTTCTTGTTTCTTAGATAAGCAAATGAAGACCCAGGGAAAGGATGGATGTTTCCAAGGTCATGAGAGTTGCTGGTTACTAAGTGAGGCCATGGCATCTTGTGAATCCAAGAGTATGGAAATTCCTCTGTAATTTTGTCTTTAGGTTGGTGAGTGGGTGAGGACCTGACTAGGCTGGGGACAGCCAGTGTGCGTCTTCCCTCCGGGACAAGCTCGCACTTGCTCTGAGTTTTGTAGGGAAACTCCAGGAGTTGGAGGAGGAAGAAGAAATCCTGTCCAGAGTCAGAGCCTCGTGAGCCCCCAGGAGACTTCGAGAAAGCTCTGAATCAGGGGGTAAGAGTGCCAGTCAGTGCTGCTTGCCGCTGACTAGCCCTGACCTAGAAGTCAGGTGGCCTCCCTGACGTCTGTGCCCTCAGTTGTAACGTGGGCTTCATTGCACCTGCATCACAGAGGTTTATGGAAATGGAAAATGAAACGATCTATGCAGACTGGCAGGTGAGAGTTAATACCTCCTGATGCCAAGCACTGTTCTCGATGCCGGGATACGGGCAGTGACCAAGACAGTCCAGGTCCCTGCTCTTCTGGGGAAAGGAGTCAGACAACAAATAAACAAACAACTAAAATAATCTATGACAGTAATGAGTGCTGCTCAGACGGTCAGCAGGTGATGAGATATTGAGCAACTAGGGGGTGACTTAGAACTGGGTACCCATGTTTCTAATAGGATAGGAGTGAGAACTCTCGTTATAAATATGATGATGATAATGGTGATGACAATGACGATGATACCCAGGGGACAAGACTGGTCAGTGCTGGATGTTTAAGGATGGGAACCTGATAGTAGTAATCCTGCTGGCTATTGAGCGGGTGTGAACATTAACGCTGACCCCATTCATTCATTCATTCATTCAAATATTTATTAAGCACTTACCATGTGCTGAGCACTGCTTGGGCACCGGGTACACTGTGGGGAACACCAAAACCATGGTGTGTGCACCCAGAGCTCACAGTGGAGTGGAGGAGACAGAGTTAATATGCACAAGTAGACAGTCAATTGCTAATTTTGATAAGTAGTCTTAACGAAAAGCAGAAGGTTGATTTAAAGAGATTAACAAACTGGGGAGGGAGGTCAGGGAACCTCTCTGGGGTCACAACCTCTCCGGGGTCAGATCTGAGGGCTGAGTAGGAATTGTCCAGCCTGGGAGAAGTGCTGGTGTGGGGAGGACCCTCTGGGCAGAGAGATGAGTCCAGGGGAGGGTGGGCCCTGAGGAGCAGAAGAGCTTGGCAGGTTCCAGAACAGAAAGGAGACCAGTGTGGCTGGAGCAGTGGAGGTGTGGGGGCTGAATGGGTTCGGAGAGGGACGCAGGGACCAGATTGCTTGGGTCCTTGGTAAGAATTTTAGACTCTACCAGACCAGTGGGCTCTGACATCCATCCCACGCAGCCTGTGAACATCTGCCCCATAGTGCCTGCCTCTGGTCCTGCCCACCACAGCCTTTCTCTCCATTTGCCCCCCACTGCGGTGATTCTCAGCCCCTAGCCCGTCATGTCAGGTGACCGCAGACGTCTCCCAGCGGATCTCTCTGGCTTGGCTTTCTGCCCTTCCAGGGCTGGGTGTGGGACCTCTGTGCCTTTAAAGGAGGCCACCTGAGGTCTGCGGTGACCTCACCACGAGAGGCTCTGGGATGGACAGCAAGTTGGCAGAAAGGAATTGACAGGCAGGATTCACCTCTAATTCTCTTTATCCTCGGTTCCCAGAACAGCCTGGAAAATGCTCGCATAGCGTGAGTCATACTGAAGAATCACTCGGCGCTCCGTCCCACCAAGCCTGCTGAATGTGGCTGTGCCCTCGCACCCTCAGGGCCTTTGCACTCACTGTTCCCTCTGCCTGGGATGCTCTTTCCCTGCCCTTCTCACCTCGTTAGCTCCCATGCCTCCTTCAGTTCTCAGCATGGGTGAGCACTGCCTGGGTGGATGCCTCCATCCTACCTTCCATTTATTCACCCCCCACCCTGGGAGATTGACAAATCAAGCCAGCCTTTCTCACCAGCCTGGGAACTCCTCGAGCACAGGGCCTGGATCTAATTCACGCTCTCAGCCCTGGTGCCTGCACCCGCCTGGCTTAGAATAGCACCTAGTAAATATCCATTGGAAAATCATTTGTTGAAGGCCCACTATGTGCTAGGCACTGCCCTGGGAGCTGGGGCGGGGACAATGATGAGGAGAACAGATACAGGCCTTTCCTCCTACTTTCATGTATATTTGAAATTTTTCATAATAAAAAGTTTAAAAAATATATAAACCCTCTTTGCCTTCACAGAGGTTACAGTCTAGTGGGGAAAAAAAGCCATTAATAATCACAAAATTTATCAATATCAATTATACTTAGAGATATGGAGGAAAAGTGATAATAAAGAGTTAACTTGCACAAGTTCTGAGTCCATCCAGGCCTTGTTCTAAGCGTTCTATGTGCATCACTCATTTGTCCTCACAAAATCCTATGAGGAGAACACTTATTTATCCCATTTTGCAGAAAGGGAAACTGAGGCAGGCAGGTTTGCCCAAGGTCATACAGGCAGGTGGGGTGGGATCTTACCGAGGTATCCTGCTTTGTTGTTAGAGCGTGGAGTGGGGTGGATTCCGACTCCTGGAGACCCTGTGTACAGCCGAGCGGAAGCTGCCCCGTATTTTTACACCATCCACTCACCTTCCAGCAGTCTATCAGACAATGCTCCGCTGCCATTCATAGTGTTTTCACGGCCAATTTTTTTGGAAGTGGGTGGCAGGTCCTTCTTCCTAGTCTGTCTTTGTCTGGAAGCTCCGCTGAAACCCGTGCCCCATGGTTGGCCCTGCCGGTATTGCAAATACCAGTGGCATGGCTTTCAGCATCACAGCAACACTCAGCCACCACAGTATGACAACCGACAGGTGTGGTGTGTTTCCCCGACCAGGACATGAGCCCCGGCCGAAGTGGTGAGAGCACCGAATCTTAACCACTAGACCCCCGGGGCTGGCTGTCTTGACTTGAGAGCCCAACTTTGATTGTAGTAGATATCGCCTTTATAAAGACGCACCTAAGTCACGTATGTTCTGGTAATTCTAGAATCGGTCCCAAAGCTGTTCTTATGGAGTGCATTTCCCACCTGCCCTGGCCACGAAGACACAAGTGAAAATCAGAACAAACTCACTCCCTGACCAGGTCGGCCTCAGACGCTACATGCAGCCACAGTGACCTCTTGTGGTCGAAATGTGAATAGCATGAATTTGCCACGTGGATGGAGGGGAGACCCAACCTCCGGGTGGCTGTCATTCTGACGTTGGTTTGTGTTTTCTGAGGCCTCCTCTGGGTCATACCTGCGCTGATGTGTCTGAGAACATGTGGAAGGATAAGTCTCCAAAGATGGACTTTCAGGCGCTGGGCATTGGATGGGGCCCTGGACAGGGGCTGTGGGAGATCTGTGCTCCTGTGGTCTGTCCAGGCTTAGGGAACACCCTGGACATGTCCTTTCCTAGCTTCCCTCTCCTGGTGCCTCAGGGCAGGAGGGCTGTGTGGGCCTGTGGCCTGGGAGGTTTGTTTCAGCCCCGTCCACTTAGTCACAGCCTACGCAGGCACCGTGTCCCTGGCTGAGAAAGGACTAGCTTCTTCATTCGTTCATTTGACCAAGCATGTATTGAGCACCTACTGTGTACCAGGCATGTTCTAGGTGCTGAGAATACAGCAGAGAATAAGGCAAAATTCCTGCCTTCCTCCCCCCACCCCCTTCCTCCACTCCAGACCCTACTCTCCTCCTCCTACTTATAATTTTGTACAGTGATGTCATTCCTGGGGTTGGTTTGTGTGCAGAGTCTGAGTGTGCATCGAGGGAAAGGAGCCCGCTTCTGCCCCACTGAAAATAAAGATAACAAACCCCCAAGCCCAAACACACACACAGATCCTGCTTCATGACGTTTACATTCTAGTGGGGACAGACAGACAAGAGCAGATGGTGACACATGTCACGGGAGAAGTAAAGCCACGGTGAGAGGGTGCCATTCTGTGTGGGGTGGGCCGGGAATCTGGCTCATAAGACAAGATTTAAGGAAGGTCAAAGGTGCCCAGGGGCGGTGCCATTTGTTCCCTCTCTCTCTGCTAGAATTACCCAGAAATTAAAACATATGATGGTGTTTTCATTTGTTTGATAGTTAGCAATTCTACAGGTAGTAACTCAGGGCAAAATTGAAATAAAAATTTCCCTGCTGGAGAGTTAGCCACACAGGAGCATATGCTCCTCTGTCCTGCCTGTGCGATGCCCCCGGAGAAGGACCTGAAGGAAGTGGGGAAGTGAGCCGTGTGGATTTCTGGGAAGAACATTCTGGGCAGTGGGAAGGGTAGGTGCAAAGGCCCTGAGGTAGGAGCTTGAGGAACAGCAAGGAGGCAAGTGTGGCTGCAGGGGAGTGGGTGGAGGGAAGGACAGGAGGTGAGGCCAAAGAATTGGGGGAGGGAGGTGAGGTGATTGTTCTAGGGCGCTTTAGAAATGCATTTCTCGTGTTGTTAGTAGGATTGATTTTGGCCTTGTGTATAAATGCAACCCCTGCTCAAAATGGTGAGTGATTTACCCACACAGAGGAGGGACCGTGAGACAAGCTCCTGGCTCAGATGCCCTGATGCTGTTTGGGGCTCTCCAGGGCGAGGCCCGGTTAGAAGCTTTCATTTGCATTATTTCCATTTCTCTTTCCAACAACCTTGGTTGGTGGGTGTTGTCCTACCCATTTTCTGGATGAGAAAACTGGGGTGCAGAGAGGTGGAGGAGAGTTCTAGTGTCCAGAACCGTGTGTCCAAAGGCACGGTGAGGGAGGGTTTGGGGACAGCCTGGCGATGGAGAGAGGTCTTGGTGGGGTTGGGGCTGTAGGAGATGAAGCTAAACAGACGAGTCCGGGCCGCTGTGCAGGGACTTGTGTGTTATAACAGGAAGATGGAAATTTATCTTGATGTCAGCAAGACATGGAGGAGGAAGGGACACGATAATATGTGTGTTTTAAAAATCCCGCCAATGTCAGCCTTGGGGATAACTAGAGAGAGGGGGCCAGTGGGGTGGAGGGGTCGGAGGTCAGGGAGACAGACGGGAGATTTGGCCCTAATCTAGTCGAAAGCTGTTGACCATCTAGAATAGGTCAAGGGCTGTTTTCAAGAGAGAAACAACTTGATTTGGAAAGAGATTGGAGGTTGGAAGCGAGGGAGGGAGGGTAAGGAAGAGGATAAAGTTTTTATCTTCTATCTTTTTGTGTTTTCTAGAACTTTCCGGGAGTGCAGCCGGCACACCTGGGAAGTACTCCTCGGATTGAAATTCTCTAGCCTCTTTGCTGCCCATGTCCTGATGGCCCCTGTTATGTCCTCACATGGGTGGTGTCTCCAAATGGGCCATATCCCCTTCAAACCAAAGCAAGCAACATCCTTTGTACACGGCATTTTGTGTGGGAAGATGTTGCTTTACTTGTTATTCCTCCGGCTCCTTTAGGAGTGAGTCCATCATCTAGGCAATTATAGAATTTTCTAAATAACAACTACCTCTTATCACTCTTCTTATCTCTCTTAAAATTCTATGCATGCTTCAAAGCCCAGCTCAACTTCCCTCCCCTCCGTGAAATTTTTTTTTTTTTCCTCTCTCTCTCTCTTTCTTCTGTGCTTCTTTAAGGGGTTAAACATTTCTGCTCTGGTCTGTGTGTGTGTGTGTGTGTGTTGAGAGTAGTGGGAGGTGGCACAGTACACCTATGGGCTTTGGAATCAGATACCTGGGTTCTCATCCCAGCACTGCCATGTGCCTGCTGTGCAACCTTGAGCTGGTTACTTAACCTCTCTGAGTCTAGCTTTCTCGTCAGCAGAATGGGGATAAGAGCAGCTGTCTCAGTGCTGTTGTGTGAGTTAAATAAGCTCATTGATCACTTGGCACAATGTCTGTCATTTGGCAAGTGCTCCAATAATGGTGTGTGTGGGGGGATTGTTACCAGTATTCATCCATTTATTTATTAATCCTTCAATTATTTATTGAGTACCTACAGCGTGCTGTATGTTGTCCTAGGCTCTTGGGGATGCACCAGTGAATAAAACACACATGTCTGCCCTCGAGGGGATACAATTCTATATAGTCTAGTTGAGGGAGATAGACAACGAACAATACACGCGACAAATAAGTGTATTTTATAGTATGTTAGAAGGTAATAAGTGCCGTGGAAAACAGAAAAAAAGCGAAGCAAGGTAAGGTGGTTGGCAGCGTTGGGGTAGGTGTATCAGTCAGCTAATGCTGCATAAGAAACAATCACCAAACCTGATGGCTTCAAACACCAACCCCTACGTAGCCCATGGTTGTCTAGCTCTGTGAGTCTGCAGTGTAGACTGGGCTCAGCTGGGCACTTCTCTGTCCTTAGCCGATCTGGGCTGTGCTCACTCATGTGTCTGTGGTCACTGGCTGGTCTAGGATGGCCTCAGTTAGGACAACTCTGTTCTGTTCCATGTGGCCCCTCATCCTCCAGGGGGTGAGCCCAAGCTTGTTCTCATGGCAGAAGCAGGTTTCTGAGGAATGGGGGTACGCAGGGCCCCGCTGGGAGGCATGCCATCATTTCTGCGGCATTCGTTGTCTACCTCCTAAAGGAAGCAGCTGAAAAGTGACGGTGCAAAGGTATGGGTACGGGGGAGGGAGGGACACCACTGTGGCCATTTTTGCACTTGTCTGCCTCAGTGAGAAGGGTGCGGGTTGCAGCATGAAGAAGGTGGTGCGGGACGGTCCCTGAGAAGGTGACACTTGGACACTCTCGAAGCAGGCAAGGGGGGTCAGTAGGCAGGGAGCCAGAGAAGAGTGTCCCAGTCATAAGGCACGGCTAGAGCAAAGGCCCTGGGGCAGGCGCGTGCCTGGGGCCTTCCAGGAGGAGCAGGACTGTGAGGCCGGAGCACAGTGGAGAGTGGCAGGAGAGAGACCACCGGGGACCTTTCACACTGAGTGACATGGAGGGGGCACTGGAGAGTTTTGAGCAGAGGAGGGACAGGATCTGACTTGCCTTTTCCAAGGATGATTCCTAGTTGCATGTTGAGACTAGATTGCAGGAGGCCAGGGGCAAGGCTGGGAGACCTGCTGGGAGGCTCGTGGGGTGACGCCAGGGCGAGGACGGTGGCTTGGGCCGGGGGACAATAGCAGTGCCTCCTCCTTGCCACCGTGGGGCCATTAACCTTCTCGGGCTGTTTCGAGACTTGAATGAAATGGTGATGCAACGTGTGTGCTCGATGCCCAGAGCGTGGCCCGAGTTCAACAGCTGGAAGTGGGTGGGGGTTTTTAATTATGGCTTCGGAAGGAGGCACTTTCTGAGACTTCGGACCTGCTGGCAGGGCCCCGACCACCTTGAAAACAGAAGTCAGGACCTGTCCTCACCGGCGTTCCCGGCTCCAACATAACCCTGCACAGCCGGTCCTTGGGGCTGGGTTGAGTGCGCTCTCTTGGCTGTGGAATCGCGGGCAGCAGGAGCTGTGTCTTAATTCTGCTTCCACAGGGCAAGGTCCCCTCACAACCAGCAGGTCCATCGATTGAATTGCGCTGTTTCTGTGTCTTCACCTAGATGTCCAGGGTTTCCCTCCGATTTAGAAAGATCTCACGGGCCATCCGGTCTTCCTGATTCCAGCTGGGTTCCTGCCAGGCTGCACGTCCCCCGGCACGAGGGGCTTGGGACTCCCCGAGGTACAGGCTGGTTTGACACGGAGCCCAGGAGAGGGAGGCAGAGAACAGCAAACAGCGCGCCGGGCCAGGGAGCAGCCTGTCTGGGCGTCTGTCTGCGTTTTTGTCGTTTTCACTCAGACCCTGTGGGGGCAGCTGCCCCGGGACACTGAGGCAAGGTCAAGCTCTCTCAAGCCCCTCTCCTCCCCCCTTGCCCCTCCTCGGCCCTCCTCCTCCCCCTCCCTTGCTTCTGCCCCGCGCCCTCCTGCACCCCCTTCCTCCTGCCTTTCTCTCCCTCATCCCTCTTCTTCCTTTCCCCCCTCTGCTCCTGCCTCCACACCGCTCAGCTGCTCTCCTGTAAGCCGCTGCTCAGGGCCCGGGAGGAACGTGGTAATGGGGCAGGAGGCAGGGAACGAGCATCTTTTGAGGGACAGTGGTGGGGCGAGGGGCACGGGACCCCACGCGGCCTCTGGATCCCACGGCTCCTTGCTCCGGCTTCCTCTGAGCCTTTAACGGCGGCCCTAATGGCCCAGCGCCCCCCGCAGCGCCTTCTCAACGCGGGTCCGATGGTGACTGACGTCTGAAGGTTATCTCCTAATCCTCGCCGGGACTCCGGGAGGTGAAAGCTGAGGGTTAGACAGCTCCAGGGCCACACAGCTGGGGAGAGGTGAAGCCAGGATCTGAACCCGGGAGTCCCAGTGTAGACCTGTGCTGTCACCGTGGAGCCCCTCGCCGCCTGCGGGGGTCAGGCACTTAGGAGTCCAGGCTGGATTGAGACGTGCTGTGAGAGTGAAATACACGCCGGAGTTTGGAGAGTTAGAATGAAAAAAGGATGTAAAATATCGCATTAATAACTGTTTATACTGATTACTTGCTGACATCACTTTTTGGATATATTAAGTCAAATAAAGTCTATTGAAGTTAATTTCATCTTTTCCTTTTTACTTTTTTTAATGCACTACTAGAAAATAAAAATTCTATTTGTGGCTCACCTTACAGTTCTCTTAGATAGTGCTTGTCCAAATTTAGGTGTAAAATCACCACCTTCTGCTGTGTCTGTATAGATGCCCCCCTGCCCCAGCTGGACATGCAGCTTCTAGAGTCTTACGTGGAAGGCTCACCCACCTTCTTGTTTTCCATGGCACCTTCGATGGGATGTGACACAGATTAGGCTTTTGGTTTTGATTTTTTACTGTTTATTCTGCAGACGTCATAAACGCTTAGGAAGTTGCAAAACTAGTCCAGAGGGTCATAGGTACCCTCACTCAGCTTCCCCAGTGGTGACATCTGTAGGGGACGGAGCAGCTTTCTGACAAATGTGTGTTGATCGACTGAAGCGTGAATTAAGTAGGTGCCCACTCGTGTCTCCCCTGCAAGGAATGCAAGTCTTCCAGAGTTGGAAACCTGGATTTTGAGAAGGATTACTTCAATAGAGCACCAATAATACACTGAGGTGACCCTTTGGAAACCAGTCTGGTGGCTGGCATCAAGTAGTGTAGACATGGACACAGTGTGGCCCAGCGGGAGGATGGAGAGCCTGGGGGTCAGCTGCCTGAGTCCAGCCCTGCCTTCACCACTTATGCTGGTGGCTACTGCACTTTACTCCCCAAGCCTCAGTCTCCCCATCTGGAGAATGGAGCCAATGGCAGTGCTTTTCCTGGTGGCCGGTTGTTTGGATGAAGCGAGACTGTGCAGGCATAGTGGTGTCATACCCGCTCTACGGGTGGGAATTGTGGTGGGAGAGTGAAGTGGTGCCTTACCCAGCCGGCTGGGCCCTGAGATCCTGGTTCAGATCTCCAGGTCCTGTTTTCCTAAGACCAGAGGAGGGGCTTCGCTCGGCAGGGCTGGATCTGCTCCCAGCTGCCGAGAACAGATGCAGCTGGTACCCGCGCCTGCAAGGCTGGCGCTGCCTTTCTCCCACATGGCCTCAAACACAGACGGGCCAGTGACCTTGGCACTGAAGCACGTGCCTCTTGGCGGCGGCGGGAGGGGTTGGGCCTGGTGAGGAGCCCGCGGGCCTCTCCGTGCTCTGCTGTGCGGGCGCTGTGCATCGCTGGTCCCCAAGGCAGCGGGGATGGACACATGGCAACCATGGAGCCGAGCAGGAGGCTCCTCTCCCGTAGCCTCTGAGCAGCGCCTCTCCCAGGGCTGTAGGTCCTCGGGCCTCACACATGCAGGTCTCCCGGGGCCTCCTCCTGCCCCCAGCTCCATCCTCCCAGGGCATCCATTTCCTGCTGTAATTTCTCGTGGAGAAAACGACTAGTTTGAGAGCCCAGTCTTTAACTATTAAGTGGCGGTGCCTGGCGCTGGGGAGCCCGGGGCCCTGCAGGCACTCAGCATGAGCAGTGGAGAAAGTGCCATCTTTCAGGGCATCCTGGAACTTCTGGCTCACATCTTAGGGTGCCTGGAAGGCCATTGCTGAGGGACTGAGATCATCTGAAAGGGTGATTCAAACCAGGAGGGTTTCCAGCAAGTGGCCTCTGACGTTCCTGAGCCGGGGGAAAGACTTGCTGGGTTTGTGAGAAGGTCTGGAAAGAACAGGTCTTTTGAACGTGTCCTATGGATCCCTGACATATAAAGTGGGCCAGAAGCTGTGAGGCGCTATCCCTTCCCCACCAGCCCCCCCTTTTTTTTTTGTTGAGGAAGAGTAGCCCTGGGCTAACATCCGTGCCCATCTTCCTCTATTTTGTATGTGGGGCACTGCCACAGCACGGCTTGGTGAGCAGTGTGAGGGTCCGTGCCTGGGATCCGAACCCGCGAACCCGGGACCACCGAAACGAAGCGTGTGAACTTGACCACTGTGCCACCGTGCTGGCCTCTCCTGCTCTGCTTTTTTTAATCCTAGCTGCCAAAAGTCTTTCTTTGACCCAGTCTGCTGCTGCCCTCTCTTCCCTCTTCACAGCCAAACTCCTCAAAAGATTCGTCTATGCTTCTTGCCTCTGCTTCATCATCATCCACTCTTTCTTCAATTCCTTCACATTGGGTCTTGTTCCCACCCACTCTCAAGGCCATCGATGACCTTCCTTTTGCCAAATTCCATGGTCAGTCCTTCCACCTGACCTCTTAGCAGCATTTGACACAGGTGGTCGTGTCCTCCTTGAAATGCTTTCTTTTCCTGGCTTAGGAGACACTAGACTGTTCTGGTGTTTTTCTGACCGTGCTCACCACTTCTTCCTGGTCTCCTTTGCTGGCTCCTCTTCTTCCATTTGAACGTTGAGTGTTGGACTGTCCTGGATCCCTGTCTCTCCACCTCTACACTGATACTCTGTCTCCAGTTGATCTCATCCAGTCTCCTGGCTTTAAATGCCATGCACTTGTTGATGCCTCCCAAGTCTACAAGTGCAGCCATAGCCTGCCTGCTAAGATTCTGTATTCAGTAGTCTAGTTGACATCTCGACTTGAATTTCTAATAAGCATCTTGAACAACAAGTCTACCAATTGTTAATTTGTTCCACTACAAATTCTCCTACCTCAATCTTCTCTATTCATTCATTATTCAACAAATATTTCTTCAGCATATGCCACGTGCTAGGGAGTCTTCTAGATACTTGAGATACGGCAGTAGACAAAAAACAAGTTCCTGTCCTCACGGAGTTTATATTCTAGTTGGGGGATAATGGGTTGAATTGTGTCCTTGAAAAATTCATATTGTGAAGTCCTCATCCCTAGTACTTCAGGATGTGAATTAATCTGGAAATAGGGTTGCAATGTAATTAGTTAGGTTAAAATGACGTCATGCTGGAGTAATGTTGACTCCTGATCCAATAGGACTGACGTCCTTATAAAAAGAGATTTAGACACCGACATGCACCCATGGAGAACACCACACGAAGATGAAGGCAGCGACTGGGACGATGCTTCTAGAAGCAAAGGAACACCCAAGATCGCCAGCGAAACCACCAGAAGCTAGGTGAGAGGCATGGAACAGATTCTCGCTCACAGCCTCAGAAGGAAGCAACCCTCCTGACACCTTGATCTCGAAGTTAGCCTCCAGAACTGCGAGGCAATAAATTTCTGTTGTTCTAAGCCACTCATTTTGTGGTTCTTTGCTACAGCAGCCCTAGCAAACAGCAGCCCTAGGAAACTCATATAGGAGAAGACAGACAATAAACAAACACACAAACATCCAGTATGTCAAACAGGGTTACAATCATGCAGAACAACAAAGCAGTTCTAGGGAGTTAGGCAGCACTGGGAGGGGGTGGTTATTTTATAGGCGGTGGTCAGGGCAGTCCTCCCTGATGAGCAGGGACCCAGAGGAGGAAAGGGAGTGAGCCATGTGGATATTCACAAGAAGAGTGTTCTAATCACAAGGAAGAGCAGGTTCAAAGAATCTAAGGTGGAAACAGGCACTTATGCTCGAGCCCAAATCCTAGGAGGCGTCCTGGATCCCTCTCCTTCCTCCATACCCCACACCCAACCCAGCAGCAAGTCCTGTTGGCTCTACCTTCACAATATACCCAATACTCGGCCACGTCTCCCTACCTCCACTGCCATCACCTGTTCTAAGCCACCCTCATCTTTTGCTTGGTTATTATAGAAACCTCATAACCATAAACCTCATAACTAGAAGTCTCCGTCTTCCATTTTTACACACTCACACCCACAAGTCTATTCTCCATGTAGCAATCAGAGGGAGCCGTCTAAAGGGACATCAGACCATTTCTCTCCTCTGTGCGCCCGCCCCAAAGGCTTTCCATCTCCCTCCAGGTAACAGCCAGGTCCTGCACCGGCCCACCCACCGAGAGCATCTCCCACCACTCTTCACTCGGCTTGCTCTGCTCCGACCACCCTGGCCTACCTGCCGGGGGTGGACATGCCAAGCCTGCTCCTGCCTCCGGCTCCTTGCACTGCCTGTTCCCTCTCCTTGGAACGCCCTCTCCCAGTTCTTCTTGGGGCTTAATCCTTTGCGTTGTTCAAACCTTGGCTCACCTGCTACCTGGTCAGTTCTCTAGGCTGAGGCTTCACGTGACGTCTTCACGGCGGGACAGAAGATGGCTAGGATGTGTGCACGGAGCCGCGCACTCCCAGATGAACGATGTCAGGTAGTCTCCATGTGTGATTTGAGAATTCTGCACCACACTGTCTTTTGGATTCAAATATGGAGGCCACAACAATAGCTAATAATTCCTGGTTCTTAAAATGATCCTGGGAGGGAGGCAACTCCTATTTTATGCAAGAAGAAACCGAGGTTCAGAGTGGTTAAGCAGCTTGCTTAAAGGCATGTAGCTGGTAAGTGCCAAAAATGGATGTAAACTTTGGCTTAATATCAAGGAAAATTCCATTCTGCTAAGTGGATCAATGTTCCTGTTCATTTGTCACTTGTGTCCTGGACTCCAGGAATATTTAATCTAGAGCAAAGGAGGCTTAAGTCTCCTCGGTTTTTAAGCAGAAGGAATATTCCAGATACCATCTGCTCCTGGTCCCTCTTTTGACGGGAGAAAGTGATATCTGTGAGTGAGTGATTAAGGCATTAAATGTTAGCAAAGAGTGCTGACAGCGACAGATAACGGCTCACATCTACTGAGAGTGTCCTGTGTGCGAAGCCGTGTGCCAAGCCCGTCCACACTGCATCTAATCTGGAAGGACGTGCTGAGAGGAGTCTCACCTTCCAGGTGAGGAGACTTAGGCTCAGAAGTGAAGTCACACACCTGTGCTCACACAGCTGGATATGATGGGAAGGGGTTTGAACCCAGAGGTCTGACTCCCAGGTGTTTACCTTGATAATGAACCAGGTGGGCTCTGGGCCTTCTGGGTGAAGCATCTGCTTCTCTCTGTCTGCAATGGATTAGACGTGGTTCTGCTTAAAGGCAGAGAGATGGGTGATATGACCTCTTAAGATGATTCTCTCTCAAGGGAGTTCCATTTTCCTAGACCAAAACATCAAGACATCTGTTGTTTCAGAACCAAGGCCCATTCTTAACAATGACTTTCTTTGAGAGACAAAAGGCATGGGGCTCTGCCTAGTTCAGACTTTAACTCTGATTTACTGGCATGGCCTCCATGCTGGCTTCTTCTAATCTTTGTCTAGAATAGGCCATCCTAGCTCTCTCATGGGGTTGTAGCTTCTGTCTAAGCCAATCAAAATAATAATGAAAAAAGAACTTTAGGCATAAAGATGTTCTGATTCTGATGATTGTCATAACTGAAAATGGCAGACTTTACTTGTCTATAATATACCTCACTATAGACTTGAGTGAAAGTAAAGAGTGATGTATTTTGTGTACCAGTTATCTATTGCTGAAAATCACCCCTGCCATTCTGTGCCTTGAAACAATAAGCATTTGCTTAGCTCACTTCGGGGGGCTGATTTAGGCTGGGCTCAGCAGGTGGGCTCTTCTGCTCTCTGCTAGACTCCTCACATGTCTGGGAGCTGCCTGGCTGGTGCTGATCTGGGGTGGCCTTGGCTGGAATGACAACTCAGCTCTCCTCCCCATGACTCTCACATCCCTGCACCAGGCCAGCTCAGGCACGTCCTCATGGCCTGATGGAGATATAACAGTGAGCAAGCCTTATTGTAAAAGAGAGCAAGTGGAAGCGGGCATGTGGTTTTGAGGTCTCTACTTTTTTGCCTTTGCTAACATCCCTTAAGCCACAGCAAGTTGCAGGGCTGAGTGCAGAATGAGAACCGGACGCTGTGTGTATGGGTAGACCACACATAGAGCTCAGAAGGCATGGACTCAGGGGGGTCAATAATTAGGTCACTAATACAGTCTACCACATTCCATGGTTACGTATGAATGCGTTCCTCAGTGTGGGCCTGAATGACCCTCCTGGTCATCCTCCTGTGCCTCTGTTGCCAGACCAAGACATGTCATGTGTCTCTGATTTAAGGGATGCATGTCCTGAGAGTCTTGTGAGTTTTCATTTTGGCTTATCTGGGAAGAATTTCGCAAAGTGTGGCTTCCAAACCTATGGCATCATAAAGAATGGTCTTGTGTTAAATCAGAGTAGACAAGGCATGTGCAGAGGGGAAATAGAATATTTCAGTAAACAAAATTCAAGGAGAAAAAGACAGCAACCATGGAAGAAGCCTCCAATAAGTTACAAATTTACATCCGTGCATAAAATACTACCTTACTTTTGAAATAAACAGAGATGTGAGGATGGTCCCAAATATTTTTGTTTAATTAAAAGGAGTTCAGCTGTCGATTGCTATTAGCTCAACAGTCAGGGTTGAGTGCTGGTGGAAGGCAGGCAGGTACCGAGGCCACACTATCCAGAGGTCCTCTGGTCCACTGTGGGGCCTGTGGTCTTTCCATAACACCAAGACTAACCAGCTAGAGTACCCAGGAGGCAGACCCTGAGCCTTTGACTCTGGTAGACTCTCTTGGAGATAGGAGAGGAAGAAAGCATCCTTCAGACCCCTTGTGGGGTCCTCAGATGATGTCACCAGAGGCAGCCTGGTTTTATTTGAAGAGGGCTGAACTGGAATCAGAACATCTGGGTACTGCTCTCAGCTCTTTTATTGACTTACTGTGTATCTTTGAGAAAGTCACTTTCCTTCTCTGGGCTCTAGTTGTCACTTATGAAATTAAGGTTTTTGGCTGAGGAGTCCAACCCATTGTTCTGTGTCTCTAAGGCCAAGTCCCTGTGTTGAGTCAGGGTTTAGAATCTGAGCATAAGAACTCTTACATGATTCATTAATTTAACATGTTTACTGAATGTCTACCACATGCCAAGAACGGTTTTAGGCACTGCAGATAGAACAGCAATAAATTCTCGCTCTCAAGGAGTTTCTTTCTCAAAGAGCCCCTTTCTTCTTCCTCTTCCTCTCCCTTCTCCTTTTCTTTCCTCCTCCCTCTCCCTCTCCTCCTCCTCCCTCTTTTCCTCCTCCCCTTCATCTTCCTCTTCTTCATCATCATCATCTATAAAACAGTGATTTGGCATTTACATCATTCTGGACAATGTGCTAAGTTCTCCCTTTACACGTACCAGCTTATTGATTTTTATAACAACCTCGTGCAGGTAAGAACTCTTATTGCCACTGTGCTGGGTATTTTCCATTTGCCCCTCCAGATCCGCTGTCCACCCTTCTCCTCCCTGCTTTATGCCCTAGGAGGCTGACCCCTGTGGACCTCCTCAGCTGGCTTCCTTATGCTCAGGCTTCCAGTTGGGTTTGGCCAATGGAGACACTGGCAGAAGATCAGAGGATCAGGGGAGAGTGAGGTCAGAGTATTCGTTTACCTGGCTCCCTTCTTACCAGGTTGCCATGGATGCTGGCTCTGGTCTGGCAGTCCCCTCCAGACAACTGCCTTCTCTGGATTCTGGTAGCCACTCCCTCCACTTCCTTTGCAGGCCTTTAGGTGGTTCAGTTTTCCACTGTTGCTAGCCCAAGGGTACTGCATTAGACTTTTTTTTTCCATTGAGGTAACACTGGCTTATAACATTATATAAATTTCAGGTGTACATCATTGTATTTCGACTTTTGTGTAGACTACATTGTGTTCACCACCAAAAGTCTAGTTACTATCTGTCACCATACACATGTGCCCCTTTACCCCATTCGCCCTCCCCTCACCCCCTATCCCTCTGGTAACCACCAATCTGTTCTCTGTATCTATGTGTTTGTGTATCTTCCACATATGTGTAAAGTAATACGGCATTTGGTATTTGTCTGTCTCTGCCTGACTTATTTTGCTCAGCATGATATCTCAAGGTCCGTCCATGTTGTTGCAAATGGCAAGATTTCATATTTTTTATGGCTGAGGAGTATTTCATTTTATGTATTTATGCCACATCTTTTTTTATCCATTCATCCATCGATGGGCACTTAGATTATTTCCAAGTCTTGGCTATTGTGAATAATGCTGCAATGAACATAGAGGTGCACATATCTTTTTGAATTTGTGTTTTTGTGTTCTTTGGATAAATACTCAGAAGTGGGATAGCTGGATCATATGGTATTTCTATTTTAATTTTTTGAGGAATCTCCATACTGTTTTCCATAGTGGCTGCACCGGTTTACATTCTGACCAGCAGTGTACGAGGGTTCCCTTTTCTCCACATCCTCTCCAACACTTGTTATTTCTTGTCTTTTTAATAATAGCTGTTCTGACAGGAATGAGGTGATATCTCCTTGTAGTTTTGATTTGCATTTCTCTAATAATTAGTGATGTTGAACATCTTTTCATGTGCCTGTTGGCCACCTGTATATCTTTGGAAAGATGTCTGTTCAGATCTCTGCCCTTTTTTCGATCAGGTTATTTGCTTTTTTATTGTTGAGATTTATGAGTTCTTTATATATTTTGGATAGTAACCCCTTAATGTATATGTGGTTTGCAAAGATCTTCTCCTGACTGGTAGGTTGTCTTTTCATTTTGTTGATGGTTTCTTTTGCCGTGCAGAAGCTTTTTAGTTTGATGTAGTCCATTTGTTTATTTTTTCCTCTTCCCTGAGGAGAGCATTATCCTTTGTTGGTTTCCTTAAATACTGACCGTGCCTTGATGTATAATCCCTGTATTAAACTCTCCTCCAATGACCCAGTTTAAGTATGCCATGGTTTTCCTGCCGACTTTGACTGATACATCCCCATTTTACAGATGAGGAAACTGAGCTTCAACACTGGCCCTGTCACTAACGAGCTGTGTGATCTTCATCCTAGGTCTCAGCTCACATACTCCCTCCTCAGGGACGCCTTCCCTGGGGCTCTAAGTAGTCCTCTGTATCAGGTGTCTCCAGACCACCCACAGGTTTGATGATCTGTTAGGTGGACTTATAGGACTCAGCATATAGTCGTCCTCATGGCTCTGACTTATGATACCAAAAGCATCTAAAGCAAAATCAGCCCAAAGGGAAAAGGTGCATGGAGTGAAGTCTGGTGGAAACCACGCGTGAGCTTCCATGATCCCCTCCCAATGGAGTCACACAGGATGTGGTTAATTCCTCCAGCACTGAATTGTGACAACCTGTGTGAAATGTTGCCCAGCAGGGAAGCCCATCAGAGATTCAGTGCCCAGGTTTGTACTAGGGGATGGTTATGTAGGTATTCTCTGCCTAGTGTGTACCCAAATTCCAGACTCCCAGAAGGAACGCAGGTCTTCAGGATAAACCATATTATTTGTACAAAGAGTGTAGGCACAATGAGCCACTCTTACCAGTTAGGGAAAGTTTTATATCAGTGTAGGGAGTTGTCTGCAATTCCAGTTTACAGATTCCAGCTGTAGTGGATTGAGTGATGTCCCCCTTAAAGCTCTGTCTACAACTAACTCCTGGAACCTTTGAATGTGGCCTTATTTGGAAAAAGGATCTTTGCAGATGCAAGTAAGTTAAGGATCTTGAGATCAGAAAATCATCCTGGATTACCTGGCTGGGCCCTAAATCCAGTGACAAATGTCCTTATGAGACACACAGGGGAGATTTGACAGACAGAGGAGGAGGAGGTAATGTGAACATGGTGGCAGAGACTGGAGGGACGTAGCTACAAGTCACGGAACTCCTGGAGCCACCAGAAGCTTAAGAGGCAAAGGACAGATTGTCCCGTAGAGTTGCCAGAGGGAGCAAGGGCCTGCTGGATTTGGGACTTCCAGCCTCCAGAACTGTGAATGAATAGATTTCTGTTGTTTTAAGCTGCCCAGTGTGTGGGAATGTATTATGGCAGGCCTAGGAAACTAATACACCAGCCAAGCGCCAACCTTGCAAAGAGGCCTTTCTAAGGATCGCAGTCTCAAACCTGCTACATTAACTCTTTCTTACACCCCTTGCCCTTTGCAATGTTACTACCATCACAGGACGTATATGTTATCTTTAAAGCACTTTTCTTACCTTAATTATGTTGTTGTCTAGTCATTCGTTTAACATATTTATTGATCACATTCTACGTTCTAGGCACTGTGCTAGGCTTTGGGTATACGATGAGAAGAAAAACAGACAGGGTCTCTGCCCTTGTAGATTTTACAATGGGAAGCTACTGTAGGAAGACGGACCCCAGCAAGTTTCAGGCTGGTGGCTGAGTCAGCTGCCCCGCCCTGCCTCCAAGTGTGTTTTGATCAAGTTTGCCACTTTCTGCCATCATTTGGAAGGTGGGTGGGGGCTGGGATGTTGTCTGATTGTGTCATCAGGATCACTGTTGAGATGGTGTGATCAGGATCACTGTTGAGAATCCAAGGTTATTTCGTCACAGCCTAGACCAAGCACATGAAAAAGGATTCTGTTCTAAGAGCATCTTTGAGTCAGAAGGGAGCTTGAGATGTCCCTGGGCTTAGGGGCGATGCTCCAGAGGGTCCAGTCTTTCCTCTGGGCTCAGAACAATGTGCAGCAGAGAAAAGGCACATGTGGATATTTCACTGTCCTTCCTTGTAGCTTGAACCACAATGTGGACTTTATTTGTTTATTTATGATATGTCTCCTCTAGTAAAATTATAGCTACCCAAGAACAATTTCATGTCCCAGTGCTGAGTACAGAACTTGGCACATAGTAGGTACTCATTAAATATTGACGGATGAATCATACACTCCTTTTTTTTATAGGACTTACCACACCATAAGGCAACTAGTGTTGGTTCTTCAGTCTCTCCAACCAGACCGTGAGCTCCTTGGGAGCACCAATCATGTTGTAGCATTTTTGTTATCTTAGCCCGTCGGAGGGGTCAGTCTGGGCTTGATGAATGAATGAACGAATCAAAGGGGATAAACATGAGCACATGCACAAGAAACCCAGCTTTTGAATGGTGTTTTGATGAAAAATTAAAGCAGTATTTCTCAGAGTACTTGGGAGGTCTCTCCTAGATTTGAGCCACTTTTCCTCTGGGTTTTAGACGTCCAGGGCAATTAATTTTGTTCTGTCCATTGCAGCCTGCACTGAATTCAGAATTCAGGTAATTTTTCTCAGCCTCTGGCTGTTGATCTTGTGAGGCTGGTTCCCCCATTAATACTCACATCCCATCTGTTCTGCTCTCCAAATTATGTCTTTGTAAGACTTCTTAGAGTCAACCTCTAAAATCTTAGTTTCCAGATGATTTTCCCATTTGTAATAATGACCATTCTGTCTAATTTTTATCCTTAATATTTCCTGGTGGACTTTCCAAATGCATTCAAGCTTTTGATCTTCTAAGGGAGCAAATGTGAAATGGACTAATAAAAATCTGTAATGTAACAGTTTTAATAAGTCAATCTGTCCTTTGCTGTCATAGAACCAAGCTTCCATTTCACTGTTCAAGAACTCATCAAATGAAATGACCTCCCCATCAAGAAAAATTACTCCATATGGTAATGTAATCACAAAGGAGAAACATTATTTTCCTATATATTGTTCCCTGCAGAAATTGTAGGAAGAAAGGCATTGTATTAAAAATATCAAGGATGCCGAAGTTCCTGTTTGCCAGCCTGATGGAGTTTCATTTTCTTTATAGGAGAGGCAACCTCAGTTCTCATTGGCAGCATTTTATTTTAAGGGTTCATTAGGCAATTGTACATTATACTTGGCCACCTGTGGAAGTGCGGATTATATCTACATGAATATAAATGCCTTTGTTATGACTCACACTATTACAGTCAATAACAGATGCCTTTTTAAGGACAGGCAGTTAAAATGAAGTGTGTATGGATGCATCTACTTATCTTCCTTAAAATGTTAGCAGCAATGTTGTGTGTTTTTTAAATTTAGCAAGTCAGTATGAGGAGAGATTAAAGCATCTCTACTCTATTAAGCATCACCTTCCATTACAAGTGTGGTACTAATCAGAAAAACGTATGTGTTTAAATAGCATCTTACTTAATGGATCCAGTCTTTGAACCCCATTTACTGCACAAGGAAAATATTTTTCTTCATCTCAGTAGGGCCATGGAGACAATTCATCCAAGGTTGAGTTGAGCCAGGAGGCTTCCTGTCTTACGAATTATTTAACAATTTTCCACTTCAGAAATATAGGTTGGCTCTCTATTGTTGGTGAGGATCGGGGAGGAGGTAGAGAGAGGAGGGGAACCTAGTTCACAGAGAAATCATCCTTTATCTTTCAACTGAGATTCTTTGTTCCAGATGTTATCCGAAGAGAGCTGGTGGTGAGGTATCAGTGGTAGACTGGAAAAAACATGGAACTTGAAATAAAACTCAGCCTTGCTATTTCGATGATTTTTCTTGTGAAATAGTTGAAATCCCCTGTGCCTCGGTTCCTCGTCTGTAAAATGGGGACAGATATACCTATTGCACAGGATGGATCTGAGATTCTAAAGAAGTAATGTACAGTAGTGCCCTTTATCCATAGTTTTGCTTTATATGGTTTTAGTTATCCTCAGTCAACCACAGTCTGAGAATATTAAATGGAAAATTCCAGAAATACACAATTCATAAGTTTTAAATTGTGTGCCATTTTGAGTAGTGTGATGAAATCTCATGCTGTCCCACTCTGTCCCTCCCAGGAGGAGGATCATTCCTCTGTCCAGTGTGTCCATGCTGTATACGCTACTTGCCCATTCGTCACTTAGTAGCATCTCGATTATCAGATTGACTGTCATGGTACTGCAGTGCTTGTGTTCAAGTAACCCTTATTTTACTTAGTAATGGCTCCGAAGTGCAAGATTAGTGACACTGGCAATTCAGACAAGCCAAAGAGAAGCCATAAAGTGCTTCCTTTAAGCAAAAAGGTGAAAGTTCTTGATTTACTAAGGAAAGAAAAAAAATTGTATGTTGAGGTTGCTAAGATCCATGGTAAGAATAAATCTTCTATTTGTGAAATTGTGAAGAAGGAAAAAGAAATATATGCTAGTTTTGCTGTCACACCTCAAATATGTATGTATAGGAAAAAACATATTATATATAAGGTTTGGTACTATCCATGGTTTCAACATCCACTGGGGGTCTTGGAACATATCCACTGCAGATAAGGGAGGACTTCTATAGAACTTCTGCTTTTGTTGGAGTAGCTTGGATAGACTAACCCTCCACTCCTGAAAACAATGATAAAACCAGATAAAAACACCAAAAAGAGAAGAAAAGCTCTCTGAATGTATCAGAGAGCAACCAAGGTAACCAAGACTTGAGAGACCAAATCCTGGAGAGAAGAAAATCTCATTCAGGTGAGTCCCACATTTGTCTCTGCTTTCTTCCCTCAGGCATTGGCTGATTCACAGCAAAGGGGAACTTAGCAGAAAGAGATGACCTGCAGCTTACAGCAGTCTTGATAGCATGGGGAGACAGACAGGGGTTAGAATTTGTTGATGCCAGGACAGTTGGGCCTTGAAAGGCCAATGTCTTAGAAGGGAGAAAATCACAGGAAAATGAGCTCAAGGGTCTATGTACAATTCCACATGGATGCAATTGAAAATTCTTAAGTTGCATGTGTGTGGGGCAGGACTCAGAAAACAAATAGGTGCAAAGCATCTACGAAGAGACTAAAGAGTTAATCAAAAGTTTTAGCAGTTAAATAGAGCCTCTATAGTTTTTATATGCACAATGTTTGGCATTTAATAAATTACCACCCATGATAGGAAATAGGACAAAGTGACTGGAAATAACAAGAAAAATAGACCTTTGGGTGATCTAAATATTGAGGTTTCAGACACAGACTTTAAAATAACTATGATTCCATTTGTTCAAGAAAATATTAGGAATTTCACAAAAGAAGTAGAATCTATCAAAAAAACTACATAGAAATGCTGTACCTTAAAAATAAAATAACTTGTTAAGAATTCAATAGACAGGTTTAACAGCAGATTAGACACAGTAGAAAAGAGGATTAATAAACTAGAAGACAGGTGAATAGAAAATATCCAGATTGAAGTACAGAGAGAAAAAAGGATGGAGAAATGCTGAAAAGAGTTTTAAAGACATGTGGGACATGGCGAAAAGGTCAAACATATGTGTAAATACCATGCCAGAAATAGAGGAGAGAAGGAATGGAGCAGAAGAAATATTTGAAGAAAATACTGACTGAAAAATTTTTATACTCATCAAAAGCATCAAACCCCAAATTCAAGAAACTCTACAAACCTCAAGATACATACAAAGAAAACTGGTCTAGGTACATCATAATTAAAAATTTTGACAGCCAAATACAAAGGACATCTTAAGGGCATCAAGAGAAAAAAGACACATTACCTTCAAATAAGCAACACTAAGGCCAATAGCCAATTCCTCAGTGGAAATGATAGAAACAGATGACAATGCAATGAATCTTTAAATTACTGAAAGAAATAAATGCCAACCTACAATCCTATATCCAGCAAAAAATTATTCAAAAATTAAGGTAAAATAAAGACATTTTCAGAAAACAAAAACTGAACTGCACTAAAAGGAATACTTAAAGCAAAAGGAAAGTGCTTCTAAATGGAAGCATGGTTAACCAGGAAGAACTGGAAGGGGTATATTTATGGTAAATCTAATTGAAATATGCCAACTTAAACAGTAGTAGTAATGCCTCGTAGGGTTTAAAATATACATAGAATTAAACTATATGACAAAAGTAGCTACAAAAGGCAGGAGGTAGGTAAAAGGAGTTAAGGTGTAGATGGTCCTGGCATTGTCCAAGTAGTAATGTCCTAATTAGGGAGATTTTAATAAGCCACACATGCATATTGTGATTAAGCATTAAAATAATAATAAAATAATATATAAATGAGAATTTGGTCGAAGGAGGAAAGTATAATAATATTTAATTAATTATTAATATTAATTAATAACATTAATAAAAATATTTGAGTAATTCAAAAGAAGGCAAGAAACCATAATAAAGATTGAATGATAAAAAGAGGAGACAAATATAAAACAAATAGTGAAAAAGTAGTTTTAACTCCAATATCTCAAGAATTACACTAAGTGTAAGGGGACTAAATATTCTAATTAAAAGCAAATATTGCCATTGTATATTTTATTTATTTATTTATTTATTTATTTATTTTTTTTTTTCCATTGTATATTTTAAAAAGACAATAACTATATACTGCTTATGAGAAATACACCTTAAATATAAAGACATTGAAAAACTAAAAGTAAAAAAGTGGAAAAAGATATACCATATTTCAGCAGGAAATACTAGAAATAAAACTGCCTATTTCTGCTATATTAGTCAGAGCAAGTAATGCTAGCTGCTGTAACACACAACTCCAAAATTGTGGTGGTTTAACACAATAAGATTTTATTTCTTGCTTAAGTCAGAGTTCAAATAGGCGTTTGATAGCAGCTTTCCAAGTGGTGGTGCAGGGCCTGGGCTTCTTTCATCTTATAGCCCTGCCCACCTCAAGACAATCTTCCAGGACCTCCTTGGATCTGCCTGGATCTGGCAGGCAATGAGGTAGAGAGAGCGCATGCAGTATCATGCAGGAGGTTTCAGGGCTCAAGTCAGGAAGTGATGGACCACTCTTCTCCCTACATTCCGCTGGTTAGAACTCAGTCATGTGGTCTTTTTTAATTGCAAGGGAGGCTGGGAAATGTAGTCTAGCTGTGTGACTAAGAAGACAAGCAAATCAGGTTGCTGAGCAACAGGCTCTGCTGACAGTCCTTTATTCATAAAGGAAAGCTAAGTAGCTTTTGTCAAAATCTACCTCAGCGATTCTTCACATGTTTTGGGTCACTAGTCCCTTTGAGAATGTGTTAAACTCCTCAACCTAAAAAATACACTTGTGAAAACATTTTGCAGACAATCTCAGGAATTCAGGCTACTCCTGCAGTCTGGGAGTCCCCAGGTTAAGAACTCTTGGTGTATGTGGTAAGCAGAGCCCAAGCTGACATTTGTTGAGCACCTACTGTGTACAAAGCACGGTTCTGGGTACTGTGGGGTTATACAGCTGTATAGATGAAGTTCCTAGAAGGCTTCTCACCCAGGTGGAGTCAGAGAAAGAAGTGTCACCTAGACCAAATGTGATAACTGCTGGGCTGGAGGCGCAAAGTGCTGACAATTTGAGGCCTCAGGCATCAGCCTGCGCAGCTATAGGCCAATATAGAAGTAAGTTCTCCAGGAAAGTAGAAATGGGGCTAGCCATTCATTCATTTGTTCATTCAGTTCCTACTCTATTCTGGGAACTGTTTTGAGTGGTGGGGATAAAGGAGTAAATGGGAGAAGCAAGATTCTACTCTCAGAGGAGCTCACATTCTAGTTGGGAAGGCAAGGAGGGAGGGAAATACTAGTAAAGAAATAAAATTTTAAGTCACTCAGTGACCCCTGGTGAACCTCATTAAGCATCTAGACTCGTCTTTGATTCTAAGGAGAAGGATTGGAAGGAAATGCTGCCTGCTCAGAGGCTAGTATGGTTGACCTAGACTTCATGGCCACCTTAGAGAGGACCTGGCAGAGCTGGGCCAGCTGCTATGGCCCAGGCGGGGCATGCCTAGCTAGATCAAATGGCTGGAATCATCTAAGGCTTTTCTCCAGTAAGGAAAGACACTTGAGTGAGAAACTGCTGCGAGGGTGTACAGATGTGGCATTGTCAATGGTGAGATGTGAAGCTGGAAGGAATTTTTAAAATTGTAGTAATAAAAAACAAAGTTCCCTTCAGAAAAAAGCCTGAAAGTTTCTTATAAACCTAAGCATATGTCTACTCTTTGACCCAGCAATTCCACTCTTAGGTATCTACCCAAGAGAAATGGAAACACGTGTCCCACTAAAAGATTTGCACAAGAATGGTCATAGCAACTTTCCTCATAATAGCCACAAATCGGAAACAGAAAAGCTGTCCATCAACAAGAGGATGGATAAACAAATGGTGGTGTATTTATACACAGGAATGCCACTCAGTAATAAAAAGAAACACACTCCTGATGCAGGCAACAACACGAGTGAATCTCACAAACATTACACTGAATGAAAAAAGTCAGATGCACAAGAGAATATACTGTATAATTTGCTGTGTATTAAGTTCTGGACTAGTAAAGCTAACCTATGGTAGAAGAAAATTAGGCGATTGGTTTCCCATGGAGGCGTGGGGCAGGGATTGACTGAGGAGTGACGTGAGGAAGCTTTCTGAGTCATGGTAATGTTGTACATCTTGTTAGGAGTTTGGGTTTCACAGATAAAACTCAGAATGGCACACTGAAGATCTGTGTGTTTCATTTTATGTAAGTTTTTCCTTAAAAGAAAAATAACCTTAACTGAAGTTGATGATATGCATGCTGAAGTGTTTGGAGTCAAGTGCACTGATATCTGTAACTTTGAATACATAAAAAATGATATGGACAAAGAAATCGGATAGATATGTGATAAAGTGAGTATAACAAAATGTTAAGTGTAGAATCAAACCGGTGGGTATAGAAATGTTTACAATTCTTTCAATTTTTCTTTATGTTTCATTATTTTCATAATAAAATGTTGGGAAGAAAACAATTATTGCTAAATGATAAACCCCCAAAGATGTGGTGACTTGAAACAACTATTTATTATATGGTCTGAGTGGTTCTATGGTTATTCTGCTTCGTGAGGTGTTGGCTGGGGGAGATGGCTGGAAGGTTCAAAATAGCCTCCCTTACCTGGTATTGGTACTGGCCATCAGCTGGGAGCTCAGCTGAAACTGTTGGCCGTGGGCCTTGGTTCTCCACCGTGTGAACCTCTTCAAGTGGCTACTTGGGCCTCCTCACGGCATGGCGACTGGGTTCCAAGAGGGATGTCCTCAGAGGAAGGAAGAGGAAGCTGCCCATCTTCTTTAGGCCTGGACTGGGAAATCACATAGTAGTATTTTTGCTGCATTCAAGATTCAAGGGAAGAGAAATTAGAGTCCATCTCTCAATGGGAGGTGTAATAAGAATTCGCAGCCATCTTTAATCCACCAAAAAGTTTTTTGGCCAACCATTCTGCAGAACATATTGCCTTATTTATTTTATATTCTCTATAGAATATATAAAATCACTATCAAATGTGGAGTCAATCAGGAGAATGTAGTCAAAATATGTAGGAAAAAAGGATCATGGAGGTATGTTAGGAAGCTAATTGATAACAATATCATCATGTCATTTTTCCAGATTTTTCTGGATTTTGTGGTATTTGTGTTATTTGACGGCTTTAAAAAATGTTTTTTAAATTGTTACTATTTCTTTTTTTCATTCTAAACAACAATTATGTATTTTCATCCTCATTTTGAATTTGTAACTTTCAATTATTTTTTCTTTAAAAAGGCCCTCAAATTATTTATATTTCATACTACACAAACCTGGATTCCTCTCTGGGTAAGAGTAAAATATTAATTTTATTTATCTTTGCTGTAGACCAGCTACACATTCTCTGCCCTAGGCCTATGGGTTATGTGAAAGTACCTGAAGAGCATCACAATGAGACACAATTCATGCCTTTTCTCGTGGGTTGCCTTGTTGACGGCATGTCCTTTTTTCAGGTGGTGAATATTCCTATTTGGATTATTAGTGCTTTATTCCAGGCTGATGGTTTAGAATGAGTGTTTGGTTTCAGATCGAAGCACTGGAGGGTAACTTAGAGGTGTGAAGACCATATCTCCAGGTTTGCCTGGGCCCGTCCTGGCTTGTACCTGTTCCTGTGTGATTGTGTAATTTCTATCTCCAATGTCCTGGTTTGGACGATCAGTATATGGTACCTCTACTTACGGAACTTTCTTCAGAAGCAGAGTTGCCTTAATCCAGGTGACGGTTCAGAGATACCTGCTTGCCTCATCCTTTGAACCTCAGGGTCATATGTGTACTTTGGTTTGATTGAATGTACAGTTTTGCTTGTATGTGCCCTTTCAGAGTAGAAGGTTCTTTCAAAGAGTTAACGCCCATTCTACTAAATGGCTATTTAGGATTTCTGTTCATCTGTTTAATGTAGATCATTGCACTTAAGGTAAATCCCCCTTGTGAAACCATTACCACCCACTTAATTAGGATTTCATGTGTATTTTTGCTGCTTTTCTGATCCTTTCATCTTTAAATCTTCTTTAAAATGAGTAATGCTATTACTTTAAAATAGAGATGAGCCAGTGGACAGTGCTGAGGACAGTGGTAATGACAATGATGAATTTACCAGTGTGGAAACTGAGGTCGAGAATGGTTGGGTAACTTGCCTAACGTTACATAATAAATGCATGGTAGAATTGGGCAATGAGGACAAAGTTGGCATCTGCCTTATTCTCGATAAAAAAGATTTTAACTACTTTCTATGAAGTGTTTTAGGGGGTAGTATATTAAAACTAAGGATTTCCAATTCTGCATATTACCTTTGAGATTTTGTTATCGAACTCGCCCATTTTACAGATGAGAAAACTGAGGTACAGTTATTATTGGAAGCCTGGCAACATAGGGTCTGAATTGTACATCCTGGAGTTTATTCATGAAGAAGAGGGAAGAGTGGAGTATATTCTAGAGTCAAAATGTGCCAATGAACAGGAGAGGCTCAGGTAGGTAGAGAGATGGGGTTTGTGTGTATACATGTGTTCATGATGTGGAGGGTAGGGCGTGGGTAAAGAAGCGAGAATAGGGAAGACTAGCTAACATGTTTGTTTAACACAGCCTATGAAATCAGTGGTGTGCTGGTAAAGGGTTAACAACCAGCTCTCGGTGGGAGGAGGGAGAGGGAGCAAGAGAGCCTGATAGGTAGCATTTGCCAATTTCCACAGTGTAAATACTCCCACTGTGACTGATTTCAAGCTACCAATATGATGTCACTGAACATGGAGTTGGGAAACATAGCATTTCTGCCACACAGATAAAATAAATATAAATAACCTCAAGAGCAAAAATAACAGTAAAATGTAGTAAAATAATTAGGAAGTAATCAGATATTATGTTTAACAACTGGCTCACAAAATTCCTGAGCCCGTAATAACCCCAAGCTCGTAAGAGCTGGCTCCAGCGCACCACAGCAGACAATCAGCCAGTACGTTTTCATGATGGCCCAGACCAGAGTTGCTTCAAACTCTTGGCAGCATGTGCCCAGTGAGGTGGAAACCCGGAGTGATACCCCGTTTTGTTTTGGAATGGACTATGTGATCCTGCTATTGGCAGAATACAACTTGGCATCTCAGGGAGATGGGTTTTATTGTAAGTGTTTAATGTGGAGCAAATGTTCTTCCCTTTTGTGCTTTCTTAGAGGTCAGCTCTTCCTTCCTCTGGTTGTGCTCGGGGTTTGACTGAGAGAAGGTAATGGCTAATTGTTTACACTTGGGATACTGTGGCTAATTTTTAATGACCATTGGGTAGAGCACCACTCACCCTTCTGAAACTCCCTTTGCCGAAATTCCTTCAGCAACTATCATGGTTGACAAGGTGCTTCCTGACTTGCTTCTCTCTCCAGGCTCATTTTCCCTGTGTGTACCCTAAGCTCCAGCCACCTTGAGCTGCAGGTACGGATGGCAATGTATCTCATTCCCACCCCTTTGTGCCTTACTCAGGCTCTCCTCTCTTCCTGGATGACTTTTTCCCCATCAACCTCCCCGTGCACCCTGCCCCCCCCCCCACTACCAAACAGCTAACTCCCACTACCCCCCAGCTAACTCCTGTTCATCCTTACCTCTGAATTTAGCACCTACAGGATAACTCCTCAATTGTCCCAGGCTGGACAGGTGATCATCCTATTCCAGAACAACCTTACTTCATGCATAATATTTGTTCTTTCTCTTTCAGACTGTAGGCGCTCCCAAATACTTGGGCTGTGTCTTCTAGAGCTGTTTCTAGGGCATAATACAGCATGTCACTGTACACAATAGGAGATCCATAAATGCTGCTGAATTTGTGAATCTTTATTATTTTTCCTCACCAAAGTTATTCTCTTCCCAAGTCACCTCTTCCATTCCCCTTTACACAGCCTGAAATTGGGAGTCTCAAAAATCTCCTATCTTTACTCTCCTCTTCTGGTATCACTTCTTAGTCTTTGAAAAGAAACTCTCCCCCCTTAAGTAGTGAGTCATAGGAGGGGAGAGAGAATTTCCTGAAAGTGGTGGCTCCGAAGAATGCCTTTCCTGAGAGGTTACTCCTGAAAGCTGGCTGCTCTTAGCCAAATCAGCCTACCTGAAGATAATGTCACTGGGAATTAAAGGCTTGCAGGTTCCAGAATTGTGCCTTTCTATTAGAGGCAAATTGTCCAAGTAGGTGAAAGGAAAACCTGCAGGAAGGACCCTGAGCTCTCCGGGGGGTGAGGAGCAGGGGAGTAATGAGCAGTTACTTTACTGATGCTGCCTCCTGATTGGGGCTGGGCACAATGGTCATCAGAGGGCTTCCCTGAGCACGTCAGAGGAGAAAAATCAGCTCATTTCCTTTGTACTTCTATGTAAGTTCAGAATTGGCAGAGTGTGGTCCCCAGGTGGCTTTCAAGGGTAAAATGAGAACAGTTCTTATTTATTTTTCTTTTTGAGTTTGGACCTGGAATTCTCCACTGGCCTCTCTCTCATCAGCTCCTAAAGCTGACACCACAGTGTGATAGAGCATATACCTGGTTAACCAAACATTCCAGTGCCCTTTCTGCGGTATCCATCGCTCCAGTGATGTCAGGCTTGACCATGTAATTGCTTTGGCCAAGGCAATGTGAGTAGAAGTAACTTGTGTCATGCCAGAGCCCACGTTTTAAGGGTCGATTCATATTCTCTTTTCCCTCTGCCATGGCTGGCAGTGTCCCAGATAGAGGCTGCTCCATCAGCCTGGGTCTCAGAGTGAAGACAACGTGGGATGGAGTTGCAGTTGACCTGGGATGGGGGACATGTGGTGTAAATGAGAATGAAATCCCTATGGTTGTAAGTCCCTGTGATGTGGGGGTTGTTTGTTGCTGCAGCAAATCTTATCCTAGGCAGATTGATACACACAGTCAGTTAAAGGCATTTACCAGATTACCAGACTTCATAAAGAAAGGAAGGGAAAGAGCTTAACTTAAAAGAAGGCTCAGTCAACATTAACTTATTCAATGTTTATTTTAGAGAGAAGTGAATTATTATCTAATAAACATTTCCACTTTATCTTATTATCTTTCCTGTTTCTACACGTAAGTTGATTGGTAGTTGGTCTGGTCATTCTTGGAACAAATGTGTCTCAAGTGTCTACTGTCATTCAAGCACTGTGTCTGGTCCTGAGACAGAGTGGTAAGCAGAACAGGCAAGGTCCTGGTCCTCATGGAGCTTTCACTTTTGTTGGGTTAGGCAAACAAAAAAACAGAAGACCAAGTAGTAATCACGGTAATTTCAGAAAGTGATCAGGTTACAAGAACAATAAAGCAGGGTAAAGTAATAGAGAGTAACGGTGTCGTCAGGGGAAGGGCCTGGGGCCACTGTAGAGCATTTCGATTCCTTATGTGCATGTACCTCTCTTTATGTTACAGAGAAATTGAACTGATGTGTACAAATGACTTTTTTTTTCTTTTTAATGGAATCATAGTTTTATGTCAGTTTCTTTAATAAAATCACTGAGAATTTAAAGCTGAGAGCCATTTTGTTTCACAAATGAATCTTTTTGTGATGTGAACCTTCATCTTCTAATTTATCTAGAGTTAAGTCTGAATTTTTATCCATGAAAGGATTTCATTCCAATGTCAAAGAAAACACTTCCTGGACGACAAAGTAAAGGACTTGGTTTCTGAAGTAGCAGGGAAACTCCATGACAGGGCAGTTAACTTTAATTTGGTTCTAGAACATGGGCCCCATGTATTCTGGGAAGCTCTGTTCTAGGGCATTCCGTTTTCTAATAACAGGGCTCCCCTGTGGACAGAGTCCACCCTCTGTCTCCAATGAGGCTAAGATGAGCTCAGAGCACGACTGTCACAGTCATAAAAGCACACCAACTGGCTTTTATGTTTTCAAATTTGGCAAAGTCAACGAAATCAGAAAAGTAGAGAAGAATCATTCACATTTCTCAAAAGTTGACTCATCTTTTGCAACAATTTTCTTCTCCAATCAGAATCATAAAATGTCAAAGGTAAAAGACGTGAAGCTCATCACAGTTGTGGGAACTGAAACCAAGAGAGATTAAAATAAGTTGTCTGAACTGGTTCCTTTATTCCTTCATTCATTTATTCATTCAACAAATATCTGTTGAGTACCAACTCACTTGGAGCTGGGTGCCAAGTTGGATTCTGGATTATAATGGGGAACAAAATAGTCTTAGTTCTTAAGAAGTTTACAGCGTAGTGAGTCCGGTGGAGATGACAGCTGTGAAGGAAAGGCAGTAGTTCTGTGAGAACTTATCCCTGAATAGCCTGATCTGGTCTGGGGCTCAGTGGCCAGGGAAGGATTCCCTGAGGAGACGACTTTCCAGCAGGGTCTGGAGGATGCGTAAGATTTAACAAGGAGAAGAGCATGTAAAGAGGGTGCTGTGAGATCCTTCCAAGGCAGGGGGAGAAGCACCTCCAAAGGAACCCTGGTGTTGGGACTGTGACGTGCTCAGGAAACTGAAAGTAACTGGGGTTGGAGAGTAGAGAGCAAGGAGCACAGAGTTTCTAAGGGGAGGCTCTAGCGAGTCATGGGCACAGCGAAAACCTCTAAGGAGGGAGCAACGTGATCACATTTCCTCTATGAAGAGAACATGCTCACGAGGAATAGAAGGGCCCTCTGTTAATCCAATAAAGATCTGCAAGAAGCCTATAGCAAATATCGTACTTCATGGTGAAATATTGAAAGCCTTTCCCCTTGAGACCAGGAATAACACTGGATTTCCCTTATCATTACTTCCTGGAATTCCTAGACAGTGTCATAAGGGTAGAAAAAGCAATACAAATTATAATGATTGAGGAAAAAAAAGACCTGTTACTGTTCGCAGGTGAAAATGATTGTGTATGTAGAAAACCCAAAAGAATCTACACACAGATTATTAGAACTAATACACAAACCTGGCGAGGTTACTGGATACAAGGGCAATATACAAAAATAAATTGCTTTATATGCTAGCAGCAATATAACAGGAAGTAAAGTTTTAATAAAGATACATTTACAACAGCATAAAAAATAGAATACTTAGGAACAGATCTAACAAAAGTTCTTCTGAAAATGTGAAGTATTAATGAGAGAAATTGAAAAAGACAAATAAATGGATACATCATGCTTGTGGGTCAGAAAATGCAATATGGTAAAAATGTCAAGTTTTCCTAATTTAATCTATGGATTCAATGAAATCCCAGTCAAACCCCCTCCCCACCACCAGCTTTTGGAAATAGAAATTGACAAGATGATTCTAAAATCTATGCAAAGAGTGGAAGAGGGTAGAAATGCAAGGGGCGAAGATTGGTCAAGGCAATCTAGAAGAAGACATAGTAGGTCTTTGTCTAGGTACTAAGGCTTATTAAAAACTATAGTAATTAAGACAGTGTAGTATTGACACCTGGATGGACAAAAAAGACCAATAGAAACAGACCCACATGTATTTGGTCGCTTGATTTACAAGGTGACACTGCACTCTGGTAGTGGAATGATTTTTTAAAAATAAACAGTGCTGAGTCAATTGGATATTCATGTGATAAAAGATGACAGGTGCATTGTAGACCTCATTGTGAAAGGTAAAGCAAGCAAAAACAAAACAAAATAAAACAAAAACAAGAAACTCTGTTAGAAGAAAATGTAGGAGAGCAGCTTCGTGGTCTTGGGTTAGGCAAAATCATTTCAAATGGGATACAGAAAGCTCTAACCATAAAGGCAAAAAGAATTGGTAAATTGGATACATTAAAATCAAGAGCTTCTGTTTTTCAACAGATACCATGAAGGGAGTGAAAAGACACTCCACGGAGTGGAAGAAGATATTTGCAATGCATATGTTTTCCAAAGGACTCATTTCCATAACATATAAAGACCCTTACAAATCAATAATCAAAAGGCAGGAAACTTAATAGAAAAAAGAGCAAAGAATTTTAACATTCACCTCACAAAAGAAGATATCCAAACAGCCAAAATCATAGGAAAAATGTTCAACCTCATTAAGAATCAGGGAAATGTAAAATTAGAAGCATAATGATATACAACTGTACCCCCACCAGAATAGCTAAATTGAAAATGACAGATATCTAATATTGAAGAGAATGTGGAGCAACCAGAACATCTTCCACTGCTGGTAGGAGTATAAATTGGTGCAACTATTTTGGAAAACTGTTTGGCATTGTCTACAAATATGGAACATATTCCCACACTAGGACCCAGCACTTCCCCTCGTATGTCTAGCCACACCCATCAGAAACATGTATATGTGTGCTCAAGTGCATGCATGTAAATACCAGAACATTGTACCAAAAAAGTACAATGTAAATATCAGAACAGTTACATTGTACCAAAAAAGTACAATGTAAATACCAGAACTACTCATATTAGCCCCAAACTGGAAATAACCCAAATATCTAGCAACAGGAAAATGAATAAATTGTGGTATATTCAGATAAGGGAACACTACAACAATGAGGGTGTTAGTGACTAGCAGGGGCCCGCTGGGGGATTTCCAGGGGTGCTGATGGTGTTCTGCTTCTTGATCTGGCTGCTGGTTTTGCGGGTATGTTCATTTTGTGAAAGCTCATCAAGCTAACCCTTATGATTTGCATACATTTTGTGCATAATGTTATACTTGAATAAAAATGTCACTTTAAAAAAGAAAATAAGCATAATTTGCAGAGTGGAGAAGATAGTAGAGCGGGCAGTCTGCATTTAGAGCATTAGGCAGCTCTCGCAAGGGTCCAGGCACAAGACTGAGCTGATGGTAGTAGAGAAACAGCAAAATAGTTTCGAGAGGATTGCAGAAGAAAACCAGGGGGACCTGACAGGATGAGGCAGGATGGGTGAGAGGGAGATACCAGGGTTGACTCCCTGGTTCTGACTTGTGTAAGCAGATGGAGGGTGTTTTCCTTGCCAGAGAAGGGACCAGGTTATTGGGCAGGGTGGGTGGGGGAGATGAAGAGATAAAGTAGGCTCATTGCGTAGGCAGCTGGGTATGTAGGTCTGGAGTCCGGAGGAAAGGCTAGGGCTTGAAACACAAGCTGTTAATAGACTGACTTCCAAGTAATGGAACTTGAACTGAATCTTTTGGATAAAGATACCAATCATCCAAATGCCTACTGGCACTACTGGGCTAAACGCTTTCTCTATGAAATCTCATTCAGTTTCCATGTCCGTGGCAATACTATGAGCATGTATATTAACAAAGAACACGGTGAGGTTTAGAGAAGTTAAGCAAATTGCTGATGGATTGAGCCTTAGGAAGGGGTAGGAAGGAGGACAACGGGATTTTTAGATTCAGATCTGCTGACTTAAAGTTCTGGCTATGGCTGCTGAATCGTGCTGCTCCTATGGGTGGACTCACTGGTCTGCAGCGTCGTGGACCCCGGATGAGCAAAAGGGCAGCCACAGCATTTTTATTAGAAGAAATCTTCAAGAAAAGGCTACATATATCCATCTGTCGGTCTGGGAAGGAGCTCAGGGGTTTGAACTCCGTGATTGTCCCAGATTGGGTTTAGAAGATAAACTCTGCCTGTTCAAACCTAGTTAAGCCATCTGCCAGCTAAGTGACCTTGGGCAAATTGCTTAACTTATCCATGCTTGTGTTAATTCTCTATCACTGCATAAAAGATCACCACAGCTTAGTGCCTTAAAACAGCGCACATTTGTCATCTCACAGTTTCTGTGTGGCAGGAATCTGGCATTGCTCAGCTGGGTCTCTCACAGGCTGCAATGAAGGGGTCAGCCAGGGTCAGGTCTCATCTGAGGCTCGTCTAGGGGAGGATCTGCTTTCAAGCTCACATGTGGTTGGTAGTATTCAGATCCCTCTAGGATATCAGACTGAGGGCCTCAGCTCCTTGCTGAATGTCAGTTGGAGGTCACCCTCAGTTCCCTATGGTGTAGGGCTCTCTGTATGATGGCTTACCCATCAAAGCCAGCCAAGAAGAGTCAATAGAGACAGTCTCCTAGCTAGGTGGAAGTTATAATCTTAAGTAACATTTCATGGAGGTGACATCCCACACCTCTGCCATATTCTATTGATTAGAGCAAATCACAGGTCCCACCCGCACTCAAGAGGAGAGGATTGTACAGGGTGTGAACACCAGAAGTCAAGGATGGTTAGGGGCCAGCTTTGCATCTATCTACCACAAGGCCTCAGTGATTCCATCTATAAAATGGGAATGGCAGTAGTTCTACCTCATGGGTGGGTGTGTGGAGTAAATGAGAAAATGCATGTAAGTTACTAAACACAATCCCTAGAACATAGTTTGTGCTCCAATAAAGTTGTTAGTGCCATCGAGTTAATTCCGACTCCTAACAACCCTGTGTACAGCAGAGCAGAACCCTGGCTGGTCTTTTTTGCACCATCCTCTCACCTTCTGGCACTCTATCAGACAGTGCTCCATGGCTATTCATAGCAATTTTTTCAGAAGGGGGTGGCCAGGTCCTTGATCCTAGTCTGTCTTAGTCTGGAAGCTCTGCTGAAACCTGTCCACCATGGGGGACCCTGCTGGTATTTGAAATACCAGTGGCGTAGCTTTCAGCATCACAGCAGCACACCGCCTCCACAGTATGACAACCAGAAGACGGGTGGTGGGGTTCCCTGAGTGGGACGTGAACCTGGGCCATGGCTGTGAGAGTGCTGAATCTTAACCGCTAGATCACTAGGGCCAGACCAAAGATGGTTAGCTGCTATTTTTATCATTCTAATTCTGCAACCATATGGCTGTCTGAAAAGATTCTTTAATTTTATAAATAGATTCACTGTGGATGGACAGCTTCCTCTGGTGCATTTAAAATATAAGGCCATTCACAAGCAAACGTGCACGCCCATCTGGGCCGGAAGGCACATTTGGCAAAAAGTGAGGCAGACCAGTAACCATCAAGTAGCACTCCAAAAAAGGAAAAAGTATCCATGTCTGGTACTAAAATATGAAAAGTTATTGCCCCCACTATCAGATGGGGTCTACAGCCACCTTTCTGCAGACAGATAAGCCACAGTTCTAGCACATTAGTTTCTAAATCAGTAGCAGCACGGAGATCACATGGAAGTTCAAATCCTGGCTCCTTGGCGTGCAAGAACAAGTATCTGCCTTTCAGTCACGGGCGAGTAAAACGTGTTCCACTTGCTGGTACAAATCAGCAGGCTTATGAGAGACCCTCTGATAGTGATTTTAACATTAAGCGATCAGGAGGTAAAGGAAAGGTTTTGGACCAGGAGTCAGGAATGCTGGATTTGAATCCTGACTCCACTGGCAATGATCCCTGTGGGTCTAGTTACTTCCTTCTGGCCCTCGGCTGTTTCATCTGTAATAGGAGAGGTTTATACTGTTTTGTCTCTGCAAGACGTTCCTCTGATAAATTTCTTTGATTCTAAGTTTAAATGGCATGTTAGACTTCTAGTTCTGCTAGAAGTAATTGGAGATGTGGCCTGCCTCTCTTCTGTAAAAAGGTCGAGGCATGCACTCCGATCCCTGTGTTTAATGCTCGTTTGCTAACCCAAAGTTTAAGTTGGTCATGCAAGAGCCTCCTGAATGCCTGAATGCCTCTGAGGATAAAAATAACTTCCCGTGAATTCTCCCCGAGGGTGAGCAGTTTCACAGGCATTAGTACCCTTAGCTTCCACACGACTTCTCGCCGCCCTCCCTAATGTTCTAGTAAAAGGTATGCATTCATGGAATGCTAAAATGTTTTATGAAAAAGAGGATGGGCTGATATATGAAGGCTGCTGGATGATAAACCTGCTAATGCCATTATATTAAAAAGGGCCTTCCCAGGATTTCAGGAGGGGGATATTTGATCATTTGTTCAATCTTTCATTCATTCAAACATCAACTAAGCACATCAACTAATGTGTGTCAACTCAGAGCACTGGAGATACAGCTCTGAAAAGGGGGTTCATTCTCAGGAAGCCTCAGGTTTAGTGGGATAGGCAAGAGATAACTATGTGTATGTGTAACCAGATGACTGATGACATTATTGCTTTAAAGTCATTTTCTTTTAGTTGGAGGACGAGGATGTTGATGAGGACAGTGGTACTGATATAGCCAGGCACTATTCCAAGTGCTTTACATACATTAATTCATTAATTTTCACAACAACCCTTTGAGGTAGGTTTTAATTTTAATTCTTGTTTTACAGATGAAGAAATTTGGGGCAGAGAGAGGTCAAGTGACTTGCTCAAGGTCACACAGCCAGTAAGCGGTAGGGTCAGTAGCTACCACAGACAGTCTGCTCTTGACAATTCCCCATAGCTGGGCATTTACAGCACATTTGCTGTGGGCTGGGGGACGGAGGTTTCCTGTCCTGGAGGAGTTCACCATCCTCAGTGTGCAAGTCCATCAGGAGAGATGTGTGCAGAATCCTGTGGCGTCAGACTGAAAGAGAACCCATGCTGTACACTCACACAGGAGGGCGTGTGCGTTTTAAGCTAAGGTCAGTGCCCCCACGTGTACACACCATGATGGCTGATTAGTTTCCTTCATGATCGGAAACATCTTTTACCCCCATTTGCTTTTGGCCAAATATGTAGCCCCAGACTATTGCAGACAAACCTCAGGCATTCAAGAAACACCTTAATGGTTTGGTGTTGTTGCCACATCAGTTATCATCTATACTATCATCTAAATAATAATTTTTTTTTTTTTGCTGAGGAAGATTAACCCTGAACTAACATCTGTGCCAATCTTCCTCTCTTTTATATGTGGGTCACCACCACAGAATGGCTGACAAGTGGTGTAGGTCTGTATCCAGGATCTGAACCCATGAACCCGGGCCACCGAAGCAGAGCATGCCAAACTTAACCACTATGCCATGGGCTAGTCCCCAAATAATAATTTTAAAAAACAGCTATAAATAAATTCTTATTATTTTTTTGCTCAGACTCATCCTATCGTGGGTTTGAGGTGCTAGTTATATTTCTTTCTGATATACATTAAACTAAATGCATAACAATTCAAATAAAAATCATCCATGCCCCATATAAAATCACCCTGTGGCCTGCCATGGAAGAACCAGCTGCTGCACTTTGGTCCTATTTTTGTTGTGTTGCAATGAGGTGTCATCTTCTGGACTTTTAATTTTTCCAGGAACGAGGGCTGGTGCTAACTCAGAATATAAAAGTGCTGAAATTCTAACAGACCATTTTGATGTATGATCAGAGTTAAGCATTGGGGAAAGGCTCTCAGAGACAAAGGAGTCCAGCATGGGAGACGTCTAGCATGGGAGGAGTCTCTTGGTTGTTCAGCTGTAGGTCCCAATTCCTACCACACTTTGTAGGCAAGAGCAGCCTCTCCACAAACAGTCGGCCCTAAACCTCAGCTTGGAGCTGGTATTCCAGGCTTTGTCTTCCCTTTTATGAGCAGGGCGGAGACTCATATATCACCGTCAGAGTATTCAGTAAGCATTCTCATGATGCTTTGAAAAGGATGCTTTGATGCCAGGCTGCCAGGCATGCGTTCAGGGTGGACAACAATGAAAAGAGATGTATCAAAGGCCATAATTATCTGAGTAAGATCAGAGACAGCCTGACAACCTGATGGGAAAAACCCTGTTCCTAAGGTTAGGTGAAGCATCTTGTGGCCAGAGGAAAAAAATCAGAGTACAAATGACTGTTCTTAGGAACTCAATTCTTTGCCACTGGCTGAAACCTCCTGGTGATTCCCACGGCCTTCAGCCATGCTTCCCTTTTCCTTCAACCTTATCTCCCTGCTCCATCTTCTACTGTCACTCCTTATCATCTTCATTGTCCTCCTCTTCCCCCATTAGAATCACTGTTGCTACAGCCCAACTTCTGCCCTGTAATTCCACCTCCCTCTTCATCATTGGAACCCCCAGCCCAAGGGGCAAGAAGATCTGTATCGCTCTGTTGGGAGGACGTGACATGTGCCTTGGTGTCCCAGGATGAAATTTACAACGCATGAGAAGGCTATAGTTAGAAACTTGAAGCTCCTACCCATGATTTAGAAGACCCTACATGGTCTGGCCACTGCCCTCCCCTCCAGCTGTATCTTGCATTCTCTCCCTGGCTCGTTAGGCTCCAGTTCCCAGTCTTCCTCCATTCCTCCAGCAGGCCACGCTCACGCCTTTGTGGTTGTTGTCTCTGTTTAGGGTTCTCCCCCCAAGTCTTCACCTGGCCACTCCTTTGCATCATTCTGGTCTTACCTCTAATAAGAAACCCTCCTTAGCCCCTCCATCTAAGGTAAGTCTTCTCTCATCCCGCTCTCTCCCATCAGTCTTATTTTCTTCATAGCACCTCGTGTTATCTTAAAGCATCTTCTTTATTGTCTTAGGTGTTTATTATCTGTCTTGTCCATTAGAATGTAGCTTCTTGAAGACAGAGCCTTTTTCTGTGTTTCCATATGTATCCCCAGTGCCTAGAATAGGACTTGGCCCAGATCAGATACGCAAATATTTTTGAATGAAAGAATGGATTAATTTATTAATGAGAGCAGAAAATAAATGTTGGTTAAATTTTGCAGAACCAGTTCCACAATGTTATAGAACAGGTTATAGACTTTGGTGGGCTATTTAGTGCATAAGGTGGGCTAGCCTTGCAACCTGACTGGCTAAGTCAGGAGAGGTCCGCTTTAGGCTAGCAGTGGGTATGTTTAGTAAAAAATATCTAGCCAAAGGCATGTCTTGCTTTTCTTATCTTTTGGAAATCCACGGATCTAGCTGATTTGAACGCCTCTGAGATTTTCATTTCCTTGTCTTCCATTGTGGTTCTTAGGAAAAATAATTTTAATTATAGAAATAATAATGATAATAAAAAACACTTACTGAACACCCACAATGTGCACAGCATGTGCTAAGTGTGTTATAGGTGTTACCTAGTTTAAATAAGACATTGTTATGGGTTGAATTGTGTCCCCTCCAGAATTTATATGTTGAAGTCCTAACCCCCCAGTGCCTCAGAATTATTTGGAAAAGTTGTAGATGTAATTAAGTTAAGATGAGGCCATTAGGGTGGGCCCTAATCCAGTGTGACTTGTGTCCTTATAAAAAAGGGAAATTTAGGTACAGAGACATGCATAGAGGGAAGATCATGTGGGGAGACGTAGGAAGAAGAAGGCCATCTATAAGCCAATGGGAGAAGCCTGGAACCTCCTTCCCTCACAGCCCTCAGAAGGAACCAACCCTGCCAGCACCTTGAATCTGGACTTCCAGCCTCCAGAACTGGGCAGCCTGTCCACTGGATGCTCTAAAATGATAGACTCTCTATAGGGAGGTAGGATAGTGTGGGGGTTATGAGCCTGGACTGTGGAGCCAGACTCCCTGGATTTGAATCCCCATTCTGCCATGAACTGTGTAACCTTGGGAAAATTATTTAACCTCTCAGAGCCTCAGTATTCATTTCTGAAATAACTAATAGTAACAGAACTTACCCCACAGGGTTGTTGCAAGGATTAAATGAGCTAATATTTGTAAAGCGCATCAATGTTTCCTGGCGCAGAGTAAGCAGTAGGTAAGCTGGTAGGTATTCTCGCCATCATGTTGGAATCCCACCTGTCTCCTGTAGCAAGAGGTCTCTCTCAGGGTGGTTCTACCCTCTGGGGGCATTTTGGCGATATGCTTGCTTCTCACCGTGGTTGAGGGAGGCTACTGGCATTTGGTGGGTGGGAAAAATACTACTCGTCCTATGAGTTACAGGGAAGAATCTTTCCATCTCCTACACATCTTGTGAACCAGCTGATGCCAGATGTTCATGAAGGTGAAGAACCTATTTACAATGATGTGATTGTAGAATTTTTTTGTATGGTAGAATTGACACTGAGTTTTTGAGATACACAACTACATGTGAATTGAGGAAAGACTGTGCCTTGTTTGATTTGGAATTTTACCAGTTGTTCCCCATTTTGAAAATATTCATCAAGGGGACACATGCCTCATGGTATTTCAGTCACTAGAACAACAACCTGAACCAGTGGGCAGCTTGTAGCTGTCATGGTGATTCTTCATATACGTACAGATAAACTGATTAAATTCTTATTCCAAAAGGCCAAATATGAAAACAGTGTCAACAATATTCAACTGCTTATCTTTTCACTCCAAGTGAAGTCGGGGTGAGTGAGTGATCATAGACTAGTCCTGCCTGAGAACTTACTTTTTGAAATACACATTATTTGTATCATACGTTCCTTTTACCTTATTTCTCCTTTACAAGTAGATTACAGTAGTAAAAGGGAAATTCCAACATATGACATTGAAAGAGGCCTTCAAGTCTGCTAGAAGTTAGCGTCCCTGCCCCATGACACCTCTCCATTGATCTGCGGTCTGCTTCCTAATTCCCTTCCCTGGGACAGCTCTTCAGATATTTGAAGATGGTGACAACGTCCATCTGCTCACCTCTCCCTGAGTCTTCACCTTTCCAGAATATACATCCCAGTTCCTTCAACCTTTTCTCTAATGATGTGGCTTCAAGGCTCCTCATTATCCTGGCTGACCCTCTCCAAGTTTGTTCTGATTTCTCAAAAGGTCACTTTCAAAAGAAACCAACTAAATAGGACTCTGTAAACTATTTTCTCGAATATGCAGGATTTTTTCAAATATGCAGGAACAAAGTTGGGCCCGGGGCTGGGTCTTGTGTGCAACAGTCGATGTTCGGAGTTCCATCGGGCAGAACGATGAAGCCTTGCGATGAAAACCTTTCAATGAAAAGAAAAAACAAACAAACCAAAAAAAAAAAAAAAAAAAATCAACCAAACAAGAAATCCCTCAAACAAGAACCCGCAGAGGTTTCCTGTTGTATTATTTTGCTTTTCCTTGGCAGCAGCAGAAACTTTGCTGCTGGGTACACACCACGGTTTGTCAGAAAATGATCATTAGAACGTCAATTTCCAAAATCATGTAATTCTTCCTGAAACTTGGAGAAAGGCGCCAACCCAGATGAAGGTTTTGGGGGAAATAATCTAGGAAATGTGAACCTTTGGTTTCGGGGGAAATAATCTAGGAAATGTGAACCTTTGGTTTCGGGGGAAATAGTCTAGGAAATGTGAACCTTTAGAATTGGGTCTCTGTCATTACCATATTTTCATGAGGCCATAATCAAATACATGCTGACCCCTCCACTGTCTTGGCTGAAATGGAAGCGCTCCCTCAGTGAGCTTGTTCCGAGGGAACAGCACTGGTGGTGGGCCTCTCATTCTGGAAAGAGTCCTCTCCAGAGAGGCAAGACTCTGATTTGACCAGGCAACAGATTTGCTGGAAGCTTCCAGATCACGATGATGATGGCTCTGGAGTTTTCAGGGCCTTTCACTAACCTGGGATTGGTCCAGTGAATTCTGGTTTGAATGTGACACCTTTAACCCAGCAAAGGCAATCACAGCAGGGCCCCATAGGGCCTCAGGAGGGATGTGAGTTGTCACCCTTGCATTAAATAGCTCCAGGGTGCTCCGCTCTGAAAAGTATCTCCTACTTAGTTTTTGCAATTTTTCCATTTCTTTCTCACAACAACTCTATACACCGCCAGCCCACTGTCTATGTCCTTTTCACCACAACACAATGAATCAATAGCATTTTACAGCAGAGGAAGGCTTGGTGCCATGTTGTAACTATGTCTGCTGCAATTGTTCAACATGATCTGGGATTTCCTGAACCCGAGATAGCAAGGAGCGGAGTCTTTCGAAGAAGCCTCGATGTCAACTAGATTAGGGCGCCTGAGCAGGAGCACGGGAATGTCACTGTGCTAAGTCAGACAGGAGAGAATCCCGTCAAAATGTCAGAGAAGCGTGAGGACGCTGAGCCATCCCAGGATCCGGGGTTAAGTGGGAGAGGATGCTGGGATGCTTAGCGCTGGGTGCTTCTGCCAGGGCCAGAGCAGGGAGCATTTCGGAACACTCAGAGCGGGAGTCAGCAAACTCTGGCTCTCTGCCTGTTTCTCCTAGCCTCCAAGCCAAGAATGGTTTTTACATTTTTAAACGGTTGGAAAAACATCAAAAGAAGAGTAATATTGTGTAACGCATGAAACCGATTGAAATTCAAATATCAATGTCCATAAATAGTCTTGTTAGGAGGACCAGGATGCAGCATCTAAATAAAAATGATGTCTTGGAGAAAAGTCTGCGAGGGCGAGAAAGTGGAGCCATCTTTAAAATAATGAGCTCCCATGCAAATTAATAAGATCACGTTGTCAGAATGATGCTGCCCTAATCTGATTTGCACTGGAGCCACAGCCAAATGCGTTCTCTGGTTGAAAGGAAATGTAGCCTCAGATACCAGTATTCCAGCCGTGTACCGAGTGATAAAACTAAAGTAATTTATTATAATTTTACGATGAGATCTCTTTCCTTGGCTTGGGAAAGGTTTTTATGGCCTCTAGTCTCGCAATTTCACTCTTGCTAATATTGATTTTACTGTAATCTCTTTCCCTTTTTTACACTTCCCAAATTATTTCTTGATTTGGACAAAATTCACATTTTAACATGGTTGAAGATATAAAAACCAACCTTCGAGAAAACATATTATGATAATTATGTTTTCCTACTGCTGGCCAATATTATGTGTGTGCCAATAGAGAAAAATGCATTTTTAAGTTCCTAGAGTTTTCTCTCCCCTTGGTCTTCTTTTGTCTTAAAGGGGGAGCCAAAGAGGACGAGAAGACCCCCAGGAGGGCCCTGTCTATTGGGAAGGGCTTTGTCAAGCTACCTGGAAAGAAGACCCGCATTCCCTCAGCAGGCCGAGGCGTTGCTGGCAAAACTCTGTACCAATTTCCTATTGTCCTAAATTATTTTATAAGGCCTAGTGCATTGCATCTATGATTTTATGTAATCGTGGAGGAGGGAAATTAGGCTCATAGAGTTGAAATATTTACCCAAGCTCTAGCAGCCGCTACGTGTTGCTATGAGAACTCAAGTCCCGGCTGTCTGATTCCCCAGCCCTCCACAATCTTTCCACCATCCTGAGACTGAGGGCCTCCCTAGAAGGCACCGCCGTGTAACCAGAGACCCGGGACCTTAGAGTCCTGGAATGGAAGGGCCACATGCCCTCAAACCTGAAATTTCCGTGTCTCTTTAAGAGCATGATGGTTCTGAGCCTCGTTGCTAGGCTAGCTGTGTCTCCAGGCAAGCTAATTAGAGCATATCTCAGTTCCACACACCCCGGGGTGGGGTGCTCATTTCTCTTCTCTCCCAAGTGCATGAAGTGTTGCCAAAGCCTGGTGTTAAATAAAAAGGACAATAGGGGGCTCCGAGATTAACTGTTGCTGTATTTATTAAACACTTTGCACATATTCCGTGTTGTGCTAGGGAAAAATGCAAGAAAATCTCCCTGTATGTGCATGATCTAATGCTCGCTCACACGAGCACAGCACCTTATGGCTCACAAACGTGACCCTGTGTGAGCCCCTCAGGTTAAATATACCCATTACACAGGTGAGGAAACTGAGGAACAGCAGATTGAAGTAATATACCGGGGTTCCATAACTAGAGATGAGAGCTGTGGGTGTAACCTGGGCTTCCTGACTCCCAAAGGGTCAATGTTTGGGGCACATTTATGAGGTTGAAGATCACCCAGTGTGGATGCACCGTGAATTGTCAGAACATCTCAGCGAAGCTCCCTCGGGATGCATTTTCCTGATTTCCTTTCTCGGGCTTCCATCAGCTGTTCCCCAAACAGATTTTATTGTGGTTTTGCTTCCTCCAGACCTTTGTCCTTGGTTAATGGCCTTTCTTCCCCACGAGCCAATCAGAGCTGGTATGTGGCTGAGCCTGCATATTTTATAAAACTCACAAAAACCTCCAGTTTCCCTGAAGATCCAGAAAGAAAGCCAAGAAACTGGGGTTTGTCCTTCTACTGTTCTTACTGCTTTAGAAAATAAATGCAGTAATTTCTGTGTGTGCATTTGGGATTTTATTTTGGGGGTTAATTCTGGGGCAGTGAGCAAGAATAAAAATGCCTTTGCTGCTTTGGCAGAGTTTTGCAATTAGCTTATCTTGATCAAGCTTGTCTCTTAAAGTTTCTTTAAAAAATGGCTTTTTGAGATGCGTTGGCAGCAATTCTGGTCTATTTCCTGTCAGTCTGGCGCAAGGCAAGTAGAACATGTGTCTTCCCTTCTCATTCTCAGTGGTAGGTAGTATGTTTGCCAAAATAGCTCACATCCCTTCTACTTGCTCTCAGGGATGTTTGGCCAATTGGAGGCAGAGGCGGGGGGTTCCTTTTCGCCCTGTTTTCCATTGCGGATACCGTCCTTCCCAACTTACACCTGCTTTTATGTCTTTACTCCTTAATTTGATTCTTATTTCTCTATAAAAGGCTCAATACCCTCAAATCCATGTCTATAAACATTTACCTTCTGATTCAGGCCTGGATTCAGAAAGTAACTGGTACAGCATTTGCAATGCCAGCATGGAAACTGATCATCTCTCCTTAGGAGAGCTGGAGGGGCAATCTACGGTAACTGAGCACATACTCTATTCCAGACACGTGCATTTATTCTTCACCATGAACCGGTGTGTCTTTTGAGCTTATTTTTACAAGCTCAGAGGGAAAAATGACTTGCCCAAGTCACTCTACCAAATAAGTTGTAAACCGAGGTTTAATTCAGGCCTGTCGGACAACAGAGTGAATTCCATGACACCCTGACACCTCACCGTGGTTCAGAGGCTCCCTGTTGGGTTAAAGGCAGCTCTTGCCCTCTTGACTAAAATCCTCCATTGTGTCCTAATCTTTTTTCCCCTCTAATTTGAAAAGCGTTGTGCATACCGCGAGGAATCCTTCCAGCGTGGGAGAAGACTGTCGGTATTCTGTTTCCACTTGGCGAGCTTAAACAAAGTGAGATTTATCTTCACCCAGAGCTGTCATGCCTGGGTGCGTGGGTGCCAAAGCACCCTCGCCAAGACTCCATGAGAGCCACATGTTGTTGCTAAGCTATGGACACCTGAATGCTGGGTGGCAGCCAGGATAGTGATCACAGTCTTCGTGGCTGATGTGTATTGAGCATGCGTGCCCCAGGCACTGATCAGATTGCCTTATTGTGAATTAACTCATTGATCTTTGTAACATCACTGTGATTACATTATCACCCCATTTGGCAGATGAGGAAGCTGAGACTCAGAGAAGTTAAGTTAGCACTTATCACCGGCTAACATCGTTGTTTTCTACTTATTTATCTGTCTCTCCTTCTAGAATGTCAGCTCCGTGAGGGTGGGTTTTTTTGTTTGTTTTTGGTTCTTTCACTGTTGTATCCCCACTGCCGAGAAAGATGCTTGGTTCATAGTAGGTGCTCCATAAATAGTGTGGAATGAATGAAGTCATGTAGAACAAGACAGTAGAGGAGCCACTCACGGGCTGGGTTGGAGGGGTCTCCAGAACCTCCATATTTTTATTTGTTCTCCAGCCAATTGGCTCAACTGACCTGTTGTCCAGGTGCATCTGGAGGAGGTAAGGATACTTCCCTGTAGCTGCCTCTATCTGGAATAACTGGGATGTTCCAGGCACTGTCTGGGGCCAAGTACAGTGCCTGGGACTCAGTAGGCACAAACTGTCTTCCTGAATGAAGGAATAAATAACTGCAGTGGCAGGAAACTTTGCCCATTGGAAATTTAGCAGAATCAGACTAGGGTGGAGAGACTGAAGGTAGATGGTTCCTCTTGAGAGGAACATGGTTGCTTGTCCACTGAGCATGCTCCGTGGGCCATGGTCTCAGCTCTCCAGGCACTGTTTGTCCAAGTAGGTATGCTACTCAATTATGGTTAATTTCATCCACATGACTGTGCAATGTAGAAAGGAAGGTTATAATCAAGGCAAGGAAAAAGGAGAATATAGAAGACGCTGTTCTTTGCAAAAAAAAAAAACAAAAAAAACCACAACAAGAAACAAAAACCCCTAAGGAAACTTTTGTTTCTTGTCTCTGCCTCCCCCCTTTCTTCCCGACCATCTTTGTTTCTCCCTTTGTCAAACCTGGGCCAAGTTGCCACACTCTCTGATACCCATTTTCCTAACAAATGTTTCCCTCTCTTCTTCCCTTGGCCATTTAGATCATATGTATTTCTTCTTTTTAATTTTAATTTTATTTTTTTATTATTTTATTGAGGTTGCATTGGTATATAATATTGTGTAAATTTCAGGTGTACATCATTATATTTTGACTTCTGTATAGACTGCGTCGTATTTACCACCAAATTCTAGTTTCCATCCGTCACCATATATATGTGCCCCTTTAACCCTTTTGCCCTCCCCCCACTCCCTTCCCTTCTGATAACCACCAATCTGTTCTCCATATCTATGTGTTTATCTTCCACATATGAGTGAAATTGTATGTTGTCTTTCTCTGTGTGACTTATTTCGCGTAGATCACATGTATTTTCTACCTGTCAGTTGATTTTGAATGATTAGCAAAAACTCCTCAAAAACAAACACCAATAAAAATTCTTCAAACAAAACTAAATGAGCTTGCTTAAAGCCTACATTGACGTTTATATTTGCAAGATTTTTTTAAACAGCCAAACAGGATGTGTTTAGATTACATTTGTAAATAAGAGGGGCTCATTTCCTCAAGAAGATGAAAGCCGTATAGAAAGATTTTCCCTAAGGATTAATGAGAGGACTCATTTAACCAGATAAACCCAATTTTGAACAGTTTACCCAGGTTATTCTCATAGGAACAAAATTCCACCTGTGGGGGAGGTTGGGGCAACAAGTCTCTCTCTCCATTCCTCAACACTCGTGCACACATGCATGCACACGTATGTACACACACGCACACATGCACACAGCCTCGCATTCCAAGACAGATGCTTTGAGGTATGCCCGTAAGATGCTTAATCTACAATAGAGGTGAGTAGAGGGATTCTGACTGGTGTAACTGGGTAGATTTCCCCTGATGAATGATTTCAGAATAAAACAAAAGCTTTTTAACGTGTCTGAGCTAGCTAGACTGCTGGCCTTTGCTTCTGGTTTCTGTGGTGCCTGTCTGCAGTGGGAGGTTCGTTTTGAGAGCTTATGGCCCAGCACACAGTGGGTGAACTCATATCATGATATGATGCTATTTGCTTCTAGGTAAAATTGACTGACAAGCAAAGACAGACAGAGAGAGCTTATTAATCTCCAAATGTGAACGTGATGATCTTAGCCTTTCTAGGAGATACTGTAGAACTACTAATAACAGCTTTAATGTGATAGTTGTGATAATTGTGCATATGTGGCATTTTAACGTTCAAAAGCTCTTTCTCATGTCTAGAATTAATTAGGACTGACCAACAAAAGGCCAAGAGAAACTTAATTCTTACTTGCAAACTTACTGTTTGGAAATGACTTGTTTTATTTAACATGATTTTTAATCTACATTGGATGCTTGAAAAATACCATACACCCACCAAATAGTTTAACTGCCACGTTCCCAATGTGTTGGTGTAATTGGAAGCACCTGTCCTGATAATGACTGCCTGCTGTTTTAATAATATTAGATACTGTGCCTCCCTGTGTCTGTTTTGGCCAAAAGGGCAAAGTATATCAGTAAAAGAAAACCCCAGTGCACAGTTGGTTAGAAGTGACAATTCTGATCTTCTCTTTTCTGAGCCCACTGCTTATGTTATAGGTTGGCTACATGGCCAAGTGGAGAAGACATGTCAAGCCCATTGCACTTGGTGGCTTGGTGCGTCAGGTAGTGCCAGGTGCTCCCACACCTTTAATGCCAGCCTGAGGGCTTGGTGGGGTGCATGCTGTGGCTGTATTGCCCCCTGGCTGAGTTGCATGTAGCTCAGGGATTTGATTGGCTGGCATGTAGCCACTAGCAAGAGGAGAAATGACTAGGGCTTGCATTGCTTTGGGGTCCTCTATAAGCACCCAGTGAATTGGAGTGTATTACTCAGGGATCTGTTACTTGTAAGCATAACTCTGCTTTCTGGTTTAAGCAGAAAAAGAAAGTTATTGGTTCATGTAAGTAGAAGTCTCTGGAGAGACTAACCAAGTTTCAGGGGCTTGATAAATCTTCAGGACTTGGTTTCTCTTCAGCTCTCAGCTCTGCCCTGCACCATGCTGGCTTCACCTTCAGGCAGGTTCTCCATAGTCAAGACCTCGCATAGTGTCATCCTCAGAGACAGCGAGCCCAGCAGAAAGTGGGCTTCCAACAAAACCCAGATTTGAGGTTCACTGATCTGACTTGGGTTACAGGTCCATGCCTTGGATTACGGGTCCATGTCTGAACAATCATTGAGCCGGGGGAATGGAATACCCTCATTGGCCAGGCTTGGGTCACATGCCCATTTCTGAGATCCAGAGAGGGAGGAGTCAGCCCCTCCTGGGCCAGATTGGCTGAAAGCTGTGTCTTCCTCAAGAGAAAAGTTAAGGAGGAGGGTGGGGTTATCACAGGGGAGAAGGAATGGTTGCTGGGTTAGAAAACCAGGTGGCATCTCCATGAGGTCACTGGGCTTTTGGGTCTGACTGATTCTGCAGTGTTTCACACAGCCCTCAGCTGTGTTCTCTTCTCTTTTCCTGTCTCTGACATGTCTATCATGCCCAAATGTTTACTGAACATTTGTTATGGAGATGGATGCTGGGGTAGGTTCAAAGGTGAATAAAGGCACAGGCCTTTTCCACCCAGAGCCCACGGTCTGTCGACACACACACACACACACACACACACACACACACAGACACACACACACTCAATTTCAATACCTGTGATAAGCTCTACAATCAAGCTATGTACTAAGACCTATTGGAAACACAAGTGAGGAAGCCACCATTCTTCTTGAGAGAGGAAGCAGAGGCTCCTCAGAGGCAGGGACCTTTGAACCAGGTCATGTAGGCTGAGCACAGCACATTTGGGGTGGGGTGGGATATTTGTGGCCACTCTTCTTCTGACCATCCCTCCTTCATTAACCACCCACCTGTCTTACCCCTAAGTTTCTATATGTACACCTCAGCCAGGTTCCCTTTCCTCCACCATGACCACCCCAGCTTCACCCAGCAGGACTTCCATCAGCCAATGGGTGATGCCAAGAACGTACATATCCATCACACAGTCATTGAGAACTCTCCTACAGAGCTCTTCACCTGATGGACTGCTAAGCAGGTGAGCACGGTCTCCACTCTTGTTGACCACAGGGTGCAAGGTTGCCCTACTCTTGACTAGCAGATGTTTTCCAGAGTTTTCTAGCACAACCCTTTCCCTGCTGTCATATCTCACCAGCTTGGGGAGGAGCTCCATGAGATGTCTTAGGCTAGACAGTCACTCTCTTTCTCCCACCTCACTTCACCCCACCCCCAGACCTGTAGAGCAGAGCCCTTTTTCACCCTCTGGATGAACAGAAAGTATAATTCTCCATAAAATGATTGAGGAATCCAGCATAATTCTTGCTATAAAACTAAATATGTCAAAGTGACCAGCAAACTGTTTTGTGTAATTAAGCAATGGAGTCCGGAAATACTAGGCTGGAAATACACAATGAAGGTCCAGTTTATTACTTAGGATAATCCAGGAAAGGCAAGATAATTCACCTCGATGTGCCTGTCAATCCTTAGATTTTAGTTTTAAATAATTGAGTCAGCGGGACCATTCAAAATCCATTTTCCAGGGGCATTTTTCCTCTGTGAGTCTACATGATTTTGCAATATCTGGATAGAAACTAAAAAATGTAGACTATCATCTGGAATTCCAAAAACAGCAGGATATTTGTAAGAATACTGATGATTGGCAGCACTTGTCACTTTTGCTTTAGGCGTCTGAGACTCTTCATAACCTGAGGTCAAACAGCTGGGCTTCTTTTCATTTTCTGTAAATCATGAATCCTCCTGTGACTGCTGCTCTGAGAGAGGGGTGTTAATTTTACCATTCCTTCTAGTTAAGCAATGTGGTGACTTTGCCATTTTAACTCTCTTTTATCAGCCAGGTTTCTCACCATCTTGTTCCTGTGTACGTGTGTGTGTGTCCTAGAGTAGGTTTTCTTAATGATGACTCTATTGATGTTTTGGGCTGGACAGTTCTTGGTTAGGCAGGGTAGGGGAGGGGAGTGTCCTGTGCATTGTAGGATGTTAAGCAGCATCCCTGGCTTCTGCCCACTAGATGCCAGTCCCCAGCCCCCCAACAATTCTGACAACCCAAAAAATGTCTCCAAACATTATGCCAAATGTCCCCTGTGAGGAAAAATCATCCCATTTGAGAACCACTGTTCTAGAGCCTTGCTACTCCATGGACCCTGGATCAGCAGTGTCAGCATTACCTGGGAGTAATTAGAAATACAGACTCTGGAACCTACCGCAGACCTCTTGGATCATAATCTGCATTTTAACCCAATTCTCGGGTGATTTGTATGCACATGAAAGTTTGAGGAGCTTGGTAGTTCAATGACTTAAAGTAGTAGTTCTCAAACTTTTGCATGTATCAAAATCACCTTGACGGCTAATGAAGAACAGATGTCAGGCTCATGGAAGCAGGAGAAAACCTGAGTCATTGGATTTTTTTCCAAGTTCCCCAGATGATCTGATACTGACCAAAGCTTGAGAATCCCTGCCTTAAAAGCACAAGATCAGAAAATAAACTACTGTCCGTACTGAGGTCAAGGCCCGAACATTATTTTAAAATTCTGGAAGGAAAATTTTAGATGCAGTAATCATGTTGAAAGACGCAAGCAAGGTGTCCTGGTGGTCAGCCTCGTATCACACTTCAAGCGGTGGAGGAGATAAACTTTACATTCCCTGGGGAAAGCCAATTCATTCCAAGGGCTGCATTCCAAATAGAAATTCAGAAAAGATTTGCAGTTATGAGCTGCAAACTGGAAATGGTTTTCTCTGGAGTTGATATTCTCCAAGAGGAAATGGAATGTGAATAAACCTCGTTTCTTTTGGTAAAGACTCCTCAGGTGCAATGCCTTCGTCTGTTCTGTGTTGAATAAGCGTTGATGTCAGCCAGACTTCCCATGCTGCATCTGGTAAATAGAGAAAGAATGACAATTGATTTCATATCTTGTTGAGTGATGGTGGGGGTAGGTGGGGACTGCATAGTGACTAGGATCCTTGGATTTGGGTTGTGTGTGTGTGTTGGATGTGTGTTGGGTGAATGCACATTCTTTCTAGCCTGCTCTTAATACACGAGAAAAATTGACTTTTCTTTTTCTCCAGTTCATTAAATTCAGTCATGGTGTTTATATCTAATCTGAGCAGTTTAAAATCTTTTTCGATAACTTTGCCTTTGCAAATCCACTGTAAGCTTTGTATAAATGTTAGCCCGTAGGCTGCAGTTATAAGCGAATTGCAAAGACAGAATGAACGATAGTAATCTTGACTATTAAGAAGTCTTTGACCTACACGGAGTACAAGTCTTGAAAAGAGCAGAGTGCATTATAGCATTTTTTTCTTTTATTTAAAGCAAACAAACTGTGGATTTTATGTGTCATGCAATGTAGCATTTCTATATTATTTTGTTTGTCTCTGAAGACCAAAGGCCTTGAGTAGTCCTTATTGATAACATGAACAATTTTCATGTTCTCTTTACATCTCCCAAGATTGTCTTGCACTTTATTCTTCCAAATGGCTTAAATAATTAATGACAGTGTAACATAATAAAGGTTTCCAGATTTTCTTGGAGGTGGGCTAGTTTGGTGGAAAGATACTGACTTTTGGCTTATAAATGGCTTGGCTTTCAATCGCATTTCCACCATGAAGTATCTTGGTGACTTTTGAGCATGTTCCTTAGCCGAATCCCTATGAGGAGGTTTTATTCGTATCATCATTCCATCTTACAGATGAGGAAATGTGCCTCTCTGGGTCTCAAATACCCTCGTTGCCTGGGATAACACAGCTAGAAAGTGGCCCAGGCAGGGCTCAAACCCTAGTGGTGTCGTTCTGAGTTTGTGGTCTTAACCCATGGGCTGTGCCACGTCTCTTGGGCGGATACTGGCTGGAAAGTGACCTGCATGTGGATTTCATAAGAAAAGATGCAGGAGGAGATGTTAGTGAAGGGAAAATTAAGGAAAAGTAAAAAGAAAATGGTCATGGGGGTAGAATTGAGTGGCCAGAAGCCAAACTCAAAGACCCTGGGTGGAGAGGTGATGAGTGAGGATGAGGGCTCCTGCTTGGGTGGGGATTGGAGCTGATCCTACATGCACAGCTGACTCTTGAAACCTCTCCTTTTGAGATTTTCCTCTGAGGGTCTCTGGTCAGAGTCTGAGAAATCAAGACAAACACCAATGGGCAACCTGCAGAGGTCACCAAACCTTGGCTTCTCAGACCACTGGGGGCTTTGGGTTGTTATAATAACAAAGGAATATGATTGGTATCTAATGGACTAATGGACAGGACAGAGATGCCAAACTTCCTACAGAGTGTAGAGAAATCCCACACGGTAAAGCATCGTCCCACCCAAATACCTAGAGGACCCCATTGAAAAACGTCAAAGGAAATTCTGCTTTGGCTTGTCTCGTTAGAGATGTGGATCAAGTAAAAAAGAGAAAGTGTGGCTTGCTGAAGCAGGAAATGCACATATACTGACGAGAGAGAAACGTAGAGCCCATGACCCAGAAAAAGCTCGATGCAGAAAGACTTTCAGTGCAGCCTTGTTTATCAACAAAGTTGGAGGCAACCCAAGTGCCCAACAACATGGAAGTAAATTATGATGAATCATCTCAATGAAAGTTTATGCAGACATTTAAAGTGATGGCCGTGAAAACTATGTAGCATCATGGGAAATGTTGCTAATATAAAATTCTTTCAAAATATCAAAAGCATTTGAAAGATCACATGTATTCATGTGTAATGACTAAGAGGAAACAGAAAAATAAAACAGCCAATTCCTTGGCAGCAGTCAAGATATTGATGATTTATTTCTTCTAAAAATAGTCTAGTTGCTATCATGTCTGTTTCATTAATTTAGCAAAATCAAAGGAAATGTTCAGTCCCTCTGCCTGTAACAATGGTCACCTGACAAGGGACAGGGACAGGGAGAGGGTGCCTTTCACCAGTTGTCAGGGTGCACAGAACTGAAAGGTGAATACCAGAGGGCTGTTCTGGAGCAGGTGTGGAGCTCAAAGCAAGTTAGACCCCAGGCTGTCAGCATAGCGGGTAGCAGAGCATGGAGTCAAGGTGTGGGATAAACCCAGGGGAGAGAGCGGCACATTTGTACGAGGAGGCTGGCTACTCAAAGTCAGGGATCTCAACCCTGGCTGCGCATTGGAATACACTGGAGAGTGCTTGAAAACACAGATGCCTGGGCTCTACCCCTGACCAATTAGACCAACTAAACCAATCACTGGGAGAGGCGATGAGACATGAGTGGTTTTAATAATGTCTTCTGCTGATTATAATATACCTCTGGGACTCAAATCCAAGGATCCACAGAGGAAAGGAACAGCCTTAGAAAATATCCCAAATGAGATTTTTGGTGATGTACTAAAGAAAATTAGGTCAGATCAAAGTATGTCTTCTTTGTCTTAGGGTTAATATCATTTGGAATAACTTCCCTGTCTTTCCACTAAATTTTTCCTGGATTCCTTCAAGAATTCTGAGCAGAACAGGCCACTGTTGAGTTGGCCCATGGGGGAAGATATTTCTTGGATTTGAATTTGGAGAGATGAGGGTGATCAAGAATACAAATATCATGTATCTCACTCAACTAGATTCTTCACTAGATTCTTACCGCTCCTCTGAAGACCTTGGCTTCCACCACTTCTCAACAGAAGACCACCAGTCAAATGCCCAGGAAACCACAGTTTATAAGCGAACTCTACTCAGGTATGTCTAAATAAGATTTGGAAATCCTTACCTTTCTGACCCTGTGTCTTCATTATGACAATTGATCCTCTCTACTCAGTTGTGGTTGGTGGACCAGTAGCATCAATGTCACCTGGGAGCAGAAATGCAGAAATCTGGGATCTGCTACAAAACTACTCAAACAGAATCTGCATTTTAACAAGATCTCAGGATTTTCATACGCATATCAAAGTCAGAGAAACACGGCTGTAGATCACTTCTAAGCAACCAAACTGTCTGCAATCATGGAATGTTCTATATTTGCACTATCCAATATGGTAGCCGTTAGCCACATGTAGGTATTAAGCACTTGAAATGTGGTTAGTGCCACTGAGGAACTAAATTTTTAATTTAGTTTTAATCATATTATATTGAAATAGCCCATATGGTTAATGGCTACCATACCGGACAGCTCTAGACCCTTCTAAAATTTGGCTCTATCTTACCTCTCCAGTGGACTTTCAGCATTATGGTTATGATACTGGCTCAAGACAAGGTTGAGATAAGGGAAGCCATATTGTAGAAAAGAAAAACTCTATTGTAACTTTGAATGACCTCTGACTGACTAACCCAGCTGGATCTGCACCCTCCAGGAGATCTGACTGCTCTGTAGATTTTATGACCCCTGCTTGTGCAAGCACCTCCCAGCTGCGATAAGATGATAACTTTGTTTTTTTGAGTTAGGAATGTGATGACTCCTGAACAGAGAATCTGTGCTGATAGCCATCATCAGTGAAAACTGAAAGATCTGGTGTGGCACTCCCAGTCTGTAACACCAGGAGGTCAACATTCCTAACCCCCTCCGCTATAACCCACCAGCCTATATAACTGCTGTAAGATCTCGTGCCCCCTTAAGATTGTTCTTTTGGACAGGAGTCGGCCATCTTCCCTCTTGCTAGCAAGCTGTAATAAAAAGTCCTTTTTCTCCTACCACCTTGCCTCTTGACTATTGGCATGTCTTGCTGAGAGCAGAAGGCCCCACGTTGGACAGTAACAGTTACTTGTCTTTCAAAAAAAGAAAAAAAGAAATCACCCTCTAGCTATAGACTCTTCAGCTGCGTGCTAAGAGTATGAGTGAGGAATGATGTCCATTCTCACTCTCTGTCCCTCCCTGAGTCCTTCTTCAGCTTATGCCAGCAGATGGACCACAATTATGACCGTAGAACTCTATCTGGGGAAGCAAAGCAAATGTGCTTGTATGAAGAAAAAGGATATTTAAAGAGCTTTGGAGAATAAGAGTGATAATGTATTGAACCTTCTCTGTTTTGCAGGCTAAATTCCTTATATAAATCATTTCATTTAAATCCTCACAACAAGAGGGTAGAGATTTTTATCTTTTGGTCACTGTTGATTTCCAAGTGCTTGGAACAGTGGGTGGCACATAGTAGATGCTCGGGTAAATATTTGTTGAATGGATGAACTATTATCCCTATTTTATAGATGACAAAACTGAGGCACAAAGCAGTTAAGTATTTGCCTGAGGCCACAGAGTGGCAGAGCAAGGATTTAAGCCCCTATAGTGTGGACTCCCGATCCCGTCTCGGCACCATGCGTAGCCAGCCTATTTTACTGCGTTAATAAATGATGGTCCAGCAGTTGCTTCCTCTGGATTCGTCTGTGCTACCTGAAGCAGGGGAAAGGTTTAGATATAAAGGGAAGGCTTGATTTTAAAATATTTGTTGAATGTCTGCCATTTGCCACACTCTAGGGAAGCAATGGTGGGTAGCAGCGTTTGTAACTTTTAATGTGCTTATGCATCTCCTGGGGATCTTGTTAACGTGCAGATTCTGATTTAACAGGTCTGAGGTGAAGTCTGAGATCCTGCATTTCTAACAAGCTTCCTGGAGATGCCACTGGTCCAAGCACTGCAGTTGGAGAGAGGAAAGGCACAGCCCTGCTCTCAGGGAGCCCACAGTCGGGATGGGGGATGTAGAGGGGAGGGAATTCACAATGACAGTGCATGGTGACAGTTGCTCTGCTAGGATATGGTAGGTACTGTAGGGCTCCTGGAGGGACAGCCAGCCTGGGGGACGTGGCATCTGAGCTGAGACTTGAAACAAGCATAGGACGTGAGGCAGGTGAAGAGACTAAGGGAAGGGTGTTCCAGGAAGAAGGAACAACATGTGCAAAGAATGGGTGGCTCAAGCAAGGAGGGGGCATCTGGGGATATGAAAACAGTCTTGACATCCCATGGTGGACCTGCTTCTCCCAGGACAAATGCCTTATCTAAAGGGTGGCATGGTCGGTTTCAAACCCTGCCTTTTCTTGGCCGCAGGCTGGAGTCCAGGTCACCTGCAGGTAAACAGCTTCCTCTGAATCCTATCCTCAAAGCACTCCTTGGTTCTAGTTGATATTTCTGATTTCTCTTTTGATGTTTGGAATCCTTTCCCCACTGCTCCTCAGCCCCATGCGATGCGCTGGCGTCCCCTGGAAGCCTAATGAGGCAGTTGCCATAGTAACCGGGTGACATCCCTGTAGCTGATGCTAACACCGTAGCTCCCCAAACCCCGTGTCTGTTTCTTTCTGTTTGGTAAATTAATAACATTTAAATTAAACATATTAATTTATTTCACGTCAATTAATTTGTATGTTAAACTGCATGCCAGCTTCACCCTCCCCTTCCCCCAACACCCATTAATTAACTCCAGCCAAATTGGGAGCACATCAGAGGAGGTTGCAATAGCTTCCAGCAAACTGCAATTACAATACTCTGTTCCTATGTAGAGAGTAATCAATGTCAAAATAATTGCTTTTCACAGGTCTACAGTCAGCTGTCTTGTCATATAGTTAACTTATAATTATGACCATTTGGATTTTTAAAAATAAAATATGTAGCCAAAATATTGGAAGGACAAGAGGTGGCTGCTAATTCAATGACTTGTGTTGAATCTCTCAATACCTCCCTATTTCCAGTCTTTTTTTTTCCTTCTTCAACACCCAACCATCTCTCCCTAAGGCTGGTGATGACTCCCCCCTGCAACTCTGCAGAGTTAGTTTCAGGAATTGAGGTTCCCAGGGGGCTAGTCATGCAGAAGAGTTGGACAGGCCAAAGGGTTCATCTGGCGCCGGAAGAGCCAGCTTTTGCCTTTACTTTCTGTCTTTGTAAAGATGGTGGGAAAACTGGTTCCTCCAAATGAGATTATGTTCCTAGAACCTGCCACTTGCTGGAGGGGCGTGGATGCTGCCAAGCTTAGTGTGAGCCTTGCTAATCTTATTGGAGTAGCTTCTCTCTCCCCAAACTCTTTCTGTGCAGCATGTAGCATGTACTGGCCTCTTTCTCCAAGCTTTGGGGGCACAACTCTTTATTTATGGTAAAAACTGGTGTCTGAGAAACTGCGTGTAGGTGAATGCCACTGATGTTCCCGATGGCTTGTTTCTTCATTCTGTCGGGAAGTGCAGTTGTTGGAAGGTTGATGGACAGGCACAGACTTCTGCAAATGATCCAATGTTGCACTTTTCAAATCAGGTGTGCCAGAGACCTGCTCGTGCTCTAGCCTAGGATATGATGCATTATATCCCGGTGGATCCTGGAGCTCAGATTTGTCTAACACCTCATCACCTCCTCTTGCACGCCCAGCCAGCCAGCGGATATTAACCAAGTGCATTCTTTCACACGCCTGCCTCTGCATTAGTCTCTGGGGACTGAGAGGTGAGCAAGGAAAGTCGGCCCAGAGCCATGCATGTTAGAGCTGAGACATGACCCCCTTCTTTATCATTGGGATTTTTTCAAATTGGAGAGCCATACAGGTTTATCATTTCTGCTACTGATTTGTGGAGACCCCTTTTGACTTTTTACATTCATTAAAGACATTTATCTTCCAAAGTCAAATATTTCCTCTGTGAAAGCTTGCTCCTATCTGCAGTTTCCAAAGGTTTGTCTTGGGATGTGAAAGAAAGAAAAAACAACAACGTCTACATGGCACGCACGCACACGCACACACGCGCACACACACACATGCACGCACGCACACACACACGCACACCTTAATCTGTCCGTTTCCCTCGAATTACAACCGCCTCTCCTCCAGCTTGGGCAGATGGATGCTTATTACCAGGGTAAAGAGTTGCAGGGAGTAAGTGTACTGCAAGTTACTAAAGATTTAAGGACAGGGTGCTAAAAAAATGACTTTGCAGGTTTTACAAGTATAAGGGGAAATCCCTGTTTTCTGTGTGCAGGAAAATTGAATTTACAGTCTCTTCTAACCAGCGACTGTGCCTGTTGACCCAGCAACTGCTGTACGGTGGGTATTTAATGAATATTTATTTTAAGGTCACGAATTTCTTTATGTCTTTGTACAAACCTCTAATCTATTTTGCACCCGCAGTTTCTCCTGACTTAAAAATAGATGTAATACCTCCTTTCCTCAAGGATATATCAGGAATTGGTTGAAAACCCAGTGTAGGACTGCCACATGCCACCTGGCATGCCAAATTGTAGCACTCATGATTGAAGATATGACTACTATTTACTTATAATCTAGTTGTAATTAACGGGCATTTATTTCATAGTGTTAGGTTCATACATGAAGAGGTATGTCGAAATACCACGTGTACAGCAATAAGTCGACTTCAATAGGGTCCTATGTTAATATAATTATATGCAAAAAACATTGATCACTAGTACAAGGAGGATATTTAGAACAAATAATTTCTGTTTCCCTCTTCATCATGAGGATTCATGAGCTAATTCCCACAGAGTGGCTAGCTGTGGCCAGATGAAAGATGCTCAGTGAGGATTTTGCAGGTGACTAGTACTGATGTAATTCATTGTCCCACGTAGACAGAGAGAATGGTTTTCTTTGTTCTAGAAACCCATAGCGAAGTTGCTGCTTTGGCCTTGTCTAATTTTCAAGGAAAATGAGAAGATACATTTTAGGATGTGCACTGTTCCCTCTCATGAATAAAAGGCAGAAAGCTTCCTTTCAGTTCCATTACTGGCTAGATTTTTGCCATAGGATTTGAAAATAATGGAGCTGGGTTGTCATGGCAACGCATCCCGTGTCGTAGTTTTGATATTCTGGCTGATTCCTCGACGCTACTTTTATTCCAAGAATTGCTGAAAGTTGCTTGAAACTCTGCTTCAAGGGCACGAGGACTGACAGCTTTAGATGTCAGATGAAGGAGCGGGTATGTGGCCTGCCTTCCCGGGTGTTGTCTACAGAGTGGATCTCTTGAGTCTCTGTGCTTGAGAGAGAAACCTAAAGAAACTTGGTTTTCTTGTGGAACAAAACCACCTTCACACACCTAACATCTGTCTGAACCACCGGGCCAAACTTTTCCCCCAAACAAAATCATTTCCCAGTTTGGGAACGTGTGTGTCATGTCTGATGGCTGGGGATTGTTGATCATTGACACCTTCTATTCCTTGTCCCACCCAACCTGCTACTCCTCCTGGGGTTCCCCTCTCAGAAAACTGCATCCCGTCCCCCGGCTGCCTGGGTCTCCTTAGACTCCCCTCCTCTGGTCTGTCTAACAGGTCACCAAGCCCTGTCATTTCTTAGAACAATAAGCAACATTTGTTGAGTGCTTTCTCGGTGTTAGATGCCATTCTAAGTGCCTTACGCGCACTAACAAACTTAACCTTGACATCCAACCCATGAGGTTGGTAACATTCCTTATTATCCTCAATATGTAGATAGGAATACGGAGGCATAAGAAGGTCAAATGACTTGCTCAAGGTCACATAGAACAAGGATGGCAGGGCAAGGGTTCACACCCAGAGCCTGTGCTCTTAACCACTGTGCTGCGGCTCCCCCATTCTGCCTCCTTCGTTCCTGTAGAGTCCACCAACCTCTGTCCATCCCCATCACCAGCACCTTGGCTCAGATCCCCGTTGTCTCTTGCTGAAATCACTGTCACGGCCTCCTGAACTTGTCCCTCTCTCTCCATCAGGCCCATTTCCAATCTGTTCTGCACACAGCTATTAGAGTGATTGTTCAAATCGCCATCATAATTATACTCCATGCCATCCTGGTTCAACCCCTTCTATGGACCCTCAATGCCTTCTGGATGTAGCCCTAACTCTTTAACATGTATGTGACTCCTGCCGAAAATGATAGTGAAAACGTCTGTGATCTCGGTAATGACGAGAGCTGTCATTTACTAAGCGTGTGCAAAGTGCCAGACGCATTATGGGGATCAGCTCATTGGATCCCTCCAACAACTCTGATGGAGCTGGAGAGGCGGTGTGACTCCAGGCCTTGGACTTTTAACCACCTCATTCTGCTTCCTGTGCCTTCCGCACCCCGGGTGTACCCAGCAACTTACAGTCTCCCCAAGGGCCGTGTGTTTTCTCACCTCTGGGCCTCCCCCTGCCTAGCACTGTGCCTGGCACGTAAAGACGTTGGTTGAATGAATGGAAGAACTTCACAGAAGATGCCATATTGTTCAGAATCCACTGTTGCCACTCATGTGTCAGGGGGAAACAAGCCCAGTAAAACAAGACAAAGCCAAATGAGAACCCAGTGATCAGAGGATTGATCAAAAACAGGGGCGAGCGAAACCAGCGGTAGGCAAGGACGGTATTTGAGAGCCACAGGTGGGTGACTGGTTTTGTCTCCAACCTGAGAGATAACGTTGGAATTGGACGGCAAGGTGCTAGTCAGGTCGGGAGTCAAACTGAAAGGCTCTGAATGCCACAGACCTGGGGTGGCGGCTGCTCTGAAGTTCCTGGAGACAGTAGAGCAGCTTTGCTGATGCTGAGGACTTGCTTCCTTCCCACCTGCTAACTGAGTTACAGGCGGTGCAAGTACCGAGTTTCGTGACAAGGCTGAAGGGCAGGCTTGTGAACAGCCTTGCCAGAGAGCTCGCGATTTTATTTTGTAAGCCATGCAGAGCCGCTGGAAGGTAATTTAAAGTACACAAGTTCTCCCCAGCCTACCTATGAAGTTCAGGTTAATATCCGATCACAGCAGCCATTGCAAAACTTCCAGAAACCCATGTCAAGCAAAGCAGGTGAAATTGAAATTGAAATCCTCTCCTAGCAAAAACGGTTTTTCTTTACTTCTTCCCTCCCTGAACACACGCAAGGAGACTCAGAACTTGTAAAGGGAAGTAAGCCCGGGAAGTGGTGTGTAGTTCTCTATTAACCCAGCTTGAACTTCGCTAGAGCTGGAATCAGCAGATTTGCACCTCCAGCCGGGCAAGGTGGGACAGTCAGGGGGAACGTGCCTGGGAATCTCTGTGCTGGAGTGATGTTGGGCCCAGCAAGGCTGAGTTTCCATCGTGTGTCTTTGATTGCTGAACTGAGTTATTAGCCACACTAAGAATGTCATCTAAAGGTAAATCTCTTCCATGACTAATAGATAATGCTCCTTTTTTGCCTTGATTTTCCAAACGACCTGTATCAGGTGGCTGTACGTAATGACGAAGCCAGACATGGACCCACAGCACAAGGAGAAATAAATGTACGTGATCACGAGCCAATTTAAATGTAGTAGGAGACATTTTGGTACTTCCTTTTAGCTAATCCTTTTTTTTTTTCCTTGTGCTTTTGCAAAAACTTTCAGGAGATATCATCCCACGTGGCTGCGTACAACAAGAGAATGTGGGCTAAGGACTGAATTGGTGAATTCTAATATTGCATCATTAAGAGAAGTGATTTCTTTTTCATGGAGCGAAATTGGATTAATTATATGCATGCAGAGTATACTTAACAAACGGCCTAATTCGAAGGTGCCGAGCTGGGTCACGCACAATTTGGTTCTTTGTTTTTCAACTGAGCAGGGCGTTTGCCATTTACCCTCTGAATTAAATGTGCTGGGTCTGAAAATCCTAGTGGCCATTAATGTTGGTCGATGGGCTTCAACGCATTTATTTTTTTTCCCGTAGATTATGTACATAATGCTACATATGACCATTGGCTGTTAAAACACAGCCAGAAGAGCGAGTTCATGGTTCGCTGGGCACATTTAGTGCCTGATCAGAATGCTGAGTGCCATCAATCCAGTTATTCACTGATATAGCCTGCTCTGTGTAATTAAGGGATGAGGCCTGGCTCGCTGCTCTTTCTTCATAAGGACTGGTGGGAAGCGTTAAGTCCTGGAGACAGAGTCGGCCTTGCGGTGACATCCTTATGGTACTTATTGGGCAGGAGACAATGATGGGGGAAGGCTCTGTGCCCTCAGCCCAGCACCCGGGGCAGGATAAGACTCTCATTAGGTGAGAGAGAACAGAGCAGCAGCAGTCTTAAGTTTCTTCCTCTTATACTCCCCAGGCTGAGATTGACAAAGGGATAAAGAATGTCCTGGCATTCCCCCTGCCCCCAACAAACACTTTCTTTTGCTCATTCTACCGTGACACCAGGAGGTGTAGCTACATTGTCGTTCTGGTCTCTCCAGAGGTCCTAGTGTGATGGGAAGGGCAGACAGGCAGGCAGCAATTTCTACTACAGTGTGATGGGCTGCTTCTGGGGGGTCTGTAGCTGCCACATGGAATTGTGTTGTGATTGACAAAAATTTGTCAATAGACAGCATTCAAGGGTGTACAGTTTCCTCAATGCCAAATGTTATGGTTTCTTAAGTCAGGAAATGACACAGAGTGCTCTCCGATGGAGGAACAGCTTCCCAGGTCCTCCAAATGCCCGCTGGGGACTTAGAGCTGAAGATGACTCACCTGTCCCAAAGCAAGGATTTGGCCAGAGGTGAGGAGTTTCTTTTGCCATTCTCATGGGGACTTTTTGACTCTTATCCACCCCCTGTCCCCACAGCTAGAGTTTCTGGCTATGTGTCTGCCTACTCATCAGATGCAAATATTTTCTGGGGAAAAAAAATCTCCACTATATTTACTGTGAGATAGAGGGAAACCATTTCCTAGGAGCATCCTTCAGTAGGCTCATGTTTCAGGCCTGTCTGAGGTCCAGTTTGACTGGAAGTACAGACAAAGGTCTTAGGAAGCGATTCTCTGAGAGAACCTGGGAAGGCTTCATCGAAGAGGTGTTATTTAAGCTGGGTTTTGACTCATGAAGAGAAGTTTTCTAGGCAAACTTTGGAAGGAAGGAGCATCCCTGGCAAGGGAACCAGAACATGCAAAGGAGAGAAGGCGTGAAAGCACGCCTTTGGGACAAGCCGGCATTTGGCACGATGGGGAAGGAGCTGAGCTAGACAGAGGGGTTTTGTGTCCCAGCTCAGGCCCGGGGCATGTGGGGACTTCAGCAGTTTTGGGTAGAAGCTGGGGTGCACGAGACCTTTACTGGGAGGAACCGACTCAGCTCCAGAGCCCAAAGCACGTGGCTGCCCAGGCTTGGTGTGATTCAGTGAGTGAGGCGTCTGCGTGTTCTGAACATGCTGATGCACTGTTCCATGCATGGGCAGGTCTCTTCCGTATATTAGCCTAAAAGCTGAATGTTAGACTCTTTTTTGACCAAATTATACATGTTGCAGGAAATTTAGAATACGCAGTAACATAGATATTTGAATCACCTATAATCCTATCATCTGTATGTAATGACCAGTAATCTTTGGGGGTCTGTTGTTCATATTTACACACTCTCTGAACAAAAATAGGATCCCATAATACAGATTATTTTATAATCTGCTTTTTCCACTGAATACATCATAAACATCCCTCCACGCCAATACATGCAGATCCACCATACTAGTTTTAACGATCCTCCGTCGTTTGTTTATCCAGTTGCCGAGTGTTAGACATTCGGTTTGCACCACAGGCCACCATATTCCTCTACCCACATTCAACGTGCTTGCAGCTTCTTCTTCTCTAAGCCCACCTAAAGCAATCCCCACTGGTGTAGAAACATCGTCTCTGAGGCTGTCATATAAAACAGGGAAAACTCTGCACGGACTCTTGCTTCTTGGCTGAAGCTATTCTTCCTCGCTGTTGGTTCTGTCTTAACTCCCCTTGCCGGTCAGTGGAGGTATGGGGACTGAATTTGGAACCCTGAGTCCTGTGGTGCACAGCTTCCGCAGCAGCAGCAATAGCTCGGCTTGTAGGGAGACAGAATCTTTGATTTAGAAGTGTCCATTCCCCTCCTCCAGCTGTTTCTAAGAAGCACAGCACAGAGGCAGCCGACAGCTTGTCACGGTAAATTTGGCATGGTAGCAGCCTGGTCAGAAACAGGCCGCCCACTTCGTGGAGAAATGAGGTTCAATTAAGCCTCTTAAGTCTCCAAGCCGTGCATCCCGAGTTGGTTTTTTCAGTTGTGTCCATGCTCTGCAGACCTTGGCCGAGTGAAATAGTGTTTCTGCACCAGTGAGTTTGTTTACGCTGCTCTCTAATGGGCCCGTGTTTGACTGAAAGCTTGAGGATCCACTGTGTGTGCATGCCCTGGGTGTGTGTGTGTGTGTGTGTGTGTGTGTGTGTGCATGTGTGCCTGAGCCATGGCATGTGTCTGTGGACCCAGAGGGCTTTGGGTTCTGGGGCAAGAGACTGACTGCCTGGGGAACCAGCTTCACAAGGGGCTTGAAAACCTGGTGTCCATGTGACCTGCAGGGAGAAGCCTGCAAAGGAGGAGGTCCCACCTTGGTATGGCCCTGGGGGAGAAAGTAGAACAATTATATCCATCTGTCTGTCTGTGCATCCATCCATCCATCCGTCCATCTTCCATCAGTCCATCCCTCCATCCGTCTGTCCATCCATTAGTCCATCCATCCATCCATCCATCCATTCATCTATCTGTCCATCCATCAGTCCATCTGTCCACCTATCCAGTCCATCCATCCATCCATTTATTCAATCATTCAGCCGTATTTTTTGAGTGTCTACTATATGCCAGGCTCTGTTTTAGGCACTTAGGACACTCAGTGAGCAAAAGCGACAAAAATCCCTGCCCTCGTGGAACTTACATCTCGTGATGGAAACAGGCAGGACGCTGTGAGCATAATAAATAAATGTCACGTAGTATTTAGAAGCTACCAAGGGCTAGGGGTAAAGCAGAGCAGGGAGGGGGAATCTGGAGTACCCAGTGAGGATAGGGGAGGTACAGTTGTGATTATACGTAGGGGGTGAGGGTGTGACAAGGATTCTCTCCTTGACCAAACTCAAGTCAAGCCCCCCTGAGCTCTTTTTCAACCAGGCTTCGACTTTTGCATTTCCGTGTTCGTCTCTGCATTGCCCAATTTTAGTGAGAATCTGCTAAGTTAGTTTAGCCAGAATCCTCCATCCCTGATATCTGACAAGGCTCCTCATCCTCCACTAGCCTCCAGGGGCTGTCTGACTGCCCTGGCCAGCCTTCAGCAAGAATCCTGGTAGGTTGGTTTAGCCAGAATCCCCCTTTATTCCTGATCTTGCCTCTTGGTAATTTTTCAACCACTGACCCTCAGCCCGCTCCTTGGCTATAAATCCCCACTTTGTGTTTGGAGCTGAGCCCAATCTCTCTCCCCCACTCCAAGACCCCACTGCAGTGGTTCCTATCATGATAGCGCCCCTTGAATAAAGTTTTTCTCACCATGCTTAACGAGTGTCATCAAATAATTTTTTACCAGTAGATGTCATTGAGAAGTTAACCCTCCAGCGACCAGTGGAAGGAGTGAAGGAGTTGGCCAGGTGGATATCCAGAGGAAGAAAATTTCAGGCAAAGAGAACAACCAGAGCAAAGGACCTGAGCAGGAGCATCCTTTGTGTTTAAGGAACAGCACCTGGGACCGACGACCTGGGCAGAATGAGCTTGGGGGAGAGCAAGAGGAGATGAGGTCTGAGCGAGGGGCTCCAGCGTGTCCTCCCCTCGCGATATCCCTCTCACTTCCCAGTAACTTTAGTACAGCGAAGGGCAGAAATTGGGTCATGGAAGTGGGACAGTGGAGAGCTGAGTGCCAACTCTAGACACTAGCACCTTCCTTCCTGGGCTCCATTAAAAAGAGTCCTGCGGGGCGGGGTCTCCGTGGACCTGCCCTGGGTCATAACTGTCATTCATGACAGCCTCAGTGGGACCAGGAACTCATAGCAGGAAGCAGCGTGAGGTAGAGCATGGGACTGGGAATGAGAAAAATGGATTTGGGTTCGAATCCCAATTTTTCCGCTTATATTTGTGAATTACCCTCTCCAAGCCTCGGTTTTACCATCTGTAAGAGTGGGGTTTGCAATAATAGCTGTTGTTTGAGAACAATGTATCCATTGGAGGGAAATGAGCTTGCTGTATTTTTACAAGCCCCTAAGTGGCAGAGCCAAGAGTTGAGCCGAATCAGTCCACCTCCATGTACCCCCATGCCTTCCCGCCTCTCGTAATCTCCCCAGACTTACAGGGAAGGCTAAGTCAGCTGATAAGGTGCTTGAAGGGGGCTGGCAGATGGTGAAGTGCTGTATAAATGTACATTGCCATTATTATTATAGATGGAACTTGAGGTTAATTTCTGAGATGACCCTGGCATCTAGCAACGTGAGGTTGTCATCAGTCAGCAGTAGCCTTTGAGTGACAGCTGAACGTTCTGTTGCTGAAGGTCACAGAGGAACTCAGCCGGGCTGAGCACAGTTAATAGATCTTATCATCATATTTTGCACTTAAAACTATTCCTTACACAGTGCAGTTTAGCAACGGCTGCTGCATATGCATTTTGCTAATTGATTTATGTTAACTTCCACACGTGCCGTTGATCGATATCTAACAGCCTTGTTTTGCTGCGTCCTTGGAGATTTAGAACAAACCTCACAGAAGTGCACTCGGCACGCTGGGCGACCTCTCCAGCCCTCTCCTGCACAGGGGAAAGGAGCACAGATTACTGTGGATTATCTAGATTTTTCTACATTGTCCTGTATGTCTGTTTCCAATCAATCTAGGTAGACGAGCTTGTACTGCAAATCTATTTCAACATCAAGTTGCCGGCAATGGCACTGACATGCATATCACCCTTAGGCTGGGGCTTTTAATGTAAACTTTAGGTAAATCTTACTTGAATAATGAGTTCAGTTGGCTGGATTTGGTAGAAGGTGTGTGTGTGTGTGTGTGTGTGTGTGTGTGTGTGCACGCGTGCATGCGAGAGAGAGAGAGAGAGAGAGAGAGGGATGGAGGCGGAGGGGGAGAGGGAGAGAAAGAGAGAGTTTTTTGCCTGTGATATTTGAACTGGAGAGATGTCATGTTTACCCGCTCAGGCAATAAACCTAAACCTGCCCGAATCATTTTCCCCAAATGTGAATGCCCAGAAATAGCGCTCACACCTGACCTTTTCAGTTGGCAAACAGCTGACTCTGAAACAGGAAATTGAGACTCATGGAGAAAAAGGGGCCAGGCTGAACTAGGTGGAAGGAGCCCGGTCTGGAAGCTGTGAAAGTACCAGGCAACGTGGCTGGGGGTGCAGTGTGGGGGTGCTGGAGTGCAGTAGGGTGGAGGTCTCCTTCCAGCTGACTTGAATAGACTTAAAAGCCTGGGTGAGGTTCCTAAGGGTTTGTAAGGAAGCCTTGCTGGTCTTGCTCACTGTAGATATTCTCTGGAGATATTGGGAGTTAATACAATGGATACGAAAATCAAATTACATTTTTAAGTATAGAGAGAAGCTACTTTTTATTTTTAAAATTATTTTTATTACAAAGTACTGCGTGCATGTAGTTTAGACATCAAATAATGCTGGAAGGCTTCTCACAGAGAACAGCAGCACTTCCGTTTCCTCTGCACCCTCCCTCCATCCTGCTCCCCAGAAGCAACCACCTCTGCATTCTTCTCTCTGTTTCTTCTGTATTTGCTCCCATATTCTAAACAATATGTGTACGATCTCTTGAGTTATGAATTTTGGATGTTGTCTGTTGCTTTCGTATTATGCATAGGGGAGGTAGTATAATTCCACATTTTGTTGTAATTATTGTTGTTTCCATTATGATGACTATGCAAATATTGTTTACTGTTGAGTTGGGGAGTATATTACGATTATACTCCTATGATTTCTTTCTTCTCAACCTACTAATAAAAATATTCCTTTTTCCTTTCCCTGGGTTGATTTTGAATCTTTGTCTCAGTGTTCTTATATTTGTCAGCAGCTCTATAAAATGCCTCTCAGTGCAATTTTCCACTCAGTCAAACCTGTCAGATAATCTCTCAGTTCCATTTTTCCTCCTTGATATCTCTCTCCGGGAGCCCTCCCTTCTTCTGCTCCCATCTGGACTACTGAGCAGATTTCATCCTGGGGTCTCCTCCGTCACCCTGGAATTCCTTTTGTCTTTTTCTCCTTTGCTGGATTCTGTGTTTCCTTAATCCTAAGTCTTCTTTTTTCTTAGCTGACTTCCCCATTTTAGTGGAGCTCCTTCTCTAGGAGTTTCCTACTGAGTATGTGAGAAGCAACTTTGTGTGTGACCTTACATCTAAAAATGTCTTATTTTACCCATTGATAGTTTAGCTGGGTATGGAATTCTCGATTTCTTCCCTCTGAATTTTGAAGGCGTTGTTGAATTGTTTTCTGGCTTCTGGGATTGTTGTTGAAAAGTCCAGTGCCCTCCTGATCCCTGATCCTTTGTTTGTGACATTGTGTTCCTCTCTGGATGTTTTTAAGATCTTCTCTATCTCTGGTTCAGGAATTTCACAATGATGGGTCTTACTGTGGGTTTTCTTGCATTTATTCAACTGGGGCTCATGTCTGGTAATGGGAAATTTTTTTGTATTATTTCTTTGTTAATTTACTCCCTTTTTTCTCTGTTCTCTCCTTCTGGAAATCTTTTAGTCATTGGTAGGAAAGACCTCCTGGTTTGATCTTCTAATTTTCTTCTTTTTCCTCTCCTATTTTCTCTCCTTTCTTTCTTTCCTCTGTTCTAGGAAATTTCATCAGCACAACTGTCTACCCCTTTTATAGGGCATTATACTCTTGATTCCAGAATCCTTCTGCTTCATTTTCTTTAGAAAACACACCCACAGCTCCTGTAGGCATAGAGGAGGGGTAGTCACTTCCCTATGCTGGGGTGGGGGCGGACAGGAAAACCAGGCGTCTAACAGCTCCTTGTCCAGACTTTCCCACAGTCTCATTTTCAGCCCTCACCTCAGCCCATCTACCTCTGTACCTGGGGCCTCAGGTTCCTGAGCGTTTCTAGGGTTCCCAGGTCAAATAACTTTCTTTTCAGTAATGTCTCCCTCTGCCAGAACTTAAGCTGAACTTTCCTCTGCTCCCTCAATCTACTCTCTCATTTTCTGTGTTGTGGTTCAGTGATACAGATAACATCTAGTTTTGCCCAAGCTGCACTTGAGTCTCTCTTTTTTGTTCTCCTTTTTATAAATTGATTTGTGACAAGAGAAGGGGACAGAGACTTCTGTATTCCACTATCTTGAAGCTGGAAGTCAAGCTGCCACTTTAAGGAGCTCTTTAAGCTACTCTCTTGGCTAATAAAATGAAAGATCATTTGACATATGAATAACTATACCTAGTTGTACACACTTTGTTTATTAGTATTTCAGCTTTCCTCAAAGAGTAAAAATGCCCCCAAAGTATCATCCCTCCAAAACTTTTGTGTGTTACTGAACTTTAGCAGTGAATGAAAGTGATGTTCCTGCTCGCTTAACTGGCCTTAATTATCTCTTGCCATAATGATGGTAATTGACGTTTTAAAAATTCTCTTTTCCTTTTTTTTTTATTGTGGTAAATATACATGACAGAAAACTGATCATTTTAACCATTTTTAAGCATACAGTTCAATGGCATTAAGTGTATCTATATTGTTGTGTAACCACCACCACCACTCATTGCTAGAACTTTTTCATCTTCCTAAACTGAAGCACTATACCTGTTAGACAATAATCTCTATTCTCTTCTCCCCTTGGCTCCTGGTAACCACCATTCTTCTTTCTGTGTCTATGAGTTTGACTACTCTGGGTACTGATTATAAGTGAATCATACAGTATTTGTCCTTTTGTGACTGGCTTATTTCACTTAGCATAATGTCCTCAAGGTTCATCCATGTTGTAGCATGTGTCAGAATTGTCTTCCTTTTTAAAGGTGAATAATATTCCATTGTATGTATAGACCACATTTTGTTTATCCATTCATCCATGGATAGATACTTGGGTTGCTTCCACCTTTTGGTTATTGTGAATAATGCTGCTGTGGACATGGATGTATAAATATCTGTTCCAGTCCCTGCTTTCAGTTTTTTGGGGTATGTATCCAGAAGTGGAATTTCTGGATCAAATAGTAATTCTATTTTTAATTTTTTTGGTGAACTGCCACACTATTTTTCATAGTGGCTGTACTATTTTACATTCCCACCAGCAATTTCTCCATATCCTTACCAACACTTTTGTTTTAAATGAAGTATATGCATTTCATGTTCAGGTTAGGCAACTTGTTTTTTTTTTCTTTTTGAGGAAGATTGGCCCTGAGCTAACATCTGTTGCCAATCCTCCTCTTTTTATTTTCTCTCCCCGAAGCCCCAGTACATAGTTGTATATCCTAGTTGTAGGTTCTTCTAGCTCTTCTACGTGGGACACTGCCTCAGCATGGCTTGATGAGTAGTGAGAAGGTCTGTGCCCAGGATCCAAACCGGTGAACCCCGGGCTGCCGAAGTGGAGCGCGCGAACCTAACCACTATGCCACCAGGCCGGCCCCTGTTTTGTTTTTTTCCTGATAACAGCCATCCTAATGGGTGTGAATGTCATTGGCTTTTTAAAAGTACATGCTCACTTTTAACGAGTGCTATTTGGAGTACGTGCCTTATCTCCTTTAATCCTCACACCAACTCTCTGAGGAAGGTACCCTTACTATCCCATTTTACAGATGAAAACACTGATGCCCAAGTTAGGTGACTTGCCCGCAGTGATATGGTGAATAAGAGGTAGAGCCAGTAGTCTTGTTGTCCATTACTGCACAAAAAACCACCCGGAATGTAGGGGCTTAGAAACAATGATCCATTATAATCTTTCATAGTTCTGTGGGTTGACTGGGCTCAGCTGGGCAGTTCTCAAATGTGTCTTTCATGTGGTTGGGCCAGATGGTGGCTGGGGTTGGGGTCAGCTGAAGGCTTGACTGGGATGGACATCCAAATGGCTTCTCTGTGTTCCTCCACATGGTGTCTCTCTGTCTCCAGCAGAGTGGCCTGGACCTCTTAGTTGGTGGCTCCGGGCTCAAGAGGTAGGAAGTGGAAGCTGCCAGGTCAGTTAAGGGCTGTGCTGGGCACTGACACAGTGTCGCATCCGTCACATTCAATGCAGTCACAGGGTCCACTAAGAATCAAGGTGGTGGGGGAGGAGACTCCACCTTCTTCTGGGGGAGCAGCAAAGCCACACCACAAAAGAGCATGTAGGATGGGCGATGCAGCACCACCATCCTTGGAAAATGATACCTCCCACTGTCAGGATCCGAGCCACTGGAAGGCTGGCTCCAGGACCTTCTTGCCCAACCACCACACACAATATGCTGTTTCTATTGGTTTATCTTTATTCTTGGGAATGCCAAGTCTAAAGGAGCAGAATCATTAGGGATTTGAAAATCAGTGATTTTCAAAACCATTTAAAAAAAATGTTGAGCCCTTTCCTCAAATGATAATTGATGAGGCAGTTAAGATTATAGCAAATAAATTAAAAGCACAGTGTATGGAAATTCACTGTTCTCCTTCCTTCTAAGCCACGTGACCTTGGACAAGTTATTTAACTTTCATATGCATCAGTTTTCTTTCCTGAAAAGTGGAAATAATAGTAATAATATCTACTACAGGATTGCAATGAGGAATAGAAGGATTAAAATACGTGCTGAGAATAGTGACTGGCGTATAGGGAGTGCTCGATAGATGACAGCAACTATTATTATTAATTACTGTTGAGACGGATAAGCAACATAGGATAAACCGGGAGATGCTCTGAACTGGGAATTGGTAAATGAGACTCGTCTTTCTCCATGACCTGTGCAGCCACTGAGGTAGATGAATGTACTCTCAGTTTATAGATGGGGACATTTCATAGAGTAAGGACAGCCGCAAATTCCCAGCAACTCCTCCCACTGAGAGGTAATTCCCCTCCCCTGACTCTGGGCTAGCTTTAGTGCCTTGCTTGACGATGGAATGTGACAGAGGTGATGTTATGGGATTTCTGAGGCTAAGTCAGAAGATGACTTGCAGCTTCTCTCTGGGTGGTTTGAAGCACACGCTCTGGGGAAATCCAGCCACCATGTAAGAAACCCACCTACCCTGAGAGCATCATGCTGTGAGGACCTAAACCACTTGCAGAGGTCCTGGAGGATGAGATGCCACATGGACAGAGAGAAGCCAAGGAGCACCGAGGGGCCAGATATGTAGATGACTTCTTGGAAGTGGGTCTTCCAGCCCCAGCCATCTTAGCTGACACCACATGGATCAGAGGTGAACTACCCAGCAGAGCCCTTCCTGAATTCCTGATCCACAAAATCATGATCCAAATAAAAGAGTTGTTTTAAGCCACCAAGTCTTGGGGTAGTTTGTAACACTGCCATAGATAACTGAAATGGGAAATATATCCAACAATTGAGTGTTTACATAGAACAATACTGGTCCAGAGAGGAGAAACGACTCACCAGGGTCACCCACTGAGGACAGTTTGTTGTGAGAGTTAAAAACAGGGACTCTGAACTCAATCGCTTGGGTTTAAATCCAAGCTCTATCGTTTGCTAATTAAGCAAGATTCTTAATCTTAAATCTCATAATCCAGTTATGAGAATTAAATGAAATAATATATTAGCAAATGACTGACACATAGCAAACACTCAATAAGTGTCTACAGTTATTATTACCAATGACAACTGATAGCAGATCAGAACCAACCTGCAGTGGGGTGTGTATGTGAGTGGAATTAGAGAGGATTCCATCCAGCCTTTGTCACTTCCTAGTTTGCATTTCTGCAGGCAGCTTGCTTATCACTGAACCTTAGTTTCCTCATCTGTAAAATTGGGATAATAATAGCAGTGTTGTTGTTGTACAGAGGAACTACGACTCCTGCTATTTTTCTACTCACAAATGGGTGTGATATGAAATTGCAGGAAAAGACGGGAAAACACACCATCAAGGGAGAGCTTGCAAGTTTTATCTCATAGTACAGAGAATAGACAAGGTCCATTGGCTCCAATTTTTCTGTTTCTAGAGAAGCACTTTTTATGTGAAGTCTCCAAAAAACTTAGTTTCATTTATCTAGTTGGACATCACCAGCAGTTTGATTAAAAATTTAATAGGAATCACGGGTGGTGGGTTCATCTAACGATGACTGTACGGTGACAGTGTCTGTTACCGGTTCACCGAGAACCGTTTTCAATATGACACACTCTTTCTCACCAGATGAAGAATTAATTTAAAAATCCCCATCCCAGATTTGTTCTGCAGCCAGAACAAACATTCCCAGAGCCAAAATGGGGAAAATACATCCAAGGTATGTCCAGAGGATGGTGCCCTTGTGGTTTTATATCCATGTCTGCTGTTGAAAATTCAGGCAGGAATAGAGGCACATATATTTTTATTTATTACTACATAAAAAAAAATTCCCCTCACCAAAAAAAAAAAAAAAAAAAAAGAAGAAGGAAGAAAGAACCCCAGGGGTGTATGCATGTGATCTAAATACATTCCAGCATCACATCTTGTTTGCTGGCTTTTGACAGCAAAACAGACAAAACAGAAGTCATTTTTCCTCCTGCTTGGCACTTTGCTTACAGAGATTATTGAAGACAGCTGCATGGGTCAGCCCCAGCGAGTGGATCCACAGACGGCCTCCCTGTACCATTACTGCAGTAGATGGTGGGGTTTATTTAGCACAATGTACGTGGCCAGAGTCCTGGACTAACCATGCTCCTCTTTCTCACTTACAGTCACTGAGTTTCCCAGGATGAGGGTGTGGTCGAAGCCCAGGGTCTTGGCTCTTGCTTCTCTCGGGGTGACCTGGCCGCAGGCCCTGTGTTTTGTTATTGGCAGCTTCTGAATTTCCTTATTGATTCTTGAGCAAGCATTGACCAAGGCAGCCATTTTGCCAGGTGTTCATTCCTATCAGAGAGAGACCATCTGAAATACTCTTGTAATCTTTTGGATGCACCTGGCTTGGCTTGGGGTGACTGGGGTGCTTGTGTGAGCCTTTTGAACCAGAGAATTCTCTATCCAGTGGGTCTACTTTATTTATTCCCTTGTCCATCCATCCATCCATCCACCCATCCATCCATCCATTTGCCCATCTATCCAACTTAAAGTCTTTGTCTAGAGCAGAGCTAATGGAGCTGTACACTGAAGCCTGGTGTTCTGCCCCACTGGAGATAGGAGTGGAGAGCGAAGACCCCTCTTCTGTGCCCCCATTGCTGGCTCCTGATGCACCTCTGTGGAACCCTAAGCTCTGAGGAGCGCACCTTTGAGAACCACTGAAATTTGCCATTTGCCTAATCCTCAGATTTCATTCCCGAATATCTATCTAGGTCCTTCTCGAACTCTGGCCTGAACATCCTGGAGCCCGTTGAATAGTGTCCCCCGGAGGTCCCCACAGCTGCTCAAACATGACACTTCAAATGGAACCCATCACCCTCAAACCTCACTCCAAGCAGGCAACCCCTCTTCTACTTTAATGGTATCACTGCCTACCCATTTCTCCAAGCCTGAACTTTAGCCTGGTTCCGTATAGTATTTCTGCTGCTTATAAAGAAAAGACCTAAAGACACTGGACTGTGAGCTCCATGATAAAGGACTCATGTCTGGTGTGACTCTATCTCATGGGGGTCTCTCTGACCCAGTGGCTAAGGTCTGGATCTGGACCCAGCTCTACTGATCTCTAGCTATGTGATTTGTGCAAATTCCTTAACCTCTTTATGACTCATTTTTCTCAACCACAAAATGGGAGAGTACCTACCTTGTTAGATTTTTGAGGGTTAAATGGCATAGTATTTGCAAGCCTTTAGCATAATGCCTGGCATGGAGGAAGTGCTTGGTGAGCGCTGGCTAACCTTCCTCATCAGTTCCCAGTCAAAAACTCTGGCCAAATGTATCTCAACATTTCTTAAATCCATCTCCTCCTCTCCATGCCTACCATCACTGTCCTAATTCAGATCTCCATACTTTCCTGTCTGGATTATTTAACAGCATCCTGCTCTGAACAGCTAAACTGATCTCTCTAAAATACATATTTGACCACATCACATCCAGTTCCTATTTAAAGCCCTTCAATGACTACCCATTGCCTACTGGAAAAGCTTCACCTCCTCAGCAAGGAGTATTAGGTTGTCCACAATTGCCAAGGGTACCTCTGCTCCCCTCTCCAACCTCAGTACCCACGCTCCATGCCTTCCCCTCCTTCCTCCATCCCTGCCTCCTTTGTTTCCTTCTTTCTGGTTTCTTCCCTCCTTTCCTTCCTCCATCCTCCTTTCTCTAGCTCAGCTGAAGTTTATGAGGCCTCCAATGTGCAGGGAGCTCTGCCTGGCCCTGGGGTGTGATGGTGCGGGAAAATAGACAGTGCCCTTGCCTCAGGGAGCTCACATGATAGATAGACGGGAATCCAGACATTGATCCAAGAATCATGGAACATGCATCTGATCTAGCTGTGACAGTGCTACCTGGAGGGCCTGACGTGGTCAAGGAGCTCACGGATGGCATCTTGGAGGAAGAGGCCTTGCCTTGACTGAGGAGTTAACCAGGTGGAGGCAAAGGAGAAGGGGCTATTTGTGTTTGTGTGTGCAAGTGCATGTGTGTGTGTGTGTGTGTGTGTGTGTGTATGTTGTAATTTGAAGTACTGGCCACTTCTCTAAAGGCCCGCCCAACAGCTGAGTCAGGACCCTCAAACTCAGCTCAGCCTTCTCCTTCCCCTTTCCCCAGTGAGATTTCAGGCAGCGTTGTGGGCAGGCCTACCCATGTGACAGTGCAGAGGGGGCGGCCTGTCCTCCGCAATCCTCCCTTCAACTTCCCATCCCAGGCCCACCTCCACATCCTCAGAACAAAGCAGGAGATTGAGAGCATTATCTAGAAAATCCGTAACATGATATTACAACAAACATGCATTGTTTGGTTGAAATTATCTCAAAAGTTGTTGTTTTTTGTACTATTGTGTTTTGTTAAAAAGAAATAGAGCTGGATACCAGTTAAAGGCGGTAAAGACAGATTTTATTCAATGCCATTACAATAGGGGAGAGAGGCTTCATAAAACTGATCTCAACTTTGCATGTAGCAAAGACAGCCGGGGATTTCTAGTGGGGTACAGAGTGAGGGGTCAGTGGATAGAAACTTATGAAGAGGAGACATTAAGACTTGGGGGATTCTTGCTAAACTGACCTAATAGGATTCTTGCTAAAGGCAGGCCAAGGACTTAGACATCAAAGGTTGGGGTGAGAAACTTGATCAGCTATAAAATGTGGGGAATTCTTGCTAAACCGACTTAGCAGGATTCTTGCTAAAACTGGCTGGGCAGGCTGAGGGCAGGGCCCAAGTACGAGACCTAGTTGAGAAGGGGGCTCAGAGGAGCTTGAGTTTGGTTAAGGAGAGACTCTGTCAGTCTGTTTTTTCTTGTGCACCCATCTCTGTGCTGCCTTCAGGGTAAAGTACAAGAAAAAATTCCTGGGGAAGTGGTGTGTTTGCGTCGTGCATTGTGGCATATTGAATTCTCTGTTTCTCTCTGATCAAAAGGTAAGAAGTGTAGAATAGCTAGTATTTACCAAGCGCATACCATATGCAGGAGCTCTGCCAAGCCCTGTCTCTGCTGGTCCTCCCTGTGGACAGGCTGCACAGCACAGACATTACCACAGACTGTGGGCATGGCAGTGGTCACCTTGTGGTCTGCTTAGCCCTGAGGTTTGGATGTCATGTCCTGTTCTCCCCCAGCTGCAGTGTAAGTACCTTGAACACAGAACCCTAATTTCCAGGTGTTCCTGACACCAGTGCTGGCACGTGGCTTATGCCTCATCCCTGCTCCCCTCGGGGGCAGCCAGAGAGCCGAGATCCCCCAGCCCTCCAGGGCCCCACCTCTGAATGCCAGAGGGAGAGTTTTACGTAGAATGTCTGTGATAATTATCTACATGTTGACACATTCTGCTTTGTGCAAAGACATTAACTTTTTTGAGCCCTCTCTGTCAGCTGACCTCATCAGTATTTCAGAACTGGGTAAAAAAAAAAGTGATACTGGGCTTCACGATAATAATCAAAACAGCATTTGTTCATCTCACACTTCATGTGGCCTGGTGGTGGCTGCTGCCATACCGCAGCACATAGACGCCCCACGGGAGACTACAATTGAGATCATGTCCTGTTATGCCTACAAGCTCTTTGATTAACAGGAGGAGAGGGTGCGGAGGTGTAGAGCACCAGAGAAAATTCTCGGGGAGGTGAGTGTTCGCACTGTGTGCTATATGGGGTCAAATGCTCTGGCCCGGGCAGCTGGGACGTGTAGAAGAGCGAAGGACTGTTCAGTCAGTTCTGACCATCTCTGCCAGAGTAGCAGAGGGGGATTGGGGGGGGGGCAGCAAAGACGGGAGCCGGGCACCAGGGGATGCCTTCTTTCCGGGGAAGTGGCATTTGAGCAGAGACCTGGAGGAAGCCAGGGAGCGATTCCCGTTGTGTACCCCAAGGGGGAGCCTAGGCACTCAGGCAGCAGGAACAGCCAGAGACGTGCTCCCAGACCCACCGGCAGGGTGGCGGGGCCCTCATTTTCCTACTGCTTGTGGGATGCCCATGAGGTTAGAGTGACAGACAGAGCCTAAGGTGACCCCCGATCCCCACCTTCTGGTATGCACGCGCTCGTGTATTCCTCTCTTGAGTGTGGGTGGGACCTGTCACTCGCTTCCAACCAATAGAACACGGCAAAGGTGACGGAATGTCACTCCCAGAATTCTATTATGTGACACGGCAAAGGTGATGGGCTGTCACTCTTGTGATTACATTACGTCATATGAGACTATCTTTTTTTGAAAGATTTAATCAGATTTTATATATAGCAATTTAAGCTTGACACATGTATGTAAGTCCAATTTAATTATAATTAATATTAAATTTATTCTCTCAGAACGTCAGAAACTACTCACCTGTTCTTGCATAATATATAATTAAGACGCTCACTAAGAAATTAGTTCAGTTGTACATCATAATAATGGCCCATAATTCGTTTGTGAAAATAGATGTGGCTAGAGATAACTATCTAATAGGGTGTGTTTAAAAGCATCCAGTTAACGCAGTGGTTGAAAACAATGCATATTAATGGAACTGTTGAACGTAATCTATTTTCTAGGAAGGAAGAAAAGTAAGTGGATAGGAAAAAAAAGTAATAGTAGTTAGTATTTAGTAAATGCCTGTGATGGGCCAAAAACTTTGCTAAGTAATATATTTCATTCCATTTGATCCTCACAACTATCCTGTGAGAAACTCCTATGATCTGATTTAATTTTATTTATTTTTTAATATTCAGAATATATATATGTATTTATATACTTATTGAGCTAACATTGGTTTATAACATTGTATAAGTTTCAGGTATATAACATTATAATTCAACATCTGTGTACACTACAAAGTGCTCACCACCAAAATCTAGTTTCCAACCATCACCATATAATTGACCTCCTTACCCATTTTGCCCTCCCCTCTCCTTACCCTCTGGTAACCACCAATCTGTTCTCTGTATCTGTGTGTTTGTGGGTTTTTTGTTTTGTTGTTCTTTTATTTTGTTTTTGTCGTTCTGCGTGAGTGAAATTGTACGGTATTTGTCTTTCTCCGTCTGACTTATTTCACTTAGCATAATACCCTCAGGGTCCATCCATATTGTCACAAATGGCAAGATTTAATTCTTTTTATGACTGAATAATATTCCATTGCGTATATTCATACCACATCTTCTTTATCCATTCATCCATTGATGGACACTGAGATTGCCTCCGTATCTTAGCTATTGTGAATAATGCTGCAATGAACCTAGTGATGCATCTATCTTTTCGAATTAGTGTTTTTGTAGTCTTTGGATAAATACTCAGAAGTGGAGTAACTGGATCATACAGTAGTTCTATTCTTAGTTTTTTGAGGAATCTCAAAACTGTGTCCCACAGTGGCTGCGCCAATTTACATTCTCACCAACAGTGTACGAGAGTTCCCTCTTCTCCACATCCTCTCCAACACCTGTAATTTCTTGTCTATTTGATAATAGCCATTCTAAAAGGTGTGAGGTGATACCTCATTGTGGTTTTGATCTGCATTTTCCTAATAATCAGTGATGTTGAACACGTCTTCGTGTGCCTGGCGGCATCTGCACGTATGAGACTCTATCTTGTGAGAGTCACTCCTGCTGGCCTTGAAGAGGCAAGCAGCCATGTTGTGAGAGAGCCCATGTGGCAAGAAATGCAGTCCTGTCATCACAAGGAATTGAATTTTGCCAACAACCCAAGAGAGCTTGGATGTGGACCCCTCTCCAGTTAAATCTTCAGATGAGAACGCAGCCCCGCCAACACCTTGATGGCAGTCTGGTGAGACCCTGCAGCAGAGAACCCGGCTAAGCCATGCGTGGACTCCTGACCCCCAGAAACTGCAAGATGCGGACGTGTAACTGCATGTTGTGCAGTAATTTGTGACACAGTGAGAGACGGCTAACACAGTGCGTATCCTGGGGACTGAACGTTGTCTTCTGCTCAGCTGTGAGGAAATCTGTCCGATGGTACAAATCAAGGTAGGGAGCAGCAGGTGCCAAGTACTGACCACAACCCAGCATTGCATTACGGCTTTCATGGGCCCCGGGCACTTTTGCCATCGCAGGCTGCATCCTCCATAAAAGACTAGTAAAAAGTGTTTCTTGCCTGCCTTGCTATAAAGATGAATATAATACAGGATGAATTCATTATTGTATATTCATTATTATATTTATTTTTCTTCTGATAAAAAATTAAAATGAAAAAATGTTTATTTAAAGTATCTTGGGTCCTCAGCAGTGCCCATAATGCCTGGTGGATAAATTGCCCTGGCCACCACCTCCCCAGCCACTTTGAAATTTTCAGTAGATTGAACCCGTAAATGAAGATGAAATGAGAGCAGGGTGGAGAAAGTAGGAAATGGGAAGGAGAGGAAGAAATGGAGAATATTCTTTTTCAATATGTAGTTACTAAAGCTCTCCAGTGGGTCAAATGCTAGAGTTACAGAGGCCACAAGATGAGGGTGGCTCAGTTCTTGCCTTCTGGAACATTCTATTGGAATAGCAGAAATGAGACAAGTATGCAGATGATGATAAATTAAGACAGAAGATGACGAGGGCCAAAAGAGAGAAAAGAGAATGAACCGTTCAAGGAAGGAGAAGATTCTATTCCGGGAATTATTCATTCATTTGCTTGTTGGTTGGTTCATTTCTTTTACAAACATTTATTGAGTTACAGGTCATGCATGAGAGATGTAAATGTTTATAAGAAGTGGTCCCTGCCTTTGAGGAACTCACAAGCTAGTGTAGAGAAAAATTATGTTAATACAATGTGGTGATGGATATAATAAATTCATGTTCATGAAGGCTGCCTGGTGTGGAACCTGGGTCTAGGGCAGGGTTTCTCACCTTGGCATTATTGACATTTGGGCAGGAAAATTCTTTGCTGTGGGGGGCTGTCCTGTGCATTGTAGGGTGTTTAGCAGCATTCATGGCTTTTACTCTCCAGATGCCAGTAGTGTTCCTCTCCATCCCTCAGCTGTGACAACCAAAAATGTCTCCAGACATTGCTAAATGTCCTCCGGGGGCAAACTTGTTCCTGGTTGAGAACCACTGCTTTAGAATATACCGTGTGACCTACAGTGAATTATTGAATTTGTAGGTGCCTCGTTTTCTTATTTATAAATAGGGACAAAATAGAGTGTATTTCATAGGCTTATAGCGGGGATTAAATGAGATGATATGTGTAAAACTCTTAGACTATCAACTGACGCATAGCAAATACTCAATAAATGTAAGTGGCAGTTGGTGTCATTGTTGCAGAGAAAGGCTTTGGCACGTGGTTTGGAATGGACCAGAGCCTGCACTTTGAGAAGATTTGGGTATACAATACATGTGTTGAGGGGTCTTGGGATATAAGATATGTGCATGTTGACTGGGGGAGTGAGTGAAGGTTCTGGAGAGCCCTGACTGCCAGAGGAAGAGATCTGTGCTCTGAGTCAGGAGGTGATGGGGATCTTGAGGGTTTCGAGCTGTGTTTAGTGGGGGGTGGACGTTTCTCAAGTATCCGTACAGGGAGGCCCTTCTGCTCCATTGAATCATCAGAAAGGGGGGTTAGTTAACAGTTCCCTGTAAATCTAAACCATTCAGGGCCACCCAGCCACATGCTCTGGCTCCCCAGCAGGTAAACTTGGAGTTCTGCCAGGAAGGGGATGAATCAGAACGTGATGAGGCTGGCGCTGCTCCCTGGAGTCTCCACTCTCCTGGTCCACAGGACAGAGGAAAAGGAATGCAATTGTTTACAACGGAAAATCAGCCTCAAGGATGTGTCCCGGATTTAACTCTGCAAAAGAGAATGTTAACACTTCACTTCCTGGGGAAACAACTTGCTGAGTCTATTTTTTTTCTGAGGCTTAATCATTTCCTCTGTGTCCAGACTTTCTGTCCTGGTCAAGCTGACCTGCATTCCACTCCCTCCATCACCCCCTAATCCCAATTCATAGCTTTTTTTTTTTTTAATTTTTTGTTTATTGCAGCAACATTGGTTTATAACATTGTATAAATTTCGGGTGTACATCATTATACTTCTATTTCTGCATAGATTACATCATGTTCACCACCCAAATACTAATTACAACCCATCACCACAGACATGTGCTGAATTATCCCTTTCGCCCTCCCACCTCCCCCCTTCCCCTCTGGTAACCACCAATCCAATCTCTGTCTCTATGTGTTTGTTTATTGTTGTTATTATCTACTACTTAATGAAGGAAATCATACGGTATTTGACATTCGCCCTCTGACTTATTTCACTTTGCATAATACCCTCAATGTCCATCCATGTTGTCACAAATGGCTGGATTTCATTGTTTCTTATGGCTGAGTAGTATTCCATTGTGTATATATACCACAGCTTCTTTATCCATTCGTCCCTTGATGGGCACTTAGGTTGCTTCCAAGTCTTGGGTATTGTGAATAACGATGCAATGAACACAGGGGTGCATGTATCTTTACGCATTGGTGTTTTCAAGTTCTTTGGATAAATACCCAGCAGTGGAATAGCTGGATCATATGGTAGTTCTAGCCTTGATTTTTTGAGGAATCTCCATACTGTTTTCCATAGTGGCTGCACCAGTTTGCACTCCCACCAGCAGTGTATGAGAGTTCCCTTCTCTCCACATCCTCTCCAACACACGTTGTTTCCTGTCTTGTTAATTATAGCCATTCTGATGGGCGTGAGGTGATATCTCATTGTAGTTTTGATTTGCATTTCCCTGATAGTTAATGATTTTGAACATCTTTTCATGTGTCTGTTGGCCATCTGTATATCTTTTTTGGAGAAATGTTGTTCAGGTCTTTTGCCCATTTTTTAATTGGGTTGGTAGTTTTTTTGTTGTTGAGATGCATGAGTTCTTTATATATTTTGGAGATTAAGCCCTTATCAGATGTATGGTTTGCAAATATCTTCTCCCAATTATTAGGTTGTCTTTTCGTTTTGTTGATGGTTTCCTTTGCTGTGCAGAAGCTTTTTAGTTTGATGTAGTCCCATTTGTTTATTTTTTCTGTTGTTTCTCTTGCCCAGTCAGACATGGTGCTTGAAAATATGCTGCTAAGACCGATGTCGAAGAGCGTACTGCCTATGTTTTCTTCTAGAAGTTTCATAGTTTCAGGTCTTACATTCAAGTCTTTAATCCATTTGGAGTTAATTTTTGTGTATGGTGTAAGGTAAGGGTCTACTTTCATTGTTTTGCATGTGGCAGTCCAGTTTTCCCACCACCATTTGTTGAAGAGATTTTCTTTTCTCCATTGTATGTTCTTGGCTCCTTTGTCAAAGATTAGCTGTCCATAGATGTGTGGGTTTATTTCTGGGCTTTCGATTCTATTCCATTGATCTGTATGTCTGTTTTTGTGCCAGTACCATGCTGTTTTGGTTACTATAGCTTTGTAGTATATTTTGAAATCAGGGAGTATGATACCTCCAGCTTTGTTCTTTTTTCTCAGGATTCCTTTAGCTATTCAGGGTCTTTTGTTTTTCCATATAAATTTTAGGATTCTTTGTTCTATTTCTGTGGAAAATGTTGTTGGAAATTTGACAGGGATTGCATTGAATCTATAGATTGCTTTAGGAAGTATGGACATCTTAACTATGTTAATTCTTCCAATCCAAGAGCATGGAATATCTTTCCATTTCTTTGTGTCTTCTTCAATTTCGTTCAGCAATGTTTTATAGTTTTCAGTGTACAGATCTTTCACCTCTTTGGTTAAGTTTCTTCCTAGGTATTTTATTCTTTTTGTTGCAATTGTAAATGGGATTGTCTTCTTAATTTCTCTTTCTGCTACTTCGTTGTTAGTGTATAGAAATGCAACTGATTTTTGTATGTTGATTTTGTATCCTGCAACTTTACTGTATTCGTTTATTACTTCTAACAGTTTTCTGGTGGATTCTTTAGGGTTTTCTATAGATAAAATAATGTCATCTGCAAATAGTGACAGTTTCACTTCTTCCTTTCCAATTTGGACCACTTTTATTTCTTTTTCTTGCCTGATTGCTCTGGCTAGGACTTCCAGTACTATGTTAAATAGGAGTGGTGACAGTGGGCATCCTTGTCTGGTTCCTGTTCTTAGAGGGATAGCTTTCAGTTTTTCACCATGGAGGATGATATTAGCTGTGGGTTTGTCATATATGGCCTTTATTATGTTGAGGTACTTTCCTTCTATACCCATTTTATTCAGAGTTTTTATCATAAATGGATGCTGTATCTTGTCAAATGCTTTCTCTGCATCTCTTGAGATGATCATGTGATTTTTATTCTTCATTTTATTAATGTGGTGTATTACGTTGACTGATTTGTGAATGTTGAACCATCCCTGCATACCTGGAATAAATCCCACTTGATCATGGTGTATAATCTTTTTAACGTATTGTTGTATGCGATTTGCTGGTATTTTGTTGAGGATTTTTGCATTGATGTTCATCAGTGATATTGGCCTGTAATTTTCTTTTTTTGTGTTGTCCTTGTCTGGTTTTGCTATCAGGGTAATGTCGGCTTCGTAGAATGAGTTAGGGAGCTTCCCCCCCTCCTCAATTTTTTGGAAGAGTTTGAGAAGGATAGGTATTAAGTCTTCTTTGAATGTTTGGTAGAATTCACCAGGGAAGCCATCTGGTCCTGGACTTTTATTTTTGGGGAGGTTTTTGATTACTGTTTCGATATCCTTACTGGTGATTGGTCTATTCAAATTCTCTACTTCTTCTTGATCCAGTTTGGAAGGTTGTATGATTCTAAGAATTTATCCATTTCTTCCAGATTGTTGAATTGGTTGGCATATAGCTTTTCATAGTATTCTCTTATAATCTTTTGTATTTCTGAGGTGTCTGTTGTAATTTCTCCTCTTTCATTTCTGATTTTACTTATTTGTGCCTTCTCTCTTTTTTTCTTGATGAGTCTAGCTAAAGGTTTGTCAATTTTGTTTATCTTTTCAAAGAACCAGCTCTTGGTTTTATTAATTTTTTCTATTGTTTTTTTAGTCTCTATTTCATTTATTTCTGCTCTGATTTTTATTATTTCCCTTCTTCTACTGATTTTGGGCTTTGTTTGTTCTTCTTTTTCCAGTTCCTTTAGGTGCTTTGTTAGATTGTTTATTTGAGATTTTTCTTGTTTGTTGAGATAGGCCTGTATTGCTATAAACTTCCCTCTTAGAACTGCTTTTGCTGTATCCCATAAATTCTGGCATGTCGTATTTTCATTTTCATTTGTCTCCAGGTATTTTTTGATTTCTTCTTTGATTTCTTTGTTGACCCAGTCGTTGTTCAGTAGCATTTTGTTTAATCTCCACGTATTTGTGGCTTTTTTGATTTTCTTCCTATAGTTGATTCCCAGTTTCATACCGTTGTGGTCAGAAAAGATGCTTGGTATTATTTCAATCTTCTTAAATTTATAGAGACTTGTTTTGTGGCCTAATATGTGATCAATCCTGGAGAACGTTCCATGTGCATTTGAAAAGAACTTGTATTCTTTGGTTTTTGGATGGAACGCTCTGTATACATCTACTAGGTCCATCTGTTCTAGTGTGTCATTTAAGGCCAATGTTTCCTTATTGATCTTCTGTTTGGATGATCTATCCATTGGTGTAAGTGGAGTGTTCAAGTCCCCTACTATTATTGTGTTACTGTCTATTTCTCTTTTTATGTCTGTTAACAATTGCTTTATATATTTAGGTGCACCTACATTGAGTATGTAGATATTTACAAGTGTTGTATCCTCTTGTTGGATTGTTCCCTTGATCATTATGTAATGCCCTTCTTTGTCTCTTTTTACAGTTATTGTTTTAAAGTCTATTTTGTCTGATATGAGTACTGCTACCCCAGCTTTCTTTTCATTGCCATTTGCATGGAGTATCTTTTTCCATCCCTTCACTTTCAGTTTGTGAGTGTCTTTAGGTCTGAAGTGTGTCTCTTGTATGCAGCATATATATGGGTCTTGTTGTTGTATCCAGTCTGCCACCCTATGCCTTTTAATTGGAGCATTTAGTCCATTGACGTTTAAAGTAGCTATTGATAAGTATGTACTTACTGCCATTTTTTAACTTTTTTTTTTTCTCAGTGTTGTAGTAGTCCTTCTCTGTTCCTTTCTCCTTCTATACAGAATTGATGGTCTCTTTAGTTTGACCTCTGTCTGAAAGCTCTACTTTTTAACTCCCCTCCTCTCTCCTTTCATGTTTTTGATATCATATCTAACCTCTTTTTTGTGCATTTGTATCCATTATCCTTTTATCATGGAAATAGATAATTTTTCCTATTTGTGGTCTTCTCGTTTCCCCTTAAATCAGTCCTTTTAACATTTCTTGTAGCACTGGTTTCTTGGTGACAAACTCCTTTAATTTTTGCTTGTCTGGGAAATTTTTGATCTCTCCTTCCATTTTGAATGATAACCTTGCTGGGTAGAGTATTCTTGGCTGTAAGTTTTTTCCTTTTAGCACTTTAAATATATCATGCCACTCTCTTCTAGCCTGTAAGTTTTCTGCTGAGAAGTCAGCTGATAGCCTTATGGGGTTTCCTTTTTATGTAACTTGTCTTTCTCTTGCGGCTTTTAGGATTCTCTCTTTATCTTTTATTCTGGACATTTTGATTATGATGTGTCTTGGTGTGAGCCTCTTTGGGTTTATCTTGTTTGGGGCTCTCTGTGATTCCTGTACCTGGATGTCTGTTTCCTTCCTTAGGTTAGGGAAGTTTTCATCTATTATTTCTTGAAATAGATTCTCTGCCCCTTTGTCTCACTCTTCTCCTTCCGGGACACCTATAACACGGATGTTAGTGCACTTGATGTTGTCCCAGAGGTCCCTTAGACTGTCCTCACTCTTTTTAATTCTTTTCTCTTTTACCTGTTCAGCTTGGGTAATTCCTTCTAGTCTTTCGTCCAGCTTGCAGATCCGTTCTTCTGTATCCTCTACTCTGCTTTTGAGTCCCTCTAGTAAATTTTTCATTTCCAGTATTGTATTCTTCATTTCTGATTGGTTCTTTTTTATATCTTCTATTTCTTTGTTGACATTCTCACTGAGTTCATCTATTCTTCTCCCCAGATCAGTGAGCATCCTCAACACTCTTAGTTTGAACTCTCTGTCAGGTAGGTTGCTCATTTCTGTTTCACTTAGTTCCTTTTCTGGGGTTTTGTCCTGTTCCCTTACTTGGAATGGATTCCTTTGCCTCCTCATTTTGCCTCTTTCCCTGTGCTTGTGTCTACGTATTAGGTAGGTCAGCTACGTCTCCTGCGCTTGGATAGGTGACCTTATATAACTGATGCCTTAGGATGCCTGCAGTGTGCTTCCCTCAGTTCTTAGTGTTCCAGGGGTGACCCCTATGTGTGCTTTGTGTGTGTCCTTCTGTTGTGGCCTGTTTGCTCTCCCTGTAGGCGCCCAGGTAGGCCGAGTTATGCTCCTGGTCAGCTGTTGTAATGCTCAGCTGTTTGTAGTTTTTGTGGGCCCTTCAGTCTCTTTATCAGGTGTGGGGAGCCCCAGCACAGTTGGCTGCAAGTTCTAACACCACATTTGTGTTGCAGTATTTCTTTTAAGTGAGTAGGCCCCCAGCATGGCAGGTTGTTAGGCTCAGGGGCTTACAATTGCTATAAGCCTCCAGCCTTTAGGTCTCTTGTCAGCTCTCTGAGGATTGCAGCCGGGTGGGGCTGGCCTCAGGCACGGGAGTACCCAGTTGTTTCAGGCTTTGGAAGGTGGGTCAAACCCCCTATGTGGGTCTTTGAGAAGCACAAGTCTTCTGCAGCTGACAAGCCCGGCCGCTCACAGGTCCACACACACAGTCAACACAGTCCTGCCCCGTGTGCACGCCCCGACCTCCTGAAGTGGACCCAGTCTCTCCATGGTGGGAGCCCCACACACTCCACCACCACCCCACACTCTCCACCCACTCCTTGTGCACGCCCTGCCCCACTGAAGTCGGCTCAGTCACCAGGCTGCAGAGAATCCAGTCACCAATCTATGCAGACCCACAAGTTGCCTGAAGACTTGTTGTTGGGTGGGGCCAGTCTCTAGGGTGGGCTGCCTCCCCTGGATGAGCTGGATTAAATTGGTGCTCTAGTGGGTGGGGCAGACCCTGGGCTAGCAGACCCCAGGGAGAACTCCAATGGCGTCTGTGTCAGCATGCCCACACCAGGCCACAACAATGCCCGCCACCAATGTCCCAGTCCCTGGAGAGGTCTCACCTCTCACCGAGATGCACTCAGGGCCTATCAGGTGAGTCTCTTTTCACCAAAGCACTATGCACCTTTCTTTCTGGTGATTTTAGGTTGCTTTCTGAAACGGGTGAGTTTGTGCGTGGGCCCTTTAAGAGCCGGTTTTAATTTCTTTGTGAACCAGCTTTTCTGGGGGTACTCCCCAATGTTTTAGTAGCAGGCAAAGTCAGATATTATGCCACTTGTCTCGATTGTGCTGGGTCCACAAAATGCCCCCAGCGGGGGCGCTCCCTGCTCAGGGCCCCGCGCCTCCAGGGAGGCTGCAGACGTGTGGGCTGCTCCCGGTGGCCGTGAAGCTGGCGGCTTGTGAAGGTGGCGTTTTTTTCTCTCCAGAAGGGAGTTTCTGCCTCTTCCACCTCAATTAGGGTTGTCCTTTGTTGCAGAAGTTCCTCTTATCCAGTTTTCAGTTCTGTCTCAGGGGTAATTTTTCCACGAGCAGTTGTAAATTGGCTGTGTCTGTGGGAGGAGGCGAGTTCAGAGTCTGCCTACGCCGCCATCTTGACTTCTCTCCCAATTCATAGCTTTTACACTTTGCTCAGTGACTCAGAATCCACCTTCTCCCTGACTTCGAGATCCAGTTTTTCCGAAAGCCTCCTCTATTAGGAAGGCAACTCACCTTTATGGAGCCCCAACAATGTAGCAGGTGTTTGCACACCTGTGGTAGGCTGAATAATGCCCCCCCAAATACGTTCTCATCCTAATCCCTGAAATTTATGAATATGTTACCTTGTATGGCAAAAGGAACTTTGCAGCTGTGATTAAGGGTATGGTCCCTGAGATGGGGAGATTATCCTAGATTATCTGGGTGGGCCCAATATAATCACTGGAGCCCTTATAAGATGGAAGCAGGAGGATCAGAGTCAGAGGAGGAGATGTGACAACAGAAACGGAAGTCAGAATGATTTAATTGCTTGAAGGGGGCCACTAGCCAAGGAAACGGTGTCCTCTAGAAGGCAAGGAAAAGGCAAGGAAAAGGATTCCCCTTGGAACCTCCAGAAAGGACCTGGCCCTGCTGACACTTGATTTTAGCCCTACAAGACTCATTTCAGACTTCCAGAACTGTAAGATCATAAGTTTGTGCTGTTCTAAGCCACCAAGTTTGTGATAATTTGTTACAGCAATAATAGGAACCTAATATACTACAGTTATATCACTGATGAGGAGACAGAGGTTCAGAGAGGTTCTGAGGTGGTTTGCTCATAATCACACAGCAGGTGAGAGAGGATCTGAGACACAAACAGGTCTCACTCTGACGCCCATGTTTGTCTTGAGACACCTGGCTGGAAGCGATCTTTCTCAGACACAGTAGGAAACTCAAACTAACTATGGCCTTGTCCCATGTCACACCATCGAGTCTCTCAAATGTAAAACAAGCGAGTGAACAAGCAGAAAATATTCAGATTTGAAAATTAATTCTGAAAGCTAGGGCTAGTTGCAGAAGAGGACTTGCATGTTTAGCATTCTTGGTAGTTTATGGCCGATGAGCTCTTTCATTTGCATATGTTTAGAGTGCGGTCAAGGTCACAGACTCAATTCTTGTGTGGGCCAGTTTGCTCTGTGCTAAAGTGTGGATCTGTGGTCCTGGCTCCAGTTCACCCTTTAAATGCGAGGGTGCATGCAAAATGCCTAACACATCCTAGGTGCTTAACCAATGTGCATCCTTTCTCCATCCAGCAAATCCGTGTTTCCTAGGGAACCGATGGGAGAGAGCCAATGATCAGGTAGGGTCCATCCTCATTGCTGGAAAGGCAACTCAAATCATATGCTAACGGTGGGCTAGGCTACCCCGTGTTTCTTCCAGAACGTAAGCTCCACGAGGGCAGAGATTTTTTGCTGATTTAACTTCTCTGCTGTATAGCCAGTGCCTGGCACATAGTAGGTCCTCAAAAGAAGGTTTTGAAGACGTGTGACTAGAGCACCAGACGAACAGTCCCATGGATGTGAGTTCAAGTTCCAGTTTTGCTGCTGGCTTGCCTTTGAGCAAGTCTCTTAGCTTCTCTGAACTTTTTCAGTCACTTCACTAGTAGTGGGAAAAAGTGTTACCTTTCTTGAACATCTTTTGGGATTTGGGGGCAGATACACATGTGTTTTTCTCTTAAAAATTTTTGTAAGCATGATTTAAGAAGCATTACTATGTGCTAAATATCATACTGAGTACAACATATGCATTAGCTCGTTAGATTCTCCCAAAGGCCACGCGGCTCAGGGAGGCGAAGTAACTTGCCCGAGGTCACATACGCAGAAGGGGCAGAGCTGTCCGACTCCAAAGCCTGGGCTTTTCCCCGTTCCCCCACACTGTAGATTAGTAAAGGGCAGAGAGACTTGCCTTGTGCATGGTCTTTAAGAGCATCCATGAATTTAACAGCACTTGATGGGGTCTCGAAAGGACACACCCCTAAACTTCATGTAAAGCTCACTCATCCGTATGTTATTTATTCATTCTATTGCAGCAGGTCTGGTTCTCCATGCACAAACTCATTCTCTTAATTTTCTATATCCCAACTTCATTTTGTATTCTGAGCCCTCAGTCCTTCCTGGGTTCCCTGTGCCTTGCAGGTCCTATTGCAGTCCTGGTGCCTTGAGCAATGTGAAGGCATCTGTGGGGGAGGTTTCTCATCTGGTCCTATCATCTGTCCACATACACTGCCTTTGAGCATCCACGATCTCTGTCCTCAGGGGCACCCTCTGGTCCCATGGCTTCCTGCTGCCTCCATGCCCAGGTGGGGCTGTATGAGAGTCCTTCCTCTTCCAGATATGCCAGCTGGGCCTTAACCCTTTCCTTCCCCACTCCACTCCCCACCATGAGTCTTACTGAGAAGCTAGGGGCCAGTCATCTTGGCTCTAGTGACCCCCATACGGACCCTTTCTCTTCTCCCCTCTTCCTTCTCTCCAGGGAATCCTCCCTTAGTCTGGGAGTAATCCTTTCCCTTCCAAGTTTCTTTAAGACTTTCTGCTTTACCTCTGAATCCACTAAGAGCTTAGGTCTTTGTAAGAACAAAGCCAGGAAGACACGGGGCAACTTCCATCCTGTTCTCCCCTATGTGCCTTCCCTAAGGCAGTGGGCGTGGGAAAGGGAAAACATATGAAGAAGAAGAAAAACCCTATAGGTTGATATCTCGAAATGACACCCAGCCACACAACAAACTTTTAGCCAATGCTTACTCTGTCCTGGATGCTGGGCTCGATGCTGACTTAGAATAGTGAATAAGGGAGATGTGGCCCTTGACGTGTCAATCTGGGGGAGAAGACTGATTAGAATCAAAGAAACGTGAATTCATTCATTTTAGCATTCGGTAACTATTTAGGGACTGCAGAAGCAGCAGTACATAAAACAAATGAGTTGTGGTATGTGTCATGAAGAAATAACTAGAGTGCTGAGATAAGAGGAAAAAAGGGAAGAAGGATCCCATTTAGAAAGCAGTCAGAATGTCCTTTCTTAGAAGATGATATTTAAGCTAATATTCATGTGATGAAAGGGAGCCAACATGCAAAGAGAGGGATGAACAGGACTTTCTTGGTGGAAGGATCAGCATGTGCAAAGGCCCTGAGGCAGGAAAAGCTTTGGAATATTCAAAGAACTAAAAGAAGCTTAGTGTTGGTAGGAGCATAAGATGAGACTGGAAGTATTACTCTGATGCTACCTCAAATGACTGCTTTGGGATGAAGGAAAGACAAAAGTTGCAATCTCTTAACTTCTGGGAATTTAGAACTAGGAGGGAGAGAGTTTGTGGTTGAATTAGAACTATCTTCTAACCTTGATGTTCTAAGGTACTGTAGTTCTATTATGTTCTATTCACAATGCAAGGAATTCAGGAGAGATTGGCTTCAGGAGCTGGTGAAAACAGCGTTCTAGGATTCCTTTGAGGTTAAAACTCCTTGATGGTGGTCTGTCTCTGGGGAAGCATCTTCAGATTCCTTCACTGAGTCCTGACAACACAGACTATTTCCCCTGCTTGATTTAGAGGAGCCAGAACCAGTTTCTGGCAGTATATCCAAAAGTCAATACCTTTTATTCATCAGACACATTTAGTGGGAAAGTTTTTGCCTCCCTCTTTTAAACTCCCTGACTTCTCACCACTGTCTAGGAAAAACGGTTTGGATTTCCATGATTCTGTGATTCTTTTAAGAGTTAGAATTTCTTGTTCTCTATTTACAACAGAAGCTACAAGGACTAAAGCTCCAATTGGTTCTAGGATATTTTCTCATATTGTTGATGATGTCATTTCAGAGCCATGTCATCAGAATGTACTTGATCAGATCAAGGTTTAATTCAAGTGTTTGCGGAGAGCCAATGCTTCCCCTCTGAATTTCCTTGAGGGCAGAGACAACATGTCTGTCTTCTCTTCTTCCGCCCCACTGTCCTCGGGCAGCCTGGGGCAGCTGAAGGAATGACTCACGGAACTGTTGACACGGGGAGCTTCATCTCCAGGGGCAGTCCTGGCCTGAAGCTCATCAGACAGAGGCTTTCCTCCCTCTCCTTCTACCTGCCCCACTGATCTCTCTCCCGTGGGGACCAGCAAATCTGCTCTTCACTGGGCGTCATGGAAAACCTCTCTGCCCTTGGCTGGAGAGCACCATTTCTGCTTGGTTTACTTTTCTTTCTTGGCTTTGCTCAAGCAGTGAAGTCTGCCAAGTGGCTGATACCATCTGGAGGGCTTCTCGATGCCATTTAAAGAACTAGACTCCTTTTCTACCACAGTCATACTCACTTCCAATGCCTGGATACTTCCCCAGCTGGCTTCCTGGCAGTCATTATGCAAGTTTTCTGGAGTACCATGTAAACTTCCAAGCAAGTGAGCCCTAAATACTCACTCCAAACAGGCTTTGTTGCATAGGACTCAAAGAGGCCTTGCGTGGTCCAGTTGTATCAAGGACTCTTCCCATCTTGTGGTCCTGCCCTTCTGGGAACCACTTGCTGCATCCGTGACAATGGCCCTGTGAGAGCCTTCAGCAAATGCCCTTGGGGTAACTTCTGAGTAAGATTCAGACCATGTCCTGATGCCATGTAAGTAGGTGACCATACAAGTTAGTGTCCAAACATGACCCCTTTTGGAAGAGAAAGAAGGAGTTGTTAGTGATTGTGCTGGGACAACAGGCATAAATCAGGGCTATCTTGGGCACGCTGGGACGTTTGGTCACCCTACATAGTCACTTGAATCCTCATCGGCTATTCCTAAATGTGACCTCCTGCTTTTGCAGGTTAGTACATAGTGTACAAGATTCGGAGACAGGCAATGTGAGTTCAAGTCCCATCTCCACTTCACACCAGCTGATAGCCTTTGACAAGTCAGTGGACCTCTCAAACTCTGTATAAACTTTTCTCCTAGAGAAAAGTCTAGAAGTATAGTGGATCCAAGGTGGAAGATGAGATTAACACTGCTAGTTGCCAGCACATGGGGGAGTATAAACAATGAGTGACGGTGGGCCATTATAAAATGAGAGTTATGTGCTGTGATGCAGTGTTTTTAGGGTGCTGTGGAGTGCAGAAGACAGCTTTACCCAGCTGGGGAGGAGGGGAAAGGGGCAATGGGGAGGGAGGTGTTAAGGAAGACTTCCTGGAGAGACAGTGACTTGTAAGCTGAATACTGAAGAATGGATAGGAGATTTCTAGAGAAAGGGTCAGAGAAGGGAAAAAACGAAGAGCAAGACACACAGAAGGGACAGAGTTAACAAGGCCAAGCTGTGAAAGAGTATGGCATGTCTGATGAGCTGCACGAAGTGCAGAATACCCGCGGCATTGAATGTGACATTGAGGAAGGTTCTAGAACATATGTGAGAAATGCTAAAAAGAAGCAAGCAGGCCCACATCTGAAAGGGCTTTGACTGCCTCCCGAAGAAGGTTTGGATTTCATCCTAAGGGCAACGGGGAGCGTTGATACCTGTTCATGTCTGGCTTTCCCAACAGGAAGAGGAAACTCCACCGTGGCAGAAACTTGCCATCTTGTTTGCCACAGTACCTATGCCTGGTATACAGTAGGTGCTTACTAAATCTTGGTCAAGAGAGCGAGTAGATGGAAGGGGATTAAACGGGGCTGAACATGATTTGCCTTTTAGCAATGTCACGTAGATGCAGAGGAGAGAATGGATGTGAGAGTTGGGGATGTGAGAAATCAGGTGGCCATCGCGGCCGCCAAGAGCCAGCCTGGCAAGGGGTGGAGCGAATGGTCACTTTTACTATGTGGACGTGCTGGTTTGGGGGAGAAGACTGTGTCCTGTTGTGTTCTGGAATTCACATATAAAGATCTGGGTGGTGATGGAGTTCCTCAGCAAAAGTACTTTTACTCCTCAGAAGCATCACAAACGTGGTGTCAAACACACTGTTTGCAAAGGTGGGTGTCTCGCTCTTGAAAAGGTGGCAGGGGGAAATCTGATTAGTTTCACGGGTTACTTTTTCTGGAATCCCAACACAAGGACTACAAAGATGGAGGAAACAGTGCACCCTGAAGAGCAGCCCTGTAGAAAGAAGAGGAATCAGAACAAGGATCAGTTCTGCATCAGGAATATTGGCCACAAAAGAATAAGGCACGGGGCTGCCTATGAGGAGTCATTCTCGTAGCATGAAAATTGGAGTGATTCAGGTCGAAACAACGTGTTTTCAAGTATGACGCAAAGGACTGGGCAGAGCTGAGACTGAAATGGTGTTTGGTTTCTGGTGTTCCCAGAGGGTCTGCCCTTCAATTACTTTATACTTTGGCCAAAGGCTCAGTAGGGAGAGCAGCCTGTCCTACGTGAGGCACTGGACTGAGCAGAAGGGTGTTTTCAGTTTCCCACTGAGATCTTAAACTGAGTACCTTCTAAATGGCTTTGTTAGGGTCTTGTCTGATGGATGATTGTAAAACCTTTTTCTTTATTCAGGCAGATTGGAGGCAAGGCTGCTCTGAATGATCGAAAAAGGCTGAATTGGCTAATTGTTTAAACTAAATTACACAATTTAAAAAGCACAAGCCAGTTGTTCATTAATCTTCAGATGTTTATTGAGCACCTACTATGTGACAGCCCAATGCTGGGAGCTGGCCATCAGGAGTAAGTAGATGCAGCCTCTCTGCTCAGGGAGCTCAGAGTCTACAAGAAAGGTAAACAGTAATCAAACGATCGTCCAAATCCATATATAATTAAAAACTGTGATCAGTGCTACGTGGGAATAGTTCAGGGAGCTGGGGCATCATCTCTCAGGGAAACCTAATAGACTCGGGGGTGGGGCAGCGTTCAGGGAAAGCAGCTCAGACGATACGACATTTGAGCTGACACATACAAAGAATCCAGTTAATAGGTAGTTGAAGATGAGCGATTAAGGTCCAGCCAAGTCTGTTCCTGGATAGATGAGATGTGGTTGGGGGCAATGGTTTGTAAGGAGAGAAATTACAAAATGCTAAAAAGCATGTTATCTTTAGCAAATTCAATACACACAACTTTACATTGTTATTGTCATCATTATTTTGTTTGGCTTAAGTTGTGTTATCAATTCCAAATCACTGATACTGAATTAATGGCCTTTTATTTATTAATTCAGCCATTTTGTATTGAACTCCTGACTACCTACCAGGTATCAGCCATAGGACCAGCTGCTTAGGACTTGCAGAGATGAATTAAATGTTCTCACTGCCCTCTGGAAGCTAATGTCCTAAGTGGGGAGCTGTTGGGCACCCCCTGAACACTATTTTCCATGATTAGAAAGTAACAGTACAAATAATTATAATAAAAAAGAAATGATGTGTAATCACCTCCCTCACTAGCTATGTTGCTTGTAGGAAACTTAGCCCACAGCGTCTCCTCCCTTTGTTCAAAATGGAGGTCAAATATACATATGGGAGAGGCGTGAAGACCAGTGAGCTCCAAACTGAGACTGTCTCCTTGTTACAATCAGGTCTGGAGGGTGATTCTTCCCAAAGAATAGCCAACACCCTCTGGAGCAATTGCCTTTAGAGTTGAAATTTTAACTGCTGCATTCCTAATATCACACCATCTTTGCAGAAGTATTTAAAAGTGAATTATGGTGGGACTTATACAGAGGTTGTCAAGTAGACCAGTTTTTCTAGAATGGAGGGTTTCTGTGAGAGGGAAGTGCTAAATAAGGATAGAGAGCCAGGCCAAGGTTATTTTGGTTGTACTGAAGGGGAATGGGCCATAGTGGTGGCTGGGGTGGGGGGACTGGGGAAGACGGAGAGGGGACTCCATCCATTGGTGGCTTTTAGCAGGCAAAGAACATAGTCCAAAGGAAAACAAATATCCTTTCAAACTTGATTCTGTGCTCCTGTGTCGAAGTAAATGAAGTCTGGCTCTCTTTCCTCTATACCACGAAGGCTGCATGATTAATGTATCTGTTAGAGCTTTTTGGATGCAAGCAATAGGAACCAATTCTGGCTAACTTAATAGAATGGAATTTATTGGAAGTCTACACTCAGTAGCTCGCGGAGTAGGAGGCCAAGCTGAACAGGGCTCGGAAGGGCAGAAACCATGGGAGACGCTAGGATCCAGGAAGCAGGAAGCCGTGGATGCTCAGGTGTGTCCATCCAGGGTGTCCCAGCAGGTGGAGCACCTCCAACTGTCCTCTGCCGGGGGACTGAAATGGCCAGTGGAGAGCTCTGAGTGGCCCACTTCCAGGCCAGGGGACGCCAAGGCATCTTGACTGACGGTGATACTAGGGCTTCTTGCCGTGGGTAAGGTAGCACATCCTCAATGGAAAACCAAAGTACTAGCACCAAATAGGCACTATCAACCAATGTCTACCTTAGTCGGCCAGCAAACTTTGGCCAGGCCCACAGCCAATCCAGTTCACTCTGCTACAGCCCCTCCTTAGATCTGGGTAAGAGGGACCTCTGCTCCGGGCTCACACTCTGGAGGGCCCTGCTGGTCGGAACCACCAAAATAAAGACTTTGTTTATTTGTTTGCTTTGGTGTTGTAAGGAAGCATTTTGAATGTTTGGTACCCATTTGAGCAAAGGGGCATTATGGGCAAGAGCTCAGATAGCTGATGGGGCTTCCAGAGTGTGTAGGACTGAGAGCACAGTTGGAGGGTAAGGAGACAATTGGAGGCCCAGCCTGGAAACCAGAGAAAACACTGGTGCTTTTGTGTAAGGTTACCTGCCCCTAATCACCCAGGCCAGGATCCACAGGTGCCCCAGCGTGCCCCTCCTCTCTGTTTGGGTGGTGTGGTTTGGGAAGTACATATGGCTACCTGGAGATCCTCAGGCAGCAGAGGGGAGCCTGCACACCTGCTCCCTGGGGAGCTTGTCCAGGTCAGTCCCTGTCCCAGGTTTGGTGGGACTGGTCACCCCCAGGAGTCCTGGCCCCGTGGCCCAGCTTCCGTCCTGCCCTGTCCTGGTCACTCCTTACCACCACTTAGGCTCGTCAGTGGCCAGTGAGGGGACAGCGCGGCTCCTTCGGCCTCCAGGTCAGGAAAGTGGGTCTTGGGGAATCGGCTGCGGGGCCCTGGGTGGATTTTGACAGCAACTTTTAAGTGTTTGCACATGGCTTGTGTAGGGCTCCATTTATATACTTGTCCTGGGCTCTGCAAATGTTATGGTGAGGCCTACTCTGGAAACACAACCCTTTGGGTGGAATTTCATGCAACGTTGGGAAGAGTATTGCAAAATTCTCATCAGGGGCAACCGTTCAGTGTCATCCTCTGTTCTGATAGTGTGATAAAGCTCACGAAGACACATGGATGGCAAAGGGACAGGGGATTTTTGGAGGAATTGCGCTGGGGTGAACGTTTGCTGGCATCTTTTTGACAGGTCCTGAAACCTTAGAACAGAAGGCATGAGGCTTTCGTGTTAACACACACACACACACACACGCACACGCACACGCACGCAAGATGAGAACAAGAAGAGCAAACAGCATTTTAGGGTAAAAGAGGCTAATGCTTTTTGAAACAGGCACTGCCAGAAAGATTACTTGCCTTTGAAAGCTAAAAGCACAATTTGAATCTTTTGTTTTTCTTTTCTTATCATCGTAAGCACACATAAGCTACCGTCACTCTGAAATCCTGGGCCAAACCAGAAATGCATTAAAAAAGAAAGCCCCCAAAGGAAAACTGCCTCAGATAGCACATAAAAGGGAACGTCTGATCTCCCAATTACTCGGGCAGGTTCCAGCTGGGGACCTAATCCGCACGCTCAGAACTTGTTTGAGAATCGATGCCTAGAGGTAGGCTTGGCATCTTCCTGGCAGTCTGCAGCTCTGCTGCAAATGTGCTGGTGACTTATCTCAAAGTAGGAAGGGGAGTGGGAAGGGTCATCGAATCCTCTCCTTTCTGCTTCTGGGGAGGTTGGGGTCTTTTGCCCAGTGACGGTGGGATTTGCTTCACTTTTCTAGGCGGGAGAACAAGTGTTAATTTTGTGGTTGGAACATGTTTTTTGGTCCCTTAACCATCAGAAAATACCGTTCGTTGCATAAGGGCTCTGAGCTGTGTCCCTTTTGCGTCAAGTTGCATCCCTCTACTTGCTTCCAATGCTGGAGACAATGGACTTTCCAGGCTCTTTGGGTAAATATCGGTAATGGGTAGGTGGGAGTTTCAGGTCCCTTCCCCTGCAACCTCCTTCCTAGTCGTTATGTTACAGGAAAGCAGATTTCAGACCACATTCTGCCACCTGTACAAAATGTGTTAGCAATGAGGCACAGACGCAGTCGAGGATCTGTGCCCGTGAGCTCAGCGACATCCTTGTTTTGTGTCCTCACGTGTTCCAACAAGAACCTTGCCTCAGTTTCCCTTCTGAGTGGAAGAAACAATAATTTTGACTGAGCTTAAATGTCACTTGCTCTGAAACACCTTGACTGTCTATCCTATCACAAGTAGCTCCCTGTCCTCTCAACCCCAGTCACTGGCTGACTACCACATTACCCAGTTTTATTTCTTCCGTATCACAATGCACTATCCAGTATTATTTATTTGCTCACTTTTTTTGCTGCCTCTTTCCCTTCCCCCTACAAAAAGTATGGAAGACTCTTGGGCACAGGGACTTGTCTGTCTTGTTTCCTGTTGTGTGCCTGGAGCCTAGCATAGTACCTGGCCCCATGGAGTACATGTTTGTTGAATGAATGAAAGAACTCTCTCATGTTCTTTCCTTTTGCTGGTATTACCGTCTTGGTTTGACGCAGAATGTGACACTTTCCCCACTCCTTTGGGGAAAGAGGTAAGAGCTATTTCAGCTGCACTGGTGGTGAGACTAAAGCTCAAATGTTATTAGATGGTGTTTCCTACAATTGGAGGAATAGAACTGTAGATTTCCTACCAGCGCTTCCCCCAAAACAATGAAGTCCACAAAATGCCCATCATCTGACTGCTTGTGTCCCCTGCTAGACTGTGAGCTCCTCCAGAGTGGGCACTGAGGCTTATTTATCTTTGTATTTCCAGTGCCTGACAGGGTACGCGGTGCCTATAGTACCTGGCATGGTGCTAAGTGCCTATAGTACCTGGCATAGTACCCAGTGCCTAAGTGCCTGACATGGTATCCAGTGCCTATAGTGCCTGAAATAGTACCCTGTGCCTGTAGTGCCTGACATGGTACCAGGTGCCTATGGTGCCTGGTACGGTACCCGGTGCCTATAGTACCTGGCACGGTACCCGGTGCCTATAGTACCTGGCACGGTACCCGGTGCCTATAGTCCCTGGAATAGTACCCAGCGCCTTTAGTGCCTGACAGGGTACCTGGTGCCTATAGTGCCTGAGATGGTATCAGGTGCCTATAATGCCTGGAATGGGACCCAGTGCCTATGGTGTCTGGCATGATATGTGGTACCTAGTCAGAGCTCTCTAAATATTTCTTAAATAATATTGGCTTCTCCCACCCTTTTGCCCCAGCACCCCCATGCTGCTCTCTGGCCTCTGGGCTTGTCCCGTTATGTTTCCAGGACTCTTTGGTTCACAGGAATCCAGTGGAAGCTTGCTAAGGAATAAGGAAGGGGGGAGGGATTCATTGGTTCAAAATCCTGAAGGTTCTGGAGTAACCACAGCAGGACCAGGGCTCCAACAAGGCCACCGGGGTTTGGTTTTGCCTCGTTTCAGTCTCTCTGTGTCACACAGATCCACCTCGCAGGAGGCCCTCTTCCTCACAGCCAACAACCCCAGCAGAAAGAGGAGGTTTCCTTCCCTAGCGTCCCAGACAGATGGTCTGGGATTGGCCTAACTCGTTACGCACTCGTTCCTGAACCAGTTAGGGCTCCCTAGGGCCTGGAATGTTTTGACTGGCCAAGCCCAGATCATACGCCCACTCCTGGAGCTGGGGTGGGTGGAGCCCACTTTATCCACTGGCGAGGGAGTGAGGAAGGGATGGGGGTGTTCCAAAGGAAAAACTGAGGTGCTGTTTCCAAACACGAGGATGCAGGAGACAAAACCTCAAATGTCTTCTAGTCTACCAACCTCCCTGCACACTGAACTGTCTTAGAGACAAAGATGTCCCTCTCTGTCCAATACATTAATCTATGTGATGAGCTTTTGGAAGAAGCAAGTCCGTTTACAAGCTAGTTTTAATTTTATTGTTGCTTCCTAGAGGGAGTGTTCTCACCTATGTTCCTAACCTGTGGTTCCCAAGCACCAATCAGCAACTGTACCAGGTGAGTTGTCTCAGAACGAACTGGGGCGCTTTGTAAAGTACAGATTCTCAGACTGCACCCCAAAAGAGCTTAAGTCGGTAGGGGGGCCAGGGACATGCATTTCAAAAAATCTCAACAGCAGATTCTAACATGTAGCCAGGTTAGGAAACCACTGGCCTAATCCATTGGCACATTTTTGTGGCTGAGTTAAGGTGGAAGGCTGGTATCAGGGCTGGCTGGTGGGAGAGAAATTTGAGGGTTTCAGGGATTTCTAATGCTCTCCCAGTCCTGTAATAAATGCAGCTGTCTTTCCCTACCACAGAGAACAAGTCTTGCTGTGAGTTCATTCTTTAAGGTTTCATGTCTGCCCAGAAATGAGGACGGGAGAAGTTGCTGAGTTCTCAACCAAGGTCCTCAGCTAATTGTCCGCTGATCGTTTTCGTTATTGACCCAGGAGCTGATTTGGGTCAGTAGGGCAGGATGGAAGGTAGTAAGAAGATCTGTAGCCGCATTACATCGTGCGTCTTCGTCAGTGAAGTGTGGGGAGGGACAGCTTGTCTCTCAGGCATGTTGAGTGGAATAATTACGTGATGTCAGTAGCAGGGTTCCACGATGAAAAGTGCTCATTCTGTAGTGACGCCTTCGGACACAGCCACGATTATCTCACAGAAGTGGGTGGTGAGCGGTCTGTGAGGCTGGGTTTCATGCTTGGTGCCTTGGGACTCGGAAAGCTTTTACTCAAGCTGTAAAAGTAAGACCTTTTTATTTCCAAGGAGATGTAATTACAAATATCAAGTCATCTCTACTGTACAAATAAAGCCAAATGATAGTGATCAGTTATTTGGCGCCATGTCTGCCTTACCTGGAAGCTTTAATGGGCTTTCGGAGAGGCTACCGACCTAACTGCAGTCAGGGGAAACATTGAAAGCCTCATATTTTCAGCCTAGCGTACCTCATCTTTTTTAATCTCTCATTTTTATTTCTGAAAAACGTTCCTTGGATTTCATGAAGGGTTTTCAGGATTTGCTTCCACTGCTGTTTATTCCTTATTGACTGCAGGCTGGGGCCATCCTGATAGAAAGCTGGGGAACCCTGTAGAAGTTTCTGTCTCCTGTTGGTCTTTGTGTGTGGTTAAGAGGGGAGGAAGGAAGGAAGAGAGGAGGAAAACGCCAGTGATGGAATCCAATTATTTTTTATTTGCTTGTTTTAAAACCTGAACAAAAGCTGCACCTTTTTTATTTATTGCCAAAACAGCCTCATATTTGTAAGGAACTTCACAAATCCATCAATTCATACAGAAAGGAAAAGCATTTGAGTACGCCCTCATCAAAAAGGTATCAGAAATTCAGTGGTGGTGAGATAACAGTCTTCTGTTTGCAAGGATAATTTGAAGGCAGACAAGCAGTGCAAAGTTACCAGGGCAAGACGCTAGGATTGAAATGGTATCTCTTTCTCCAGCCCACTGTAAAAACGTCATTTCTACAGCTCTTCGGCCACTATTATTAATAATGGAAATAATGCTTGATATTAAGCATCTTAAATAATTGGGAGTTCACCATACCTATGTGCTTGTTCAAAAGGTCCTACGTCTGTACTCATCTCACCTACATGCACGGTGGTGCTCTGCACAGGTTATTTTAAAGCGTTTGGCTAACAGCACTGATGTGTTACTGAATGTTACATCCAACTAAACCATAACAACAGCCATGCCCCATCCCTTCTCTGAATGTTACAGATCCTCAGAGGGAGGTATCGCTGTTCTGTTGTACAGCAGAGGGGCATGGAAGAGCAGAGAGGTTAAGCAATCTGCCCAGGATCTCACTACCAGTAAGAGACTGTGTTAGGATTTGAACTTGAGTCCCCCTGACTGCAGCCTGTGGGAAATTTCTATTTTCCTGCACTGATTCTCACAGGCGTGAACCCCAGCTGCAGGAGAACTCCGGGGGTTTTCTTTTTCTCCCAGGGCCAAATTGAAGCCCACGAGTACTTCATATAATAGAAGAAGAGATCAGGCATGAGGCAGTTGTAGGAAAGGGACTCAGGGCACAGAGTTTAACTGCAGAAGTCACTGTGAGGTGCCATTAGAGTGTCTCAGATGAAGGCAAATGAACTCATGGCCTGTTTTCAGAGCTAGGAGGTCATGACCCCCTGATGTCTGTGCCCCAGCCATGCGTTGGAGTCTGGGGGGATTGCTTAGCTGAAGGAGCAGGGGGAAGTTCTGGGGCTGGGCACAGTGGCACCTTCTGTGCTTTGCCCAACCCCATGGATCCCAAGAGGACAGAGGGACGCTACGGTTAGGCGCTTACAGAACTCTTTTCGGGGTCCGTACGACAAGATATTGCCCAGCATGTTGGGGAGGAGCACCCTCCTACTTCTGCAAGGAACTCAGCATCATACTGGCCTTGTGAGGGCTGGCAGCTCTGGGAGCATGAGGGCAGCATCCTCGTTTGGGTACCTGCTGGTAGCAAGCTTCCACAAGGAGCTCTGGTAGAAAGGCGTGGAAGACGTGGTGCTGAGTGCATGTCGGGCGTCCTTTGAGGACTCCCAGAAATACTTGTGGCGGGGAGATGGGGTGCTTGGCAAGAGCTGATGGTTCTTCGTGAGCAGGTGGGAACGACCCACCACGGAAATCTGAGTTGTAGGAATTCTGTGCCCTACGCCTGTAAGGCTTGGGAACGCTTAGGATATATTGGAGCTTCTATTTTATCTCATCAACCACATTTGAAGTATCTGGTGGAAACTTGGCTCTTTTGGACTTAAGAGGAATCCTCAAATGTCCCTTTACTTAGGATAGGTACTAAGAGCACAGTTTCCAGTGGGACCATCTGGATTAGAATGACACCTCCACCAAGTCCTAACTTTGCTACCTGGAAGAAGTAATATGATCTCCCCATGCCTCTGTATTCTCACCTGCAAAATGGGTATAATGATGCTGCAGCTGCTGTTTACCTTATAGGGCTGTGTTCGCATGGAGCCTCGTGCCGTGAGTTGATGTTAATTTATGTTATTGTAAATTAAATGTCATTTGGTGTTCTTAGTTTTGTGTTGTGGTTTTGTATCCCCAGTATGCCTTGAGCTTTATCATCCAGGACCAGGAGGACTTCCTGAGTCAAGAGAAAGCAGGCACCGCCCCCGCCCTGCCGTGGCGCTCCTCTGCCCATTTCTTCTGGGGAGGACTGGGGAAGATGGGGATGGCCTCCATGTTGCTGGGCATTTCACCACTTACCAGCTGGGGGCCCATGGGCAAGACGTCTCTGACACACTAAGCCTCTGTTTACTCATCTATAAAGTGGGCTAATAATAGTCCTCATCTCCTAGGGCTGATATGAAGACAGAGTGCAGGGAAATGTGTGTGACACATTTTATAATAGGAATCATAGACGCCCTGGTATCCTTCCACTCGTGAGAGGCAGCCCAGGGAAACAGAAGAAACATGCGTGCCTGAGTCAGACAGTCCCAGGTTGAGTCCTGGCTCTACTACCTGTTAGCTGTGTGACCCGTGATAAGTTGCTCAACCTCTCTGGGCTTCCATTTCCCTCCCCTGCCCCACCACCCTGCAGACTGGAATTCCCTCTCAGGAAGTGTAAGGATGAAATGAGATAACGCGTGTCGAGTTCCTGGCACCTAGTAGGCACCCGTAAATACTTTCTCCTCGCCTCCAATGCAGAGACCCGCTTGCCTTACTGAATTGACTCCTGCTAGGCAAAAGTCATAGTTTCCAGAGGCTATTTTCCCACTGGGCAGGAGCCGTTGCTTATCAGGGCTGGTCCTGAATGTGTAATAGTTACTCTTCTCCAGGTCAGGCCAGGAGGGGCTAAAACACAGTGACTGGTGGGGGGTTAACACAACGGAGGGGACAGGAGTCTCCCACCCAAGGCTCCTGTGATTAACCCTGCAAAGGAATGTAGCCAGAACTGCATTTGAAAGAGAGAGAGACGGAGAGAGAGGCCATCAATATTTATAATGCTTTCTGAAATCTGAGAACCCAAGACAGCAAGTTCACAAAGACTGGAAGACGGAAATGGTTAACCCTGTAGACGTGGGTCAAGCTGCAGAACCGAGCAGTGGCCGCAGACTAGTGCGCCAGGAATAAGTGTGTGCAGAGAGCTCTGTGGGGGCGGGGGCGAAAGACATTCAAATTATTTTCTGTTTTATTTCATTTCACTTCGTCTTCTTATATCTTATCATCTTATCTTAATCTATTTATGTATCTATTTTTTTATTTTGGCAAACATTCTGAAAACAGAACAAAACATTTCTGCTGGCCCAATCCAGTCCTCAGGCCGTGACGGTATCTCAAACTACCTCACCCAAACATTTGTAGGGCCCAGGACAATAGTACAAAGGAAGACGCGCATGCTCTGTCTAAGTATCGAGAAGTTATCAATCAACCATCGAGAAGTTACCAATCAACCTAATGAACTGTTAAGTGCAATATGTTCTATCCTCTCACCTTGCAGATGCTCTTACATACTGACCTGGAGAGCCAGGTTCCAGTGTGGGATTCTAGACTCTCCTAAGGTCTGCACTGGCTGGGGGCTACTCGAGGAATGCTGGCTCCTGGCCCCCAGCCCCCAGCTCCCCAGCCCCAAGCCCCGTCTCTGCACCCTGGCTCCGTTCTGCCCCACGAGGAGCCTCCAGCACAGCAGGTGGACATCTTAACGTGAATGCCCAAGGTCTGTCCACATCCTCTGCAAACCACCACCCTTCACCATCTCTCGGGTTAGGAGGGCACTCATCAGTGATGTGGCCGTTTCCTGGGGATCAACCTCAGGAAGAGCCTGCCTCAGCCTTGGGAGGAGACTTGGGGTCATTTGGCAGGAATTCTGATGTCCCAGGTACTTGAAGGTCTGGACAGCTGGGGGCTGTGGGGTCTGGATGGGCACATCCCCACAACTCTGTGGACTCCTTGCTTTGTGGGGAGGGGGACTCAGCTGGGCGAGGACCAGAGCAGGGTCCTCTACAGTGTGCAGCCCAGGGGGGGCCCCCTCCCCAGAACTGGTCTCAAATGTCTCTGGAGGCTTCCAGGCATTAATGAGATGTCTGAAAGAACCCAACTGCATATCATAGCAGTGGACTGAGATGTGGGGACTCGGCTCCAGGCCAGCGTCTGTCACTAACGTTCTCGGCCTTTGGACAAATTGCTTCTCTATGCGCCTCCATTTTCTCATCAATGGAACGAAGGTGTTGCACTAGGTCCTCTGTAGTACACTTTTCCATCCCTGAAAAGAAACCTTTGCTTTCATTTGCATCGACTCATGATAAACTTTGTTTTGCACAAGTTGGGAGAGGAAGTATTTTAAATCTGCTATTTTCTTTCTCGTTTGAGAACAATTTCCCTGTATTTTTGGTCACTAAGGGGAAAAACGTTAGAGTGGGGGGGATGCTAGGAATGAAATATTTGGCTCAAATTGCTAATTACTTGTACTAAGTGGTAGTCTAATGGGGAATTTGAATATAAATCCTTTCTCTTTTTAGTCTCACACTTAACCATGTGGATAACAAAAATCCTCAACCACAATCAGAGTTCATTTAAATGTTAATTTTAATTTTTATTTACCGCTTGGTCTCCCTGCTGAAATATACATAAGTTAATGCGACTGCGGCCGGGGGTTCCTTCTGCCGTTGCTGGTGAAGCTCACTCTTGTACTAATGGTTGTTTCCTGTGATTTATTTCTCCTGCGTGTCACCTTTGTTGCAAGAGAGGAGAAAATGAATTTCTTTAGAAGTAGTATTAATCTACCTCTGCACACATCAGGGTACAGAAAATAAAACACCAGCAGCACTCGTTGAGAATTTTGAAGCAGGACAGACAAGGGTTGGGAATTGAACGTGAAAATGGTAGAAGGAATTGTACTTAAAAAAAAAACGATTTGGGTAAACCTTTAAAAAAAATAACCAAAGCTCTTAGACATGGGCCAGCTCAGAACAAAAATGGGAAGTTTCTTTGCAAATGGTTGTTTTGCCCTTTGCCAGCAAGCAATCCTGTTGGAAAGTGACCCACCCAAGAGAGGTCTGTACCAGGAGTCTCAGCCTCGGCATAATTGACATCTGGACTGAATGATTCTTTGGTGAGGGGCTGCCCTGTGCATTGTAGGATGTTTAGCAGCATTCGTGGCCTCTACCCACTAAACATCAGTAGTTCCTTGTTACGGGTTGAATTGTGCCGCCCAAATTCATATGTTCAAGTCCCAACCCCTGTATCTCAGAATGTGACCTTCTTTAGAAATAGGTTCACTGCAGATGTGATTCGTTAAGATGAGATCATTGGGGTGGGCCCTAATCCTATATGACCAGTGTCCTTACAAAAAGGGAAAATTTAGAGACAGACAGGCTCACAGGGAGAATGCCGTGTGAACATGAAGGCAGAGATCAGGGTGATGTGTCTACAAGCCAAGGAATGCCCAAGATTGCCAGCAAACTGCCAGAGGCTAGGAGACAAGCGTGAACAGATCCTCCCTCACGACCCTCAGAAGGAATCAACCTCACCGACACCTTGATTTTCGACTTCCAGCTTCCAGGACTGTGAGACAATCAATTTCTGTGTGTAAGCCACCCAGCTTGTGGTGCTGTGTTACAGCAGCCCTAGCAAACTCATACACGCCCCCAGTTGTGACAACCTCAAATGCTTCCAGACTTTGCCAAATGTCCTCTGGGGGCAGATCACCCTTGCTTGAGAACCCCTGGGGTACATGTTGTCCATGGCTGCTTTCGACTGGCCACAGCAGAACTGAGTACTTGTGACAGGGACTATGTGGCTGCGAAGCCGAAAATATTTACCATCTGACCCTAGACAGAAAAAGTTGTCTATCAACTTTGATTGACCTTGTCTATCAATCAAAACTATGCTGCGGTGCCCCCGAAAGTTTGCTGGGGGGCCCAGAGGCACACTGTTTGTTTGCTGGGCTCAGTCTGGGGCTGCAGAATTGGTCCATGAGCGGCAGAGGATGGAACTAAAGGTGCAGATGAGGATGCTGGTGTGCAGAGGCAGACAGCAGCTTGCCCTAGACACAGCTGGTCAGCAGTGCACCTTGGATCATAGTCCATCCAGGTGTCCTGACTTAGAGTCCTCATTCTCAGCCCTTATTCTATTTCCTGCCTCTCGCACTGCTATTCAGCTTCCTTGCCTGGGAGGGACATCTTTTGTTGGACCATCTTTTGTTGCTTCCTTGTACCAATATGTGATTGTAGGGAAGGCTCTCAGTTTCCCCAAGTTCAGCTCTGTGTTACACGGAGCTTTAGGCTGTGTGGACTTTGTTCTTTGCAGTCCTGTGGTTCCAGGTGCTCTCATGGCCAGTTGAGAGCAGCCATGGACAATTTGTACCCCAGGGGTTCTCAATCCACAGAGTGCTTAAACGCTGGTGGTAGGAACCTCCTTTGTTAAAAATGCCCTTTCCCAAAAATGCCTGTAAAGGCTGACCCACTGGTGAGTCATGAGAGCGATTTTATAGAGACCTTTGGCTTTGGGTAGGCGAAGAATCCACCTTTGGGATGGATGCCGATGGAAGACGCACACGTGATTGAAAAGATCTTTCTTTAGCATCATTTCCTGTCTCTCTCCCGACCTCAGCCCTGCTAGTTACAGCCGCAACAATTTAAAACTGTCCATCATTCCACCTAGAAGGTCAGCCGTGTACTGCTTCCTTCAGGCTCTGAAACGATACTGAAAACTTTGGGGAAAAAACAAAACCAGAAAAGATGCCATAGACAATTATTTTGGGTCGAATTATGTCCCCCCAAAACGATATGTTGATGTCCTAAATTCTACTACCTGTGACTGTGACTTATTTGGACATACAGTCTTTGTAGATGTACTCCAAGTGAAGACGAAGTCATTAGGCTGTACCCTAACCCAATATGACTGGTGTCCTTATGAGAAAAGGAAAAGAGACACAGAGACAGACGCACAGAGAGACGGCCACGGGAAGATGGAGCCAGAGACTGGAGGGAGAGGCATCTGGAAGCTGAGGAACACCAAGGATTGCTGCCGTCAGCAGCAGCTAGGAGAGAGGCACGGAACTGATTCTCCCTCTGAGTCCCCAAGAAGGAACCAACCCTGCTGACACTTTGATTTCAGACTTCTAATTTCCAGAACTGTAAGAGAATAAATTTCTGTTGTTTTAAGCCACCCAGTTGTGGTACTTTGTTATGGCAGCCCTAAAATACGGATACAACAATTATTACGGAAAACATGTATTTTTGCATCTTACGCTGTTCAATGTGGCTGAGCAATAGAGTGGCTTGGAGGTCAGGACACATTGCTGGCACTTACTAGCTCTTACACTCACAGCTCCCTATACTTTTTCTTCCTAGAAGTTACCACAATTTGTAATTATATATGTGTCTGTGGAATTATCTGATCGTCTGCTTCTTTCACTAGATGTGAGTTCTATCCACAGTAAACAGGTATTCAATAGGTATCTGTTGAGAGACCTTGGGCAAGTCATTTACAATTTCTGAACCTCAGTCTCCCTATCTGGAAAAGAGAAATAGTAATGGTACCTAGTTCATTGGTCGGTATGAGAATTAAATGAGATACTGTATGTGCAACAGGATGCATAGTGTGTGGTAAATGCTGGTACGAGTATTTTCTACTTGATTCCTTTTCTGGATCCTTCTGTAAAAGCCTCGGTGGCACGAAGAGCTTTGGGCATATGTTCCTGGTCAGCACATAGCCAGCTTGTGTAACTTGTTTTGACAACCCCAGGAAACGATTTGTAATTAAGAGCTACAGTTGAAATTTGACCCCCCAAAGAAGTTTCCATGGTTTCTAAGACCTCATCACTAAACAGCCCTGAAGATACAGAAAGAACCTTCCTTGAAATTGCCATTAAGGCCATACTTGTCGCCCTGGGGAAAGCTAATGGACAGAAACATATTGATGCGTTAACGGTTTGAGACCTTTCCCCTAAGAAAACCTTTTAGCCAGCAACAGTTCATTCACCTTAATTAAAAATTATCCAATGGATACATCTCTTTCCATCACTCTGTGAGCACATGTAGAGTTGTTTTTTCCAAAGGAAATTAGATTTAAAAACTCATCCTTCTTCAAATAAATCCTTTGTTTATTTTATTAAGCGGAAAAGCCTCCTGGCTATTAGTTGTCAATTAAATGTAAGTGTTAATTAAAATGCCCATATCCAAGCACTCCTAAGGATCAATCAGCCACTTGGGGCCCCATTGTTGAAGATGGCCCTGAATTGCAATACATTATCCACAGCATGACCACTTGGTACCTCCCTGGGACACAAGAAAGAAGACTTAAGATTGAGTTTGCTATATAAATATTGGACAGCTCTTTTTTCTTCCAAATGATGAGAGGCATTCTTAGAATGATTTAAACTAGGGGTACGGCCCGCAGGTCAAATCCTGTCCTCTACCTGTTTTTGTATGAGCTGTGAGCTAAGAATGGTTTTACATTTTTAAATGGTTGAAAATAATCAAAAGAATAATATTTCATGGCATGTGAAAATTATATGAAATTGAAATTTCCGTGTTCTTGAATAAAGTTTTATTGGTACACAGCCACGACCATTCAGTTACTCATGGTCTATGTCCCACCTCTGATTTTAATGATCATTGTGACACTGAAGCTCAACTTGAGGTCACTCACACACAATCTCTGTCCCTTCTACCAGCATCTCTCCAATAGGGCTGCCTGAAGACCAAACATTCCAGGGCACGTTTATCCCTCGGAGCGGAAAAGCAGTATTATCAATACTGTAAACTCATCTGTCCTCTCCTGAGCAAGTCAACTGTGGTCTTGTGAGAAGTGAGCTTTATACGTGAATCAACTTTACCTTTCAGAGACGTGTTAACGCCCACAGTCTCTTCTTACATGTCATCGTCCCGAAGGAGGAGAAAACCAGCTTTGCCCCCTCACAGTCCGGGAAAGGGGAGTGAGAATCAAGATTGCAAGAAGCACCAACTGTGGGCAAGTGAGAGTAAACACCTGCCTTGTTGTCCTAAGAAGGGCCAGGGTAGATTTCCATCTGTCATCTTACACAACTGTCCTGAGACCCAGGTCAGCCCTAACTGCATCCTGTGGGGGGAGTTAATGGTGTGCTCTAAGAATGTGCCAAAGGAAGCGCTGCCCAGCGTGGATAACAAAATTGCAGCTGGTGCCGCAGTAACTGAATCTTAGGGCCAACTCAGAGCAACCTGGGGGAGCAGAGGAGGTGTGTTTTTGCCAAACCCCTGTGCACTGGAGCTCGCTCATCCTAGGCACCTGGCTGACGTGAGGTTTCCCTGCCACCTCTACAGACACTGAAGGTCCAGCTAGCCCCAGGGGACCAAACCTAACCGCCCTCACCCTTCCCTGGCCTCCTGCTGCTCTTAAGCCCTCCAGGTTCTCTGCATTTTAGTCTTAGTTCTTCTGTGCTTATAGCATTTTCTCATGGGTTATCAATTTGACATAACCACGTGTTGATAAAACATTGATGGATAGGATATGGATACCTTTAGTATAAAACCAACATGGAAAGCAATAGACTTTAGAAACTAAGTGAGTGTGCTCTGGGATCAGCTCTGTTACCGGCCAGCTGTGTGCCTTTGGCTAGTTTACTAATCTCTGGGAACCTCAGTTGTCTCTTCTTAAAAATGGGATGATGAGCAACATCTGATAGAATGGCTTTGAAGAGTAAGTGATTTGTGTAACTTCTTAGCACAGTGCCACGCTCAGAATAAGTGGTCTGTAGGTGGGAGCTGGTAATAGTAGTTAATGAAGAGCTTTTCCATCGCTCTGTCCTGGAGCGTGAAGTATCTGAGCGACTTAGACCTAGGAAGGTTATAGGAGCCATCTCTGCCCTTCTGTGGCTGCATGTGTAACACACGCGCATTGGTCATTAGCTTCAAAGACTTCCCCTGAGCCCGGTGTGACTGAAATGGCAGTTTTACATTAGTCCCATCTCACTCCCAGCATCGCTGGGGGTTGACGTTGACCCAGATGTTGTTTTCAGCCTTGTTCTTCCTTTTCCTTTGTCTTCGTGAAATCAAGCAATCCTCCTACACTTTCTTTCATTTAGCAAATATTTATCAATCGCCCACTGTGTGTCAGGCGTTGTACCAGGACGTGTGAGCGGAACAGATAAGGTCTGTTCTACAGTCCAGTCGGAAGCAGACAGACGGTAATCAAATAATCACACACAGATTTACATTGTTAAAGACCCGTCTGGCTGCAATGCGAGAATGGATAGAAGGCAATCATGGAGGAAGGGAGACCCAGGCAGAGGCTCACAGCCCCTGGGGAACGACATGATGGTGAATCAGGCAAGAGTTGTGCGGTAGGCTGGACAGAAGTGGGCAGTCCAGGAATGATCAGAAGGTGAAATCAAGAAGGCCCGGTCAGGGGTTGGATGTGGAGATGGAGATGGTCAGGAGTGGCCCTGTGGTTCTAACTTGTGGCCCTCGGGGAGAGAGCGCCAGAAAAAGGCCAGGTTGTGGACAGAGGATGTGAGTGCAGTTTGGACATCTAGGTGGGGTGCCAGTCAGACGTTAGACACGTGGGATTCAGAGGAATTCTCCGTACTACTTGGCACGTTCTCCCTGACCATATACAATAAAAATTGCATCCCTAAATCTCCTGGCCACATATGTGCACGTATGCACGAGTTACAGTCATCCTTCAAACCCTGTACACGTCCTGAAAAACAGCCATCATTGCCTGCTCTGTGGCAGCACATGGCGAGGGAATTGGCCATCATGGAGCAAGTAAATGAGATCCCTATAAGGAAAGAGAGGTTTCCCGGAACCTCTGAGGTGTCTTAAGTCTCTGAGGTGGTGGCTGGGTTCTTTCATTCAAAGATTCCCAGTACTCTGACTGCACTGTTATTCCCAGAGCAGTCACTCTGAATGCCCTTGAGGTTGCCCTCGTGTTAGAACAAATCCATTCGTCTCTGAGAACCGCAGTGTTTGTGTGAGCTAAGTTATTTTGCTCTCACTGTAATTAGGTAATTCTTAGCAAATTGGACTATGCTTTTTTTAGTGTAGTTTTTTCACTTTTATTGAGGTATAATTTACATACAGCAAATTAATCAACTTTCAGTGTACAATCAATGAGTTTTGGCAATGCATATAGTCTTTTAAGCACTACCAGAATGATGATACAGAAGATTCCATTACCCCGATTAGTTCTCTCTTGCCTCTTTATGGTCAATCCATTCTCACCAGCCCCTGGTCACTGGCAACCCTTGACCTGCTTTCTATCACTGTGGTTTTCCTGTTCTAGAACTGTATATAATTGCACTTTGTGTGTAAAGTTTTATGTCTAGCTTCTGTCACTCAGCATAATGCTTTTGAGAGTCATCAAGTTATCTGTATCAGAAATTTGTTCCTTTTTATTGCTAAGTAACATTCCACTGTGTGTCTATATCACAATTCAGAACTGAAGGACATTTGGGTTCTTTCCAGTTTTAGGCAATTATGGACAAATCTGCTATTGACATTCGCATACAAGTCTTTATGTGGAATTTCATTTCTCGTTAATAAATACCTGGAGGTGGGATTACGGGCTCATAGGGTAAGTGTGTGTCTGTGTAACTTTATAAAAAATTATCAAACTATTTTCCAAAGCGGCTGTAACATTTTGCATTCTCCCTCAGCAATATATGAGGATTTCAGTTTTTCCATATTCTCTCCAATACTTTTAAATTATGGCCATTCCAAAGGGTATGAAGCAGTATCTTATAGTGGTTTTAATTTGCATTTTACTAATGATTATTGATATCAAGCATGTTTTTATATTCTCATTTGCCATCTTTTATATACTTTGGTGAAGTGTCCATTCAAATCTTTTGACAATTTTTTTCTGCTTTTGTCTGTTTGTTTTATTCCATGTAATTGAATTTTAAGAGGTCTTCATATATTCTGGATACAAATCCTTTATCAAATACATTTTGGAATATTTTCTCCCAGTCTGTGGCTTGCCTTTTTGTTCTCTTACCCGTGTCTTTTTTTAGTTTTTGTTTATTTATTTAAAAATTTTAAAAACTTTGTGGCAAAATACACATAACACAAAATTTACTTTCTTAACCATTTATTTTTTTGGTGAGGAGATCAGCCCGGTGCTAACATCTGCCAATCCTCCTCCTTTTTTGCTGAGAAAGACTGGCCCTGGGCTAACATCGGTGCCCATGTTCCTCTACTTTATATGGGACGCCGCCACAGCATGGCTTGCCAAGCAGTGCGTCGGTGCGCGCCTGGGATCCGAGCTGGCGAACCCCTGGCCGCCGCAGCGGAGCGCGTGCACTTAACCGCTTGCGCCACTAGGCCAGCCCCCTTAACCATCTTTAAGTGTGCAGTTCAATAGTGTTAAGTACATTCGCACTGTTGCGCAGCCAAGCTCCAGAATCTTACCAGTGTCTTTTCAAGTTCAAAAGCTGTAAATTTTGATGACTTATAATTTATCATTTCTTTCATTTGTATTTCATACTTCTAAGTAATCTTTGCCTATTTAAGTAGAACTCGCTGAACCCAAGGACTGTAAGATTTTTTTCCTATGTTTTCTTTTAGAAGTTTCATAATTTAGTTCTTACATATAGATCTATGATCCATTTTGAGTTAATATTTGCATATGGGATGGAAAGTATATGTCCATTGTTTGGTATACAGATATCCAAGTGTTCTAGGATTATTTGCTGAAAAGATTATCCTTTATTGAATCATCTTGACGTCTTTGTTGAAAATTAATTGGCTCTATATATGTGGGTCTGTTTATGGGCACTCTATTCTGTTCCATTGATGATGTATGTGTATCTTTATGCAGATAAAACATGGTCTTGATAACTTCTGTTTGTAATAAGTCTTCAAATTAAGCACTGTAAGGTCTCTGTTTTTATTTTTCAAAACTGTTTTTGCTGTTCTATGCCCTTTGCATTTCCATCACATTTTAGAATTAGTTTGTGAATTTCTCCAAAAAAGCTTGCTGGGAATTTGATGGGAATAATTGACATCTTAATAATAATAATAGTAATGAATCTTGTAATCAATGTAAATGGTATATCTCTCCATTTACTTAGGTCTGTTTTAATTTCTCTCAGCAATGTTTTGCAGTTTTCAGTGTAGAGATTTTGCCCTTAATTTATCACAATTCCAGGGCTACTGTAATTGTATTTTTAATTTTCAATTTATAATTTTCTTTGCAGGTACATAAAAATACAAATTATTTTTGTATATTTATCTTGTATCCTGTGACCATGCTAAACTCACTCATGAGTTCTAATAACTTTTTTGTAGATTCCTTTTTTTTTGAGAAAGAAATGTCTGGTTAGCACTATTTATTTCTGTATTTATTGTTTTGTTTGTTACAATAGTTATTTGTAAAGTAAAATGGCAATATATATCCGTTAAAATATAATAGCAATATACACCCATTTAGAAATGTTAAAAATGCAGAAGTGTACACAGTAAAAAGAGAAGTCATTCAACCATACTAATCTCATGCCCTAGAGATAAACTATTAACTATCAATTCTCCTTCCTTATTTTTTATAACTAATCAAACATATATGGACGTATACATCCATTCAGACTCTTCTACAACTTTCTATTTAAATTTAACATATTTAATATATTTAACAATATAATATGTTATATATTACATATGTAATATATATTTCAATATATATAATAATATATTTAACAATAATATAGTTCTAACTCTGTCTATACGTCCATATAAGCAATCAAGGACTATAAGAATTTTGTGGGCTTTCTGGAACCTTTATAACTTTCTCATGTTGGTTAACTTTGTTACTCCCTTAGCTGCTTCCTATAGAGACCTTAGTAAAACTCGTAAAAGGGAGGAGGGTCCTTTTTTGCTCACGAGGGAGCTGAGATTTAGCGAGGTGAAGTGGCTCCCCCGGTCTCTGCTGCTTGTACCCCAATACTGCCAGGAGCAGCAAGGAGGGAGGGAGAACTGGGATGGCTGCATCCACTCATAGCCAGTCTTGGGGAGAGGAGCCCCGGGAACTAGGGTTAGTGGGGACAGCTGGACAGAGATGAGAAGGGCATGAGACTCTCTTTTGTAGATTCTTAGAATTTTCTATATAGACAATTATTTAGTCTTCAAATGAAGCCAGTTTTCTTTCTTTCCAATTTTTATACATATTTATTTCTTTTTCTTGAGTTATTGCACTGGCCAGAACTCCCAGGCAATGTTGAATAGGAGTGGAGACAGTGGACATCTTTATCATGTTCCAGCTCCTCTAGGGAAAACATTCAGTCTTTTCCATTAAGTGTAACGTTAGCTGTGGGGTTTTAGTAGATGTGTTTTATCAGGTTGAGGAATTTTTCTTTTATTCTTAATTTGCTGACAGTTTTTGTCAGGAGCGGGTACTAAAATTTTCAGAACATTTTTTCTGCATTTATTGAGCTGGTCAAATGGTTTTTCTTTTTCAGTCTGTTAATATGGTGAATTACATTGATTAATTTTCAAGTGTTAATCCAACCTTGCATTTCTGGCATCAACTTCATTTGGTGATAATATATTATCCTTTGAGTATATTGCTGAATTTGATTTGCTAACATTTTAAGAAATATTTTTACATCTATATTCTTGAGAAATATTAGTTTGTTGTTTTCTGATTTTGGCATCAGGGTAATGCTAGCCTCGTGAACTGAGCTGGGGAGTGTTCCCTCCTCTCTCTTTCTCTCTCTCTTTCTCTTTTGATGTATATTGGCATTATTTTATCCTTAACTGTTTGGTAAATTCACCAGTGACCACCTGGACCTGGAGATTTCTTTGTGGGAAAGTTTTTAGCTACTAATTTAATTTCTTTAATAGATATGGGACTCTTCAGATTGTCTATTTCTTTTTGAGTGAGCTTTGGTAGTTTCATCCTTGATATTAGTAATTTGTGTCCTAATCACTATTGGCTAGAGGTTTTGTGGATTTTATTGATCTTTACAGAAAGCAGCTTTGGTTTCATTGATTTTTCTAAATTATTTTTCTCTTTTCTTTTTCCTTGATTTCTGATCTTATCTTTATTATTTATTCTTCTTATTTTGGGTTTGATTATCATCTTTTTACAGTTTATTAAGTGGAAGCTAAGATTTTTGATCTTAGATCTTCTTTTCTAATGCATTTTACACTAAAAAATATATATATATATAATTTATACACATAAACACACATACATATGTATGTATTTTTTATATATATATATATTTCATAATAGCATTTTACACCATACATTTTCCTGTTTAGTTATATCTCACAAATTTGGGTATGTTGTGTTTTCATTTTTCACTCAATTCAAAATATTTTCTAATTTCCATTGTTGTTTATTCTTTGACCAGCGGGTAATTTAGAACTGTGTTGTTTGATTTTTTTAAGTATTTGGGGAGTTTCAAGATATCTTTCTGTTATTCTGTCATTGATTTTTAGTTTAATTCTTTTATGGTTAGAGAATATACTTTGCATGATTTCAATTCTTATACATTTGTTGAAGGTTGTTTTATGTTCCACAATATGGTCTATCTTGGTAAATATTCCATGTGCACTTAAAAGAACTTGTATTCTGCTGTTGTTGGGTGGAGTGATCTATAAACGCCATTTAGGCTAAGTTGGTTGATAATGTTGTTCATGTCTTCTGTATCCTTAGTGAATATCTGTAGACCTTTTATATTAATAATTGAGAGAAAGATGTGGAAATTTCTATCTATAATTGTGGATTTTCTGTTTCTTCTTTTAGTTCTACCATTTATTGCTTCATCTACTTTGATGTTTGTTATTAGGTCCTTTACCATGTAGTATTTTTTTTGTCCTCTTGATGAATTGACCCTTTTATCATTATGAAATGTCCCTCTTTAACCCTGGTATGATTCTTTGTTCTGAAATTTACTTTGAGATTAATTCCATTAATTCCATCTGTCTTTTGATTAGTGGTTGCATGCTATATCTTTTTCTATCCTTTTACTTTTCATTTTTCTGTCTTTATATATATATATATACACTTTTTTTTTTTGTGAGTTGATCAGCCATGTGCTAACATCTGCCAATCTTCCTCTTTTTTTGCTGAGGGAGACTGGTCCTGGGCTAACATCCGTGCCCACCTTCCTCCACTTTATATAGGACGCCGCCACGGCATGGCTTGACTAGCAGTGCATTGGTGCGCACCCGGGATCTGAACCGGCGAACCCCGGGCCACTGCAGCGGAGCGCGCGCACTTAACCGCTTGGGCCACCAGGCTGGCCCCTATGTCTTTATATTTAAAATAGGGTTTTTAATAGTTACAATATGGTTGAGTCTTGCTATTTTATACAATCTGACAATCCCTGTCTTTTAACTGAGGTAATTAGACTACTTCCATTTAATGTAAGTATTGATATGGTTGTATTTAAATATATCATCTTGCTATTCATTTCTATTCACTGATGTTTATTCTTTTTACCTTCTTTTTCCAATTTATTTTGGATTAATTGAGTATTTTTTATGGTTCTACTTTATCTTTAGTTTAACTTATTAGCTATTCATTGTTGTCCTTTAATAAAGAGTTACTCTAGGGTTTACAATATATATCTTTAACTTATCACAGTGCCCTTTCAAATAACATTATAGCAGGGGCCGGCCTGGTGGCGCAAGCGGTTAGGTGCGTGCGCTCTGCTCCAGCGGCCCAGGGTTCGCCGGTTTGGATCCTGGGCGCGCACCAACGCACTGCTTGGCAAGCCATGCTGTGGAGGCGTCCCATATAAAGTGGAGGAAGGCGGGCATGGACATTAGCCCAAGGCCAGTCTTCCTCAGCAAAAAAAGAGGAGGACTGGCAGATGTTAGCACAGGGCTGATCTCCTCACAAATAAAACAAAATAAAATAAAATGGGAGGAGAATTAAAAAAAATTAATAATGTTATTGCATAAGAACCTTGCAACAGTATACTTTCATTTCTTCCCTTCTATGACTTGTGCTATTTTTATTGTTCATTTTACTTTACATATGGTCTAAACCCCACAACACATTACTGTTATTTATGCTTTAAATAGTCAATTATCTTTTTAAAAGATTTATAAATGTATGAAAAATTCCTTCTATATTTACCTTTATATTTACTTTCCAGGTATGCTTTATCGTTATACAGATCCAAATTTCCATCTAAGTTTCTTCCTGGCGGAAGAACTTCCTAAATATGTCTCATTATGCTGGTATACTGGTTATATAATTAAATTCTCTCTGCATTTGTTTCTCTGGAAAAAAACTTTTTCCATCATTGTTTTTTAAAGATATTTTGGTTTTCTCTGGAATTCTTGGCTTAGAGATTTTTCCTTTGTACTTTAAAGATATCACCACATTGTCTTCTAGCTTGCATACTTTAGGATGAGAAGTTGGCTGTATTGTTATCTTTGATCCTCTATATGTAATGTGTCCTTTTTCTCTGGCTACTTTTAAAATTTTGTCTTTATCACTAGTTTTCTGTAATTTTGATTATTATGCGAGTTGGTGTGTTTTTCTTATTTTATGCTTAGGGTTTGTTGAGCTACTTGGCTCTGTGGGTTTATAGTTTTCATTAAAATTAGAAAAATTTGGCCATTATTTCTTTAACTATCTACCCACTCCTCACTTTTCTGGGACTTCAGTTGCATGTATGTTAGGCCACGAGATATTGTTTCACAGCTCACTGAAGCACTGTCCGTTTTTTTGTCAGTCTCTTTGCTGCATTTTGGAATGTTTCTATTGCTCTGTCTTCAAGTTCACTAATCTTTTCTTCTGCAGTGTCTAATCTGCTATTAATCCTATGTAGTATATTGATCATGTCCGACATGGTATTTTTTATTTCTAGAAGTTTGATTTAATCTTTTTTATAGCTTACATTTCTCTCTCATGTTTTCGTCTGCCTTTTTGGACATATGGAGTATATTTACAGTAACTATTTTAGTATCCTCTTTTGTTAATTCTATCATCTCTGTCATTTCTAGATCTACTTAGGTTGAGCTTTCTTCTTGTTGTGGGTTGTAGTTCGCCATTTCATTTCTCATAATTTTTGATTGGATGTCTGACACTGTGAATATTACATTATTCATTGCTGGATTTTATTGTAGTTCTTTAATTTTTGTTGAATGTTGTTTTGGAACACATTCAAGTTACTTGAAATCGGTTTTATTGGCTTTTAACCCAAGTTAAGTTTGGTTCAGAGCAACCTTTAATTTAGGGCTAATTTGCCTGTAGCCAGCCCTGGGGTCTAGTGGTTAAGATTTGGTGATCTCACCACCGCAGTCCAGGTTATTTGCTGGTCAGGGAACCACACCACCCGTCTGTCAGTTGTCATACGGTGGCAGCTGCACGTTGCTGTGATGCTGAAAGCTACGCCACTGGAATTTCAAATACCAGCAGGGTCACCCATGGTGGACAGGTTTGAGTGGAGCTTCCAGACTAAGACAGACTAGGAAGAAGCAACTGGCCACCCACTTCTGAAAAAATTGGCCATGGAAACCCTATGAACAGCAGTGAAGCATCGTCTGATATAGCACCAGAAGGTGAGAGGATGGCACAAAGAAGACCAGGCAGGATTCAGCTCTGCTTACACAGGGTCACTAGGAGTCAGAATCAGCTCAATGGCACTAACAAGAAATTTGCCTCTACTCCTGAGGCAATACCTACCCATGAATTTTATCCAGTGCCCCCTGTTTCCACACTGGCTGATGGAAACATGAATCATTCTCAGCTCTGTGTAGGCACAATGGTTTGTTCTGTCTACTCCTCTCTGGTTGTTCTTTCCTGGCCTCAAGTATTTTCTCCCCATACATGCACAGATCAATACTCAGCCAAAGAATCAAGGGAACTCTCTACAAATTTTTAGAAGTCTCTCCCTGTACAGTTCCCTCCTTTTTAGTATTTTGTCATGCAAATCCCAGCCACCTTGACCTCCCTGAACTCCAAACTCTGTTTCTTAAATTCAGTGGGACCATGAGGCTCTCTCTGGTTTCTACTCAATGGGCTCGGGTCTGGAAACTCTCTCCAGGAAGTAAGCTAAAGAAATTGTTAGGGCTCACCTTGTTTGTTTCCCTTCCTTCAAGCATAATTCTCCCGTGCTGCTTGTTGTTCAAAGTCAGAAAACCATTTATATACATTTACATGTATATCTATATATTTACATATTTGTTCAGTATATAATAATATTGTAATTTAATTTATATAAGTATACATTAAAAATTAAATATAAAAAATATAATTATATAATTAAAAACTGAATAAATAAATATATAATTTAATTATTATGTAAATTATTATATGAATATATATATATATATTCAGCTTTTAGTTATCAGATAGGAAGGTAAATTTTGCCTTGGGTGCTCCATCATAGCCAGAAGTAGAAGTCATGCCTATTACTTGATTCGCATATATCTATGTAGCTACAGGTAAAAGGCATCAATTATTATAGATCTTACTATAACATTTTTTAAAATGTCAAAACATTTTGTTAATGTCAACATTTTGTTAGTGTCAAACTCATAGCTATTTCTTTTTCTCTTTCAGCAGTTCTTGCTTTTGGGGGTTATGTATTCGTTAGAGAATCTATGGACCCCCTTCTCTAAAATATGCACATGGTCAGACATACACATTAGCATGCAAATTGAAAAGTATGGAATAATCCCTGAATCTCCCCTGTGGACCTTGGAGGCATATCTAGGCTCCAGGTGAAACACTCCTGCTCTAATTCATATTAGCTTTATTTGTTACTTTGGTGATCAGAAAATTCATAATACCTGGCCTGCCTTACCTAGAAGGGTTATTGTGAAATACCACACTGGCAGTGTCAAAATATATTAAACTTTAGAAGGGTCATGGAAACATACTGTGTTTTTTTGTGATGATTACTGTTACTATTGTTACCATCATTATCATTTGTAATAACGACTCTTTGGGGGTTTTTTAAATGTAGTGGCTAATTCTTGTAATAGTTTAGTTTTTTCTTACTTTACAGTCAACTTGTACATCCACACACACACACATATATATAAATGTATATACACATATGCAGGTACACACATAGCTTATTTTTTAAAAAGGATTTACAACAGTATAACCATCTAGTTGCACTGAAAACGTGTTTTTTGTCCTCTATTTTCTCCCCTCAGCTTTGTATCTCCTGGTTGAGTAGTCGTCCAACATTTATACAATTTTTGCATCGATTTACAAGTAAGTGCTGTGTAATATACTTTGTGAAATTCATTTTTCTGTGCTATTAAAATCAATAAAGATGCAATTTATGGAATAATCTTTTTCAGGTATCTCACTGAACTAGTTACATTTTGTTATTCAGTACTAGCTGTGCATGTTCTTTGATATGCAAGAATTTGCCTGGGTTTCAACCCACCCGTGTGCTGTTTTTTCTTCCCTTCTCACCCTCTGTTAGCAAGACAGAAGCCGTGGCTGCATCTGCCTCCCAACGTACCACACATATTTCTGCTATGCCCATCTTGATGTTGTACCATCTCCCCCTGACCACCTCTGCATCCTCTCCCTTGCCGTTTGTTCCTGTGCCCCTATCCCAGTCACCACTCATCCAGAATTCTGTTCCTCCTCCTCTTCAATGACTAAATCCCTCCCATCCTTTGGATTCAGTTTGGGACACACCTCTTTTGGGAAGGCTTCATGACCACTGGACCCATGGCCATCTCCCCCTCCTCAGAAGTCCTGGATCGTGAACTCCTGTATTGGCTTATTCTAGTTCTAATATAACAAAATCTCCAAAACAAATTGTTAGATTTTAAAAACATTTAGAAATAATATGACTAGTCCATACCATTTATAACTTTAAAACAAATCCCACAAAATCTATGCATTTCTATGTATTTGTATTTATGGAGTCTTTATATTTCCTTCTAGTAGAATTGAATGTCACATGGGAAAGAGGTTCTTGACAAGTCAGAGAGCAAGGTGACAATTGAGTGCAGTCAAAATTTTTTTCTAAAATCCCTCAGGAAAGAGCCACTTTGGGGTTGCACAGTCCATCTTCATTAAGCCAAACATAGCTTAGTTCTGTTTCCTGCTGTGTTGGAGCAGATTACTGTTTCTCCAAGCACCAGATGGAGATGGCAGCTTGCATTTAGGGGCCACACTATTCAAGCAAAAAGAAACATGTATCTTTAAGATGCTCTCACCGTGACAGGTCCTCTGAAGCTGAGACCAACAGTGTTTGCCAACAGGGGCACCTAAACGTTTAGGTCAGGACAGTTGATGTTGGGCGGCACTGTGCAGGATGGGCGTTTGGCGTCCCTACCTCACTGCTCTGGATGTTTCCCATCACCATTCCCTTCATTGCACAAGGAAATATTCTTCCAAATATTTCTCAATGCCCCCTAGGGGGCAGTACTTCCCCTGGCTGAGAACCACCAGAGTAGGATCCACTTCTCCCAGCTCATTCTCACATGCGTCTAGGCATATGCTCACTGAACGCAATGGTTGTTGAGTGGACTCACCTGCTCTATTTGTTTAGATAGGATTTTTCATTTTTCTCTTTCTCTCTGAGCCTGCATAATTGAATTCATATACGCTATATGCTCAAAGGGTATTACCCTACTGTTTCAGATATCTACTGCTTTATACAAACCACCTAAAATGTAGTGGCATAAGAAAATTCTGTTTTATTGTCGTAGATTCTATAGATCAAGAGTTCAGACAAGACACAATGACTTGCCTCTGCCCTACAATGTGTGGGGATTTGGATTGGAAAACTCGAAAGGCTGGGATGGACTCAATGACTGGGAGCTGGAATCATCTGGAGCCTTCTTCATTCACTTATCCATTTCCTGGGCTCCTGGGCTTTGAGGATAACTCAAAGGCTGGGTTCAAGTAGGGCTGTCAACCCCACCCAAAGGGGCTAGACTGCTTACACATGGCTTTGTAAGGGAGGAAAAACTTTTCCCTTCTACTCTCCTAGGTTCAGAGTCTGGGGGCCTGCAAATTAAACTGACAAAATACAGATTAACAAGAGAAAAACAAATACAACGTATTAACACATGCAGTGTGCCTACACAGGGGAGAAACTCAGTGCTGAGTAACTCAAAGTTGTGGGTAGAACTTGGAGCTTATATAGCATCTTAACAAAAAACAATAAATTTGTAGAGAAGTGATGAGACAAAGGAAAAGGAGTTTAGGCCTCTAGGGGCTGCAAACAATGGGAAGGTAAATATATGGTGGAAAATAATGAAAGGTAAGCGCTATTTCATAAAGGTTTGTTATGCAGATTCCTTTCAGTGCCATCTCTGGGCAGACAAAGAGTCTAGAATTGTTTCCCATAATTGAGAGTCTAAGCTTGTTTTTATGCAAATGGTGGGGGAGGGCAGAGGGCTTTATTTATTTTTTTTTGTATCTACTGTTTCTCAGTTGTCTTCAGGTGGTATATTTTAGAGTGTCATATTCTGATCTCTTATAGCTTCTTCGTGTGGCTTGGGATTCTCACAATATGGCAGGCTCAGACTTCTTATGGTGGCTTCAGGGCTCCAAGGCTGAGTGTTCCAGCTAACAAGCAGAAGCTTCATGGTCTCTTATGACCTGGCCTTGAACGTCAATAGTGTTATTTCCATAAACTCTACTGTCAAAGCAAGTTGATTGCTCTGGTCCAAAGGATTTCTACCTACCTGAAAGACATTGATATTGTGCAGACAGCAATGGAAATAAGCAACAGTCCCCAGTTACAGAATAGTGTGTGTGTGTATGTGTGTGTGTGGTCTGTGTGTGTGTATTGACGGGGAGGGAACTTTCTCCAGTGAAGATCTGGTTTATTCTTTATTTTGAGACTTGAACCTGGATAATGGAATGCCTCACTGCCTCTCATATCCCATCAGTCGGTTAAATCTGCCCTTCAGATGTGTTTATCTTGGCCAGCACCGCAGTTTGTGTTAATATCCAGAAAAGTTCAGTTAAGCTATTTGAAGCCATCAGTAAATTCAGGCAGAGAAATTAAATCAGTTCCTCAGATGAGTCAAGAGCTGATCTTCCTGTATCTTCTTGGACATAAAACCACTGTCTTTAGGGAGTAGTACTATGGTATGATAATGGCAGTAGGAAGAGCAATAATAAAAATAACGGCAACTAGCATTTATTCAATGTGCCGAGCCATTTGGCGAGTTTTACACATATCTCCTTGAACCCTCACCACAATCTTATAAGTTGGATTTTTTTATGATTCCCATTTTACGGAAGAGGAAACTGAGGCCCAGAGGTGTTAACTTGCCCAAGCCTCCTGGCCCGCACAGAGCTGAGCTCCTAACCCTGCCTCACCTGCGAGGCTCCTACATCACCTTCTGGCTGCAGTCTCTTCTGAAATGTCAGCCTCTTGGTGTCCCCATTGCTGCAGACCAGTCCTGTACCTGGGAGGGTGGGGGTGTGGCCAGCTGGAAGGCATCTGCCATTGAAACCTCCTTCCAAACAAAAGAGGGCTTTTTGCTCCATGTTCAAATTGAGTAGGTGATTAAACGGGTTTTATTTTGCCAGTGGTTAATGAGGGTTGAATGAACCTGTGCAGTTAGTTATAGGATGTTCCTTTAGTGCTGTGTCTCCCTCTGCAATAGACGGCAAACAGCAGTGACAATTGCAACATTATGTAAATGACTGCAAGGAAACGGGTTGCTTGGGCAACCGGGGAGTTTGAGGAACTGGCTCTATTCTCCCTGTGTTTCTGCCTCTGGCTTCCCTTCAAAATGCCCTCCAGCACTGCCTGCCCAGATGTAGTACCCTTGATCTCTCCTTTGCCTGATTTGCTCCTGTCATTGCTCTAGGGTTGGGGCCACTCGGCTTCCCCTCTTGCAGCTCCGTTAGAGACTGTGCCTTTAAGTTCTAACAAACATCTCCTGCAGTCTGGAGCCCGCTGAGCTTCCCTGGGGCTCCCCAGCTGCCTCATTACCCAAGTCCTGTCTTTGATTTACTTCAATTTATAGTCGCATGTGTATACCTTCTGTTTCCACCCTCTCTGGGGGATGAATGGGGGTGCAGTGGGAGGGAGGGAGGGGGAGCAGGGTTTATAAAGTATTGCCTGCTGGGTACCCATGCCACACTCATGGAATTTAAAGGGCGAGGGAGGGGAGAATTTCATATCTGTCCATTAGCCCTGCCGGTAGGGGTGTTTACTTTCTCTTAAACTGGGGTTCAGGGTTTGGGGCCTGGGCTTAAGCTTGGGGAGGAGAGAGGGGGCCTCAACCTCACCTGGGATTTGGTTGGGCAGCCTCCCTGTGACAGCTCTCCAAGAAAGGTGGCATGAGATACCCAACGTGAGGTTTGCTGACTGGAAGTGAATACAAGGAAAGTCAGGGCTCTTCGCTGGCCCACTGGAGCGTTAACCTCAGGACGGCCCTCGTGTGCTACATTAGATTCTGGAAACGGCCCTGTAAGGACCGAGTAGAAGAATCAAATTTTAAAAAGCCAAGGACCCTTCCTTCCTTCCTTGCCCCCTCACACCCTCCTCTTCCTCTTCCTTTCTCTCTCTTTCTAGAATGAATATTATTTGGGGATGGCTGTAAAGTAGTAGAGAAATAGTCACATGAAAACCCCATCTACAGCCAACATAATAATAGCAATGATTACCACCACCACTCCTGACTCCGTTTCACCAGTTGCTAGCAACTGGCCCCCTGCTAGCCCCAGGATACTGCACTATACCCTGCGGGTTTCCTTAGACCCAGCCCACACCTTAATAAATAGCCCTTCATTAAAGGCTCTTTAGATCCCCTCTTGAGGTGGCCATCTGCGTCCTGCCAGGAACCTGAATGATGCAGAGTTGACAGTGGTAGACCCGGGACTGAACGCAGCAGCTCAGCTCCACAGATCTGCCCACGTGGTGGGAGGTGCGATGGTTTGCCAGGAGGGCTCTCAGGACGCAGCATGTAGTCATTCTCACGGCTCGGATTTATTACAGCAAAAGGATATGAAGCAAATTCAGCCCAGGGAGAAGGTGCACGGGGCAAAGTCCGGGGCAACCAGGCGCAGCTTCCAGAAGTCCCGCCAGTGGACTCACACAGCGCGTGCTCAATTCCCCAGCAACCTCGAGTTGTGACGACACGTGTGAAATGTTGTCAATCCAGGAAGCTCATTAGAAACTCAGTGCCTGGGCGTTTTTAGCGGGGGCTGTGGATGTAGGCACCCCTCTATCAGGCACGTACCCAGATTCTAGACACCCAGAAGAAAAGTAGTTGCTTAGCCTAAACCATAATGTTTGCACAGTTTAAGCACAGAGAGCCACTCTTCTCATCCAGGAAATGTTGGAACTCTCTCCAAATCTAAGCTCCCAGATGCCAGCCAAGGGTCGACTTTGCAAGCAGGACTTGCAAAGAATAGTAGCCACACCTGCTATGTTAACTCTTTTCTGCACAGTTCATAACCACTACACCACCGTTTATTATGTGCAAGCCGCTGTTTGGAGAATAACGTCATCTCCTTGAATGACGGCACTTAGGTAAATACTGTTTTTATCCCCTTTTGCAGGTGAAAAACTTGAGATAGCGTATCTTGTTCAAGGTGAAACGGAAAGTATGTGGTGAAGGCAGGATTAGAATCCAGGTTATCTGACTCCAAAATCTAAGGACGGCTGGCGGGGGAGGGCAGGCCAGCAGGCATGAGGGTGAAGAGACTGTGAATAGTAGTTATTCCCAGGTGGCGGTATTGTGGATGATTTATAGTTTCTTCTTTGGGCATTGGTATTGTCTATTTTTTCCCCCAATGGATGTGCATTGTTTAATCAGAAAATAAAATAATTTTCTGTAGAGTTTTTGGTGAGTTTCCTTTAATATATAAACCCAATTATAAAGGCAGATTAACTGTTGAGATGCAAATGAAAACTAATAAATTACTTGAAGCCAGTTTGTTCTCTTAAACAGGTAAACATATTCGTTGGGATGCTGTTTTACACATCGCATTTGCTTAGCAAAACCTTTTTTCCTAGATAGGGCAAAGGTAAACGACATCTCGCCCCTGCTGAATCAGCCCTGAGGGCAACGCTCTTGATTAATAATCATCGCAAGTCAAAGATCCATCTTCTAGAATCCTCAAACCTCCCAAACTGGGAAGGTACTTTAAATATTTTTAAATAACTCAAGCTAAAAAAGGATGGAGCTTAATTCTTACCAACTTCAGTGAGTAAAGTCCTGGTGTCACACAAATGGGATGTTATTTCATGCGACTTGAACAAATAAGTCAAGGAGAGAAGAACCAGCTAGACCCAAAGCAGACTTTCAACAGCACAAAATCCCGGGTCCCGGGAAGCCACACTCAGCGCCCTGATGTGGATTTACCCATCCACTGTTACTGCACCAGGTCTGTTTTTGCCTGCCGCCCAGGAAGCCAATCCCCGAAACGACGAGATTGCAGAGAGAGAGGGTTTAATCACAAGGCAGCCAAGTGTGGAAATGGGAGAATGAATCTCAAATCCGCTTCCCCAAAAATAAGGACTCAGGGGTATTTATGGGGAAGGGGCAAAGTGGTCTGAAATGATTGGAGGTGAGGAGAATGAGGTAATTGATGATCTGCGCAAGCGTAGTCAGGCTTCACGCCTCTTCGTAGGACACATGTTCACAGAATGGACGCATTAGCATGCCCTGAGGGTGGGGTTCCAACCTCTGGCTGTCAAAAGGGCCCAGTTGATGGGTTGGTGGTCTCAATCTGGCCTAAAGTGGACAAGGGGTTCAGTTCCTGAAAAAAATAGCTCAAACACCCATTACCATGGTGACCCTGACTCCAGGGGGATGTTACCTATAGGAACCTAGTGGGCATCAGAGAGCATATTGCCCAAACAGCACAGTTAACAGTGGGTAAGTTTGTCATGCAGATTTAAGTCCTCACCTTCTGTTCTGACAAGTTTCTAGGTAAGGCCATCTCCCCCTTCTTCCTGATACAGGGAAGGAGATACCTTTGCAGATGGAGATTTTCTTTACAAATGTAAATGTCTTTTATAAAAGGCCACCAGAGCTAAGAATGGGCTTAGCACAGCCCCACCCAGACACCAGTGATGTCTATGGTAATGGCCTGTTCTGGGGGCAGGCCTCCCATCCCAAACTCCCTTGGTGAGTTAGTGGAGGTGGAGGCCAATTCTGATCCCCCATAGTTACTAGCTGCTTAATCATCAACGGCTAACTGCTTGCGGGTTTCACACTAGGCCTGACTGTGCTGCTCAGAGGAATCACTGATCCTCGTGACTCAGACTCAGACAGAGAGCCAGGGGGAAGCAGGTGGTCCTGCCTCCCCCTCTCTGAGCATCTGCCTGTGTGCCTTTTGGTTTGCAAACCACTGCTGGTGTCCTCTGTCCAGTGGCCACAGCATTCGCCTAGGCTGCCCCGCCTCGTTGGCATCTCACAGGTCCCTCCTTTAGGATTACGGTCTCCCATCCAGGCCCTCCGAGGGGAGTTCTGTGCGTCCCCGTGTGTTAGCGTCCTGTGGCTGCTGCGTTAGTCTGCTGGGGCTGCCGTAACCGAGCACCAGAGACTGAGCGGCTGAAACCACAGAAATGGACTGTCGCATGGCTCTGGAGGCTGGAGGTCTGAGATCCAGCCTGGCAGGGTTGGTTTCTTCTGAGGCCTTCACTCCTTGCCTTGCAGACGGTCATCCTCTCCCCGTGTCTTCACGTGGTCTTCCTTCTGTGTGTGTCTGTGTCCCAACCTCTTCTTCTTATAAGGACGCCAGTCATTGGATTAGGGTCCACCCTAACGACCTTCTTCCCCCTCTTTAAAGACCCTGTCTCCAAATAACAGTCACATTCTGAGGTCCAGGGGGTTAGGATTTCAACGTGTGAATTTCGGGGGCAGGGGACACAGTTCAGTTCATAACAGCTACTGTAACAAATTCCCACAAATTTATTGATGTAAGTAATACAAATTTATGATCTACAATTCTGTAGGTCAGAAGTCCGACTCTGGCCTCACTGGGCTAAATCAAGGTGTCAGCAGTTCATTTCCGTAGGTTCTGGGTAGCATCCGTTTCTTTGCCTTGTCCAGCTTCTAGAGGCCCCTTTCCTCCATCCTCAAAGCCAGCAACAGCAGGTGAATCCTTCTCACGTCACCTCACTCCAGCCTCTTCCACAGTCACAGTCACAGTCCCCTCTGCCTCTTGTTGTACGTCCTTCGTCCACTTTTAAGGACACTTGTGATTCCACGGGGCCCACCTGGGCAATCCAGGAGAATCTCCCTATTTTAAGGCCAACTGATTAGCAACCTTAATTCCACTTGCAGCTTTAATTGCCCTTTGCCGTGTGCCCTAACATGGTGACAGGTTGTGGGGATTAGGACGTAGATATCTGTGGAGGGCCATTATTCTGCTGAGCACACTCTCATAACCTATATATGAACACAGAGCATCTCTCCATGTTAACGCTCTCCAAATGTAAGGAGAATTTCTTTATTTTGCAGGCAGACAAACAGACAAAAATAATCTTATTAATGTCGATTTTGCAGGAGTACCTATGTGGGGTTGTGGGGATTTCAGCAGACTGAGGCCTTGCTACCTCCAGCATCATGGTATAATAATAATGCAGAGGGAAGGTGGGTTCTCCCTCGTCTACATGTCAGATGGGGTATAGCTCAGGGGGGCTGGGGAAGAGGGAGGAGCCCCGTCCTAGAGCTGGTGTGGGACGCGGCTCCCCACCGCTGTGCCACGCGGCCCTGCCCCTGCCCCTGCAGGATTGCACAGAGCTTCTGGGGCTGGATGGGTCTGTCCTCAGCTCTTGGCTCTTCCCCTACAGGAACTGTGCAAACAGCTTCTCTCCTCTTGAGGGGAAACCATTCCCCTTAGCTAAGCGGTTATCCACTTTGCTTCTGAAAACCTTCCTGCGGAGCATTTTGACACAGAAGTGGATACATTGATGGCGGAAAAATAAAGAGGTTTCCTGCCATCTGGTTTAGAAAAGGCGGTGAGAGAACATCTCCCTGCTCTTGCTGTGGCTACAGAACAGGACCGCAGAGCTGGAAGGAGAGGAGAGAGAGGCCACCGCATTGTCCAGGGTAGGAACCTCAGGATCCTGAATGACACACTCAGGACAAGGGCTCTTTTGCAGCCAACCTAGAACTTGAACCCCAGGTGACCCAACTGCAAATCTAGTGTTCTTTCCACCACCTTTATAACAGGTGTTTTTAAATTTAATATTAACCTTGTGACTATTCTATTTAGAGCCTGTTTCCAGGAATTTGTATCCTTTGCCATTTTTTCAGAGCAGGTAACTGATTTCTTTTTCCCTCTTGAAGGAATGGACCATTTGTTTGGTGTTTGTTGAGTGGTTTCCTTTTATTCCTAATGCATTTCTACTCTTTGTCTAAATCAGGTTTCCTTTTGCCCTTATGCCTGAAATTATTTATTTCATCCTTTTTATTTTTCGGGTTGTATGTACTTTTTGTTAAGCCCCTTTGGTCCTTTGTGGTCTGAGGTGGGGTATCACTAGATAAATGGATTAAATGTCTCCCTTTTCTGTGGAGGGCAGTCTTGTTTGGACTCTCGTAATATTGTCACTCATGTCCATGTGATACATTGTGCTCTATTTTGCTTTTTTGCAGCCACTGTGTGCCTGGTTCTGGACTAAGCAGGAGACACAGACCCTTGCCATCTAGGAGGGTCAGTCTGGCAAGGAGAGAAGGACATAATGCAAACAGTTACATGAATGAATTCATGGATACAGACCAAGTGAAGCAGTCCAAGGAAGGAAAGGGATCTATTGAGTGGGTGTAACAAAAAGAAACCAACTTGACCTGGGGGTAGAGGCTGGGAAGGGGTTAAGGAGGGCTTCCACTTGGCCAGGGATTGGAGTACGACAATGTTGGGCTGAGAAAGCACATTCTATTTAGAGGGAACAGTATATGCAAAGGCCCTGGGGTGGAAAAGGGGCTTGGTGTGTTTGTGGAACTGTTCTATTTTTTCCAACTGTCTGATTCCTGACCCAGACATTATTGAGCCTTGCCTTGCCCTGGGAACCCTGTGTTTCTGGGTCTCATCCACACCCTGCCTGGACATCATCCTCTGAACTTATTGGTTTTTGAAGAATGGCTTCACCTAGGAACTCCTGTCCAGTAGTGACTAAATGGAACACAGCCAAGGAGATAAGCATCTACTTGGTTTTCCTAGTCTGATCCACGACCACTAACAATTCTCGACCTCTTTCGATTAAGACAATCATATAGGGTTCCGCGACTTGGTGCCTCAAAGGACTGCCACTAAGATCAATTGAGTTAAGCTGTTGAACTTCTTGGAAGGCTCTCAGGTGTCACGCATGTTCCTTAACATTTGCTTCTGGTGAAAGAGTCCCTTTTGGAATGCCAGAGAAGCTACATCTCCCAAAAGGAGCTTGTGAGGATTTGACATCAGGGGTTAGATTTGAGGTGATAGGAAGGATATTTTTAACCTAATAAATGACTTCTTTTCTCTACCCTCCCCCCTACTCCTTACAGCAATCTTTTGGCACAAAATATTTGAAATTGTTTTAGGCACTATGACATAGCCACATAATATTTTGGAGCAAAAACGCAGATGATTGGAAAATTAGGGGGACAATGCTCTACATTGAATTCTCTGTCCTGCCATGAATGAAACCAGAATGGGTAGCCCAGGCAGAAAAACTGAAACTCACCTCATTTGCAAATCTGAGGAGTCTCCAAACCTTCTGACTAAACCCAACACAACTCTGACCCGAGCTTCCTTTCCTTCCCAGTGTTTTCAGAGCAAACAGAGGGATGTTGTCTCCAAGTCCCCAGGTGGCCGTAGAAAATGGATTTAACAGCTGTGATGGGAGGCAGGGGCTCAGCCAAATTTGTTACATATTTAGAACAAATAGTGTCCAGGAAAGCTAGCCTGTGTCTATATGTGGCTGCTTAATGTGGTCCCTCTGGAACGATCTACACCCCTTTTCTCAACCTACCTCTAGCCAGTTATCACTCTTCCCGGCCTTTGGGGAAGGCTGCGTCCTTTAGCTGCCCAAAGCCTCCCTCCATGAGCCCAGCCCCCCAAATGCCCTCTTCCTCTCTGCTTCCTCCATCCAAACTCCCCACTTTTGGTGGGGTCAATCCTGACGGTAAAACTGATTTTAAATAGATCTTCTCTAAAGTTTAATGATTGAGGACCCTCGTTATTCTTGAAGAGGTATTTTCGATTTGGCTAAGTAGATTAACCCAAGTGAGTCTCCATTCAATTGAATCCCAGAAAGTATGAGGGCCATCTTTTAAGAGGAAGTTTTCCCCAGAAGCCCTAAAATGGAAATCTTGCAGCCTCTGCCTGTGTGCGTGTGTTTGGCTAACATTGGAGGGATCAACGCACCCAGAAAAGGTCCTTTGGCACCAGTTTTCCATTAATACACTCAACCTCCCTCCTTTCCTCTCTTCCTTCCTTCTTGCTCTGGTCCTCGCGTTCTCACTACCTGTTCTCGGAGGTGCAGACGGCAGGGCTGGCTTATCTTCATGGGAGATTTTTCTCCCCTGGTTAATTTGGAGCCCAGGTGAGAGGGCTGGTGTTTCCTGACTCTAAAAGCCTTTCTCGGTCAGTGACTGCCCCCCTCTGACCCCCATCTTAAATCAGCCCCCAGATCCAGAGGCTGGAATGAGAGCAGTTAGGAGACAGCCCGAGCCAGCTTGTGTCACAGCTGTTCAGTCATCTCCCATTAGCCCAAGATCTCTGTTGCCTTCTTGGTTTTCTTGCATCAAGACGCCTCTTTATGGCAGGAATAGCTAATTAAAGTAATTCTTTTCCAAGCCCAACAAACCCGTATTTATGGGTGGGAGTATGGCCGAGATGAATGCATTCGAAGGACTGGGGAGGCCTCTGGGAAGAGTGACATATGGCGCGTGGTGCCATGCATCGGTGCTGCAGTTTTCTGACGGGCTTCACTCAAGGCCACTTCTGTTGATTTCTCCCATCATTCGGGAGTGTGAAATGTAGGGATGAGTCTACTGATGATGGGTGGGTGGGAGAGCCTATGCGATCCTATGGATGGAAGCTCTTTCTAAACCGGATCATGGCACATAAACTCATGAGCCACGTATGCTGGGCTGGGTGCTGTGGGAGATCAAGATTTGGCCACCCTGAAATCTATCTCTTTATCTTGGTTGTTTTCTCTAGGGACATTTGACCTCCCCCACTAACTGCCTAAAGAATTTGACATGGTGGCTCCTTCCTAGAACAGATCTATCATGATGGCTGTAAAGATAATATAAGATAGAGGTTACAATAAAAAAGGCACCAACAAGCCCATCTTATCAAAAGTTCTGTCTCTCTGGCCACATTCTCTGGATGGCCCTGCGAGGAGTTGCCAGACAATCATTTACATTTATAAGGGAAATCTCCATTTGTAAAGGTATCTCCCTCTCTGTTTTGGGAAGAGGGGGGGATGGCCTCATTTCTAGAGGCTTATCAATGTAGAAGGTGAGGCCTTAAATCTGCATAATAACCTTACTCTTGTTTATAGTGCTTTAGTGATAATCTCCTATAACTGACACCCCCACCCCCAACATCTTCCTTGTCTTTGGTTAGACATGGTATTTAAGACGAAAATTTCTGCTATTGTGTTGAGAAACACAGTGTCCCTGCTTTCTCCCATGTATACATGTTATTAAACTTGGTATTATTTTCTCCTGCTAACCTGTCTTGTTAATTATTTGGCCAGCCATAAGAACCTTAAGGAAAAGGGCAGAGGGAGATTCTCCCTCTTCCCCCCGACACTGCCCTAGAGAAATCGTGCCTGTTGGTGACTTTCCAAGTGGGAAAGGGACCACAGGGACTCCTCAACTCTGTAAATGCAGCCTGCTCCCTAAATCCAAGAAACCTGCCTGGCCTGCTTGGCACACGCCAGCTGTATGTTCTTGAGCAAGTAACTTCTCTTTCTGCACCTTAGTTTCCTCATGTACCAAGCAAGGGGGTTGGGCAGGATTTCTAAGACCCTCTCTCTGCTAAATTTCTGAGTCTGTCTATATTTGACCAACCTCCAATTTGTCCTCCACATGGCAGCCAGAATATTCGTTCTGAAACATATAGTTGACCAGGGCTCTCCCCTACTTAAAAAACGTCCACAGCTCCCAATTGTTCTCAAGGTGAAGTCCAAGTTTCTCAGCCGGGCATCCACGGCCCTTTAAGACCTGGCCTCTGTGGCTTTATCTCCTGCCACTTCCTCCCATGCCCTGCATTCTATCCATATTGGACCACATGAGACTCCGGAAGCTTGCCATGGCCCCCAGGTCTCTGCAAATGGTGTTTTTCCCCACCTGGAATCCCTCCAGCCCCACCTCTCCTTCCACTGGCTACATCTTATTCTCACTTCAGGTCTCAGCTTGAAAGTCACATTTTTCTGAGGGTCCTTCTCATCACCCCCTCCAAGGCTGGCAGAGGCTCATGTCCAAGGTGCTCCTGGATCTGCTGCTGTCACAGTGATTGCTATAGAACAGTGTGATCCCCCGTTTATTTCTCTGTCTCCCCTACTGAATCAGAATTGACTCAAAGGATGGAGCTGTGTCCTGCTCACGTTGTGCCCCCAGTTTCTCACAGTGCCTGGCACATAGCAGACAAGTAATATTTGTCACCTGAGCCATTTTTAAGAGGCTGTGCTGCTGCCCAGAACATGGCATTATGCCAGCACATATCTCCCTCCCTGGAGGCCGACAGTGGACCAATGCCCTCTGGTGAATTGATTCAGGCTATTTCTAAATGATGGTCATTCCACTTTCCCAAATATTCAGTTATCTTCCAGGGGGTGGAATTGGACTCCATGTGTGCCCCATCCTCTCACATTTCCCTCAAGTGACCCTTTCTCTTTTGAACGAGCTGGGAATCATGTGGACTTTCCTGTTTGTTCCTTTTTGGAAGCACAACATTAACACTCCACCAGGGAGGCACGTTCCATTTTAGAGGCATTCTGGCAAGCTGATTTCCTGTTCCCATTCAGTCAATCATCTTCAGTCTTTGGCAGGAAGGAGAACACACAGCTTTGCATGTGCCAACCCCAACATATTTCTAATTCCATCAAGCGTGGCTGGATCTGTGCCACCTATGCCATAGGATTTTAAGATGCTTTAAAAAATTGTGTGTGTTTCACAGCCAAGACTAGGAATGTTCAGGCTAAGCTGTGAATACAATATGGCTAAGCCTGCATCTGTGAGTCATTCTTGGCCCTTGGCCTTTAGTTAAGGACCACAGTCCTATCTGATAGTAGGAAAGGGGCTGCACTGCTGAGAGACGCTGCTGTGCAGAAAGTGCAGGAAACCTGGGTGCCGGTGCTGGAGATTCCTGAGTGATGATTTCAAAGTGAGATAACAGAAGGACAACATCAAGCCCAGAGGGAGGTCATGAGAGTTGGCCAGGTGTTCCTAGTCCTATCTGCATGGGAAAGAATTCACAGCAGGGGACAAAGGGGATTTGTGAAGGAGCAGGCTGGTGACCTTTAGTATTGGTGATGATCCATTGATCCATTTCAAACCCTTATGATGCTGTGAAAACTAGTTCTCCTTCTGAAGTTCCTTTTGACCACAGCCAAGGATAGATCCACTTCTTGAGGACTTTGATGTATATCTGAGTGTGTGTGTGTGTGTGTGTGTGTGTGTGTGTGTGTCTGTTCACACTTTCTTTTTCTCCTATCAGTTCCTTAGCTTGTTTTGAAGTTTCAGTAGGTACCTCCTAGGACTCATAACCTAATTCCCTCCTTGTCATTTATTCTCTGCTAAAATCCATAATGTCCTTTCTGCTATGTCAAGAGTGATTTTGACCCTGATCCTCCTTTCTCCACGCTCTGATATTTTTCTTCCATTTCTTCGTGGAACATAAATTTGATTTCCCACCTGCACAGCCCAGCGTGAACCTGATGGTGATTACTCTAATTCGCAGCTACCTTGGAAAGGTGATGGACGAAGACTGGGGTCGCCATTCCATTCCGCTTCAACTCTTCCCTTTCAGGCCCCTCTCCTCAAAATGCCATTCCTTATCGAAAAGACTGAAGCATAAAGTCAGAGCTGTACTAAAATTTTATTTAAGCTTCCCTTTATTTTTCTGATAGCTGTGAAAATCTGTTCTAAGAGGATGGAGGATTTTTTTTTTCCTTGTTCAGTCTAGCCTATGTTAATTTTGCTCTTTTCTTGCCATCCAATTTCGTTCTCTTCCGTCCTGTTCTCAGCTGGATCCTGGTGTTTCACTCCACATATTGAACTAGCAGAGCAATAATATGTTATGATTAATAAGTGGCTTGACAGGCAGGAAAAAAGCAAATCTTATTCATTGCATCAGTGGTGCTGTGCAAATTTGCTATTTTTTGAAAAATGCATTTAGTCAGCAGAATGGTTTTTGTCTAGCTCCCTAGCCCTTCACTGCCTGCTTTAGCCGGATGTTCCATTTCTTTTCGCCTGCAAACTCCAGGCTTGCAGCGCTCGGGGGTGCGTTCCAGGAAAGCTTAATACCTTTCCAAACCTTAGGAACTCTCTGTTTTGGAGGCCGCATGCCACATCACATAAGGTATATTAACATCCCACTTTAAATGCAATTTTGTATAACTATATAAGAATTTAGATTAGAGTTGCATTTGGCCAGTTGACATAAGAAATCTTACAGTGCAACAACCAGGCCCTCTCCTGAGTGTGTATGAGTGTGACTTATATACAGCTTAACAACAAGGCTAGGAGCTAGATGCTCTTATGACGCAAATAATTTTCTAGTTTTTTGACTCTATTATGTGTTTATCCATTTCTCTTAGGGGATTTTATTTGCATGATTTAGACTGATAACTTTTTTTTCTAGGTCTCAAGAATTTTTTCCCTTGTAATCATAGGTTCTAGATCTGCCTTCTCTACTATGGCAGCCACGAGCCATGTGTGGCTACTGAACACTTGAACTGTGGCTAGTCCAAGCTGTGCTCTAAGTGTGAAATACACTTTGGGTTTCAAAGACTCAGTATGGAAAGAAAGAATGTATAATAGCTTATTAACATCTTTTTATATTGATCACTTGTCAAAATGACAATGATAATATTTTGGATATGTTGGTTAAATAAAATATACTTTTAAAATTAATTTCACCTGCTTTTCTTTTACTTTGCTAATGTGGCTACTGGAAAATGTAAATTGCGTACGTGGCTCACACGATATTTCTGCTGCACAGTGTTTCTCTAGACAGTGTGCTAAGGGGCAAAGGGGTTAAAATGGCCTCAGTTGGTCCTGCCTTCTCTTGAAGTAGCCAACGCTGCTGGGGGAGGCTTAGGATTCACCTAATATTCATGCAAACAACAGACATTCATTGAAGGCCAACTCTGTGCCAGTTGTCAGGCAAAGAAGGGCAGACAGGATTAAACAGCATCTCTGCCCAGGGCCGCTGTGTCAGGGGGCCCCGCCCAAGAGAAACGTGATTGCAGTCCAGACCGTGTCTTGCCCACCAAGCGGGGGTCCTGGGGTAGGGTTGCTGCTCCTGAAGGATGCTGTTCCTTCTTCTCCTTCACACAGAGAGGCAGTCTGTCTCCAAGTCGTGTCCCCTGGGGACTACATTCATCCAACCGGGGCGCCTTGAGCAAGAGCCTCTGTGGGCATCACGGCCCTGTCTCTGTGCTCACAGAGCAGGTGGATCAGGGGTCCCAGGCACCTGAGTGGCTTCTGGAACCCCATGCCTGTTGTCCCAACTCTTTGCCTACATTCTGACCTTGGGCCAGAATCCCTGAGCCTGACACTCTCCAGGCTTAGAGCTCTGCCTTGTCTGACCACAGACCTGTGACCCAAGGCCAGTTGCAACCTCACCACGTGGATCTGCCCCAATCAGGCAGGCCAGCAAGGCGTCTCCTTTGTCCTCTTTTCATGTCTGAAGCGACCTTATTCTTTACTGTTTTCCTGATTCCCTTTGATGGTATGCTCCTGATCTGCTGTGTTTATTAGCGCACCTGCAGTGCTGAGGGTGCTGCTAGAACATACGAGATGCTCCGTGACCACTCAGTGGTGAGTGCAAGCCTACCACATCTGGATGAGAAAGGAGCTGCTCGCACGCCTCTGCCTCCCTTGGCTCACTGTGCCCTGTCATCTGTCTCAATTCCAAGATGTGATAGCCTGACTTTTAGGAGCAAAGACTTTGCTGGGAGTGCAGTGGATCCTCTCCCCTCCCAAGCTATGGGGACAGAGGTGCGCTGATGACTGGGGCATGGTGGCTCCCATGTGTCTGCCACCCCCTTAGCTTTGATCTTGTCTCTCTACCTTTTCTGAGCTGCCACACTCTTTACTGCGTCTCAGCCCCTAGCCCCGTGCCTGGCACAAAGAAAGCTCTTGATAATTGTGCACCGAGTACCGATGTCGCCCAAATGGGGAGTCCAGAGATCAGAGGCCACACAACGTGCTATGCCGACGGAAGGCAAAGTCTTGCCTGTCACTCACTGCATCCCTGCGTTTTGATGGCCAAAGACTTTGCCCAGGTGTCTGAAAGTGACACATTGTTTCCCCTCTTCCAGGTGTTTCCTTGAGAAGAAGTTTTCTTTTGAGCCATGCTCTGAAATCTTTAACTCAACCTCTGCTTTCCAGCTCCCATTTAGGGAGAATTCTCCCCATACCTGGGGCATTGTTTATTTCTCTGTAGTTACTCCTGGGTCTGCTGCTGATGGTATTTGCATGTCTTTGGATGCCAGGTTGGTCGTCTTTCAAGTTGTTCTGAGTAAGTTGTAGAGAGGGCTCTGAGCCCTCTCCGCATGGAGGGAGCCAGGCAGCCATTCCTGCTGTGTGATCCAGTTCTCGCACCAGTTGTTAAGCACTGTGTGCTCACTTATTGGCCCTTACTGGACACTGGGGATTGAGGGAGAAAGATCGATCAAAAAAACATAGAAGACTCCCTGAGCCCTGGGCATGCTCATGAGCCTGCATAACTCTTATAGACAGGGGACAAGGGGATTGTGCAATAGACATTCGTGAAAGACCACTTGCTATGTGGTGGCTCCACAGCCCATAGGCTCCACAGCTCCGTGAAGCCTGCAGAGCTCAGAGGAGGGCTAGTCGAGTGAATAGCTGGGCTTCAGCATGGAGCCTGCCCAGCAGTAAACCCAAGATGTGTACACAGTTTTCATGTACCAGGGCGTGGTTACTAGTTTCCCCAACTCTGAAGCTTTTTCACTGGGGTTGTAAAAAGCAAAATCCATATCGTAATGGCTCTGAGCTTTCAGATCGCTTCATTTGTTTATTTTTGGTTCTGTTTGTCTTTTAAATAGAATGTGGAATCAATGAAGGGACTTGTGATTGACTGGGGAAGGCATTTAGCTCAACTTGAACGAAAGCACCATCTTGCTTTGATCTGATGTTGTGAGCGGTTCTCTGTTAAGTGTGTCGGCTGGAGTGGAGAGGAGGCAGTTGTCAGCATACGGAGTTGAAGCTGAGATCTTTGCCTAGGACAACGACACCACTTCATGTTCTCCCTCACCCCCACCCACCCTACACCCATCACACCCATCCCTACTGCCTCAAATTTTGCTTTTTAACTGTTTCTTAGAAGTAAGTGACTGTGCATTTGGAGGACTGTCTGAAGGTTTCTTGTGTGTTTGATTTTAGCACATCCACACCTCTTGGAGAAATTGTTTCAACTCAGGTGAATGATGCCCAGAAGAGTTATTGCCCTGTCTGGGTTTTTAGGACTCTATATAAATCACATCTGTCACTCGCCTGCCTCAGCCCTCCGTGGTTTCCCATCCTACGCAGAGGGGGATCCACACTCCTTACCCTGGGTCTGGAGTCCTGCGTCACCGCGGTGCCTCCCCAGCCTCATCCATTGCTGTTCCCCCACCCCAGTCACCATGTCTGTTCTCTTTTCTGGGCTGGGACACCCCAGGTCCCTCTTGCCTCAGGGCCTCTGTGCCAGCTGGTCCCGCTACTCTTCCCTTTGTCGTCCACTTCCTTCTTATTTCTTTTTCAGGTCTCTGTTTAAATGTCACTTCTTCAGAGATGTCTTCCCTGACCACCTCGTCTAAAGGAACAACCTCGTCCTCCAGTTTATTCTGTCATATCACCTTTTGTGTTTCCTTCAAGGGACTTACAACAACTCATAATGATCTGGTTTTTTTTTCACCTGTGTGTTGTTAGTCTTACCCACTAGACCAAGGGTGGGTAAACTACGTTCTGCAGGCCCAGTGTGGCCCACCACTCGTTTTATAAATAAAATTTTATTGGAACACAGCCACCTATTCCTTTATTCCTGTCTGTGGATGCTCACCTGCTACAGTGGCAGAGTTGAGTAGTTGCTATAGAGGACTGCAAAGCTGGAAACATTTACCATCTTGCCTTTGCAGGAACAGTTTGTTGACCGCTGCTCAAGACCATATAGTCCATGTGGGCAGGCCTGATTTTGCCAGACTTGTTCACTGCTGCATCACCAGGACCTAGTACATTGCCTGACATCAGCAGGTGTCCATAATAAACAGGAAGGAAGGAAAGAAGGCAAAGGGAGGCCTGTGGTTTTCCTGCACTGGTCTGCTTTCCATGTATCATCTTAGCTCAGCAACTTATCATCTTAGCTCCATGAACTGTATGCCACGGGGACACAGAATCATACTGTTGGCTTTGAGACCAGGGGTCCATAAATGGGGTAGGTGCCCATGCCAGGGTTATAGCGATGCTTTCCATTCACATCATCCCAGAGCACAGCCCCAGTGTCTAGTTAGAGATGAGCCATCAGAACTGCTGAGTTCTTTCTAGTCCTTGCCAACTCACAGAAGAATGCCTCCCAGTGACCCTCGCCTTTGTATAACACCCTCCCCTTTCAGTGTGGGTGGACCCCGTGGATATGATATGTCACTCCCATGATTATGTCATGTTATATGACAGGGACGTTATCTAAGTGGCCCTGATGTAATCATATAAGCCTTTAAAAGCAGAGTTTGCTCAGCTGGTAGCAGAAGAAGAAGTCAGAGGGATTGGAAGCATGAGAAGGACCTGACTTGCTGTTTTGGTCCGAAGATGGAAGAGGCCACGTGAGAAAGAATGTGTGTGGCCTCTGGGACAGGGAGCAGCTGCCGGCCAACAAGCAGCAGGGACCAGGGACCAGGGACCTCAGTTACAGCCCCAGGAACTGAAATCGGTAACAACCTGAATGAGCCTGGGGGCGGATTCTCCCCCAGAGCCTCCAGATAAGAGCCCAGCCCAGCCAACGCCTTGAGTTTGGCCTTAAGAGACCATGAAGAGAGACCTCATCCAGGCCCACCTGATTCTGACCTACAGAAACTGGGAGATAATAAATGGGTATTGCCTTAAGTTGATAAGATCATGGTAACTCATTACACGGCAATAGATAACTGATACATCATGGAACCCTGAATAACGTTCAATTAGGAAACAGAAGTCTGCTGCCCAGCAAAAACGTCTGAAAAATTTCCCTTCTGGGAGCTAGCTTTGCCTCTTATTAGCTATATGACCATGAACAATGGCCTCTCTGCGCCTCAGTTTTCTCATCTGTAAAAAGGGAGAATAATAACAGGGCCTGCCTCCAGTTCTCATGAGCATAAATGCGATAATGCACGCAAAGTGTCCAGGGCAGCGTGGAGCCCATCAGGCCCTCAACGAAATTCCTCCACTTTCTCTACAAGCTTTCTCTCCCTGGAGTCTTGCTCTTTATTTCTACATGTGGGTTTGTCTCTGGGGAAGTGCTCCTTCCTTCCCGCCCTCCTCTTCCTCAGCATCAGGGACCCCGATACAACTTCAGGGCTGGCTATGTAATGAGAGCAGTGGAGCTGCCCGGTCCTCAGCTGTTTCTCCGGCATAAAAGCAATGCAGTCGCTGTCTTTTGGGGAGTTGGGGCTGGCAGAGAATGCAGACGTTCAGTGGCAAACGACCTGTCAACTCTGTGACAGCGGCTGAGGAATAATGGGGAGGGAAGAGCCAACATCACAGTACATTCTTAGCTGGGCTTTTCAGATTCTCTCTTTACACAGATAGTGACATGTAAAGAACTTTAACTCAATAGTGCAGATGCACAATTAGCCAGGGCTCTCGGTTAGACAAATGAGGGTGACCGTAGATGTCGTTTATTACGTGCTTACCCTGTGCTTGGCATTTCTCTAAGACCATTCCATGTTTAACTTGATTATCCTGTTTCATAGATAAGGGAATTGAAACTCAGAGAGGTTAAGTCACTTTCCTCAATTGCACAGCTAATGAATGAAAGGGCTGGGATGAGGCCCCGGGCGGTCTGCCCCCAGATCTTAGCTTTTGAGCCTGGTGCTGGGGGGGCCATCCATGCTCCTTGCTGACGAGCTCTGGGACCTTGGGCAGCCACTGAACCTTTCTGAACCTCAGTCTCCTGTTCCACGAGAGTTTTGGTGAAAGCCCAATGAAATCATTCATGAAAAGGGCTTTGCTCAGTGGAAACTCTCAAACAACAGTGGAAGGAAGAAGACAATGGAGGCATCTATAGCTGGTGACCTGTGGCCTTCTGGATTTGAGGGCGTTTGCCCTGAATCTGCCCCCCACTTTGGGAGGAAGGGCAAACCTCAGCGATGGTGTTGGTGGAGGCTGTGAACCCGGCAGCGAATGTCCAGCGGATAGTGCTCTCATCCCACAGCTCAGTGAGTCCTCCCAGGCCCGCCATGCAGCGCAGGGAAGGGCTTTGAGGACAGTCTCCCCACAGCGCGGCCAGCCTCTTAGAAACCCTGGGCTCCAGGCCGCAGTGGTGCAGGCAGCCGCCTTGAACCTGGGCCCATTCGGTCCCTCAGAGCCAAGGCAGCCTAGTGATATCCAGACCATGCGAACAGCATATGGAGTGACTGGATCTGTCGTGTGTCACTGCTTGGGCGGTGTGTCGGGGTACTCAGCCTGCTTCTGGAGCACAGCTTTGGGCCTCCCCATGGCTCTCTTTTAACTCTGGGGGAGCAGGACATGGCCTGGGTGGTTTCCAGAACTGTGAAGGAGGTGGTTTAGGTTTTTGGCACCCCTCTCTCCTCTCCATCCTGGAGCTCTCCTGAACCCCTCAATCCAGGGGTCCAGATCATGTCCCCACATCCCGCCACCTGCAGTCCCCCACGGTCACACCGAGCGTTGCTCTGTATCTAAGCCCTTTCCTTCTTCCCTCTCTTCCTCCCGCGTTCTCCGATTTACCATTAGTGATGATAACGGTTTGACGGGTTTCTCTTTTCAGATATCAGGTTCTCATTTAAATAGAAACTTTCAACACCCCGATCCCTAAAGGGATGACGCCGTGCAGCTTAGATAGCGTCAGCGTATTTTTGGATCTAACACGCGTGGAGACCTCACTACATACTAGAAAACGCTGAGCATTTCTAACTTCATGCCCACGTTTCCGTGAGGTCAGTGCTACTATTAGTTCCGTGTATTGATGACTGAGCTAAGAATGAGGGAGGGTTAATCAGTTTACTCAGTGTCCGGGGGCGTGAGTTTGACCCCAGGTGTGTTGCACACACTCCACGCCCTGAGCCGCTCTTCCCGTGCCACCTCTGTTGATGTCTGCCGTCGTCTGCTTGGGCCGCCATAACAGAATAGCACAACAGGGAAACTTAAACAGACACTTGTCAAAACCCTTTGCTAAAAGCAGGATTCTCAGTCTTTTCTAGAGACGAACACTAGGTAAGATGAGTCACCAATGAAAAACATTCAGCTTTAAAAAAATTATTCTTGGGTTTTCACGATGAGAAGGCAGTGTAGCCCGTGGGTTTGCAGGGGAGCAGGCAGACCCTTGCTCCCCGGCAAGGTGGAGAGCATTTCTTCTGTGTCCCCAGACTTTTCTCAGGTTGCAAGCTCTGCTCAGAAGCTCGGGTTTACCCACTGCTGTCCGCACTACTGACGTCCACCACTGAGCTTACCCACTGATGTCCACCACTGAGCTCAGGCCTCCTGCCCTCATCCGAGGCTGCAGGGGCTGGAGGCAGATCAGAGATTTAAGCCCACCATGACAGGTAATTATTTCGCTGCTTAGACAGCTCATTATTGGACACAAAGGGTCAGCCAGGGTTGCAGCTGTCTGGTGGGTACCTGTCATAAGGCTGTGTTTCATTCTGCTGCACTTAGATCTCTTCCCAAGTCTTGATGCCAATGCCCTGAGGGATGGATCTCTTTCCTTCTTCCACTCGGCTCATTGTAGACCACCACAAACTCAGCCTTCTTTTTATTAGCCTGCAACAGACCTGGGCTGGAGGGATTTACTGCATAGACGGATTAACTCTAGTTAGTGAGGGTTCAATCCAGTGTGGGACATGCTGCAAGGTGTTCCTACAAATGTCTCAGTAGCTGACACTCAAGGCAAACTTTCCTCTTGGGAAGACAGAAGGGACTCTCAGGCCAAATAACATTGTGCACGTCTGTCTCATGTCCCAAGACTTAGTTCCGCACTAGGTTGCTTACTGGGCTCTTGCTAAAAATAACAAGAAAAGTAATTGTTCATCAGTGAGTTCCTGCCATGTGCCAGGCACTGTTCTCCAGGCTTGACGTGTATAACCCAACCTCACTTCACAGCAGCCCTGGTAGGTGGTAAAAGCAGGATGCCCATTTCAGAGATGAGGAAACTGAGGCACAGATGGCCTAAGTAACTCATTCATGGTCACAAAACTAGAAGAGAGGAGACAGATCATAAGGACAGGCTATTTGCCCTTGTAAATGTAGCTTTCTTACAAGGTTTGAGTTTCATCTTGCCTGAAGGTTAGGTTTAATGTCAGTAGATGCTAGATCCCCATCTTTCCTAATTGGGCCCAGGGGTAACTGAATGTGTATTCCTGTGGAACAATGCTTTGGTGTATTGTAAACACTTAATGGAGGTGAGGAGGAAAGACTCTCTGGAAGGTATTGGCAGTGTTCTTCTGGAAACTGCAGCACCAATCCTGGTGAACAGGGATGGGGTCCGGACCACAGTGGGAGCAGCAGAGGTGGTGAGAGGTGATCGGATTCTGAATGTGATTTGAAGGCAGAGATGAAAGAATTTGTAATTATGTCGGGTGCAGGGCAGAAAGACAGTGAGGAGTCAGAGAACTCTAAGTTTTGGGGTAAAACTTGAGTAATTCAATTAAATGTAAATTCTTTGAACTTCACTCTTGTGGCCAAAGAACTGAACCTCTTCTGCCTGGGGCCACTTTTGTTTTATTTTCTCTAGAAGCGCCACCTTGGATGAGTTTGCTGCTTTATGACAAAGAATTCCTACATGCGTCATCCCGTTCCCTTCCCACCCAGCCCTGAAGTTCCACTCCCATTTGACAAGTAGGGAAACTGAGATATAAGGAGACAGTTGCTCACCCAACCCAGCTCACCTACCTGATGAACTGATATCCTCTGTTCTAGTCTGTTCCAGTAGAAGAATATTCTGCTTTTTTGTTAATGTCATAGTAGAAGCAAAAGTCTCTTGGTTATAAAACAGCTAATTGCACCTACCAGATTCATTTCCATCATCTACTGGTCTATAACTGTTAGACTGTGAGTGCATCAAAATCCTTGAAATGGCTTGCCCTTCTGAAGTCTTCTCTATCGATACACTCTTTGCGATTGCTTGTAACTTGCTGCAATATCGTGCCTTAAGATCTAAAATTTTTTGTCTTTGCTTTTGTACAATAATGTTCATGTATTATGTTCTGCTTCATTGGAACGCCTGCCTTTGCTGCTGCTGTTTGTTAATTTTCTGGTTGTGGCTGCTGCTGAGTGACATCCTTGTTTTGCCCAACTTGGATTCAAATAACTTGATTAGCTCTCTTTTAGAAGTGGAACGTTTCCATCTTCCTAGTTTTATAAGCAAGACAATGGTTGATAGTGAAGCTGGGGCCTGAATGGTAGACAGAGATGGTTTTAAAATCTAAAAAAGATGGAAAAGTTACTTGAGAGTGTATGCCAAGGGCCAAACCAGCTGTTTTCTGGAATTTCCATCCCTATTTCCCTGCTACTACTTGGGCAACCAGAGTTTCTCCTTGTTGGCACAATTACGTAGCTGTGGTTTTCATTGCCGTTTTCCTGCAGAGGGTGAAGCCCCACATTTCTGCATTCTAACTCTTCTTTGAATGCATAAAACGAAATACAAAGGCATGACTTTTTTTTTTAAGCTGCATTCATGAAGTGTTAAGTTCGCAGATTTTTACTAGGTTAAGAAACACAGATGTGGAGGCTTCCATGAGATGGTTGTCTCCTGCAGTCTCAGCCTCGTTAACATGTACGCACCTTAAACAGCATCATCAGCTTAATAGCGCCCTCCAGCACACCTGTGACTCCTCTTTTCATTGATGGAAATTAATGCATTGTCTAGAGAAGAGAATCACTTTGAGCGCGTGGATATTCAAATGAACTTTTAAGTGAGAATCCCAACAACGGGGAAGAGGAGAGGAAATGAGAGTGGCAAGGAGGGAAAAGTGAGCAGGTTTGGGTTTGGGCATCTCCTTGTGCAAGAAACAGGCAATTCCAATGGAGTTAACCATTTCATGCCTGGATTGCTGCAATGACCTGTGAGCAGAGCTGTCACCTCCCTCCAGGACCCCCTCTTCCTGGTCATTCTATTTCTCTAATATAATCTTCCAAAATCACCACTTCTGTGGCGCCTTTATTTAAAAGCCTCCAGTAAGGGGTGGGAGGATGAGCAGGTGGAGCCCAGAGGATTTGTAGGGCAGTGAAACTACTCCGTATGATACCATAGTGGTGGAGACATGTCATTATACATTTGTCCAAACCCATACGATGTACAACACCCGGAGTGAACCCTACTGTAAACTGTAGACTTTGGGTAATAATGGTGTATCGATGTAGGTTCATCAATGATAACAAATGCACCATCTGGTGGGGGATGTTGAGATGTTGACAGTGGGGGAGGCTGTGCATGTGTGGGGGATACGAGAAATCCCCACCTCCTTCTCAATTTTGCCATGAACCTAAAACTGCTCTAAAAAAATAAAGTTTTAAAGAAAAGCCTCCAGTGGCCCCATATTATCTATGGATCAAACACAGACTCTTGATCCCAGCGGTCAAGGGCGATATGTAATGGGACTCTGCCTCAACCCATCCAATACTGTCTTGTGTTCAGTCTTGTCTCCTTACCTACAATCTAGGCTTGTTGGAGTGAGGGGTAGTGCTTTCAACTTCACCTGTCACATCCTAGCACTTGCCACAATCCTGAGCATGGAATAGACATGCATTAAACCCTCGTGTTGACCTAAACTCACCAGAGGGAGATGAAAAATCTTTTCTTATTGTCTAAGATCTCTGGAGAAGGAGACCTCAATATATTCACTGGTGGCCCCTTTCAGTCCCTGAGGACCCATCGGCACCACAAGGGCGCTGCCACATTGAAAAGTTGCAGGAGATGGTTGGCATGGACGGTGCCTCTGGGTACCACCCCCTTCGTGGGTATTCACTAGTTCATCCATCCTCTCAACAAGCATCTATGGAGCATCACTCTGTCCTCATCATGGAGATACGGTGCCAGAAGAGAGTCTAGTGTGTGTGTGTTAGGGAGAGGGGACAGGGGGACACAGTAAATAAGTCTTGGCAAAATGTCTGGCAATAGGGGGTGTAGTGGGTTGAATGGTGACCCCTAAGAAAGATATGTTCATGAGCTAACCACAGGATCCTGTGAATATGACCTAATTTGGAAAGAGGGTCTTTGCAGATGTAATTAAGTTAAGGCTCTTGAGATGATTTCATCTTGGGTCATCCGGGGGGCCTAAAGCCAAGGACAAGTAGAGAGGAGAAGACGCGGATGTGGAGGAGGAGGCCACGTGAAGACAGTGGCAGGGAGCGCCGACAGCCAGCCACTGGGAGCCGGGAGAGCCAAGGAACAGATTGTCCCCTGGAGCCTTCGGAAGGAGCGAGACCCTGCCCACACCTTGATTGCAGACTTCTGGCCTCCAGAACTGGGAGAGAATCAATTTCTGTTGTTTTAAGTCCCAAGTTTGTGGTGATTTGTTTCAGCAGCCACAGAAAAGTGATGCAGGGGACAAGATGGCCTCTGTGAAGAACGATTGCTCTCAGGTGAGAATGTTTAGGGCTGGTCTGGGGAACCGCAGGGAGGCAGGTATGGCTGGAGCCTCAGTGAGTGAGGCCAGAGAAGTGGGCGGGGCCCCCATGGTGAGGAATTGAGAGTTGATCGTGGGCGTGAGGGATGTGAAGCCTTGAAGTCTTCAGGCCCACCAGTGACAGGATCCAGTGTATAAATCTGGCAGATTTAGCCAATTTTTCCCGCTGCCTTGTGGATTGCGTGTGTGATGGAGCAAAATGAAGCTGGGATCCCTTAGGAGGCGACTGCAGTTGGAACACGGAGGACTTTTGACCACGTGAGCCACGAAGCCCTTTCTCTCATGCAGGGAGCTCCTGGAGGAGGCAGCCGGGTGAACACGCTCCTCCTCCAGTTATTCCAACACAAGGCCTCACATTTTGCATTTTGTGTGATCATAAAGGGGAAAGGCACACCAGAGACGGTTAATTCATTGATTTCGCTTTAAGATAAAGAAACTGAAGCCTGAAAGGAGGAAGTGACATCTACCTTGCGTTCACAAGCACACAGTTTTCACGGGCGGAGCTGGAACCCGAACCCCAGCTTCCCCTGTTCTTTGCTATGTGCTTGTTTACTTGTATGAAGCAGCATGTTTACCAAAAGTCTCTTTTGAATTTTACAATCCCCCTGTGAGATATGCAGTATAAATGTGTTACCCTTATTTAAGAAATGCAAAAAAAACAAAAATAAAAATATAAGAAGGATCAGAGGGGTGAGGTGATTTCCCTAAGGTCACACAGCCTTCACGTGGCAGACGTGTCAATCAATCTTGAGTCTTCCAACCTTCCCAGAACCCTCCACTGCCCCTGCTGGTGTTAGCGAAGCTGGCACAGCTATCTAAATCTTCAAGTCTTCCACATCTCTTGGCCTCCAGCAACCTCCTTCCAACCTGCAAATTGTCAATTTATGATTATATGTTGTTCCTTGCCCTTTAAGCAAGTTCAATTTCATTGTCCAGACACAAAACCCTCTCACAGTGAAGGCTGCAAAGAAAAAGAACAAGGAAGGGAGTTATTATAGGACACGCTGGATCTGAAAACAATTTTAGAGGTAACACGGGGTGCAAGAAGCCTGTACGCATTTCTGGGTAGCCGAGAAAAACATTGCCCGTAACTGTGTTCTGTCCTGGTGTGTTTGTTGTGTGATATAAAAATACAGGTTCACGTAATGCTGAACTGTGATAAAACCAGAAGGCAGGAGAGTGGGTGCTGATGGGGGCAGTGTGTTTCTCCCTCGGGGGAAATTGGCAGTGGATGCTGGGCTTTCACTCGTATCTGTACTGGGTCGAAAAGTGCTCCAGGGTCTTCGAAGCTTCCTCCTTCCTCCTTGATAAGAGAGAAGCTACATTCTAAATAAACAATCTGAAATGCTATCACTTGCCTCTCTGGTCCCGCCTTTAGAAGAGTGCACACAGCTATTAGAGAAGGACTCTTCTTTGTCTATTTATCCAGCCTACAAATTTGATCACGAAATACACATCCAGCCCATGCTGTGTGCCAGGCTTTGTGTAGGGGCTGGGGACACACTGGCAGAAGGGAGACCTGTGCTCTCTGCTCATGGAGTGGTTCAGTGTGGAGAGAAGAGAGCTTTTGGAGAAGCGTGTGAATGTCGCGACATACACAGAAGGACCCAAGGCAGCTCATGGTGCTTGAGGACCGAGTGGTGCCCCCAACACCAAGAAAGAGAATTGGGGGCAGGAGGAGAAGGAGCCACGGTCAGAGCTGGCAAAGTGGTGCAGAACGTAAAATCTGAAAGCTCCCAGGAGGCCGAGGGGATTGTGGCGTTGGGATAAACAAGTCCAAGAGTAGGGTGGAGCTCAGGGGAGCTGGGTCAAGGAGCTCAGCACTCAGTCTGTGAGCAGCGAGAGGGCTGGCGCCTCCCTCTGGTAGGCTGGACGCCAGTGTCTCTTCTCACGGGACTGAGGCAGGGCTGGACCGGCTTTGTGCTTCAGCTCATGGTGCAATCAGTGGCTATAAGCTCCTCACGGACCAGCCAAAATGGGGACATGTGGTCAACAAGTTCTTCAGCTTTCTGGCTTCAGGGCGGAAGGTATGACGAGAGGAAACGATGCTGTATCAGTCGGCCATAGCAGTACCACAGATTAGGTGGCTTAAACAACAGAAATTTATTCTCACAAGTCTGGAGGCTGGAAGTCCAAGATCAAGGTGTTAGCAGTGTTGGTGTCCTCTGAGGCTTCGCTCCTTGGTTTGCAGACAGCTGCCGTCTTGCTGCCTCTACACATGGTCATGTCTCTGTGTGCACGCCCCTGGTGTCTCTGTGTCCTAATCTCCTCTTCTTATAAGGACACCAGTGAGATTGGATTAGGACCACCCTAATGACCTCATTTTAATTTAATCACCCCTTTAAAGGCCCTTCTCCAAATACTGTCACATTCTGAGGTACTAGGGGTTAGGGTGTCAATGTGTGAATTTGGGGGGGACACAGTCCTGCCCACAACAGATGCCCCCTCTCCTTCTTGTCCTTCTTCCTTTGAAGAGCTGAGACTGGAGACACATCGAAGAGAAGAGATGCATTAACAGCAACATCAGGAAATCTCGATTTTCCACTTCAAATCTCTCAAGACACCCCCATTCCATCACAAATTTAGTGTGCAAAGCCCTGCTCATGCTAGAAATACAACTCGTGAGAGCCTGGAATTGCCCAGAATTTAGCTGTGCCATCTTGCAGGGGATTTCAGCATAAAGCTAGGTGTAACCCAACAGGTAATAACGGTGATGCATTTGTTTCCTAATTATTTATTTATGTACCTGCTTCTCTTGCTAAACCACGGGCTCCTAAAAGGCAGGGACTTTGCTTTGTTATCTTCATAGCCTCCTGCCCAGAACAGAGCCCAGCACATAGTAGGGTCACGTCTGTGGAATTGAATTTTTTGAAGTTGCGTTCAAAGTTGAGTGGTTCTCTGTACCTAGAAAGGAGAGTATGAAAAGGGATGTTTCGTTGGAGGCCAGGTGACAGAGAAGCCAGACAAACTTTTGGCCTTTGGACCCCCGTGTTGTGGTCTACCATTCGCCTGACACTCTGGTCCCCGTTACCCTGTCTAGTGGACACACTGCCGATCCTAAAAATCTAACCAATTTGCCAACTTTTTGTCTCTCCCACCAAGACCAGGGATATTCTTTCAAGCATCAGGCCCCATTAAATGGGACATGAAAGGCAGAACGGCCATGTGCCTACCCCTGGCCCCAGATTCTCCACAGATCCTCCACTTTCCAAGGAGAGAATTGGCAAGGGGGTGGCTCTTGGCTGGCTGCCCATCTGTGGAGCTGTGCTGTGTCTTCGCAGAGCTAAAACGAATCTGGGCGCAGCCTCAGGGGGAGGCATCCTCGTTGGAGCTCATTCAGCTCATCTCATCGATCCTCTCCATGCTCTTCTTGTGACAGGTGTTACAAACTCTCCATTTTCCCAGCAGTTCACAGGAAAAGCCATGAGGTGGAAAAACAGAGAGAGAGAGAGAGATTGAATGGGCGCATTTCTATGCATTTGTGAGTTTACTGAAATGTTGGCCTTTGTGGAAAGAAAAACATTTCACGATTCCACTGCCTGATGGATGAAACTCATCAGATCAGAAAAATAAATTAAAAGAGAGGCAGACCTTGTCACATTTTATGTATGCAGATAATTGAAAGAAAGAGAACAGACAGAGCAAGCAAACTGTACATGTAATAGCTTACAAGATAGAACACTTTTTTTAAACGCATAAGATTCAGAAACCATATCAATTGCATTTTACGACAGTCCGTAAGTCTCTCTCTTATTTTTATTTTCTCTCTGCTGGCCGTAACTGAATTAGTGCTTTCTGATTAAAGGCTTTTTTCCTTTGGCCAAAAGTTTAAAGAGATATCACCTCTCTCACCATTTCCCGTCTTCCTCCATGTGGCTCTGTGCACAGCGTCATGGCCTCTCCTTCCAAATGCAGGGGCGAGGGCTGCGGCCCCTCCATCCAGCCATCAGTGGGGACTTGCTCCCATCTGCTCCAGCAGTCATTTGCTCCAGCTAACCATGCCCGGAAGCTCATTCTGTATGCCAGGTGGGACATCACCCTTAAAAACAAAAGCCTCTGAGTATATTTTTCACCATTAATAGGCTGATTTTCTTTATTAGAAAAAAATTCTGAGATTAGTTATTTCCTGCTGCCTTACTCATTTGGTTAATGCATGCTAATCCTGCACAAATAAATATTAATGTAGAGACTTGCTAGAGGAGGTCTTTGGGGGCGATTGGCGAACCTGTGTATAAGACATCTGAACTTCCTGCCATTAAGATGATAATTAGGCTTACCTCGAGTGAAAGCTATTGTTTGGGGTTATTATTTTAGTAGCCAGAAGGCTGTGAAGCCCTCTTCTCACTACCTCTGGGGTTGGCTGATTCTTCCTCAGTGAAAGCATCTTTTTGGGGGTCCCTATGTTAATGCTTTGTGCACTGATTGTCCTGTCAACCCTGGGAGCCAAGTAGAGGATGAAGCACTTACGCAGTTCTAAACAAAAAATCTTTCAACAAGTATCAGAAGTCTGAATTGCCAGAGGGTAGGGAGACAGCAGGAGAATAGGGACTCACCAATGAAATGTCACTGGTTCACGACAAAGCAAGAATGGCAGTGTGAGGAGAAAGGAAGGCCAAAATAGGAGACACAGTTGCCTGGCCTCCTCTTAGCCAGAGAGCTTCTGCACCACGTCATTCATTTTCATTAGTCAATCAGATACTTAGAGTTGAAATAGGTCTTAGAACTTGTATAGTTTTGCTTCCCAAACTTCTCAAATTAATTCAGTGTGGAAGGAAAACCTTCTCCAGTGCATCAGATGGATGTTTGATTGTGTTCTGCCTGGATCTCCCCAATTATGGGGAGCACTTTTCAAGGCAGGTTTATTGATTGTTAGTGCTAATAGTTTGAAAGTTACTTCTTTGTGGTTTTAGTTCAGAATCTTTTAGTTGAAAGTGGTAGAAAAAAAGATCCCTCAAACTAATTAAGCTAAAAGGGGAATTTCTTTTTTTTTTTTTTTTTGGTGAGGAGATCGGCCCTGAGCTAACATCTGCCAATCCTCCTCTTTTTGCTGAGGAAGACTGGCCCTGGGCTAACATCCATGCCCATCTTCCTCTACTTTATATGGGACGCTGCCACAGCATGGCTTTACAAGCGGTGCGTCGGTGCACGCCCGGGATCCGAACCCGTGAACCCCGGCCGCGACAGAGGAGCATGCGCACTTAACCTCTTGTGCCACCGGGCAGGCCCCTAAAAGGGGAATTTTTTTGTTCACATAACTTTTAAGACTCCAGGTAGGATGGGCTTCAGGTGCAGCTTGATTCAGGGATCAAAGGATATGGACAGGCTCCATCTCGGCTCTATTTCCTCCTAGTTGACTCCATTCTCCAGCTTTACTTAGGGGCCTCTGACAAATTCAGGGTCCTGTGTTCATGACACCAGAACAATGGTCCTTCTTAATTTTAGATTTTCATTCTCTCATTGGCCCAAATTGGATAATGTGTCTATTCCTTAATGACTTAGTTTGAGTCCCACCCACCCACCCACAGAAGCTGAGACTAGGGCTTGAGTGCAGGTAGTTAATTTGGGAGGTGAGCCAGGGGAAGACAATAAAGGTTATGTAACTGAGCTGGTTATTGCTATGGATAAACGAGGCTAAGTTCCCCAGGGACCCTCTGAGAAATTGTATAGACTGTGTCTCAGGATTGTTTCTCTGAAGGACAAGACGATGGGTCATCCATGCTCCATCTCCTGTCCCTGTTGGTTGAGGATTATCCTTAGGGAGGATTTGCACCCTTTCTCCATCCTGCTCTGAGCTGCCTCAACTTAGACTGAAGGAGCAGGGGTAGGAGGTGGGCTTCAGAAAAGGTCCTGAGGCAGAAAAGCAGAGAGACAAGGCTGGCACTAGAGGGGCGATGCTGCCAGTGTCCTGGGAATGGGGCCCCCAGCTCAACCAAAAGCGCAGGTGGGCCCAGGGGCACAGGAACTGTTGCCACCAGCCAGGGACAGTGGCCTGGAACATGGATTGAGCTGCTCGGCCTAACCCCTGATCACAGGCTATGTTCTTGAAGCCTGGAGTGGAAGCCACTCAAACTACGTGTAATGAGAATGGAAGAAAGTGTCTTCCGAGAGCAAAATCAGGGCACCGTTACCAGAAAAAGGAAGAATGCATGCTGGGGAACAAAAATGAAAAATTTGCACTGAACCTCTGTTGAGCCCCAAATCTGCCTTCTTATAACTTCCACCCAGCAGTTGGAATGCTACCTCTGAAGAGAAAATAGAATTAATAGCGTTGTCCCTTAATATATGACAGCCCTTAAAATGTTAGGAGAGAGTTAGCACGTCTACCCTTGGTCTTCTTTTCTCCAAGCTGATACAGACACACTTGGTTTCTTTAACTGTTTTTTATATGACGTGGATTCTAGGACCTTTGTGGTCCTAGGCACCCCCCATCCAACAACCCCTTCATTATGCTGCTTTACCTGTCGCACCATCAACTGCACACAACAGGAAAGATTGGTCAGGCCCATCACAATAAGGATGGATGTGCACAAGGAGAGCCCTGGGGCCAAGATATTGTGGACATCCTGTGACGTGACCCTTGAAGACTATATTATTATATTCCGATTGTTTGAAAATAGGGGCCCTATGTATAACTCTCCATTAATCAGAAAATACTTTCTTCTTATATTATCTAGCGATGGTTCACTTCTGAATATTATCAAAGGTTTATCACTGTGTTGACCCATTTTGTATTATGTCCCTCAGTGGACAAATGTTGGTTTGGCCCACCCAGTGTGTCTCTTCCTTCTTCTGGTAACAGAATCCTGAAGGGCCTCTGTGGAGCCAGCCCCATGTCCATGCTCAGCTGGTGAGGCTGGGATGGGCCAGTGGTGAAATATGTGATTCGTTCGGCCAGAGTCCTCACGCCCCTCTCCAAGGGGTTTGCTGAGTGGTGAGCTTGTGACTCTGGCCTGGCTAGTTGTCATAATCCCATCACTGGCCTCCATGAAGGTTCATGGATGGGGGCATGGACCCAAGGTGGTTTATTCGGAATGCCTCTTGAAATATAGGCCTGGAGATGTTGGCAGCCGTTTGCTACCACATGGAGCCAGAGGATGAAGCTACAAGGGGAAGCGTGAGTTGGCAAGAAGCCAGCTAATCACATCCTTTAAGCCTGTGAGTCCTGTTGTGATTGAAAATCTAGAGTGGACTTTTCATCACGTGAGACAATCCATTTTTTATTTCTTTCTATTACAAAATGAATCCTAATTAATACATTCATGACATTAAGATATTTAATAGATTGTATCAAATAGTGCAAAAATAAGTGGCTTCAGGTCAGGAGTTCTAGAGTTTAGCCTGATGCCACTGCTCTCCAGCTAAGGATGGGGTCTGAGCCAATTTCCCCATCTCTGCGCTTGGGGTTCCACTTTCGAAAAGATCAGACCTGGATAATATAAAGTGGTAAAATGAAGTAAAATAGTGGAATAAAGGTATCAGTCCCTATTTTTATTAAACTACATGGCTTAAAAAAAATCATCTAATAGGTCAAAATGGTCAGACCGGTAGTTCCATGAAGACATAGCCTAAAAGTGTCCTCCCCAGATGCTGGAACAACTATGGACGTTCACAGAACATTTCCTATCCACAAGGTGTTCTTAGAGGGATTATCTCATTTAATCTCGACAGCCCTATGATGCAGGTAATACTATTATTCTCATATCAAATATGAAAACACTGAAGCTCAAGAAAATCAAACGATCTGCATGAGGTCATGCAGCCAGGAGGCAGCAGAGTTGGGTTTGCACCCAATAGGCCGCATCCGGGTTGGATGCTCTCGGCCATTATTTCAGATCATCATTTCATCTTTTACGAGTTCCGTTGGTAGTGATAGAAAGCTCTGTTTGTTCTAGTTGGTGTGCCCAAACACCATAACACAGAGAATAAAGGTGCAAATTCATGACTTTGTTTTCACAGTAAGATAGTAACAGGATGTTCTTTCTGGAATGATCCACCTTGGGCTTTCTGGCTCCCAGGGCTTTGTCTTCATGGTAGTCTTGGAGCACACTGGCTGCCATCTCCTGCCCATTTTTCCCTGCTCGGTTGTTATTAATTGCACAAACAATTTGACGGCAATAAAAAGGGAAAATTGAAAGATAGAAAAATTACCTGTGATTCTATCCATTCTTCAAATCTCAGATTAAATGCTGCCTTTTCCAAGAAATTGTTCTTGGAGTGTCCTACTTCCCACATGCCTACATGCATACGGGTGCACACACACATGCACACAGACACACACACACACTCACACCCCTATTAGATACAATCATATCTTCTTTCTTTCGCTGAACTGCCAAGCCAGGGCCCGTGTTTGGTTCATCTCTGCTTCCCTCGCAGCGCCCTGAAAGGAGACTTTGCCCATGTTACCTGCTCAGTAATTATTGGTTGAATTATAAGCAGCATATAGTAAAATTTTATGTTCCTCTCCAAGGGACAGTGAGTAATTACACAGATTTAAAGTCAGCCAACTTGGCTGGTATCTGGCTCCTAGTCTTGGCAAGGCTCTGGATATTTCTTAAAAGTTGATCTTCTTCCTGGACTTGCAATCTGACTGCACAAGGTTCTCCGGGGAATAAAAATTAGCCTGCTGTCTGAAAATGTTTATGAAAACAACTAAAATTAGATGATCAAAGATTTCCAGAGTCCTGGGGCCCTTGAGGTTGGAGACTGTGATATTATTTACCAGCATCTTGAACACCAAAGATTTTTCTTCAGAAAGTCCCCTTCCGAGGCATTGAAAATTCTCGTCGGGAGCCATTTGAATTTCTCAGTAATGGATGGAATGAAGCAAGGTCTCATTTAAGTGGACAACTTGGGCATTTCCTTTTTCTCTGTTCATCTGCCCCACCCTGAATTTTAGAGGAGAGGACGGCTGCTTTTGACCAAACTGGAATTGCTGGAATTGAAAAGAAGGCAGATCTGGAGCTTAAGTTTTATGTGTGGATTGATTTGCCATCCTGAATCAAGATGGAGCCTCCTGGAAAGATTCCGAAAGGACGTATCTGCTGTGATTTTGCTGAAATCTGGGGAGTGGGTTGAAGTCACAGAGAGGAAACTTGCTCTGAGGAATGTTTGCACGTCAGAAAGGGCCTAATATAAATTTGGTTCAGCCCAGGTGGGGAACTGGTGTGATTTTGGCCGGTTCCTAAGCAGGGATTCTGTTTGGGTGTCTTTGCAGGACAGGGGGAGGGACAGGAGACGCTGAGGGGGAGGAAGGAGAGGGTGAGGGTGTAATCAGTTAAGGCCTCAGAGAGCAAAGTCAGAGGAACACATTACGGTGGGAAGGTAAAACTGCTGGCTGTGTCAGTTTCCAGGGTGGCCCTCTGGTCTGCACTGACTCTCGGGAGGAAGCAGTGTGAGGAGTTGCGGGGAGCCCCAGCCCAACTGGGCGCCAAGGGCCCAACTCTGGCTCGCTGCCCCCCACTCCCACCCCGCCGTGACCTTGGGCAAATTATTCAGCCTCACGGAGCCCCTCAGCTGCCTCACTTGTAAAGAAGGAATGATGATGACAGTCCCCACCTCACAGACTGTCCCGGGGACTAAACGAGATGATGTGCATAAAGCTTATCAAGGGCTCAACCCTGGGCCTGGCCCGTTAATATCATTAAACTCTTGCAAAGCATCTGAAAGAAAATGAAAGAGGGATATTTTGCTGAAAGATGGTAGATCAGCAGCAAAACCCTCCGGAGTCACAGAAACAGGATAGAATCCTGCAGAAAGGCGTTCCATAAATAATTGAGCGCTTCCTTCAGCACGAAGGACCTGGGTGCACAGAGCTGTCAGAGGAAGGACGGAAGATGCTACGCTGCCAGGAAGGCGAAGGGCAGGGGGTGGAAGGTGGTGCTTGTCCCCAGCTGCTGCCTCCTGGCTCGGTGTCTACGAGGGTAGTTTGTTTATAAACAGAAAGCTCCAAATTGCTAGTCTTTGCCAATCCTCTGTCCAAGTGGGAAGAGCCTCTAATGAGCCAAAGCATTAGTAATTACTGTCACGAGCTTGATTGGGGACCAGGGCTGGAGGAAGGGGCTGCTCATCAGATTAATAGGGCGACAGGGGTTGGGGTTGAGGCAGGAGTCACTAAAGGCCACCCAAAGCCAAGGGGGGGAGGTGGGGAAGATCCTGCCAGCCAGGCCACTGCCGAAGTTTCCTTAGAAGCTCAGGAAGGAGTTCTCCTCTTTGTCTTTGGCAGCGGGTTGGCCCTAGGAGGAGCCACAAAGGCAAGGGAAGCTGCGGGGAGGTGTAAGGAAAACGCTTTGTGACAGAGAGATCCCGGCGAAAGCTCTGAGGAGCTTTTCCAAGTCCAGCCGAGCCCAGCCCTTAGGAATTTGCCTGAGTGAGGTCGTTCACACCAGACGGAAGGTCAGGCAGGTTCAGACCCAAGGGTTCCTCTCTGGCCTCCAAAGCAGCCAAGAGCAACACTGCTGAAATCCAGGACGTGAGTTCCAGTAAGACGCAAGATGCTCCCTCTGGGGGCGTGAGCCAGCAAGCCCCCCCTGCCTTGGGTGGCTTCACACTGGGTGCGCAGGGCAGGGTGGCACTGCCCTTTTGGGCGTGTGATCAACCACCTACTATCACAACCAGAGATGTTTGGTTGGCGGGAGGTTAAACCCATGAGCTTTGGAGCCCCACTGCTTAGCTTCAGATCCTATTGTTACCACCTCCCAGCTGGGTATCCCCAGGCAAGTTGCTCAGCTTCTCTGTGGCTTGGTTTCTTCCCCTGCAAAATAGGAATAATAATAATACTCATTTCCTAGGACCACTGTGGTCCCTATCTGTAAGATGGGGATGATACTTGTATGGATTTTGCAAGGTTGTTGGAGAGATTAAATGAGATACTCCACGTAAAATGCTTTGTCCATCATTAAGTATTGCACTGTGTGTGTGTACATATATTCTATATGTTGGGGGTATAGCTTAGGGAGAGAACATTTGAATGCATATATCCTATATGTTAAGGTACCTGCAGCTGCAAGTAATAGAAAATCTGCCTGAATCTGACGTAAACAATACAGAAATGTATTAGAGCATCTAACAGGAAGTTCCAAGGCAGAGTAAGCTTCAGGGCAGGTTGATTCACAGGCTCATGGTGCCATCCAGGACTCATGTTCTTTCCATTTCTTTGCCCTGCTATCCTCAGGTTGAGAGCCAAATGGCTTAAGCAGATCTAGGAGTCATACGGACACGACTACATCCAGGGAAGAAGAAAGATGAGCTCTTTCTGTGGCTCACAGCTCAACAACAAAAAAACAAACAACCTGATCAAAAAATGGGCAGAGGATATGAACGGACATTTCTCCAAAGAAGATATAGAGATGGCAAACAGGCAGGTGAAAAGATGTTCAACGTCACTAATCATCAGGGAAATGCAAATCAAAACGACAATGAGATGTTATCTCACACCCATCAGAATGGGTGCAATTACCAAGACAAAAAATAACAAATGTTGGAGAGGATGTAGAGAAAATGGAACACTCATACACTGCTGGTGGGAATGCAAACTGGTGCAGCCACTATGGAAAACAGTATGGAGATTCCTCAAAAATTTAAAAATAGAAATACCATATGATCCAGCTATCCCGTTACTGGGTATTTATCCAAAGAGCATAAAATCAACAATTCAAAGAGATTTACACATCTCTATGTTCATTGCAGCATTATTCACAATAGCCAAGATGTGGAAGCAACCCAAGTGCCCTGCTATGGATGAATGGATAAAGAAAATGTGGTATATATATACAACAGAATACTACTCAGCCATAAAAAAAGACAAAATCGTACCATTTGCAACATCATGGATGGACCTTGAGGGTATGATGTTAAGCTAAATAAGCCAGACAGAGAAGGACAAATACTGCATGATTTTACTCATATGTGAAAGACAAGCAAACACATGGATAAAGAGAACAGATTAGCGGTTACCAGAGGGGAAGGGGTTGGGGGGTGGGCAAAAGGGGTAAAGGGGCACATATGTATGGTGATAGATAAAAATTAGACTACTGGTGGTGAGCATGATGCAGTCTATACAGAAATTGATAACTAATAATGTACACCTGAAATCACACAATGTTATAAACGTTTATGATTTCAATAAAATAATTGAAAAATGAATAAATAAGTAAAGAGGCAATTTATAGTATACTAAATTACAGGATGGGTAGGGGCTTTATAATTACACAGAGCTGAGTTTGAATCCTGGCCCCACCAACTAGAAACTGTGATTTAGGACAAGCTATTTAAATCTTTCTGAGCCTCAGTTTCCTTATCTGTAAAACTGGGATGTTACGAGGATTAAATTAAATATATATCTAAGGCACCCAGCATAGGTCCTGGCATATAGACAGTGAAATAATTGTTATTAGTGAAGATCTTGTTAAACATAAAGATGAAAATACTTAAATGTTAAGCCCCCAGATAATGTTTGTGTGATCTCCATTCCCTTCTCATAATACAAAATAAAGTTAGGGTTCTGGTGTGAGTAGAGAGGGAGCCCCCTCTTTTTTTGCTCTTCTGTATTTTCTTTCCTTTGCTTCTTGACTTTTAAAAGAAAAATAAGATACTTTTTCTTTTTAAGTTTTTAACACATTTTTATTGTTTACATAGCAGCTCTTTAAACCCACTCTATCTGCGCTTCTTACACCCAGCGTAAAGCCTCTACAGAAGTTTCCACGTTCTTTTGAGGGTTTACTCAGTGCCCTTCACCATAGTGACTTTCAAAGACAAGCAGCCCAAGCCTGTACCTGCCCAGGTGATGGGAGATTGGCTGGGAAGATGCCTCCCCATCTGGGAAGATGGGTGTCCTGCCTAATCCTTGGCAGGCGCTGGAGGAGAGAGGATGCTCGCAGACTGATGCCTTCAGAATCTCGCCTGCCAAGAATGAGTGGCATGTGAACGAGGCCTCGCTCAGCAATTCTGGGCAGATGCCCAAGGCCCGCTAGGATGGTCCCTACGGCCCTGGAGGAATGATGCCAAGAATCTGCACACTGCCAGATAGCTCTCCACCTCGGGCGCCATTCTGGCCGCTTAATTCTCCTGCCAAGCCGTTTCTAGATCGCTCTTCTAAACTTCCCCATAAAATTCCCAGAAAAGGACTGGAAAACCTGGAAATTGTGGGGACGCATTTGGATCTTCTCCATGATGCTGTTGAAGTGATTACCATTAAGAAACTAAACATAGTGGTGTCTTAGAGAAAACGACAAGCTTGCCATTAGTGGTCACGAGAGCCTTTAAATGGCTCAGGTAAACCTGGCCGCTGGCTCTCACGGGGCCACAGGCTTGGATTTCATTGCCTGGGAGGCACGTGGGCGTGGTGTTTCCACTGCCCACCTGTCGGCACAGACTCTCTTCCAGAGTCAGACCCAAAGGGCTTCTAAGGGAGGTAAATGTGTCTTGCTGATGGAGCGAGACATAAGAAAGGGTTCATTTACAAAGAACCCTGCAATTCCTCTATCTCGGTGGTGACGTCAGAGCTCTCAGGGGGCGTGATCATGATGGAACAGATTCCCCATGTAAATCACCCCTTGGGCCTCAGAGAATTGAAGTTAGAGGGACAACAGCCTGGAAATCAATTTGGTTTCAAAAATCGGAGACCCAGTGGGTCAAGTCCATCTCTGGACTGTGAATAGGTTTAGCCCAGTACAAACTGAATGAAAATAGGAAGAAAACTAAGTGCGTTTTGGCAGCATAGGCAACTGAAGGCAATTTTTTAAAGTCCTGGTGAAAAATCTTTGTGTTGTGAGTTCACACCTGTGCATGGATAATGGCGAGTTCTTGTTTGTTATCTGTGCACGTTTCAGTGTCTTGGCCATTACTGAAGTTATGGAAAATTGCTGCATGCCGTTGGGTTTGAGGCTGTGAGTGAAAATGTTGAGGAGTTAGTGCTTGTGGGGAATGGAGATTTTTTTGCCTCATTTTTTGTTCTCCTGTTGTTACATAAAAGTTTATTTAACTACTCTAGAACCAAGATTTTTTTTTCTCCTCTCTCCTCCCTTCCTTATCTCCTTCTCTCTCTCCCTCCTTTTCTTCCTTTCTTTCTTCTTTTTTTTGGTTTGCCTTAAAACCAGATGGAGGTAGATTTACAGGCTCAACCTGAGACCCCAGTGTGTCCCCATCACACGGTATAATTTGGGACAATGCTGCCTTCCACTGAGATATCTAGCTGTGTCTGCTTCAAATCTTTAAAACCTCCATTTTCAACACCTCCCCGTGCATTCACAGTTAGAAGTGTTTAAAATTCCGATAAAATACACAGTCTAAAGACGTCTTAGCTCGAGCGACCAGGCCGTTCCTAAGAGTAAATGTAAATGGATGGAGAGCTTGTGCTTCCTAGCAATGACTTGTGGAAATATGTCAACGTTATTGCACATAACGGGGCAAGCGTTTTCGTTTTAAGAGCCACAGTGCATTTTGCGAGACGTACAGCACACACACTTTCACCTGCTATGTGGGGTGGCTGCTACTCACAGGAGGAGGAGAAGGTGCCAGATTTGTGCATTTCTCGCCTCCCTGCCAAGACTCACGAGTGAAGGAAGCACTTCAGCTTGAAAGCTCCTTAGCCCCAGCGTTTGCTGTTAGCTCTTTAGAGAGCGGAAGAGCTCTCTGAGCGATATTCGTCTCGGTTCACTTTCATGGACGCCATCACCTGAGACCGAGGGACCCGCTGGAGCGGGAGGACCTCTCGTACTCATTTAAGATGACAAAATCCCTTCCTCGCCTTGTGTCAACTCGACAACTTGACAAAGTAGATTTTCTCAGAGTGCTGACTAGCAGGAGTGGCCTCTATAATTAAGCTTTTAGAAGAAGCCACTCTGAGCTGTGTTTTCATGCCCTCGGTTAGATGGGCCCACATTTCTTCTCGAGTGTGTACCAGTTTTCTGGCTGCACTGCCACCACGCAGTTATGCCCCTGAAAGGAAGGACAGGTCTAACTGAGGTCAGTGTGAGCCACGGTTGACGGTAATTAACTCGGGGATGGTAGAGTTAGAAGAGACATCACCTAATGCGGTCAGCTTGGTCCCCAATGTGGCACAACAGTGGACTGCCGCCAGGGCCAGGGAACACTGCTTGCAACAATGGTTCCTAATTGTGAAATATCTAGGTGAAAATAGCTTTGTTGCTTGAGCCATAACATATAATGATTTTGAATTATTATTATTATTTTTTTTTGGTGAAGAAGATTGGCCCTGAGCTAACATCTGTGCCTGTCTTCCTCTATTTTGTATATGGGACGCCACCACAGCATGGCTTGATGGGCAGTGTGTAGGTCCTCACCTAGGATCTGAACTCACGAACCCCAGGGCCGTCAAAGTGGAGTGCGAGAACTTAACTACTACACTACTGGGCTGACCCCGATTTTGAAATTTTTAATCTAACGTTTGTTTTTTTTTAGGATATATGTACATAGTTTTAAAAGGTCAGGTAATTCTCTGAGTCTTGACATGAAATACACCATCTTCCTGCCAATTTTTCCTCCCCACTCTAATACTGCTTCATTAGAAAAGCACTTCTAACTCCAAGCTTATTTTCTTAATTTTGTACCTCCATCTTTCTAATGGTCATACTTATACTACGGTTTTGTTATTTTTTGGTTTTACATATTAATTTTTGACTTTCTATTATGGAAAGTGAGGGTTTAGATCTTGCATTCTTCCTGCCCCTCCACATATACATACGCACGCTTATCCTCACTTGCTTAATTCTTCCAATGTGATTATCAGAATTTTCACGAAATGGAACCGTATTCAGGGTTTCTGTTAATATGAGAGTATACATTTTATTAACAACTGAGTCATCATTATACTTATTGTCTTGCACAAATTTTGTTTTTCCTGGAGTTTATAATTTCCTTTTATTTTTTTCTCAGTTTTCTATTAGCAATTCATCCCCAAATTCTCATGTGTAATTGTAAATCTTGTCCAAATTTGTTCAAGCACATTAGGTAATCCCTTATTTTCATTTTCCTCTTGGATGTAGGGCTCCTTCATCGTCTGAGTCAACTTGGACTGGTGGCTCTCTAGGTCTGCTCCTTAGCTATTGACCTGGGGTTTTACTTCATCGTCACTCTAGAAATTCCCTTGGCCTTTTGCTCTGTGTTGGATCTCCTATTTCCTGGATAGCACGTCTTTCTCTCACCTTAGTGGACCATGTCTTCCAGAATTACCCAGAGAAAAAAGTACCTGGAATGTAACTTTTTCTTGAGAGTCTGGATTCGGGGATATAATAATGTCCCTTTTAGCTCCTCTCTTGGTTACTTTCATGTCATATTTTTATTTCTTTTTAAAATCAATTCCAGTCCATATCGGTTATGAGATAAGGTTATTACCTTGAGGTTATTATCCTTACCCTTCCCTTCGCAACTTCTGACCCTCCTACTGTCAATGTTCCTTTGCTTTACAATGTTCTCTTGACCTTATTCCTACTTTTACAGTTGAAAACTTTCTCTATAAACATAAGTAACTCTGCTTAGTATATAGCTTTACAACATTATGACAAATGGTTTACCTATCTACATTTTTTTTCTTTCTCAGGTAGCTGCCCCACCCCTACCCCCGCTTTGGAATTACTAGTTGTCCTTTTTTTTTGTGTGAGGAAGATCAGCCCTGAGCTAATATCCCTGCTAATCCTCCTCCTTTTGCTGAGGAAGACAGGCTTTGAGCTAACATCTATTGCCAATCCTCCTCCTTTTTTTCCCCAAAGCCCCAGTAGATAGTTGTATGTCATAGTTGCACATCCTTCTAGTTGCTGTATGTGGGATGCGGCCTCAGCATGGCCGGAGAAGCGGTGCGTCGGTGCGTGCCCGGGATCCAAACCCAGGCCGCCAGTAGCAGAGCCGCGCACTTAAATGCTAAGCCACAGGGCCGGCCCTACTAGTTGTCTTTTATTTTGATTGTCTGATTTTATCTCATCCTAAACTTTTTTCTGCTTTTCAAAGTATCAGATTTCTTAATAATTCTTTATTTCTGCATTGCTTTATGAGAACCTCTTTCTTCCTGCTCCCCTGCTCCCATCTCTTGGGGTGACCTGAACGATCATGACTTCCCTTAAATACTCTTCTAGGTGTAGTTATGATCTCCTGAATCACATGGACTTTTCTTTCTAAATTTGTGCTTCATTTACTGGAGCAATCCATAAATAAGTTTTAAAGAGAGAGGATGTTGAGCTAAACTTTATAAACCCTTGCAGATCCAAAAATATCTTACTTTTGTCCTCAGAGTGGATTGATAATTTGACTGGGTATGGAATTCTAGGTTGAAATTATTTTGTTCTCAAAACTTGGAAATTGTTGCTCCATGGCTTTCTAATATAGGATGCTGAGAGGGATTTAATACCAGTCTGATATTCATTCTTTTTTTGGTAACCTTCAAATTTTTTTGTCTCTGGAAGATTTTAGGATATTTTCCTTATCCTTAGTCTTCTTAAATTTCAAAATGATTTGTCTAAGTGAGGATGTTTTAGGAAGTATGGTATAGTATTTAAGAATGCAGATATCGGTCATATGTGCCTGAGTTTAAATCCCAGTGCCCCATTTACACTAGCAAGGGTAAGTGTCTTAACCAGTCAGTGCCTCCATTTTCTCAGCTGTAAAATGGACATGAGAATAGTGGCTACCTCTTAGATTTATTGGGAGGATTAAATAAGTCACTGTATGTAACTCTTTTGGAAGTTGTGCCTGGCGCATAGTAGGTTTTCAATAACCTTTAGCTATTATAGTAAATATTGCCATTTATTCTAATGATCTCTTTAAAATTAAGACTTTATTACTGTCCATTCTGTGATGTGAACTTGTGTTATTCTTTGATGTTCTTTTCCTCTCTGCTTTTCCCAGCATCCCTGTACTCTTTCTCCGTGACTTTTGGCACATTCCCTCTGTTGCTTATATTTTTCCTCAACTTTTCCTTGACTTTTTGTTTTACTTGCTGGAAGATACCTTCAAATTTAACATCTAGCCTCTCTATTAAATTTTTCTTTTGTCAATAATTAGTTGTAATTTCCAAGAGCTTTTCCTTGTTCTCTGATTGTCTCCTTGTCAGAGTAGCCTTTCTTGTTTTATGGATGAAATATAATCTGGAATCTCTGTTTTGTTGTGTGTGTTTTCTTCTGCTCCTCAACACTTTGTTTCTCCTAGGGCCATATCGTTTTGTTTTGTGTATGTCTCTTTCATGTTTCAGTCTGTCCTTCAATGTCAGGAAACTCTCGGTGATCTGTTGATGCTTAAGAATGAAGAGAAGGAAAGCCAAGTGGGGAACTGTGTACGTGTCAGGGCAGGTTTTGCTTTATGGTGAACAGGTGGTGCCAGCTACATGCCCGAGTCCCCCAAGTGCCAGAATCTCTGTGGTTTTGTTCTAGGGTGCCAATACCCACATTCGCTGCCCTTCTTCCCTGCAGAGAGTTCATTTCATTCCTTTGAGAAAGAGCTCTCCACTTTTTGTTTGTTTGTTTGGATTTTGTTTTGACTTCTATTTTTTGGGCTGCTCAGGTAAGACCTAGCTGCTGTTCGGTAGTTAGGGGTAGAGGTGGGAGCCAACGCTTCCACACGTAACCTTTCAGTGAATCTCCCTGTTGCAGATGCACCCTCATTCTATTGGCCGTGATATTGCCCAGTCCCAAGTCTTTCCAGAGTTCCATGGAGCAAAGGGGCTCCTGCTTTCACTCAGTTCCTTCTATCTTTCTTAACCACCATTACTTGGGTCTACTCAATGCTGAACCTCCTTGGGCATCCTTCTCTAGTCACCACTACATCATCCGGTTTATATCGTACAGAAATTTGTTGGAATCTCTAAGCTGCTGATAGCCTTCGTTTTATGATTGTCGGTTTGTGGTCATTTTATTTCCAGACCATTATTTTAATGAGCAGGGCAAAGAGATAAATAAATATTAGCTCATCTTCTTGATCAAATACCATGATTTTTTAAAAGCCTAATTGAAAGGCTAGAATATAACATGGAATGGAAGTATATTGTTTTAAAAGATGTACATTTTGGCGTGATTTGCATTTGGAGCAACTCACAGGCTCGACAGAGGTAAACATCTCTCCGATGATTAAAATATTATATCCTGAAAACTCCTGGATTAACTACTTCCCTGTGAATTCAGAAAATGATGATACCAACAGCAATAGTAGTCATAACAGCAGCATCATATTTTCTATTTTACTAGTGCTTTATAGTTTCTCAAAGCACTTTCACAAGCATCATCTCAGCTTACAGACACTGTATTTCCTGTAAGCATTATTATGTCCATTTTTCAGCAAAGGAAAATCACAGAGACCAAAGATTTGTCCAAGGTTACACAACGAGCCTTGTTGACCACTGCTCTGGTGTGAATTTCCCTACACCACAACTTGCCTCTTCTATTTGTTAGTGATTTTCATAGCATTAACTACAATGGGTGGCTTAGCTTAAATTGGGTGCCAAATAACTTGTGTAACTTGATACAATCTGAAATCTTCACCTCTCAGCTTAGTGTCTCAGGGGCAATTTAATACTCCCCTATGGTAGAAGGTTTCCAGAAACAATAAGAGTTGTCTCTGTGTGAACCGAACCTATGCTCTTTCACTTGGCCGACAACAAAGAACCATGTGCCCTCTAAGCTTCCAACGCCATTGTGCCGCCGAAATCTACGCTTTCAAATCTGTACTTTTGTGTTTTCCTCTGAATTATCACCTAAAAACAGTTCCTACATCTTGCATGTCCATTAGTGTGCTAATACCACTGGGCCTGTGAAAAGATGGTATCAAGAACGGGGCCAGCATGAACCTGTTATTGGAATCCATGTCTGGAGAGAGCGAATCCTGCGTTCCCATTGCCGATCCTCAAACCACTGAAATGCAACAGGCTTTTGGCCTCACTTGGAGATAATTAAAGAGATATCATCAAATGTAGACATCCTTAGACTCTTTCTAATAATTACTGGCGTCAGCTCCATTTTTATTTTTAACACACTCAACAAATAATTGTAATCTAATTGCATAGCATAACTAATATATATTCAATGTGGGAAATTTTAATAAAGATACAGAGAAGAAGAAAATGAGTCACAGGTAATAACATCAAGCAGGAATAAACCCTGTAACATTTTTATATATATGGAGAGAGAGAGAGGGAGATACTCAATTATAAATGTATATTTACCTATATCACAAAACTGTGTGGACAGCGTGCCCTCCATTCAGTTTAACTACATACTGAGGTCACACTTTTCACACCATTTTGAAATATTTCCCCATGACATACAATTTCCTTCTACAACATCATTTATAATGGCATCATAGAGTTTCATCTTCATTTACTAAGTCTATCTCCTACTATAGAGAAAAAAAATACAATGAAAGGAATGTGGGTGATCAAGGTAAATAATTTTGGTGGTCTGAATAGTACTCTCAAAAAGACACTATAGTAGCTTTGAACCATGCATTAATTTTTTTCTGGACACAATCTATATGATTTAGTGCCCCAGAAAGTTCATTTCTTAGCTGTTGTCCCTGTTAGAATTGCTTTTCTAAAAGTAAGCAATTGTATGTTGCCCTGGAAGCAATGAAAATGATTGGTTTGATATTTTCATGTCTGCCTGTCAGGAATTGGCTATAACTCTCCATTTCAATCTTGTTTGCAAGATAAATAATTAACTGAACTACTATTGATTGAGTCTCCAGCTCTTGTGCTAGGCACTCTGGATACCGAGAAAACTAATAACCAAACAAACGAACAAAACATAATCCTTCTCATCATGGAGCTTCTAGTCTAGTGAACAAATTGACAGTGAATCCTGTGGACCAGTGCTCCCCAGCTCTTAGCACACAGAGAAAGTGATTGTATTTTTATAGTAAATTGGGATACATAGACAAGGCTACAGGAAGCTTGAGGTGATCCACCCATGGAGGATTTATGCCTAAATTATCCTTGCGTGATGGGTGAATATTCAATTGCTACCATTTCTTGAAGCTGCATTTTTTTCTGTATGAGTTTTTTAGAAGATTGTATCTGATGACAAACAAAAGACTACACCTTTCCTCAGTTCTATCAGTAGAAGGAATTCCTCACTGATAAAAGGACTTATCTTTGTAGCTCAGTGGAATCTTGGTGGCTGTGTTATGACTTGTCCTTCAAACACACAAGTGCTGAAACCATTTCCCTAGTGGATGGAACCTTCCTTCTTTACTCTGGAAGAAGACCAAAAAAAAAAATAGGCAGAATCAAGTGCTTCTTAAACATAAGTCTTTAAGAGTACAGTTGCAGAGAAAATGGGGTCTTGTCAGGTTATTGGAGAAAAGTCAAAACTGTAGACTACAACGGAATGTAAATCTTCACTGTATTATTTACCTATTGCTGTATAAAAAATAACATCCAAACTGAGTGGCTTAAAACAAGAACAAATCTTTATTACCTCACGATGTCTATGGGGTGGGAGTTCTGGAGTGGCTTACCTGGGTGGTTCTGGCTCACTGTCTCTTCTGAAGATGCAGTCATAGTGTTGGTTGACTGGACTGGAGTCATTGGATGCTTGACTGGAGCTGAGGGATCTGCTTCCAAGATGGCGCACTCACATGGCTGGTAAGTTTGTGCTAGGTTTTTGCAGGAGGCCTCAGTTCCTCACCACATGGGCCTTTTCATGGAGTTGCTTGACTCCTCACAAGAGGGCAGCTGACTTCCCACAGAGTGAGTGATCAAAGAGAGCAGGATGGGAGCCACAGTGACTTTTATGACCTGGTCCTAGAAGTCAAACTCGGACGTTTCTACAATATTCTTGTTGGTTACACAGGTCAGCCCTATTCAGTGTGGGAGAGGACCATACAAGGGTGTTAATACTAGAAGGTGAGAATCACTGGGTGCTATTTTGGAGGCTGGCTATCATAGTCCACCTTCTGCCCCTAATGATTCACATGCAAAATGCACTTTCTCCCTCCAAAGACCCTCCTCCAAATATCATCCCATTAGCATCAACTCAAAGTCCAGAATCTTGTCATCTAAATCAGGACCACGTATAATTTCTTAATTCCTTAAGTTTTGTTAGTACCATTCCTGTCAATTTATTTTTTTTATTTTTTAAGATTTTATTTATTTATTTTTTCCCTCCAAAGCCCCAGTAGATTGTTGTATGTCATAGCTGCACATCCTTCTAGTTGCTGTATGTGGGATGCGGCCTCAGCATGGCCGGGGAAGCGGTGCGACCGTGCACGCCCGGGATCCGAACCTAGGCCGCCAGCAGCGGAGCGCGCGCACTTAACCGCTAAGCCACGGGGCCGGCCCCATTCCTGTCAATTTAAAGACCTGTGAACTGAAGAGGCATCTTCCTCCCACATGTACAGTGGTGGGATAAGCATAAGATAACTGTTGTAGACACTCTTGTTCATAAATGGGGAAATGCAAAGCACACGGGAGTCCCTGGACCACACAAATTCTAAAACACAGCAGTCACAGAGTGATAGTTCCTTATTAGGACTTAAGGAGTGGGAACAATCCCTCTTTGCTTTTGGATCACCCTCTGAGATCTTGGTTGCACCCTCTGAGTCACTGTTCCTTTTACATAAAAGATAGCTCATGTTTCTAGCTGCATGGTTTTCTTAGTCTGCTTTTTGCTGGTGAACTCTGGGGATCCATAGACTTTTTTCCTTTTGTACTGTCTCTGTCCCTTACAGTCCAAGCTGATACTGTATCTGCCAATTCTATTCTCTTATCAACATTGTGAGTTTACTGTGAATCTCATTGGAGTTTATTCCATTAGACGAGGCCATATTCTAAATCTCTTTGAGATAAGCTCTTTTCTACCTTGGGTTTTTGCTGAAACTGCTGAGGAACAACCTTAACCTTCTTAGAAGCCCTGTTGTTCGACTGACTGGTTTTTTGAGACACCCACCTCAGATATTTCTAAGGTCTGAACCAAGGATTTTATAGCCACACCCGGCTTTATCTATATACCATGTTTTCCCGAAGAAGGCTCTGAATTTGCTCTTTACCTGAGAACTATTTCTTAATTTTAGTCCTGTTTGGCATCTGGAGAGAATGGAGTTTCCAAAACCAGTAAGTCCGGGATTTTTTTTTAATGGTCCTTTCTTCAGTTTATCTCTCTTTTCTTGTATTTTATTATTAGCAGCAAGAAGAAACCAGGTGACATCTCCAACACTCTGGCTGCAAATCGCAACTGCTAGATCACCCGGCTCATTAGATACATTATCTATCTTCCACATCGCCGCAGGCAACAGTGCCATTACAGAACAGTGCCATTACACCATAGCCAGCTGCCACTACCTAGCAAGCACCCTTGTTCCTCCACTTTCCAACAATATTTTTCTTAGTTTCCTTTATGCTCTCATCAACACAGCCTCCTTGAGAGCTAATAGGACTCCGCTAACAGTCTCTTTGAGGCGCTTCAGAATTTTACTAATATTCTCCTCTAAAGTTCTTTCAAGTTCTGCCCACTCTCTAGTTTGAAAGCCACACCCATGTTTTTAGTGTTTTTTGTTACATCAGCACTCCACTTCCAGGTATGAAAATCTGTATCAGTTATCTATTGCCACCTAACAAATTACCCCACAATGTAGTGGCTTTAAAACAATGATAAACCTTTGTTATCTCACAGTTACTGTGAATTTGGAAATCAGGAGTGGCGTAGCTGAATAATACTGGCCTAAGGTGTCTCATGAGGTTACAGTCAGGATGTCGGCATGAGTGGACTCATCTGAGGGCTTGGCTGTGGCTGGAGGATTTGTTTCCAAGATGGTGCACTCATGTGGTTGGTCAATTCAGCTGCCTGTTGGCAGGAAGCCTCAGTTCTTCACCATGTGGCCTGCTTGAGTATCCTCATGACATGGCAGCTGATGTCACTCAGAGTCAGTGATCCAAGAGAGAAAATGCAATGCCTTTTTTGATGTAGCCTCAGAAGTGACATTCCATCATTTCTTCAATATCCAATTGGTTACACAGGTCAACCTTATTTACTGTGGGAGGAAACTACCCAGGGTTGTGAATACCAGGGATGCAAGAATCAGGGAACTATCTTAGAGTCTGGCTACCACATTCACCTTTCTGTGTCATTATGGAGTAGTAGGTATGAAATCTCAGCCTCCTGGGACCCATACATTAGCAATCACTTAAAAACACTTAGAGTTCAGATGAACTAGGTATCCAGAGGCAATCACTCTCAACTCTTGTTGGCTGTTTTTTTTTTTTTTAATTTTTATCTCTAGATGTCTAAATAATATGTCTATAATACTGCCTTGATTTTTCATCTTCAGTTATCTATTGATTGCAACTAAGGAAGATGAGTATTTAGTTCTTCCATAATCCCCCTCCCCAGCATACTCTCATACATAATTTTGGTTAGCTCAATATTTAGGGTTTATATTATGATCATGTAAATACAAATCATGGCAGTCATGTAGTATATTATGATTCCTGTTACTTTCTTGTGCTTATTTTATTTTATTTTTTTTGGTGAGAAAGATCAGCCGTGAGCTAACATCCACGCCAATCCTCCTTTGTTTTTTTGCTGAGGAAGACTGGCCCTGGGCTAACATCCGTGCCCATCTTCCTCCACTTTATATGGGACGCTGCCACAGCATGGCCTGACAAGCGGTGTGTCAGTGCGCGCCCGGGATCTGAACCCGGGCCGCCAGCAGCAGAGCGTGCGCACTTAACCACTACACCACGGGGCCGGCCCCCTTGTGCTTATTTTTATATGGAATTTTAGAGTTAATAATTGTATTTCTTTTTGTTTAGTTTTCTTTGATTCTAACAATAATTCATCTCCAAACTCTTCCCCTTGTCTAAAATCTTCTCTTAATCTGCTCATATTTCAGAGGAGACGCTAAGCAGGTCATCGGAAGTTCTAAGCACATGAGGGGTGGCTTGTTGACTGTGGGCCTCTTTATAAGGTAATCTGGCTGAGCTGTCTCATTGCAGAATCCATAATGTCAGTATCTCCTGCTTCGAGCTTCTAAAATTTTGTTGGTGTAACCTTTTCTCCTTTTCCTTTGTCTTGTGGATTTGTTTGTTTGTTTTTAAAAATATACATTTACTATCATTTTAACTGGATGTTGGGAGAGTGAGGAAGTAAATCCAAGGGTTCGACCTTTGGTCTCTAACTGAAAGTCTGAAATAGGTTATTAAAGAAATATTTTCAAAAGCAATAAAAATTAAGTGAGCTTTTGGGTTTCTTGGCACCGTGGGAGGGAGCAGATGCATGAGTAGACCATCATGGAAGGTAATAAAAAATCATTTATGTGAGTCCCTAGGATGTTTCATGTCTGTGTTTGCACGTGGGCATGTCTGCTATCCCCGTGGCTGCTGGTATTCTGATGCACGGGGCTCCTTACACTTGGAATTACTTGTTCACTGTTGGTCTCCTGTTACACAGCAAGCTCCAAGAGGGCAGAAGAGGGCTTTATCGTGTCCGTTGGATAATGACTTGGAACTTCAAAAATAACATAGCAGTAGTCATTGTCACCATCCTCACTGTAGAAGAAGCAGTAGTAATAAAAACACACTCAGTTCACCAACTCCCTGCCATGGGCTAGGCACTATTGTAAGCTCTTTATGTATAGTAATTCATTTAGGCCTCACAACAACCTTTTGAGTTAGGTAACATTATTATCTCCACTTTATAGATGAGGAAACTGAGACTCAGAAAGACTTGCTAACATGCCCAAGGCCTGTAGTTAGCAAGTAGAAGAGCCAAGATTTGAAATTCCTAAGCCTGACTTCTAACCCCGATGCCGCCATGTTTGTTGACTGAATAACTAAATGTGTAGTCTTTCAAACAAAACAAATTTATCTGGAAAAAAAAAATACGGCTCCAAGCTAACCGGTTTCTTCATCCCTTCCATAAGTGTGTAAGCCACCCTATGCTAAAAACAATTTATTTGAGATTCAAAGTGGTTTCCTGCTTAACTTTAGGAAACCGATGAGGATATGGTAAAACAAAATGCATTTAAAATATTAACAGACCAGAAGTAATTAAATAGCATAGGTGGTAATTAAAATGGAAAACAAGATTTCGTTTGATAAACTTTTGCTGCTAGCCAACAATGAACAGTTTCTAAGACTTAAATAAAATAGTGCAGGCTCTCCAAATTCCTTCCTTTATTTAGTTCACACTTATTTTTTCAGATGGCCATGGGTCCGTGAATTGCACCTTCTGTTTGGAAAAGGGGAAACCTCACTAACGGTTGTTTTTCTTTTTCTTTAAAGTGATTAAAAAATTTTTCTTTGAAAATTTCCACCCCTGTCTCACACCCAACCCTCTATATAAAAGCAATTAGCATGACACCTAAATAGACCTTAAAGTTCTTGCTGGTGAGATTTGTTCTTACAGTTTTTGAAAGTTGGCCCAGGGCTCGGTGCAGCATAGAAACTGAATAATTATTTGTTGATTAGTTGGTTCATTGCTAGACTGACCTCTGCTTGGCTCTTAGTGAGGCTGCTCCATGATAGCAAAATGATTTGTGGGAGGAGGAATGCATGCTCAAAGCACGTGATGTTAGAATTCATGTCGTCAGACGGACGTAGATGGTGCCGGCTTTCTCTCCGCCCCAGCCTGCCATCTGGGGGCCAGCAGTCCCTCTAAAAATAAAAGAAGGAGACCCAGTGTTGGGAGTACTTTACTTCTAAGTTATATTCATTTTGATTTTTTGGAAGGACCTCTGGCTGATATAAAATATTGACAGAGAAGGTTGTGGATTCTTTTTCCATGATGTTGGTTTTTCTATAAGATGGTTCCATTGAATCATAATTGCATGTTAAATTACAGCAAAAGAATCACAGTTTTTTTTTTAATTTTCTGTCTTAATGACGTCTGTGCAATTTTTAATTTGTCACTGAACACTTAGGCCCAGGAATTGTGTCACATTTACATGGCTACTTTTATGAACTTCTGACAGTCCTGGAATGTGTGTTTCTGTTTTAAACTTTCTTCCACTTTGAGACATTGGGATGCTTGTGTCTCTCAGGGGATCCCTATCCCCTTGTCATGCTATGCTTAGGACCTGCCTCCCCAGCGCCATATCTCCCCAGAAAAGGCAGGCATCACGAGGATCTATTTAACATGCAGTCCGCTTCTCCAGGTCTGCACTCTTCACCTCGGCAGGGACTATTGGCAGGAAGCCTCCCGTCGGTGGCTCAGCCAGGTCTCTTGGAGTTTCTAAATCGCATTTGCACGCAGATTGCCTCCTTGAGCTCCACATCGTGGCGTCTGGCCTTGCATAATGAAATGTCAACGCCCCTTCACATCCGGTTGAAGTTGTCCTGCCTCCCAAAGCAAAGGATGCCGCTTGGGGTGGTTTCTCTTTGCAGTCTTTCTGAAAAGAAGAGAGCAGTCCGTTGTCACTCACACCCTCAGACTTGGAGCGGTCCCTCGTGTCCTCCTCCTCGTAGCTGCCTGGAATCTTGGGTTTGAACCCATTGTTCATAACAACGTTTTCAGTGAAAACTCGCGACAGGGTCTGCAAATGGGCCAGGCAAACAGCCAGAGTCCTGTGACTGCCACACGAGGTCGTCACAGATGGTGACTGTTGTCTTGTCTTAGGACATTGAGCACCTTCCAGCAGGTACTCGCCCAATGGTACAAAGAGCTGACATCAGCGTGGAGCATAGATAATCCCAGAAAAGTGATACTTGGCATCCTGAATTAAAAATAATTAACAAGGTGCCCCTCACTTCCAAGCTTGAGACAAGGTCGTTTGGGAGAAGCTTTCACATGGTGGTCCAGGGCCTCGGAGTTGGACAAAATGGGCTTGAATGCTGGTTCTGCCCTTCGTTGCTGGCATGACCTTGGGCGAGTCACCTCTCTGTCCTCAAGTTCCTCAGCTGTGAAATACACATCATCAGACCACCCTCATCAGGTTTTTGTAAGAATTATTACTTTATACAAAATAAGCATGGATCCTGGAACATAGCAAGTGTTCAATGAACAAGAGCTGCTATTGTTTTTAGTATGACATGAAGTTGGTCTATTATTAGTGTTACTATGAGTAAACAGGAGTTATTATTATTATAAAGTGTTTGGTAAATAAATTTGGACTCTATTTGAATTGCAACAGAGTTCAACTTTTTAAGCACTCTCCAGCATTTTGGTAATGCTTATTTAGGTACAACTGACATGCTAATTGCAAATATTATCTATTATTACAAGCAGGTCCTCTGGTTTTATTCACTTATGTTTATTTCTAGTTTTACATACTTGAACATATTCACTTTTCCCATGTCTTTAATTTAGACTTAAAAAAAAATTCTTTTGTGGACTCAGTTAAAAGTGAGGAGGAAATTGCAAATTCTATGTGAAGGACCGAAGGGCCCCAGCCCACTGTAGGCTGTGTGAAACGGCCAAGATCTTCTAGGACTTGAGGTTAAAATCTTTAGGATTCTCAGATGTTGCCATAAAATACAGCTAATAGAGAGGAAAAGAAACTGACACCCCCAAAGTCAGAGGGCAGAGCAGAAACCTTCTTTGAAATCTTGTGTTTGTCTTACGATTTCATGTGAATTTTGCACTCCATTCCATATTGCATCGTGTTGGTTTTATCACAGAAAGAATGGGCTCCTCTCAATTCGCCTAGCCCCTGAAGGGCACTGAGGGTGGGAAACATAAGTCATTTCCACCCCAGCGTGGGGACCAGAAGTCTAATGTGAAAAGTAAGGCTAAACTCTTGCACTAAATACAAAGGTGGAATCCGGGAACATCTGCAAAATGGAATTCAGAGAAATAAGGGAGGATAAGGGAGTGAAGAGTTGAAAGGTCTTGGGGTAGAGCTCCAGGCTGGAATCGGGGCAAGGAAGGGATAGGCCAGCCAAAACTGTGAGCCACAAAACCCACCTTAGGATGCCTATCAGATATGAACTGCATTGAACCATCAAAAGAGGATGGCCTCTCAGCTCCTTTTCAGGAAATTAATTGATTCCGGGAGTGAAGTTAGCCTCCCACCAACAGAGAGCACATTCCATTAGGACCCCGGCTAGGATATTCAATCTTCCGTCACCATAAGGTTGACAAGTCCTTGACTCCATTTCCTCCTCCTTGAGCCAAAGTCCATTGTCTCGTTGCAGATTTACCTAGACAATGACATTCAAATGAAAATCCGTACTTTATGCCCGGGCAAGTCTTCCGGCTACATGATTTTGTCATAATCCATTTCTCACAGGGCAACCTTATTGTAATTTATTCCCTGGCAGTTTCTATTACGTCGAAGTGGAGCTGGCCTTGGTAGCGCTGGGAGGCTGCACAGAAAGAGAGGGAAGCATTTTTTGAATGCTGGTGAACAATGCAGGGGTAGATCCGTCTAGGTGTGACTAGGTGATGGAGAGTTCTTTAGCTCTGTGTGGACCCGAGGAGGGAGACACTGAAAGCAAAAGCACCTATTGTATTTGTGCACATCGATTTTTGTCTGCTGTTTGAGAGTGCTCGTGGCCACGTTCCAGGGGAGGTAGCCCTTTGTGCTGACTCTGAAGGAAATGGGCAGGATTGGCAGGCATGCAGCTTTCTCACTGCAGTAGTGGATGGACATGATATTGGTTACAGGCCATGAAACTGTGTTGCTTTAATATCAAACTGTTGGGATCTTAGGGCTCACGCTTCATAGATTTAGTGTAGCATAGATTGTTGTATCCTTCGACCCAGCTAGAAGTATCTGTTCAGTCCAGCAGGGAGAACCAGAGGATCACGGAGCCTCTCACAGTATGTGGTTGGGTGGCCGTGGTCAAGTTATTGATACTGTTGAGCCTCGGTTTCCCTAACAAAAGGGTGGAGCCATTAGTACCTAAAGCATGAGTTGTATGAAGACGAAACACAAAGATGCTTGCGAAGTGCCTGGCACAGTGCTTGACGTTGAGTAAGTGCTTAATAAATAGCAGCCACCATTATTGGTGGTGCTGGTGGTATTTTGTTGTTAATGCCGTCTCCCTCTGAGCAAGGCATGGGAAATGCCAACCTAAGAAAATAGCATAGTTCCTGTGTAGTCTGGATGCCTCGAGAAATAAAAGGCAAATGGTGTAAGTAGCACTGAGAACTTCAGATGTGGGACTTGGATTAAGTAGGGCTCTCCTGGTACAGACACTAATTCAAGCTGGCTTAAGTCACGGAGGGAAGTATCACGAGGGGTCAGGGCAGGAGGCAGCTTGGTGTCAGGATGGACTGAAACCAAGGACAAGAGAGGTGGCAGGCTGTGCCGCTGCTCCGTGCTGCTTTCTGGGTCCCTGCCATTCATTCTCTCTCTCCTCTCTTTGCTTCTCCAGCTGCCTTTCCTACAGCCAGACTGCACACTAGATTCTGGCCATCCGTTCAACAGAGTTTCCATGCCATCTGTCCAGGTACCAACCTCACTCCATGTCTCAGCCCCTGCTGGACAGCGTTGGTCAGGCCCCGTTGGCTGGGAGTGAAATGGAAGGGTTGTCATGGTGGGCTGGGCCAACACAGGGCTGTAAGAATGGGCAGGGGTTGGCTCCCAGCCAGCCTGCAATGCTACCAGGGGCATGGATCCCGAGAGCTGCCCCCTGCGGCACAGTAGACTCTGAGGGTCAGGTCAGGACTAGGCCTGCTCCAGGTCGTGGGAATTAGACAGTGACCACAGTAATAATCACAGTGATGATAGCTGAGTACTATCACTGAATACTAACTCTAGGCCAGGCACTGTTCTAAGTACTTAATTTGCATTAATTAGTTTAAGCTTCATTGCTGTAAAGTAGACATGGCTTTATCTCCATGTAACAGATGAGAAAAGTGATGCCCAGAGAGGTGAAGTTACCTCCCCAAGTTTACACAGCTAGTAACAGATGGAGGCAGGATTTGAACTCAGGATCTCTGGTTCCAAAGCTCATGCCTCGTAACAGGCACACCCCCTTCAGTGGGAGGCAGGCCAGACCTCCCCCAAGCTTGTCTCTGGCCACAGGTTTGGGTTTCCAAGACACAGGCCACATTTATCTTCCAAGATGTGGTGTGAACCACCTCCTGCACCCCACCCCGCCCCCCGGGACTTGCTCCAGCTCCCCCTTGAGTTGTGTTCCCTCAGGTCTCAAGCCCCACAGGCTCTATCAGGGCCTGATTCTGTCACCACCTGCCTGACTTCTCCCCGCCATTGCACACACTACCACTGCCTTTGTCTTGGCCTGTGCTGTCACTTCTGCTGTGTTATTGCTCGGCATGTAAATCCACATGCATTTCTCAGCACCCACCCCATAACTCTGCGCCTCTTGCAAATCTATCCATTTAAAGAAGTTGGTAGCGTGTTGATTACCAGCATGTTGAATCCTTGGCTCTAAGGGTTTATTTTGTTGCCAACTTTTAAACCTGACCACGTAGGTAACTTCTGTCTCTTCCATTTGTGCCAAGCTCACATATTGGGTCCCCTCCACATTTCACCACAGACAAACCCCAGATGTAGGGTCAACAGTGTCATCCTTACATGCCAGGTTCCCCTCAATTGTCTGATTCTGGGAGGATGTTCCAGTATCAAATTTTTTTCTTTTTAGGTCTGTGATCTGCAGGTGATCGCCCAACTTGTTTTTTAATTGTGTTAAAATATACATAACATAAAATTTACCATTTAACCATTCTAAAGTGTACAATTCAGTGGAATTGAGTACATTTACAATGTTGTGTAGCCATCTCCACTATCTAGTGCCAGAATATTTTCATCACTGCAAAAGGAAACCCCATACCTATTAAGCAGTTACTCCTTCCCTCCCCACAGTGCCTGGCAACCTCTAATCTGCTTTCTGTTCCCATGGATTTGCCTGTTCTGGACATTTCACACAAGTGGACTCGTACAATATGTAGCCTTTGGTGACTGGTTTCTTTCAGGTAGCCTGATGTTTTCGAGGTTCATCCATGTTGTAGCACGTATGAGAAAATTCTTTTTTATGGCCAAATAATATTCCATTTTATGGATGTACCACATTTTGTTTATCTGTTCATCAGTCCATGGGCATTCGGGTTGTTTCCACCTTTGACTATTATGACTTGTGCTTCTGTGAACATTCATGGTCAAGTGTTTCCTTGAACACCTGTTTTCAATTCTTTTGGTTATCTACCCAAGAGTAGAATTGCTGGTTCATATGAAAACTCTATGTTTAACTTATTGGGGAACTGCCAAACTGTTTTCCACGGTGGCTGCACCATTTTACATTACTACCAACAATGTATGAGGGTTTCCGTTTCTCCACATCCTTGCCTCCAGCATCAACTTCTGACTTGCAGAATGAGTTTTATTATAACAATGGGGGAAAAGGTACCTGAATTATTTAGGCTTCATTTATTTAATGAGACCATATTAAAGCAAGAACTGGAAACTTGTGAGCATTTTAATGCAAAATACATCATAGAATTTGAGATGCACGAGAAGCAAAAGTTTAACATGTAGGGATAAATTTGATCATTAGTTCATATCTATGGACCATATAAATGACAAGATCATAAAATCTGTGGAGGTTCTTGTGGCAAGGCTGTGCCCATGAAAAGATTCATTTGGTATATTTTTCTGTAAAAATGTACAATAGCCCATATCAGTGACATCTGGACTTGTCTGCATAAAATGAGTGTTTAGGGTCATATTATTATTTTTTCATGTTCTATACTTCATCTGATCTATAAAAACAGAGGCACAGTATGGTAAGCTGTTATTCTTCTTCTGAAAACATTAAGAAATCTTATGTATACCTTCTATTTTTGCTAATGACACAAAATGTTGACACTTGTTGTTTTTCTCTTCTGCCAACCCATGAATGTGCCATCCTTATCTGAAACCTAAATAAATACTTGTTAATGTACAGTGAAATTCAAATGAGCGCTTCATACACATAAGCCTGCTATAGAAATACATGATCCTTCAAATTTGTAGACCAAAATAACATGAAATAAATTTAACATCATTTCACATTCAGAAACACCAACCAAACAAACTGGTTTTTATGACTCAATTTCCTAAACTCAGGTAGGTAAGAAAGCATACATATGGCTCTTCACTCTGTAATCCATCATACATTTTAAGAACAGTATTAGTTGGTTGAGATTTTTATAGGCCAAATGGAGAAGAAGGTGAATAAGACCTTATTGTAGGATGATGGGGTGGTGGAGGAGATGAAGTGGACTGAAGTTGGCTTTTTTCTTCACTTATCCATTCTTTGTTTCCTTTTGGACAAATATTTGTTCAAGCACTGCTATGTGCCAGGTGCTGTGCTTAGAGCTGGGGATACAGCGATGAGCTGAAATAACATTGTTGCTGGCCTTGTGTAACTTACGATGTAGTGAGAGTATTGCGGTTATCTGTTGCTGCGTAACAACCATCCCCAAACTGAGTGGTGGACATTAACACCTTACTATGCTCACAGTTTTGTGGGCCAGGAAAAGGGGTGGCTCGGCTCTGCTTTGGAGTGACTGGGGTCTCATCTGGGGTACTTGAATCGTGGACACGGCTGGGGCCATATGTCTAGGGCTTCAGGGAGCTGGATAATCTTTCTTGGCCTCAGTTTATTCACCTATTAAAGTACAGGGAGATTACCAGGTGTCACCCCATGGCCAGTCTGACACGCTGTACTCCTAGGATTGCTCTGTGTGGTACCCTGTGTGGAAACACATCAGAGCAGGATCGTTGGCTGTGTCCTAAAGGAAGCGGTGAGAATGGGCTGGTAGGAGGCGGGGGACCAGACAGGCAGTTAGGTCAGCACGAAGAAGAGCAGGGCAAGTGGGATGGAGCAGAAGTGGTGTGCAGGGGGGAGGCAGCATAATGTAGGAGTCATGTGTGCAGGCCTTGCTTAGGTATGAATCCCACCTCCCTCACTGACTAGATGCATAATCTTGGGTGGGTCACTTACTTTGAGTTTTTTCATTTGTAAAATAGGGACAATAATAATGGCACTTATTGCGATAGAATTGTTGGGGTGGTTAAATGAGGTAATGCCTGTCCAACATGTGGTACGATGCTTGCCAAATAGTGAGTCCTCCATAGATATTTGCTATAATATTAATAATAATAATAATTATTATTATTATCAGTGAAGGAACCATGAGATGGAGAGAAGAGGTTCAAGAAATATAGGTAGGGAAGCATCAGTGAAGGGCTTCAAATTCTAGCCATTTTTAGTACATGCAATGTTTGCTGTGTGCCAGGCACTCTTCCATATGCTTGTTTTACATTTGTTAAAAAAAATTGAGACATGTTGCCTGCCCTTGCTTTTATTGTGCCCACTTGGCTGGTGTTGTTGGTATAACACCTTACTTGTGGAGGTTTCTCTAAGTAGATGTTATTCTGGGTTGGAAGTGCGGTATTGTGGTAAGATCATGAGAATGGGCATTGGAGAGTCATGGCCTTGGGTCTCATCTCTGTTGTGTAAACCTCTCTGAGCTTCAGTTTCCTCGCCTATAATAGATCATAACAGCCAACATTTATTGAGAACTTACAATGTGCTGGACACTGTGGGATGTAAAGTCACTTGCTCAAGTTCACCCAGTTTGTAAATGTCAGAGCTGCATGTGAACTCGGGCTTCTGACCCTGGTACCCACATTATTCATGACTCATCATTGTGCACAAAGGTTTTAAAAGCCCCTGACATAGGATAGGCACCCAAGAAACTGTAATTCTTATCGTTATTATCATTAAAGCTAGTCAGAGGGGCAGGCGGGATTGAGACCCAAGCCAACTGGCTTTAGAATCTGTACTCTCAAACTGAGTGTTTTTATTCATTCAGAAAATGTTTCCTGAGTGGTTCTTCTTTGCTAAACACCAGTGACACATGGTCAACAAAATTCCAGTCTTGCCTTCAAGGGAGTCACTATCCAGTTCAGAGACTGTGCAACAGTCAGCATTCACTAGGCTATGCTCCAGTAACAAACATCCCCTCAAATTTTGGTGCTTTGCAGTAGCAAAGGATTGCTTTTCATTTACATGTCTTCTTCATTCTGGGATCTGGGCTGTTCTCACAGCAAAGGGGAAACAATGATAGTGGGAACACGTGACGGCTCTTAAATCTTCTGCTTGGACACGGCATGGCTCATGTCTGCTCATAATTGGCTAAAGCAAGTCACATGGCAAAGCCTGACATCATTTAAGGCAGGAAATATGTTTCTCCACCAAGGAGGATCACTATGGAGGGCTTTATAGGCATAGGTTCAGAGAGGAGCAGTTTTGGAACCAATGATTAAATCTACCACAGATGGATTCTTAAGCAATTACAATACAATATGGTAAGTTTCCCGATGGAAGTGTCTATTCTTTGAGCAGAGGAGGCAGTGCTTAACTCTTTCAATTTGTCTTTTGAATTTAAAACAAAGTGAAATTTAGAGCATATTTTAGTTATTGAGCCTAATTTTTTTCTGGAACGAGAATAGAGAGAACTGTAATAGATACATTTTGAGAACCCAAATTCACTAGCCTAGTTAGAGTGAAAAGCATTGAGAGTAGTTCCTCCCTTCCAAGAAGTAACATAAGGAGTTTTGTTGATAGCAGTGTCTGTGCGTCTGTAAGCAAAGGACTTGGGAACAGGGGCACCCTCAGAAAAAGGCTTGTTCTTGAGAACATTATGTCCATTGGGAGGTGGGGGAAGGGAAGGCAGGATGGTGGTGGAAAATGTGGCATGAATCATTCAGAGATTGATCCTAGACCCTGGGCAGTTTATTTGGATGCCTGCTCAATTGTTCTCCTTATAGCTCAGTGTGCCCCAACCTTCCTGTTTACAAGTAATATGGATAGGCTATATAGAGGGTTTAAAATTTACAGTCACAACTCCAAAAAGTCATTTGTTGTTGTTTTTAACTTTCCATAATGGAACTTAACTTAGATCTGGAGCCCACATTTCTACTAATGGTAACTCAGTCCCTTCTGGTTGAAATCTTAGTAACTTCTGGGTAAATATCAAATAAAGTCAAATTGTTTTTCCTATCCTTTCTCTTTCCCTTCTCTTTGGGTTCTCGGGAGGTTTGTGTATTGTCTTGTCTTGGGGATGTGTATCTGGTCCATGAATATCCCTCTGGACACTTCTGGATTCAGTGGAGGTATCTTCAGCCTCAGTGATGCTAAGGGAGACTGGAGGTGGGGGATGGGGGTGGTAGGGTAGTAGTGCTATCTCAGATCCTCTCTGAGTTAAAATGCCAATTAGCTATCATTTCTTCCCTAATATTGGCTGCCTCATACTGGCATGTGCACTGAGAGACTGCCCAACCCAGCGGCCTAGGGCAGGATATAAGACATTAAGTCACTTTTGCTTAAGATCCCCAAATCTATCTGGGTGTTTCTAACCATCCCCTTTGGAGAATGAGGATTCATGGTAGGCAGGAATCAGGCCCCATACTTTCTTGTTCATCTTTCTCTGTTTTAGCCAAGCCACTCCCCCAGTCCAGAAAAGGAATTTAGAGACTTCCTGTGCAGTGAGAAGCTGCTCTGATGTCATATCCTGTATTCTTCCTACTCTATGGCTTGTAGTTGTGACTTTGTACTCAGTTCTCCAAGTTTGATTGTCTATGGTTCAAAACCATCATTTATTTATTTATTATTTGTAGTGCTTACTCTAGGATTTACAATATGCCTATTTAACTCAACACAGTCTACCTTCAAATAGTACACCACTATGTGTATAATATATATGAACTTTACAACAATATACTTTCATTTGCACCCTCTCATTCTTTGTGCTATTTTTGTGTTTTACTTTTATATACATTATCAACTCTGCGATACATTGTGATTATCATTATTTGCTTTAAACCATCTGTTATCTTTTAAATGAATAAAAGTTGAGAAAGAAAATATGTTTATGTTACATATTGCTCCTTTCAAGCATTCTTTTTTCATTTTTGTAGATAAAAGTTTCCATTTAATATCATTTTCTTTCTGCCTAAAGAAATTCCTGTAGGATTTCTTTTAAGGAAAGTCTGCCGGTGATGGGTTCTCTCAGCTTTTGTTTATCTAAAAAAGTTGTTATTTCACCTTCATTTTTGAAAGATATTATTGTTGGTTATAGAACTCTAGGTTTTTCTTTTCAGTACTTTTAAGATGCATGGATTATCTTCTGATTTGCATAGATTCTGATGACAAGTCTCACATCATTCTTATCTTTGTTCTTATGAAAGCAATCTGCTTGTTTTCTCCGGATGATTTGAAGATTTTCTCTTTCTCTTTCACACACTGTGTGTGTGTTTGTTTATTTAACAATTTGATTGTAATATACCTTAGTGTAGTTTTCTTTGTGTTTCTCCTGCTCAGTGTTTATTGAGATTCTTTGATTTGTAGGTTTATAATTTTAACAAATTTGCAAAAAATTTTGTCCATTATTTCTTTCAATATTGTTTCTGACCCTGCACCCATTCTACCCCCACCCAAGACTCCAAGTGCGTGTCTGTCAGACAGCTTTATATTGTCAAAGAGGCTCTGTTCTTTCCTTCTAGATAGTGTTATTACTATAATTTCAAGTTCACTGATCTTTTCTTCTGCATTGTTTAATCTGCTATTAATCTCATCCAGCAAAAATTTCATTTCAGATATTGTATTTTTCATCTCAAGAAGCTCCATTTGGTTCTGATTTAAATATTCTATTTTTCTCTTCCTTATAATCATGTTTTATTTTACAACCTTAAACATGAAAACCACATCTACAAGAGCTGTCATAATGGCCATATTTTCTAATATTATCACTTGTTATTTCTGGGTCTGTTTCTATATACTGATTTTTCTCCAGGCTATGAGTTATACTCTCTTGCTTCTTTGCATGTGTCATAATTTTTTATTGAATACTGAACATGATGAATTTTGCATTTTTAGGTTCTAGATTTTGTTATATTTCTACAAGAAATGCTCACTTTTTTTTTTTCTGGCAGGTATTTTAGCTACTTGCAGACAAGTTTGATCTGTTCAAGGCTTCCTTTTAAGCTCTTTTTGGATTGCCTTTATTCTAGGGATCATTTACCATCGTTTTTAAAGCCTGACCCTTCTGGAGTCTCCATTGAATGTACCCTTTATTCCAACGAAGCCTCTCTACTTCAGCTGGTCAACGTGTGAACAATGTGTGGCCCCATTAGATCTCTTGGAATTATTTGGCTTACACCTCCCCAAACTGTAACTGTTGTCTCCTGGAATTCTTTTCTCTCCTGGAATTCAATTTCTTGCCAGGTCGTGTAGGGTTTCATCCTACCCATACACAGGATTGATAACAGCCAACAACTCAAAGGGACTCCTATGCAGATTTCTGGAGATCTCTGTGTAACTCCCTCTTCTTCAGTACCCTGTCTTGCAAATTATAGCAAACTTAGCCTTCCCAATCTCTGTCTCCTCAATTCAGTGAGAGGCTGGTCTCTCCTTGGGCTCCTCTTCCCATGCTGAAGTCTGGACATTCCTTTTTTGTAGAATGCCTGGTGATGATAAGGCTCAAGTTGGGCTAAAGGATCACAGTCCTGCGCTATCTGTTGTTCAATGTCTAAAAATATTTGTTTCTATGATATTGTACAGTTTTCTAGTTATTTATAGCAAGAGAGTAATCTGAACTCCTTTACTCCCTCATGGTCAGAAGCAGAAGTCCTCTGAGTCGTTCTGTTGTGTATTAGATCTTGGTGATTACTTTTCACCCTCAGAATTGTGGTTAGTGCGGTGGCTTTCCTGAGAATGCCTAGGATTGCCTTGTTCTTGGTTTGAAAGGATAGATTTACCTGAAAAGGAAAGGAAATTTTAATTCAAGGAAATGTAAGAAATTAATTCAATAACATTTATTTACCTTCTATCTGCTAGGCATTGTTCTAGTTGTTGAGTATATAGCTGTAAAAGAAGAGATTAAGAAAAAAGATTTCTGCTCTTACCCAGTGCATTGTAGAGAAAGTAGAGAAAGAGGCAAGACCCATAATAAATAAGTGAAATCTTAAAATCTATAACATGTCAGATGGCAAGTGCTATGTGAATTATAGAGAAATAATAACCCTCCCAGCACACACGTGGCGCTGATTGGAAAACATGGCCACCGTCCCTTTATCAAACTTAATGATGGACGCCATCTGCTTAGAGGTAAAATAGCCAACTATATTACCATAAATGTAAATCTCGTCTGGGGCTGTCCCTTCATGCCCTGTTAATCTCTGTAATTTATAAACACACTCACCACAAAATCATCTTCGTGGAAGTATTTGCTAACTTGCCTCTTTTCAGTTTCCCCACCAGGTCTAGATGCTCCATGAGGGGAGCCTTCATGTCTGGGTTTGCTTACAATTTCGTCCCCAAGCATTCCATATAGGCTTGACATTTGGAGACTGTGTTCAACACGTGTTGAAGAGATTCATGGATGTATTGGGTTCTTGATACCTGCCTGGGTTCTTCCTTATATACACACCCTCGCTTCTCCCTTTAAAATTCCCAGCCAGGTTCTCTTTGAAAGTTACTCGTTGTGATTCCGTTTCCCTTTTGTCTCTTTTTTGCAGCGGTGCAGTCATTGCACACCCTAAATGACCAGATATCGCATTTTATTGTCACCAAGTCGAAGGCGCTGGAGGAAGACAAAGACCCCTTTCTACCCACTGAGAAGGAGACTCTGAAGAGTTCCATGATATTGATGAGGCACCTCTTAATGGACGCCCAGGTACAGAGATCAACCAAGAAATTCTATATAGAGTCGGTAGTATCCTTTTTTGTTTTCTTTTTGGTATAAGCTGTGCAAAAATGTTCAACTGCTACTCTCATTTAAAACTGCCTTTGTAATAAACAGCTATGGAACAGACATTCTGTATTGAGTATCAGATTTTTGATTAGGTATTATTTGGGACTTAGTATTAAAATAGCTTGTTTTTAAGTCAAAGTAATAGGGCTTAAAAATAATATATGTGTTGTCTCTGAGAATTTAACAGATCTCCCATTAGCCTTGGAAAAGTGAAAATCCATTTACATACAAACTTGGCAGACATCAAAGTTGGCAAAAGCTTTAGAGCAACACTTATCCCAAACAGCATTGCTGAGTAACTAATGAATATTTTGGTACATTTGATGTACCACCAGTAAGCGAATCAGCACTGGTGTTTTGTTTTGTTTTTTAATGCTAGCAATGAATTAATTACCAGGAAAGAAAGTATTTAGCTCATTGCAAGCTATTGTTGAGATGTCATTTTTCAAGGTTTCTCCTTGTGCACTGTTTTATTTAAATATTTAAAAAATAATCTATCTACTCCTTCTGGCGTTGTTGATGGGTCTCTCCAGATATGTTGATAGGCAAACACCAGGTGTTTTAAGAAAACTGATAGTTTTCCATGTTGGTGAAGCCAAGCTGAACTAGATTTTATTGTCATTCCTACCTTTTCAGTATCTAGAAATGTTTCAGAGAATGTTCTTTGGGTTGGTGATTTCGTATCCGTTTGCCCTGGAGCTTTCTTCCTGAGCGTTTCTGCTTAACAGCAGCGAGGTCAGAAAGGTTGGTAGTTTCCTGCCTTCAGCTCTTCTCAGATTTTGAACTATTGTCTCTTTGCTTTATGTTTATACCATGGTGGTGGTTTATGTTTTATTTTTTAAATTGATCTGAAGCCTGGATCTTGTATCAATAAGACTTTAACTGGTAAGGCTTTTGTGCCTTTCTCACCTGTCAATGTTAGAAGCGGTCCCATGGGGTTTTTGAGCCCCTGTGTTGAGACAACCCAAATTATGCAAAGCCTTTCATTTTTATTCAGTGTCCTCCCTTCTACCCTTTATTCTAAGCAGCCCATCCAGCTTTTCCTTTCTCCCCCAGCCTGTCTGCTGGAGAAAGAAAAGGTTCTGAAGCTACCACAGCCAATTTTAAAACTCAGAAAAAATGGAAATTGCGAACAATTTACCAAATAAAAGAGAGCAAATTGTTCTTGAAAGGATTAGCTTTCCTCAGTGCCTGGACCCAATCCTATAGCTAACACCCCAGCCCAGGGAACTATCTAAACGAATCCCCAAAGATACTGTGTAAACTCCAGTTTGCAAAATCCAAGAGCATAAAAAACCATTCATCTTTTCCCTCTCCTTCACAGATGAGCTTACTAGTGCCTAACGCTGGATTTCAAAAATGTTTAACATTGCTTAAGGAAATATTTCCCCCGCCAATGCCAAATTCATGTGACAACTTTTATCCATAGGTGTTGATCGTAATTTTTGCCTTTTTTATCTAATGAGACTAAAATATCCCATATAATGTGGTTACTATGTAGGAACATTTTATTATCTCATTCTCTTTTGACCCCAAATCAATGCCTACTAGAATTTTCTCACGGAAATAGCTAGATAAAATGGAGCAGGATAAGGTGGATATTCCCCAAAGTCAGACCCTCTAAAAGGAAGTTGTGTTGGGTCTTCTTCTGGAGGAAAAAAAGTCATAGGAAGTCAGGGAGGAAAGTGCTGTGGTGTCTGGAAACATTATTCCTTTTGCCTCCTATTGTTCAAAGATTCCTCCCTCTCCTCTTTCAAGCTAATCTAGGAGGAGGTGGGTTGTGATGAGTTTAGTCTAAAAATACCACTCTCATTTTTTTTCTTTCAAAACCACTAACTTTTCGAAACATTGTGATTATGACTCTAGGTCCATGGCTGAAGTCAATTAGAGTCATGTTACCTAAGACTCAGAGCACCTCTGAAATATACTTTCCTTAAGATTAGTATTGCCAAGCTTATAACATGCTAGGAACCCCATCATTTGGGGGATGGCCGGGGTTGATAAGTGGTTTTCAGTTTTCAAGTAGACTTCTAGAGATACATTAATTTTAATAAGAATCTTTATTGAGCATTTTTGGAGATTCAGTTATTTTCCATTCATTTTTTGACATTGCTTCTTATCTCAATTCCGAAGACAAATGAATGTACTTATTTCATATTCTAAGTTCATCAGCAATGAAAGGTCAACAGAATATAAATACAATCTAGGTTCCTCCTTCCGTTCGGGCTGCATTTCGTGATATTAATAGATGCCAATAGGCTTGTGTGTTGCGGGATGGAAGCTCTTCGAGAGTAGTAACCACATCCCTTAACTCAGTTGCTATAATAGCCTGCTCAGCTCCATACCCAAAGGACTCTTAACAGTGTTAGATTATGATGAAATCCTGACATCAGCTTGGAAGTTGAATGAAGTCAGGCAAAAAGTATTCCAGAGAACCTAAGGCTGCTTCGGGAGCGACTGCTTAAAAGGCATAATCGATTCAACTCACTTCTGTCTTGGAGGCAATAAATCTTGCTTAGGAGAATGTCAGAGGCAAAAGCATTGCTGGGCTATGAAATTCCACCTCTGAGGATTATGAAACAGTATGCACAGAGCAAACACATCTCCCGAGGATAATAGGGGTGCCGGAGATGATTGGCAGGTCTGACAATCCATCCCAGAGAATGGAATCAAGAAGGAACATCTCACATAGGCAGCCCGGAGACCCGCAATTATTTATTCATTCGCTAAATGTCTGTCTGAACGTTTAGGGGGTGTCTGAAAGAGCCAGAGCGCCTCTATTTGCATTCCATGCCCTTTGTAATCTGGGGCCTCCAAATTCAATGCAGTGTACCATCCAGATCGCATCTGAAACCGGATCTTGTGGCTTTTATTCCTGAGAGCTCCGTCTAAACCCGAACTGCCGACTCAGTCTCGTAAGCGATTAGATTCACGACACCGGAGAGGCAATGCTTTCTGGTGGAGATTAATTCTTTTACTCGTACTGTGTGACTCTGCATGCTAAGAGGAGTTGATTACAGCAAATTAAATCTCCTGTGGGCAGTTCTCTCCTTCTTCCCCCCAAAGACCTAATATCATTATCTATTAAGGGGGGAACAAATGCTTGGGAAAACAATAAGATTGCTTTGTTGAGTAGGGTCCTCCTCTCCATGGCTGGGTATTAAAAGGCAGAGACTTTCCATGCCCTGAGGGGGCTCCTTCTGCTGGCCACCCACTAAGGAGTGGCCCAGGAAGGGCTGGTGTTCCACTGACCCTCGGCCGCTGCCCCGGCCTGGCCTGAGGGAAGCTTCCCTCCCTGCAATGTGGCTTGCCCCAATTTGAATGGGGAGCTCCTTTTAAGCGAGGCTGAGTCCCTGGTGCACCTTTCCCAGAGGACCACCTCTAGGAATGAAGTAAGCAAGGTTTTAAAACAAAAATAAACCACACAACCGTCATCTCTAAGCGAGTCTGTGCTTTGGCCTGACAAAACGCAAATGTTCGGCGGACATAACTGAAACCTGCCTTGTCTTCTGCACTGCCCCTTCTCCCCTCTCTCCTCCCTGCCCCTTCTCTTTTGCTCCTTCCGTCTCCTCTCCTCCCTCTGATCTTCTTTCCTTCCTCTCTCGCCTCCTCTCCTCCCTCCCCTACCTCCTCTTCCTTTGGAGATGTGGAATGAGATTCTGCCCTTTCTCTCCCTTCCTTCCCATTTTCTTTTCTCACCTGTCTTTCTTTCTATTATTTGCCTTCAGGGAACTTGAAAGCATATTTGCCAAAGACCTAAAATCTCCTCGCTAAGCAGGAGGGAGAGCGGCAGCAGGAGGTGGGGGATTGGCAGGAGGCAGACAGGGCCCTGCCAGGATCAGAGACTCGATGTGATTTGGGTGGCTTCCTTTTCCTTTCTGGAACAGTCTAGAAAGCTCTGCTGGTTGATTATGCTTTCTGATTAATTTCTGGCAAAATCGGTCCGATTTAACATGAATAGATTGGCTTTTCAAGCTGCCTGGACGCTGTCACTGTCTAGACTGGCCTTGAATGGAGGAAGCACGGTGTGGAGCAGAGACTCCGCTGGTGGCTCAGGCTGCTGATAGATAGGGAGGGTGAGCTCCGCACAGTGGATGTCATCTTGTGTTGGGCAGGGGACCATGGGATTCAGGTAGTTGACAAACACTCATTGCAGAGGTACACTTCAGGATGATTTCTCCTATTACTAGTTACTAGCACTTTCCATGCTTCCACACACTTTCTGAAGTCAACCCGTGCTCAGGTGGACCCAGTGGTTATTACTGGTGCAGTGATCTGGTGCTTTCCAGCTGCAGCTGGCTTCAAGGTCATGCCCATGAGTGAGACCCTGTTGACAGCCCTAGAGAATATCTTGCCCTCACTTTGCACAAACTGAGGCACGAGAAGGATGCTTGATTTCTCAAGGTCACAGACGCTGGCTGCAGCTATGAGGAGCACCCCGAGTGTTTTTTCTTATTTTCTTTTGAAATGTGACAGCATGCTGGAGAAAGGACTAGAACTCTCTCCCTGTGTTGTAGCAAACAGAGAAGAAACTCTGAAATTAGACCGAGAGCAAAGAGACAAAGGTTTCATCCTAAGAAAACCACCCTGGGATATTTTTAAGTCTACTCATACCATCATACCATTTCTGCCTCTTAAATGTCATAGGAGAAAGAAATACTTAAGTGTATGCTGAGGAGTTTAGTTCACCTAACTAGAAAGCTACAAGGGAAAGCTGATTATTCAAAGGGGTCTTGGCTCATCCCCTCCAGTAATCTGTGTGCTCCATTACCCATCCTTTCCCTATGTGTTTGAAAAGGTAATGCTTATTTTCCATTCTCAGATGCAAAACTATAAAATCAGCAGGTCTGAAGCTTGCAATTTCTTACGTAACTCATGCAAGCCCACTTTCCATTCTGCCATGGTGATTTTGATCTTTTGAAGTTTTTTAAAAAAATAAATAAAATTTAACCTGAGGGCATGGCCAGGCTTAGATGTGATCCCATCAGTTAGAGAGCTTCTGCAATCACCTTCCCTGTTCAGATGAAATGGAGGGTGAGACATGAAATTGTAATGCTGTTCCTCAGTTAAGCCTGTGTCTAGGCATGTTTTTAACTTAATAGAGAAATGTAGCCTCTTCTGGGACCTTTGCCACCTTTGTAAAATCCATAAGGCAGAATTTTAGGGGAAATTCTGAAATACTGAAACTTGCTTTCTGTGTTCACCAAGCAAAGATCCAGGTCTAGTCGGAAATGAGACTCAGAAAAGCACTGGACTCCTGTCCAGTGTATTCTCAAGGAAATGAGGATCTCTTAGGTTGCATAATGTTTGAATGGAATAATCTTTATCAAACTGGTATAACTTCCATGGATCTGTATATTACTGAAGAGCAATTTGGGAATTTATTTTCACATTACGGAACTTTTATGTCACATTTTTAGATACTAAGTGGTTATTTTAATGATATACATTTCAAATGACAATGAAATAGAATTTATGCTGGTCTGAGAGTTCATGGTCCATGTTGGTGAGGGGGATCTGAAATAGTAACAAAATCATGTAAGGAAGGTTGGGGGTGAGGAATCGGTTAGGGCTCTGATTGTCAGCAACAGAGACCAGCTCTGGTTAACGTAACAGGGGAAACACTTAATGGAAGCAAATAGGGTTGCCCTTAGGAAAAGGTGAAGAACTGTATCTTCGAAAAGACAGGAAAGAGGGCAGCTATGGAGATTTGGGTCTCAAGCTTTAAAGAGCAGTTGCTTCAGGGGGCTCTGGTTGGGATAAATTGGCTCAAACTGTTTTCTGTCTTTGTGTCACTTTGGTCAAGATTCAGACTCTTAGAAGAGTCTGAGTGGCCTGTCTTAGGTCATTGGGCTCTCCCCACTCTGGGCCATGGGAGGGTGTGCATGTTGACAAATGGTCCCATCATGACCACATTCAGTGTGGGGAGGGAGTGTGGATGCTGGGCAGATGGAGACAATAATAAATTTACCATGCATTCCACGTGCACGAGTTTGGTGCTTGTGTCCTGGCATGGAGCTTGACACTGCACTAAGATCTAGGGACAGAGAGGGACAGAATATTGGCCCAGCCCTAGAGGGACTCAGGATATAGTGGGGCAGATGAGCAGACACTGAAGTGCCCTGTGATAAATACTGATGAAGGCAGATGTGGGGGCTGCGGAAGCTCAGAGAAGGACCTAGCTGATATTTGCAGATCGCTTTACTGTTTACAAAGCACTTTGCCAGCATTTTCTCATCTTTTCCTCTCAGCCATGAGAGGTACAGGAGGTTGGGTATTATTATCTCTGTTTTGAAAACTGGTTATTAAGCTTTAATAAAATAGCCGTTTTTATATTGTTCTATCCAGCCCATTGCAAAGTAAGTGTAATTGACTTCGTGCTTATAGGTGGTGACCCTTGGAGTATTTGCTTCCTGAAGGGGTTATGAAATAGCAGAGGGAAAGGGAGGATGTAATTTGGGGAAAGAAAGAGATTAAAACCTGGCTTCAGACATACAACAGCACTCATAACACAAAATGTTTTTAGCAATTTTAATAAACATGCAATACTTTCCTAAAGCTAAACTCTACCTTCTCAGACTCCTAGAAGGTTTAGGGTTCCACAAATACGGTTTTCAAAAATCTTGAAACAGAATATGAAAGGTATTACAGATCTTCCAAAATATCCCAGTCTCCTCATGATATCCAATTAGCAAGTATTTGGCTCCCAAAGTAATATCCAACCCCACCATCACCCTTTAGATGAGTGGTTCTCAACTGTGAGGGGAGGGGAGAAATTTGGCAATGTCCAGGGGACATATGGCAATGTCTGGAGAAAATTTTGATTGTCACAACTCTGGCGGGTTGGGGGAAGGGGTAATGGTGCTACTGGCATCTGGTGGGTAGAGGCCAGGCATGTTGCTAAACTTCCTACAACGCACAGGATGGTCCCTCCCAACAAAAGACTATCCAACCCCAATGTCAATAATGTCAAGATTGAGAAACCCTGCTTTTAGTCCCAAGACTGACTTTTATTGGATCATGGAACTCTTTCAGCCTCAGAATCAATTTGTTTGAAGCTATACCATTGGTCATAATTGGTCCTCAAGATATATCTCAGTTATCCATTCATTTTCTCATTCATTCGTTGAGCATCTACAATGCGTCAGGCCCTGTGCTAGTCTATGGGGAGCAACAGAGAAAACAAGAGAAGCGATCCTGGGCCTCAAGGATCGTGTATTTTAGTGGGGGCGAGTGACTATAAATATGTAAGTAAACAAATAATAATAAGATTCAATACTTGTCTTAAAGGTGCATGATGACCTAGACAAGGGTTCAAATAGTTTGTCTTTGAACGTGACATGTAAGCCGAGATCAGAGGGGAGAGAGAGAGAGTGTGTGTGTGTATGTGACCTCTACTCATGTGGTATTGTATATATTTAAACTTTAATTTAGTTGTGTGTGTTTAGTGCTACTCCATGAGTTCACTGGAAATTGATCCCCCAGGACGTTGCAAAAGATCTAAGCAAATTATTTATTCCAGAAGTTTACATTTAATTTAGGGAATATAAAAATTCCCACTAGTCCCTCAGGAACAGAAAATCTTTTATTCTGTGCCTATGGGTGTCCACAGAGGAACCAAGATCCCTGTCTTTTCTTGCCAGATGCTGTGGACATAGAGACACAGGCAAAAGAAGAGAAAGAGTTGTTTGGACTACATGAGACATGGAAGTCAGATGGATGAAGGGAAAGCAAGGACGAGGTAGTTATTTGGGAAAAGAAAATGAAGAGCTGAAGGCTATAGTTACTTAACTGAAGAGCTTCTGTATAGAACCTGGCCAATAGTCAATTCTCAACTACACATCTATAGATTAGTAACTTTATGGATCATATATGGGCAAAGCATTCCTTCCCTGGTGGCATGCTCTCAGGAAATGTAAAGCAATGTTCTTCTAAATGAGACATAATTAGAAAGGTAATTTCATTGCCAATATTTTTTTCACCATAATGGAATTCAATATCAGACTTTGCCGTTAGTATCAATTGTTTGGTATTTTTTTGTGTGCTGTGGCTCCAATCCATTAGTCAGATAATAGAGAGCTAAATGTATGCCATATAATTACAAACCTAAAATAACTTACACTTAGAACAGTAATTCTTATACAGAGCTCTTGGGACCTCCTATTCACATTAAACTCAAACATTCCCTGTAGAGCAGCCGGGTAAATTGAGGCATGACATTGCTAAGTGTCATCGTTCAAATATGATGTTAGATCTGGGAGGAGAGCCAGCAAATCTCCTTGATGCCAACTCAAGCAAATATTCCATGTTCCTTCACTCCCTTGTCTCTGAGTAAGTCACACTTATAAGAGTCAGATAGTGACTTGGCAATTTCAAGTGCTCACTTATTCCTGTGGGACTTGAAATAAACTCACTCGCTTTGGCCAGCTCAGTAGCCCAGATATTTAAATTCAGAATGTACATTCTTGTCTTGGATTACTGATATGAACTCAATTCCTCCTTTTTTTTTCCTCCTAAATTTTAAGATAAAAAGAAAGAGCTCATGATAGAATTGATAGTGAGAATCATGGCATAGATTTGTAACAGTTAACTACTGCTGCATAACAAGCCATCCTAAAACTGAGTGGTTTCAAACAACAGCTCTTTATTAACTTCTATATGTCTATGGATTGACTGGGTAAATCTGCTAATATGGACAGGTGTGGCTGATCCTGATTGGTCTCACTCATACCTTTGTGGTCACTGGGGCCTGACTGGTCTAAGAGGGCCTCGGCTGGCATGATTCAGTCTCTTCCACATGTCTTTCATATCCCTCCAGCAGGCTAACTCTGGAGTATCCTCATAGTGGTGACAGGGGTCCATAAAGAGAGGAAATGGACAACAGCAATCACTTTTGCAACCTATGTTTGTATCAAGTTTGTTACTATTCCATTGGCCAAAGCAGGTCAAATTACCAAGCCCCGACTCAGTGTGGGAAGACACCACCAAAGGAAGATGTAAAACATGGGCCATTAATGCAATCAATCTACCACATAAACAAAGCAAAATAGCAGAAGATTTCTTAGCATAACTCTTGGCGATTTTTGATCTGTTGGAAATGGGAATTTGAAATGTCCTAATTAGCAAGCTTCATGCACATTCTCTTTTGTAAAGAACTGCTCCAGTCAGTTTATTTAGAGGGACATAAATGGTGCTCTTCTGCCTCTGTACGTGCACAGAGGACAGACTGTGTTTGAACAGCTGGAGGATATGTTTTAAGAGAGCTCTATGTCAAGCTTGGACAGGATGATTTCAAATGGGCCCATGACCAAGTGTGAGAAGTGCGGGCTTGTGCTATCTCTAGAAACATCATGAGCCATGAAAAGACCATTGTTCTAGCTGGTCATTGGAGCCAGTTGCCTGGTTAATTTTTTCAACAAATGCTTCCTGAGCTTATACCAACCACATGAAAGGCACAATGGTAAACATTTCAGAGGGATATGAAAAATAAAAGTGGTGAAGGATCACTGAGTACTGAGTATGTGCCAAACATTCTGCTAAGGACTTTATCTTCCTCCAAATCTCATTTGTGAGATTTGTGTTATTTCCCCTATTTTATGGATGAGGAAACGAGGCCCAGAGAGGAAACTGACTTAAGGTCACATATTTAGTGAGTAACTGTGCTACTCTATTTGCAAAGATGGCTGCAATTCATTCCTTTCTCCCTTTGCAATATGACTCTGTAGCCTTTCTCATTAAGAGCTAGAGTCTGTTTCCCTATCCCTTGAATATGAGCTGACCTGTGATTTGCTTTGGCCAAGAAAACGTGGTAAAAGAGTGGGTCAGCTCAGAGCCTAGACTCAAGATGCCTTGCATGTTTCTGCTCTTTCTTGAAACCTTGCCTCTGCTGTGAGAACAAGCCTGAGCTAGCCAGCTGGCAGAGGCAAGATCACATGGAGCAGAGGTATATTTCTCTACTGAGCCCATCACAGACCAAGGAAGCTCCTAGCTGACCTACTGAAGTACCAACGCGTGAGCAAGCCCAGCTCAAGTCAGCTGAGCTCAGCCCAGAGCAGCAGAATCACCAGTCCTTCTGTAGACTCTTAAGAAATAATACAAGGTGATTGTTTTAAGCCACTAAGTTTCAAGGTGGTTTGTTACATGGCAAGAGCTAACTGATAAAATAGCTGAGCTAGTATTTGAAGTCAGGTCTGGCTGATAACCAAGCCCTTTAACTGGAAGGGAGGCTGGGAAATGTGGTCTAGCCTTGTTCTCAGGAGAAAGAGAAAATGGATTTGGTGAGTCTTTGGCCAGTCTCTGCCACACATGCACTCTGATTTCACACCATTCGTTCAGCTTAAAACCACAATAATGGTGGGAGAACGATTTAATGTCCTCAAGCAAAGGGATGAATGGTTATATTCAGGTGTTTGAAAGATTAGTATGGAGGAAGTGTGAAGGATGGATGGACTGGAGTGAGACTGAAGACGGGAGATGGTTTGTCTTGGCAAGAGATGGCAAGGCAAGAAGCTATGGTATGGCGCCGGAAGATTAAAGAAGAAGGGGCACATTCAGAGAATGTGTGAGAGGTAGGACTGTCACTGAGTGAAATTTGGGGGTGAAAGAGAGAGACAAGTCTGGGATGAGTTTCAGATTTTTGTTCGGGTACCTGGGAAAATGGTCACATCGGATAAAGAGAAGAACAGCAGGCTGGGAGGGGGAAATTATGAGTTGGGTTTGGAGATTATGAAGATTGAGGGACCTGTGGGACATCTAAGTGGGGTTGTGTGGGAGACAGTCAAACATCTGTCTTCAGCTTCAGAGAGAGTTGTGGGCTGAAGAGACAGATCAGGGAGTCATCAGTGTATTTACTGGTATATCAGCATTCTCAGTAGCAGACGATAGAATCCACTCTAATTTAAGTAGAAAGACTTTTTTAAAAAAAGAAATTTTTTTTTTTAGAGATTTTGATGGTTCACAGAATCTCCAGGAGGTCTTGAAAACTAGGTTTGGAGGCTCCAATAGCCAGGAATAACAGTAGCCAGAAGAAACCAGCCAGCTGCCCCACAAGATTGTTAATAGAAACTGTGCAGCAGCACAGCATCCTCACACAGCACAGCATCCATGACACTGAGGACCAGACAGTGGAACCTCCTCCAGGGCTATCCTGAAGAACCAAGTGCTTCTGCCTCCAGCTTGCCTAAAGAGCCAGTCTCCTCCCTTGCAGTGGCTGTCTCATTGTCCACTTGCACCTCATCCAGGAAGAACCTAGGCCATCTGGGAACCTTAGCCACAGGGGTATCTAGGAAATGTAGTTTTAGCTTTCCATCTTCTGTAGTTTAGGGAAGTTGGCCAGAGAGTGTTGGCATGTGTGTGAGTGAGCCAATGCCCAACATAGGCATAGAGAAAACTACACTGGGCAATTCTGCAGGGAGGAATAAAAGAAGAAGAACCACTCTGCGGAGTAGCCAACAAAGTCCCCCTTTCACTTCAACTAGATTGAGATGGATTTCCATCACTTGCAACCTGAGATGCCTCAAACTTTTTGGAAATACCATCCTTTCTACAATGTCATCCTGTCAATCTGCCATGTGTCCCCTTACATGTTTAACCACAGAGCCAAGGGAGGGCTCTCCCTGAGCAGAGCCATCTGGACACTTATAATTAAACTCTAGGAACTTGCTTATGCACTTCTGCAGTTAAGCACAGGGCTTGAATTCAAAGAAGACCAGTATAAAGTGACAATTGTTTTAAATCAGTAACCTACTAACTCAGAAGTCTGAATATATGCATGGTTGTGGCACAAGGAATTTTTATTCCTGGGCCTGGAAACAACAACAACAACTTGTTGTTCTGAAAGCACAAGCTGTACACTGGTGTTTATAAGTGATGTGTATCACATTTGAGTGTGTGTGATGGGTTTTCAATGTATTTTCAAATAAAATTTGAATCAATGTTTGCAGAACCTTTTAACCCTCTCTACAAAACGCCAGAGTTGTGCAGAGTGCAATTTGCACACGGCTGCCCTATGTTGCGTTTTCTCTAGCTTCATCAAAAGGGACCAACTCCTTTGTTATGGGTTGAATTGTGTTCTCCAAAAAAGATATGTTGAAGTTCCAACCTCCAGAAACTCAGAATGTGGCCTTATTTGGACATGGGCTCTTTACAGAGGTAATCAAGTTAAAATGAAGTCATTAGAGTGGGTTCTAATCCAATATGACTAGTGTCCTTATTAAAAAGGGGAAGTTTGAAGACAGAGACAGACATGCATAGAGGTGAGACAATGTGGAGACACAGAGGGAGAATGCCATCTGAAGATGAAGGATTGGAGTGATGCATCTACAAGCCAAGGAACACCTGGGGATACCAGGAACTGGGAGAAAGGCGTGGAAAAGATTCTCCCTTAGAGCCTTCAAAAGGAACCAAACCTGATCCTAGCTTGATTTGGAGCTTCTCACTTCCAGAACTGTAGGACTAGAAATAGCTATTGTTTTAAGCCACCTGGTTTGTGGTTCTTTGTTATGGCAGCCACAGGAGACTAATACACCCTTGCTGATGAGAAGATCACAAACTAAGAAGGAGTGAGACATTTTTACACCATGCACCATGTGGTTCAGTAGTGCATAGTGTATGTCCTTCTTTATTTGTTTAATGGAATGAAAATGATTGCTATGGAAGGCCAATGGGTGTTTCCTTGTTCTCCAAAGAGTAAAAGCCCCGAATGCTGGATCTAGAGGTTTGTATTCCATCCAAGATAAATTAAGGGTTCTATAAGAGCCCAGGCGTGGCATAGCAGGTGGCTGTATTTTCTCAACAATTGCTGTAGGTGATATCACTGTTGTTTATGCCACTGATGCCAATATCGCCACATAGTTTGTCGATTCCCTATTGTTAGTGTCTCTGTGTGTTGGGAAGTTGTCACTTGGCTTATTCCTTTCTTTTCATCATCATTACTGCCTCCACTCTGTCATCCTTACAACTCTAAATCAAAGGGAAGCATGTCTTCTCTCATCTGGGAAGTATTCCAGATGCATCTTATTAGAATGGAGGAGCACTTGACATTTCAGATCATCATTAGGGCTTCTTAATCAGTTTCAGCCGAACCTCGACACCGTGGTAGGACTGTGGGGACAAATAAGCAAGTGAAATAGCGATTTAGCGCAATTCACCGCCAGCTGTTGTTCTCAGACAGAGTCAGGCTACTACCTCGAGAAGGACAAGCTGGGTCTCTCCCGGGATCCAGCATCTGGCTCGGTGTGGCAAAGCTGGTTGTCATCCTTCCTCCATCATCTTGTGCCTTTGGAGGAGTTATGGAGCGGATTAAATCCCTCTCCCAGGACTTTTCCACTTCCCCTGTTGCCCCCTTCTTCCGCATCAGGCTTCTGTCATGCTGGCTCGAGTGAGCCTCCCTCGATCAAGCTTGGCCCTTCTACATTGTTGGCTGTGTCCCCAGACCCATCCTCCCCTACCAGGCCTTGGGAAGGCTGTCATACGTGATCATATTTGCATTTTGAAGGAGGGAATGCTCAGGGGAAATGGAATTCTTTCAGTTAAGGGTTTACTCAGTGCTCACTATGTGCCAGACAGTGAGGCTGCCCTTTCTTTTAGTTCTGCAGAGCAGTGTGTAGAATACCGCAGGAGAGAGAAGCAAGGAGCGCAGAGGAGGAGAGTATCGAGCCCAAATCAGAGTAGGTGAGGGGAGGGGAAAAGGACACCAGCCAATACTTCCAAGAGGAATGTCTTGAGTAATTGGGCAACATTAAGGTCTGGTGAGGATAGAGATTTGGGGCTGAGAAATCTCAGCCTGTTAACTGACTGCCCACTTAGTCTAACCACAGGACAACCTTGTTTCTCTTGTGCCAACCCCTCTCCAGATTTTGTTGGAGTATTCAAGTATAATTTTATTTCAAGAAAGCACAATCAAGCTGTTGGCAAAATTGGCTTGAAAATGCATTTTGGCCAAGGGGGTCAGCCCTTCAAGAAGGGCCAACAATTTCTTATAGAAATCTTCTACAGAAACAATAATTTCTTACAGAAGAAAAAAAAGAATTTTTTCTTCTATAAGCACATCTGAATTTTTCTTTTAGTTAATAGAATGTTTCTAATTCATCGATAAGCCTGTTCCTTTTACATCAATGTGGACAGGCTTACTTTTCCAAAGCCAAGTGATTGGCATCATTTAGTGTCACTTGTCCCTCTACTCTCTCCTCTCTGGGGACCTCACACACCTCACTTTTGCCCTGCGTTGCTGACAGCATCTTGTCTGTGCCCAAATGTTCCTTAGGATTCAGTCCCAGAAGCCCAGAGAGGAGAGGGTGGAGGGACAAGTAGGCTTGTCCAGAGTGGGCCATTGAAACAAAACCAGAGAATTATCTGTTAGGGATTTCAACTACAAGAATGACTCGCAATAAAAAAAAAATCACCCAACATTTGAAAACCATCAACAAAATGAGACAGAAATTATGAAATTCTAGACTCAATAAACTGAAAAACTTACATCTGAGAAAATAGCTAATAGAGAAGTTGGAACAAGATTTTAAAATAAATATAATTAATATCCTCAGAGAGATAGCATAGGCTATTGCATCCAAGAAATCAGACCCAAGGTCCTTCATTTATCCATTCATTGATTCCATCAATATTTAGTGAGTTCCTACTATGTGTTAGGCACAGTTGAAGTGCTAAGGAATCAACAATAAATAAAACCAAGTCTTGGTCCTCGTGGAGCTTAATGTCTATTTAGGGGAGACAAAAAAATAACCAGTGAAACAAGTAAATATGTGATATGTGATGTGTGTTCTGGGGAGAAATAAGGCAGGGTAAGAGGTTTAGGAGGTGCAGGAATGGGGAGGGGCTGCTCCTTATATAGGATGGTCAGAAAAGTCCTCGAAGAAGTGAGGGAGTAGATGAGCCAAGTGGATACCAAGAGGAAGAACGTTCCAGACAGAAAGAATAACAGGTGCCAACACCATGAGTCAGAAGGATGTCTAAACTTTTCAAGGAACAGCCAGGAGCTATGTGGTTGGAATATGGTGAACAAGGGTAAGAGTCTTAGAGAATAAATCAGAATGGTAGAGGGCGGGGCAGGGCAGATCATTTATGGCTTTGAAGGACTCTGGTTTTTACTCTGAGCAACAGGGGAAGCCATGGAGGTTTTTGGCAAAGGGCTGATAAGATTTGACTGAACATTCTAAAATGAATAATTTGGACTGTTGTGGAAAGAATCGATTATGGTGGATGAGAAATGGAAACTAGGTAACCAATTCGGAGATTGTTGCAATAACCCAGGTAAGAAATAATGTGACTTGTAGCATTATCTCTTGAAGGTGGTGAGAAATGGTCAACTTCTGGAAGTCTTTTGTAGGTAATGCCAACAAAATTTCTTGATGTACTGGATGTGAAGTGAGAGAGATAGAGAGGAGTCACAAGACCCAAGCAACTGCAAGAATAAGGAAGACTGTAGGGAAGTAGGGACAGGGTAAGGAAGACATCATTGAGGGTGGGATCAAGAGCTTGGTTTTGGACATATGTTTGAGATGCCTAGGAGACCTCCAAGTGGAGATGTTGAGTGAGAAGTCTGAAGTTCAGGAGAAAGAACCAGGTTGGAGATACACAGTCTTAAGATTGGGTGAGTTCATCTAGGGAGTTAGTGTAAATGAGGAGAGGAAAGGTCCCAGGACTGAGCTCTGGGCAAGTCCAACTTTCAGAGGCTGGGAGGTGATGAGGAAGAACAGCACAAAGACTGCAAAGGGGCAGCCAGTGAAGTTGGAGGAGAATCAAAGAGAGTGTTCCCCCGTAAATGAGGTAAGCATTTTAGAGGCAGGAAGAGATCCTGTGTGAGAAATTCTGCTGACAGACGAACTAGAATGAGGGCTCCAATGGATCGTTGGCTGTCCCAATGTGGAAGTCATTGGTGACCCTGATAAGGGCAAATTTTTCCTAGAGACAAAAGCCCAGCTGGAGTGAGTTTGAGAAAGAATGGAGGAGAGACATAGAGATAGGGAGTAGAGATGACTTCTTTGAGGAGTTTTACCAAAGAGGGAATAATTGGTATAATAGCCGGAGGAGAATATGGAGTCAAGATAAGTGGGTTTTTTTGTTTTTTGTTTTTTTAAATGGGGCATATTACATCCTGCTAAGGGGGATGATGCAAGAGAGAGAGGGATGCCGTGATGTCCTTGCATTAGTTACCAAAGGGGAGGAGTTTAAGAAAGAACTAATTAGAGATCTTGGAAATAAACATACAAGAGTTATAAAAAAAAAAAAAAACCCACCACCATCACTACATTTTCTGAGTGGACTAGAAGAGCGAACAAAGAGCAGACTGTGAGGAGTGAGCTGGAATGTCAGGCTCAGAGATTCTCCCGGAGTGCAGCATAAAGGAATGAAAATGAGAATTCTATAAGAAAAGTTAAGAGACGTGGACTAGAGGTTACAGGAGAACCAGGAGAAAAAATATGGAGAATGAAGGGGAGGCAGCATGTGCAGACGTAATAGCTGGAGTTTTCATGGAGCTGAATCAAGTCGTGTGTTCTCAGACTGACTGAACAGACCCACTTGGTTCCTCCCAGGTTGGACAATAAGAATAACAGTCATAGCAACAGCTCATACATCAAATCTTATAGTGACGTTTCAAGTTATCAAGAATAAAGAAAAAAATTGAGACGCTACTAGAGAGAGGCTAGTAGCCTCCGGTCACAAAGGGTCTTTGAGGTCAAGGAAAGCATTTGAATTGTATTCTGAGAGTAATGGAAGTCACTGAAGGATTTTAAGAAGGGTGGGAGGGGGGTGATAAAATCTGATTTGTCACAAAGATGTGTCTGGCTGCTGATGGAGAAGAGATGGTGAAAAGACTGGAAGGTTGGGGGTGATAGGAAAGCAGAGGGACCAGGTAAGGAGCTGTCAGAATCGTGCCATTAAGAGGTGAATGTTCTATTAACAGGAAAGCATTTATTGAGAGCTTGTGACGTGCTAAGCACTAGTCAAACACTTTACGTGTGGCAACTTATTCAGTGTTCACCACGACCCTTCTAGTATCTCCGTTTGACAGATGAGGAAATTGATGCAGAGAGAGCTCAAGTAGGTTCCTGGAGGTCACCCAGCCAGTAGGTGGCAGAGCTGGGATGTGAAGCTGAGTAGTCTGGCTCCAGAGCCCTTTCTTTTAATCAATACCCTGTAGGGCTCTGGACTAGAAGAGTAAGAATGGAGACCGGAGAAGTGGATCGGTTTGAGAGAGAGTTTGGAGACGGTGTTGACAGGCTGGTGATGTGGGGATAAGGGTGGGAAGTGAACCGAGAGTGATTGCTGTCTTTTTGCCTCGAGCAGTTGGTGTTGCTTGGACTAACATCATTGCACATTCCTGCTTAAACTCTAATTGCTCCTCACTGAATTTAGAATAAATCCATGCTCTCCTCCATGGCTTGTAAGTCTCTGTGCTGAAAACCCTGCCAAAAAGATGACCCATGTTCAGTTTGCCCAGGACTGACGGGTCTCAAGGACATGAGACTTTCGGTTTTAAAACCTGGAAAGTCTCAGACAAACCAGGATGAGTTGGTGACCCTCCTGCCGCTCTCCCTCTACACCCTGCCCAGCTGCACTGGCCTTCGTTTAGGTGGGCGGGACTCTCCCACCTGGAGCCTTTGCAGGCAGAAAGCTGTCTGTCACTTTGCACAGCTGCTGCTTCTAGTCCTCTGCTCTCAGCTTAAATGTCACCCCTCACAGTGGCTCTCCTCACCACCCCATCTCATGTAGCCCAGCTATTCCTCCCAGCCTCCAGAAAGTATCGCAAGTTCGTCAACTGTATAGAATTATCTGGTTACTCCTGTGCTCTGTTATAAGCTCCATGAGGGTAAAGCCTGTATCTGTCTTGTTCACCTGCATAGAGCAGATGTTTGGCACATATTGAAGGAAGGCCCCAACCTTCCCACCGGTCCTACCAGACCTCGACCACAGTTACAGCAAGAGACATTTTACGAGAGGATCAGGAAAGACTTCCTTACTGGAAGCTCCTGGAAAAGGTTACCAGGAGAGCTTGTAGCAAAAACACATTTAGAAATTAGGAAATTGTAACTTGGTTCTTAGCATTTCTTCCCTCTGCTCCTGCCCTGTGACCTGCCTTTGTCCCAGGTAAGGAGAGCTGAGAGCCCCACATGGATCTTGGTCTTGGTGATAGGACAGATTACAAATTCTGCAAGCTGTTTTCTACCTGACATCTTCCTTTTACTTGTTCCTCTTGGAAACAGCACAACTGAAATTTGGGGAAGCCACTGTTTGGAGGTACCAGTATGACTGCTCCATTTCATTCATGTCACAGATAAAAGTGGGTAGGACTAATATGCTGTTTAGCTTTTCTTTGATACAAGCATGTCCTATGTAGCTTTGTTTTTGTACTATTTTACAACTGAACTCTTGCTTGTAACAGTGAAAAATTGGAAACCAAATGCAAATCTAATAATATTTGATTGGGCAAATGAATTTTGGCACATCCCTAGAGTGGAAAGCTCTAGAACCATTAAACACAATTAGGTAGATCTATGTTTACTGACATGGAAACATGTGCATGATAAATTGGTAAATGAAAAGAAAAAAAAAAAAGACCAGAAGGAAATACACGGAAACATTCACAGATGTGATCTCTGAACAGTGAAATAATAGATTTTTATTTTCCTTTTTATTTTGTTTTGTCTTTTTGAATTTCTGCAGTGAGCATGTATTATTTTCATAACCAGTAGGGGAAAACTCCTCCTATACAGAAAAAATAAAAACAAGTTTGAGAGAAAAAAATATGTCTCATTAATATTTATTATTCTATAGAACTACCTTTAGTCTCCTAAGGACTCAGAATGAGGCTGGTACATATATGTTATATATAATATATGTTCTTTGTAATATATTTCACATCACATATATGCAAATGTAGGAAACCTACTATTAAAATGTGCAATATGGCACATGCTTCATGATATAAGTATGTTTATATGCACATATCTATATTATATATAACTTACATGCATATATCTTGCACTTTATTCAGTATGTTGTTTTGCTGAATTTATTTTTCCAAGTGAAATAATGCACATCCTATTCAGGCATCCACTTTGTCACACCTGTGCTGGAAGTGAACACCCACCACCGGTCTTGAGTTGCGTTTTTTTTTTTTTTTTAATGAGACTTTTTTTGAACGATAAAGCACCCAGCTGTCTCCGCTGAGGACCACGGAGCTGCTGGCAGCATCATTAGTATTTGTTACTCAAACACAAGCTTTCCTTAAGAGTGCCCTGAACACACCTGTGCTTCTGTCATTTGATTGGTGCCTCTCCTAGCCCAATTAATCTTGGGGGAAGGGGTGGGTGTTGGATTAGATAATGAATGATGAGCAAAGATGGCCTTTAGAGATCTGGTTTTGCATCTCGACTGATAATACATTCTCGGCTCCAAATGCCTGTAATAGACATTTCTTTTGAGCCATTTTTTATTTTATTTTTTAAAGTAAAGCTCTAGTCTTTTCTCTTTCCCTTCCTTCCTCCTTCCCTCTCCCTCTCTCCAACCCCATCTCCAAGTCCCCCTTCCTTTCTCTCAAGGGAGTAGATGGGGTGCTTGTCAGTTGAGTTCAGCAATTGAGGAGACTGCGTGAACTGGTGATGGCACCTAGCTCTCTAGTTCAGGGGCCTTGGAATGTTCCAGTGACTCAGACAAGATGGCTGGCTGGCATTGGGCCCTGGTTTCCCTGGAGCGGCTGGCAGAGCCTGGCATTTGTCCCACAGGTCAGGCCAGCCTCCCCTACGCATCCCAGGCCAGCCTGGCCTGCTCCTGAAAGGGGCCTTTGTGTGGGGTCTCCGAGGACAAAGCCTCAGCATAAGTTTATCCCCTTGTTAATTCCCTTTAGACCAACGCACTTGATCGAAGACAGCCAAGTGAGAGTCCCTGCCCCGGCCCATTGTTCATCTCTTAATTTAATTATTTTGTTTTCACAAATACGAAGTGCTTCCTAAGTGCCAGGCTCTATTCTAAGCACTTTTATCTATCTCGTCCTCTTAACAACCCGATGAGATAAGTATTAAATTTTTCCCATGTTATGATTATTGAAGAAGAGGAAGAGGGTTGTTAGTGACCTGCCCAAGACAACAACATATAGTAAGTGATGGAGGCAGGATTAGAACCGAGACATTGGATTCAGGAGCTCCTGCATTTAACCCACGCGCTGTGTCCCTGGGTTCTCTTTAGCTGGGTCAGAACCGCAGGAGGCCTGGTGCCTTCTGCTGCAGCTGGGGCTGCTTCGGAACCGCCATCGGTTTCCATCGGTCGTTCCCTGAGGTTTTCAGAAAAGGCATTCTAAATGTGTAACTTGCTGAGACATCATTTCTGACCTGATCCTGCGTGGTGCAGGGAATTATGGGTGAACGAGCTTGTTCAGAAGGGGAGCTTCTCCCCTGTGATTTAGAGCTCCAGACACCCCAGGCACTTGGGGCCAGTGCAGGGGAGTGCGCAGGGCTGGAGTGGGGAGAACAACTCCAGGTCAAGTCTAATTGCTAACTTGGTAGGTGACTTTCTGCAACACCCGTTAATCTCCGGGGCCCGTGTTGGTGTCTGCAAAAATGGGGACGCCACTATTTTAGTTAGCATCCTCAAGAGTGTAACGATGGAGGCAGCTAATATGATGAAAGGCATACGATGCATGCTAGTCACTGTGCTAGCTAGGTGTTTCCATGTTTCTCCATCTGGAGTTTGTGATGACCATGTGAAGATAAAAATCATGATCATAGACAGGAAAGTATTTTACAAAATTAGGTGCTCTGCAAATATAAGTAATTATTCCGATAGAAACATGTTGCATTATACTCAATAAAATAAATAATAGGTGGCCTATAATAATGTATTTTTAATGGTTGTGGGCTGTATCCTAAAAACCAGATTGATAGTGAAAAATGAATTCTGTAATGCATCAAGTAGATCTTCTTGGAAGAATGGAGGGCAGGAGGAAGTGTCCAGTGCCCCCCCACAGAGTAGGGGGTCAATACTTAATTAGAAGTGGATAATAGAGTACAGCCAAACTAAGTGTTAAGACCTTTCCCACCTGAGTGTGTACCTAGGACTGAAGGCTACATTGTGTTACCCTGAAGTTGTCTGTCGTCACTCCTTTATCCTTTTCTTTGAGTTTTATTTGTATTAATTGCTCACTTCTGGGATCGGTAACATTCTTCAGTCTTAGTTTTGGATATAAGAACATGTTTGGGAGTTTAAGAAATGAAGGTGTTTCCAACAGAGGAAAGAGACAGAGATTTCGCACTCATGTGGAGACTCACATCCCTGGATTTGATGAAGGAACAATTGAGTTGGAGGCCTTCTGGAAAGAGGGCCTTCACTAAAGCCAAAATGTTGTCCCATAACCCAATAAACTTAGGTACAATTCAATATGCGCTGAGGTAATTTTAGAAGCCATCATTCTATTTCAGCAGTAAATGCAGCTCAAAGTGGTATGAATGCCCCATTAAGATGATGTGGTAGGGAAAGTGAAAGAATCTTTTGGTACAATCCATTTATTTTAGTGTCCCAAATGTTCGTAGTAACAGGAGGAAGTGTGATTGCAGCTGCCGTTGTGGTCTGCCTCCTGTCACGGAGGGAGATGAATGGCCTCTCCTTAACCACCCACCTGCACTCCTTCCAGGACAGAGGGTCCATCAATTTTCCCCAGAGAGTGGAGTAGAACCCGCATTTGGGTGTGTTGCAAATTAAACTTTTAATAGAAAACCAAAGACGCTTTGCCCATTTATTTTATGGGTTGTTACTTTTGAAGAAGGAGAAAGGTTGGGAGTGAAATAGTACACATAGGACTGGATGAGCCATTCTTTGAAGATTTTCCTTCTGAAATATTTGCACGTTTTATTAAACTTGAGTTTTCTTTCCCATTCCACTCTGGTTTCCTTATTATTTTCCAAACAATCACAGGAAACTACTTCTTTGCTGTTATTCTTTCTTCTCACAAACAAGTAGAACACTTCTGATCTGTACAAGGTAGAGATTCATTTGTCACACCTGTCCTCTGAAGAAGAAATCACGGACTAGGAAAAGGGTTAAAGCAAGCGACATTATTTTCAAAGGAGGATGATGCAATTACATGGCTTTTAAATGGCTAAAGTCTACTTTCAAATAGCAAATAAAACTGAGGCTAAGTTATGGCATGTTAAAAATGGAGCAAGATTTAAAAAAATTTTTTTTCTTCTTCCGTGAGGAGAAACAGAAACCTATTTTATATTTTATTTAATTTCTTCCTTTTTGTCTGGTGTTTTGTACTCCATATTCCTGTAAATTAAAAAAAAGAGCAAGTGTTTTATTTAGTCACATGGCTTTAGAATTATTGAAAAGTGACAAACAAATGTAAAAAATAGCTCAGCTTCGGACACACAAAAAGAGTTTTATTTATACACGTAGAATTCCATAATTCTACTGACAAGAACTGACAAGGCATGGACTAATTTTTGCCAAGGCACAGAAAGTGGCAAATTTATAGCATTTTTAAGCTGGCACAGCACACGTGAGCTCACATGATAGATGAGATTTAGCGGGAAAACATAATATAGCCTTTTGAAGACTCACAAGAGTGGAGAAGAGAGAAGTGTATTAGAGAATGCTAGCTGCTGTAACAGGTGAGCCCTGAAATCTCAGTGACTTAGCCAATAAAAGTGGATTTCTTGCCAACGTGAAGTCTGAAACAAGTGTTCCTGATTTCTTGGAAATCTAAAATAGTGCATGGCCTTCCTCATGGTCATTCAGGCTCCCAGTTGCCTTCCGCCTCATGGCCACCTCCTCTGCATTCAGTAGTAGATGGGAAAGAGGCTGGAGACGGCATGTGGGGGGCTTGGATGGACCATGCCCGGGCATCCGTCACTTACACCTACATGTAAGTGGCCAGCGCTTAGCACGTGGCTGTGATACTTGCAAGAGAGACTGGAAAATGTATCTCAGCTATGTTCTCAGGACTAAAGGAAATGGGTTTGGTAGTCAGCTAGCCTAGTCTCTGCCACAGGAAACAAAGTTCTCGAGCATTAGGAATGAGAACTCATAGTTTGAAGAAGATCCAAGAGTTGGGTCAAGCCACCATGGAAGAGGGACTTGTCAAGAGGAAACGAAGGTGTCCAGCATTGTCCTGCAGCTAATGTACAGCAATGCCTGTTGTGTCATGGCCCCAGACAGCATCTCAATTCTTTCTAAACAGAAATTTCCAATTTAGTTTATTGTAAAGATTTTTTAATGGGAATGACACATTGTAGTGGTGAAAACAGGATTTTCTCTATAGCCAACATTGCTTGAACACATCATCCCATTGCTGAACTCATATATCTAATTATAATTCCATCCAGAGAGAGGCAAGCATTACTGCGTGGGCAATATATACTCATACCTAAAATTAATGAGAAAGCAATGGAATAATTACAGAATCAAATTCCCATCCACCTCTGTTGTCAATTTTTCAGTAATGTAACTGTGTGAAAGAAAATTTGGAAAAAATGAGTGGTTAATATTTTATCCTATCTGTTTCCTAGTCCATATAGTCAGTTGTGTTTTTTTTTTTCGGGGAATATAAGTGCCTGCATAAAAGAGACAGTGAAGCTGTGTTTATATATTACCTGCAGTTTTTCAGTCAATAATAAGAGAAAAAGTTACAGTTCTCCCTGCTCAGTGTACATTGCAACAGCCTCGCCATACCAGTAGAGGAAAGGAAGTCTTGGGCAAACTGTACTGTTCTCTTTGTGGGCTGTTTGGCCATTTGGTGTGAACCACCCCCCGCCCTCCGAATGTCATGGGAACCATCGTAGAGTCGGCAGTGGTTAGACATCATCCTCTTCATCTTAGTTAAACATCCTTTGTACGTATTCTTTGTGTTGTCCCTGTTCAACCTAACATTACTTCATGAATATTTTCCCATGTCACTAAGCATTCTTCAAAACTGAATTGCTAATGGCTGCTGAGACGTAATAGAAAATATATGGTCTCTGTCTCCTGTTCCTGACACAGGGCTCCCGAAAGCCTTGTAATTTCATAAGTGATAAGGGCACTCGGAGCATCTTTTGTTCTAACATTTGGTCTTTGATCCCATCCCTGACACAGAGTTCCTGAAACCTTTGTAATTTCCTGGGTGACAGGAGTGTCTTCTGTTCTAATGAGGCGACTCTGGGTGGGTTCCTGGATGGCTCCTGGAGTGGGGCTGGTCATCAGAAAGACCAAGCTGTGATTAGAAGCTTGGAATTTTCAGCTCTGCCCCCCCACCCCCATTCTCTTGAGAAGGGAGAGGGGCTGAAAATGAAGTTAATGATCAATCATACCTATGTGATGAAGCCTCCATGAAAATCCCAAACATATGGGGTTCCAGGTGGGTGAACACATCCACATACCAGGAGGGTGACACACCCCAACTCCGTGGGGACAGAAGCTCCTGTGCTCAGGACCCTCCCAGATCTCCCCCTCTGTATCTCTTCATCTGGCTGTTCATCTGTATCCTTCATCATATCCCTCAATAAACTGGTAAATGTTAAGTGTTTCCCTGAATTCTGTGAGCTGCTCTAGCAAATTAATCAAACCTGGGGAGGGGGTTGGGGAACTTCCGATTTGCAGCCAAATCAGACAGAAGTTGTGGGGAACCTGGGGACCTACTACTTGTGATTGGCATCTGAAATGGGGGACAGTCTCATGGGACTGAACCCTTGACCTATGGGATCTGACTTTATCTCCAGGGAGTTAGTGTCAGAACTGAGTTAAATTGTAGGACACCCAGCTAGTGTCATAGAGAATTGTTTGGTGAGGGAAACACCTCCGCAACTGTGGTGACCAGAAGTGAAGTGTTCTGTGTGAGCAGTGAAGGAGACACACAGGAGAGAAACATACAGTAGGAAAGGATTAGGTTTTTCCCTACTCAGGAGGAAAACTGTAGGTGTTTTCTATATATTCCAGCTGCATAGCATGCCATCATGTGGCTGTGCCAGCATTCCACTGTGGCTGGACACTAAGGTTGTTTCCAGGTTAATCTTTGCTATAAATAACACTGTGATAAATGTCACTGTAAATGAATCTTTGTGTGAATTTCTAGATCTTTCCTTACAATTAATTGCTAGAGGTGATACTAAGAGGTCAAAGGGAATGACCACTTTTAAAGGATTTTATTACTGATTGCCAAGTTCTTGAACTTTAGAATATCGAACCCATTTGCTGGTGGTGGTTGTGAATGTCTTCTCCAAACCTGAGCATCATGATTTCCAAAGCTTTACCATGATGACAAAATATCAAAAATTGAAATAAAGACAGGATCCAACCTATAGTTGCACAATTTGACCTCACTCATCTCACCTAATCCTGACCATGATCGTGTCTTTATTTCAAATGTTGATATTTTGTACCTCATGGATTATTTTTGCATTAATGTTGATTTTTAAAAAAGTTGTATTAAAATGTTATTTATCTTGATCACTGAGGGATCTTTTGGCACCGCTTAACATTTTGCACCTGAGGTGAGTGCCCTGTTCATTTCATCCTAGTCCCGGCCACAGTGATTTGAATCCAGGACCCATAGTAGGCCTTTCTTAAAAAATTTTGCTGAGGAAGATTGGCCCTAAGCTAACATCTGCTGCCAATCTTCCTCTTTTTTGACTGAGGAAGATTGTCACTGAGCTAACATCTGTGCCCATCCTCCTCTATTTAGTATGTGGGTCACCACCACAGCATGGCCACTGATGAGTGGGGTAGGTGCACGCCTAGGAACCGCACCCAGGCTGCAGAAGCAGAACGTGCTAAACTTAACCACCAGGCCACCGGGGCCGGCCCCCACTAGGCATTTTGATGTGTCCAGGGACATTATAATATCTGAGAAGAAAGGCCTGAGTGCCTAGATTACTAAGCAGATGCAAAGATCAAGGACAATCGAATGCCAGAGGGTTACACGAGACCTCCTGTGAGGTGGTGTGCACACTTAGTATTTCTAAATGGCTGGAAATGGACCGGCCAAGGAGGGGCCCATGCTGCCTGATGCAGATAATCGAGGTATCAGAACTTGCTTTGAAGCTTGAGCAACAAGCTGTTCACTTCTCCCGCTGCAAACACTTCACAGATTCCTCCTGAGACCCCCATTCCCCTCCCGTCAGTTAAAAATATCCTTTACTGGAGCCATGTGCCCCTATTAGTTTCCACTTTGATCTTTTTGAATCTAATCAGACTAAAAGAGTGTCCGTGCTGTTTGTGCTGATTTAACACCCAAGCAAACGAGGATTATCTGCTGTACCCGTAATGATACCTCTCCATCCCCTGGTGTGGGGGAGACAGAGGCTAATGACTAGCGGAGAGGGGTCACTGGGCATATGGTACAGGCTCTCTGTATTCAGAAATCAAGTCCTCATTTTAATTCTGCAGAGTGTCTCATGTAAACATACACACGGTTGCCAGTGCTCAAGGCTATATAAAAAATAGCTATTACAAAATTATCCATTACATTAGTTCATGGGACAGATTAAATAATAACTCCCATTCATTAACTCATTCATTCAGAATTTAGGGAGCATTTATTGTGGCTAGTCTCTGGGTAGATGGGGCGAGCAAAACAGCCGCTAGTCTCTGCCCCCGTGGGGTTGACAGTTGGGTGGGAGAGAGAGACAATAAAGAAATACAATAATCACTTTGTGATTGCAAATTGTGATGAGTGTCAGAAAGGAGCAGCGGGCTCGAAGTGCATTCTAACGGCCTGCACTCTGCTGAGCGGTGCTCTGTCTTCATCCTCAGGTTAATGCTGTGATGTGGGTATAATGCTCTGCATTTAACTGATGAGAAAATAAAGGCTGGGATAGGCCAACAACATGCCCTGGGTCTCCCAGAGCCGGGTGGGAGTAGAGGTGGGTATATACCCGGGTGGCTGAGTGGAGGGGATGGTCTTTTCTTGTCTCCGTCTGGGCTGCCTCTCCAATTGTTTGTTAGCCAAACCCCACCCCATCCTCCTCTTGAGCTTCTAAGAGGTTCATAAATGACATTCCTGCCTCCCTGAGCGTAGCAGGGGGACATCACAATGTCCCATTTGGGTAAAGCTGTTTGGAGAACACAGCTTTGCTGTGCAACTGAAATGCTTGTTTACCCTCTCTGCTCTGTCCCCCGCACTCCTTCCACTGCCCCACTCTAGACCTGGAGGCAGCCCACCGAGGGAAATTGGGATCTTCAGAGTATGTACGTGTGGAGTTACCCAATATCACAGCCTCACACTGACCCATCACAGCGAGGGAAGAAAAGAGAACCCATGCTAAGCACTTACAGATTTTCTAGATCAGCTCCACCCCACTGGGAGACAGGAAACAGGGACCACTGGCTGTCACCCTGGGTTAGGTGACTTGCTCACTCCTCCTTGGTGCAGCGTATAAGGGGCTGGCCCAAGAGGTCTGGAGATCCCTCCACATGGAAACGTAAGAACCAGGGAGGTGTTTTTCCCAATATACCCATCTCCATGTATCTGCTTCTTGCTTGTGATAAGTCAAATCCTATGCCTTCTGAGCAACTGTGACTTTTGAAAAAATCTGCCTGCTATTCACAAATACTTCTGAAATTTATGTATGCTTTCTTTTATAGCGATAAGGAAGATAATAAATTAAGGCACTAACATCATTTTAAATAAGCAGGTGATTATTGTAGATAACTATAGTGCAAGGATGACCCTAATAAATTTACTACTAACAATTTGTCTACAGACCTAGACCCAAGTCCCAATTTTATAGACAGATGAATGTTAAGATAAGGTGTATATCTGACAATTGTACTCATAATTGTGGTTGTTTGTAAAGCAGTCCAATACCAGTTATTAATATGCACCTGGCTGTGTATACTCATGCAGAAGTGGCCTGTGTAGAGATGCTATGTCCTGAGTGATGACAATCTGTGCACAAAGATGAGGCTGTGAACACCAGTATGAGGCCAGTCCCCCTACTGGTACCCACTGGGGGCTGCCCTTGCAGATGAGCAGCTACTGTTTTGGGGGCCTGGGATCTAGGTGACTGATCCTTAGGTCTGATGTCTCCCTTTTATGTGGCTTTATCCTCTCCCCACTCCTGTTCATGCCTCAGTGGGCATTCAAATACCCGCTCTGGGCCAGCAGCGGTGCTGGTTCCTGTAGCCTAATGAGAGAGGAAGACACATTTCATAATCATCCTCTAATGGGATGCCAGCTACAGTCAGGTGAGACGCCTGTGCGCAAGACAGTCTAAATCTTTTCTCGAATGAATGTGTTAATTGGACATGCATTGCTGTGTGGCGGTAGTTCTCAAACTTGTTGGTCTTAGAACCAACCCCATTATAGCCTCAATAATTATTAAGGACCCCAAAGAGTTTTTGCTTACGTGCATTAAATCCATCAATATTTACCATAATAGCAATTAAAACTGAGGAATTTTTAAATTGTTTATTAATTCATTTTCTTTTTATATCCCATGACTTATTTATTTCATAATGGGAACTTTACACCTTTTGATCCTCTTCATCCATTTCACCTATCTCCTATTTGTTTATTTATTTATTTATTTTTGTGAGAAAGATCAGCCCTGAGCTAACGTCCGTGCTAATCCTCCTCATTTTGCTGAGCAAGACAGGCTCTGAGCTAACATCTATTGCCAATCCTCTTCCTTTTTTTTTTTTCCCCAAAGCCCCACTAGATAGTTGTATGTCATAGTTGCACATCCTTCTACTTGCTGTATGTGGGACGCGGCCTCAGCATGGCCAGAGAAGCGGTGTGTCGGTGCGCGCCCGGGATCCGAACCTTGGCCACCAGTAGCGGAGCGCGCGCACTTAACTGCTAAGCCATAGGGCCGGCCCCACCCATCTCCTATTAATTCATTTTAAACAACAGTAATAAATCCATTTTATGTTAACATAAACATATTTATGAAAAATTACCATATCTTACTGAACAAAAAATATTGGGAAGAGTGGCAATATGTTACATTTCGGCAAATCTCTTTAATGTGTGGCTTCATAGAAGACAGTTGGATTCTTACGTCTGCTCCTGCAGTTAATCTGTTACAATATCGCACATCATGCAGCTGCTGGAAAGCTCCACTGTATACTCATGAGACAATAAGAGTGAGAAGACAAATAACACCTTAGAATTATTATAAAAAATAGTTTTGACCTCACAGATGCCCTGAAATGATTTTGGGAACATAGAAAGTTTCCCAGATGACACTTCAAGAATGCTGTTGTACAATATTCTATTAAAAATGTGCATTTGCTGAAGGCATGCATGCATCCAAATCTGATGAGGTTCTTTGGAACTGAGTCACAGTGTTCAAATATTTGTCCAAAATTCCAACCTGTCTATTTTTTATTTTTAATTTTCACTACCAAGACAGGGAAAATGACATTGGACCATAAATTGATGGCCACCAATGGAGGTCTGGAGCTGGCTTGAGAGTGCCGATTATTGAATATTCAGGAATTTTGCCAGTTGTTAACCCATTAGTAGCCTGAAATTGGCCATGAGGCAAGCATATATACCATGGAAATAGGCAAATGCTACAAAGGAAGGCTTTTTCTTTTCAGAGAGCTGGTGTATCATCTTATAGATCTTACACTAGAGATTCAAAATGGCAGCCAAGACATAACCACCCGACATGCTTCTTTTTTTTGGCCAGCACAGTGGATTTTTGTTTGATTGCTTTATTTTTGTTTTGTTTTCAGTGTTTAGTCTGAGTGCGTTTACATAGGCAGGAAGCTCCACATTTCCACAGCCCCTTCACCCAGTTCTTTCTGTCCTAACCCCCAGCCCGAGTCATACATTTAGATGGACTCTTTTGCTACAAGTCTGGCCCTCCTAGGTATTTATGTTTGCCTCTGGTTCCAGGTTTTCCTCCTTTGTGTGGGGCTGCAATGTCTCTTCTGAAAAGTCCGTGGCTTTGACTCCTGCCAGTGCTGTTGTAAGGATGGTGTTTGCTGCTAATGTTTTGGTGAAATGGTTTGGGAACAGCAGACAATCCTCTTCTTTTGAAGAAAAAGTAGAACGAGAACCTGGCACAGGTCACATTACGCAGACACTTGGCATTGTCTCCTGCAAGGATTTACTATTATTTGGAAATTAACGACGGCTCCATATTTTCGGGAGGGGGCGGGGAGCTGTGATTTACAAACCTCTCTCTCACCATCTGTTCATTTGCTTCAAGGCACTGCTTTTCACAGCCTGGGAAATTATGTTAAATGGTCACAAATTTTCTTTAAAGTTTCATTTGAAAGACCAGCAAACGAAAGCTTTTAAGACAGCTAGCTCTTTTTCTGCAGGTCAATATACCACAGATTACAAACCAGGAAAAAGGGGCAAAGTGAGATTCTGTTGGGATTTACTTTTAAGACCTAAATCATGATTCTCTTTGAATGGAAGGGAAGGTGACACCAGCTCTGAGAACTATTTGATAAATTTTGCAATATCTCGACTGCCAGCAGGGGAATGAGCATAGGTAGGTACATTCAGAGGAATTCCATTATATCCAGTTCTCAGGTGCCGACACCAGCCCAAGTCAGGAAACCTTACTGTTTCTGACTTCCTGCCTCCAGGAAGGAAGCAGATTATACTTGTCTGTTCCCACTAGTAGAAAATTTTATGAATCTTGTTCTTAAATGTTCTCTAAAAACCCATCTCCCCACCTAGCTAATTCTAGGGCCTGTATGCCCTGATTTTATGCAATTCAAACACATGAAAATCCAGTTTTATACATGAAGTTAGAGAAGATACTGACGATTCACTTTACACTAGAATTCTTATAAAATTTCTCCAAGTAATAAACTCCTGTAATGAATTCAAAATGACATCTGGTATTTAGAAATTCAATGTACACTCCACTTTTCAGGAACGTGTTTATTTTGTAAAGCAGGGTACACACCTGTATTTAACAATCTTTATTTGGTAAGATTTTCTTACACGTAAATTTCCTCTATTTAAAGGCTATTTTAGCAGATTATTTCTTAAGTAGATATAGAAAACCATTTATGTTTTTATAGCACTTGTGACTTCTTTTAAGAGTGTCAGGTGTGCAGAGTTGAATTTATCATACCCCTCAGTTGCTGGCTCAGCATCATCGCTGGTCCATGCAGGGCCCCTCTTGTGCTACTAATATATTTATTTTTCTGCCCCCTTCACCTCTCATCCTCTCCTGCGTAAACAGAAAAATAGAGCCAGGAAGCGTGATGGAGTACGTCATGGAAGTTGGAATTGCAGTTTTCCATAGGAGGCTTAGAGAAGGCCTCTTTTGAACAAAGACCTGAAGGAGATGAAGGGGTAATTCATGGGGGAGGAGTGCTCAGGACCGAGAGGAGCGAGTGCAAAGGTCCTAAAGCGAGAGTATAGCTGTTGTTTCTGAGGAGCAGCACGGAGGCCAGTGTGGTTGAACGTAGAGGCAGCTGGGGGGATGTGCAGGTGAGCCAGCTAGAAAGGTAACTTTTAGGCCCTTATGAGGACTTTGGCTTTTACTCTGGGGAACTAGTTGAGGGTTTTGAGGCAAAGAGTGACAGGATTTGACTGACATTTAGAAGGAACATTCTGATACGCTATGTGGAGACTACTCCGTGTAGGAGCAAGGAAGATTAGAAGCAGGGTGACTGGTTAAGGGCTACCTTGGTGATCTGGAGGGGAGATGGCGATGGCTTGGATTAGCACAGTGGCAGCGGAAGTGTTGGGAGTCTAGGCATTTTTAAAGAACCAAGAATATTTACTGATGGATCCTATGTGGGATTTGAAATGAGCGGAGAACAGATGGAAGGATGGAGGAGGCCATTGACTGAGAGAGTGAAGATTGTGGTGTGAGCAGATTTGGTGTGGTGTTCAGGATTTTAAATCTGGAAATGCCAAAGTGGAGATGCCTATTAAATATTGAGGGGGAGCTGTGGGAGTGGCAATTGGATGTGCCAGTCTAAATTTCAATTTGGAAATTGTCAACATATAATTGGTGCTTAAAACCTCGTGGATGAGATTACCAAAGCTGTGAATGTAAGTGAATAAAGAAATAAATAAAAGCAAGGTCCAAGGACCTTGCTCTGGCCCAAATTTCTACCTCAGGGCCTTTGCACTTACTGTTCCCCCTACCTGGAACACTGTTTCTCCAACTAGTTGCACGGTTTACTTTCTCACTTTATTCAGATTTGCGCTTAATTTTCACCCCTTTAGAGAGTCATTCTTTGTCCCCCTTGCCTGGAAAGCAGCTCCCTTCTGCCCCATCTCACCTCGCTCAGCCTTTATTTTTCTTCACAGTCTGTCGTTACCTCACATGGAAATATATGTGCGTTTGCTTATTTGTTTACTGTCAGTCTCCCCGAACTCAAGGTGGGATGGTGCAGTGGGGACGTTGTCAGTTTTGTGCTCGGTTTTACCCCAGCACCAGAACAGTGTCTGAAACACAGTGTGGCCAATAAATATTTGCTGAATTAATGAATAAACAAATCCTTAGGTAATCCTAAACTCATCTTAATAACCGTCTCAACCTTCTCACACTACTCCTTCCAACACATGCTTATTAGGCCTGAATAATAAGTGGCAAATATAGGATTTTATTTTCAAAAATATACAATTTTTAACTTACTTTCCCAGAAGCACATGCAAATAGTAGAATTACCTAAACACAGTAAAGGAGAGAAAAAGGAGGAGATGCTGAAGTCGGAATGATTGGGGGAAAAGGAGACAATTTGTTCCATGAGCCTTAATTGCAAGCACACCAGATCCCAGGTCCTGTGCTAAGTCCCAGGAGTGAAAGTTGGACATGATACAGCCCCATCCTCAAGAACTTACGGATGGGGAGGAGCCATAGAAAACACAAGTAATGTGATGCCTTGTGCTGGAAAAGCTCAGGAAGTCAAAGAGAAAATTAAAAATCTCTTTAGGTTAGGCAACATTTAGGTGTATAGAAAGAGAGATGTGCCCTAGTTTCTTTTATAAAGCTTTTAGCAATCTCTTGTTTCTAATTTAAGTATTCTTGGAGTATTCATTAATTTTAATTATTATTAAAATTAATTAATTAGCTAATAATTAAATCAATTAATTACAATTATTATAATTTAATTATTAAAATTAATGAATATTATAATAATTTATTAGTTATTGATGAATTGTTATTAAGCATTATCATAAAAGTCATTTCTAGTATTGGAAGCTATGAAATAGACAAAGTTTGGATTTGGAATGACAAAGTACTTCAGAAAACTATTCCATTAATTCTCTGGATTTGATACCAATTCATTAGGTCAATATGAGGTAGACAGAATTAGAGCTATGTAATTGTCATTGCATATTTTTCTTTTTTTTTAGGCCACGTCAGCAGATTCCTCGGAGTGCAGTATTGTAAGATTTATTTAGCCAAAATGTTTATATTGTTGGTCACCAAATTCCTCCTTGATGGACAGGCTTGGGAGGAATGTGGGAAGGACCTGCCCCTCTCTGCCCTAGTACTACCATTCCTGAAATATTCCCATTTATCTTAACAACTGAGTATTCTCATAGCTACTCATGTTCTGAAGCCACAGCTTAGTTGTATACTGGTGTTCACAGCCTCATCTTTGTGCACAGATTGTCATCACTCAGGACATAGCATCTCTACACAGGCCACTTCTGCATGAGTATACACAGCCAGGTGCATATTAATAACTGGTATTGGACTGCTTTACAAACAACCACAATTCCACAAGGGAATTTTAATATAGTCCCACTTGAGAGGCCTTAATTTGTTGCACAAAGATGGATCCTTCTAGCCAATGCTTTCTTCTAAGAGTGAAGGAAGCGACTCTGAGTCTGGTGCTTTGGATTTCTGATGGTGTATTGTCTCCACTTTTCAGGTGAGGAAGCTAAGGCTTACAGAGGAGCTTATTCAAGGCCCTGCAAATAAACGGTAGGGCTGGATTCAAACCCAGGTCTGATGGGTTTGATCATCCCTCCACCCCTCCATCCTACGTCTACCACACCATCCTGCTCCTTCAAGGCTTGTGCTATAGAATCCCAGAGCTAGAGAAGAACTGAGAGGTCAGATAGTCTAAACTTCCTCTCATTAAAAAAACATTCATCCAACCTCTACCTGAACACTGTCTGTCATCATATTTCTTTTATTTCCAATTAAAACATGCCATCCATTGCAATTTTTTCTTACTATATCAATAATATACCAATGTATAAATATCTTGGAATATTGTGACAGTGACAGCAGAATTATCGAATCTTCTCAATTCACCCCCAAAATAGAGCAAAGAGATAGAAAACCAAAACACATGAATATCGTCAATAAGTCAAGCTGACAAGACATCCCCCCAAAATTGTAAAATATGATTTTGAGGGGACAAACCATTAACAACAACAAGGACCTATATGATATCAACTATGATTTAGCGAGAGGAAGTTGAGGGAAGAAACAAGGCAGATGCCTACCTGAGAGTCCCAGAATTTCCAACAGATACTCACCAGAAAGTAGCCCAAACTAGGAAAGGTTTTATGTGCTTTTCTGGAGAGTCCGTGGTAAGGTGTAAGGGAGCTGGAACAGCAGAGGTCCCCTGAACTCTTAGAACTTCTTTCCAGAATAGTCACTTCCTGAGGAGACACTGCTGAGAACAGAACCCAAACTAAGCAACGTGGAGACAAGGGAAAGAGAAGGTAAAAGGTAAAATTTATCCACCAATAAAAGTGGAGATAGAGCATAGAGGTACAAGATCCCAGAGAACAAGCTGCCATGTGTTTTGAAAACAAAACAAGAAGGCGTTCTAAAGCCTAAAGTTAGAAAAGTTAGACAAACTCTCCTGAACTACACTCCTATTCAAAGTTCAGAAAAACGAATTTCACATAAAAATGAGCAACAGGAAAGGATCAAGCTTTAATTCCACACAAAGTTATTATAAGGAAAAAAAATAGAATAAAGAGTAAAATAGCCCCACAGATGATGAAAGAATGCTAGAAAGATAGGCCCACCCACCCTTCAAACCCACTATTTCTAAAAATATTTCTAAAAAGTCACTATTTCTAAAAACTCACTATTTCTAAAAAGCTAAAATACACTAAGAAAATGATACAAGATGAGAAAGAAACATATAAATCAGAATTAGAAAGACTTGGGAATGAGATGATATTACTCAGGAAAGGATAAGATATCAGAAGAAAAACAGATTTAAAAAAAGGATTTGAGAGAAAATGACAAATTTAGAAGACGGGCAAAGATCCAACATACCTATTGTGAGAAATTTATAGAGTCCCAAAGAAGAAAATGAAAACAAGGGAAACAAAATAATTACTAAAAACTATAATCTAAAAAGATTTTCTAAGACAATTTTTTGAAATTACATATTGAAAGTACATACCACATACCTGAGAAAATTGACTCAGAATAACCAACACTGAGATAAAAATTAGCAAAATTATTGGACTTTGAAGAAAAATAAAAACTTTAGGCATCCAGGCAAAAAGATCAAATCACTTATAAGAGAAAATCAGACTGTCATCAGACTTTCCTACAACAGTGCTTTATGCCAGAAGGAAATAGAGTACATATTTCAGATTCTTAAGGAAAGAAACATGAGCTAAGGATTTTGTATCCAGCTAGATTGACTTTCAAGTGAAAGGTGCAGACAAACTGTGCAGGCAAACTACGACTTGGGGAATATTTTTCCCATGAGTTTTTCCTAAGGGATCTGCTAGAAAGCAAATTCCAATCAACCAAAATGACTAGAGAGTCACCGACATATGCTTTGATAGTAACCACTAAATGTATATTTTCTTGTGGAACTAAGACCAAATGAGAGTGAGAAGGGAAAAAGTATGTAATGTCTACGTGCTCTCATGATACGGATACAGCACAACTGTAAAAGTGTAAAAATATGAAGTGTGAAAAGGATTTAAACAGTCTTTAGGAATCATAATCATGGTAGAAGAATTGCTAATTTTAACTGAGATCGTTTCATATATAACGTGAGATAAAGCACATGAGCAATTATGGGATATTCTAATTCTGTAATCCCTTGTGTCCTCAAGGATCAGGATTCTGGGTTCTGAGGAAAGTAGATGTAAATTGCCAGGTAGAAGAGGTTAAGGAAAAATCCTGTGTTACTGAATTTGAGTCGGAAGTATCACATCTCATGAGTTCAGACTGATGTACACTGAAAAGGCTTAGACACAATACACAATCCAGTAACAATGACATTCCCAGGACCCAGATTGTGATCTTGAAATACTATTTTCCGCTAAGAGGAAACAAAGATTCTTGGGAAAATAGATGATTCTAAGTCTGGGCAAAATATGTACAAGATGAGCCCAGGACATTGTGTCATACCAGTTAGCAAGGAAGCTAAAAGACCATTAAGTTTATGTCCACAGGACTCTGGAATTTACTTGAAGATATTCTCACTGGATCAAGATTAGATAATATATGTTCAATAAAGATAATAATTTCAGTAGATTGAAGCTCAACAAATATTTTAAATCTGTGATTTTGTAAGACTGTTAAAAAACAAAACTGCCATCTTTGGAGAACAATAAAGAGCCACGCATTATTTTAAAAACTGATAAATAATGAGAAAGAAAGTCATCTATCCTGCCTTTTCTATATAAACTATACTCTGAGTAACAAAAGAGTAGATGAGTGAAAGTTCCTCTTTCTAGAAATAGTCCAACTAATAACTAAAGAGGAAATGGATGAATTAATATATTCCTATCTTGCAACCCTAATGAATGAATGGATTTAAGTATTGTACGTCACTGGCTGCTAACATCACAAAAAGGGACACAACCATACATCACGTGGCCCTGACAGAAGAATGCAACACTATCTATGCATTGTCTTGCCAAAAGTTAAACCTGATGGTCAATCCTGCAGATCCATGGAGATGCAATCAGCAAAATCCAGACAGTGGGAAACTCTATAGGACAAACAACTTGGTTTCTTCAACAAATAAATTACATGAAAAAAAATATGGAGGGACAGAGGGGGAACCTATAGAGTAATATAGACATATAAAAATAACAGGCTAACTAAAGTGTTTAGGGATGTATAGTCAGGCGATAAAGCTATAAAGGAAAGCTCTGAAATGATTACCCTAAAAGTCAGGATGGTGGTTACTTTTGAGGGCGTGGGAAGGAGATTGTGATTAACATGGGCGTATAGAGGGCTTGTGAGTATCTGGCAAATTTCTATTTCTTGACCTGGGTTGTAGCTACAAAGGGTTGACCTTATAATACTTTATTAAACTAAGCATTTATTTTATTCCGTTTTCTGTGTCTGCTATATTTTATCATTAACAAGTTCTTAGAAAATCAGTCTAACTGAACTTTTCACTCATCTCTCCAGTAGTTTTCGTGTAATCTTCTAAAGAGCCACACCACATTGGGCAGGCAGACCTGTAAACAAGTGGGCCTTTATTAGTTCATTCCACAAATATTTCTTGAACAACTGACTCTTGTGTAGGCATCACAGAAAGACTGTACCCAAAATGAGGCAATTATAGCATAAAGTAAAAAATGATAGGGGCCAGCCCGGTGGCGCAAGTGGTTAAGTGCGTGCGCTCCGCTGCGGTGGCCTGGGGTTCGCCAGTTCGGATTCTGGGCGCGCACCGACGCACTGCTTGTCGAGCCATGCTGTGGCGGCGTCCCATATAAAGTGGAGGAAGATGGGCACGGAGGTTAGCCCAGGGCCAGTCTTCCTCAGCAAAAAAAAGAGGAGGATTGGCAGATGTTAGCTCAGGGCTGATCTCCTCACAAAAAAAAAAAAAAAAAGATAGGTGTTATACAGACGAAGTGTTGTAAGAGTACAGAGGAGTGGGAATTTATTTCTGATTGAGAGATTAGCAAAAACTTAACAGGGCAATAGCATTTCAGTTGAATCTTATGAGATGAATAATGCATGCTCTTTTTTAAAAAACCATCAATCCATGTGGAAAGAATATTTAGAACTCACTGCCTCGATAACTAATCCCCCTTAACCCTTGTGTTCTAGTTTCCATCACTCAATACAACTGAAACTCATTGATTGAAGGTTGCTGGTCCTTTCTTAATGACCTTTTCTCAGTCCTTATCCTCCATAAACTCTGCCAAATTCACCAATGTTGAGCATTGCCTGCTTCTAGAAACTCTTCTCTTCTGAACCATCAGGGTACCCTGACCTCCCTCCTGCCTTCCAGCTGTCCCTTTAGTGTCCTGTGGCTGCTCTCTCCACCTCCATGGTTATGCCCTCTGCTCTTTCTCCCTTTATTCTCTTGCTTTGGCTTCAGCTGCCATCCCATACGCCGTTAACGTTGAAATATCTATGGGACTCTTGCCCTGTGGGAGCCCTTAGACGTGTACTTCCGACTCACTGCTCATCATTTCTTTCTGCGTGTCCATCTGGCACCTCAAAATTAGCATGCCCCAAATTGAACCCATTTTCTTCCCCAAACCAAATCCTCCTCCCAACCTTCCCAATTCAATTAATAGCTTCTCCACCTTTCTGGTCTTGACTTAAGTGTCTTTGACTCATCCCTAGCTACCCTGTGGATATGTTATGTTCCACACGTGGACAGATTCTCTTTCTCTGTGTTGAGATTACGTATGTGCTCTTTGGAACTTCCCTGTGTGCAAGGCTTTAGATGGACTTCATCCAAACCCAGTGAGAAGGTTCCCTGTGGTGGCTTAATTGGCAAAGTCTACCCTCATTCTCTGCTGGATCATGGCATGTCTGCATCTCATTTAGTGATGGCATTCTCAGGTTCCGGACGAATACTAGGTACTTTATACTCTAGCTGATGAGTACTAGCGTTAACGTGGTCATCCACACGGTCTACCCAGCTTAAAATGTACAAAGCTGCAAATGCTTCCTCTGTGAAGGTGGGGGCTGTCAAGCCTGCCCCACAGTTAGCCTCCAGGGAGTCTGTTCCTTACCATACTTACACTTGTTGCGTAATTTGTGTTTTTTTCTGCTGAGGAAATGGCCTAAATTTACATTGATTTTTTTTTTTTTAAAGATTTATTACAGGCACAGCAGTTGTTGTTTGTGCCTAGAGGTAAAGTTTTAGGTTGAAGCAGCTTCATCCATTTATCCATCTCAACAAGCATTAATGAAAGCTGCCTTTGGTGCTGGATGCTGATCAGTCAGATGAATGGCATGGTGCCTGCCCCTAAGGAGTTCACTTTCTAGGTCATGATTGTATTAATTCTATCTGCTTGCTTAATGTTCATGGGCCCTGAGGATGTAATCACTCATTCATTCATTCATTCATTCATTCACTTCCTTTCCAGTCTTCTCCTCTCCTGTGTCATTAGCTGCCATCCCTTTGCAGCTGACTTTCAATATGTTTTAGATTCCTTGCTTGATCTTCACAACTGCGTTCAACAGATAATTACTGATCCCACATATAATCAGGCACTGTGCTAGAGTTTGAGAATACCGTAGTAAAACAGTACCACGATCCCTGTCCCAGGATCCTCTGTTAACATTACACAGGTTTCTATTACCATCCTTGCCCTCCAAGAATTTATGTTCAAAAATCATGACAGCTGTAATCATGATCTATCTAAATTGTTTTTCAAATGCTTTCTGCCTATACAAGTTGCTTCCAAGAAGGGAAATAATAAGTTGCATAAGACCTCTCCTTAAACATAAGAGTTTGGGGTACTGTTTCCCTAGGAAAATCACTGCAGAGCTTGTCAGCTAGGATTATTTTCTGCTAATCACAGTCCTGCTGCTGGTCGACACTATTAAAGCAGTGTTGTAAACAATCCAGCTACACAGACAAGGCGGTCGTCAATTACTCCTGATGCCATGTAATTTCTCTACCTTTAGAGATCTGTAGGAAAGAGGTGGGGTGAGAAGAAGATAACAGGAGTTTTTTAAGTGTCATGGATAATCAAGAGTGTTTTTTAAAAAGCGCCTCTTAAATATATGGCCATGTCCCCTTAAATCTGTCACGATAAAACATCTCACTTTGGTTGAGGTATGACGAGGACGCCATCACCGTTAATCAGAATGACACATTTCCATTTGCTTCATGGAAGAGGAGGTAGAGAAGGCCATGAATAAGAAAACAAAGCAGCTTGTGATTCGTGATGTTTGGGGTTTCTTTTGAAATTCATTTCCTTTGGAAGTTCATAATCCATCGTTTTCTTTTCTCAGCATCATTCACCCAAATTACCAGAAGTCCTCGTCAGTGAAGAGGGAAATATTTTGTCTTCTCTCCTGAGTAGAGAAATAGGTTAATTTGCTGTGGGTTCTTTGACAAATTTTGGCCTTAAAGGTGTAAAATTTCAGAACTTCTGGCTCCAGATGTCTCTTTGGGGGGGTACCAATCCCATCCTCTGTGTGACAAGATTCTACCTGCAAGGTTAATGTTCCAGCTGGTCACAGCCTTGCCCGTGGGGAGTGGGGAGGGAAAAGGACCAGAAGCATAGTGCTTTATTAGAAGCAAACATCAAGAGCTTCTTTCCACTCTCCTTTCTCTATATTTTAACACATGTAACTGTTTAAGTGCCTACCAATAGGGGCCTAGTTAAAGCTTTACCGTCCTTGGATATCATCTCTCTATAAAGGAGCACATTTTCCTGCTTTTGGTCTGTGGTTGGAGTAGGGGAAGGTAGTGGTGGTTGTGAATCATAGTGCAGGCCTAGATTTGGAGCCATTAGACCTGGCTTCATGCCTAAACATTTGTAGAACCTTCCAGAAGTCAGCATGATATCCTATTGTGCTGTGGAGTATTATCAGCTGGCTGGTATAGTCTCCATCCCAAAAATTAAAATATAATTTGTGAAATAGAGGAAATCTTGGCTTTGGGGATCCAATATAGATCTCTCAAGAGGGATGTAAAGTTAGTTGTTCTAAAATCCCAGGGTGGCCCTCTTCAACTGATAGATTTTGTCTTTGAATCCATCAAGGTCATGATGCCCCAGTATTTTGAATTTGCAAATATCATGATGCCTAGTTATCTTGAGACGATTTTATGACCTAGTATTTAGCTTGTCCAAAGCCTTTTATTGTCATGATCATCATCATTATTTAAACTGGGGAAGTTAAAGAATTGTTAAGCTATGGGAGGAGACTAACTATAAAGATATAAAGAGGGCTGAAAGAGAGGGCCCTGGGGAAGCACGAATATGGAAAGTAGGCCCCTCCCCTAGGCTGGCATTCAGCCCTCATAGGAGGTGTGGTTGCAGTCATTGGATGGTGGAGAGGTTTTCTGGGTTGCCCAGGGCAGAGCTGGTCCACAGTCGTCAGAAAAGCAAGAAACAACCTGCTGGCCCCTGGAAAGCTTGTTATCTTGTTATCTTGAAGAAAGAAAGATGGCAGCCTGGAATGGTTGCTTAGCAGCAGGCTCTTTTGACTACGTGTCCTTCCCTGAGCTTTGCAAAAGCCAAGCTGTAGCAGGCTTTTTCCTGGCACAGGCTGTGTACCACTGCCAATGCCCAAGGAAATTATGCAGTGGCTATTTGGGGTTTGTGTAAAGCCCAGCTTTGTGAACCCTGTCATCAGCAAGCCACTTGAGAGAGACCCCGCTCGGTGCCACTTGATACTCACCCACGATGTGCGTTTCCTGCACACGCTCCTTCTGGAGTGGCGGAACGCTGTAATCTGCAATTATAATTTTCTTTCTGTATATTCCCCTCCTTATGTTTTTGGTCAGTCTTTTTTTTTCCCTAAGAAAAACACCAAAAATTTGAATGTTCTTCCAAATTGCTATTCTTTTTCCAAATATTAGGTCAAATTTGACAGGAAATTGTGCTTAAATTACTGGTAAGCTTCTTTCAACTGACTTTTCAGATAATACAAGAAACTTGACCATGAAATTGATCCAAAAGGAAAAACTCTGGATTAGTTAAGATTGTTTGCATATGAGGGAAACCTCATCAATTTGCCTAGAGGGAGAAAAAGGTGGAGGGAGATTTATAAAGTGTCTAGTGGAACCTGAGGGCATCGGTCCAGCTTGGTCATTTGTCCACTCCAGGTCCAATCTGCTATAGCCAGAAGGGCAGGGTCATATTTGGTAGAGACAAGGCAGTTGGGAGCCCACATTGGTGGGCAAGGGAAGTAATCAATGTAAGGTAGGAAGACACTCCAAAAAGGATCTTCAACAAACGCTGAAGGAGTGCATACGCCATTTAGAATTTATGATAGGGCTGGCCCCGTGGCTTAGCGGTTAAGTGCGTGCACTCCAGTACAGGTGGCCCGGGTTCGGATCCTGGGCGCGCACCGATGCATCGCTTCTCAGGCCATGCTGAGGTCGCGTCCCACATACAGCAACTAGAAGGATGTGCAACTATGACATACAACTATCTACTGGGGCTTTGGGGAAGAAAAAAAGGAGGAGGGTTGGCAATAGACATTAGCTCAGAGCCGGTCTTCCTCAGCAAAAAGAGGAGGATTAGCACGGATGTTAGCCCAGGGCTGATCTCCCTCACAAAAAAAAAAAAAAAAAAAAAAGAATTTATGATAGCCAGGCCAGGGGCACTGACTTCCTGGAATAAGATCTACAACCTTCTTATATATTAGTAAGGCAGACTTTTAAAAAATATGTTTGCACGGACAGAGATTTTTAAAGACTCCAAGAGTGAATGACTGTCAAAAGTGAATTTCTGATGTGCCAACTGCCAGTGATTTTGATGTGCAAGTCAAAAGGTATCTTAATGTACTACCTGAGATGCATATGACAAGCTCAGACGTAATAAGGATAAAAGGAGCAGAACATATTTAAAGGTAAATGCAAGGCTGGAGGGAATGGAAAGAGAGGCAGACCAAAGCAAACAATGAAGAGTAGAATGTGCTACGAGCAACCAAAAGAAATATTATTTGGGTTTTAAAGCTTATACCAAATCAAACAATGAAGAGTAGAAGATTCTAAGAGAAATCCAGAGAAATATCATTTGACTTTTAATGGTTATATCAATAGCAAGAAGATGAAAAAGGAAGAGGACACCTGTCTCTTGGATCCAACTGACTAATGCCAACAGACGCCAGAGAAAATGCAGCTTTGCCTCATTCTTTGGGCTTCCATTTTCTCTGTCAAGGAAAAAGAAGAGCCTGTAGAGATTAGAACTAAACTAGATGTCCTAGTCAAGGCTCCTTAGTTGAGAGGACCTACCCAAGCTGGCTAAGAACAGGTGGTTATAGGAATGCTACAAAAATCTCACAGAACTGAATGAGTGGAAACCAAGCACAGCCAGATCTTAGGAGAACTAGAGAGATGCTAACAAAAATGACTGCCCTCTCCAGCTCTCATGGGAAAAAGCTCAGTGGTTTCAACCTATTGGACCCAACTCTCCTAAAGAACAAATATTTTTACAACATCCTCTTTCTTATCATGAAATGAACTTCATAGATAATATAATCTGTGTAAACACTTAATTCAAAATAAAATTAATATAATGATCTATGTGAAATATAAAAGAGGATTACAAGGAAAGTTATTGATCTAAGGCAAAAAGTCAGATATAGTTTAATATATAAATGTTTAGACAGAAAAACATAATGAAGCAGCCGTGCATTTGCACCTGTAGGTAGAATCACGTGACAACTTCAAATATAGACGGATAAAGTCAGATTGCACTGGCAACATGATTTTCCAAAAGGGTGAGTCTCCCAGTTATCTACAGCACTGTAACCAATCAAAACTCAGTGGCCCCAAACAATCATTTTATGATGCACCTGGATCCAAGGGGTCAGGAATTCAGAAGGAGCACAGTGAGAATGGCTCTTCCCTGCTCCGTGATGTCTCTGGGCCTCAGCTGGGAGAACTCCAATGGCTGGTCCTGGAACACCTGCAGCTGAAGGAATCACTTCCAAGATGATGTTACTTCACTCACTTGCCCGGCCTCTGGGCCGGGAGGTTGAAGCCTGGACTGCCTACATGTGGGGATCCTGCATGGCCATCTCAGGGTGTTCAGACTTCCTACTTGATGGCCAGGGCTCCAAGGACAAGTGTCTCAGCAGAAGCTACATAACCTTTCATGCCTTAGCCTTCAAAGTCACCCAGCATCAGTTCTGCCATACTTTCAGTCAACGCAATCATGTGGGGTAGTGGTGGGAGGTGGGGAGGGGGTGAGTGCATGGATCCCATCTCTTGATGGAAGGATCATCAAAGAATTTGCAGCCATGTTTGAAACTACCACCATGACTGGCTCTTAGCAAATTTCCCACAAAACAAACTGTGGCCTTTCTTTGAATTACATAGTAATTGCATTCCTGGGAAATTCGGTATATATTAAAACCTTGTAAACAATGTTATGTGTATATGTAATATGGAGTTGGAGTCTAGGCTTGACCTTTATACGCATTGTCCAGTAGAACTTATGAAAGTTGTGCAGGACACAGGATGCTTCTTGTTGTATACAACACTCCTGCACTTTACAAGGTGCTTTGTATCCTTGTGTGTGACCACTAAATGCCGGTACTGCCGGTGCAGTCACTTCTCTCTCCCCTGCAGACTGGCTCCCTCTGCTTACTCAGTGCGTTGCTTGTAGACGAAAATGGCATTCTCAACCCTGAATCTACAAGCCTTTCAGCTGATCTCTCCCACTTAACTGGGTTCCGATGATGATGATGACGGTGATGATGATGATGATATCGATACTGGTGATGATGGTGATGATGATGATGATGATATGATATTGATATTGGTGATGATGATGATAATGATAATGATGATGATGATGATCACAGCAGCTGCTAACATAACTGAGTGCTTCCGTTTTGCCAGGGACTATGTTATGTTATGTTATGTTATGCACCATCTCACTGTACACAACAACCTGAAGGCAAGTACCATTGTCTTTGCTTTTCAGACGAAGAAAGTGAGGCTTAGAAAGCTTAAATAACCTATATAAGATTACCAAGCTAAAAACTGGGGAACCAAGAGGTTCATTTTTCTCCCAGCCTCCGGACAGCTTCAGATGACATTGTGACTCCATTCAGTGGGCTTTGGCTGAGGAGAAAGAGTGGTAGCCTGTGTATAACTGGGAGCAGTTCCCTCAGAAGAGGGCTATGGGCAGGCAGGCACAAGGATCAGCATGTCTGGTACAATGACCAGAGGAAACTGAAGTTCAAAATACATGTGGAAATTGTAAAAGAACGTTAGCCTGCTCTCCTGGACCAGATAAATTACCTCCCAGACGCTGGGAGAAGATGGCAGAATTGCTATCCATAATCTTTGGGAATCCTGGAGAATAAAACAAATATAGTACTAATATTGATCAAAAGGAAGAAGGTGCAGCCTTTGAACTTTAGCCTGATGCAAAGTTCTAGATCATGTTAGGAGAAAGAAAGCCGTGCTGGTCTATTCACTGTTCCCTGGCTTGGGAGGTATCTGCATTGTTTTTTCCACACCATTAGGTGGGCCAGGTTCCCTGCCTTCACTACCCCTTTGCCTCCACTGGTCCACATTTCCAGAACTGCACTCCGGATATTATCCATGTGACTCATAGAACCACACATTTATCTGCCATTGGGAGAGATTTGAAGATCTGCGATTCAATTGAAGAACATATAAAGCCTTAGAAATGTTTTATGCACCCACATATCTACTAATGAGTTGTCTTCATTTAGCAGGAAAATAGTTTATAAGCTCTATTTTGTATGATCTTTAAAAATGGAAAAAATAAAATTGCACCATGAACTGTAAAAAAGCAAGAAAGAAAAATAGCCTGCTGTTCCTTAATTCAGTGGCAGCCAACTGGCTTTCTCTTTTCTTAGCTTTTTTAAAAAACAAAACAAATTTGTAATATAAATCTTTTTTGGCACATAACATATCCTGCTTTAACATTGCATATCTGTTTTATGAATGTGTGTTTATAAAAGCCTTTGAGTGCTTCTTGGAAATATAACAACGTTTTTAGAAAGAACTGTTACTGAGGTGTTGTTCTCTGAATTAAAAAAAATGCCTGAATATAACATTTTATGCCCATGTAACATATTTTATATAAAAATATGGTCATATTTGTGGGGGGAAACACAAAAGATGAACAGATGTAAAGAAAATTCATGCTCCTGTTTGCTTTCAGGCCATTAATTCTATGGCAAACAGTGTCTCTAATGTTTTACATTTTCCTTGAAGAGTATTTTCACAGCATATACAAAAATATCTGATTTGTACAAGGGTCTCTAATGGTGTCCTTAGCGTTATGTCAATAGTCATTTGGACACTTTCAGAGCCCAAGCCCTGGACAGGAGTCAAATACTTGTGGGATACCAACTTTAGTTTCTGAGATTTCCTGCCCTGGGGAACTTACAGTCATTATTTAAGAAATATCCACATAGGAAGATGTTCTGTAAAGTTGAGTATCTCTCCAAGGAGCATTAGATTCTTATGGATGTGGAAGGACCCCTTTGGTTCATCTGATTTATCAACTTTCCTCCTGCAGAGCTATATGCAAACTGCCCTATGCAAGTAACTGGGTTCCCTCAATTCTTTCCTACACTATTCTTCCTCTAGACCCAGGATGCCCAACAGAACTTTCTGCAATGATGGAAATATTCTATATCTGTGTTGTCCAATATGGTAGCCACTAATCTCATATGGCTATTGAGTACTTGAGATGTGGCTAATGTGACCGAAGAACTGACTTTTTAATTTTAATTAATTTAAATTTAAATAGTTTTATGTGGCTAGTGGCTACCATATTGACCTATTGACAGGCAGTTCTAGAGATTTTGCACAACAAAAATAAAAACAAAAAAAACCCAAAGGTGAGTATAATCAGAGTTTGATCCAAGCTGAATAAAACTTCCAGGATTACTTGGAAAGTTGCCTTTTACAAGAAACTAGTAACACTTGAAATAAACCTACCATTTATTGGACACCATCTAAGAGCCAGGTAAGTTGCAAGCTAAGAGCTTTAGAAGTAGTATTTTATTTTATTATTTTATTTAACCCTCATAACATCCTTATGAGGTCAGTATTATTATCTCTCCCTACCTTTTTTACTTGCAGATGAAAAGAACGTGGCTGAGAGAGATTAAGACCACAGCTTGTTCTTGGCAGAGGGAGGCTTTGGACCCAGGTCCAAGTCCAGTGCCTGTGTGCAGTGTTTCACATTCTTAAATAGCTTGTCAGAATTCACACTTCATTCTAACTAGAAATTTGGGAGGCCCTACTGACTGGATAAAACATAGGTTTTTATTGGAAAGTTCTATTTCCACATGAGCCTCTCTTATAAGATTATAAACTGTGCCATAGAAGGTGACCCTAAGACACGGGATTTGTAAGGTTCCAAATTGTCTATTAGCTCCTTGGTGGCCCTATTTTTCCAGTACAAAAGTTATAAAAATGATTCATGACCTCTCGGGGTGCTAGAAAACAGTGCATTTTTATATAGTCACATGACAGTCCAGTTTAGTGCTAGATCACCAATTGTGGTCTCAGAGATGCACAATGCATGAGGGCATTGTGTAACCTCAGACAAGTCACTCCATCCTTGGAACCTCTGTTTCGTCATCAGTAAAATGGGTGTAATAATAGTTCCCACTTCATGAGTTCCTTTCTGTGGATCAATGAAAGAATGTATCTGAAGAATTTGCCATGATGCCTAATATAAAGTAAGTGCTCAATAAATGTTAAAAGCTATTGTTATTATTACTCTATATCCACTTTGGCTCATGCTGGGTTGATTGTTCGTTTCTTACCTGATTTGTACTAGCAGGGAAAAGAGAATGGCAATAAAAAGTATGTGGATCAAAGCCAATGAGATGACTATTATCAAATGAATTTTTTCTCTCCTGAGATGCAAATATAATCAAATGAGCCCCTGAACTGCTGGTTTGCACATAATAGAAAAAACTCTGAGAAAGTGCTATTTCCCCTTGTAATTAATAAAATGTACAAAGAAGAGGGGCTGTTTCTGAGTTTTTTCCCAGCATGGCCCAGATTCTTGGCTATTTAATACTCACCTCTGGCTTACAGCTGTCCATGCTGCTGTAATATGTAAAAAAAGGTAGATTAGAAAGAGCCTATGGCAGAATCAAAAAACCTGGGTCTGGGTCCCAACTCTGCCATCTGTTACAAATTATTTGAGTTCTCAGTTGATCCATCTGTGAGATGAAGAATTTACACTCCAGGAATTCTCACAAACTACCTGGTTATGATGCTGGTTATCAGTGTCCAGGGCACCAGTCATGACTCAAAACTACTTTATCAACAGCCATTTAATTACGTCTGGTGAATTAGGTTAATACTAGCTAGTATAACAGATAATTCTCCAAATCCCACTGGCTTAGCCTAGCAAGAACTTATTTCTCATGCATATAAAGTCTAAACAGGTGCTCCTGATCATCAGGTAGCTTTCCTCCGAGCAGTGACTCAGGGATCCAGTCTCCTCTTGCCTTGTGACCCTGCAGTCTTCAATACTCGGTCCATGGCTGTCAGCTTAGGGGCAGGGTCTGGAGGGTGGCTTGTGGGGGGTTTATATGGGCTGGGCGTGGGAGTGGCACATATTACTCCACTCACATTCTCTTGGTAGAACTCAGGCTCACCGGCACATCTAACTGCAAGGGGGGCTGGGAAATGTAGTCTGGCTGGGTGCCCAGGAGGAAGAGGCAAGAGCGTGGTAAACATCTCGTGCCTTTGTCACAGCCTCTCATCAGTATTAGATGATCGGTGCTGACACGAAGTGTCTCTTGTTATTGTCAAAAGCAATGAAACTTGAAGTTTTATGTAGTTTGGTAGCTGTGTGTGCGTGTATGTGTCTATGGGGGAGGCGGGGATACAACATTTCTGTAAAACTTTTTGAAATATTGAAAGTAGTTGTATTATTTTCTCCTTCCTGTAGATCCTTAGGTTTTAGCCTCTTGCCAAATCACATGGGAACTCCATCCTCTGTTGCTAGTATCTGGTACCACGGACACAAAGACCCTACCCCACCTTCTGTGTTCTAGAGACCTGGAGAGGAAGTTTTGAGCTCCCCCTAGAGGCTGAAAATGTCCCTTCCATTTCTGATGTTCTGACATTCTCTTTGAACTGGGTACTACACAGCGCCCTATCCCAGTTGATGCAGGCTGAGATACAATGGTCCCTTCTTCACTGCATGATCTCAAGCATTTCTCTCTGGCTTAGAGGGATGCTACAGACCATCCCAGTCTCTTATGTGCTGCTGCCAAGTATTCTTCATTGTTGTTGCTTCCTTTTTTCTCTTTTAATTACTGTTGGATTAATTTTCTCTCATAGTACAGCTAATTCCAGGAAAACAACAGATATTTTAAAGTAAAAAACAATGTAATATACTAATTTCTCAAGATTCAAATCAATTGCAAAGAAAAAGCTAGGTAACAAGACAATGATATCACACGTAAATGTGATCACATTTTTAAGGTAAAGAACGTTTATAAAAGATAAAGGAAAAGGGTAAAAGAATGAAGCTTCTTTCATATTTGGAATATTTGATTTTTCCTGCAATTTTAACAGCATTGCTCGAGTTTTGAGGGCTTATATGTACCTAGGAAGCAGAAATGGTGATATGAGATCCAGGTTTGTGGTCACGCCGGCGTTCTGCAAGACTCTCTGCTTGTCTGGGTCTCAGTTTTCTCACGTGTAACATTCAGCAGCACCTGGTTGCTAAATTCTGCATTGACTCTTTTGAAGATTAAATGAAGCAAATTAGAAAGCATATAGGAAAGGTGCCTGGCACATGGTAGTTACCTACTACAGGATCGCTTCCTCGCCCCTCTTACGTGATTGGTGGAAGTGCAAAGCCAAAGCACGCCGATTCCATGCCTTCAAAGGCCCTCCAATCCCATAGAGGACCCAGAGGCAGGAATCTCAGTGCCGTTGAGCAGCATTCTTATTAACTTAAATGCAGGACCAGTTGCCCAACTTACATGCTTTTAAAATTACAGGTCAGAAAGCCTTCCCTGAGTGTCCTTTGTATGCAGAGCCTTTCCCTGCTTGCTCTGCCAAAGTAGAAATTAAATTGAAGACGTGGTACCTGACCTTAAGGAGCTTGGAAAGGGCACACAGGTGAAGCGTTTGAGAAAATTCCCAAGTAATTTACAAATTGAACTTGAAGATCTGGGCAGGGTGTAGGGGTGTGGGGGTGATGGGCAGTGTGGGTGGTGCAGGGAGAGCAGAGTAAAAGGCAAGTTGGGATAAACCTTCCTGGACCAAATGAAATTTGTGCCAGATTGGGAAGCTGATGGATGTCAGCTAATGAAGCCAAAAGAAAACTATTAAAAAATTGCTTATGCTACCTTTTAGCGAAGCAGTTCGGCAGTATGTATCAAGCGGCTTTAAAAGGCACATACCTTACATTCTAGAATTCCACCTCTGGAAATCTATTGTATGGAAGGAATTCTCAAAATGGAAGAAGCTCCAGTGCTGGTGGGATTACAAAATGGTGCAGTCACTTTGAAAAATAGTTTGGCAGTTCCTGAAAATGTTAAACATCTAGTTATCATATAAACCAGCAATTCCACTCATAGATATATACCTAAGAGAATTGAAAACATATTTCCAAACCAAAACTAGTGTACAAATGTTCATAGCAGCATTATTTACAATAGGCAAAAAGTAAAAACACACAAATGTTTCCATCAGTTGATGAATAGATAATGTGTGGTAATATCTATACAATGGAATATTATTTGATCATAAAAAGGAATGAGGTACTATAACACAGATGAACCTTGAAAACATTATGCTAAGTAGGAGAAGCCAGCCACAAAAGGCCACATATTGTATGATTCCATTCATATGAAATGTTCAGGATTGGTAAATCCATAGGGACGGAGAGTAGATTAGCGGCTGCCAGAGGATGGGGGCGGGGTGTATGGGGAGTTACTGCTAATGGGTAAGGGGTTTCTTTTGGGGATGATAACAATGTTCTAAAGTTTCATAGTGGTGATGGTTGCACAACTCCATGAAAACACTAAAAACCTCTGAACTGTATATTTTAAAAGGGTGAATTTTATAGTATGTGAATTATATCTCAATAAAGCTGTTCTAAAAAATAGAAAAAGTCTTATGCACAAAGACAAAACAGTGAGTTTTTTCTAAGAGTGAAAAACTGAAAACAATCTAGGTGTCAACCACAAGTGAAGAAAGAAAATGAGGTGGCCGCCAGATGGACTCTTAGGCATCCATTTAAACAACTGTTTACTCAGATGGCGAGAGTCCCTCCTGGCTTTAATGCTGGAAACAGCCCCTTCACAGTGACCCCATCTCTTTCTGAGCATCTCTCCACTGTCTCACACGGACTCAAGACAGCTTCCCAGGTTTTGCTTTATTTTCATTCTGGTTTCCTCCCCACACTGCCTGAGATTGTCTCTTCAATGGGCAAAGCTCTACTCTCATCACCATTCTATCCTTGGTAGAAAAGACATCTATGTAACATTGTCCTAAAAAATGACACAGAACCTTGCCCTTAATTTCCCAGGATACAGTGGTGTATTAGTTTGCTGGGGCTGCCATAACAAAGTGGCACAGACTGTGGGGCTCAAACAACAGAATTTCTTGTCTCACAATTCTGGAAATTGGAAGTCCAAGATCAAGGTGTGGGCAGGGTTGGTTTCTTCTGAGGCCTCTCTCCTTGGCTTGTAGATGGCCGTCTTCTCCCCATGTCATCACGTGGTCTTCCCTCTGTGTGTGTCTGTGTCCTAATCCCCTCTTCTATAAAGACACCAGTCATGTTGGATTGGGCTCTACCCTAATGACCTCATTTTACCATAATTATCTCCTTAAAGACCCTATCTCCCAATACAGTCACATTCTGAGGTACTGGGGGGTTTAGAACTTCAACATATAAATTTTGTGGGGCACACAATTCAACCCATAACAAGTTGAGAAAAAAATTCCCACTTTTTAAAGATAATTTCTGAAGACTTAAGGGAAATGGGAAAAAAGTACTATACAGATGACAATTTGCCCCTCCCGCCCTGCCCTTGGCGAGACCAATCCTGGTGCTTTTAGGCTCCAGCTCCTGTCTGACTTCCGTTTGCCTTCACGTGGTTTTATTTGGAGAAGCGAGGTGTGGAGAACCTGCGGTACTCTCCGAAGCCTCTAGGTCTTTCCACGTCTGGGAATAAAGGCCCAACTGCCTCCCAGGCTCCAAGAGAGAATGGAGGGCTTTCTCTCTCTTCCTAGTCCAAGATCTGCCCCCCAAGTCTTCCTTTTCTGCACTAGGATTGACATCTTCTGAAGACAACTAAAGAGATGATCTCTTCCACTCCACTACCCCAAGGGTGTGGCTGTCCTCAGGACATGTCCTCAAATGTAGGTTACTTGATGCATGGGATGAAAACAGACCAGAGAAACACCTGTTCACCTTCATCCAACTCCCTTTTAGATACTTTTCATCAAGGGTTCCACAATTTGGGGCTAGTCCCACCTACTGTCATATTTTATAACGAGTAAGTATTAACACAAGGAAGTGTTATTGAAATAATGTGAAGGAAACAGAAGCAATCATATAAACAACAAAAATAAACTAACCTATAGGGGGAAATGTCTGAATTAAAAACACCAGAGGTTGTCAGAAAATACCTTTTTCTGTTTTGCAATATTTTCCTCACTGAGTAAGTTCTGGATGAGAACATTTTTTACGTTCCTTCTTAGGGAAAGGGAGTGGGGATGTGAACATGTTTGAAGAGGGTGGGAGACCTTTAGCATCTCACTGACTGATAATCAGGAGTTATTCTTTTTCCTAAAGTGAAAACTGGGTTCAGTAGAGCAGAAACACGGAGGAGGAAAATGTTGATGCATCTCTGGAGGGTTCTACACTGAAGGGCCAGTGTCGTGAACGTGATGGTTAATCGCTGAGGAGCAAGCAAGGCCCAGAGAGCCCCTGAGTACCAACTGCTCGGGAAACTAATTGCAAAGAGCTCTGACCTTTTTTGCTTTAAATCATTTCCTAGTCCCAGAAAATCATTGCAGGCATTCACTGGTCTTTGGCCTCTTTCATTTCCAAATCCATTTGGAGAGTGCAGTCTGCAGAAACTTTTCTCAGAATATCTTTAATTTAGTGATGCCCTGTCCCTGGCAGTGAGGGAGGATACTCTGTTATAATGTAATATAAATCAGCCAGGAAAGCACCAGAGCAAATGACTACAGAATGGATTGGTGTAATCAATATAATGAAATAATTCAAGCAGATAATCCATTCAACAAACATTTATTAAATACCTACTAAGTGTGAGGCCGTGGGGATATGAAGATGAATACGACATCCTAGGCTTCGTACCACCATCCTGGTAGTTCCTGATGGAGCCAGAATCATGGGAGACCATGAACGGTATAGACACTGTACTGTCTATACCGGCACTATCTATCCACCTGTGATGAGGCCGGAGAAACCTGGATGGGAATCTTGCTGTTCACATAGAGGCTACGTGACCTTGGCTGTGGGAATCAATTCTGCCTTGAACAGTTCTTTTTCCAACTTAGAAAGTCAGACGCTGAGCTCATTAATTTTGGCCTTCTTTCTTTCCTAACATGCAAAGCTAAGGCTATGCATTTCTCTCCTTGGCAGCCTCCAAATTTTTTTAAATAATATTTTTAACAGCTTTATTGAGATATAATTCACATACCAGACGATGCACCCATTTAAAGTGTACAGTTCAGTGGTGTTGAGTAGATTCACAGAGTTGGACAGCCATCACCACGATCAATATAGTACCTGCCTCGTAGGGTCATTTTGAGGATTAAATGAGTTAAGGTGTATAAAGCACTGACTCAGTGAGGGACCTCCGTAGATGTTTTTCTGCCGCTGGGTATTGTCCTTGCTGCTGCCTTGGGAGCTGGGGCTTGTAGCACGGAAGGCGGAAAGGAGTGGGGTGACGGAATTACATTCGTGGGGAAAGGAGCACAGGGGACCCACTGCCTGGGTATCCCTACCAGATGGGAGTGACAGAGTGTCCTTCCTCTCAGCAAGTGGATTATTTTCCAGGCTCAGTATCAAGCCAACTGAAATGACTTGACAGCAGCCATTTGGGACTGACTTGGGTGGATTAAATTCGAGACTGCATATCATTAGGCCTGGCCGTCACACACCGACGTGCTAACAAACAAGCAACAACACACTTCTGAGATGAACAATCGTTAAGCTAAATTTAGCTCTGCTGAGCCCTTATGGCTGGAGCCCATGAGAGGCCAGGCATCCCTCTGGACGCTTCTCATTTGCTAAAGCGCTACAGCTGGCCCGCAGAGGGTGCCCGGCCGAGCACAGCAGTCGTATTTCATACCAAATGGGCTGCTCTGCTGGGGTATTGCAATCCTGATGGGGAAAAGATGGACGATCTGGACTCTTCTAATTTCAGCAGAGCCACGGCATTATTTTTAGCGTGTTTGTGTCTGAATCACCAGTACAAACACAGCTCTTGGTTTGTTACTCCAGGCAGAGGAACAATGCATAATCAAGGCTGACCATTTTCTTTTGAATGGCAAACAAGCTCTTGAAGCTGTCACTTCTGCTAGCACCCGCGTAGCTGGGGACTTCAAGATTTTGATTACTTTTGTGTTGGATGAAATCTTTGGCTGTGATTTCATAGATTCTCTTGGAATTTCAAATTAATGGTTCTCTCTTCCTCTCTTTCTGGCACTAAATTGCTGAGCTGCGTGTTCTCCAATCAAAAAAAAAAATTTAAGCAAGCCAAAAACTCTCCTCATTTTCGGTAAATCATGCTCTTGTTTTTTGTTTTGCTATAGCAATCGATCATATGCTTTAATGGACGAGGATATGCAGAGATAATACCTGGACTCAGTCTTCAGCAAAATAACAATTTTTAATCATTTTTGTTTTCCGTGGTGTCACCCCAAAAGTCTTCTAGAAGACGGTTCACACGGTGTCATTTTCTCTGAATTATTACTGTCAGCTCTCTGAGGACATAGAACTAGGGAACCTGAAATCTCAAAAGGAGACGGAAAAGTTTATATTGACTTTTCTTTTTCTTGGTGGTGAATTACAACTGTAAGTTGGGTTTCTTTAGCACAACTGAGAGCAATTTTGCCCTCTAGAGGACATTTGCCTGGAGGCATTTTGGTTGTCACAACCAACCAAAAATGGGTGGTGGTGGGGTTACTGGCATCTAGTGGGTAGAGGCCAGGGATGCTGCTAACCATGGTACAACGCATGGGACAGCAACTCCCCCACCCCCAACAACGGATTCTCTGGACCCAAATTGCAACAGTGCTCAGGTTGAAACTGAATCGTATGTCTGCTGGAGATGACACTGATGGAGATTTGGGCCAGTGGCCATGATTGTCAGCTCGCCATCCTTTGCCTCTGAGCCTCACTTGATGAGACTCAGTCTTGCAGACAGTACGGTCCAGCGATCAGAGCCTGGGCTTTGAATCTGAGAGGCCTGAACCTGGCTTTAAGGAGAGCAGGGATGGAAGGCATGGATCCCAGTCATCTCCACACACAAACCGTATCAGCACAAAAAGGCAATGAGGGCTGGGAGACAGAGGAAACTTCTGGGCCAGCACAGCTCCCTGGTGCTTGGGACCTCCCGTGACCTTGGGGCAACTCTGTGTGGCTAGTCAGGGGTGTCCACACTGCCCCGTGGGCACAAGACACCATCCTCCAGGCAGATGCAGTCCCCACGGGGTGCACAGGCTGGAGGCAGGCCACGCGGGGTTTTGGCCCCACCCGCTGCTTCCACCAGGCGGCCCTGCTCAGGTCCTCTTTCTGCTCCTCGTGGGGATGTAGGGACGGGTGATGACAATCTTCCCAGGATGAGACATCTGCCAGGCCCAAGGCGGCCCCAAACAAAGGAGTATGGCTTCGGCAGCCCCCCAAGATCCCTATTGCTGCCGCACAGACCTGTTGCATCAGCGTCCACAAACGCGGCCACCATGTAAGGCTGCCGTCCTGTGACTTGGAGATCCACATCCCTTGGGCCTATTGTCTACATCCAAGATCTCAAAATTCTTTCTGGGCCGAAACTGTGCCATCCCTCTTTATCTGTACCTGTACCAGAGGTTGTGGAATCTCCTTTTATTGGAGCCAGCTTTGTAGGATTCAGGAATACTCCACTTGTGTTGACTGAGAGGCGTTCTGTGGATGGGGGAGAGGAGTGGGGTACCACGGATTCACACTTCCTGAGTTCACATGCCCGCTCCACAATGACCAAGGGGGTGAAGGGGTGATCTACAGCAAGGTTTTTTTTTTTTGAAACTTCTCTGGGCCTTCATTGTTTCATCTAGAAAGGGGGGATTGCAATGGTACCCGCTCATAAGGTAGATGTGGAAGTTAAATGAAATCATAAATGTCGGGGGCTTAGCCCAAGTCCTGGCTAAGTGGAGGAGGCTGCAAAGGACATTGCATTGCCTCTTGTTGACCGCCCCAGCAAGCTCGGGCCCAGTGGCCTTGTTATCTCCCTCATTTGGTAGGTGCAGAAAGCAATGCCCAGAGAGGTCACGTGTCCAGGAAGTGAAGCAACAGGGCTAGCACCCAGGTCTCCGGTTCCTACCACGCCCTCGCCTCCACTACACAGCTCTGTTGCCTCTTCAAGGGTAAACGCCACATGATCCAGCAATCCCACTTCTGGTAATCTTCAAAAGAGTTGAAATCAGGATCTCAAAGAGATATCTGCACCCCATGCTCACTGCAGCATTATTCACAATAGCGAAGATAACAGAAACAATCCACGTGCCCATTTACAGATGAATGGATATAAGGAAAATGTGGTATATACAATGAAATATTATTCAGCCTTAAAAAAAGAGGAAAATCCTGCCATTTGAGACAACATGAATGAAGCTGAAGGACATTATGCTAAGTGAAATAAGCCAATCATAGAAGGACAAATCCTGCGTAATTCCACTCAGATGAAGTATCTAAAATAGTCAAACCTATACAAGCAGAACATATAATAGTGGTTGCCAAGGGCTGGGGAGAGGGGGAAATGGGAAGTTTTGTTCAATGGGTATAAAGTTTCAGTTATGCAAGGCGAGTAAGTTCTAGAGATCTGCTAAACAACATGGTGCCTAGAGTTAACAGTACAGTGTTGTGCACTTCCAAATTTAAGAGGGTAGATCTCATGTTAGATGTTCATACCATGAAAACAAAAACAAAAACAAAACAAAACAAAAAACCAAGGGATGTAGGAAACTGTAGGAGGTGTTGGATCTGTCTGTTACCTTGACTGTGGCGATGGTATCACAGGTGTTTGCATATGTCCAAACTCATCAAATTGTACATGTTAAATATGTGCAGTTTTTGTATGTCAGTTATACCTCAATAAAGCTGTTTTATAAAAAAAGCAATTAGGTGGCCTCCCCATCCACTGGCTTTAAGGGCCCTGGAAGCCCAGGCTGCCTTCCCCTCCTTTTCCATCTTCAACTGGTCCTGGAAAGCCCGTGTTGTCTCTTTTGGACTACAGCACTGAAGGCAACTCTTAAACGTGCTTCCTATTTGGAAGACGGAGCAGATTCAGAAGAGTAATAATCAAAGCTGCCTATAAAAGGAGTTACCCTCATGCCTTCACCGAGTGGCTCTGCCTACCTACCGTGAGCGAGCCATCGTGCTGGCCCCTTCCCACGCTTTAGCTCACTGAATCCTTCAGTCCCTGTGGAAGGGGCATTACTATTCTTCCCGTTTTACAGATGAGGAAAGAGAGGCTCAGAGAGGGAGTTGATCACGACCACAAATGGCGGTGGGGGGAGGGTGCTCTAGAAGCCAGAAAGGATTCAAGTGGACTCGGAAAGAACCTTCGAATTCCTGGCGAGAGTCAGAAAATAGAAGAGCTTGCTTTCCCTCATGCCTATCTTTTAAAAGTCATCCAACGTTTTGAAAGCAGGGTATGATGTTTGCTTTTTGTTATCCGTCTCTTCCTATCCTCCCTGCCTCCACAGTGTGCCAGACCTCCTTCCTCGTAGATAACAAGTTGGGGTTCTTACATAAGGCAGCTGCAGGGAAGGCGTGGAATTGTGTGCACAAATCATTTGCCTAATTTGACTCGGCCCTGTTTTCTGACCTGTTGCTACATGAAGTATCATCTTAACGAGGCTTTCCAGAAAGTGTGTCCGGAGCCCACGATTTTCTTTTGGCCAAAAGACTCAGATTCTCCCTGAAGGTATGTCACACTCTTACATTTAAAATTTATTTTAAATAGCAGAGAAGGACATGAATCCAAAGATTGTAAACAGTCCAACCAAGAGGAGAGTTAAACAGATTATACTTCAGTTTGTAGCTGCCTGTTGTGAAAAATGGTTAACAGACAGAAAAAACATGAAAAGCCCTGTGTGAAGCAAGAGGGTGAACTCAGAGAGCTTGTCTGAAGTTTTCTGGGGGGTAGGCCCAGCCAATGGAAAAAGAATTTCCATGAGAATTACCTTCAGCATGTATGATCACCATTTCTCAGGGAGGGAAAGAAAAAAAAAGCCTGAAAAAAATTATATATTTATTTGAACAACAAATATTTACTGAGTGCCCACTTTGTGCAGGCAGGGACTATCGCAGTGAACAAAATAGACTAAGTTCCTGCTCTCGTAGGGCTTGTATTTGGGTGGGGGGATGAGGGAAAGGAAGACTAGATATTAAAGCATACTATTTCAGGGGTAATTAGAGCTAAGAAGGAAAACAAAATATCAACCCATAGGTCTGTGTCTAATGCAGACCAGGTCCAGCCGAGGCACAAAGCTGGCTTGAAATTTGACCTGTGGCTAGTTCACGTTTTCCTAGGCCCCCATTGTGTCTGATTCCCAGAGCTGGCCTCCTGTGGCATCCCGACCTCACACAGACTTTCTGTACCAGAGCTGCCAGGTGGAGAACACAGGCCCTTCCTCTTGATCTCCCAAAACAAATACACAAAAACCAACCCCACAGAGAAGGGAGCAAAACAAAACCAAGGAACACTCCAGACAAGGCATTTAGGAGTATTTTCTGATGAGCTGAAGTGACAACGGAGATGAGATGACAACGGCGCTTGGCTGACAACCTCAAACTGGATGTCAGACAGTTAAAAGTCCTTCAGTCACACCCCCAAGGGCCTCCCACCTCATTGCTCAGAAACGCCCCTCCCTGCCCCCACTGCCGCTATACGCACATTCTGCGTTTCTGTTTTCTGTTTGGGTCTCTTTTCTTTGAAATCATTTCTCCTCTTGGGCTCTCTCCAGAAGCTCAGCACCTTTCACTTTTCTTTGAACACAGATTTGCCCTCTCGCCTCTCTCAGCACTTGCACACACCTGGAGCATCATTAAGGCACTCTGCTGACCTAAGGATTTCTGGGAGGGCCCCGCCATCCCATGGGCAGAAAGTAAATTTTCCTTCGTTTATCTTTCCCCCCAGTCTCTGGGAGGAGGAGGAGGAAGAGAGAACGCAGTGATTTATTGTAACATTGACCAAAAATTATGCTCCTTCATTTAGAACCTGAAAATAGCTATGTAGGGTCTGGTTTCACAGAGCTCCTCTACTTTGCACAAGGAGCCATCCGGGTGAAGCCGGGAGAGAAGGAAGCCGCAAAAGTTGTGCTGGGAATTTGCGTGTAGTCCACACTACTCTACTGTGCACTCAGAAATTTGTTAAGAGGGCAGATCTCAGGGTAAGTGTTCTTATACAGTAAAAATAAACAAACAAATAAATGAAAGAATTTACCGGCTTTATGAACCAGTTTGTAAAAGGGTGTCTGCTGCTATTGCTAGGGGCAACCTTATTTACCTCGGTGTCAATTTAAGATGGGGTCTGCGCTCGACGAGAAGGGAAAGGAGTCTCTAAGTTCACTCTGGGGAGAACGGGACAAAACATGTGATCGTGCGTGTTTAATTAGATGGGATGTGGAGCCCTGACGTCCTCATCCTGCAGAGGACAGATGTAGGTACCCACGGTCACCAACCGCATAGTGACACGGGGCCCAGGAACACCAGGACCCGGGACAGTCCGAGACAGACGTGTAGACTCGAGCTTCCCAATTCTGCAGTCAATCCGTGTTCATTATTTAAATAATAGAAACCTCAAACGGAGAAGAATAATCATTAAAAATTACCTGCAGTGCAGCCCCTGGAGGGGACGAGGTAACCTCTTGGGGTAACTCCTTCTCTCGGCTCCTTGAACTTCCAGACCCTCCTGCCTCCAGGCACTTGTGCTTTCTGTTCCCTCTGCCTGGAACACTTTTCCTGCGGGTCTTGAGGCCTGGTGTCTTCTCCTCATTTAGATCTTTCTTAAATGACACTTTGTGAGAGACGCCACCTCTGGCCGCTTTATCTAAAGAAGGAAGCTGCCTGTCTGGCCCCGCAGAGACTCTCTGACCCGTTACTCTGTTTACTTACTTCGTTATACATTTCACTGTCTGAAGTCGCCTTCCTCATGTGTCCATTTATTCCGTGATTTGTTCACGCGATAACTGTGTATTGAAGGCTGACTACGTGCCAGGCACTGCTCTGGGTTCTGGAGATACAACGGGGAACAAAATAGACCAAAATCCCTACCCTGGAGTCGACACTCTAACGGGAGGTGACAGACAGTGAACACAGCGAGTGCGTTCTGTGGGATTAGAGGGGGTGGAAGTGCGTGGGGGTGTGAAAGCTGGGAAGAGGGTACTGAGTGCTGCTGGGGGTGGTTGCAACTTTAAGCAGGGGGGTCAGGGAAGGTCTCATTGAGAAGGTGGTTTTGGAGGAGATCGAGGGATGTCTGGGGAGGAAGAGCATTCTAGGCAGAGAGAAGAACATGTGCAAAGGCCCTGAGGCAGGAGTATGTGTGAGGAGGTTGATAGAAAATGGAGAAGCCAGAGTGGCTGGAGCAGGGTGAGCAACTGGGGATGTCAGATAAACGGGGGGAGCACAGGGTGAGTGCAGATGGCACAAGGCCTTGTGAGGCATTGAAGATTTTGACTCTTCTTCTGAGTGAGATGGGGCAGTGGGAGCACTTTGAACAGAGGAGTAACATAGCCCGGCCTGTGTTTTAAAAGGTCCGTTCTGGCTGTTGTGTTGAGAATGGGCTGCAGGAAGACCAGGGCAAGAGAGTGGAGGCAGGGGTCATGTTGGTAGTGCGTGCACACACATACACATGTGCACACACAAGCACGCTTTTGCAACAGAGTGGATTCGTGTTCACGTATTCTGTTCTGTTACCGTGCTCTTTACTCAATATGTCATCTATTTCTTTCCATATCAATAAATATGGAGCTATATCATAATTTTAATGTGTTCATATTATTCTCTTGCATGGATCTGCCATAATTTATCTAGCCAGTCTTGAATTAAACACTTGGGCAGTTCCACATTTTTCATGATGATAAACAACCCTACAGTGAACATTCTTGAACATCCATTCCTGAGCACTCCCATGTCCAAGCATTTCTTTGAGAGAGAGTCCTAGAAATAGAAATGTTGGGTGGAAGTCTATAAATAGTTGAAGGCTTTTGATCCACGTTGCCAAATCGCCTGGAAGAAAAAGTATACCAGGCACATTCCCATCAGCTATGTGCCTCGCCCCCCATCCAATTTTAGATAGTATCATGATTTTAATGCTTTGCTAATCTGATAGATTAAAATGTGGTATTTTTTGGTTGTTATTTATTGCCATTTCATGGCTTTTCCCATATATTATTTGGACTATTGGCCTTTTTCTTATTAATCCTTAAGAGCATTTAATATATGAAAGATATATTGTCATAAATGTTACAAATTTATCAGGATTTTTCCATATAATCTTTTTATTTTTTGTTTTGGAAATTATGAAATAGAATATACATATAAAATCTATAATACACTTATGAAAGGTATAAAGAATAAAATAAAACACCTGTGTACCCTTTACCCAGCTTAAGGAAGGGAACATCTCCAACACACCAATTGCATCTCCTTTCTCCCCCAACCAAACTAGTCGCTCCCCTGAATTTGATGGGGATGAGTTCTCGGCTGTTCTTTATAGTTTTAGCTAACACATATGTCTTCCTAAACAATGTGGTTTTAGTTTTGCAAGGTTTTGAGCTTTGTGTAAATAAAATCATACAGCACGCGTTTGTTCATGATCTGCTATTTTCAGGCAATGTATGTGTGTGTGTTTCCTCCGTATTGAAGCCGAGCTGTGGTTCACCTGTTTTCCTGGCGGTGGAGGGATCAGCTCTCCTTTTCACGCCCTTAACTTCCACGTGTTCTTGCTGCTGTATATGTGGGCTCTTTCTGCGGCTGCTGTGAGCATCGTCACTCATCTCTCCCAGCGCAACTGTGACAAAGTTTCTCTAGAAGTGAGATTTCTGAGTCCTGAGGAATGCATATCTTTAAATTTACTGGCTCACTAGCTTTACTATAGCTTATTTTCTAAAGTGGTTTTCACCAATTTGTATTTCACTAGGCAATATATGAGATTTCTGATTTGTCCACATCCTTACCAAGACGTGTTATTGTCAGCCTTTTTAACTTTTAATTTTTTCCTAACCTAGGGCACATGAAATGGGAGTAGACAGAGAACACTTTTGATTTAAAAAGAAAGACCAGCTCTTAGAAGAGGTAGCTAGAAAAAAAGTTATGGATTTTTAAATATTTATTTATTTGTTTGTTTTGGTGTTCCTAGAATATTGAGAAGGCAAGCTAACACTTTTCTTTGATTAAGCTGGAAATGATCAGAACTTTTGTTAGAAATTGAGCTAATTTTAAGGCCAAAAAAACAAGCTCTCGGGGGGAATTTGTGGGAAGAGATGGTTACACTATTAAAAAGTTGAATACTCTCCTTTGGGGGGTTGTAGATAAGATCAGTGTTAGAACGCACTATCGAAAGGGTAAAAGGAACTACTTTCTTCTGAACCTACATTTAAAAACATTCCATTTGCTTTGGTACAAAAAAAAAAATGGGTGGATCAATTGGTAAAGAAATGTGTTATCTTATGTTCTAGGAAATGCTTGCTGATCAATACCTATGAAATGAAATCATGTGAGTAGTGTGTACCACCTAGATGTAGTTTAGACTCTATATGTAGGTTTCTTTGTAATAAGGTTTTACTTTGCATTTGCGACAGGTTCACGAAAAGTGAAAATTGTTCAGAAACTTCCTCTAAAGCGTCTCAGAACAACTGCTCACCTTTCTGTTTTTGTTTTTTTCTGGCGATAATCATCCTGCACATTGGCATGCCAAACATCTGGCCCGTGTGTGCGGGGAACCAGTGGTGCTCGTATGGTGCATTTCAGCTGGGAAGTACAGAGACTGCTGACAAAATGCATGAGCTAATTAGGCGTGAACTCGAACGCAATCGGTTCTTGTTCCTGCGAATGTAAAATGCCACTCTCAATCTATTGTGTTTTCTTCCCGGGTCTAAAAGCACCACAAATTAGTGGGTTTGGATAGCCAGAGATTTCACTGGCACGGGTTGATTGCACAGATGCTCCTGGGTTCCTGGCCACCATATGCAGGCCTCTCTGAGCACTCCTCAGGGTTTTATGTTTGGAACAATATGGAGGTGTAGGGGAGTAACATGGGAATTCCAGACAGGAGACGTGGGTCCTAGACTCCTACAAATGAGTCGTGTGACTTTGAACAATGCGTTGCCCATTCTGGGCTGGTGTTTCCTCATTGGCAAAGTGAGGGAGTTAGACATTTGCACTAAATATGTATTTCTAGCATATTCTATGTTCCAGGAGCCAAAATAATAATTATAATAATAAAAATCATGGTCTGCGTTTCTTAGGATGTCCAAAATTTGGAGATAAGAGACAAAGAAGAATGAGACAATTCCAATATGGCAAGCCAAGCAGAGAGTGTGAGGGCAGAGGGGAATACGACCCCTAGCCCAGTTCGGAAGAAGTTAGGGGATGCTTGTTCAGGAGGTAACATGCTACAGAGCCATGGAGGGTGAAGGGAGAGTCACGGGGAGGTCTAGGAAGGGAGGAGAATGTTAACTGACAGGAGAAGTATGTGCAAAGGCACGGAAGTGTGAGAAAAAATGCCACATGCATGGTGCTCTTCAAACATGGCCCCAAATCTTTGACACTTTTCCCACGGACAGCTGGGGGTCTACATCCCCTCCCTTGATTCTGGGAAGGCTTGTAAGTATGGTGGAAGTAATGCTCTGTGAGGCTAGATCATGAAAGATCAGCTTCTACATGTTCACTGCGACATTTGCTCTTGGAGCCCTGAGCTGCCATGTAAGAAATTAGCTATCCCAGGGCCTCCACGCTGTGAGGGAGCCCCAGCTGGCCACGTGGAGAAGCCGTGGGTAGGGCTCTGCTGGAAGTCCCAGCAGACCCCAGCCTTTGTATCGTGACTGCCGAGGCACCAGCCATGTGAGCAAAGAAACCTCTACATGATTCCAACTTCAAACGATTCACATCTTGCCTGTGGAGGCTTCCGGCGTCATGAAGCAGAGGCAAACCATCCCCACTGTGTTCTCTCTCCGAATTCCTCACCCACAGGATCCGTGAGCATCAGAGAACACTTGGTGTTTTACACCATTACGTTTTGGGGTGGTTCGCTACACAGAAACAAAGAATGAGAACAGGTCCCTTTCAGCTCTCAGATTTGGCTATTCTGTAAAACCCAAATATATCCTCCTATTCTTCAAAAAGAAAGCTCTGGATACGTGAACTTTTGGTTTGAAGAAAAGTGGTTGCAGGCACATCAAGACAGACACTTGAATTCCTCAGAGAAATTATAGTAAACAAATCCAAACTGGTTTAAATCATAAAAAGAATTTACTGATTTGCAGAACTGGGAAGGTCAAGGTGTGAATCCAGCACATCAGCATCCAGATGTTCAAGTGATGATTGGAATCTGATTCTCTCCAGTTCTGCTCTCTGCTTCATGCTGGGTTCCTTTCATCTTCAGGCAAGGACTCCCCCAGTGGAGGCGAGACAGCTACGATCAACACCCACAGAAAAAGAGTGTCTCTTTCCCAATCATTTCAGCACATCCCCCAGGTTGGCTGATGTTCACTGGCCTTGACTGGACCCCAGGTTGGATTACACAACTACCATCGACCCATGACCATGGCCGTAGGAAAGCAGTATTCTGATTGGCCAGTCTGGGCCATGTTTCCACCTTTTGAGCCAGAAGACAGTGTCCATGAATTCCTAACAGTGGAAGAAATAAGATTCTCACTTCTTATCTTTTCACAAGGAGAAATAGATGCTCACTGAGTAAAGAAAAAAGATACCCACTTAGGCAGAAATTTCTTGGTCTGTCCACAGCTTCCCATTTGGCATAACCCGATACCACTCAGTTTTCACAGAACTGTCCGTTTTCTAGGTTTCATTAACACCAAAGCTACAAAGCAGTTATACCTCCAATACAGGTTGTGGGAAAATAGTTCCAAGACTTATAGAGTTTTGGGGATTCCTAATACTTAACTATTCCTTTTGTCATTCTTTCTTTTTTATTGTTGTTAATGAATATTCCTGAATTTTAATGATGGGTTCCTTTATACATGCTTTTATCCAGTACTAAAAATTGAAATACCATGTCAAAATTTCCTTCAAGATACTAGTCTATTGTTAAAAAGCAGAACATATTTAGTTTCATGGATCATATTCTAATCATTATGTTTTACTCAAATAATACAATATAAAGCCCCAAGCTCTGCATACACATTCCTTTTCCTCATGTTCTTGTGCTTCAAAGTCTTCATGTTGGAGCTCACCAACAACTTCAGGATTCCACACCTCACATGCACGAGATCTAGGACTTTTTCTTGAGGCGAATGAATAAAATGGAACAAAAAGAGGACCAGAATCAGCAAGGCATTCGAAAGATACCTTATAATTATGGATAAAAGGTGGAGAAGAAACACAGAGATCTAAGGATGGAAAAACACAACTTGTATCATGGAAACTGTATTATGAGAGTTTTTTTTTTTTTTAAAAAAAGCATATGTCCTCTTCTAGCATGCTTCATGCCCCACAGTGAACCTAAACTAACTAGCAGGAAAGAAAGATCCTGGCCCTGGGCTTGAATCTAGTCTATGCGATCTGTGCTTGTGTGATTCCTCAGCATAATTCTGGGATCTTCCTCCTTGCGGGAATCCCGAGATTCTACCCACAGAAGTGACAACATTGACATTACCATTGGAGTTGGCCCTCTCTTGATCTGTTATGATCTCCATCACTTCTATCACATGAAGAAGAGGCTCTTGTTCTCTCTTAGGACGATAAGATTGATTGAAATCAAAGTCCTTCAATCCTAGAAAGCTCTCAAGCACTCGCTGCCTCTGGAATTGCCTTGTTCGTGCCGTCACCTCCAGGAAGGCAATGTACCTTCCTCTCTCGTTGGTTGGTCTCTTCTCTGTTGCGTGTTTAGATCCACCAACATTCGGGTAGAGAAGAGGGATAGGGTCAGAAGTAGCTGTCAAGTTGCTCAGACTCCATATTAGACACTCTGGGAGAGAGGAAAGAGAGCCTGCTGTGCCTTTCTAGGAATTTCCTTCAGCTGGGAAGGAATTTCCTGGCATCTGGGAAAACTCAGAGGCCCAGCTGATCTCTGGGGTGGGTCCAGGGACATCCAGGCACAGCCTGAAGTTCTTCCTGGATCTCTAGGGCAGGTTGTGAAGGTGAAGTTCGAGTTTCTTCAATTGCTAGACAGTGGCCAGGTAAGGAGAACAGCCTAGGCTGGCCAGAGGAGCCCAGACCCCAACACAGGGTCAGCAGGGAGGGACTAAGCTGGACCCTCCCTTACATTTATATCATGAATTTGTACCTGCACCTTCATTGCAGTATGATTTTACCTGGAAATGTGTTTTTTCAAGCTAGAAACTATTTTCTAAGGATCTGGATGTTCCTAAGTGGTGTCTGCTCTCTCTGGTTTCCATCTCAGTCACAGGGGTGGACATGGAGCTTCATTTTAAATTCAGATCTGTTACCTCGGATCAGTACCAACTTGATGGATAACCCTGGAGTTTGCACCACCAAGCATGATTTGTCTACAACAGAATCTCATTACCATGGCTTTAATTGCAGGCCAGAATGTGAGTGATGGTGAATTTTTCCTGGATCTTTTCCAGAAAAAAAAATTATAAAGAACTTTACCTTATACCACTGCTCTCTTGATTACACTGGCCTCATTTCTGTTTCTCCAACAAGCCAAGGTCTTTTCTACCCCAGGGCCTTTGCTCACACTGTTCCCTCCACCTGCAACACTCCTCCCCCAGCAACTTGGAGGACTCATACTCATCCTTCAAACATTAGTTCAAAGGTCGCCTACTCTGGTCTCTCCATTGACGTACACCCCTGTCAGATTCCATTTATTCTTTCTCACACATCCCCATTTATTTCCTTCATAACGTGTAATAGCAGCAAGTGTAACTATCTCGTTGGTTTGTTTGCTTGCTCTCTGCTCATTCCCCGGCCCCTGTGAGAAGGTCAGGTCCACGGGAGCTGGTGTGTTCCCTCTCTGGGTCACCACTGCATCCGCCTGGTGCACGACGTAAGCTCAATACATCTGCATTAAGTGCATGCGTACGTGAGAAAGGGCCGAGGCAAGGAGCCAGAGAGAAGTGCCCGGTGAGCGGTGCGTGTTTGGCTGGGTTGCAAATCCCCTGGCATTGCCGAAGGCCACAGGTGCTACAAGTGGCCTCTCTGGTGGGTTCAGCTAAGGTCCTTTGTGTGGGAATCTGTGAGCGCAGAGGACGGTGGGTCTCTCAGCGGCTGCTTATGCTCCTTTTCCGTCAAAAATGGCTCCTAGCCACGCAGGAAGGGCACCGAGGTTTCCTCAGTGCCCACCGTGCGCCCAGTCCTGCGCTGGAAAATGAACGCTCGTCTCGCTTAATCCCCACAAGCATCCCGTGAGGGTACGCGTCCCTGCCCCCACGTTACAGGTGATGACACAGAGGCTTGCGGAAGCTAGATGTCTTGGCAGGGGCACACAGTCGGGATGTGAGTGGCTCGCGATTGGCACCCACTTCCGTCTGCTGCTGAAGCCTGAGCCTCTTCCACTTCAACACGGAATTCTCCACGGGGCCCCGAGTCTTCCCTTGTGACACTTGTGAGCTTGTAAACTTTGTCATCTCTAACCCACATGTCTTTACTTCTGCACTGTCTCTTCCCCTGAGTTTGTACCCAGAACTTTCATTCTTCTCTAGCTGGCTGGTCTTGGGCAAGTTACTTAACCTCTCTGAGCTTTAGTTTCCTTACCTATGAGTGGGGATGATAATAGTACCTATTACACATGGCTATTGTGAGGATTAAGATACTTAGACAAATCCTTAGACACGTATCTGATGGGTATAAGCTATAATAATGATTATTATATTATTAGTTAGGATGAGTAATGTTAGTTGTTTCAACAAATAGACCTCCAAGTCTCAAGGGCTTAACCCAATAAAAGTTTATTTCTCGCTCATCTCACAATCCCGCGTGGGCCAATGGATGGGCTCGGTTCTTCTCAGACATTCAGGGCTCCGGGCTCCTCCCACAGTACAGCTCTGTCATCTTCTGCCGCCTCAGAATCCACCACTGAATTGTTTGCATCAGCTGGCAGTTGAGAGAAGAGAGGGTAGAGGATTGTGCGAGAGGTTTTACAGGCTGACTGGACACAGTGGGCATCCGGTCTCCCCACGTGGCCCCACCTGATTACCTGGGGCAGGGATGTGGGTCTAGCTGTGCATCCAGAAAGAAGAAGAAGATCATCAATGTTGCTGAGCATTAAGGTTTTCAGCTACATGATCACAATTACAATAATTATTTCCAATCCTCCTACCCTGTTTTAACAATCCACCTGGGCACATCTTCCCTAAAAAGTACCCCACCCCTCCCAAATTCCATACCTGCCCATTAATACTTATCTGCCTAGCATTATATTTCTTCAGAACTGCGATCACGGAGAAGTGTTCCCCACATCAGAAAACAGGGGCTTTTTTTACAGCCATTTGATCTGAGTTAATGGCTAGTAATGGGTTAATGTATAACTGTCCACAGCACTATTTGCATTTTGAAATAAGACTCACGGAGAAAAGAGGAACCGAGTTTATGGGGAAGAGATATTCGAGCTTTCTGCAAGTGGTGACCCCAGCCTTTCAGGTGAAGTCCAAGTGGAGACCCTGATGGCGGTCTCTTCTCTCCTTTCCAGGGTAACGGTCACTTCTAGGGAGGGAAGGCCGCCTCCCTGCCTCCATGTGTGTGGCTTTCTCCTGCCCACACCGTAGCCTCTTTTGTTCTCCCCTCTCCAGACGGTGAGAGGGAGCTCTTCGGCATACAAAGCAGGACTCGGGCTCCCTGATCGGCGTACTTTCTTTCATTTCACGGAGCCCTTGCTGACCAGACATACATGTTGCAGATGTGTGAGCTCTGACAACCGTTATCAATCACTGAACACTCAACAAATATTTAATGAGTGGTTTCTATGAGCAAAGGAGTCATAATAGAAGGGGGTGAAAAAGCATTTATTTTTGGTTTAGGCTATTTCATTTTTGGAGTTTATAAAATGTCTTAACTGGCAAGTCACTCAGAAAAGATTCACTACCTAAAAAACATAAAATCTGTTCTCCTATCTGATCTTCCTTTATGCGTTTTTCTAAGCCTCTGGTTTTCTAATTAGGAGGAAAGAAGAGGAAGTTTTATTCCCGGCCCCGTTATAGCACGTGACCGTGTTTCAATTATATTTTTCTTTTGGCTGGATAAGGGTAATGAATAGATCTTTATCAAATAATTTGATAGACTTTGTTATATCTAGCAACTTGTACTAATAAGATGCGCTCGGACTGTCATCGTGTTTGAAGTTTGCACCACATCTGCAGAAAGTCAGAGAGAGGCTCGGAGATCAGCCCCAGCGTTTATGATCAGCACCTCCGAGTTATTCTCCATGTTGTTTCGCAGAGGTCAGGGCCACATGAAACGCTTCCTTTTGTTGGCATCTAAGCCAGCAGACCCTAATGGCCTATTGAACTCAAGAGCAATCACAGTCACAATGCAGTGGGGTGAGGTTCAGAAATCAGTGAATAAAATAAAAGCTTCAAATGGTTGACATATGGTCCTTTAAATTGCCACACAGTACGTTGTCTTTACCCCCTAGAATTGGAAGAGATTTCTCTCTTCCGGCTAAGCTCTGGGTGAAATAGTAGGGGACTTGTTTCACCCACTTTTGTATGTTGTTTTTATATATGTGCAGACATATCGTCAGACGTTGTCTGCCAGCGAGATGGAGACTCACAGAAACTGAGTTCAGTCAAGGAATCGCACGTTCAGTTCTGCCTTCTCGCACTGGTCACATGCACGTCGAGTGAAACGGTGGGCACAATCCCCATGCCAATCAGAATGATCTATCCATCTATGTCACATTTATCCTGTGAAGTCACCCCGAGTAAATGACTTATGGGGTGACTTTCACAATGATCAACTATTGGGTACTTATCATGTGTCTGACACTGGGCTAAACCCTCTACAAGGGTGGTAACATTTTCTCTTTTCAAGAACCCAATGAGTAAGGAAGTTTGATAGTTGAGGATATTGAATCACTGAGAAGTTAAATCATTTGCTTGAGTAAATAGTGAGCAAATTAATTTGAACCAACCTCTGGCCGCCTCCAAAGTGTGTGCACTATGCTACACTGCCCTGTGAGTCATCACGGAAACCTCACTGTGGGCGAGGAAGTGACTGGAATTGAGCTACGCCCGGAAAGGAAGCTGCATTTTTCTTTTCTTGCACAAATTGGAGTCTCCTTGCTCCAGCCTCTCTCATCCCTGGGTGTCTGCACTCAACAAGTCCTAATAAAATGCTGGTTACCCTTTGGATTCAGTTCCTGGAGTCTCTCTTTTCCTAATGTCAAAACCGCCTACTTAGTTCTCTTCAGCATCTTTCTATGCCTGCAACTCAGGGAAGATGAGGTCTCCAGCCCTATATCTCCTAGTTGGTCCAGGTTGCTAAGACTTTTGCAACACATGTAATCACAACTCACCCTGGTGTTTCTTGTACCCTGAAAGATGAGCCAAGCGGCTTTGGCCATAGTTAATATTTAACGTGCACACCGATATCAGAAAACAGACACTCTATCTCACCGCTCCCCTCAACTTCTACATAATGAAGTAATGGTCTTATCCTGAAATTAGAAGGAAGGAAGCAAGGAAGGAAGTAAGAAAAGAAGGAAGGAAGGAAGGAAGGAAGGAAGGAAGGATGGATGAGAGAGAGGAAAGGAGGGGAGGAGGGAGGGAAGGAGAGAGGGAAGGAGATGGGAGGGGGATGGGGAACAGGAAAGCCCATGTTGCCCGCCTCTCCCCTGAAATCTTCATTTAGGTCACGCTAGAGCAAAGTAACAGAGGAAGCTGCGTTGACTTTAGAGCCAGATCTTCTCACGGCAGAGCCTTTCTTAGCCACGTGATCAGGCAACTCCTTCAACTCTCCAGAGCCTTGGTTTTGTCTTCTGCAAAGTGGTGAGAATAACTATATGCACCCCAAAGAATTGTTGGGAGAATTAAATGAGATAACATATTTAATGGAGATGGCACAGCAGAGGTACCCCCCAAATTTAGTTTCTTTCTGCCAGAAGGGCTTTGAGTCTTTCCTACTTGTGAATTTCTTGTTGAATTGAAAGATCTCAAAAGGCACAGACATGTCTTCTGTTTCTTCCTCTCCCCACCCCCTGGTGGTACCACTAGAGTCCTTGCTACATTCCCCACAACATGACACATCAGCATGTTTGATTGACTGATTCTTTGTTAGGAGGCCATGTCAATGTTAATTACCCTTTTGATCAGAAAGTTCATCCTTATCTCTTATGTCCTGTCTGCTATAATTTATTCTTATTTTTGCTTGCTCAACCCTGAATGTAGCATGTTTTTATTTCTCAAAGCATCATTGAAAAGAAGGGGAGAGAGTAAGAAAGGGGGAAAAAATAGGCCATTTAAATGGAGGCCTAGACATTTCTATGAAGTGTCAGAGACTGAAAAGACGAAAAGAGAAGAGGGGGAGGGAGAGACTGAGAATCTTGGTGCAACATCTCACAATAAACCATGCACAGTCCTAAAATTATATTTTGAGGAACATTTCAAAACGATTGCTCTTTTTTTATTTTTTAAGACAGAGGTCAGCTGTAATTCTGGGAGAGGGACTTCTTTGCCATTTGTTGAATTGAGAATCCCTACCAGGGAGAGCCAAATGCATTGGCTGGTTGAGCTGCTTTCTTCGGAATATTAAATTCATTTCTCAAGCGTTTGATTTCACGGCAGCTGGTGGGTTTGTTGTCAGACCAGGCTGGGTTTAAGTCCAGGCTCTGCCACTTACTGGCTGTGAAGCCTCCTGCAAGTGGCTTTTGTTCTTGGAATCTCACCTGAAATGCAGCTGATAATGACCTTATGGGAATATGTGAGGATTAAATGATTTAATAGAAGTAGAACACCTGACATGGCTGTCTTCACGGTAAATGTTCAGCAGATGTTTATTGCACTGGAGTTTAGATTTTGATAAAGAAAAAAAGTCAGAGTAGCTTCAAGTTTGGAGGGAAGGGGAAGAGGTAATAACAGAGGTTGTGAAAGGTAGGGAGACCCAGTGGTCTCTGGGGTAATTGACATATCAGATGGACCACAGAGCAGGTGAAGGATCAGCGTGCCTGCAACTCAGAGTTGAAGTCACAAAAGCCAATGGTTTTCTGCTCAGAGGGTCCTGGGAGCGCTGGTGCGGCTCTGGGAGGGACAGTGCGTTCCAGACGCGCACAGCTGCGAGCCTCCGAGGGCCAAGGGTCCAGGCTTTCTGTGGGAGCGTATTGTGCTCTCTCCTCTCCTGGCTGGAACCAGTGGAGCCCAGCACAGGCTCTCACTGTGCAGAGCTGGGACAGCGGCCACTGCACAGAGAAAGGCACATGGTGTCCCCAGGTGCCCGGACCTCAGCACCAAGACCTCCCTTTTAACTGCCCAACACTCTGTGGGGTGCCTTTCCCTTTCAGCCTTATGAGCATTCCAGCCCCCCTCCCCGAGTGTCCTGGCAAGACCTCCATCCATCACATTGGCCTGGCCCTGGTTCAGGAATCATCTGGAAGAAGTGCATGCATTGTGTTGGTCTGGGGTTTATCAGCCTTCCCCAAAGAGAGGCTAGAATCTCCGGACACGTGACAGACATTGCTTCCTCCTCTCTGATTAAGAAATGGCAGAGGTGTGAAAGGAACCTACAAGGCTAGACAGGCAGTGGCTTCAAGCTCTGAGAAGACTTTGGAAGAACTGGAAGGTCCTCTCTGAGCTCTGGAGATTCTCAGTGACTTAATCCCACTTTTTGTGACAATGACTTTGGATGACCTTGAGCCTTTGGACTGGGTCTAGGAAATATGAAATCTGCTGAGATGTTGTTCAGTCTCCCCTTGAACGCACCAACGTGCTGTTATGAAATTGTGAGGTTTTATAGAGGCACAAAGCAAGTGGATTTTTCTTTTGAAAATGGAATGATACTGCCGACTCTTTTCTATTTTCTTCTGTTTTCTGAGTCGGCTGTGATCACCGTTTCTGATTGCTTTACTCCTGAAGTCAGTCTTGCTCGTGTCTTGACAGAAGTTTCAGGACATCTCCTTTCTTTGCTTCTTCCATTTCTTTATTCATTCAACAGATGTTTGTTAAGGTCCTGTGATGTGTCAGGCCCTTTTCTAGACACTGAGGATATGGCAGTGAGCAAAGAAGACACATACCCCCGCCCTCGTGGAAATGATGTTCTAGTATAGGAGGCAGATGATAAACGAGAGAAGTAGAGGACACAGAACGTCAGATGGTGTAAGTATTTGGAGAACATGAAGAATATTAAGGGAAGGAGGGTGGTCTGCACGTTTGTGCTGAGGTTTGAGGAGGAGAAAGAGCCACCCGTGGAGCATTCCAGGCAGACAGAATAGCATGCGCAAAGGCCCTGAGGCAGGGGTGCTCAGGTATGTTTAAGTGTCAGCCAGATGACCTGTATGGCTGGAGCAGAGCAAGCCATGGGAGTAATGGGAGAGAGGTCAGCAGGGTTATGGGGAAACAGATCATGCAGGGCTGTAGCGAAGGATGTGGTTTGACTTTGAGGGATGTGGGAGCCAGTGGAGGGTTTTGAGCAAAGAAGGGACACGATCTGACTTACATCTTAAAATGCTCCACCTGGCTGCTGTTTTGAGAATAAGCCACAGAGTGGCGAGGGTGGAAGCAGGACCAGTTAGGAAGCTCCTGCAATATGAGGGGTGAGAGAGGATGGGGGCTGGACCTAGGGTGGCTGCAGTGGAGGTGGTGAGATATGTTCAGAAATCAGAACCATATTATGGAGGTAAAAGGAACAGGATTTGAGGGATGAGGGAGGCATGTGGAATCATGCCCAACTTTCCAGCTGGATGGAGATGTTGTGTACTGTGATCCCCCCTGAAGAGGGCCTGACCCTGAGAATGGCTCCGATCTTTGCAAGCTGCTTGGTGTGCATGGTCACAGGCCGTCTTGTGTAGCAGTTACTCTTCGCCAGGCACTGTCTATGCACTGTGCATGTAGTAACTAACCCTCATCGCGCACTTGGGAGATGGGTACTGTGATTGCCCCATTTTACAGACGAGGACGCTAAGGCTGAAAGAGGTTAAGTCACTGGTCACAGGTCACATAGCTGGTAAACTGAGGCACTGGAATTCAGATCAGGTGGACGCCTCCAGGGTGCATGCTCCTACCCACAGGGGGATGCTCCCTCTGTGCTGGCACGACGATGACATCCGTAATGCTAAGTGCTCCTTACGTGTGAACACACACGCCTACTGTGCTGTCACATGTACTGGATTATCTGATTTTAGTAATGCACTCTGGGAAGGAGGAAAGTAAGACAGTAACTATTTTGAAGAAGTTGTGCAACTTCAGTGAGATCATTCAATGGATCCATTCTAAATCTGTTTGTCTTCGCCCATTTGGCAGCTATAACAAAATCACCGTAGACTCGGGGGCTTAAACAACAAACAACTATTTCTCACAGTTCTGGAGGCTGAGAAGTCCAAGATCAAGGCAGCCGCGGACTTGGTGTCTGGTGGGAACCTGCTTCCTCGTTCATAGATGGTCATCTTCTCGCTGTGCCCTTACATGGCGAGGAGTGAGGGAGCTCTGTGGGGTCTCTTTTATAGGAACGCTAATCCCATTCATGGGGGCTCTGTCCTCATGACCTAATCCCCTCCCAAAGGCCCCACCTCCAAATACCATCACATTGGGGGTTAGATTTCAGCATATGAATTTGGGGGGAACACAAACATTCAGTCCACAGCACTGTTCAAGAAGGTAGAGCGGGAGTTGGACTTCCTGGGTTCAAATCCTGGCTCCATCACTTACTACTGTGGAACTTCAGACAAGTGACCTCACCGTTCCGAGACTCAATTTCCACAGCTGTAAATGGTGTGATGGGTTGAATTGCTTTCCCCCAAAATTCATATATTGAAGTCCTGAATCCCAGCGCCTCAGAATGTGACCTAACTGGAAATAGGGTTGTTACAAATGTTATTAAAGTTAAGATGAGGTCATACTGGAGGACAGGGGGCCTCTAATCCGACATTTCCCTTATAAAAGGGGAAATTTGGACACAGACACACCCACCCAGAGAACACCATGTGAAGATGAACGCTGAGATTTGGGGGATGTGTCTACAACCCAGGGAATGGCCAGGATTGCCACAAACCACCAGAAGCTGGGGGAGAGGCCACAGCTTCTCTCGCACACCCTCAGAAGGGACAACCTGCGACTCCTTGACCTTGGCTTTCCAGCCTCCAGAACAGCAAGACAGTCCATTTCTGTTGTTCAAGCCGCCCAGTTGGCGGTCGGCAGACCTAGAAAATTAATATAAATGGGGTTAACATGAGTGTGTACTTCACGAGGATGTTTTGAGTTTAAACAAGATAATGTATTTCAATATCCTGACAGTAATAAATCAGTAAATTTTGGCTCTGAGCATCGCCATCAACGTCCTCTTCTTCTTGTTATAATCTAAAGTTCCCATTTCCTCGCCCAGTGCTCTGTCTGCTATACTTCAGTGCCCAGGACTTGGGTTAAGCTGAGCTGGGTCCCCAGGACAGAGGCTGGGGGGGTCCCACCGGCCAATCAGGTGAGTCTGCTTCCTCTGCTGCTGATTTGCTGAGTGGCCTATCGTCCAGTTGCTTCATTGTTCTTTGTGCTTGTTCCCCACCTGGGAGGCACCTGACCCTTCTAGAAGCCCGTGAGGAGGCAGAATAATCATTTGTAAAGTCACCTTGACATTTTGGGGGAGAAGGTGCCCTGTCACTGTGAGGGGTAACATCTTCCTTCCAATCACTCTCCAAGTCCAATCAATACTCCTCTTGGAAAAGTCACTCTCTTGGCTTAAGAGTTTCCTGTGACACTCAAACTGCAGCTTAAACAAATTGTTCCAGAGGAAGTTCTGTCTTGTGCTGCACAGCCATCTCTGTCTCCCGCCTTGCTTGAGAAGTTCTGGAATTCAGCAGGAAGAATCTCAAGGGCTCCGACTCAACTCCCACTGCTGCACAACTGCAAGGAGGTGGCTGGGGACTTGCTTTACCCAAATGCCATGTCCCCGAAGGCAACAGGCAGATGACTACTGTACGTGTGGGGCTTTTCAGGGACACATGGAGGAAGATGGAGATCTTAAAAGTCGTGTATTTTGCTAATATATATTAGAAAAAATATGACCAGCACATCAAATCAATGATACAAATTTTTAAAATTAAATTTGCATAAGAAAAAGAAAAGCGAGTTGCTTTTAAAAACTGGCATGCAAATCTTGCAAATAGTACATAGTTAGGGCAAAAACCATCACCGTGGTTCTTAAATGACTAAAATTTGGAAAATCACGAGGCACCAGGTAACCCTGTGAGCGCTGTAAGTACATAGAAGTATGTAAGACTTTGGTATAAAGTATAGAAGTACATAAGAACTTTGACAATTACAGCTTTTAAAGGTTAGACTTTCTACATGTTGCCAGTCATTTTAGTGCCTCACCCCTGCCGGCCTGGCTCACTGAATTCCACACTGGAGCCGTGTGCCGGGACTGTCATTATACACTGTGGAATTCACTGTCGTAAGATGGGTCGCCTGCCTTGGACACCGTCCAGTGTCGTTTGATCCTGGAAGGACCCCCACGATAAAACCACTTTAAATCTCTGTTCAAAAACCTTGTTAAGCCTTCTGTTCAAATTTATCGTTTGAAACTGTTCTGTAGTAAGAAATACAGGCCTTTCCGGGAGCCGTTCCTCAAGCTATCTCTTGTAAGGCTGTTTGTATGAGTTATAAATCGCTCAGTCGTTGTTACAAGAAGTCGTAATGAAATCTCCAGCCACACCAGGCCCATAGCTGGAACTGAGAAGAGTGTTCACGAGGTGGCTGTTTCATTCTTCTGTAAAATCAGGGGGGAGATTTACCACCTTCGGCATAGCCTCTGTATAACGTGTGTAATTCCCACCGTGTGATCCGTGCATTTTATATCAGAACCAGATCGTGTGCATGTATCACTTTTCAACTCTATGAGCTGATTCAAACACCACTGAGGACCTTTACGACTTTTACAATTTTACTCTGAGATTTTAGGGGAAACCCAAATTAAGTGTCCCTATACATTTTACAAAGTTCTTTGAAGATACTTAGAGCTCAACTTTACTACCCCGGGTTTCTACCATCTTTCTTTATCCCTCTAGGCCTATTTTATGTTGAGCGGAGAAAATCAACTGATGTAATACAAATGATAGCTAATTACAAAAATCAGTCCCTGTAACAACTCGAAAGAGGATCTGGGTCTAAATGAGGGAAACAAGCCGGGTTGTGTGTTCCTCGTTTTTCGATGGCAAACTGAAATGTCACAGGGTGCACTCTCAGCTGTCAGCTTCTAATCTAATTAG